>NC_083366.1:59243750-60470625 GCF_030254825.1 Meriones unguiculatus
TGCATAAGTATAGAAATACAACTTCCTGAGTCCTTTTAATGTTGCATATATTCATGTATATGAAAACATATATACATATGAAAATGTATGTATATACATGCATATATACATATATGATTTCAGGACTGACCACTTGGTATTGGCCCTCAGGGAGAGAGTACTTCTCCCAATTTCAGCATCTTTTAGTTGTCTATAATTCTTTGCTTAGGAGTGGGGGCTCCCATATTTCACTATTGAATATTACTATCTCTTGTCTTATCATCCATACTAAATTCCTTAGTATTGATTTTATATCCCATTAATTATAAAAGTAGTCACTGGCTCTGTGCCAGGCAGCCCTACAACTTCACTGAATCACTTCGTTTGCCCCTCCCTAGCACGTGTGTGCGCGCAGGCGTGCTGTGTACATCTGAGTGGGAATGTACATAGGCCATAACAAGTGTGTAGGAGTCAGAAGACAACTCTTGGTAATCAGTTCTTTTTCTATCAGGGGACATAAGGGTCTAACAACCCAAGCCATCAGGTTTGCATAGGAAGCACCTTTACCTGCTGAGCCATTTCATTGGCCCATAATATATATTGGTTAGGATCATTTTACAGATGACCAAACAGGCAGAGAGAGGTTAAATAACTCACCTAAAGTTATAACTAAGTCAGTGACAGATGGAGGGCCAAGCTCGAACAGTAGGATTCCAGAAGCTTCCATCAGCCAGTAACCTCATCGTTCTAGCCCTCCCTGGTAAGTTGGAGGACAGTCCATGGAACTGTCATTCCAGATAGACATTTTCTTCCTCAGTGCCCACACTCAGCTACCAGACAAGGCTGATACTGTTCCTTTTTCCTTCTTAACCATTCTTTCTTTATGGCTTTTAAAGAAGAGTCTGAGAGGCTCTGAGGCCCAGAGTGAGACTGTGGTAAAGGCATCTCCTTCCCTGAGTCCTAGGCAGTCTTCTTGTCTATTTTCAGAAACCCAGGCCTAGAAAAGTCTGTCCCGCTATCTACACAAGGCTGCCTGGGAGTTCAGCTTAGTCCTGCTCTGGATTCCACGAGATGGATAGAGATACACTGCCGAGGCTTTAGAGACCTAAAATTATACCTCCCAGCTGTGCTTTGGCTTTGCTAGCAAATGCATGTCTGCTCCACTCTTGAGTATGCTGGGTAGTGACATACACATGAAGGCCTGTCCTCTGACGTATTGGAGAGTACGAAATTCTTGAACCTTTTCTTTTATTCATTGCTCCTCTTCTAAGGGATCTAACTTTTTACAGCCTAGGAAATGGGATCACCTCTTTGCCTCTTCTTTCTCTGTGCCATTGCCTTGGAAGAGCCCATCAATGCTCACCTTCATGGAGCCCAGGTGTTCTGTCACGAGGCTGAACACTGAGCACAGAATTTCTCCTGTTTAGCTTCTCTGCTAAGAGAACGGAGCATAAAAATCACTAACTTATCACTAAGTTCTTATCAGGAGAAGCCAGCCCAGAGGTCAGGTCTCATTATATCCACCCCTGTCTGAATCATCAAAGAAACTAAAGTACCCCAAGGGTGCCAAACAGACCTGAGACCCTCTCCTTTATCACCAAGATCACATGAACTCCTGAACTTGTACACCAGACATCATGGAAAGAAAAGGGAAGTGAGGTAGAAGCAGGTCAGAGGGTGTAGCTGTCACCTATGGCTGTGTAACAAATTACCCTAACATCCTATGGCTTAAAATAGCTATGCATATTTATTACTTCATATAGTTTCTATGCACCAGAAATTTAAGAGTCACAGTGACAGCTATTTGGAGGCTTTACAGCACTGGAAGATCCACCTTGAATTGGTTTCTAAGTCAGTGCTAACTGTTGACAAGGAGTGTTGATTTCTTGAGCTGCTAAGTGTCTGTGACATGACAGCTGTCTTCCTCCAGAGAAAGTGATGCCGGAAAGCAAGAAGAATGCAAAGGCTTTAAATGTTTCAGCCTCAGAAGTTCCATTCCATGACTTCTGTCATATATTCCAGTCATCAGAAACAACCTTGATGTAAGGCACAAGGACACAGATATTGGAAGGCGAGGGTTGTTGGGGGCCATCTTGAAGGCTAGTTACCACAGTGAGGAGTTAACTTTTTTTTTTTTTTCAATGCAGTTTATTCAGGAACCTTGAACAATCCTCGGACCCTGGGGAAAGCCAGCCCACAGCTTAAATAGCCTCTGGGTAGCCAACCCAGGCGTGCCACGTGGGCAATGCAGATAGGTCCACATATATGGAAGCAAGCCAGATCCTCAGCCTTAGCCAAATGTGGAATTGTTCGTGACAGAGAGCACTCACCATCGGGAAGGTGGAAGGCAGAAACCAGCTCCATCTTTAAGGCATAGCATTCCGCAGCTCTCTACAGTTCCCCCTTTTTATTTTAGACGCATCAGGCAAGAGTAGAGGTCTGATCTCTGATATTAGAAATAAATTGGGACTTTGTACCGATGTTCATTTAGGTGTCATCCACCCAAAGAGCATCAGACCCGTCCGATACCTTTTTCTCAGAGGCAGGACCTGGGGCATCAACCCGCATGCAATCAGACATGCTCTTCTCTGGGTCGAAAGCGGCTGACCCTGAGTGCAGTGCTTAGCCTCGCATCCTGAGCGTATCATTTTAGCTTTTTATGGTATCCAACCATGCTTGGGGAGAGTGTCCTGCTTCAATGGCTGTAAAGGCCTGAATGATCATGGCTGCATCACACTGTTGTGAGACTCTAATCTTGCATATATACCACAGGCAAACCAAGGAGACCAACACCAGAAGGCCTGCTAATGCTCCCATGCCCGCCCATTCCTTCAGATGATTCATGGCTGCAGCAATCCATGTTGATAATCCTGTGGCTAGTCCTGCGTCCACTTTGGTAGAATTTACTGTGACAATGGCCACTCTCAGCTGCTCCATCGTAGTATCGAATTCTCCAGTCCAATTACCTAAAATATAGCTCGACAATTGTTTAGACAGATTTGCAGCACAGGAAAAATTCTCATGTTGTATGCTAGTGACACAAAGTCCAGCATACTTTCATTGACAGCCAGGTTGAGCGATTTGCCATAGGGTATCAATTTGCTCCTGCAAGAGGTCAATCCTCTGATTGAACACCATCAAGCTTCCTTTTAGTTGTGCATTAATTCCTTTATGTACAACTAAGGCATGAGCTACATTGGCTAAATGATTATTCAGGGTCTGAGCAGTCTGCACAGTATGACTCATGGCTAATGCCCTGGTGGTAGCTCCAACAGCCGCCAATGAGATGGTAGTAACAATGGTGGCTGTAGTTCCAAGATCCCTTTTCTGTCTGAAGAGAGTCCTAGCGTGAGGGGCATCAATGGGCACAGGCACCCAGTGAGGCATGCGAGTAACCAGGGCATACCTAAATTTACTAGCATTCCAGCGTTGGGCAAAAAAGCAAGTATCATTACCACAACTACTTGGCTCTATCTGGCTAATAATGAATAAAAATGGGGGATATAGACAAACAGGTGTGGGCTTATAGGAAATATTATGAGAAGCCTTAACCCCTCGTTGGAACATCCTGCGTCAATTCTAGAACTAGCAGTGGTGGTGTCCGAGGTCTGAGTAGGTTCAGGAGACCATTGCCCCCAGGGGCGAGATGTGCTCCATGCCAATTGACTAACTCCATGTTTTCCTCCACTTTTGAAAGTCATTTAAGGTTCTTAAATTATTTTTTCCCTTTTTTTTTAAAATTTTTCATCAATTACACTTTATTCATTCTGCATCCCCCCATAAGCCCCTCCCTCCTCCCCTCCCAATCCCACCCTCCCTCCTCCCTCTGGTTGCATGCCAACCCTTCTCCACTGCTGGTGGGAATGTAAACTTGTACAACCACTCTGGAAATCAATCTGGCGCTTTCTCAGACAACTAGGAATAGCGCTTCCTCAAGATCCAGCCATACCACTCCTGGGCATATATCCAAAAGAGGCTCAAGTACACAAAAAGGACATTTGTTCAACTATGTTTGTAGCAGCTTTATTTGTAATAGCCAGAAGCTGGAAACAACCCAGATGCCCCTCAACTGAAGAATGGATGCAGAAATTGTGGTACATCTACACAATGGAATATTACTCGGCAATGAAAAATAAGGAAATCATGAAATTTGCAGGTAAATGGTGGGATCTGGAAAGGATCATCCTGAGTGAGTTGTCCCAGAAGCAAAAAGACACACATGGTATATACTCACTCATATAGACATATAACATAGGACAAACCCACTAAAACCTGTGCATCTAAAGAAACTAAGCAAGAGAGAGGACCCTAACTAAAATGTCCAATCCCCATCCAGAAAGGCAAAGAGGATGGACATCAGAAGAAGAAGAAAACAGGAAACAACCTAGGAACCTACCACAGAGGGCCTCTGAAAGCCTCTGCCCTTCAGACTATCAAAGCAGATGCTGAGCTGGATGGGCAACTGTTGGGCAGGTGAACGGAATTTTAGGTAAGAACTGGGAAATTGTAAGAGCTGGAGAGGACAGGGTCTCCACAAGGAGAGCAACAGAACAAGAAAATTTGAACACAGGGAACTTCCCAGAGACTCATACTCCAACCAAGGACTATTCATGGAGATAACCCAGAACCCCTGCACAGATGTAGCCCAGGGCAGATCAGAGTCCAATTGGGTTACATAGTAATGTGAAGAGGGACTGCCTCTGACATAATCTGATTGGCCTGCTCTTTGATCACCTCCCTCTGGGGGGGAGCAGCCTTACCAGGCCATAGTAGAGGACAATACAGCCATTTTTGATGTGAACTGACAGACTAAGATCAGAAAGGAGAGGAGAACCTCACCTATTAGGAGTTAACTTTTGAATTAGCTGAAAAATCACTAATTTAACCAGAAAGGACTGCCAGACTCCTGGATATGTCTGAAGTTCATGTAAAGAGGCAGTTATACCTTAAGGGGAAAACATACCATGTTTTAAATATTTTTATATTCAAGTGTGTGTGTGTGTGTGTGTGTGTGTGTGTGTGTGTGTGTGTGTGCCTACAGAGGACAGAAGGGGCCTTTAAATCTCAACCCAACCCAGGCACTAAGAACTGAACTCAGGTCCTCTGCAAGAAAAGTATGGGCTCTTAACTTCTGAGCCATCTCTCCAGCTCCCCTCCCATGATCTACAGTTGTTACCCAGATTACTTGCAACACCTAATACAATTTAAATTAATATGGTATAAATAGTTATTACACTGTCTGTTTAAGGAATGACAGCAAGCAAAAGGATCTGCGCATGTTTAGAAGAGAGTATTTTTCCACACTAAATGCTTTTGATACCGGTTCATTCTGCAGCTGTGGGAACCGCAAGTGTAGAGCGCAGTGCTTAGCGACTTGTTCGTGTCTTCGGCTCAGTGCTTGATTGCTCTTCTCAAAAATAGATGAAGCATCTGATCCATCCCTTAAGACATTTATACTGTGAATAAGATGGGAAAAAACAGAAGAGGAAAGGTGTCGTTTCATAAAGACACGTCCTCGGAGCAAGACACCTTTTGGTCAGAGGTGAGCAGTGTCGGGTGAGCGGCAGACTGAGCAGGGCCTCTGATGTTCACAGCTTCAAGCCTCTGCGATGGAAATCACCAGCTCCTCTCACTTCCCAAGCACCAGGAGGCCGAGGGCCCCTCACGTTAGGGTCCTGCCCCTAACCACAGACAGTCTGCCATGAAAGAGGGGAGAGGTCAACCACTCCTGTGATGCGCCTCAGATAACAGCCCTACCCCAGGGCTTGCTGGAGAAAAGAGAACTCTCCGTAGGACCAAGGGACCTGGGGATGGGTTTTCCTTTAAGTTGGACTCCTGTGACACATTAGCGTTGAGGTTCCCAGGACAGTTGAAGCCTTGGTATTAATTGGAGACGGGACTGAAGCTGGGAAGATAGGAAACGTGGAAACGTTTTCCTGCCATTTCTGGAAAAGGTCCGCCTGTGGTTTGGGGAAACAAATAAGCCAGTGTCCCATTGCTTTGGGTGCACAGCGAAGAAGGAAAATGGGCTCTGTTCTGCCGCCTTTCAGGTTGGGCAAGGACAGACAGCTCAGTGTACACACTGGGCAAGGGGTTCCTATACTCATTATTTCAAAACTTTTGGTTTTGCATCCAGGAACCCTGAGGCCCCAGCCACATGCAAGTGTACACACTGGCCAGTCGGCAGTTACCATGATAGTCCACGGTAAGACAAGCAGGTAGAGCCTCAATACCCTACTCGGTGATGGAGGAAGGAAATGACACAGCATCTTTAAAAGGCATCACTATTATTGTTCAACTAGGGGAAGTGCAGAGCAGGCAGAGTGAGAGCTCGAAATAAAATGTCCCATTTAGTATTCATTCACCACCTAGTTGCACCCTACTTAATGAGTACTGCGTTTGGGGGCTCTGGTGAAATGAACCCCCCGCCCCTCTTTTATTTTCCTTGCTTTTCTTTCATATGACCACTACTGGATGATACCAGGACTATATAGGTTCAGAGACTCTTTCAGAAAAACATCTAATGGGAGGCAGGGTCCAGATCCCTCAGCTTACAGCTGACTTTCCAGCAGTATGGCCTGGATCTCCAGGAGTCCTTAACAAAATGCCCTTTACACTATTCTGAAACAGAACAGCTGCCTCAGTTTCCCTAACAATAAAGTGTGTGTGTGTGTGTGTGTATAACTTAACACAATTTGTAGAGCTGTAGAAATGTAATGAAAATATATCCAAAATTACTGGCACAGTATACTTTGTTTGAGGAAAAAGAAATGCAACTTCAATCTGCACCAAGCCTTGTAATAATAGGGAAATGTTATTTGTTTCACAAAGTTATGAAGATTCAATGAAAACAGATGAAAGTGTCAAATTCCGTACCTGATATATCTAGGATTTAATGGGATGAGCTTGAGAAATTTACTATTATTATTACTTTCCTCTTCTGTAATTTCAGAAAGGAATAAGGAACATAAATATTTTTCTGCTCTCGTTTCTAAACACCACTCTTCTCTACCCATCCCCTCGCCAACTCTGCAGATCTTAATGGATCTTCGTGATCTCTGGTTCTGACAGAGCTAACACATTTTGCTGTGTTCCCAGGGCTGTGCTTAAAATGACAGAGTCCTAGGCTTCTTTTTCAATCTGTGTGTGTATGACTGTGTGTTGTGCTGTGTGTATGTGCATTCTTATGTGTGTGTGAGTACGGTGTGTGTGTGTGTGTGTGTGTGTGTGTGTGTGTGCATTTTTATGTGTGGGAACAGGCGTTGACTTGCCAAGGTTGGAGGACAATGCCAAGCGCCTGTTCTTGCCTTCTACCTTGTCTCTCTTAGATGCCAAGCTGGCTGGCCGTGAGCTTTTGGCATTCTCTCTTTGCATCCCATCTCCCCGGAAGAGTGCTGGTGTTATACATATGCATTACCCTGTTGACAGTGGGGGTCTGGAGATCCAAACTCAGGTCCTCACACGACCAGTTTACCCACTGAGCCATCTCCTCACCCTGACGCTCAGACGTCGGGTGGCTAAATTAGAGGACTTCATCGTTGTATGCATCGAAAAGGCAAAGAGGAGGAGCAGAAGTGAGGGCAGGCGAGGATAGCTAAGTAAAGAGCCTTGCTCTAGGGCAACACCTGGGAGAAGGTGGGATTCCAAAAGGGTCCAACTAAACCTAAGAGCGCTGCCCTTTATGCTTCATGGCCCAGCGAGCCTCGGTTAGGGTCTTTGGAGTCTCATAACGTCTCACGGCTAATGTAAAGCATGACATGGTACAGTGTATGGAGAACAGTGAGGCTGGTGGGCCCTGTAGAACAAGAAGCAAGCCTGTGGGTTCCTTCCATTCCCCCTTAGTCCCTTTCCACCTAACCCTAGAATCCCAAGGCCGTTAAAAGCCTGCTGTCTAGTAGTCCCTAATGCGCCACAATAGAGCAGTCTCATGAAACATGAGGGATTTGACCACTCTGGCTGATCTCAGAGAACGTGAACCAGTGTCATGATTCTTTGCCCTGCTCAGATCCCACTGGATACACTACAGCTGTCTCTTCACTGAGTCCTAATATCACCTCTTCTCCAGGGCTTCTCATGTAAAAGAAAGATGGAGTGCTATCAGCTGGGCTCAGATTTCACAGTCCTGCCTCTCCCAGCTCCTGATGCTCAACTCTCCTCTTCATCAAACCTTTCCTTGCCACGAGAAAGGCACATATTTCATTAGGATAATGCTAGGGAAGCCTCCTAAGTGTGGCTTGAGCTGTAAATCATCCGCTTGAAAATATAACCTGGGTACTAAGGCTGGGTTTTGCACCCAATCCCAAGGAAGAGATAAATGGCGGCCTTGACCGACATTGAACACCTGATGGAGGACCCACGTGGCTTGTGCAGAATATGGAATTCTGCAGCCCTTGTTTGTTTTTGCACTTATGGAATGCTTCTGTTCATACCCCTTATGTTTAAAAAAAAAAAAATCAAAATCAAAGGGGAGAGCCATTGTGAAGAACACAAAGATCGCTGCAGAGCTGGCCAGTTTGTAAGTGAGAAAAATGAAGTTCCCATCCCTTTCCACAAAAAAAAAAAAAAAAAAAAAGAGGCTCAGAGTAGAAAGAGGCGTTAGTTTCCACAGAAAGGTAAGTCCATCCGCTTTTGAGCTCTTGGGGATGTGGATGCATTTAGAGGATTCTTTGAAGCATCCATGGCTCTGTTATTAGATTTGTCTGGAGCTTGTTGAAAAGTATTTATTAGCAGCCTTCTTGATCCTTCTTCTGCCTGATATGTCACAACTTTTATGACATTGAAATAACCAGAGTGAAGAAGTAGAGGCAAGGCGGAGGTTATTTAGCAGTCTTCTCCAAAGATTGCTGGCCATTTAGGCCAGGAGGAGCGTGCTGGATAATTTATGAAAACAGAACTAGTCTGTGGGAGTGAAATAAAGCCCCATGCTATCCGAGACAGTCATAATGAACAAAATAAATTCCATCTTTATGCAGATGTGCCACGAGGGCTGTCAGGGTGTCAAGGAAAATTTACTCCCTGCCTCAGAAGCTCAAGACAAACAATTGCAAGAGATGAAAAACAGCACAAGGGGAGGAGGTAGAGGCTGGGCTTCCTGGTGCCCCCACGGACTTTCACCCTGCAGTGGAGCTGTGCACTTGAACCCCACAGTCTTGTGCCCTGAGTCTTGTTCTTTTCCCCTGCGACCATAGACAGGGGAACTTTATTTTATTCTTATTATTCTTACATTTTGACCAAGAAACATTTACTGAATCCTAGCAAACAAGGAAAGGAAATCAATTTGGGCTGACATTGAGTGGCAGAGTCTACGCTGCTGTAAGACAAACTAAAGTAAAAGACAGACTGTATAGCAAAACCCCATGATTCCTCCATCCCTAGCA
This sequence comes from Meriones unguiculatus, assembly GCF_030254825.1. Classification (NCBI taxonomy): domain Eukaryota; kingdom Metazoa; phylum Chordata; class Mammalia; order Rodentia; family Muridae; genus Meriones; species Meriones unguiculatus. Next base: position 59,253,107 of record NC_083366.1, read on the forward strand.
GCACTCCATCTTGAAGGAGACCCTGAAATGGTTCTCTCTGCAGTAATAGGTGGCCGTCTGTCTCTTTTGCCAGCCATCCCAAGCACTGCCAAAAAGTCTCAGGCACAACCCTGGGGAGTAGTTTCCCTTCCCCAATGTCTGGTTTGCCAAAATTTAGAAAGTGCCGCGATTCTTACATGGTGCCAGAGAGTTACGCATGTAGGTCTCCAAGCTACGTGCAGTTTCTTGCCTTGGCTCTGCTCCTTACTGTACTCCACCAGGGGTAATTGTGTTTGATTGATTTTACTTTACTTATTGGAGGGGAGGGGTTGTTCACTAGGAACTGCTTTCTTGCTATGATTTCACTATAACTGCCAATCTGTTTTGCTGAAGGAAACTTTAACGGAGGAGTGTGTAAAGGCCATTTTGCCCAGTGGATTTCTTCTTTGAGGTCCCATTGCCCATCTGGACTGCACCCGACTTAAGCCTCAAATAGAACATATTGATACCTTTACTTGGCTTCCCCTTAAAAATATATTAAATGGCAGAAAGAAATATTAATTTCACTATATAACATTTCAGAAGACATAAAGGGAGATGACGGACTGGCTCTTCCTTCTGTAGATTTTCCAGAAAATTACACCAAGCAGTAAGTACAAGTAGTAAGGGAGATGCAAGCTGTCATTGCTAGGAAGCGTGTTTTTCTAATGCAACCCTCACCAACAAATGAGCCAACTCAGACTGCTAAGAGGATGAGTTAAATGTTTTCGCTTCCAGCTTTTGTATTTGTCTGTGGAAGCTGAATGACTCCAGCCCCGCAGCCCCATTCAGCTAGGGCTTCTCCTTTTGCCTCTGTGTGAATCTGCTCTGAAATCATAAAGTGAAACATAAAAACGGGATGGCAGGGGTAAAGGAGCTGCGCCACAGACTCCGCTGCGATTATGCATTCTATCCAGGGCACACTTAACTCTCTAATTGCTAATTGTAATTTAAATGAAAACATGTGTTTCTTGTTAAATTCATCAACTCCCTTCCTAAGTGCTACCGAGGAGAACTGTGATTAAGGCTGAACGCTCACCTAGGGGTTCTGACACCCACTGCTCAGGCAGTCATTGAGGTGTCCTCGGAAAACGAAGCCCAAGATGGGTGAGTGCACTTTCTCCTAAACGCAGCAACTGGAGTTGCTGAATCTGGAGTGAAGAATCCGGGAGGAGTCTTGGCAGGTCACATGCTACACTGTCTCCTCAAAGAGTCAGGCCTGCCCAGCCCTATTTGGAATCCATCCCTTTGCCTGCTGAAGATGCTCTGTGGACCTATACGATCCTACAAATTGGAACTACTGAACAGCAAAGGAGCTGGTTCCTCTTTGGCCCATGGAGGTCACCCATCCCTGACAGGTACAAGAGGCTTTGAATAAAGGGATGCTCGTAAAGATCCTATTGCGATACAAAGGATTCTGGGACACAATAGAGGAGCAGAAAACTGCAGTCCCTTACCCTATAAGGACAAACTCATTATAAAGGATTGAAGGAAAAGCCTTCAGGATCAAATCAACTTCTACAGAGAAAATCCTATCCTGAATTAAAAAAAAAAAATCTGGGATAGAGAATAGGATTGTCGTTTTCATTTAGATGTGGTGATTAGACCCTACACCAGACTAGCAGGAACCAAATGGCTTTTTTTTCTTTTTACAAATTAGTTTTTATTTGTTTTCATTGAGCTAACAAGAAGATATGTGGCTAGCTTATCAATACACATGAGAAAATCTATAAGGTGTGAGTTTGTCTTAAGATATGCTCTTCAGAGATATAGAATCAATAGGAGACACATACAGAAAAGAAGGAGTGGTGGGATATGAGAGATGGAGAAGACAGAGAAAAAACAAGAAAGACTGGTTTACAGGGATTAGTCTAGTAATAATCAGCTGAGAGAGAAACCAGTGCCCTCCCTCAAAGACAAGCAAAGAGGGTGAACGCTCCTCCTTGGTTCTATTCTATTCAGGCCTTCTGTGGATTGGATGAGCCCCATCCATATGATAGACAACCTGCCATATCTAGTCTATTGATTTACCTATTACCTTCCCCAGAAATAGTCACACGAATACATTCAGAGTAACCAAATATTCAGCGCCCTCTGTGGTCTAGTCAAGGTGATGAGTAAAATCCATTACAACAAAACCTAAACTTTAATTTTGTGTTGGAAGTGCTGAGCCTTATGGTATGTCCTAGAAAATGTGTAACAAATGCAGCTGAATATGCATACAATGACTCTGGTCATTTGTGTGGTTGCAGGGGAAACTGGTATGCTCCAAGCCATTAGTCCATGGCAGAGCATGACGCTAGAGCATCATCCTCTGTATTTATCAGGCCTGTTTTCTCTACTGTGACTATGGTAGGGGAATCAGTGGCTGAGGATAGGCATGCCAGAGGCCTGGTCCAGTCCAGTGGGTTCCCGGATGAAACCAGCCAGTCCTCAACCACAGTTCTTGACCTGTTGGAGTTCATGTTGACCCTGGGGCACTGGATCAAAACATCCTGGATATGTGTTAACCCAAAATAAGGGCATGCAAAACCCTCTTTCCCTTCAGTTAAGCTCCTGCAGCTGGAAGCTTCTCTTCTTTGGTTCTATTACTGGTTAAACCATGTTTTCTTAAAATGCATATTGACTCCCAGTACCTCAGAATGTGAGTCTGAAGGGATGACTCTTAACGTGATGAGGAGTCAAAATGGTCCTGGTTCATTCTTACTAGTGTCCTTATAAAAGAGATACCACAGACACATGTGAGAACCCAGGACGGTGACAGTAATCTGGAAGCCAAGGAGACAGGCCCCAGGAGGAACCAAGTTTCCTGATATCTGGATGTTAGACATGCAGATTCTAGACCAGTGATGAAATAAATATCTGGTGGGGTTGAAATCCCCTCCCCCCCAGGTAGTGTATTATGCCTGCAGCAAACGAGCACAGGGTCCTTGAAGCATATGCGGTGTTTCCACACCCTGTCCTGGACTGTTCCCTGTTGCCGTGGGAGCTTTTCTGGGACAATGATTTCCACAGTCCAGAGCAGAGGGTGCAAGCAAGTTCCCCCTAGCCCAACCTCTAGCACACCAAGCCATTGGTCACGCCATGTGTCACAAAGAGCCTAGCTGACACACAGACGTTTGCTTCTGTGAGTTTATCCCACTCCCACGTGGATTTTGTTTCACTCTACTTGAGCCGTTGCCCTCCCATCCATGGCTTTGCTTTATTTTCTATAATTTCTTTGGGGGGGGGGCTCTGTTCATGAAAGGAATCTTTTTTTTTAAAGATGTGACTATCATTTAAATCAATGCTTATCCCTTGAACCAATCAAAGATCACACTTATTTATATGCCCTTCATCACAAGAGGTAACTACTGTATGGAAGTGAGTGTTCATCAATGCATTATACTATATTATTCTAGCCTCTAAAGAACAACACAGATACACACACACACACACACACTATCCTATAGGAAAGCATTCACACATACCTATTTTGAAAAATCCACCATAGACTCAAGTACTGAAATTTTTGGTCCCCAGCTGTTGGTGCTGTTTGGGAAGGTCTTACTGGAGGAGGTTGGTCCCTGGGGGCAGGTTCTGAGGGTGTGTAGCCTTGCCCCACCTCTAGTTTGCTCTTTTAGTGTTTGTGGTTGAAGATGTAATTTTTTTTTCAGCTTCCTGCTCCCATCACCATCCCTACTGCTCACTGTCATACCTCCCACCATTTTGGATGCTTCTGCTTCTGGAAGCATAAGCCAAAATCAACTCTTTCTTTGTAAGTTGATGTTGGTCCTAGTATTTTATCACGACAACAGAGAAGTACTAATATACATGCACACACAAATGAAACCAGGTTGTACACTGCTGTGTAGAACACTCCAGTGCTCTACCTGCAAGCTAAAGGTACAAGAGACTGGAGGTGTGTTGTAAATGTCTGGGAGCTGAGAAGGTGGTCGTACAGATCCTAGGCCTAGTCCAAGCCCGGGAACTGGAAGAACAGAAGTTTGATCCGTGTCCAGCTCCAGCTGCCAGGCAGGGAGAAACTTCAACTCTCTTGCTTTCTGTTCCACTCAGGCCCTCAGGGAGCTGGAAGGTGCTCACTCAGGGGGGCTTGGCTCAGTCTCCAGTACAACTGCTCATCTCGTCTTCAAACATGCTCACAGACACGTCCAGGAGTAATGTATATCAAATGTATGTACAGAGAACCTGTGACCAAGTCAAGTGACATATGCTGTTGCGATTGCTTTCTTTAAGTGAATTTTTAATCCCTTTTATCTGCCTTGCTGGAAAGGGTATTGTTTAATCCACATTGTCTGCATCTTTTATTTGTCAGCATTAACTCAACTCACCGACAGTATTTCCCAGTAGCTGTTAAGAAACTGCTGTCTCTAGTATTCTGTGCATTTTCACTCAGTGTGTTAATTTTTCTCCCTTCTCTGTTTTTGTTCATAAGCTTTGCCAGAGATTTATCTGTTTCCTTGGTCTTTCTAAAGAAGCTCCTCTAGGAGCTTTACTGTTCATCTTTGTTGGCTTGTGTTTTCTGTTTCATTGGCTTCCATTTTGGTTTTTGTGTTCTTATTCCCTCTCCTGCATTTCGGCTTCTTCTTTTCGTCTTTTTGCCAGTGTTTCCAGGTGTATACTCAGGACATTCGTGTTTAACCTTCCTTCTTCCACGATGGAGGCATTTTATGCTTTGATTTTACCCTCTCACTTTCACCATTTCTCACAAGTTTTAATACTTAGCATTTTCAGCACCATGCAATATCAAATATTTTAAAATGTCTAGTTTGATCTCTTTTTTTGGCTTATAAGCCTGGACATCTTTTTCTTTTAATGGTATTTTAAATATAACATTTTTATTAATTCTTTGGGAATTTCATACAAGCCTACAATGTGTTCTGATAACATTTCCTAACTCCTCTTAGGGCCAATGTCCACCCTCTTCTCAACTCCCTCCCAACCTTCCTGATCTCCTTCCAACCCCTCCCAACTCTTTCCACCCCCTCCCAATCTCATGGTCCTTTTGTTTGTTTTAATAACCCACCAAGTCCCATTTGTGCTGATGTATACTCATGGGTAGGGAGCCAGCCACTGGAGCATAGTCAAGCTACCCGTAAAAAAAACCCTGACTCTCCCTGCAGCAGAAGCCACCAACTGGTAACAGCTCCTCGGCCAGGAGCAGGACCTTTGAACTTCTCCAGTCTCTGTGCTAGAATGTTGACAGGCTTGGTCATACAGGCAAACACAGCTGCTGTGAGTTCAGAGGTGCAGCGGTCCTATGACTTCCAGAAGACACCTTTTGGTCTTATTCTTTCCAAACCTTTGGTTCTTAAGACCTTTCTGCTCCTTCATCCATCATGGTCCCTAAGCCTTGGGGTATAGGTTGTTAGGTAGATGTTCCATTTATGGCTGAGGACTCCACAGACTCCTATTCTCTGAACTTTGATCCGTTTTACGTTTCTGAGCTAACCACCATACATTACACAAGTAAACTCATCTAATGAGGTCTAAGAGTTACATTTATCTAAGTCCTGTATTAGAGAGCATTTTGATGCTTACATCTATTTAGCAAAGCAATAGAAGTAGATTTACTCTGGGTCCTATGAACTCTCCAGGCATAGCTTCTTGGCCATGTTTACAGTACCGGGCATTTATTCGCTCCTGTGGGTCAGGCCTTAATTCCAATCAAAAAGTGGTTGGTTACTCTCATGACATGTATGCCACTGTTGCCAAGCTAGTCGTTGCTGTAGTTCACAGAGTTCACAGCTGGGCAAGACCACTGACAGCTATCCTCCCTCAATAGCCTGCCTAACGTCTTCTCGTTCATCACCACGAGGAGAAAGCTTCCCAGTCAGCACAACTTGATTTTCCCGTTTCCTCTGATCAAAGTGTGTGGTATCTTCAGTAACAGGGTCTTGCCATGAAGTTCTGGTAGGCAACCTAAAGAATAGCCTATATTGTTTGGTCTGTTCTAGACTCTGACCAATAACTGAGGAAGAGACTGTTCCTTGGAAAGTAGAAGTAAATATAGGAAATGAGACAAATATAATGTAAATTGATTGCCTTAGAATTATGGATTATGGCAGTTAAGTGAAAGAGCTTTTTTTATTTATTATTTTATAGTGTTATTTGACAGAGTAAATAATATACACACATACATATATACATATATAAATATTCTGATAAAGTTAAAGTTACAACATAAACTATTTAGATAATTTTGAATATCCTTTTGTTTTTTTCTTTTTTTAATTAAAATACAATCACATCACTCTCTCCACCCATCCTTTCTTCCCTCCAATCCTTCCCATGTCCTCTTCTGAAATTCAGTCTCTTTCTCTTTAATTATTATTAATATATATGCAAAATAGATAAATATAGCCTGCTGAGTGTATATGTGTGTATGGATACATAGAGAGATATATCTTCATACATACAATGATGGGCTGTGACTGTGGCAGAAGTGACAGCAGAGCAGGTGCCACGCTGTGTGACCCAGCAGCTGCACTTGAACTGATGGTCTATAGTCTGGGCCACTGCCTAGCCTCGTAGGCTGGTGATAGCCATACTGCCATCTACCTCCTTTCTTCTTGTGATCCCAGAAAGCATCTAAGGGCCATGAGAGCCCCTTAGCAAGGAAGATTCTGTGACCCTCATGCAGCCTGACTCTAATTTGACCTACTTGGAAGCCAGTTCCGAATATATATCCCATACCCTTCTAATTAAATTGCCACTACTCTGCCCTTTTCTCGAACATGCTCAGGCAGGATTGTATTTGTCTTTTGGTTTATAGGTATTAAGCACACATGTCATTCATGTTTGCTGGACACCGGACACAGCTCCTTTCTCAGAGTCCCTTCACAATGCACTGTTGGCTTAGCTACCTCTCTCACTCTGTCAGCAATCACGCTGCTCACCTGTGTATGTATGAACGCACCACTGCTCCTGCTGCAGGGAAGTCTAGATTTACAATGTGTGAAATCTGTTTGCTTGGGGAAACAAACTGTGATATCTCATACTATGTAGAATGTTCACTCTACGTGCCTTCTATGAACTCTACCAGCTAAATGCACTGTGAGGTACGGTGCTTGTCAAATAACACATGGCTCTACTGGAGAAAACAACCTTGATAAATGGCTGAAGGTAAACAATACAGAGCCTAGTAGCTTGAAAGGAAGACAGCAGGGGAGGGGGGAAGTCTAAGAGGAAGAATCAGGGCATTGATGTTCTTGGCCCAGGCAGAGCTGAAGTTTCCTTCTTCTTAAATAAAAGACGAGTGTATGATCTTCATGAACCCTGTAAGATTTCATATTCTCTGTCATTTTCTTTTGAAAAGTTATTTTTAAGCTCACAAAGGTATTGTGGGACCCTTATAAAAGTTTCAAACAATGTAGAATTTTCAAGTGAAAAGTGATTGTTGTTCTTTATCCTTCCCTATGACCCTTCCCTCCCTGACTCTTTTGAATTTCTGCACCACATGTGTGCTTTCATGCATGTAGGAACACATAAAGATTTGGCTTGTGTAAAATCAATAGATGGATGGATAGATAGAGAGAGAGATAGATAGCTATAACTATAATATGATGTGATATAAATAGATAAATAAATATAGATTATAGGGGTTGTTTAGAGCTTTACTGACTGTTATACAATTGGTAGCTTTACATGCCACGAAAGCAGAAGAGAGTTCTATGGTCTGAGGAAGAAGGGCAGCTAGAGAAGGAAAAGGGTAGAATATGAGTGAAGTTTAACAACATCACACACGCGCACACACACACACAGGCATACAGCACCCATGAAAAACTGCCTAGCGAAACTCCTTTCTTTGTGTACTAACTAAAACCTCAGCAAAAATGAAAGCAAACAGAATCCCCACCGACATTATTCGTAATGCCTTTTCCCTTCAGGACAACTAACAGTTTTATCCTACTGATGAGCTACACACGAGTGTCTGATCCTAAGTAAAGTAATCTGTGAAGTTACAATTTTTCCTCCGCTGAAAGCCACTTAAAGCTCTTATTTTTGATTCTATATGAAGTGTTACCATAAGCATCCTTGTACATTTATCTTTAAGTGTGTACATAAGTATTTTTATCAGGCATTCCTAGAAAGATTTCTGGATCTAAGTATGTTAATGTTCTATTTTGAAGGGTTTTACCAGCTCTCCAAAACAATCTCAATTTTTTTTGTTGAAACAAAATGTTTGTATATATTTATAGGATATGGTACAATGGAAGAGTCGATGCATGTGTATAGCATATAAGGTTCAAATCTGTGATACTTGCACTTTTAACTCCTCAAGCATTAATCATTTCTCTATATTGGTAACTATACACTTCCAGTTATTTTAAAATACATTGTAGACTAAATTCTCCTTCACTGTGCTATAGGGCACCAGAACCAATTCTCCTCCAATCACGCTTTGGTGACCCTAACATACCCCTTTCCTTTCCCTGGGGGAAGCGTAGAGTGATTGACACATCTAGCTCATGAAACACAGTCCGTACGGTATTTAGAACCAGCTGGGAGTTGTCCAGTTTAATGACTTGGATGAAATTTGGCTCGTTATAAGCTTCAAATCCATCCCCCATCAAAAGGAAATTTATCTTCTAAAATAAGGAACAACAACAACAACAAAAAAGGGATATGGAGACTGGATGGTCAATTTATCACTGGGAATGAGATTAAAATTGCAAGATTCTAGCAGCTCTTAGTGTTCCACACATGCAGACCCAAACCCGGGTAGATTTTGCTGGTTGTGTGTGTGCACACATGTGGGGGTGAGGGTCATAGTGCAATATGTTTTAAGGTGTAGAACCTCATTGTTCATATCTTATCAGTCTTGTGATACTTGTCTTTCAGTATACTTAGCTCCACTGCTGAGTACACCAAGCACTCACAAAGTGAGATAGAAACTGATGCTAACGCTATCCCATCATCCCAAGTGTCATTTGTCATTGGTTCATCTCGGTGACGTCACCTGTCACTGTCTGTGTGGCTTTGCACAAACAAGGCAGGTGTCCCCTCTCCATTTTCTTCTTGTGTTAGCTCATACATTGTCACAGTCTCAGATGTGGCTCTTGTTAACGATTTCATTGGAAAAACTCCAAAATAAATGACCTGTTGGAGAGCCTAGCTCAGCATATTTTCATGCACCCAGGGGGTGCTTGTTCTGTACGTCCTGAGATGAATGTCCTGAAAGCCAAGAGTAGAGCTGATGGATGGATTGAACACAGGATTAGAGATCCGTAAATTAAATGTGCTTTGGGTTAATGAGTGCGCTTACTCACTGAGTTATAATGTTTGTTTGTTTGTTTGTTTGTTGAAACAAAAGCCTGGAGGTAAACTAATAATAATTCTATCTCTCATTTGTGATCTGAGAGTGTTGGTTCTAAGTGGCGGTAAGTTTCTCCTTGCTGTGTCATATGTGCTTTGAGGCTTGTTTGTGTGGCCGGAGCAGGGATCAGCAAAGAACAGGGAGGAAGTTCATGGTCACGGTTAGAACATGCAAGAAGTGTTTGTGGGCTCCATTCCTGGGTAGGAAAGGAAAGGTCAGTACATCCTGGCTCATTTTCTATTCTGTATTCTTAATCACCATGGGCCCTCTATGCAGGACGTAGCCATTATACAGGCGGAAAGACGGTATTGTTTTGCTGGGAATACGTGCAACTTGGGTAATCCCAAGCATTCGAGAGCTCCTGGGTACAAAATACTTCACAGTAAGTTTTGCTAACTAAAAACTCTGACATACTTACACAAGAAAACCACACCTGATAGACTTATTATCCAGTACTTGCTCACGTAAGAACCATTTTGTCTGCTCTAGTGGTCACCTCTCAGTACAAATGCTTCCTTGCACACCCTATTCTAGTTTATCATTATCCTCATTACGTATGTAAGTAACAAAGACCCAGGGAAGTTAAGGAAATGGATAAGATCCTATGATTTAAAAGGGCAAAATCAAGTTTGAACTTAACCATTCTGAAGGAAAAAAAAAAAAAAGCCCAAGTCTTTAGCCATTCCACTCTCTTGTCTTACAGGAGGAGTAAAGTTCAAGGCGTGGTCAAGGCCATGAAAGATGAGTATGAGTAAGATATTGGAGTTCATGGTCATCATAAACTCCTCATTCACAAAGCAGGAGACTTGAAGGCAGAAGTCTGGCTAGATGCTCCCTGGAACAGTTTGACACTGACAGGCTTAGGAAAAAAGAAAGGTTATCTGTGTGTTAAGCCCAGTGTCAAAACTGATGATACTGTAGGCAATGAGACAAGCATACTTAACTTTGGCATAATATGTGTGTGATTTGTGCTCTGGAAAGCAGTTGGAAACAGAGCGCTTTATCTGGGCCCCTGAGAATCACAAGGAACAGTGAACACACTCTCTGCATGGAGCTCTACCAAGGCCCTGCTTCACACATGTTTCTGGTGACAACACTTTCCCAATGACTCACTAGTGACTGTGCGCAAGGGAAATGGACCCGAGGTGTTGTGCTCAGTGACTTGTTTATCCTAGCACCATTTCTCTCAGGAGAGAAATGAGAGGGTTTATAAGACTCATTCATTCTGTTTTCCTTCTGGAATGCTGCACAGTTTTGCAAGAAGGCAAAGGGCCTTTCAGAAAGGGGCAGGGGGAGGTTCAGGGAAAGGAATGAACAGCAAGGTCACGTGTGAAGAATGATGAGGGGGTTTGTGAGGTGGGCTCGTTCTAAAAGAAATGGGAACTGAGGTCTCCATAAACATGAGAGAAATAGATTTGTGGGATTCCGTCTTCATTAAATTTGTGGTGTCCACATAGTAGAATCTCACCTATCCAGTTATACATAGAAGTCACAGGCAATGTCCCCAAACCTGTTTTACACATAATAAAATAAAATTGCATTAATTATAACTGGAACAGGCTTTTCCCTAGAAGTTTCCTATTCTTTGGAGAGTTGATGTCTCCTCAAAGCTCTCCGGTCCCTGAGGTGACATGATTAAGCTGCCAACAATTGATATGCTTCTAGGTCAACCCATGAGGCATGCTGTTATAAGTAGAATTTCATGATCCTCAAAATCATGTCACATTTCTCACACTTAGTTTCTTACAAGATGGTCTTGTGGAGATAGATTTTGTTGACTTGGTTTGCACAACAGTGTGGCTAATTATGATATTCGCATACATGTACATTATTGCATTATACTCATATTCATCCAATCTATGATCAAGTTAAAATGATGTTACCTGAAAAAGCCTTAATCCCGTAACCCTCAATATGACAGATGTCTTTAGGAGGAAAGAACACACACACACACACACACACACACACACACACACTGGAAGCCATGTGAAAACACAGGGAAAGAACAGCCATCTAGAAGAAATCAACACAGAGGACACCTTTATCTAACGCTGCATCCAGAGCTGTAAGAGAACAAATGCCCACTGTTGAAGGCACCCAGTCTGTGGTACCCTGCCATGGCAACTGAAGCTGTGGAATCTGCCTGCCATTCCCAGCCACACCACAGCAGAACTTCCCACTGGACCAATCCTACTAAGTCCCTGCCCCCTTCATAACCCACTTGAGGTAGCCAAGGCAGGCAGTGAGCTTCCTCCTCCTAGCCTTCTCAGGCTGAAAATCACCACAGGGGAGCAGACGGGTGCAAGAAAGGAAGTTCTCAGAACAGATGGGCCTTGCTTGAGTGGTCTGTAGGGTGCTGTGGGAGTAGAAGAGAGGCCTTGGCAGATACCACAGGAATCTCATCCATGGACACCATCTGTGCTTTGGTGAATTTGAAGGACATGTTAAGTGAAGAAAGGGGGACCAGGTTCCTGCAAAGGCCAACCTTTTCTCTTACCATAGCTCCCCCTCAAATACTGGCAGATGATATTTGGTGAAGGGATAAGAGATTTTTTTTTTTTGTAACCTATGCCTTGGACAGGGCAACTAAAGCTCCACTCTCTGGCAGAGACTTGGTCCAGTACCTCCATTCCACACAGATACGGATGCAGGGAGACAGCCCCAAGCTGGTAGACTTGGAAGGACACAGGCCTTCTTTGGAGATCACCCCTGCCCTTCTCTTTGCTTCTCACCAGAGTCCAGAAAGCTTACCTGGCTATGAATAATATTTACTTGTTATTAGTTGTGTGTGTGTGTGTGTGTGTGTGTGTGTGGTGTGCATGCCTCTGCATACTTGTGTGGAGGCCAGAAATCAATGCTGGGTGTTTTCCACATCCACTTGCCACGCAATTTGAGACAGAGTCTCTCCCTGAACCTGGAACTCATGGATTTGGGTAGACCAGTTGGCCAATAAGTTCCAAGACTCTTTCTGTCTTTGTCTCTAGAGCTGAGACTGCAGCACATGCCACACAAACTATCTTACGCGAGTGCTGGGGATCCAAATTCAGGCCTTCACGCAAACACTTTACCCACTAAGCCACCCCCACAGACGGTGGATGTTACTTATTACTATTAATTTGTATCAGGTTGCATTAATTTGGACAGCCTGCCGAAGGAGCTCACATCAGCACAAAACTGAAGCCAGCTGATGTGTTGGAAATAATTGGGCCAGGAGGCCGCCAGTCCCCTGGCTTCTGTGGCTGGTCTTTGTGGAATTTTTTTTTTCTCTTGCTCTCTCCCAGCAAGTGCTGGGTCTGAGGGATGTCTCAGTCCTTACCCTGCATGCATTTGGAACTAGCAGATGAAAGCTGCTGCTGGAAGCAGCCTAATTGGAGAGAATTGCAGTTTAGAGGTAAGGGCTATGTCTAATAAGTCAGTGGGGGGAGGAGCAGGGTGCAGAAGAGGGGGTGGAGCAGGGCTCTTTTTTATGAAAATGTGGGCCTCCCCACAGTCTTTCCTCTTCAGCTGCTGCCTCACAGATGGACCCTTTAATGAATTTTCCTACAGGCCTGGAGCAGGGAGTCATTTCAGGTCCGGGAGCAATTGAAGTGAATCCGATGGTTTGGGTTTCTTTTCATCAGGAGCTGAGGGCCAGGTGGGCAGGTGTCAGTCTTGGCACTTTTAATCTTCTTTCTGTTCCCTCTTCTATTTTTTTTTTTCATTCCCCATGTCCTCCTTTGGAAGTCCCCATCTAGCGTTACCTTGCTATACCCTGGTCTTATTCCCAAGGGCAAGCTTAGAGAAAGATAAATTGCAAAGATAGGATTTTATTTAACTCCACTGCATGCGTTCACCTTTTATTGAGCATCTGATACATGCCGAGGCCCAAGTGCCTCAAAAAAAGGGAAGCTTATTGACCGCCTTTGGGGAACTTATGCCTAAGCATGAAGAACACTCTTTAATCTTTCTTGAGAATTTTATACACAAGTACTGTATTCCCTCATTTCCACCTTTCCTTCTCTCTCCTGCAACTCCTCCCATGTGAGCTCAACTCCTTCTCACTCCATGACCCCTTCTTTAAGTGTGGTTACATGTATTTAGTATTGCTCATGTGTCTATTTGTTTGGGGCTGACCACTTGGAATTGCATAACTTATTGGGGCTCTATTGCTTTTCCTAGCTAGTGGTGGAAGGCTACTTCTTTTTGTCAGGAAAAGCAATAGAGTTGGCAACACTCAAGAAAAAAGAAGGAAAATGAGTCCCGTCCTCATCCTCCTGTGAAAATATGTATGTACCTATGACTAGGTGTCTCAAGAATTGGCCATGGATCTCAGAGAGTCCCATGTGATGCCAAGAAGTCTTGTGGAGAATCACGAGTGGCCACTTACCCACCTCTTCAGCCAACTCAGTAAATCTTCAAGAGATGGGGAATCTGGTAGTTTGGAGGGGAGGAAAACTTGTTACTACAAAACCCATTTATTCATTTTCAAAGTTGCTGTGTATTTCTGACTCTTGACTATATGAGCCATTACCATAGTTATCATCACTATCACCACTGTCATTATCATCACCATTATCACCATCACTATCATAATCATCATCATCAATTTCATCATCACCATCATCTAATTTACACAAACTACGGCAAAGTGTGTACTTTAATCCATTTTAGATGGAAGAAAATCCGAGTTCAAATGGTGTAATCACTCACTTAGGGTTGCAAAACTAATGACACACCATCTCCCATTCCACACCTATCTCCCTAGACACATACAAGGTCAGCGTCATGGCCAATATCCACTCAGGTAATCTAATTATTTTTTCAATCTTCAAGGCGTATCTCAGCAAAGTCTATCTTAACCCCTAGGTATCTTAGAGAGGCTATCCCAAACCATAGTGCCAGTTGAACTGTAGCAAGAAAGTACCTAGGTAGGTGCTAATGAATGGAGCATGAACAGAGCTCACCAAGAACAGAGCTCAGAGTTCTTTATAAATGCTATGTGCTCTACACAATTCACCAGGGCCGGTGTCTTAACCAGTTTCTTATTGCCATAACAAAATACCCAAGAGTGGGCACTATATTGAGGAAAGAGATTATTTGGCTCATAAGCCTGGTGCCAGCAGCCTGGTGAAGGAACACTATGCCAAAGATTCAGAAGAACCAGCTGGGCTGAGTGGATCCAAGTATTTGACTTCAGCTTTTTCAAAACCTGTTCTCACAAGGGCTCACTCATCCTGTACAGCCACTACTGATTCCTTCCAAGGACAGAGCTCTGGACCTGTCACCAAACTGCCTTCCACTGGGACTCGCTGCAAAGATTCACCATGCCAAGATTATCGAACAGAGACCTAACTTCCTCAGGAGAACACACTCAGTTCCTAGCAGACAGCCTTCTCTTCTCTTCTTCTGACAATAACTTTAGAAGGGAGGTGGTGGGGAAAAGGGGGGAAGGGAAAAGGGAGCTGGGAAGGGAGAGGGAAATGGAGGAAAGAAAGAGGGAAAGCAATATTTTTGTTTTTCCACATTAAGAAACAGCATCTTGGAGAGGAAACTGTGTTATGGTTCAACACCGTTATTTGTCCTAGAAGGCCTTTGAAGCCACACTACGTGTCTAGTCCTGTCTTGGTGCTCTTGTTTTCTCAAGATGGGGCTGGAGTATGCTTTGGGGGGGGGAGGTATTGTTGGTTTATTTTAGAGATGGAGCCACACTATGTGTCCCAGGCTGGTCTGTTTCCATCGTGGGACCCTTCAGCTGCAGCTTCCAAAGATGGGATGCTGTGCACATGCTACCACGCCTATCCCTGGGAAATGGAATTCCTAAGAACTCCTCTCTCTTCCTTAAAAGTACCCAGTTTCATTTCTTATCATCCACTGTAGATATTTTGCAGGGTTTGGGGACACTCTCTCTTGTCAGAATCAAGGTAATTTCAGGCCAATGACTACCATAACCTTAAAGAATTTACCAGAAAATACGGGGCGGGGGAGGAGTCTAATAAATCAGACCACTTAATAAAACTAAAACTGAAACTAGATAATAAAGTTAGAAGCAAAAAAAATAAAAAATAAAAAATAAGTGCCAAAAGCTAGGTCTGCCTCCCAAGTCTGTACCCTAACCCTTGTCAAGACTGCCTCACAACCCTTCCCTTCCCCACCGGAGGCTTGCAGTGTACACTCCACAGACATTTTTCCAGAGATCGGCCCATGCCACCCACCGTTAGCCACACATCTCACCTCCTCTATTTGAAAAACAAAAACAAACTCTCTTCAATGCATGTATTGATTCGTAAGTAATGAGAGCCCTTGTGCTGGTGGGCACGGCCAGCAGGCCACATCTGGCGTGACTTCTGTGCTCACAGGGAAGAGGAAGACACCCAGTTCCCCCTGTTCCCCCCTCCCCTCAGGGAGGGACCCAGGGTCACCTGCCAAGAGCTGCCAGGTCAGTCCTCGGGTGGGAAGGTTTGCACATTCGCTGATCTCTGCATTGCACCGCGCTACAAATTTCATGCATTTGCCGAGAAGATAGTTCATTGCAGGCCATCTCATTCTGAGTTCTTTCTCACAGGGAGCTTTCAGGGAGACGCTAAGCAACACCCTGACTTCTACCTACCAGATGCCAAAAAGCATCTCCAGGGGTTGCTAACGGACCCCTGGGCGGCCAACTGCCCGTGTGAGGCTCACTGACTGTTTCTGCGTTTAGTCTGATATGCCTCCATATTGACACTTTGGGACCACTTGCCTCTAGTTCAGGATGGCACTGTAGTATCTAAACTTAGTCTCCGACTGAGGTCATGCCCTCCCACCACTTGAAGTTCTGCGCGACAGGATTGACCCTCCATAAGTCAATGCATCTGAATATGAGCCCAACTAATGAAGGACAAAAGCAGAGTGCAACTCCCTGGGTCTCATGTTTCCTGGGTTGACTGGCTTGGAAACAGGAAGGGGATATAAAACCCTGGAAGAAACCTTTCGAGCCCTGCTTGGTCATCAGTTAGATATGTAGTCCCCCAAAGTGACATAAACTCTCTGAGGCTCAGTGTTATCCGTAAAATTCATCACGTAGGATCTGGGGAGAATTAGACAGGATGTTAAATGTTCAGTTCCTATCCATCCTTTGGGCACATGGTAGGCTTGCTCCATCTGCATTGTTTTAGTCCTATCCTTTAGACAAATGTGGATTTTTATCTGGAATAAAACCAGTGAGCACCAAGCAGTGAATGCCACTAAACAGGCTTGTTATGAGTAGATGGCTATATTTCCTTTCAAGTGTGGCATTTGAACTTGGCATAAGGCAACCCTTTTGTGAATCTCCAAGCAACCTTTCTGTGCCAGAGTACACAGACCCGTGGGATCAAGGCTGTTGTTTGCGTGCTCCTGGTGGGGGCAGGGACACCCTCTGCAGGTGTCTATGTGATAAGCCTGTGAGCAGGAGCTCTTTCAAAGCCCAGCTTTGTCAGGTGTACAGGTGTGCCTGGGCTCAGCTTACACCCTGGAGTTCCAAGGTCACGGTTGCTGGGGTAGAGGAGCCTCCACCTACCCTTCCAGGGATCGATGCTTTTATCAACCGACATAACAGCCTGCCACACCCTAGACCCCACAAAAGACAGCGAATAGGTTTCTCCAACTCACTTGCACCAAAGAGCCAAGAACAGGAGGAGCTCCTGTGCAAAGGATCTTCGTACTCAACTCCCAGGGGGAACAGGCTGGGAAGAATCCTGATAAAGGTTTGCATCACCAGGCAGAGAGAACCAGGGAGATAGATGGGGCTTTCCTGTGAGGCTTCGGGCCTTTAGTAAACCAAATGAGCAACAGCTAGGTGGTTATGGGGCTGAAAATCTTGTTTGGAATTGCCCAGTTCTTTGATTCTTTTCCAAACATGCATTTTTCCTGACTCACTCTGGAGGCAGGGGGTTAGGGGGCAGTCAGAATGGAATAAACGAAGATGGCCTCTCAATAAACAAAGAGCCACTAAAACGGTTGCAATTGGAATAAGCAGCATTTGGCCAAAATGGAGCCAGAGTGTAACTCAGATTTCATGTATTCACAGCCCTATTTGAGTCATCTGGGCCCTAGAATAATAACCATCAAGTGTTTGGCATATAGCAGGTTACTTCTGGTGTGGTTAAGGGGGAACAAGTATCAGAGGAAACACAGAGAGCCTGAGGAGTCGGCCGTTATCTGGAGCCGGCAGTCACCAGCCTGCTGAGACCAAACTGCCCTGGAGGCGAGGGGAGTGCTGTGCAAAGTTTGTGAAAATTGCATGAGTTAGGCACAAACTCAGCTGGGCTAACGAGGGCAGAAGTTAACACAGCCCTGTGACAGCATCGCTCTTATGCTGCAGACTAACGCCTCAGGGGTAGGAGATGATAAAATCCACTAAAATTTAAAATCTGAAAATAAAAATGTGTGCATGTGTGTGTTTCCCCAAGAAAATGAGGGAGCTACCAGGAGCCCATTTGAATGTCACCTAATTGTTAAGACTGGACAGTCCAGAACCAGGTCGGGGCTCAAATCCTAATTCATTTACTAGCTAAGGGACAACATTTAAACTAGCCTCAGTTTCTACACCTGTGCAATACAGGACATAAAGGTACCTGTATTAGTTTCCCAGCATGATCAGTTAGCACGAACTGTGTGGCTTAAACAACAGACGTATTTTTTTCCCAGTCTAAAAGGCGGAGTTCTGAAATCGAAGAATTGGGAGGGCTACCCTGTGCCTTGATGCTCCAGAGAGGAATGCTTCCTCGTGTCGTCCAGCATCTTCAGATGGCTAAGGATCCTGGGCTCCATTGGCTTTCAGCTACCGTGTCCTAGGGCTCTCTTGTTTGTCTACCTCTCTTCTGAGGACAGTAGTTATGTGTTGACTTTAGGGCCCACGATGATCCAGAGGACTGCATCCTAATTTAGCTAACTACCTCTTTCAAAACCACCCCCCAGGACTAGAATTTCAATATATGTTTTGTATGGAGGAGTTGCATTTCTAAACTTTGCAGCAAGCTCAATGGGTAGGTAGCACTGTACTTCTTCCATAGCAGGGAAACTGAACCTAGAGGCTGTGGAAACTGATCAAGGGCACCAAGCTAGTGAGTGCTAAAGTGAGATCTAGGTAAGACAGCTTCGAATCTATGTACTTCCTCATTAGCCCACGACTTCACGCATTTAGGGGGACTTGGTTTCTGTCTTCATCTATTTCCTTTACAGAGTTCATGGAAGTCTCATTTTCCAACCAAATTACTCAACTTCTAATTCACTACTTTAGAATCCCAAATTCAAAGTCTCTCAACTACCATGGTATCAGGGCTTACATTTAATATATGTCTTAAATCCTTACCATGTCAAGGATCTCATAAGATTTAATTAGTGGACCAAAACAGACTGTGGACTTCTCTCCCTTCAAGAATCTGCAAAGACCAAAATGCCCTATAATAACCCAGTATTTGGAAAACTGATCAGGAGCTTCAAGATCAGCCTGGGCTACACAGCAAAACCATGCTTTAAAATTTTAAATATAAAAGGTTTTCAGATAGATACATCCAGAATTAGCCATTTACAAACAAAATTAGAATGCGCCTGCTATATGTCTGTAACAACCCTGTGAAGAAGGTTAGACTGTGTTACAGGTGTTACAGGTTAGACTGTGGAGGCACGGAAAGCCTGGAACCACACTGTTGAAAATTATCACCGTGTTCCAGAACAAGGGCCGGACCTAGATAGTCTGCCTTTCAGCTCCAGAGACCGGTTTTGTGTGTGCTGTTCCCTGTGTACTTTAGGATGTTAAAGTGATGTTTAATAGTCAAACATTAGGGATGCTGCCATAAGCTTCCTTTAGCTAAATATGCAGCTCCTGAACGAGGGTTCTGATGGGAGAATTTGCTGTGTTAGAGTAGGCATGTCATTAAGGCTTTGGTACACTGTGTCAAATTGCAGGGCTGAGGGAAGGAGTTCTCAGGAAATGAAAATGTGGTCATCTGAAGCACGAGATGGAAAAGAAACAGTTGCTGGAAAATAGCAAACACTCCAGATGAATGGAACGCTTGAGGTGAGGGTCTGAAGAGCCACCTTTCAAGTGGCAGGCTCAAAGCCTAGGAGCAATCAGCACGCCAGGCTAGGGGTCTCAGGCAGCGTCTAGTGACATACCACCCCCAGCACATGCTTTCGAGCGTGGTGGGAGGGAAATGATCAAATTCTATCTAAAATAATTTCTTCAAGGAAAACTTCCTGTTTCCCATGACTCGCCATTATACCCACTTCAGCAGCAACAGATGGAGGAAGGGAAGGAGTTCCTGCCTGGTTTTGTTTTTACATGACACATTCTTGAAATTACCTTTCATAATATATAGGGAATGATATAAAGACTAATAGGTTAGAAGTTATTATGTTTTCAAATGTCCATGTTCTAGAAATGTATAATAAACAACACAATTATTTTTATAACGTAATATCTACTAGTGCAATGAAGAATATAAAAAATTCAGTCTTGTCTGGAATCCATCCACCTATTGAACAGTCTTTCATATTTTTATTCAGGTTTTTTTCTTTTTTTCTTTTTTTTTTTGTTTTGCAAATTCAAAGGAGCAACAAATAGTGGTACATTATCTGTGTTAAAATTTCATATAAGTAGAATCATAACATTGCAGTGCGTTTCACTGCAATTTGGCTCTTATTTCACTGTCTTTTTCTAAAAGAAAAGAATTATTGTTAGTCTATGCAGTAACTATTTCTTCACCACCGTCCCATATTCTGACATTGAAATTCACTCACACACACACTCTTTTTCTTACTTTGCTCTTAAAATGTTGTGAACAATGCCATGGTGCTGTCTTGGCGTGGTTCTCCCTGTGTTGGTGTGTCCAGGCCAAGAGCAACAGCCTCCTCAGCTGAATGCCTTCTCTGAGACACAGAAGGCAGACAATTGAGTAACTGGGTTTGTGAGCTGCCCATTCAAGATGCAGAAATGTGTTGGCTGCCTTAGGACAGGAGAGCTAAATTCCTTACCCCTCCCCCCCCAAAAGAAAAGGTAGAGAAAGGCTTTGGGATACATCTTAGAAACGAGATGGCTATGCACAAGTTTTCTTTTACCTGGAGGTGACAAAAAGCTGTAGTGACTTGGGCTTACTATGACAGAGCCCAGAGCTCCATAAAACTGTGAGCCAATGGGGCAAGGGCTGTGGCCGCTCAGGTACTCAGAATGGAGAAACTCTTGCTGCTCAGAAGTGGGTAAAGCAGCTGAAGGATACTGAACTGGGGTGTTGCTCTTGTGTGGTGCCCAACAATGGGATTTCTTGTTTTCTACTTTCATTGACTACAATGCTTGGGTTTCTCTCTCTGATTTTTCCTGTCCAATCCTCACTCCATCCAGTTTATCTCTATTTGACTGTTTGTCTTTCTCTTGTCAGCTGGTAGACACTCTTTACATATTGCTGCCTTCCTTTCCCTCAGAACGGCATAGAAATGCTTGTTCACCCCAGAGAGAAAGAGCAACAGGAGACCAAAGAGATGATTTCTTCGGAGTCCACCTTGGTTGGCCCAGTCAGTTTAGTGGGCTAACTTACAGGAGCATGTGTGTGGAGCGACGTACAGGGGCTAGGAATGACTCGGGTAGCTCCATCACAGGAAAGCTCCGTACGCCAACTCAAGGAAGCTGAATTAGAGCTTCCTGGGCAATATTCGGGTAGCTACATCATTAGAGGATCTTGCCCAACAGTTGTGGGGCCTGGTGAGACTTGCTGGTTACCTAGCTTCCTGGCTCTTCCCTGGGTGTTTCCTGAGTTTTGTGGCCATGCCCTGTACCACAAAGTGGTTTCCTAGACCCTAGGAAATAGCTGCTCAGCACACACCCTGATATTGACCTGAATCGTTAATGATTAGCATAGGGGGCTGCAAGATGGCTTCAGTGGGTAATGGGGCTCGTCACAAAGTCTGGCCAACTGAGTTCCATACCTAGAACCAGCAGGAGGAGAGAAACAAGTTCTGAAAGTTCTCCTTCAAGCAGCACATGCGCACTGTAGCACATGTGTGCTGCCCCTGGCAGAATAATAATAATAATAATAAAATAATAATAATAATGTGATAAAGATTATGGATAACTTATACAATTGAAAAACCCTTTTCTATAAAATTTAAGATGTGCTGAGTCCTGCTACTCTAAGATCAATGCAG
Organism: Meriones unguiculatus; assembly: GCF_030254825.1. Lineage (NCBI taxonomy): Eukaryota > Metazoa > Chordata > Mammalia > Rodentia > Muridae > Meriones > Meriones unguiculatus. Next base: position 59,274,579 of record NC_083366.1, read on the forward strand.
GCGGGGGGAAGGGAGAGGAAGAGCAAGAGTTAGCGAGGGATGGGGAGAGGTAGAGAGATTTTCCTAAGGAGCAATTCTGTTGGCTGCACTTCATCCGTTCAGGAGGTAGGTACTGAGTGTCTCCTGTGAATTAGGCTGTGGGAGAAGGTGTGCAAATAGAGAAGCAATAAGGATGGGCTGTCTACTCTTATGGAATTGCCATTTCAAGAAGAAAAGAGACAGCCGTTTAAGTTCAGTCATGGCCTCAAAAGTGCCGTCATAATTAGCCACACATCTGGCCATAATGCCTTTTAATTGACTGGTAGAGTAAGGAGGAACGATGAGGCTAGCTGCTGCCCTGAGCCTCAGACCCCATTCAAGGAAGGACCCAATGTGGCCAGCCTGGGGTGTGGTCTCACCTGCTTCCTCTCAGTGCTAAGGCACCTGGCAGAACCAAGACCCTATTAAAACCACACTCCATGACCCTCGTTCCTTCCCTCACACCTCGCTGAGCAAGGCTTTCTGCTCCTGTCCCGTCAACAGCTCCTTGCCACTGTGTAGAAGGACTGTCACAGCGTACTTGTCAGGAGCTGCAGCGTAGCCAGCCATGACAGCTGGTGGCTCAAAGGACCGGTGCATCTGCTTTCCCCCTCCCTCCAGGCTTCCCTGAATAATGTGGGGTCTTGTATATACAAGAATGATGCTATTGATCCTCTAACAGTGGGCTTCAAGCACTGCAGGGGTTTTTAAGTGGCTAGGGGTTGCTTTTCCACTGGCCTACATACACACTGATGCCTACTTTTCCCTGGGACCCGGGGAGCACATTTGCACTTGGTTTATAACTGTAAGGAGCCCTGGAGTCCTTGTCAAGAGAACAGTGCTTTTGGTGGCATTTCTGTCACATACTAGCTGGGTGGCCATGGGGAAGTCATTAGGGCCTGCATCTCTTCCCTCTTATGTAAAAGGGGAAAATAATACCCATCCTGACTCCCAGAGATATATGTATAAAATTACTTCTGAAATTGATTTGGGAACTCTCTAGTGTGAGGCAAATAGAAAAGATTGTAATTATTTGCTAAGACAGAGCTGCACTGTACTAGTACAGAGGGTACAGTGCAGAGGGGTCCGCTAATTGCATCCTGTGGTTTCTCGGTCGGCACAGCTGGAGCCCAATACAAATGGGCACAGACCTTTGTTCGTAGACAGCTGAGGCACTCAGGCCTAATGGGGGGGAAATCTCAGAAAAACAACCAAGAATTCTTCTCAGATTTGCAGAGCCATGGACTGCTAAATCTGTTCATTGTCCGTGGGACGACCATGATGGGTTCAACCACAGACTTGAAGCAGAGATGTGTCTGAGAACTCACCTCCTCAGAACATGTATTCTCACTCACTTTTAAACTGTAGATGGACAGCAGTGGATAATGAGTTTGTGAAAGCATGCATTGTTAGGCCACAGAAAAGTACAAAGGAAGTTCTGTTTTCCTTGGGCAAGGCAAAAGCCCACAAGCTCGCGCACTCACAGGAGTATGTGTCTAGGGATGTGGAGTCCTCCAGACAGTCCAGGAAACTGTGGCCTGAGAAGATGAGATGATGCCCTCAAAGTCACGCAGGTAGTTGGTGATTGAACTGACACACTAGTCTGAGACAGGTACTCCTAACCCAGGCGTGATCCCAGAGTTCATCCGAGTTGCAAAGAACCCCAACACAGTTTATCACACTGTCTAGTCTATTTCCTGATGCCCTGAGATGCTTTGTAGAAAAAAAAAAATCAAACCACTTTTTTTTCCTTTTAATTTCTGAGAGCAGAGATCTGAGAACGCGGGTATAGATTTCCTTCATGTAACAATGCGAGAAATAATAGAGTAAGATTGTATGTCACAGACGAAAACGTTGTATTTACGCCTCATTGTAATCCATTCATTGCTTTATGGATCCGGAGTCCCCTTGGGACTGTCACAAATCCACATAATGTTCCTGAGTGCAGGATTTGGCATTTGGATCTCTGATTTAGCTGTCAGATATGTAAAATCACTTGTCGCCAGACAACTCCCCAGGGATTCCACAGCTGTGCATGCTAGCAGAGCACAAGTTCCTCGCATGGCCAACATTAATTTATGCCCTCACGCTGGCCCCCCGCAGCCATCCCTCTACTGCCATGACTAATTTTAGTGCGGCTCGAAGGGCTCTGGTGGCATTTTCTCCTTGTGTACTTTTCCTAGGCTTCTGGGGGTGACTTTCAAGAGATTCCACATGAGGGCTAGGACCGCTTTCCGGGCATGCTGAGAGAGAGGGAGAGCTTGGTTCTACTTCCAGCCCGGCACGCGCATGTGCACATATTCACAGAGAGACACGTAGACACACACAAACACACAGGAAAGCATGCACACGTACACGTATGCACGCAGGAAAGCGCACATGCATGAATGAACGCGCCCATGCACCCCCAGGAAATTAACAGTTACCTGAAGCATTGCGCAACTCTAACCAACAGCTTCACCTTCGGGGCCGCTCAGACAACAACAAAAGTGGCCCTAATCTGAGGAACCCACTCAACATGCAAACCCAGAGTAGATAGCTCTGTCACCGGACTATGTAGCATCAACAGCAGCTTCCTCTCGTACAATTATATGAGTTCTACCAGTGAGTGATGAGAGATTGTAAGTGAATAACAAACAGTTTTTTTTAACGGAAAGATGAGCTGTCATGAAAGCAATCATTTCCTTTAACGCCAAAGCGGACCGAGAGAAAATCCTCTACCGAGTGGAGGGCTGGAGTTCACCGTCTCTCCATTCTCTTCCAAACTGAGAGGACATAAGAAGAGGGGATGTTGGATCAATCAGAAGGTCTGGATTTCAAAAGCCTCTTCTGCTGGGTCCTTTCGTCCTTCCCCCGACTCTTTCACAGACTCCCTGCGTTCCACCCAATGTTTGGTTGTGGGTCTCTGCATCTGTTTCCATCAGGTGCTGGGTGGAGCCACTCAGAGGGACCCAAAGGAGACAGAAGCTCCATGAGAAGAACAACAGAGCCAACTAACCAGGGCCTGGGTGGGGGGGCAGGGGCTGTGGAGACTGAAACACCAACCAAGGACCATGCATGGACTAGACCTAGGGCCCCTACACATACCTAGCCAATAGGCAGCTCAGTCCTCATCTGGGTTCCCTAGTAAGGGGCATGGGGGATGACTCTGACATGGACTCTGTGGCCTGCTTTTCGATCCCTTTCCCCTGGTGGGGCTGCCTTGCCAGGCCATAGGGATAGAGGATATGCTCAGTCCTGATGCAACTTGATATTCTGGGGTGAGCGGATGGGCGGGTGGGGGCTCTCCTTCTCCGAGGAGTAAGGGAGGTGGATAGGGAAACAGGGAGGGAAAGTAGGATTGGGAGGAGAGGAGGGAGAGGGCTATGACTGGAGATGTAAAATGAATAAATAAAAACTAAAATTAAGAAAAAAAAAAAAACTCCTCCTGTCAAATGGCCATTAACATCTTAGAGTCCAGGCGTGCCTCTTGTTTCACTTGTCTGGCCTCACATTCCATTTGTAGATGAGAATGACCACAACCCTAAGATAACCAAGGGATAGCAAACACTCAGCAAGGATTTTTGTAAATAAAGGGCATAACAGAAGCAAAGAAGAAACAAATAAAGGAAGAGGGGGGCAGATCTGGGGATATGGTTCAGTCAGCAGAGCACTTGACTGCCATGCACAAAGCCCTGCTTTCAAAGTCTGATACTACGTAAAACCAGATGTGGTGGCACACATCTGTAATTCCAGAACTCAGGAGGTAGAGGCAAGAGGACCGGAGGCTTAAACTCGTCCCTGCTCCTCTGCTCCACAGCCATTTTGCTGTAGGCTTGAGCATACAATGTAATAATCTCTGAGAGAGGCAGAAAGAGAAAGAGGGGTGGAGGGGTGGAGGGATGGAGAGAGATAGGAAGAGAGACAGACAGAGAGAGCTCTGTATGTTTTTAGCTAACTAGCAGGCATCTTCAGCTTGTAGCCCATATGCAACCAGGATAGCTATGAATGCAACCCAACACAAAACTCATAAACTTATTTAAGACTTATTTAAGTTTTTTGATTGTGCCGTGCTCGAACATGACCTTTGCGGATGACTATACCACAAGTTCAGAATGCTTCTGGACCTGCCCGGTGCTTTTCAGCACTTGAAAGTGGGCAATGCTAAACTACAGCTTCCAAGAAGCCTCACCGAAGGGAGCCCTTTCTAGATATGACAAGCTTGAAAGTCACCGCTGCCTTCATAGCTGCCCTCTGAGATTAAAGCTACCCCTGTTGGCTTTCTTAGAAGCAAAAAAAAAAAAAAAAAAAGTCACTGAATAGGACTTCCAGTCTTTTTGACATCATCCCTCGATTCTGGTTACTGCCTTTGTGTCTGTTCTATGTGTTGAGACACAGAATGAAAAACCACGGCTTACTTTAGTTGACTAGGGTGGAGCTCTCCCCCTTCCTTCTTCCGGAACTCTGTTCTCTTCTGTCATCCTCAGCCTTCTTAGTCCTCCTCCTTCCTCTAAAAAAAAGATGGCTCCCGAGGCCTCCTTGTCTCTATGGGGTAAACCATTCAGCCCTTTCTCTGATGCTCACAGAGCGCATGTTGATCACCAGGTCAATGAGCCTTTACGAAGTCAGGTTTGCACTTGCCAGTCCAGAATGAGGGCCCGACTTCAGGGAACTTTTTGAGACTCCAATGGAGGAGGTATATGAAGGACCTGGCATAGAGCTGGCATCCAACAAAACACATGTCTGCACCTCAGCCAGGTCCTGTGGATTCTCTTGAATCTGTTTTATGAGTTAAAAGAAGCAGGTCCTAATGCTGAATGAGACCATCTCTGTCCTGCCTGGAAGAGGCCAGCATCCCAGTTTATAAACCATGGTGGTCTGTGCCTTGACACTGTGCTCTTAGTGCATTTTCAAATGGCCTGTTCATTGTTGCATTTCTTTAACACCTGTAACCTCACTGGCATGTGTGTGTTCCTGGGGCTAGGGTAGGGGATGGGCTCAGCTGTTCTCATCCAGTTCTCAGCCGTATGATGCCTTAGATGACATGTGATTGAATGAGTGGATACAGAGGAAAATGCTACTTCTCCATGGGAGAAGTTTGAGTGTGGACTATCTTGGGAAAAGTATCTCAGGATACTGGTTCTATATAGGCGAGATATAGAGGGAGATGGGGGTTATCATCTTTTCCCCTCTGCCTTCGCCATCCACTGGAGTCCTCTCTCCACTGCATCTATGCTGTTGAGAGATGCTTCATGGGGAGGTTTGTGAAAACAGTGGACTGTTCTTCCAGATCCCAGGCATGAGATGAATACAGGCAAGGAAGGAAACCAGCTGGCCAAGTCTCTATGCTGTCTATTCTTAAACCATTCTAGGGGTTGCAGGAAAATGGAATGGGCTTCAGGCTTTAGTCTAAACAAACTCGGAGGTATTTTCTTATCTTCTTCAATTCTGGACACAGATAGCTCCAGCTCAATGGGGCCTACCCAGTTCCACGGTGAGCAGTGTCCTGTCCAAGCCTCTTGGTCTAGGTGTGATATTCCAGTACTAACCTGTCCCAGCCCACCACCCCTCCACCCACAAACCCCACCTTCAAGTCTAGAGAGACAAAGTCAATTTCTCAGAACATGTGTTTAAGTAAGTTTTTACCAACACCTCCCCCAGTCTCTGTAGCCTTGGGGTTTCCCCAGGCAATGGCTGAGAAGTGGCGCCCAGTGGAATAGCTGGCTACTTGAGTCCATCTAGAACAGTTTACTCATAAATGTTTTATGGAGATCTGTTCTTTTATAGGGGAGGAAAATGAAAAGGTTCTCTCAATAAATGACTCAGCCATGTTGTAAAAGAAAAACGGAATTGCTTGTGTCTCCATGTTTAAGCTATCGAAGCCCAAGAACCGCTTTCATCATCCTCTCCTCCACGCAACCTAACATGTTTATAGAATCAGAATCATACTAGGTTCATGAGGCAGGGCAGCGAAGCCAGCTTCCCAAAGCCTTACATATGCATTCGATATCAACTTTCATGTTCACGTGAAATGGAGTACCAACCATTGTTCAGTTGTCCTTTACAAGGAGCGGAGGACAGAGAGATACCAAACTGGACTGGTTCCTTTGTACATTGTAGAGGGGAGTGATGTAAGCCCAACTAGACAGGAATAGTGACCCTAAGGACAGTGATGGTTCCAAATGGGTGGAAGAGGACATGCGGGAGGCTCTATGGAGTCACTTAGGGAAGAGTACATTGCTTTGGTTTGTTAGTTACTAGGCTGAGACAAGATGCAAAGGAGAAGCTCCACCCTCCATCAGATCTTCTTCCTGTGTCAAACACAAAGCCAAGGTCAAGAAAAACCTACAGCCGTGTGAAGCTGACGAATAGAAGTCAGCACTCTCCTTTTGTGTGTACCTTCACACTATTAAACAGATATTGAAAATGGTAACTAGACTCACATTAAAGGTTTATTAAAATCTTATGACGACCTCTCTGAACCACAATTTCTTTGCCTGTACAAATAAAGAGGCTGAGCTAGAGAAGTGCTATTATTTTTTTAGAGGCACGAACAAAGTTTTCTTTCTGCTTTTGCTAACAAAAATAATGCACAATTTAATTGTAAAGTAATTAATGTAGGAAATTATGAATAAAATAGAAAAATGATTCTATACCTACTATCTAGAAACAGCCACCATTAACTTTGATATGCATATCTTTTAAGGGTGTTTTTGTTTTGTTTTGTTTTGTTTTGTCTGGGTTTTATTTTTTTGCAAGTTTTTTTTTATTTTTATAAAAAGGTGAGTGCAATAGGCATGCTCTGTTAACCTTTTAAACACCACATCCCAGGAAAGTGAAGTAGCTTAGCAATTGTCCCTAAACCTGGAGATGTGGGTTTGGTTTCCAGAACTCTGGACAGAAGGAGAGGACCAACTCTTAAGAGGTGCCCTCTGACATCCTGGCACACAGCACATGTGCAACTGCCCCAAAGAGAGAGGGGAGCTAGGGGAAGGAAGAGGAGGAATGGCGGGAGGGAAGAAGAAAGGAAGAATAGAAGGGGGTAAAGAAGGAGAAAGGGAGAAAAAGAGGGAGGGAAAGAGGAAAGTATGGGGAGAGAGGGAAAGAGGGAAAGGAAAAGGGACACACAGAGAGATACATTTCTAAAAATTAAAAACTAGATGCCTTGCAGATTGCTGCTAAGGTCAGAATGTCTTTGGTTTCATCTAATTTTCAGTGACTACCTAGCTTTCTACTCAGAATGCCAATAGATCAGACATTTAGTTTTTGACTATTGAAAACAGGGTACCAGTGAGCATTCCTCGACATCTATCTGTGTAGTCAACCACTTCCTTGAAATTTGTTTTTAGAAATGGAATTATGAGGCATTGGGTGCATTTGAAAACTGTGATTTCAAAACGGTGCATCATTTCACCGTGATTCATACCTTTAACTTCACTGTGTGAGCTGGGCTCGGCTCATTTCCAAACAGTCCACAGCTGTGTGGTACCTCAAATGTCAAATGAGTGAATCAGTGGGTGCAAGGGGAAATGCTGCATACATCACCAGAGAAGAAGTGTGCGTGTGGACTCTCTCAGGACCCTGGTTCTTATATAAGACTTGGAAAGAGAAGAGGGCAGGGCATCTTCTCTTCCCTTCTCCCTCCCCATCCCACTTGGGTCCTCACATCATTGCTTCTGCCCTGGTGAAAAATGAGTCATGAAAAAATTGGAGTACTTTTCCAAACCCAAGGCAGGTAGAAGCCTGATTTTATAGAAGAGAACTCATTTGCTGCTGGTCCCATGCCATGTGAGAAACAGGGTCAGGACTTAAGCCCAGCCACACTGCCTTTAGAGACAGGAGGATTAGGGGCGCCATCTTTCTTTTGAAGAAAGGAAGGCTGAGGGGAAAGAATAGAGTTCTGAAAGGAAGGGGAAGCAAGTCTGTGACACTCTCCAGTCTCCTCGTAAACCAGCATGTAGCCATTTGAATGTGTCTCCAATGTCACATGGTGGGAACTCAACCCTCAATACATAAGTGCTAACAGGTAAATCCTACTGGCAGGTGTTCAGGTCAGGAGGGCTCTGGTCTCAGGAACGGACAGATGGCCCTGGGAAAGGATGCAAGTCCATAAGCTCCAGCTCTTGCTCTCTCTTCTTGCCTTCCACCTCCTGCCACGTGATGATTCACTGCTTGTCTGATGCTCACAGTCTCCCCAGCCTCCAGAACCACTGAGAACATTCCTCTGCACTGTCATCTACCAAGCCCATGGCAGCCTGTGCCAGAGCTCTAAAATGAATGAGAAATCACTCTTTTTTTTAAATTTTTTTTTTTTTTAAATCTTGGCCAATCAAATGGTTGAAAAACAAGGACTTTTGTTTTACTAATTGAATTTTGCTTTTGTAATTGTTTGGTAATTGAATCCCATAATTCAAATGTTATTCGTTGCCTAACACGGGGCTTAGCAAATAACGTGGTGTGTACTAAGTAGTCATTAATTTTTATGAGCTCAATTAATTACCAAACTGAGTGTCTGCTGGAAAGCTTAGAAACAAACTTGTGATATAGTTATAAGCAAAAGCCTAGGCTGGCCTAGATATGTTTTATTACTCTTTGTTGTGATTTAAATATGAACAGCCCCACCACCCTTGGCTCCTGTCTTTGAGAGCTCGGTCCTGCCCCCCTCTTACCCCGACACCCATGCTGGCGCCATTTTCAGAAGGTGAGATCTACTTGGAGGAAGCAGGCCACTGCAGCTGCGTCTTTAGGGGCTATAGTTTGTCCTCTCTGTGCCTTCCTACCACCCTGAGACAAACAGCTTCCTCTTCCAGGTTTTTATGTTGCCTCAGGCACACAGCAGAAGAGAGAAGGACCCATGTCCGAACCTCTAAAACCATGTGCCAAAGTAACCCTTTCCTCTTTGCAATTTCTTCTCTCAGATGTGTGTCAACATCAAGGGTCTGACAGGTACAGACTGCTGCCTGTCTGGACTTCAGTGTCATCTTTTATTTATTTATTTTTCTTAACATCTACTCTTGTAGAAATACACTATTAGTAGGGGCCCTTTCTAGTACCCGCTCTAGCTCCCAAATAATGACATGGTGAAATGTTGCATTCATTAATAAGCTTTAAAGCACTATAACTGGGCAGATATCCATCTATTCTAACCCAGTTATGCTAGTTTGGCTCTCTTTAGCCACTCATCCTTTAGTTTTGCCTTGGCTGTCTGCTGTATCTCTCTGTCCTCATTGAACATCTCATGGTTCCTGGCAACCTCCCTCTCCTCCCGACCTTCTCTCTTCCCCATCTACCTGAGACACCCCAGACTTGCCCAGTCATTGTCTGTCTAGCTTCTTTATCAAGCACTTGGAGATAATTGGAGAACATTGGTTACACAACATTGGTGCAGAAGATTCTTCACAGAAATGATGATGCTCACGTCTGGACTGCAAGCAGATCTTGGAGCACAGAGATCAGCATCTGAGAAAAGACCACCCTCCAACATGCTATTAACCATTTTAGTTTTTTATAATTCATTTAGATTTTTTTCTTATTGTATGCACCATGTATGTTGTCATGAATTCTAAGACACAGGATGGGGGGGATGGATGATACGTCAATAAGAGGAGTTAGTTGGAAGTTATAGTGATGGTGATGTAATGATGACATCATGCTGTGGTCCTGCACCAGCCCCTTCTAAGACATAAAGACGGTGGCAGTCCTTAGGGCTTCCCTTTCCGCTAGCAAAAGGGTGTTTGGGGATTGCATCTGTAGTAGTTGGTCCTCACTGTCTACTTCATGGAGAATCACAGTGGAAATGTAACTCTTGGTGTGCTTGCAATGGCATTTTCAGAGAGGTTTAGTGGAAAGTAAGAAGATCCACCCTGACTATGAATCAGTGAGGAAAGCCAGTCAGAGGTTATTGATGACATCAACATGGAGCTTCAGAGAAAAGGAACTGAATGCCAGCGTTCATCTTTCTTTGATTTCCAAATATAGACATGATGTGTCCAGGCCTCACACCCTTCTGCCACTGTAGCAAAAGCCACTCTTGCCATCATGGACTCCACACTGAAATGGACTGTGCCTTTAAACTCTGAGCCAAATGAAAGGCCTCCTTCCTTAGGTTGCTCTTGCCTGATATTTTGTGACAGCAGAGAGAAAAACAAACCGATACAAATAACCAACAGACACTTATCCAGACAGCAGACACTCAGGAAGCTTCTAAGACACTTCTATGGTGCAAAGACAGTAGATAGAGAATATGGTGAAACGTCCTAGGGATTGTTGAGACGGGTTCTCCAGAGAAAATGGACACCAAAACAGCTGTACTAAGTGAAGACAACACCGTATTTTACCCGTGTTGTTCCGGTACCCTAATCTGAAGAAACATTTTTGGGGAAACTAGATGTGTGCCCATTAAATCTCTCTACAGGGAACCTTGACCTAGATTAATTACTGTAGATGGACTCAGTAGAGTGTAAGGTGAAGGCGTGGTCTCCCCTGACCGGAGTATTCAAAGACCTGTAACCTCAGCAGGCTAAGGAAGACTGTGACGGGACTCCTGTGAGGCGAGGTGCCTGCGCTATTTTTCATTACCTTACAATCTGTCGCTGTTTGATCAGTCAGCTCAGCCCCACAATTAAATGGAAAATTAAATGGAAAGAAAAAGAGTCAAACTGATTGCTTTCCTTTTTTTTTTTTTTTTTTTTGGTAGAAATTGATTGTTCAACTCAGACAAAAATGTTGATCCCATTTTGCATGTGGAGATAGTCGATTTAGAAGGATTGTTCTTGCTGGCCTAAAGCCGGCGAGACAGAAATGAAATCTGACGCTGCAGCAGAGGCTGGCACGAGGGAGAAGGTGAATGAATTACCGAACTCCTTAGAGCTTTTTCTTCTGGCTTCTCAGCATTTTGCAATCTGGTGGCTACAGCGGAGTAGCGTCAATTATTGACAATTTAATAAACATTAAGCAAACACGTATAATTGGTAGTTATTTGACGGTGCAGAATCACTGGCTCTGGCTGGCTGGGAGAATCCTGAAAGAGGTGGCTAACAGGTGCCGCTGTAAAACATGGCCCTGGGAACAAGGCCCAGCAGTGTCTTGGAGTGTTTACCTTCATTTTACAGTCAAGGAAATGACAGAGAAGCAAAGGATCAGTACTGTTTAGGTTCTAAACCCTAACCAGGAGGAAGAGAATCCAACACACACAAAAAAAAAAAAGCACAAAATCTTTCCCTTTCTGTGTTGCATACTGAACTGGTCTTGGAGAAAGCAAATGCTGGTCTTGGAGAAAGCAAAAGCAAATGGAAAAAGGAGAACATTCACAATAGGCTGAGAATTAAAGCTGAAATCAACAGGAAGAGATTAGAAAAGGCAGAAGCTCTTTACTCTGGGACCTTTGCAGGAAATCCTAGGCTTGTCCAGTAAATGTAAGACTCATACTTGTGGGGAAAGAGGTTTGTTGAGGAGTCTGACCAATCGTTGAAGACTGAAAGGAAGTCTGGTATCTTAAAAAGAAATGGGTGAGCTTTGTTGAGAACTCTGCTGAGAGATGGAGGAATGCCCTCAAAGAACAAATCCTTACAGAAAACCTACCCAGCGAGCTCGGATCATAGGGTTATTAAACTCACCAACTCTATCTATCTTTGTTGTTCCCAGGGGAGCAAATAAAATCATCTAATGTGACTAGAAATGTGTTCTTAAGGGCTATGAAATATGAATCAAGACTTGAAAGGATTTGGCAGCCCTGGTAGTATTTTCAGTATTTCTCCTGTCAATAAGTGGGACATGGCTTGGCCAACAGTGGGTTCTGAAGATGGCATTTTGGGCTAGATGGAGAGCACTGGGTCTTGACCTAAGATGCCAGCATGGTGGCTTAGTGTACTAGGAGACATTTCAGGAAGAGAGGAAAGAATTCACCCAGCAGTGAAACTGTGACCAGCAGTGAACTGTGGCCAGCAGCTAGTTCACTGGCTACAGTGAGAATGATTTCTCAGTTCAAGCCTTATCAGTGTTCATAACCCTTTTGAGGTAGATGTGGAGATTTGCTGATCTAAACAACCCTCAGAGGAGATGACAGTTGGCAAAGTGTTTGCTGGGCAAACATAAGGATCCAAGTTCAATCCCCAGTATCCACATGAAAATGCTGGGTGTGGTGTAATCCCAGCCAACATAGAATATCCAGTGAGTCTCGGGTCCGAGAGAGAGAGAGAGAGAGAGAGAGAGAGAGAGAGAGAGAGACCTTGTCTCCTAAACCAAGGAGAATGGCTTCTGAAGAATAATACCTGAGGCTGAGGCTGGTCTCTGGATGCGTGTGTATGTATCCACGAGACATGTGCACCAGAACATGCATGAATACTGACAGTCCCCCTCATTGCTTAATTCTGCTGTCTTTGCCTTGATTTCAAGCCAAGGCTAGGCTCCCCTCACAGTTGCCCCAGAAGTGACTGAGCGGGACTATTTTCACAGGATGTCTTTGCTCCAAACCCCTCTCTTTGGCTAGAAGACAGTGACAAATGCGCGTGGAGATCTTACAGAGCTGCTGCCCTGCCCTGCTCTCCTCTTTCCCTTCCTCAGGAACTGTACACTGCTGTTTTCTACCTCAGCATCTGGCCGCCGAGCTGACAGTTGGGGTTAGGTCTGCACAGCATCTAGCTGAAGACACACTAAACCTGATAAAGAAGGAAAGAAAAAATCTGTGCGAATCAGCCAGCCCGGGACAGCAGCTGTCGAACACTCTCAGGACAGAATTCTCGGGGTATTACAGCAAGGGCTAGACCAGGAGGCCAGGTCGGAGAGCACACAGAGTTGAGGGCACATTCTTGGAATATGGTATTTAATATCTTGACAGAAAGAACCCAGGAGCACACCAGAAAGTAGACAGTGCTTCCACATGGATGAATCATGAGGATATCATTTGTAATAAATTACGGCAAGGAGCTCCCTTAATGTGGAACCAGGAAAAAGCAAAACTCCTAGAAACAAATTAGAATAGTGGTAACTAAAAGCCCAGGCTGGAGGGGGAAAGGAGCTCTGTTGTTTGATGGGTACAGCACTGTAGTTTTGGATAATAATCAGGATATATGAATAGGTAAAGTAAGCCCGAATGCTACGGGCTGATGCACTTTAAAACAGTAAGATATATTTTCTGTTAGGTGTATTTTGCTGTAACCGAAAACTCTAGATGTGGGCTCTGTGTCTCTCATAACCAATTAACAGTGAAGTCTCCATCCTTGTGGTATGTACATCTTGATCATAAGGGAGACTTTGAAGAATATTCCAGCATACATGAACACCCTGGCTGGTGCCACAGTTCGGATATTTAAATGGAGATGGAGATAAGGCTGGAGTTAGGGCATACAGTGCATACAATGTCACTGTGTCCTGGATGATTCCAAGCAGTGTTTCACAGCAGGAGAGTAAGGGCACTCAGTAAACAGTTAAACCTTAGCTGCGAAGGCCAGGGGTCTCCTTGCTATCTTACAAGGAGCCTTTCTCTACTACATCGAGAGATCAAAAATGGTCAAAAGGGGTCGGAAGACCACGTTCACATTTTAATAGATGGAGGAGGCAGAAGAGTCATTTCACAAGAGTGGTAGAGAAGAACACGCGTAGTTCGAGGCAATAGAACTCATTTGTTCTCACTGGTTCTCATTTGAACTCACTGGTTCCACATTAAGGGAGCTCCATGCAGTAATTTATTACAAATACACCTAACAGAACTCATAGAGGCCTCCTCATCCTTCCAGCACAGTTGCAAATGGGGAACTCTGAAGAAGGGTATGTTTGTTTACCAGGGGTGATGGTTGATCTTGATTGCCAACCGATGCATTTCAAATCACAATGGAAACAACCTGCTGGGGTGCCTGTGGGGAGTTACTAGACTAGAAAAATAGAAGTAGGAAAACGCACCTTAAATGTGGTTAGCACTGTTGCCTGGGCTGGAATGTCAGACTGGAATAAAAAAAAGATAAAGCGAGGTGAGGAGTGGGGGTTCGTGGCTTTCTGCCTTCTGATTGCAGTGTGACCAGTGCCCTCACAGTCTGGACACCATGACAGACTGCACCTCAAACTTTGAGCCAAGGCTTAAGTAAGCAGGGGGTTCTGCTCAGCACTGGGAAGTATGGCCCGCTACTCTCCTCTACAGCAGGTGCACCTGCTACCAGCTGAGGTCCCAGTCTTACCTTCAACCAATGGCTAAGACCGTGATCCAAGCACTCAACCATTTCTGCCAACACAGGGCGCCTTTCAACACTGGTTTACTAGAGAGCCAGCAAACCAAGGGACCAGAAGAAAAATAATAATCTAAGATGTCTTATTTCATTTCAGTCAGCAGAGCATGAGTAACAAAGTGAATTAGAGATAACTTAAAAAAATTCTTACAAGAAAAGGCAGTGACTATATAAGCTTTTTCACCAAGCTTGGGAGGAAAGAAATACACACTTGAAATCTGTTGGTGAAAACTTAAGCTCTAGTGGAGACAAATACTTCTGTTAAAGTAAGAGATTGATTTGAGCGCAATGACAAGAAGACAGACATCTTTGGGAAAACCCAGGAACCCCAGATGTGGAAGAAAGATAAAGAGACAGTAACAAAAGGGATAATATTCCTTAAATCTAACTAATCATCCAAATTGCTCAGGAAACCTTTAAATTGCAGGAGGCATTGTGCACCCAACTATCTTATAAATTCTAGAAGTTGGGTCTTAACATTTAACTTTTACAAATCCTTAGGTGAATGCCTGGCTGGTGAGGAAGGTAAAAAAAAAAATAAAAAATAGATAAATAAAGGGCAACCAATTTCTAAACATTTTTCTTAAACCCCTATAGGTGTGATTTGTTCATGCTATAGGGTTTCAACTCTCTAGACATTGACTGGAGGTCTTGTTTAGCCAGGGGCAAAACACAGAAAACTCTCATTACATTTCTGCTAAGATGAAGCAACCAAATGAAAATAATAATAATAAAACAACAAAAAAACATGTTGTCCTAGGTTTACTTGAGACTGACTAGATTAAAATGAGGTTTAACGAAAGGGGTGAGAACAGAGCCTTAGGGAAAAGGTCTCAGCAATGGCCAGTCTTCACTGTCAATTTAACTGAACTTACTGTCACCATGGGAAGACACCCCTGGCTGTATCTGTGCGGATGTCTTCAGAGAGGAAGGAAAGACCTACCTGAATGGGGGCATCATGAGCCCATGGGCTGGCATCCCAGACTGAACAAAAAGGAGAACGTGCCTGAGCAGTGACACTCATCGTGCTTTGCTTCCTGACTGTGGAAGCCACGTGACCAGCTACTTCACATTTCCACCAACCACCCAGGCTTCCCTGCTGTTTTGGCTTAGACCTTTAAACCATGTGTCAAAATTAACCCTTCCTTTCTTGGATTGCTTTGCTCAGGCTTTTTTTTTTTTCCTCCACTCAGAGTTGACACCGTTTGAAGTAGCACATGCACAGCAGCAGAAAGTCAAAAGGAAAAGGGGAAAATCAAAAAGTGGAAAAGAACATAATTTCACTGCATGAGAAAAGATGGTTTATTACAGAAACTTCTCTGTCATGCTGTGCCAGGCATACAGGTGAGGGCCAACAGAAAGAGAAGGAAAGTCTACAAATGCCACAGCCAGCCAGCAAAGGAAACTAATGCCTTATCTGTCCACTGAGGAGCTCCAGGAAATGTAGCCTGAGTGAGTCATTGCCAGTGCTCTGGGGTGGGCTTTGCAACTGTCTTTGACTCCTTCATCCATGTCTCTGTAAATTATTCTTCACCCATACACCTTTGGTTCACCACGTTGGACTTTCATATGATCATGTCGCCCTAGGAAAAGTCACACAACAGCAGTCCTCAGGGGCACTGTCAGATAATGTCCACATATTTTCATTCAGGCTTAGGACTCTAGCAAAACTATTAACAATGTCTCTAATGACACTTTCGTGGTTATGACAGAGTATTGGGACATTTTGGTGGCTATTTTTTAAACTACTCAGAAGTCACATGGAAATACACCCATTAAAAGACATTTCAAATATAGTGAGAAGTTCCTGGAGCCATGATAATCTACCACAGGACTAGCTGACTGCCCTGTGTATACCTTGACGTGTTTTTCTCAATGACTCAGGTGGACATCCAAAAGCCTGTTCAGAATATGCCACAGACAGCCTGAAGGATGACGGGATAAACCTTCCACAGAAGAATCAGGACATAACACGGTGTTTCACCTGCTGGGAGTTTACATTCGTTCCAGCTTCCACCTTTAAACCCAGAGATTGTTATGGTTTGGAGAGAAGATGTTCCCCCCAACAGGCTCGTGTTCTGAACTACTGGGCTGTAGAGCTTTGGGGAGATGGAGACTGGCTAGCACAGGCAGCTAGGGACAGGGCTCTGATGGTTCCGTTATTGTTTTCTCTGACTCATGGCCATCACCTTGAAACTACCCGCTTCATGCTTCCCCATCACTGACAGACCCATCCTCGCCACCGTGCCTTCTCTGATAGGATGGAATAGATTCCTTAAACCACGAACAACAAAAACAATGACAACAAAATTTCCCCCTTCGTTTTTTTTTTTAATTATGTATTGTATTAGTTACTTGATCCATTTCTGTGACAAAATACCCAACAAAGCCACTTAAGGAGGAAAAGGATTAGTTTGAAGATATAGAGAAAAGCATGGCAGCAGGGACATCTGCTCCTCCTCCTCTTCCTCATCCTTACCGCTTCCTCCTCCTCATCATCCTTAAAAAGATTTGTTTGTTTGTTTGTTTGTGTAAGTGTATGTATTCAGTCATGTCTGCATATGTGTACCTATAGCATGTGCATGCCTGATGCCTGTAGAGGTCAGAATAGGCTGTTAGATCCTCTGGAACTGGAGTTACACGTTGTGAGCTGCCGTGTAGGTGGTTTGAACAAAACCTTGGTCCTTTACAAGAGCAGCAGGTGCTCTCAGTGACTGAGCCATCTCTCCAGCCCTACTTTCTTCTTGTTATTCAGCATGGGACTCTAGATCATGGGCTGGTACTGCCTACAGTTAGGCTTGGTCTTCTTATGTAAATCAATCTAACCTAGAAACTCTTTCACAAGAAATCTCCAGAGGTTTGTTTCCATCTTTATTTCAAATTCTGACAACTTGGCCAGCACAGGCATTTTGGTCACAGTGATGTATAAGTTACTAATATTGGTAACCCATCAGCAACATATCCTAGGGAAAGCCCCAGCATGTTGAGAGAACATACATCCAAGCTACAGCAAATGGACAACTGGCTTCCTTGTTAAGAGAAGACAAGGGGGAATAGGACATGTGTCTCCAATCACTAGACATCTGTTTTATAGAAGAGCATTGGTGTGTTCTGTCCTCCAGGGATTAAGTAACAACTGAAGCTGTAGCTGGGCTGAAAACTGCCTTATGTAGAAATAAACATTAGCAACGAACTCTCTGAAAACAGAACCTCATGAGGACAATGGTCCTCAGTACAAGGGACATTGAAGCACCAAATAAAACTAGGCATCTTGAGGGACATTTAGCTCCTGATAGCTTATCCTCCTAAGAATACAGACTAGACCTGTGTAACACCCAAAGCACATCTCCATCCATGGGAGAGCGGAAGTGTTTCCAGCCATAAGTAGGCTGAAGAAGAGGCATTCTTTCCATCATGCTGATGGAAGGTCACTCATCTGTGGCTGGTCCTCTTGGCAGCAGTCCAAAGTACGGCAGCACACTGCCTGTCAAGTGAATTTGAACAGAAGAACTGCTCCTTTTCCAATTCTATCTTTTCAGTGTGGCCCACACTAGACTTTTCTAAACTCCAATGGACCTTGAAGAGGATCTGTTACTCAAAGTCTGGCCTTACTATCTTAGTGCTTCGGGCAAGATGGTGCTGGGAAATGACACTTCCTTGTTTAGTCATTCTCCTTTAATCACCACAGTGAGGCTCTGAGCTTCCCTGGGGATGTCTGTGTGGACACCTCTCTTTTTCTCAACACCCCTGTCTCATGGAGTCTTCTTGGAGATGCACCCCTCCCAAAGGGATTCCCTCCAGAGCCCATGGACCTTCGGCGGAGCAAATTCTACATTCTTCTTGAGAGCCAAGGATCCTGCTGCCTCAAGATTGGGCTGGAGCTCAGATGTCTGCTGATTCCACTGTGGGAAAAGGGCGAGGAGGGAGTAGAAGTGGGTTCTTACTGGGATGTGTGAGAGGTGGCTTAACTTACGGCGTAATTACTCTCTGAGAACTAGACTCCAATCATTTTCCCCTGCAAAGTCTCTAAGGAAAACAGCAAGGATGACAGTGATGAAGTGATCTAACTATCACGGGCTGAAATCCGGGAGTGCAGACTCCTAGGCAGATTTCTCCCTGACCCGCTGCAGCAGAGGGTGGAAGTTCCTCGGCCTACCCACTCCTACCAGTCTGTGAAAATCATAACGTATTGATTGCTCCAGGAATCATAACGCATCACTTGAGCCAGGAAAATGGTGACTTGCTCTCTCTGACGTCCCTGGGGCCTCCGCTGTCCAGGGAGCACCTTCTGAGGTTGAGGAGGACTCTCATGCTTTCCTGCAGTGAGTGTTCCCCATATTTCTTGTTAATGAGGCAGGAGTTTCTTCAGAAGGCAGTTGAGCCTCTGTTGCTCATTAGCTCTTTGTCCTAGATGGAAGTCTCCAGGCTACCTGCTCCCTGTTAGGGTCATCCCACAACAGTTTTTCAGGGTGAGCACAGACCTCTACTAAGCCATTTAACCATCTATCTGCAGCAATAGCTTAGAAAAAGAATCACAAAGCCTAGGAGGCAAATGATACCGAAGCTACTAGCCGGACACAGCCTGGGACTGCGGATAGACTTCATTTACTAGGACATGTGTCCAATGAGGCTGAATTTTACGAGCTTCATGAAGACACTCACCTACCCAAATGCTTGTACCAAATGGCCAGACCATTTGAGCTGCAATTGTAGGTGCTGAACCACAAAAAGGAGGAAGTTATATTTAGGGGATATTCAAATCGAGGAGTTATTTTCAACGTGGGGTAATTTTAAAGCATGAAAATACGTTCTAACTTGTGCATGCTAATTGTAGCTTCTGCCTCTGTTACAAGGAAACAAGAGTAGGTAATAATTGAACAGTGGTGATGGTGGCAACTGACACTTCTGTGGTTGCCACTGTTTCGAGTGTAATACTTTAACTCTCACAGCAGCTCTGTCAGGTTACTAAATTAAATGTCCCCATTTCGCAGATGAAAATATTAAGGCAGAAGGGAGTTAAGTAGCTTGTCTGAAGCCACATGGTTAATAAACAGACTGCTACAAGCCACTTTTTTGTATGTCCTAGAGATAGATCTTCTACCTTTGAGGGGGAAGAAAATCAGCAGGCTACATGTTGAGTGAAAAAATTACCCAGAGGCAGGTTCATTTGTTCATAACTTCATTCATTTCCTCGTGGCCTGAGTGTGTTCAGGCAAGCACTAGCAGACGGCTCTTATAGAGGGGGCAGATTTTTCTATCCTTTGTTCTTTCTTTCTTTCTTTCTTTCTTTCTTTCTTTCTTTCTTTCTTTCTTTCTTTCTTTCTTTCTTTCTTTCTTTCTTTTTCCAGCTTCATAAACATCTCTCTTTAGGTTCCAGCAAATCTTTTCAAAAGAAAGAAAGGAAAGAAGGAAGAGAGAAAGAGGGGGGAAACCTGTCAGGAAGGCAGTTAGCGAGTGTGTGAGTCCACCATCCTTCTGGCATCTATCCTTGCACATCAAGGTCCACTCTAAGAGCTTCCTCCAAGATGTGCTGAGGCCCACCTGAGAGGCTGTGGGGCTGAGTGTGCCTATCTCTCCCAAACTCTGGGCCAGTGAACGAGTCATGCATGGAGGTAATGTTTACATTATGAAGTCAGCAAGTATACAACTCAAGACTCTGTGTGTGTGTGTGTGTGTGTGTGTGTGTGTGTTCCCACGTGCACACATGTGCATGCTCAGTCTTTCAATGCCAGCTTAGCAATCTGTCACCGTACACTCCACAGGCCGCCTCCCCTAGAGGCAGAGTGACAAGCCTCATGCCATTCTGCCTTCCCCAGTAACTGCATTTTGGGATAATGCAGAGTCCACACTTGTCTTCCTTCACACTTCCCTCTAGGGCCGTTAGCATCTGTCAAGCAGAACTTTCATTACGAACATTTTCCCTCCAAAGAGGCACTAAACCGCCAGAGTCGCCCGACTCACGACTTCCTCTGTCACAGACACAGCGCTTCTCACATCTGCTGACTCTCTCCCCAGACCCCCAGCTCGGATTTTCTTTCTTTCTCTCTCTCCAGCAGCAGCACAGTTGAATATTCTATTCCTGGTATCGGTTACAGCTATGGTTAGATCAGCATTTGAGCCCCAGCTTTAACCCGTGTAGAATCCCCTCCGAGACACACTTCCATCGTCTGTGAACTGAGGATTAGGGTGTAACTAAACAAAGCTTACGGAGTCAACCTGCTGAAGACGCCTTTTAAAGTATTTAAAGCGTACACTACACATCTGGCACGAACCGACAATTCGTTGTGCTCAGCTGCTGCATTGGTGACTTTTCCTGTGCGTCGGACCAGGAAGCCAGCAGAAGCAAGCTGAGGGAGGGGTTGCTTCTTTTGCCTCGTGATTCAAAGGGACACAGGAAGGTGTGGTGATGGGAATTGTTTGTGGCCATAGTCGCTTGCTGAATCATTTGTCCCTCGCATCTTAGCAGCCCAGGCAGCTGAGAACTCAGCAACAACAGGACCAGGCCACCCTTCTCAAGGCCTGTCTCCCAGCTGACACACTTCTGCTACATAGACCCCACCGACTGAAACAGCACTGCCAGCTGGAGACCACGTGTTCAAACACATGAGCCTATAGGGGACATTTCACCGTCAAAAGCACCAGGGCTTTCTCAGCACACAGCTCTCAGCACTGACTCCCGCCTGCCAGCTGATGTCTGCACTCCCCATTTCTCAGCTCCTTGGTGCTGATCTTCTAGCTCTCTTGTCTGGAAGGCCCTTCCCCTTACCAAACTGACTTCATCCCATGGCGTTCAGATTCCTCCTCAGAAAGCACTTTCCCTGCAAATGCTCGCTAATCCCTCCAAGTGCAACGGCACTTGGCCTTGCCATACTTCTGGAAGCCACGGGTTCCCTCACATGGCATCTTCATCTCCCCTTCCCATCACCCCTATATGCCCCGAAAGGCTCAGAGACCCATGTTTCTTTGGGATCTAGTTAACAGTAAAGTGGGGACGTTGTACATTTTCTCACAGTGATGAGATTCCCTCAGGACTGGGTAATCTTCGGCATCATGGGACAAGAGTATGGGAAGGCTCACGCACGTTCAGTCACAAATCCGGATGAAGATACAGAGCGGGCTGCCCCATCAGGGTCTGCGGCTTCCTCTCCAACATCCCTCTACTCCACCAGGCCCTTGGGAGACTAGAACTAAGCCTGACAGAAGTTGTTTGGAGGACAGTGGTCAGAGCACGAGGGAACATTCCAAAGAAGGCTGGTGGGAATCTAGGAGGTCAGGATGTCCGGAGGGGAAATGTGAAAACATGAGTTGGAGGACAGACAGAGAATCAGAATTGGCAAAAGGTTCCAAATGAGTTTCTGGAAGCAATCTTAGAGAGAAATGATCTGTTGGCTTCCTTCTTTTGTTCAGATTGGCAATATCCCAATCTTGAGCCCCATCAGGCCACAAATGGCTTTTTGCAGGAGAGTAATCAGAAGGAGCCCGCCATCATTCTATGATGCAGGATGTGGGCTTTTTCTATTTCCTAATGGCTACCCAGGTTCCTGTCCTTGGAAGGCAGCCTGCAGTATAAAATATGCTCTATACACTTTCTGTTATATTTCTTTATTATTAATGTGCATCTCATGACTTGAAATTATATCATTCATTTATATTCTCATATGCTATCTACTTCCCCATGAGAAGGAAAGTTAGAAGGTTTTCGGACTTGGTTTATTTTTTTCATAATGTACAAAGCACTTAATGAATATTTGTTGAATGACGTAACCATGACACATCATATTAATACAGATTTGTTCTTCTCTTCCTACTTTTTGGAGGGATTCATTTTATTGTATATTTTCTAACTTCTCAGTTTGGTGCTTTGCGTAATAATTATGGTCCTTTTTGCCTTGTGACTGTGAGCACCGACTTTACAAATACTTACTTAACTATATTCCCAAGTTTAGGATTAAATTCTCTACTATTCAGTGCTTAATACTTTCAGTTTTCCGTTAAGATATCTTTTATGACTCATAACTTATTTAGAAGCACATGTGAATCTATATGTACACATGTTCCATTTACAAATAAATGAGGGGCAGGAGTGATGGGTCAGTGGCAAAGAACATTTATTCTTCCTGCAGAGGGCTCTGGCTTGGGTGTTTTGTTATATGAACAGGAAGCCAATGACTTCAAGGATTTCTAAGAAAAATATTAGTATGATTGGTTCATTCTAGAAAATTCTAATGTATTGTCTCTTAGATTGTGCCTCTTCCTCGTTCTAATTATCCCTCTCTGGAACACTGATTAGACAGCAGTTAGACCAGTGACTCCCCTGTAGTAGCCACCTGTGGCCAGTTAGAACATCCATCACTGAAGGGGTTTCATCAGGCACACCCCAGTGCACACTTGTTCGCTCTCAAGCTTTCTTTCATATTTTCCAACTCTGTCTCATGGGGCCACACACGAGTGGTTTCTTTAGGTCAGTCATCCGGGTCTCCATTCACTGTTTCTTTGTTGGTCTGTTTAACCATACGGTTTTTAAAAATCCATTCTATACAGTTTGTTTCTAGAGTTTGAGACATATGTAAATCTAAACACAGAATATACCTGCTGATGATATTAGTATAGGGATTTTTTTTTTGTCAACCCATGTAAATAGTGTGACTTCTGACCAAATGCTCATGGTGGGGGAAGGGGTGCTGGGGGGCAGAGGGATTGGTGCCCAGTAACTGGTTCTCACGGGAAACTCTAATTCTCCTTTCCCCAGCCCCCAGAGTTGTGACAGATATGTTTTCTAGCTGTCAGGTTTTCTATGTGGTAGAGTTTATTTCTCATTAATCTATCGGTGGCCGTTGTCCCTTGGGCCTCAGCTTAACGCATGAGCGCTGGGATGGGAGATAGATGATGTTTTTTCACGGTGCTGCATTCTCCACATTGGGAAAGCTCTAGATGCCCTGCTTCACATGAAGCCATCAAGGTTTCAAGTCTGCATGTTTTGACAGCAATCTCTGAGAGAGAGAGAGAGAGAGAGAGAGAGAGAGTCTCCATACTCAGAGTGTCCCTGGTTTTATTTTTAAATTGCTGTGATTATTGTCCATTGTGGTGAAGCGGGCCTGTAATCTCAATTCTTGGGCGGCTGACGTGGGAAGACTGTCATGTGTTCAAGTTCAGCCTAGGCTGCATAGTTTAGACTGCCTGAGCTACACAGTGACAACTTACCTTAAAAAAAAAAATCTAACAAAAAAACTTCAGGAAATTCAAGCAAGGAGCTTTCTAGGCAATACCTGACATGCACGTCTCATAAGCTTTTAGAAAGAACAAGTAAGGAATTGTTACAAGCCAGACCAGAGGAGACTGATGAACTGTGACACCTTGATATACCATAGAGCCCTGGACTGTATTCCAGGACAATAAAGGACATTAATGGAGAAATTAGTGAGCTCTTTGCGAAAGGTAGTAGTTTGGACTGACGTTTAAACGTATCTGTGACAAAGGCCCTGGGGTGATGTAAGATGATCACCTTGGCAACAAACCAGACCTTACTACTTCTTTTGCAACTTTTCTTTAAAACTAAAGTTATTCTCAAAGAGAAAGTTGATTGAGCCAGGTGGTGGTGATGGCACACACCTTTAATCTCATCACTCAGAGCCAGAGGCAGAGGAAGGCAGAGGCAGGTAAATCTCTGAGTTTTCGGCCAGCCTGGTTTACAGAGTGAGTTCCAGGAGAGCCAGGGCTACACAGAGAAACCCTATCTTGGAAAACAAACAAACAAACAAACAAACAGAAAGTTGATTGAGAAATAGAAGCCTGATGACCTCTTACTTTTACTAAGCGCATTTATGATCTTCGCTTGAGCCTGGGGATGTGGCTCAGTTGGTAGAAGGTTTTCCCAGCACGACCTGAGCCTTGGGTTTACTTACCAGTGCTGAATGTAAGTGGGAATGGTGCCTCACACCTACAATCCCAACACCCCAGAAGCAGAGGTGGAGGCAAGAAGATGGATTTCATGGTCATTCTTGGTTACATACCAAATCAGAGGCCGTCTTGGGATAGCTGAGACTCTGTCTCAAAAGCAGAAAAGAAAAAAAGATTTAAAAAATTTTACTACGTTCTTCCATTGTTTCTCTTTTGCTTTTTCATCATTTGTATCCTTCTCTTCTTGCCTTCCTCCCTCTATTTCTCTTTTAAAAT
The DNA here is from genome assembly GCF_030254825.1 of Meriones unguiculatus. Classification (NCBI taxonomy): domain Eukaryota; kingdom Metazoa; phylum Chordata; class Mammalia; order Rodentia; family Muridae; genus Meriones; species Meriones unguiculatus. The sequence continues at coordinate 59,298,965 of NC_083366.1, forward strand.
CAATAATCCAGTTGGCCTATAGCAACACACCTGCCATGTCTCTGGAAATAAAGCCCCTTATTTACAGAAGAACTGATCAGAATCCTAACAGCCAGCAGGGAAGACAGTTGAATGGACAATTACAGTAATCACAGAAAAGTAAGCCAGTTTCCACTTATCTCTCAAAAGGGGATGCTGCTCGGTCATGCTTGCCAAGCAGGGCAAAAATTACCAGCCCTTCTCTTATGTAGCCCATAGCAAACTTCCACTCAGATCTACAGGCTGAAATCCTGAGCCCCAGGATCTCAGGACAGGAAGCAACCTCATTTAGAGATGGGCTGGTTCCTCACAGAAGTGTCATGATAACATGAAGTTGTTAATGCGGATTCTGAGCCTCATAGGAAGCAGAGATGTGGATTCGGCCATATGCATGGTAGGAGAGGGGTGCCCCATGCATGAAGACAGGGTTGATATGTCTCCAAGCCAGTAAACACTAAAGACCCTCGGCAAACAACAACTCTTATCTAGATAAGAGTTCTGGAAAAGCTTCTTCTCCCAGTCCTGAGAAGAAACCAATCCCACCGACACCTTGACTCCTAGCTTTCTAAAGGATGAGACAGTGTGTCACCACTGCAAAGTTTGTCACTAAGTCTCTGCGCTATTATGTCTCCCGTTAGGAGAAGAAGCCTTTCTAGCTCTTTTGTATGGAAGTAGTTCAGATCTCAGATGTTTAAACTCTCTGAAGTTACTTAGAAAGCCCAGGGTTCGTCTCTGCTCCCGGCAGCCTTCTCTGCATGGGGCAGTGTTCTCTTCTGTTATAATATTGCTGTTTTACAGGTAGTCCTGGAACACATCAATTATCCTCATCAAAGCGCTCTCTGCCTAAGAGACGCAATGTTCTTAGTGACACTTGTGCTCTGAAAATGTCCCAGTGCAAATCTGAGAGCACTCTGGCTTTTGTGATCCAGAAGCTGGTTAACCAGTAAAGATGTAAAGTCACAGGAAGATGCTGCAAGCTTTTGGCCAGGCCACTCAACGGTTTGGTGCCCGTGACTAGAATAGAACCAGGGCCTCGGTGCAGAGCATGATAAAGGGTTGGGATAGCCTTCTGTGACTGACCTTGTCGGTCTCTGAGATTAGGGACCAACGGATGGAGTCTTCAGATCTGAGAAGCAATTACTGCCTCTCTCAAGCCAAGATAGCCAGGTCTCTTACCCATCATGAAATTAAACAGCCTATGGGTAAACCCAAAATTCACCCAGCAAAAACCTCAAATCAAGCAACAAAGCAGAAAATGGATAAATCCTCAGACCTAACTGTAAACCACATGGAATACAAGCAAGCTAGATTTAAATAGTAAACCAGGCCATCCCTCTGTTGTCCAGTAAGCATTCCTCTCCTCTTTCTTTTAGCAAAGCCCATTTTCTCCCCTCCCTTCAAGCAATAATGTCACAGCAACTACAGCTCCAACCCCGTCCCTGTGAGACACTGTGTGGATACTTCCTAAAATATTTTACAGATTCTTAAACAAACATAAACCTGTATTTTCATATACATATATATGTATGTGTTCATGATGAAGTTTGATTTATCTGTTAGGCATAAGAAGATTTACAATAGCTAATAATGAAATGGAACCATTATGATAATGCACTGCAATGAAATTTCCTAAAGCTATGGATTCTATATTTCTGGAATCTTCCCTTTAATATTTTTTGGGGCTGCAGTGGAATATGAGCAACGGAAACCCTGAACATCCAAACCAAAGGAAAGTGGGAGTAGGGAGGAGACAAAAGCTGCAGGTGATCCACATCGTTCTGAATGGAAACAGTTCAGGGTCAGGGAAGTAGCACAATGGAAACGGTCTCACGCCATGGGTACCAAGATGGCGTGTGAGACCTACACGCCTGAGGCTACCCAGCATCTGGGCATCTGCTCTGGTTTTTAACCTTGATGTTCCCTCTTCCCTGGCTACATTCCCCCTAGACCTCACACTAGACCACTCAGCTCAGAGCGAGCACAGAGAATCCCACAGGCTGCTTTGATCCCATGCCTTTGTTCCATCTGATGGCACTGGTGCCTATGTCTCTCTTGCTTTATTGCCGTCACAGCCAACTAACCAGTGTTGTGCCACAGGGAGACAAAACCAGCCACACCGGAAAATCATGGGTAGAGTTTTAAATATCCCAGTGGCTCATTTCCAGAAAGGAAAAAGAAAAAAATGGGTGAAACTCATCAAAATGATGTATTCTGTGTCGTCCAATATATTTAAAATACTGTACTGACACATATTAATGTCAAAAGTTTTTTCATCAAGGCATTTTAAACTTATTGGATTATAAATCTGCATGTCCACATATGAACACATGTACGTGTGTGTGTGTAGGCAAGAGGTCAACCTTGAATGTGGTTTTTTAGAGTGCCAGATGGTTTTTGAAACTTACTGATTTGTCCAGGTTGGCTGGCCAGAGAGGGGCCTGTCTGTCTCCTGGGAGCCTCCTGTGTCTACTTTCCCAACCCTGGGATTATAGGTGAGTGGCAGCACAACTTTTTTTTTTTTTTTAAACTGGAGATCAGGCTTACTCAGCCAGCACCTTACTGGCTGAGTCCCCAACTCAATGCTAAAGCTATTAATGAGAGACCTTCCTTTCCTTTGGTCTGTCTTCAAATTTTGGTAGTTTATACTCCAGTATATTTGACGCAGGCTAGTTATGGTTTGTGAACCAAACAGCCACACATGTCTGAGGCTTACCATATTGGACAGCATTGATCTCAAGTGGCCTAAGGGTTTCAAGTGATCTCTCATAACTTAAATATTAAGGAGCCATAACCTTTTAGAGAACATTTTTCTTATTTGTTTTATATTTTCAGGGTGACCCATAGATGAAAGTCCCCAAAAGCTATTTTCTCCCAGTAAATTGTTATTGAGCTCAATTCTCTTCCCTCATATGCACAACTGTCTGCCTGAAAGATCCTTCCCTTTCCTCCAGTCACCTCAAAGTTTCTTTCCTGGAGTTTCAGCAAACCAAAGCTGAAACAACGGTGGCGTTTCTGAAACCCACTAACGGCTCGCCGGCTCCACTGCAGTGCTTGTACCACGGCGCCACATCTACCACAGTCCACTGCATCTGCTTGACGTCACTACCCTCTCCCCTGCAAAACTGAACTGTTTTATGTAAATTTCCTATCTCTGTTATGCTAGTCCACTTCACGTTACTATGACAAAATGACTGAGATAAGAGAACTTAAAGAAGGAAAGGTTTCTTTGGCCTTGTGGTTTCTGTCTCTGACTGCCCGATCCTGTTATTTGGAGGCTTACAAAGACCATGGATTGCAGTGGGGGGTGTGCTGGAGGAAGATTTTCACCTCATAGCAGCCAGCAAGCAAAGAGAAAAAGAAGGAACCAGAATCCCAACTGGTGTCATCAACAACATAACTTCCTTCTGCGAGGCCCAAGGTCCCAAAGGTTCTACCATCTTCCAACACTGCCACATCTAGGGACCAAGAGCTCAAAATATGGGCATTTGGAGAGAGGGGGTCCAAACTTAGGTGTCTGTAGACCCGATAGCGCAAGGATGGATGCTCACAGCATGAAAGTTCAGTTCCCCTGGACAGAACGGTCCAAGAAAGAAGCAGAGTGAGACATGACAGCTAAGACCAAAGCCATGGGGGTACATCAACATTTTCTCAACATTCTGCTTGTCATAGACATCCCTGGTTGAGGGGGAGGTCGATGCATGGTAGAGACCAAAGGCTGTCTCTTAGAGGCTGGTTATAGAGTAAGAAATGGAACACACAACTTCTAGACAAAACCATGTGAGTTTTAAATTTAGAACCTAAGGCATAGACTTCTATCCAATGAGAGTTAAGCCCTCCTTGACTCAGTATTGCATCTTCCGGTCACACCCACAGTGCAGCTTACAACTGTAGTATCCTTTCTTGCGCATTTCCCTGTGGTCTTATAGGAGATCCACTGGGTGAGCCAGGGCTGAAGATTGGTAGATCAGCGTCTGCTCCCAACCATACAGAAGTGTGTCTTGACATGGAGAATCACAGCTCTGCTTGCTGTCTGAATGGATTCAGTCTTTAAACCTCTCAGCAGCCAGCCATTCTATGGCTGATAGCAATTAAACACACAGCCATACAGAAATGGAACGTGAGCATTAGACTCACAAACTGAAGAAATACTAACACTTTGTGTCAACATGGGTGACAAGACGAAGCTATAAACATCATCCACACCAAAATTCTGATGCTATTCACCTAAAATTTTAATATTGTGTGGATCTGATAAGTCTTGGGAGGCAAACAAAGAGAATTTCCAGAAAACTGAAAGCAAAGAGGCTTTGTCTCCATACAGCTGAGTAAGAAGGGGCTCACAGGCATGACACCCACACAGAAACCCTGTGACAGCCAGCCTTCAAATCAGATTATTAAACGCCTTAGTGCAATAGTGACAAAGGTCTCTTGTCTTTCCAGATCCATCTTGTCGACATTGCTTCCTTGCCCCCTCTAAAAGTCTGTATCCTGTTTGGAAAAAAAGATATTTGATTATGGATTGTAGAATTTATTTATTTACCTATGTCCCATATGTGTGCACAGACTGTTCTTAAGCATGAAATTAAAAATAAATAGGAACTCTGTACTCTACCTCCTCATAACATCTTGTGACCATTCACTTTGGAGACCTTCGTCTTTAATTTGTTGTCCGTCTGTTCTGCTGTGCTTAACGTGCAGAACACAGTTGTCCAGTGGCGTTGGGAAGAGGTAGTGGAATTCCTTCCTGTATCTCTGTGTCCTCCTGCCCACGTAGGAGGGAAGGAAGTTGATAGAGGGGAAAAGGTAGGGAGCTCAAATTCCCATGGGTTTCTGGACTCTAGCAGCATGTATGAGAAACGGGATTGATCTCGGGAAGCCTAGATGTTTGTTGGCAGTCTTAGAGCAATGAGCTCATCCTCACAGTGAACTAAGCTATGCTCAGCTGTGTAAGGAGCAGTCAGAGACGGCTAGTTAGAAAGAACAGAGGGCATCTGAGAAGGAGTTCCCTCTAGAGGGTGGGATTGTAAGAGAAGGTTGTTGGGCATAAATAGGAGTTAGTAGAAGCACTATGCTGGAACTTCCTCTGTGAAACTTCTGCCAATAGAATTGGAGGCCAGAGGCAGAAGTATTCCCTCTCTTACTGTAGAGATGTTTAGACAGATGAGCAAAGATCTACTGTGAGTGAATAGATACAGCCTCTTGCTGGGTGCCTCATCCCTGTGGGTCTATCTGAGTGGGAGCCGAAGAGCCCGAGTTCAGCCTTACCAGGGGAGAAGGTAAGTTAGGATGCAAAAAGGCTCAAGAACCCTATTCTCATGTGTTCAAGACCAGAACTTGTCTCTCACTCCTCAGGGTGGCTGGTCTGAGGGTAAGGGACAAACCCTTGGTCCTTTGATCTAGAGATCATGTTTTCATGGGCAGCAGTATGTCCAGTAGCACTGGCCCCAGGAGAACCAGTGTGGCACCCTAGTGGAAATTTCCCACTCAAGACTATTGTGTGGTCTGGACCTAGCTAGCAATGAATTCCTAAGTGACCAGGACTGGTTTCTGGACAGATGGAAACATCCTTAGTAATTCTTAGGAGGGAAAATGTGGGAAAATAATTCTGGAAGCAATTCAGCATTTTACAGCCAGGAATGTCATATTTGTAACTATGGCTTCATTTGTGGGAGCAGGCAAAAGTGACTCAGGTGCCCCCGTTCAACACCACCACTCTCTTAGTGAAGTTTAAGGACAACAGCCATGAAAACATAATGACATCTGTCCACATCACCAGATATTTCACTGCTTCATAAAATAAGTCAGATTCGGCAACAGCTTTCTAAACACCATGCAAACATCCATAGGAAGAATAATCGATCCCATATCTCTGGCAGAAGAGCTGACTAAGGGTCCACACAGAGGTGTTGACATGCCCATTCTTCTTTCCATTCAGAAACGCCATGGGAACACAGGCAAACAATAAAAAAGAGGCTAAAACCCACATAGTCAAAGGGACTTGGCGAGCCTATGTCAGCACACAGCTGATGTCAACAGGAATTGAGAGATGCTAGCACATAGCTCATGTTTACAAGACTGGAGAGCTGAAGAGCAGAGAGCTACAGGTGATGAAGCATCCAGGGAAAGTGGAAACTTAAAACTATGGCAGAGGAAGTAAAAAAATAAACAAATAAATAAAATAAAACAAAACAAAACAACAACAACAAAACTAACTCCTTTCCCGGAAAGTATCCTGATAAAACCTAGATGCGTGGGCCACAGGTCCCTGAGGAGGTAGAAAAAACAGAAGTGGTTTTGCACTTGGCTTCTCAGATTTCTGTCCCCTACTTCCTGTAACCAAACAATGGCCCTTCCTGTGGGGACAGGAAGTTGAACAATAGACTATGCACTCCAGATACCTTGGGCAGAATAAGACTCTTATTGCAAAATGGAAGGTTGTGTTGCCCTGGTAGAAAAATTCCAGGCCTTCCTAGGGTCCTTCAAGACCAGTGAGTGACTCAGCCAGCTGAGATTCCATCGCTTTCAGACAGCTTGCCTGAGCTTTGGAGAACCAACTAGCGATTGATTCCAGCTTTATCTTGCCCCTTGCTGCCAATCTGTAGCTACGAAACCTGCTGTATATAACCTGATGGACACCAGACCCAGAGAAGCTAGTAGCCAATGCACAGTGAACTGCTGCCCAGAACTGCTGCCTCATGAAGTAGCACGAGGACGGAAGGATAGCAAGGGGGATTCTGAAGTCACAAACACAGGGAGTGTCAATGCAGCCACCAGCCCACCACCCAGCAGGGAATGAGCTAGGGAACAAACACACCTACTAATCTTCCCCCCCGACCTCTGCTCCTTCTCCCACCAATTCCCATGTTTCCACTGACCAAAGTCAACTGAAAGCCAGAGGGCAGGAAGACCACTGATGCAGTCTTTATAAACATCCAACCCCCGTGGCACAGAGCGAGGGTGTATTTGCCACTGTTCATCTGACAAAGAATTTATATCCAGAGTATCTAAGGTGCTCAAAGAACTAAGCAATGATAGCAAGAACAATAACAAAACTCACAAATAATTGAATTTTAAAATGGCCACAGGATCTGAACATTTTTCAAATGAAGAAATGCCGAATGGCCAGCAATGATATTTTTAAAATATTCAATATCATTCTATCAGAGAAATGAAAATCAAAACTATGATGAAGTATCATCTTGTTCCAGTTAAAGTGGTTATTACTAAAAGGTTAAAAAGTAAAGGCTGTTTGCAGATGTAGAAAAAAAGGAAGCCTCAAACATTGCTGGTAGAAATGCAAGTTGGTTCAGCCATTATGGAAAATTCTGGGTTCTAGCTATCATACTTCTGGCTATATATTCAAAGGAAAAAACATCTGCACACCAGGGACCTGTGTGCCTATGTCTAACGAAGCACTGTTTTACAATCATCTTAGCTATGGGATCAACTTGACTGCCAGGGATTGATACACACACACACATTATATATATATATTCATAAGAATGGATTCCACTGGCACAAAGATATGTCTCATTGTGAATGTTCTGTTAAAAATGTCAAAGTAGAATGGTGATTTCTAGAGAGCTACGGAGGGTAGAAGAGACGAAGGGGTGAAGGATAGCTGGGGTTGATGATTCATGCTGTATGTATGTGCTGAAACATCACATTGGACCCCATTAAGATGTATGATTAATGCATATCAATCAAAAAGAAAATAAAACATAAAAACAAAAATTTAAAAAAAAATGAAACCTTAGAATAAGAGTGGAGGGAAATCCCAAGACAGATTGTGTGCTGTAAGCCCAAGGAGACAAATTCAAATTGGAAGAAGAGAAATTCCAGAAACACAGCTAGGGAGAAGACGGGCGGGAAGAAGAGCTCGCACATTTAGGGAAGAGCCCTGGCTTTGTCCACAGTTCATGGAAGGACTGGTGATAAGTTCTTATTTGCAAATGGGGAAAGAGAGACAAGTTTAGCACCGAAGAGAATAGAAAAGCTATAGAGAAAGGAACTGTGATTTTGATTGGCTACGGCACTTGTTGCAGGACATGGCTGCGAGCAGGAGTGACAGTCACAGTAGGCTGTGTGCATGTCCCTGACAATGCAAAAGGGCTTACAGATGCCATTAAGAATCCTCAGATGACTTCAAGTTCATGAAGCCAGAACCACTCAGCTAAGTCAGCCCACATTCTTGCCTCATAGCAATAGCAAATGTTTATTCCCTTTTGGCACTAACCTTGTGATAATTTGTGTGAAGTAATCGATATCTGATACTCATCTCCCAGGGATGACAGACAGAGAGTGTGTGTGTGTGTGTGTGTGTGTGTACCTTACAGTGAATGCAAAGTCAGGAACTAAGAAATTATATTTCAGAAAAGAGAGCAAATACATAGTGTAGGAAACTGAACTTTGGAAAACAGGAGCATAAACATATTTCCTGAGAGACAGAAGACATATTTGAAAGATAAACGGTGTTTGCCTTGAGGTCCAGGAACCAAGTGTGAAGAGCAAGTGTGCAGAGTCAGGCTGGTTCTGTTAATAACACCAGGAGATGAATTTGACCTTTAAATTCTGTGTATCTATTAGAAAATAAATGTATTAAAAAGCCACTTCTGTGAACCTCCTGACAGGGTCAAGTCTCAGAGACCATCTTGCTTAGGTACAAGCAAAACCCTAACCCATTGGTTCAGCAAATAAACAAACAAACAAACAAACAAACAAATAAATGTGAAAGGGGAGCTTCTGAGATGAAGACAGATCCTGCATGGAACTCCTCTTAGGTGAATGTGTCTGACAGCTTTTCAGAGCTGGATGCCTCCTCCAAACCAGGCAGTGAGGGCCATGAGGCCTACAGCAACATGGGAAGAAAGCCAGAGTTGGATTAAAGAGTTGGATTAAGAAAACTGGCCACAAAGAGGACCAGATGTTAGGCCAAGCATTAGTCACTCCACGGCCCTGTTGAAAGTTTTCATCCGTCAAGAGCTGACTGGCGTCTGTAAGGGCTATCTGAGTTCCAGCCCTACAGACATCCTTAGCTGCTTGGAACACTCGGGTTGGGGAGTGATTGACAGGTTCCCTGAAGGTCCCTCTAGATTGTTTTCTATGCAGCAAGTGGTGGCAATTCGCTTCCTGTGCCGGCCAGGTTAGGGGATGAAACTCACAAATGACATCAGTTAACATTATTATTGTTATCATAAAATTCACTATAGCTTTGACAGGTCGTATTATGGTGGGCATGCAATTTTCATTTACTGAAGTTCTGGCTGCTAAATACCCAGAAGTCTTCTCTTCTGAACTGATGCCAGATTCCCACGAGATGAATCAGCAACACGATGAGATTCTAGTGTGTGTGGGATGCAGGTTTCTGTGATTCAGGGATTGCCAGATGATGATGACAATGATGACAATGATGATGATGATGATGATGATGATGATGATGATGATGATGTTGATGGTGGTGGTGGTGGTGATGATGATGGTGGTGGTGGTGGTGATGATAGCAGTGATGATTATTATGATGATGGTGATGATGCTGATAATGATGACGGTGGTGATTATGATGACGGTGATGACTGTCATGTTTGTAAATCTTGTATCTTTCTTTTTTAATATTTTAGGTTTTTTTTTTTACAGTTTTTATTGATTCTTCAGGATTTCACATCATGCACTCCAGTCCCACTCATCTCCCCATTCCCTCATATTCACCCTTTGCTTTCGGAACCTCCCCCCTCAAAATAAAACACTCACATACACACACACACACAAACAACAACAGCAACAACAAAGCATAAAAACAATCTCATCGTGGAAGCTGTAGTATGTCACATTGGGTCCCGAGGTGTATCCCTCTGTCCACACATCTTCACTTGCAAATGTTTATTTCAAGGAGTCTGGTTCGAGGTCTCTGGCTTCCGTGACACCGTCAATACTGGATCCTCATTGGGACTCCCTCCCAGCTATCCCGCTGTTGCCCTGTGTCATGGAGGTCCTGCAGCTTTGGATCAACAGGGCTGGCCCTTTCATGCGTTCCAACCATTCACAGATGATACAGATTTTGGGGTAGGTCAACCCAGAGCCCTGGATCTGGGCCTGTGTGGTAGCCGAGCTGGTCAGCCCACTGGCTCTTCCTCACCCTCACCACCAGCACACTATACCAAGTGCTGCCATCAGCAGGAGGCAGGGTGAGTTCTGCTGCTCTCATGCCTTCCGGGCCTGCTCACCTGCACCCATGCCTCCAGGGCCAGTTCCACTGTGCTGCCCAGTCATGGTACAGGGCCCAGTTTCCCAAGTGCTAGCTACAATGGGTGAGGGCCTTAGCTAGCTCCCCCAACTCTCACACACTTGGAGCCGGCTTACCCATGCCTTTGGCATCAGGACCAGCTCCACTGTGCTGCTCAGGTGGGGTGCAGGGCCCACTCTTCCAAGCGCTGCGGCCGGTGAGAGGCACGGCCATCTCACCCTCTCTCATGACCCTGGGGAGATGAGGAGGTAGGTGAAGGGTATCTCCCCTGCCCAGGCCACCTCTCAGCAGAGGTGGTGGGGCCAGCTCTCCCATGCTCTAGCCCTAAGGCGGGCTCACCCACACCCCAACTACCAGGGTCAGCTCCACCGTGCTACCTGGGTAAGGCGCAGGACCGGTTCTCCTTAGCTCTTCAGAGCACCACAGCCAGTAAGGGGCAGGGCCAGTCTCTGCATAGCCCCTGCCCATCCATGTTGTCCCCAGAAGCTATTACCACAGATGTCACCGTATTCTCTAATGGTAATATCACAGGCCCAGACATGGCCCTCAGTGGTGGCTCAGGCTGGGACCGCACTGTGACCCCAGGTAGCAGTCCACCAACAACAGGCTCCTCCTCTCCACCCTCGGGTCTCCAGTTCTGTCCCTCTTCATAATGCTCAAGTCTCCACTTCTCTTTCTCTCCCATCTGTCCAACACATACCTGTACATTGTGGTGGCTCCCACTGCAGGCTGGCCAAGTGGCCGGCAGGCCGCTGGGTGATATCTTCCGTCCTCACGCTGCGAGTTGTGGTGGTAAGTGGGCGTCTACGGCCTGTCTATGCTGAGCACAGGAGAGCAGGTCTGTGGATGGCATGGCGGTCCACAGCTCTCTGTCTATCTTCCTCCTCCCTCTCTGCACTGCATGGTGGTAGGCAGGGCTCTGTGTGTTACGACCCGCCTGTGGCATGGGCAGAAGGCAGTCTGTGAGTGTCTTTCCCCGACAGCACTCTGTAATGGCAGAAAGCAGTTCTGTGTCTTCCTCCTCCTGCAATACACTTCCTGGATTTGATTTGGTTTGGTTTGGTGTCCTGGGCATAAAACAGCTTTGGCCACCAAGCCAGACATCAAGCTAGGATGGACAAAGGACTGCCATCGGCCCTGCCCCTGACTGATAAAATAACACCACTAACAAGATGTCTCTTTGTCCAATGGGGGAAGGGGGAGGCTCGGATAGTTCCAGGGCAGCTTCTCCTGGAAGCTCACGGGAATCTGTGATGAGGGGTTGCTGCAACCTCCGCCCCTGTGCATGAAAGAACGTCTTACCAGAAAAGCGGAATAACAAGATGAAAGTCCTGAAGACTTATCACTTCCAGTGGGTGGCCTCGTCGTCCTCCACTGACAGAAGATGCGCAGACATGGGAGTGGCATGAGGCCACCCATACAGAAAAAGGGAAGCTTCCGGCTGATGTTCTTGGATAGCTTCGCCAGCTCTTGGCTTTCCGTCGCTTTGATTTAAGTCTCTGGTTACTTGTTAGTCATTTCCCCCTTTGCTTGCTTCATTAAATCCCCATTTTCCCATCCAAATTTGGCTCAAAGTGTCCAGCTATCCTGTAGGGTCTGGCAATCCTGCCTCAAGACCTCTAATCCTGCCTCCTTCCTCCCATCTTTCTAGCTCTCTTTTTCTCTTACTGTCTCATTCTCTTGCTTTTCCTGGGACCAGGCAAAGAACACAGAAAGCTGTGTAAGTGCAGTCATAACAAATGGAAGCCCTCTTCTTGAAACTCCATGTCAGCCGTGTGTCCTTTGACTCCAGATAATATTTTATTAGTCATGATCTTAGTAAGCCATGTCTGAGCACACAGTCACCCCTTCCAGGCTGGCCTAACCCACTCCTCTCTGCTTGTGCTTGCTAATGTCTACAAGAAAGTTTCAGATAACAACTGCAGCTCCCTAAAAATTCCCAGACTCGTGATAAGGATAAAGGCACACATTTACCACCTGAGAATTAGGCATTTTTCAGAGAGAACGCCCCAGAGTCAAGCCATACTTGAATTCCATACTGCTTGTGACTACAGTAAAGAACACAGCCATTGGGAGATAAAGCCACCTAAGTGTTGGAGACAGAAGATCAGAGCTTGGAGCCTGTCCTCAGGGAAAATGAACTTTATGCAAGCAAAGATAGGAGAGGCACCAGGCAGTAAAGCAATCTGTGTAACTCATTCTCCAATCTTCAGAGAAGTCAATACCTTCCGAGTACCAAGAGACAACTGCCTGCCCAGTTGGGAAGAGAAGGCCATATGACCCCTGTGACCTTGGTAAGGAAACATCAGGAAGCAATGGGAAAGTCAGTGAAAAAGATCTTCAGAGCTCTAGTCCAGGATCCCAGGAGTTGGAAACTATATACAAAAGCCAGGCAAGCCTTAATCCCAGGATCTGAGAGTTAGAGGCAAGAGCATCATGACTTTAAAGCCAGCCTGTGCTAAATAGAGAGACTTTGCCTTAAAAAAAAATGAACAAACAACCCTGTATATGAGGTACTGTGATCATAAGAACTGAAAGAGATTGGGTTATTTACTGCCTCTCTGTGATTGCTATTTTCATGATGCTGTTTTCCCTTCATGATCCATAGTAAAAACCTTAAAGACAATAGGTCTCCTGTTCATCTTTGGGGAATTTTTAAACTCCTAAAATGGTGGCAGAAAATGAGTTGAGTTGATTTTTTTTTTTCTTTTTTTGAGCCTGCTACAAAGTTGGGGGAAATACTCCGGGGTGTGGAAAGGATCTCTAAGGAAGGATCTCTAAGATACATCATGGAAGCCAGGCACAGTGGCTTACATAGGCAATCTTAGCCCTGGGGAAGAGACAGGAGGATCACAGGTTCAAGGCCAGCCTGGACCATGCATAGATACCTTCTCTCAAAAAAGAAAGAAGAAAGGAGAGAGGGAGGGAGGGAAGTGGGGGTAAGGGAAGGAAGAGGAGAGGATAAGGAAAAGGAAATAAAAAGGACAGTGAAGGTAACAAGACAGCATGAGTGCCTGGTGAACTTGGCAACAAATCTGGGAAACATTTCACCCCACAGCAGGAACCACTTCCCCTGCTTCCTGAGTCCACTCTGACGAGAACAGCTTTTGTCTGGTTAACCTTCTGAAGCCAGCTTGCGACATTAAAAAATGTCACCAAAGCCCCCAGTCACTAATGAGTCCCTCTGACAGTGTTGTGTGACCACCAAGATAAACGTTAAAGCCATCACTGGGTGATGATCGCTTCAAGGTTGGAACAGACCCTTCATCTTGAGGAGCAGGCTGAATGCCTGGCTTCAGAATGGCTCTCAGGTTCCTCTGGAGCAGTGGTTCTCAACCGGTAGGACTCAACCCCTTTGGGACACTGAACAACCCTTTTCCAGGGTTGCCTATCAGATATCTTGCATATCAGCTATTTGCATTATGCTTCGAAACAGTAGCAAAATTACAGTTATGAAGTAGCAAGGAAATGATTTTTTGTTTGGGGTTCTGCACAGCATGAGAACTATATTGAAGAGTCCCAGCATTGGGAAAGTTGAGAACCACCTCTGTGTAGTCTAAAGAAACCAAAAAGCTACATTGTTGGCATTGTTCAGCCCCGTGGTGTAAAGATCAGGAGCTCCGACTTGGGAACTCCTCGCCCAGTTCTCAAAACCAGCACTTCTCTGTTGTATTAGCTACTTTGATATCACAGCGACAAAACACGGAACAGTAATTAGGGGATGGAGGCTTTATTCCAGCTCACAGTTCAGGGGATATGGTCCAGTGTGGTAGAGAAGGCATGGCAGCAGGAGAAGTTCCCAGCAGGAGCAGGCGCTGCCTGGTAATACTGTGTGGACTTTCACGAAGCAGAGGGAAAGCTGGAGCTGGGACCGCTGAAAGACTATAATCCACTTCCTAGAGCTAAGGTGTCACCTCCACATGGCCTCATAACCTTGCAAAACAGGGCCACCAGCCAGTGACATATGAGCCCATGGGAGACATTTCACATCCAAACCAAACAATCCATCTTAAATGATTCATCCCAGAGCCTACTCTAAACCATGGGTGTGTGTCGCCTTCACACACGAGCGAGTTGCTGAACAGTTTACAAAGTATCAGAAAGTGCTTTTGACATCCTGTCGTAGTGTTCCCACTGCTTCGATAAAGCAAAATGGTCAAAATCAAGTCGGGGAAGAGAGGATGATTTCATTTTACAGCTCGTGGTCCATCACCCAGGGAAATCGGGGACCAAATTCAGGGCAGGAACCTGGAGATAGAAACTGATGACAAGGCCATGGAAGAGTGCTGCCTACTGTCATCCTCCTATGGCCTACTTCATCATACACCACAGGAGCACCTGCCTAGGGGTGGCCACGCACCCAGTAAGCTAGGACCTCCCACAGGCATCAGCATTTGATAAAAGGCACTGTAGACTTACCTATAGGCAAATCTTATGGAAGCACTTTCTCAATTGAGAGTCACTCTTCCCATAACCCCAGCTTGTGTCAAATTACATAAAAGTAACAAAGACACATCCCAAGAAAGGCTGATAATTGTACAGCAGCTCCAGTATGCATGCACACACACACACACACACACACACACACACACACACGAGAGAGAGAGAGAGAGACAGAGACAGAGAGACAGAGACAGCGTTTTGCAAATATCCGTCTGTACAAGGGTTTCTTTGATAAATGCCAATTTCCTAGGTGCAATCTAGATGTCCAGATTTAATAACTTGGCACAGACGGGGTGCCCCAGCTCTGAGTCAGTTGTAGACTGCAATGGTTACTGTAATTAGTCCTAGCAGATATGTGTGCCATTCAGTAACAATGGTGGATGATTTGGTCTCTCTCTCCTTCATTTCTCTGTGGTCCGCCCCACTCCCCAGTCTCCCTCTCCCTCGCTTCGTCAGAATAGGCAGGCATGGCTTGCTTAGCCATCCCTCACATCACCACTCCGCCATTTAAGATGAAAAGCCCAGATGTGGGTGACCCATCTGCAGTGCGTGGCACGTTTTTAGCATCTTCCTTATTTAGAGCTCGGAGAAAAGAGACTCATTAGAGAAAGGAAGTCCACAATGAAATTAGGAAACATTTGATCAGACCATTATCTCTGCACAATGCGGGCAATGAGAGACATGCCGGAGCTGGCTGCAAACTCTGTGTGCTGCAGCCCCCGTGGCTTGCTCGTCACTCATTTCCCCAGTGCTGACCAGGAACAGGAGCCCAACAGCAACCTACACAGAAGCTGAACATCATTAGCACACAACATGTCTCTTTTCCCTTGCAGCTTTACTCTGGCTTTAGAAATGTATGGCAATTAAAACATTCTAGGCCTTTGCCTACCTCGGCTCTTCTTTGTCCCCTTCATAGAAGCATTTGTGAGAACCCAGGAGTGGATAATAATTTCCTGCACAACATCAGCCTCTGGACACCAGACCTTCTTTCTCAGTTTCCTGCCACACAAAGGGAAGAGGTTTGCTCCCCAGAACCTATGACAAGGGCTCCATGCCATTCTTGAACTCCAGTTCTATTTCTCTATTTCTGGGTATCTCGGCTTCTTTATTGGGTGGTGGCAAAGGTCAGAAATAGATAGGCTCTCAAACTGAATCACATAATATGTGTTGTGTGCTCTGGGAGATCATTTGGCTCAAAAAATGTCTACATATATCTTCAAACATTTTATTTGAATAGCATAAAAATTGGCCCCATACAAGACAAGCAGAAATGAAGCCCAAAGTGATGACGTCTAGAGATTGGATTTAAGAGAGAGAGAAAAAAAATGTATTTTGCAGAATAAAAACCTCCAGCCCCAACTTGGTCACTGGCTATGAGCCATTCGGACACTTAATCTCACTTGTAACAGAACTCAAAACAGTTGTCCTACCCCCTCAAAAGGTTGTTGCAAAAGTGTAATATGAAGATGGTTATTAAAGCGACCTGGAAAATTAAAGCATTGTATAAAAGTGTGAGTTTTATTACTATCCGGTCCCACAGCAAGTCCACTGCCATTTGTGGGGTTAGAATTCATTCCCCATCTGGAGCTAAATCCACACTGTTTCATCTGCTTAAATGGACTTAGAGACTTGCTATTCTCAAAAGACATGGAAAATCCATCTCTCAGTCCAGTTTAGAGCAACATCTAGCAGGGAGCACTCGAACTTTAGAAAGCAATGGATGAAAGCCACCACTCCAGCCCCAGTGGCTGCAAGCTCAGCATCTGCACAGGGGGAGCACTCCGTACCCGCTCACTGGGTGAATTAACTCAGGGAAACGTCTACAGAAAAACCCTGTTAGAAATGAACCGGGGGCTGGAGAGATGACTCCTTAGTTAAAAGCACTGGCTGTCCTTCTAAAGAACCGGGATTCCATTCCCAGCACCCCACTGTAACTCTAGTCCCAGGCAATCTGACACCCTCTTCTATCGTTGGTAAGCACCAGGCATGCACATGGCTTACAGACAAATATGTAGATAAAGTACACACATTAAAAGAAAAAAGAAGAGAAAAGCCAAGTGTAATCAGCAGATGCAGTATCATTGAATGCCCAGCGTGCTCATGCCTGTGGTTTTAAACTTAAGTGGAGTCAGAATACACACACACACACACACACACACACACACACATACGTCAGTCATCTAAAGCCTTTCTTCATGGAGAGGTTTGGTAAACACGCAAAGAGAAGCAATAAAGAGTATGTCCTAGCTAAACTCATCTAAGTCAGTTCCAACAAGTTTATCCCCCACTCTCAATTGAAAGGGAAAAAAAAATGCTAGTAGTGTAAAGAAGCAAAAAGAAATAATTAGAAATGGCAATAGACAATGTAGCAACCACATGAAGTGGCAGGAAAGTTGAGATGCTCCTAAGAATGGCGGGTTTGGGGAGCTGGCAAGATGGCTCAGAGGGTACAGATACTGGCTATGCAAAACTAGCTCTCAGAGTCCGTGTGAAGGTGGAACAAGAGATGGACTCCATAAAATTGTCTTCTGACCTCCACACAGCTTGACACAGTTGTACACACACACACACACACACACACACACATACTCATATGTTACATGCACACACAATAATAATAAATAATATTTCTTAAATGAGGATGAGTCTGAAGTAAAAAGAATCCCAAACATTTCCGTAAGTCTTGGTACATTATTAGTTTAGGTTTCCTTGAAACTGTTGTGGCATGAAAATTTGTCCTTCCATTTGTTGTGTCTGTCATATCACTGAGGATAACTTTTGCTGAAGAACTCACTAGATTTTCCTTAAAAGGTAGAAGATGTTTGTGATACACAGTTTTAGTGGAATCAAGTGTTAGGTGGAGAGTCATGCATCGGCTGCATACACATCTTTATGTCTCTTTTCTGCCATTCTTCTGAGTCTATTTTGTGGGCATATTAAACAATTTTCTATGACTGTCACAAAGTCCCTCAGTGAGTCAACTTAATGAGAGAAAAGAAGTTATTTTGTTGACTCACCATTGTAGACGTTTCAGTCCCTCAACAATTGGCTCCTTTGCTTTGGGCCTGGGGCAACCATACCATGGTGGGACCAATTGCCCAGATTGTACCTCAGATGCCAAAAAGGACAGAAGAGACCTGGGTCTTCCCCCCAACACTCCCCATGAGCCGAGCCAACACTTCTACAAGGCCACGTCTTAGTTCCCAGGACCTGCCAGTAGTGTCTGGGGAAACAAGACTATCACATGGGCTTTCCAGGGACCATTTCAGATCCATACATCATAGTAATTGCAGCAACTGGAGAACTTTCCCTGAATTTTTGTTTCTCTCCTGTGGAGCCTCAAGGTCATAAGCCAGGAGACTGGTTCCTCTGCCTTCTGCCTGCCTAGGATGCGGATCAAGGCATCGAATATTCCCGCCCCCAACTTCACACCACTCTGCCGCTCCAAGATCCTCCTAATGTGACCTGCCCGCCTTAACGTCAGCCTGAGGAAGAGGGACTGGGAAGAGGGACCCAAAGGTCTGTGTAATGTACGTCCAGATACTTTCATACCAAAAGCGTGTCTCGGTCTCACGTCTTGCTTTGCTCTCTGACAGCTGTTTCTCATGCTGCCTCAGTCCAAACTTCCAATTTAACACTTGATTACCCTGGAGAACTCCCACATGGAATCATGCTCACGGAGAGGTGGGGGTAGGTGGTCAGTGGGTGACCACTCCGCATGCACGTTCGCCCATCCATCATGAGGGTACCTTTAACATTTCTTATTTGGAAATATTTGGGTTTTTGATGAGATGTTTCCAATTTAAATCCAGATGTTTGAGATCCTGGATGAAGCCAAGAACTGGAAAAATAAATTATAGTACAACGAACGAGCCCTGGTTTTGATGTCTCTATTTAGATGCAATCTGACAGCACATGGAATTGAATATCAGAATTCTGGATCTAAGTCTAGATGTAGACACTGAAATTTTCTGTAGCTGGAAGAAGCTATTTATACCTCTGAGCTCATTTTCTCCACAACCAAAAAGAGGTTTATATATTGTATTCTCAGAAACCAATAAGGTAAGTAGCCACTTCTATTGTGGAAAAGCTCCTATTTTGTTTGGCATACAAACAACAGAAAAAAAAAATGCAGTTTCCACCACAGAACTGTGTTGGTTTTATAACATGTCCAAATGTTACTTGATACCTCATTTGAAAATGGAATCCACAGAGTCGGGCTTGGTGACTCACCCCACCACCTTAGCACTCAGGATGTAGAGACAGGTGGATCAGAAGTTCAAGGCCAGCCTTAAGTATTTCAAGTCTTCAATGTAAACCTGAACTATATTTGACCCTTTCTCAAAAAATAAACTTTTTTAGCTAATAGTGTGCAGGAGCCCGAGGCAGGAAAAATCTCATGTTTAAGGCCAGCCTGGGAAATGCAGTAAAACCCTGCATCAAATGGACAAATGAGTAAAGTCTAGGTGAGGGATGCGGCTCAGCTGTAGAGCTCTTGTGAAGACTAATGCTCCTTCCGGCTTTCCTTGGTGAGTTGCATCCGGTAAACGGATGCAGAAGAAATAATGGTGTTTTTTTCCACCTTACAACTGGGCCATAAAAGGCAAATGGCTTCTTCCTTGCTCTGCTGGATCACTCCTTTGAAGAAGCCAGCTGCCATGTTGTGAGGGCCCTCAAATGGTCCTAGAGAGAGGTCCAAATTGTGACACACTGAGGCTACCTGCTGATGGCCAGCTCAGAATTGAGGCTACCTGCAGACCACGGTGAACTGTCTGAGAAGCAGATTCTCCAGGGGCAGTCAGATAGGCAGATCTCTAACACCGACGCACACAGCAAGCCTCTTATGTTCACGTCAGAGACTCCACGCCTGAAATCCCAGCTAAACTGCTCACCTACCCCTGGTCCATAGCAATGTTAACTTAACATCTGCATCTGCCTGTGGTGCGGACCCAGCAAACTGCAGTGTCAGTTATTATCCAGGATAACACAGAATTTGGTTGATTCCTTGTTCTTTTATAATCATCAGTGATACTCATGAAATCTGTGTGTGTGTGTGTGTGTGTGTGTGTGTGTAAACCTCACATGTGAATAGGAAGACCGATGTTTCCAGATTTTTCATCATTGATTTCCTACTTAAAAAGCAACTCCAAATCCTGCCCTTTAAATCCGAGGCTCACTGAAGTTACCACACAGACAAACAAACACGTGAGCTAACTCTTTCAATGCACGGGATAAGCAAAGATTCTTATTACCCCACACTGACTGTGGCTAATAAACCTGACAATGCATCCGAGGTTACTTCTGGGTGCTTCCTGCATTAGCTGCTTTTTTATAAGGTCATCAATTCACTTTTTATTTGTTTAGGAACTTATGTTTTAAAAGGAAAGCAGCTGTGTGTTTATTATGAAGATAAAACTTATCTTCATAATGTAATGATATAAAAGAAATTGCACTTGGGATATTAAATAATGCTCAGACAACAATGCCACAAAGGCTACCATGACCCCATCCATCTGCCGAGAGGTTACAGCTACCTGAGTCTCCTTTAATCTCCTCAACAGTCCGGTCGTGGCAGTATTCCTATTTTGAATATGTAGTGCAACAAAACCTGACTCAGCCCTCTCTTAGTCTTCAAAGATCATACTCCAGTCGTATGCCCAGTCTCTCCTTTCCCTTTCCTGCTAGAAATGGAAACCCGTTTCTGGAAAGGACGCAGAGGGAAGGCAAGTTGGGGTGAAAGTCTCAGCAGCTGTAGTCAGAAAGGGGAACTTGAGAGCTGTTCTTCAGTATCAAGGACCAGTTATGGAGGAATGTCATGAGTATATACAAGTGTGTGTGTGTGTGTGTGTGTGTGTGTGTGTGTGTGTGTGCGTGCGTGCAATCCAGAGGTTGATCCAGATGTCTTCCTGAGTCACTCTTCACCTTTTAAGGAATATTCTATTAATTCCATACAATGCATTTCGATCATCTTACTCTCTGCCTTGTTTCTGCAGCTCACTGACTGGGATGCACTAGCTCACTGATCCCCAGCCCAGCACCAGCAGCTGCACACCACGCCATCTTTTTTCCCCCTGTGGTCCTGGGAGTCCCCACTCAGGCTCTCATACTTGTGTGAAAAGCATTTCACTGACTGAGCCATTGCTCCCTCGCAGGAAAAGGGGACTGTATTTATATTTCATTTGACTCTATTGGAGATGTGGGGAAATGGGTAAAAGGCACATTCGTCATTTTGATTTTTGTTCCATCCTTTTCTAGCACATCACTCTTAAGCTCCTGAGTCCAGATTCACGTAGTGGGATATGATCCTCAAAGGGTCCAGATCTCTTAATCAATTCAAACACTTTCTTGAGCTTATCACACTTTAACCTCTTCCCTTCATTCACATAAGCAAATAGCAGCTAATCATGTGGTAGAGTCGGAGCCTGGGGAAAGAACTTGGCTTTAGAGTGTGAAAAATGTCATTCGTATACTCAGCCAAAGAGTTCAAGACCTGACTCCAGCCTCCTCTGGGTCAGGCTGCTGCCAGCTTTGAAATAAACAACCTGAATGGAGTCTTTAAGGACTCCCACACAAAGCCAACATTGTTCTGAGCTAGCCCTGTGAAACAACAGTAATGCCTCAGGATGAGAATGAAACCCGTCTCTAATCGTACATTTTTACCTAGAGTTGAGCCAAAGGCTTTGTTTTGTTTTCCTCTGTCGTCGTTCCTTTGTTTTAGGAATACGGATTTTCATAAAATGGATCTGCCAGAAAGCCTTTGTACCTCTTGAGGAGAGAAGGACGTTCAGGCGAGAGCCCAATGTTAGGAGCAAAGAACTGCAAGCAGGGCTCTTGGCGGTCCAGGCTGTGTGGCACTGTGAGGTACTGTGTGCTGTGTCTTTTAATACAAAGTGAAGCACACCTTGGGGAATTCATTAACCTTAGGAGACTTTGTTCTCAGCTGCTCTCACTATTAGGATCCTTCCCACTGCCTTCAAATAGTGAATAATACTGAAATAGAAAGTAGAAAATAGGACTCTCCCCCTTTCTCCCCTACCCTACGTTATGACATGTGTATTTGTGTGCGTGTGTATGTAGCCTAGGCTAGCTTCAAATTCACAATGCTGTTATCAAAGTTCTTAGTGTCAGAGCCTGGGCCTGGCAGCTCTAACAAGCTATGTTGGACCAACCATCTTTAATAGGCTGATTAAACAGACAAGTAATGCTGAAAGGCAGAGAAAGCAGATTTGACCAATGTGGCTATCCTGGGAAGAAGAACAAATAGAAAGGTCCAATGATACCGCCCCCTGAACACCAATTCCATCTTCAGTGTCCTGACAGGAGGTTTGGGCTTAAAGAGAGGGTGAGAGGTATGCTTAGCTCAACAGTCCTGGTCAAGGGATGGTTCAACCCATCACTGATCCATCACTGATCCATCATCATCTCAGCTCCAATCTCTCCTGCAAAGCAGTCTAACAAGTTGTGAGAACTACATAAAATCCTTTCCTGGAGAGTAGAGACAGTTTCTTCCTTAACTGACACCAGAGCTTCAGCCTTCCCTCGCCCCAGCATGGAATTCCTGGGGAAACTGCATTCCCTTTGAGTCTGTTGTTTTAATAGTTTGGTAGTCAAAAGGGAAGGACGGAAGTAACTCTTGAGAATATCTTCATTTCTGCCAGGATGGTAGAATTCCATATTCCACTTTGTGGGACAATACCAGACAAGCATTTCTCTGGTTCAAGCTGCCCAAATCCCACTTGACTCCTCCCCATGTCTTAATATTGGAAGATGTCACTCTGCCCTGGTTTTCTTCATTAGAGGCCTTTGCCCAGACTCTTTTTCTGCCTCTCTTTCTCCACTCAAGTTCAGCTGCCTCAGGACTTGGTTGATGGGGGTCATCTACCACTGTGCTCCACTCTCTGACACTGGGGTATCAGCCAACCATCACCTGTATTTTTTGTTTGTTTGTCTTTTTTTTTCAAGACAGGGTTTCTTTATATAGTGTTGGCTGTCCTGGACTGGCTTGGTAGATCAAGCTGGCCTCAACCTCAAAGAGATCCTCCTACCTCTGCCTCCGAGTGCCGGGATTACAGGCACACACCACTGCGCCTGACCCTCACCCTCTGTGTTTTGATGATGCCAGAATTTGCATATCTGGTCCTTGAACTTGGACATTTGCATAGCCATAAGAATATGGCCGCTTGCCTGCCCAGGAGATAGCACAAATTATACGTCTAAAAGGCATGTTTGATCTTTGATCAAAGCCACTCTTTCACCACTCCTATGGAAAGGCTACCTTTGCCTGCTCAATTGTTCAGCTAAACATCAAAAGTCAAATTAGTTCATCCCTTCTCTTCCCCATTCGTTTCTAGCACTTTTCATCTTGGCCTCCACCACAGTCCTATAGGTCACCGTCATACCAGATGGTCTGATTGCCTGGGATAGCCACCTGGTAGTGTCTCTGTGTGTTATATGACACCCCTTCACACGTTTCCAGTGTCATGCCAGCACTGCTAGCATTGCTGTCTTTTTTAAAAATGTATTTCTGCATTGGAATCACTGGGAAAGAAAGCCACAAATGGGGGCTGAGGAAATGTCTTTATTACTAGGGCATAAATGCGATCATAGGTACAGATCAACGAAGGACAGGAGATGCCATTAGGTATTAGGCTTCTACTTTCTCCCTGGGGTCCACAAGACACATTTGATTCCCTTCCCTTCTTCTGAAAAGCTTGGGAAGGAAACTCCTTAGTCTGGGAGTGTGTGTGTGGGGTGGGGGCGGGAATTGAAGCAACATCAATGAAATAAAAGTGGACATTTGCCTAACCAGTGCCTGTCCCCTCGGCCCCCATCCCAAAGCCCTTCTCGGGGTAAACTTTCCACACGCAGCTGGTCACCCTAGCGCAGCACGCACTTGCTAATGGTAAGAAGCGCAATTGGATTAGTTCTCCGGAGGCAGGAATCAATAGCTCGGAGTATGCGGAGCCTATTAGACATTGCTAATTAGAGCTCTCAGACATTAATCAAACACCACGGATGGGGCTAATCAAGCAATGTGGGAAACAGAAAAAGTCAATAACGTCCCAAGTCTCTCCTTGAATTTTCCAACAGGGTTCACCTTCAAATTCAGCCTAGAGCTAGCAATGCCTGCAGTGCCTCTGCATGTCGTGGGCTGGGGCACTGGGCTGTTTTGCGAGCTCCTGAGCCTTCTAAAACAAGAAGCTGATGTGACGTCCTCAGGTCTCTCTTTAAATAAGCACAGGCTCTGTCCTACACCCTTGTCACTTTTCACTGATGGGGCAGCAGGGCTATGGGCCAGCTGCAGGCTGGTCCCAAAGAGGCTGACCAACACCCCTAAGGCAGGAATTATAAATCAAAACAAATGTCTGCTAACTAATATATTGCTCACGAATAGCCCAGCATGCAAGTCATACAATTGCACTTATGCAATAAAGTGATAAATGTTAGGCTTGTGTTTACCAACACGGGTGGAAAATGATTCTGTGGTCAAAGCAAACAGTGCTTTTGGAACTCTGGGAGATTCTCTGCCCATCTTGGTTTAGAGCTCTTCAGTAACATGAATTCTAAGGTATGACATTAAGCCCTTTGATATGATAAAATGTACCAGTTAAACTGGCCTTAGACAGATACTGTGCATAATGCTAAGCAAATCCAGACATGACTTGAAAATGAGTAGTACATAGAAAAAATTATTTGCAAACACCTAATTACTCCCTAACATCTCTGAGTGTTACCCTGCATGGAGTTACTTTTCCCCAGCATACTTTTTGTTTCTCCTTTTAAAAGATATTTTTGTTGAAAATCAGCATTGAACTTTTGTTTCTTCAAGAAATAGTCAGCTTGAAAAGAACTCAGATCCCACAAGATTCATAGTAGACGTAAGATTCCCATGCTGTAAGAACTGAGCAGTTTTTTGGGGAGAGGGTCTTAGAAAGCATGTTCTTCCAAGCCCTCTCAGCATTATCAGTGTTAACCATAAGCAGGGAAAGTGAAATCGAATTCCAGGATTTAATTATGGGATGCACAGCAGTGCTGGAGGAAGGGAAAGCACAAAATATTAAGACTGAGATCAAATCTTGCCTAGAATCTCAGGTCACAACAAGGGGCCGGGACAAACAGGTAATAATGTCCCTGAGCCTCTGAGATGAAGACAGCAATGTCCAAAGTTATCATGTGATATTAGATAATAGATATGAGCACTTGGAGTACTGTGTATGCTTGGAGTTCGTAGAGAGTGAGTGCTTGGCCAAGTCCCCTCGGCTTCTCCCATTGATGCTGGATATTGGCTATTACATTCTAGAAAACATAACTATAATTTTTATAGCCTTACATCTTTAGTGCCTGGCACTGTGGTGGTATAAAGCTGACTTAAGAAAGTATTATTGATACAAAATGAATTAACTAAAGGACATGAAAAAAATTAATGGAGGAACACAACAATATTTCTCTGCTGCCCACAAGTCAATACTGCACAGCATCTCAAAGGATCTGGAAATGAAAGGAAATAGTTCAGAAAAATCAAGATAGATCTTATGGTAATTTCCACCTTTAAAAAGATTGGTTATAGCAGAAAAAATATTTCATTTTAGTTTTTTAATTAGAATACAATTACTTCATTTCTCCTCTTCCTTTCCTCCCTCAAACTCTTATCTCCTCCCTCAACTGCTCTTATTTCCACACCTTACTTACTCTCGAATTCATGACCTCTTTTTCTTTATTTATTATTGTTACATATTGTCTTAGTTAAGTTTCTACTGTGATAAAGACCATGACCAAAACAGCTAGGGGAGGAAAGGGTTTATTTCACCTCACAGACCTTCATGAAGGGAAGTCGGGGTGGGAACTCAGGGAAGGGACCTGGAGGCTGGAACTGAAGAAGCGGTGATGGCAATGTGCAGCTTCCTGACTTGCTCGCCATGGCTTTTTCAGTTTGCTTATACAACCCGCCCAGGCAGCACCCCATAGGCCCACCCTTCCACATCAGTCACCAATCAAGAAATGCTTTATACACTGGCCTACAGGCAACCCGATAGAGGCATTTTCTCAACTGAGGCCCCTCTTCCCAGAAAATGTTAGCTTGTGTCAGTCTGACAAAAATACACACACACACACACACACAGAGAGAGAGAGAGAGAGAGAGAGAGAGAGAGAGAGAGAGGAAGAGAAAGAGAAAGAGAAAGAAAGAGACAACCTACCAATTCTGTATAATATTGCTTATTTGTATATGACTTCAGGGCTGACCACTTGCTATTGGATAACCAATTAGAAAGCTAATCCCCGAGGAAGCTAATTCTTCCTCTGAGCTGTCACTCATTGCCTGTAGTTCTTTGTCATGGTGTGGGGCCCCGTGAGAATCCCTCCTTCCGCATTAGCACATCTATTGGTACTGTTCCAGTCCGGGTTTGGCAGCCAACGTGTTGCAATATCATGGGTGTAGCTTTCCTGTCATTTTTAGAAGATGAGACCTCAAAGCGAACTTCTTGGTCCTCTGGCTCTTACCGTCTTTCTGCCCCCTCTTCTGTAATGTCCCCTTGAGCCTTAGTTACAGGAGTTGTGTTGTAGAAATATCCACTGGGGCAGGACACTCCATTATCAATTGTTCTTTGCATGTTGACTGGCTGTGTGCCTGTAATGGTTTTTGGTGGTGGTGGTGGTGGTGGTGGTGTTTTGTTTGTTTTGTTTTGTTTGGCCTGCTGATGAGAGGGGAGAGCTACACTTACCTGTAGATATAAGGATGAATATTCAGAATGCAGTTAGGGATTAGGCTGGTCTCCTAGAGTGATGATAGGAGGCTCTCTTCTAAGATCCATTACCTCAATAGCTTTGGGTAGTTGGCTAGGTTTCCAGAACCAGGCACAGTTTCCCTCCTGCAGAGCTGCCCTTAAGTCCCTTAGAGAGCTCATGGTTACTGCCTGCCCGTGGTAGGAGTGTCACTATTGTACTATTAGGGACATCTTGCTTCAATGGCCATTATTGAGGTTCATAAACATCGCAGCTGGGTAGAAGAACTGATTGTTCTTCTTCTTTGATAACTGGCAAAGTACCTTCTAGTAATATGAAATCCAGTCTCCAGGAGGAGGCTTTCAGGTCAGATCTAGCTTGAATCTTCTGATTCCTATGGTGGAAGTTCATGGTGTCTTTACCTTTAACTTCTGAGTTATTTCCCACATGAAAAAAATATATATATATATCAGATATCCAAACATGTATTTTATGAACTGTATAGATAATTGATTTTTAAATGTCATGGGTATATAAATATAACAAATACCCCAAATATTTATTTTATGAACTGTATAAATAATTGGTTAAAAAAAAAAAAAGAGTAGAATATAGAACCCAGACTTTAGAGAAGAACATGGCTTAAGATGATTTTAGCCAGGGAATATTATTAACATCTCATATAATTGTCAAGGTAAGTGTTGTGGGAAGGTCCTTAGTCAGATCCCTTGGATCTTGAACACACCAGACCTAGAACACACCAGAGCTAGAGGACCGAGAACACACCAGAGCTAGAGGACAGAGGAGATACTGTGACCCATGAAGAGCCTTTGCAGTGCTGTGAGAGAAAGGGTCCACCGGAATGGCCAGGACCAATCATCAGAGGCTGACCAGGGTCCAGCCATAGCCTGAAGGTACGAAGGTGACTGAATCTCTTTCTAATTAAACACCACATCTCCATTTCCTGAAAAAGGTAATGTCCCTAAAACATTACTTAAGAAGACAACTCATGTTCATGTTGCTGTGATGACAATGGCGTGAAGGTGGTACTAAGGAAACTTTAAAAACATAACAGAAGTTAAAAACCAGTTGCCTTATTCTGTGTTGATGATTTATTCCCTTAAGGCCAACCAAACCCCACTGAGACACTCTCCACAAGCAGGCTGAGAAGGCCAGCTCTCTCCTGCTTGCTGCTACTGCTGGTCTCAATGGAACTGTCATTCCCCACCCCCCGAGACACACAGCAAAACAAATCTTTATTTACTAAATCAAGACTTTATTTGTAACCTAAAACTAATCACACTTGAATAATCACATCTCTCTTTTTCATGCTTGGGAATTAAATCTCTATCACTTGGAACCAAATATTCAATTCCAGAAATATTGGAAGTCTGCAGACAAGCCAAGGTCTGGATGCAGGGACACCAGGGTAGTGGGCATCCCTAGCATCACAAGGAACATATATGGAGAAAGAGCCCTTGTTCCAGTGGCTGCTCAGCCTGGATTAAATGGACCCAGGCTCCGTGAGCCACTCTGCTCCAGGAAAAAAAAAAAAAAAAAATGGCACAGGCTGACAGGGAGAAAAGGATTGAGTGTTTCCATCACAATCCAAGCCTCTGAATTTCATTTTTTTTTCTTTTTTCCTGGGCTACCCTTGTCCTGCCTTTACTCATTAGATTCCATCACCCCAAGTCACTTCCTATACGCAGCCCAAATTTCCTGTAATGAGGGGAAGCTGAGATGCATACTCTCCACAGCTGCGTTAAGTCTCAAGTTATTGAATTAGGTTGGCATAATTTTAAATATTAACAATCTTTCCAGCCTCTGGTTATTGTCACTCAGTACAGGAGACACATGTCACATTATCTGCCCAACATTGTTTCCCCTTGTCTGACAACAGCACCCCCTTTTCTTTTTGGGTAATTATCCTCCTGCCAATCCAGGTAGCACTGAGCATCATCTGGAGAAGAAAATGGCTCCCAAGAAGGGACATCAGGGGATCCATGCTGGGTTTTCTATGCAGACATGACAGGACAGCAGTCTGTTTCTTAGGTCATCACTGTCCTGCCTCAGGAAGCTTGGGGCATTCCCTGCAGACATGCCCAGGTCCCTCAACCGAAGAGAACTGACAGGATCATCCCAGATGCCTGGATCCAGTCATACCTGAAGCCAGCTGTACCTTGGAACTCTGAAATTCTTTAGGCCAGCCCTTGATCCGGGATACTTAAAGAGCCCTTTCTGACACGCGTACTGTTTAAACTGCAGCTCCAGCCATTATGAGCCTGTCATTTGTCCTTTCCCCACTTGCCCTTCCCCAGGGTTGTTCTCGGGTTTTCTTCCCACAAGCCTAACTAACCTCTATGCAGACCATTTCACTGTTGGTTATAAATTCGGCCCATTGTGTATCTTAACAGTGCTGCACCCAGGCTCTGTGTCCTCAGAAAGTTCTAGAAATGCCTCGTCCCAATGACCTCACAATCTGCACTTTCCCTTACACCTTTTGCTTTTTCTGGGCTTCATATTAAAGATTTTCTATAGCAAGGGTTATCAGTGAGGCCCACAGCACAGACACTGAATAGGAGCTTTGGAGATATCGCAAAGTCTTATGAAATTATATGTAAGTTTTTTCATGAATATTCATATTTACATGCATGAGTCACCAATGCTATATAACAAGTTACACCATATTTTAAGAGCTCGAAACAACAAACATTTGTTATTGCACAATATCTATGGGTCAAAAGTTCAGACGCAGCCCAGCTAGGTACCTCGGGCAATCAAGGAGGAGCACAAATTCAAGATTGCTGATGGGGTTATTTTGCCAATTGGAAAGGCTCTGGTAAAGGAAAACCCATTCTTAGCTTGCTGTCCTTGTTGCTTTCAGGAAGCGGTCTTTCACAGGTTGGGGCTCATAAGCAGCAGGTGCCATACGGAGCCAGTGGGAGACGCTTTGGCCTTTTTGCAATCTAGCCTCAGATGTGGTATCCTTCCACCTGGGCGGGCTACGGTCTACAGGGGAGGCGCCAGCACTTAGCTCATGCTCAAGGTGGGAGGCTTGCACAGGATCTGAATGCCAGGAGGCAGGAGCCACGGGGCCACCTGCCAGGTTTTCTGGTACGGTGCACTCTGAAAAGGATACTCGGAGCATCTGATTTTAAATCACCACCTATATTTGTAATCTCTCTCTTAGTTTATGTCTCCATCAGCAGTTTTAGCTGAATTCTTTATTTTCATGAAAGAAATTGCTGGAAAGTTCTGTGTAAATAGACTAGGGTCAGCTTCAGCTTCGGAACAGTCCTTATAGCCCCTGATGCTAAAAGTTTTATGACACAAAGATCGTATTATCACCTGCTCCCCCATTGGTGCACCCACATCGTACATGGCCACTTGATAGGAAGAGGAACGCTTTTTTAAAATAAAATTTTAATTAGCATATAAGATACCATTATGACTTGTTTTTTGAGACAGATTCTCATGTAGCCTAGGCTAGCCTTGACTTTGTTATGTAGCCAAGGCTGCTCTCAAAAAACAAAATTAAGTTGTCCTATTGGGTGAAAAACATGGCTAGTATTTTTCCATGAATAAACCAATCATACTGCCTAGTATACTGAAGAAATATTGAGCCATGATTACCATTTAATCATGCAGAATATCCCAAAGATATAAAAGGGTGAGATTTAAGATAGTTCATAGATGAACTGATTTGTTTGTTTGTTTTGTCTGTAGGTGATGCTGGCTTTCCTTTCTATTGTGAGTGTGATGGTGTATTCAATGTCACCCTTGCTGCCAGGCACCACTGCCTAGAACCCTCCTAAGACAGCAGACTTCATCGAATATCACTTTCTCAAGAATGCAAAGGTCATCAGCTGTGAGAAAAGGCAAGCAACACCTTAGCATTCATAAGAAAATAGTTCTTACTTTGTCCACACATTGAAAGTGACTTAGGGATCCCTCAAAATGCAGGACATCCCTTAGAAGCCACTGTCACAGACCACTGTACATATATACATATATACATATATACATATATACATACATACATACACGTATACACATATACATATATACATATATACTGCCACAAGTTTTCATGGTGGTTTGATTATATACTTCCTTCTGCTTTTCGATGTCTGCTGGGAAAAGAGGCTTCTAATAAAATGTTCTCAAGTAATGAGCAGGAACAATCCGACATTTCCCAAACATCACTAATTCACAAGTTTTTCCAGAGGAATACAATCACTCAAACCTAAATGAATATTTAAAAAGACCTTTTCTCAATCTGGAAACAAATGTATCTTTCCACAAATAGCACCAAGAAAAGCACAGTGTTGTTTTTAAAGTGCATAGATAACTACTCAAACTTTCACAAAAGCACTTCATCAAAGTCCCACCTGAAGGTCCCACCACTGAAAACTCACCTGTAAGAGCGGAATAGTAAAAAAATTTCCCTCCCCTCATCACATACTTCTGAGCTCATCCCATCGGTGAATTACACTGTATGAAAATGCACTTGCTTAAATCTTTTAGATCCTTCTACCTTCACATTGCAAGTCGCTCCTGTTGGGAATAATTAAAGAGAAGGAAGCTGGGATTGGGTAAGAGGAGAGGGAGGTGAAACAGATGGCAAGGAAGAAATACAGCTTTGGGCATGAAGCTCTGGGAGAAATAAAGGAGAAAGCAGAGGAGGAAACTTCCATTTGAATGGTCCTGTGGGTTCTGGAGAAGCAGAGGGGCGAGGTGGGTGTGGAAGGAGCGAGCAAAGTGCTCCTGTGAGTGAGCTTTAGCGGTTGAAGCCAAATGCATCTACCCAACTGTGTTAAACAAAGCTTTCTGCAAAATCTTTTCATTGAAAAAAAAAAAAAAAACACTTTCAAATATTCTTATGTCTCTGAGACTGGGGCAGAAGACAGGATGTTGTTGAATGTTTGGATAAAAGGCACTTGTCAATAGCCTTGCACAGACACGCATCACACGCTCGAGCGTGCCATCTCTGTGCCCACCACCATCTCCAGTTGATCAAAACAACTCGAGAGCATGGTGTGATCATGGAGACTGTCCTGAGAAGTCTCTGTCGAGGAGAAAGCATAAATGGCAAGGAAGACAGCAATGCCCACTGTGAGAGTCTTGCTCCTATGGTCTCCTTGCAGCTGATGTCTGTAAGGTGCCTATGAGAACTTCGCCTAGCTCGTTTATTACCTCTGTTGTTCGACTCCGCCTCTGTGAGGACAGTAGGTTCAAGATTTAAATGATAAAAAAATAAAATAAAATAAAAAAAGATTTGAATGAACTTGATCAGAGGTCTCCATCCAACCCACAGTAAGAGTGTGTCTCCTGTAGTCTCTGACACAACCCTGAGCTCTCCCTCTCTCAGACTTCATCTGAAGAAAGTGTTCGGATGCCATCTCAAAAACAAAACAAAAAAATCATAACAATTTAAGAAGCCATGTTCCTAGGTCTAACGTCCCTCATAAATTTGAAATTTCTCCTTTCAACTTTTTAACTTTCAAATTTTCTTTCTTCTTTCAACTTTATTGGTTTTGAAACAACAAATTAAAAAACAACAACAACATTGAATGCCAGTATTACATGCAAAATCTCAGAGCCACGTGACTAGCATCATCATAAAATAAGATACCAAATGGCTATAGCATTTTAAAGTGTATTCTACCCTGTATTCATGAGTTTCCCTATGAGGAAAACCACTCCAAGACTGTTGTATAGTCATGAGAATGGCTAAGCTAAAATGGTGACATCAAGTTTCTCTGCGGGAAATGGAGAAATTGGAGGTTTCACTGAATATGGGGAAAATGAACATTGCATCACCAACTGGAAAGCTGGGAATGGCCACTGAGCATCAAATGTAACCTACAGCCCAATTGTGCTCATAGGTGTCTACAGACAGACAAAGGCAGTCAAGAGGATTCAAAACCAGACATCAAAGTAGGAGAAGGATTG
Source organism: Meriones unguiculatus (assembly GCF_030254825.1). NCBI lineage: Eukaryota > Metazoa > Chordata > Mammalia > Rodentia > Muridae > Meriones > Meriones unguiculatus. The sequence goes on from NC_083366.1 coordinate 59,331,342, forward strand.
GAAAGAACTGTTTCAGTAGACACAGGGATTTTAAAAAAGATAGGTGGGTATGGAAATAACCCAAAACTCATTGTAATCATGAATGAAGCCATTGAAAAATCAAACAAAACTAATTAACAAAAGAAAATTCCTCTTACTTACAAAGTGGGTTATAATGGTAAATGTTCTATTATATGACTTTTACTACAATAATAATAATAATATTCCTGAGACAAAATGAGAAGAATGTTCACAGAATCTCTCAATATGCAAACACTTAAAAGGAAGCCAAATTCTTTCTTTGAAAAAAAATTTACATTTATTTATTCATCTATTATTTTCAGGAGTTGGTTCTTTCTTCTTGTATGCCACTCCAGGGATCAAATTTGGGTCCTCAGGCTTGGTGGCAAGCCCTAACAGTCTCGGTTTAATGGGTCACTACTATGAAAACAAACAGATCCACTCTCTCCTTTCTAAAATGATCAGTAAATCTAGCCCACACCTGTGAGCACACAGTGAGGTCAGGCTCTGCACTTCCCTCCGGAGCTGGGCAGACAGAGGAGGCCAGCAGAGCTTTGATTAGGAAAGCTGACTATCTGTCAAGGGAAATCAGGCTTGATTGCTGTGGTGAGTCTGTGCTGAGCACCACGAGGGGCCAAAGATCAGGATATCATGAAGCAGGATGGAGGCTCCTTCTAAAGTTCCCGGAACCATGTTTCCCTCCTCTGTTTGCAAAAGCCAGTTGGCCTTACAGTCGGTACTATGGAGTACAGTGACTGACAGGGTCCTGTCCCCATTGATCACTTGCCACACTCAAATAGAATACATTGAACTGAACTGATTGGAGTATCCTATCATAAAGACTTTTGGGCAAAAAATTATCCTCCCTAAAATACCGTCTGAAGCCCAGTGTTAGCCAGTCCTGGACAGGCTGAGACAAACAGGGGTTCTAAGTCAGCCTGGACTATTACAAGAGATGGTCTCAAAAGAAACAGAAAATGCAGACTACCCAATGGGGTAAAGAATGAGGTAAAGAAAGAGAAATCCAAGCAGTGTACCTATAAAGAGAGAATTTGAATCCTGAAGAACAAGAAGGAGCAGGAGGCATCTTGCTAAAAGGCTAATCCTTGGATAATCTCAAAAATAACCAATCTAAACCAACAAAACTGAGAAAAACATTGCCATGACTTAGCTTCTCTGCTATGGAATGTTTGGAGACAGAAGAGAGTCGCCACAAAATATGGATATACAACTTGGAAAACGTCCCCAGTGGCTCACTTTGCTCCACCTAACGTCGGGAGGTAAGAAGACAACACACCAAGTGTGCTTCCTGGCATGCTGAGTTCTTAAAAAAAAAAAAAAAAAAGACGGGGGAGCCAAAGGCTTGGGCTCTGTCCTTCCAACCTTCCCTTGTTCTCCTCTGCCAAGCATACAGAAAACTTGTGGACTTATCACTTAAAAGGCTCCCAACCAAAAGGAGACAAACGACCTTCAGTCTTTTTCCTGAGACTTCCTAAGTTCCTATCACAGCAGGGCAGGCTCCAGTGCCAGCTATTGTGTGTTCGCCATCCACCCAACTTCCAGAAAGCATCACTTCCAAACTGCTATGTCTTGGGGCCACTCGGCTGTCTGAAGATCACGTATCACCCCACAAAACTGCCTCCATTCCCACACCCCTCTTCCCTGTGAAGAAGGCACGTGAGCCCTTGAGTCTGATGGAGTTTTCAAGAGGCCAGCTTTCTCCTGTGTGCCCTACACACATTTTTATTTCTAAAGATGTATCATGAGTTCATGACCTTCACCGGGCAGAGGAGATGTTTTCCCTCACCCTGTGCAAATGTATCGACAGTCCTTCCACCAAGAAGATGTAGTAGAGGCACAGAGGACTCACCTGATAAGACACGGATGGGGAACCTTTGCAATGCTGAATCCCGACAGCAAAGATGCGAGCAGCTCACACTACAAGAGATATAACAGTGAGGATAGTGGAAGAAAGGAGAAGACGCTCACACAAAGATTGTCCGCCATAGCCGGAATACGTCAGGATGCTGAGAAACCAAGGAGAGGGATGCTGAGATGACAGATCAAGGATGGTGGGACTCCAAACTTAATGGCGCCTTCCTTTCTAATTACAGTTCTCCTCCCGGGAACATTCCAGAACCAGCAGGGATTGTTGTGATTATTACTATCGCTTATTGCGTGTTGACATCCAAATATGTAAATTATGCACCCAATCCTTTCACCTGCTGCATTCTAAATGAATGTTTTCCGGAATGGAGTCTCAGAGCATCAGTTTGTCGACAAATTAGGTAACGTGCAGGCCTACGTCTCTGTCATAAAATGCATCTATTCACCTCTCTCTGTCCCTCAATGCTGATGTTACCAGAGTCACAACCATGCCTAGCTCTTTATGTAGGTGCTCAGGATTTGAACTCACATCCTCATGATTACCCATCAATGCTTCCTTTCTTCACAGCCCCCAAGACAAAACTCTTGACATTCTTCTATGTGTTGAATTTCAACCTATATAAATATGTTCCTTCGAAGATGCGCAGAGTTGTGGCCCTGCCCTGACAGTGACCCACTCTCAGGAAAGGCGAGGATGCAGGTCCCTAGCAAGCATTAAAAGGGCACTTTGCAACTGGCTCCTGGGTTTCCTATACATTAACTGCACTATGAAGTTCCGGAGGCTGAAGCCTTCAGACCCTTCCCCATCCAGGGCATTCATACTTCCCTCGACCTATTACAGCAGGATCTGTATTTATAATTCATGCTATTCTATTGGTTTCCTTTCCAGGTCTCTCTGGGCTGGTGCTTAAACAAAATCTCTACCCACATTGAGCACATGTCAGTGCTTCCTCAATTAATAATTGATAGTAATGATGATAATCATGTGCAAATGTTTAAGAGTATTTATCTTTTGTCTTTCAACTGAAGGTAGTGACCTTGCTACAAGGGTACTACTGAGGCAAATGAACTGAGACATCCCGAAACATCACTGACTGGATTTCATGTAATAGTTAACAACAGGCATACACCAAACCTTGGAGACATGATATACTGTATTTACCATCATAATTTAAACTGTCTCCCAATGTGGTTCCAACTGTATTTTCCTTAAGAGAACACTTTTCCCTTCTACCTACCCCTGCTCTCAGCTCTTGTCCATCCTCAGTTAAGGCTGAGGTCACCATCAGGCTACAGGGTGGACAGTGATGATGGCTTAGATGAGGCGTGTCCTCACACCAGCAGAATATGTGTTGTTTCAGAGCTTGTGAAGAGGCAATCTCAGATCCACTTGAGTCAGAACCTGTCGTTCATCCTGCCTGCTAGGTAAGCCCCAGTGTTTACCCTCAAACTAAAGTCCCAGGTGAGTCCTAGACATGCTGTGGTTTGAAGGGTGTTGCCAAGGATCCCTGCATAGCTATGGGGATTAATAGCCTGAGGATTACAGACTTTGGGGATTACAGAGCCTAAGGATTACATAGTAGCACCAACAGGACCTAAGGCCGTGTTAGTGGCTGGAAAGCAAATTCTGACTGTGACTAGATCTCTGTGTCTCTCTCTGTCTCTCTCTCACTTTCTGTGTGTGTGTGAGAGAGAGAGAGAGAGAGAGAGAGAGAGAGAGAGAGAGAGAGAGAAAGTATAAAGTTTAAAGCTCAGAAGACAACCTCAAGAATCATTCCTTGGACAGCTTCCACTTTTCATTTGAGACAGGGTCCCTCAGTGGCTTGGAACTTTGACAAATAGGCAGGCTGGCTGGACAATGGGCTTCCAGGGATCTGCCTGCCTCCACCTCCCACCACAACATTGCTGAGACTACAAGCCTGTGCCACTACCCTTGGCTTTTAACATGAAGCCTGGAGTCAAACTCAGGTCCTCACGCTGACGAGGCAAGCACTCTACCAAATCATCCATCTCTCCCACCCTAGGTTTGAACCTTGAAGTCTATATTCCCGGTGGCTGGCAGCCTTCAGGCAAACAGGAAGGAGGCAGGGCAGTGTGAAAATCAGTCCACACTGGGGAAGGGAAAGAGACCAGCTAGGTCTTCAATCATGTCGCTGCACCTTCAGTCGCAGCTGTGCCTAAAGCTACAGCGGCAGTGAGGCAGTTCAAACACCGGACTGCATTCCCTTTCTTACTTGGGGAAACATCAGCTTGAGTTTCTGTTACTAGAAACCGAGCAAATCCTAAAGGATCAAGACTCAACTCCTGAAAGAGGATACCTCCTGTCCATTGACACCCTTGCCACACCAAAAGCAGAGCTGGGCTACATAGTTTTTGAATGTATTCTTACAAAACATGTCCTCGGGGAGCCTTCTTCAATGTATTACCCCAGTGGGGAGAAACTCACAGGCCACAAGGCTACAGGGCTCTATTTTGCTGATGTGACCTCAGCTCCCCTATTCCTCTCAGGGATATAAAAAAAAAAAAAAAGCCATCTCAGAAGTGCAAGGTGCACTGCTATCTTTTGGAAAGAACAGCCAGACTGGAAAAGATTAATGTTCACATCACAGATGGCCATCTTCTAAGTTGGTTAATGGGCCTTCCTAATTTGCCTGACTCTTCACTCCTTTACCAGATAGCTCACTGAAATGTCCCTGTGATATAGCTGCCTTGCCCAAATGCTGGAACTATCTAGGTTGGTCCCCAGGTTTGTCCAACAAAACACATCTGTGCCAAGGCTGCTAGCAGAAGAATTTGCCCTGTTTCTGACTTCTGTAGAACAAAGGGATAGGGAGAGTAGAGTGGCTGACCTAAAGGATCAAATACAGAAGGCTTTGCCTGCCTGCTTCCCTCCTTTGACCTAGCACCCCCCTGCCTACATGTCTCACGGAATAGTTCATGAGTCTTATGTCTCAGATCTCCTGGGGTTGTGTACTCTACCTGCAGCTCTGGGCCTCTTCTTGCCTCCTCTGGACTGCCTTAGCCCCACATTAATTATTTCACTGAGATTGGAATGAATGAGCTTTATAAAGGTCCTTTTCAACCCTGAGACTCTGGTGTATTGTCAAGAGTGCAACGTAGCTGTTTCAGATGGGCTGGAGTTGACCATCACCAACTGCCAGAGAACTCTGTAAGATCAGGCCTACTCATATTCCCTCTTGGAGGGAATGGATAGCCAGAAGGCTAATGAACCTCTCGAGAGCCTCATGAGCAACCCCCCCCCCATCCATTAGATTACATAAGATGTGAACAATTGACTGGGATTTCTTCTGTGGCAGGTTGCCCATCAGTCCCCTTCCCCCCCCAGAGGACTTCCCCATGGTATGACTTGCTTAGGCTTCCTAAGTAGCCCCAACAAACTCAGTGGCTCACCAAAATGGACTTGGATAGAATCCTCTCTTCAGTCTGTGAGAATACCCTCTCTCCCTAGGAAAGTATATACAACTCTGATTCCCCAGAAAATGTCACTTAATAAGGGCTAACAGCCTTCAGAGAGGCAAGTGTTAAAGACAATCAGCTGAAAGGATGAGAAAGAAGATTCTGAGGATGGGAAGGGGCTGGATGTGTGATCCTGGTCCAACTATGCTGACAAGTTGATGGCTTTGGCCAGTGATGCTGGCCTCTTGCCAAATGAAAAACAGCATCGAGAGAGACCGTGATGTTTGGGAGATGAGTGTGAAAGTGGAGAGACAATGGGCTTCTTAACTCAGAAACATACTCATTCCCAGAAAAACAGGAGAATCCTTCCGCACACGTTAGCTGAGCTGGTGAAGCATGTCAGGTTTAGTTGTCTAAGACTTCTTTTGTGTTCAGAGTTTTGAGGCAAGGTCTTCTGTAGCACAGGTTGGCCTCAAATTCACTATGTAACTAAGAACAGTCTTGAACTTCTGGTCCTCCCGACTCTACATCTCACATGCGAGGATCACACTGACAGACTGTCTAAACACTGGGGGACGAAGAGACTCTTGGTTTTATATCTTGGTCGTGAAGAGCTCCTGATATCATTAAAGTGAAAAGTTAAATTTGTGAGGCTACGGAGACAGATAAGAGGTTAAGAGAGCTGTCTCTCTTTCAGAGGTTCTGAGATCGATTCCCAGCACCCACATGGTGGTTCATAACCACCTATAGTGATATCTGGCACCCTCTTCTGGCATGCAGGTGTACATGCAGTCAGAGCACTGTACACATAATAAATAAATAAAATATTTTTTTAAAAAAAGAAAAGTTAAATTTGTTTGTGGGATGTGCTTGAACGACTTAATTATTTTACTTAGATCACAATGTGGGTTAGATTAAAGCAGACACCAAAAGGGACAGTCATCTGCTCAATTTCCCTGTCACCCTAAGAAGTAGCCTTTGCTACAGATCAGAAATAGCTGCAATGACCTGTGAAGACAGCAGTGTTATGCAGTCAAGGCAGAGGCAGGGCTTTACAGGTAAGCTACCGAAAACCAAAGAACCATGGTCTCCCAGCTAAACACTGTCCACGTGGATTTATTTCCCATAGAAAATTACAGATTTCACAGCAGTTTTTTCCCAATAGGTATAAGAACTGGGGATATGTAAGGGGTACTATTGGGCTGAAATCAACATGTTGAAAGACATGGATCATTCTAGAGGCTTCCATGGCTGCCAGTCCTTGATTTCTGGCCACACAGCACTGACTTCTGTGGACAAACGTCCCTGTACCTCTTACTTACAAGGCCACTTGTGGTCACTTTAAGAATCTCTCCAGGGTTATCTCCCTCCTGTGGTTTGCACGGTTTATGTTCCCTAGGGCTCCTGTGTTGAAGCTTAATTCCCACTGTGAGGAATGAAGAAAGCGGAAACTATCCAAGCCTAACAGGTGATTAAGATTAAATATTGGTGGCCTTAAAAGAAAAAGGAGAATTACCAAGACCTATACACATATGCTTTGTCTCTTGGTGTGTGTTTCTCTGACCATGTCAGGACTCTAGAATTTAGAAGGTCATTGCCACAGGCAGACCCTTCAACCTTCAGAACTGTAATATGAATGTTAGCCACTTTATAACATTTCTAAGCTTCAGCTGTTTTATTACAGTAACAAAAAAATGGGCTGATATATTCCATTCTCAAGGTCATTCATGTAATCACATTCTCAAAATTCTTTTTTTTTTTTTCCCCACACAGGCAGACATTTACAGGCTCCTCGCCTGGGATGAGAGTATCATGGGATGCCACTGTTCTGCCTACTACAACAGATATGGGAGAGGAGGTGTTTGAAGAATAGATTGTTAGAGTAGAGAAAATACAGTGCCATTGACTTCTAGGAAGCCCAGGGTCAGTGTGGGAAAAACACACACAGGCAGCAGTTACCAGGCTCCATGCCACAGGTCCAGACTCTTTAAAACCCTCCCAGTCGAAAGCATGAAGAGCAGTGTTTGTTTTGCAGGTTCAACTCCAAGAAGTGAAGTCAGGAAGGAATCCCCATCTACACCGCTAGTGGTTCGTTATCCCTGTTAGACTTCAATTGATGCCAAATATGGGTTAAAGAGGAAAATAAATCTTATGGGTCTCCATGGCAAAACAGACACTGCAAAGTAGGAACCAGTGACTCAGTTTCTCCCACTGCTACCTGTCTTCTGTGTGGAGCCTGGTTTGACATCAGAACCAGGAAGGAAGGGTAAAAAAAACTGGAGGTTGTCATGGATGCAGAGACCTGGGCCTTTCTACATACATACGTGAAAGACAACATTTTAAGCCACTCTGGCGCTAGAGTCAGAGAACGCATTTAATATCTGGCTTTTGTGCCTTTTCATGTACACTTAGAGAAATAATTCTTCTAAACCCATGATTCTTTGAGACAAATTCCTGCAGAGTAAAACGGTCTGCTCTTAACACATTTCTGGAGTTCTGATGTCACTCTGTGACTCTCCATCATGCTGAAACCACATTTGCTACTCTAGATCCTAAATCTTCTCAGTTAAGCTGGTGACTTACAAAAGAATAAAAGCCAAGTTCTTGGCTCTGGACACTGCACCCTGTGAACTTCACAGGTGTGTTTTGTTTGTTTGTTGTTTGTATCAGTAGCCTTTGGAATTGGGAAGCTATTTGGGAAGCATTATGACAAAAACAAAACAAAAAAAACCCAGAAGCAGCATAATCACTTCAAGGAATGGACAACTAACAAACAGACCTGCTTGGTTTAACTGGAGCAATGGATTTTTATTTTTCATTTTTTTTGCAAGGCCTCCTTCAGCTAGACTTTAGCTGCTAGAGGATGATAAATAACAAGGAAGACAACAAGAGGTGAATCTGTACGCCAAAACAAATCCACCCCTTAAAACTCTTTGGCTTTAAACATGCATCTCTTTAAAATGGTCCCAGCAGTCCAGTAAGCGAGCTGTATAAGCATTCTGCATGTCTGCAGATGTGAACACCTGCCAACATCACTTAGCATTTAAAGGCTCCTGTGGCTATCCTTGTGTTTTCAAACACCTACCTATTTCAAGGCATGTTTTCAAAACTGACTTCCCACCACCACCATCACCAAGAGCAAAGGAAGTCAACCAGTCAGAGAAAGGGAATAACTGTATAGGGGTTGACTTTAGTGGCACTCGACTGAGGGGTCCAAGTATTGCTATCGTCTTATAAGGAAACTCAGTCTCCACAGGTCTGTTCAAAGAGACGCCTGTTTGGGAGTCCATAGTTCATAGGAGACTTTGGTCCTAAGGGATGCCAGTAGAGACATGTGACCTGGCCTTTCTGTTTAGTGGCATTAGGTACCTGGCGTTACCCAGTCCTCAGTTTCATTCGGGGCACAGAATGTACTCCTGTTCACAGTGCCCTATGCATCCAAATGAATAAGATTACTCTGATTCACAAAATAGGCCCAGGAAGCTTGGGCCACCAACAATCTCATGCAGATCATGACTAGTGCTGGGGTTTGAGCCACGGGCTTCTAGATTGGTCTCCTGAAAACCCTTAAGACTGGGTCACAGTGTGTTCTCTGAGCTGCCTGCTAGCTCTGTTTTCCTGTGATGCCTATTATTTGCTAAAAACTGATTAATTCCAGTTTAGTTACAAATCTCCTTTTCCAGCTTTGCTTTTTCTGGGCCATTTCTGCACTCCAGCATGGGTTCTGTGCTGTGATTTTTGTGTCCCTGTTTCTTTTCTTGTCTAGCTGACTCACAGAGTCTCTCTCTCTCTCTGCCTCTCCTCTCTCTTTCTTCTCATGAGACTCCCTTCAGATCCTCAGGTGGCATGTTTAGAGCTAATACAAAGGCCTCGGTAACATTTGCTTTTAACTTCTCGCTTGATTTCTTCGTATCTTATTAGACCTCCCCTCACCCCACTGTAACCCAAGTAGGTAGATACTGTTGTCTGCACTGCACAGAAAAAAAAGCTGCAGAGGTCTGGTACACTAACACACCCTTCTCCCTCTCTGGCTTCAGGAACCTAAGCCTCCCCCCTTTCCCAATCCCAGCATCTTGTGTTTGTACCGGTGTGCTGTGTATGCCCAGACTCCTTCTGGCCAGCTGCTGAGTGTCATGAGACGTTAGCTCATTCAGCTGTCTCCACGAGGAAGCTCTCCAACACAGCAGCAAAGGTTCTGTCCATGGGGTTTGGCTGTTCAGAGACATAGGCCTCCTGGTCAGCAGTGTGATGGCCTTCAGTTAATTGACAACAATTCTTTTGAGGCTTGTGGTCAGAGAGTCAGGGTCCTAGGCAGTGAGCACCAAAGGCCCCTGGCCACAGCCACCAGAATCCCTGACTAAGCTGTCTGTGTTCCCAATGGGTAGATAGGGTTCATATGCAAGCAAGTGTCTGTAAGAGGATAGCTGTCTGTCTGGCTGGTCTGATGTTGTTCCCTCCAATTCAGAGGAAAATCTGGACCAGGAGCCAGAACGGTTCTGTGGCTTTAGGTTTACCTCTGACTTCATGCCCAAGTGAAGATGATGAGGTCAGGGGACGTGATTGGCATCAAACCAGTGGTCAAACAACTTGGGCTGTACATTTTGTAATAAGCCCCACCTCCCAACACACACACACACACACACACACACACACACAGTGCGTGGCTAGTGTTTAAAATCTTTTTTTGCTGGTGGATTATCCAACTCCACTATTTTCTTTCTGTGCTAAGAGCATGTGTTCCTTATCTGGGGGTAGATAATCTTCTTTAATAGGCTACCATGTTGGGTTTGTGGGCCACACACAGTCACTATAAATATTCCTGTGTTTTACTTCTTTTGAAAAAAACATAACCTCTTACAAATACGAAAACTATTCTTAGTTCATAGACTGTGCAGAAGGGCCCTAGTGCACATCTGATATGTGAACCATCTTACTACCCCTAAATGCAAATAAATTCATAAAAATGTTGCAGTGTTTGTGATGCTCTTGTTTCTTCTTCTCCTCTTCCTCCTCCTCCTCCTTCTTCTTCTGCTCCTCTTCCTCCTTCTTCTTTTCCTTCTTCTTCTCCTCTTCATCCTTTTTCTTCTTCTCCTTCCTCACTGACTATCTTAAAACTACAGGAGTGGCTGTGATTGATGTCTGCCCTGGCCAGACCTCGTGGGAATGTCTTCACTAGTCACTATTTCCCACCTTGTGGAAATAGAACAGCAGAAAACTGTCATTTTCTTATTGTGTTTGGACAGATCTGCAGGAAGCTTGTGTACTCATCTTTGCCCCCGTCTTTCCCTGCCTGTGGAATGGGTATGCCATCGACACAGACCCCAGCCGTAACCGCAGGCCTTTTGTGCTTCTCTGGTCTGACACATTCCACTCACAAACTACAAATTTTGAGGCCGGTTCATAAGCTGTGGCTTTGCAATGAAAGCTTTTTACTATCTCACAGACCACAGCGGGGGGTGTGGGGAAAACTGTTGGGTGGCATGAGTAATCCCAGAGTAGCCTGAGGAATGCTGGGGTGGGGGTTGGGGTGCAGTGGAGTGAGGGTGAGGGTGGGGTGGCTTTAGGACCCCCCGGATTCTCAAGCACTTCTTTTGCTGCACAGTGACACCCAGCACCTTACAATAAGGACCTGTCTTTTCTTAGTGGGGCCCTGACCTGACCTCCAGTGCTGTGGGGAGCCATAATGTCCCATTCAACCCAACTTCCCAGTGGAAGGCTGCACCCTCCCCTCAGGGATGTTGCAGGTGTCTGCTGGATTTGAAGGTTCGAACCCTGAAGCTAGCCTACCTCGGTGTGAGTCCCCACTGCAACACAAATCCACAAGGCAGTTACTCTGGAAAACTAAATCCCTCTCAACCATGCTGGCTCTGCCATGAGGGCTTTGAATATAAATTATCTCCAAGATCTTCCTGCCATCAGCATCCTAGATCCTGTGGAAGCACCTCCTGACCCGCTACAGACACCTTTATTCCCTCCTTCCTGGAGAAAATAAATAAATAAGTAAATAATAAACTCCCTCACCTCTGCTGCCCTCCCACCCCTCTGTGACTGGCATCCTGTTTCGTGTTTCTTTCTCAACTGAAGTAGAAATAGAAAGAGAAGGAAGTAGAGTGTCCTTTCTTTCACTGATGAATGCCCCCCACCTTGAGTCCCACCTCTCTCAGGGTCACATTCCCTTAGCCCTTAGCTGTGTCCTCCCACCTGAGTCTCCAGTGTCCCCGTTTCTGTCCCCTCTCAGAGGCAGAAGCACACCCAAATGCTCTCTTTCATAAACATATCTGTTCCCCTGCCACCCTACCCCACTCTCCCTCTGAGAGCCTGGTCCTGCACTGCTACCTAAAGTCCTGTGTCCTTCCCTTACTGCAGCAGCCCAGCCTGTGAGTACACAGCTCTCCCTGTCCAGGCTGAGAACCAGGACTGGAGGACACCAGGCCCATCATATCTGTCCTCTCATTGTCAGCTACATTGAGTTATGGGAAAACAGCACCAAGGAAACAGGCTTTGGCAAGTCATAACTTAGACCTGTTTAGAAGGGAATTTCCTACGAAGGTCTGTTCCTCAAGAACCAGCCTTTTCAGTTTTGATCCATCAAGAGTCCTTTGCCTGTCGGATGCACGGGGGTGCTCTCTAAGGGGAGGCTCATTTCCCAGCCAGTTTCCCCAGTCTCTTCTTTTAAAACAAGAAGAAGAAGGAGGGGATGCTCTAAGGAGCTAAGATTTTAAACCTCCCCAGAGGTCAAACAAATAGCATTTTCACCATAAAGATGGTTAGAGCAGGAAAGGGGCCGGTGATGAATTAGCTGGATAAGCCCCTTCCTGTGATGGCTCTCTGGACGCCCCCAGCTGGCAAAGCTTCACTGTAGTGAGGGGCAGCCCCACCGGTGGGCAGATCGGATCACAAATGGAGAAACAAGGCGAGCCAGCAGGAGCCGCAGCAGCAGGGAAATTACTTCCTAATAAAACTACAAAGGGAAGGGCGATAACCCTGCACCGCTGACAAGTATTGTTGTCTTGTATCAAAATCTCTTTATAAACCTGTTTGAAGAAAAGAGTCCTGTTTCTCTTTGAAGTCCCAGTTCAAAGCCATTGACTTGCGGGTTGGGGGATGGTCAGGGAAGAGAAGTCGGGAGCACTAATTATTAATAGTCATGGATCCCTACCTCTGTACTAGGACCTCCTTGAGTCCATCTCATTTAACGTTCTCATTTAACGTTGACATTTTCTACAGGCTGGTGCCCTGTCCTTGCCAGTGATTCTCAGAGAGGGTGGGAAAGATAGAGGAGAGATACTGCCCCATTCCATGATGTGCAAGGGGGTGGGGGTGGGGGTGGGGAGCTCTGGCCCCACTCAAGATGGCTCCCATTCAGTGTAGGATTCTGGCAGCCAGCTCCTGTTTCCTGGTGCCCTTCTCTTCACCCGTCACTGGCAGCCATGTTCTTTAATCTGCATCCACTTACATACACAGTCCCTCTCTCCAAAACCAGGTTTCTCCAGTCTCCAAATGAGTGCCTCTCCAAGTGTAGGCTCAGGACGGGCAGCAAGAGCGTGGCCTGGAAAGCACACGGTCGAGCTGCATCCCAAACCTACTGTGTCACAAACTCTGGAAACCGCTCCTGGGATTTGTGGTTTCCCAAGGCCTAAGAAGAAAAAAAAAAAATCACAGCTTCAACTACCACAAAAGAGCACAGCAATGGACTGAGAAGCCAACTGATGGCCTAGAACAGGAGTTTGTTCCTACGGCAGCACCACCTTAGCCATACTTCGAATGGAGGATGTGAGGGCAGAATGAGGGAGTTTTCTTTGAGGCTGACTCCCCTCCCCTCTGCAGGGTGTCTCTTGGAGAACAAAATAGGCCCAATAAAAAGCTAGACCTTTCCCTCTTTACAATGCAAGGTCATAGGCCTTCTGACCTTCTGGAACTGGCCCCATGGTCCCCCACAGGGTGGACAAGAGATGAACACAAGGTGAGCTGTCTTGTCTCAAGAAGATCAAAGAAGCTCTCATTGTTCTCTCTGTTTGGTGTACGAGCTGGTGTAAGCTGGTGTGACATCCTGTCTGTGCTCTGCAGCCGAGTCTTCACTTCCTTCTCTGCGTGTTAAAATGGCCCTCTCTGTCTCTCTTCCATAGGAAAGACTTGCAAGCGAGACGGTTTTGCTTCCTTGACGCCGGGGCAAGGGTTGGCAAACACACCACGGGCTTCTTTAGCTTCATCACTCAAACCGGGAGGAAGCATTTGGCTAAAAGCAACCTTCCTCAGACATTCTGGCTTTCAGGATTAACACCCCGAAAGACCTCACATCAGTGCACAGCCCAGACACTCATTCCCACAGTCCCAACTTCACAGCTTTTATCTCATGCAGTTATCCTCTTTTCCTTTGCCTTAGGTGAGGTGAGGCCAGACAGGTCCGAATGGAGACTTTTCCGTTGCTGTTTTGTTTGTTTGACTTGTTGTGCTTTGCTTTAGAGAGAGTCTCCCATGGCTTATGCTGTCCCGGAACTCATTATGCAGCTGGCTGAGGTTAACCTCCAACTTCTGATCTCAATGTCTCCACCTCTCAGGTGCTCAGGTTACAAGGGCGTGCCAGCCCACCTGGATTTATTTAGTGCTGGGAACGAAGCCAGGACCTTCTATATACCTGACAGGTGCTCCGGAGGTTCCATCCCTGGTTATCTGGTTATCCATTGTTATCTGCTCATTGTTTACCTCCCACGGTTAGGATATCGGCTCCAAGAGCCCCGGATCCAGGAAAGTTCACTGCTGTTTCCCTCCCAGCCTGAGCCAGCACACTGTAGGTACCCACTTCCTCCCAGAGTCCCTTTGCCCCTGACCCCATCCTACTCTCTAAGAGCGGGCCTGAACCTCCATTTTCAATGTCCCCTGAAACCAAACAGCTTTCAACACTGAAATCTGATAGGTGTGCTGTGTTTACTTGTGGCCGGAGAACACTGCCCCTCCTATTTATCCTGCTCATCACCTTCAGGGCTTTCTGAGACATTAAAAAAACATCTTTTCGTGAAGTACCCCATGGACCCACTGCCCAAGGAAGCAGGGGTCACAGCTTTGGTGACAGCAGAGAGGTGCCGCAAAGCAGAGGTGGGGCATCAAGGCAGGCATCCCCTTCGGCAGAGAGTCCTTGAATTGCTGTTTCACTTTATGCCATGCAAATGAGGGGCCGATGAGGTCATTGCATTCTGCTGGATTATTATCTCTGACATTTTATTCATAATAATTATAGGGCCTTTCCACCTTCAAAGTGCTTTGCAAACAATAATTAATTAATTAACACTCGTCACACCCCGGTGAGGTAGCTCAGTATTATTAATTTATCTCTCCAGTATATTATTATCTATCATCTCCTCCCTCCTCTCTGAAAGGGCCACAGAGCTCCCACGCTGTGCTTCCTTGGGGCGAGGGGTCCCTCCATCTCTCTACACTCTTCCACTGTCCTCAACGGTACCCTACCTCAGGGGTGTGACAGCCGTGTAGACACCTCTTTCGATTTTAGGACAGGTTCACCGTAACCACCCACTCAGTCCTGTGATAGGGGAGTAGTATCTGAACCCAGGATGCCCAGGCCTGTGTTAAATCAACTCTCCAGCTTCTCCTGTCAGCCTCCTCATGTCCTGTCCTGTCTCCTGGTCTTTATTACTGTTCCTACTATTAATCGTTCTAGCACAAGCAGATCTCCAATCCCCTCTTCACCTCCTCTTTGTGCTTTCTTCCTGTCGTTACAACTCTATGCCCTCTTCATTCACCATTCATTCTCCTTCTTATTTGGATTTTAATTATGCAAATTCAGCGTCTCTAAGGGATGCTTAAAAGAAGGGTATGATTGACTCCGCTCTCCCAGCTCTCTCCCTCCCCATATTTTTTTTCTTTATCTCCTCTCCTTGGTACAGATTATTCCTGCCCCCTCCCCTCTTGAATATTGCAACCCACAGCTGTGTCTCGGTCCCTGCTCTCATTGCACAACAGACTCCGAGCGCCCACTGCTTGCCAGGCTGCCATGCCCCGTGCAAAGCACAGAGGTGGGGGCAAGGAGGGTGACAAAGATAAGTCACAGGCGCCATCTCCAAAGAGGGTGCCAGATCCCTGCAAGAGAGTGTGGCAGAAGGGCTACAGCAGGCCAGAGGGGTGGTAAACTGTCATTCTGCCTGGTAGAAGGAAGAGGGAAAGGAAGGCCGAGAGGCTTGCCTACAAAACCTGGAGAAATGCACCATGTGGCCGCAAAGCATTAGGTAGGGGTGAGGGATACAGGCTTCGGCTGTCTCCGATTTCACCATGAGCTACCCAAAGGCAGGTGCCCCATTGCCACTCATTGAAAGAGACTAAAAAGGTAGGGAGGGGATTAATGTCATGAGCATCCAAAGGGGTTGGTAATTTTTCATGGATAAGATACCCAGACAGACAGAGAGAGAGATCTCCAGAAAGTTCCACTCATCTCTGTCCTCCAAACCCCTTGGGGTCCAGCCTTGGACAGTGCTATCCCTGGCTTCCACAGCTTTACAATCGCCATTCCTGGCCCTGCGTTCCCCCCTGTCTGCCCTGCTCCTCTCTGGCATCTGCTCCCTTCATCACATCAGTTGTCTCTGGGTTGCAGATGGCTGCAAACAGAAGGCGCTCCGGGCACGGGATCTTAGTGGACTGGAAGAGTAATGGCAAATAGCAAATGATGTCTTTCCATCACCAGTAAACTTGTCAGCCACGTTTGCTGGTAGCAATTCAAATAGTCTGCTGTGTTCCAGTGCGTACTTGAAAGTGTGGGCGGGGGGAGCTCTGAGAAGTCTGAACTGGCTCCTACAGTACAGCAGTGGGGCTGGAGCTCATCGCCGAGGGCAGCTAGATGGAAGTAGCTCAGCTGGGTGGATTAAAACAACGGAAATGTACACTCACATTTCTTCACACGCAAAGTCCAAGATCAAGGTGAAGGCATGGCTGCTTCTCCTGTCAGCCTCTGGCGTGGCTGGAAAATTGCTTTCCTTTTCCACATGGCCCTCTGCAGTCTTTGCGTGGCCACCCTTCTACAAGAGCGCAGGCGCTGCTGAACTAGAGGCCCAGCCTATTCGAGTGTGGCCTTGTTACAGACAGAGCCTGCTTAAATTACGATGGGGTTGTACACCCCCCCCCGTAAACCTATCGGAAGTGAAAGTGCACTTAATGCAACTAACCGCAGCTTAGTGTATTTGCTGCAGACATGTCCACACTCTGCTCATCAGCCTGCAGCTGCTCAAAATCTACCACAAAGCCGATTGTACAGTGGGGGGTTTTGGTTTGGGTTTTGGTTTGGTTTGGTTTTCTTGTATCTTACAACACTGAATGGATGCAAACTGGGAGAGAAGAAGAACCATTTAGACGTATTTCTTCTCACCAGTGTAAAGGGAGATGACCACTGTCCAAGCGTCATGCCGAAAACCATCTGTAATTATACTAATAATCTACCTTCTCTATACAAAGCCAAATCCTGAGATGCTAGGGGTTAGGATTTCAACTTTTAGAGGGTCCTGTTCAGCCTATGTAAGCTGGGGGTTCACCTGATTAGAACTTAAGCAGAAAGGCACTTGGGATTAGAAGATACCAGAGAGAAACAGCAGGGAGGGATCCAATAGGGATGAAACTGCCTCGGTTTCCCCCAAAATGACCCCAATGTAACACCCTGTCTCGACTCCTCTCATCCCATATGTATTAGCTGCTTTTCTTGCTCCCTGTTATAAAATTCCCCAGTGAAGTCACTTTAAGGGAGGAGGGATTTGTTTTAGTTCACAGTTTGAAGGACTAGAGTGGTTTTTCCACACTCAAACCATAAAATGCCACCTTTCATATGTTTGGCTCTAGCACAATTCTAAATAATTACCTCAACAGCAACAGTAACACTTGGAACTTCTCATGTGCTTACTGTAGTTCAGATACAGTGCCAAGCACCTTGTGAATAACATCTCATTCAATCCCCATAACTTCTTTTTACAGTAGGTGTTTCGCTCATGCCACTTGGCATGGCACCAGCTCTGTGCTAGCCACCTTTGATAAGTGCTTCTGAGCTATAAACTCATCTAATCCTGTTATAATCCAGCGACGTCGCACCCTATTTTATAGATGCAGCAATGAAGCTTATAAGCTTGGAATAGCTGAGTCTTCCTACTCAGGGAGAGAGGCCTTCAAACCTGCTCCTGGCCACAGAAGCGCCATGCTGCCTCTGTAAAGCACAATGGATGACCCCTGCAACGCCAGAAGTTGTTCATTGTTGGGAGCACGGATTGACAGGATGTGCAGAACCAGAGAAGGGTCTTTTGTTGTTGTTGTTGTTTTTGTGTTTGTTTGTTTGTTTTTCTTCAGGATTTTAAGTTTGGAAGTAAAGAAGGCTACACAGAAAAGAAATGAAAAAAAGGAAGCAGGAAACAAACAAAAAAAACCCTTGAAATAAATATCTCCCTCTGATATTCAGACCCTAACCCAATACTATAGTCACTGGGGGTCTATAGAACATCGATGGGGGGTCACTCTGTGGCAGAAGACTTGCCGATCATATCTAAAGCTATGAGTTCTAGTCTCAGCACCTCCCCAAAGCACAAGAGACAGGAGATAAGAGCAGGAGTCCTCAAGACAACAAAAGTGCTCCTGAATACAAAGGAAAGTGTGCCACAGATGACAGTGCCCCTGGCGTCTGGGGTAAAGCTTCCCAGAGAGATGAGCAGGGGCTTTTGAGACAGGCAGAAGATGCCCTTCCTTGAAAGTCAAGCCTGGGTGGGTCCTGCGCTGGGCTCAGCCCAGTCTTCCACACAGCAGTGAGCACCTTGCTCAAAGCCCAGTCTGATTATGTCACCTTCTTTCCTGTCACTCATATTCAGTGACTCCCCTCACCTGCCTTACAGGTAGCCCGGAGCTGGTTAATTCCTTCCCTCGCACTTTCCATGGCTTCACTTTGCATCATGCCAGGCACTGTTTGGGATGGACACAGAAGCAACATCTGAGGCATCCTAAGACCACATCCCCATGTGGGATGTGGCGGGGAGATGGCGGGTGCCTCCAGCCTGACTACCTGAGTTCATCTCCTAGACACCAGACAAGGTGGCAGGCAGCTGTAACCCCAGCACTCCTATGGTGAGGTGGGAGGTGGAGAGAGGAGAGTCTGCCTGAAGCTCATGGGCCAGCTAGCTTGGAATATGTATCAGAGCAGAAACAAAAGACTCTGCTTCAACAAGGTCGACAGAGAGATCCACTTCACAGATCCATGTACCATGGCATGAAGTACACAGACACACACACACACACACAGACACACACACACACACATACACACACACACACACTACAAATAATAAAGAAAATTTACATTAAAAAAAAAGAGTACAGTTCAATTGCAGTGAATCACATGTGTGTGCTCCCATCTCCAAATTTCTTTTGACTTTCAGGAACAGAAATTCTGTCTGCACTGAATACTGACCCTCTGTGGCCCCTCCCCTAGCCCCAGTTTTACTCTCTGTCTGTTCTTACAAAATCGGCTGTTCTGGACAGCTCTGAGCCCTTCACAGTTATGTCCAGGCTTATGATATGAGAACTCATCTCTCCAGGGACAGAAAGCACTGCTAACTAAACCACAGAAGATCCTACTGAATTCCCCACCTTTGAGGAGAGTAGAAAACTCAGGCATGATTTCCAACAAGGCTACCTGCCTGGAGGATTACACAATAACCAGCTTCCTCCACTGCAAACGGCTGAAGAAGCCCTATCCACTCTTTAGTTGTTTTCGGCCTTTCCTGGTGCCCAGATTTTGCGCTATACCAGGCAGCACCCCCAACGCCCTGGACCAGCAGTTGGGCATTAAGTGAGTCTGAGATCTCCAGTGTCTTGGAGCTATCATCTCCAGGTCTCCCACAACTATCCATTCTCCATTTTTTATACCTCTCACCTCTGTCTTCCTCCCTCTCTTCCTTCTTCACTCTGAAGCTCTCTTTCTCAGCCTCATACCCTACACTCATCCTCCTCCCCACTGCTGCCCTCAAAGCCCTCCTCTCTTCTCTCCACCTCTGGGATTCCTAACATCCCTTTTTCAAAGAGCTTAGAACTTTTACAAAAGCCTTTGACTTCAAGCAGCTTCTGTTTTCTGCCCAGAAAACATCCCGAGGCAAGGACGGGCAAAGGGCCAGTCTGCCCGTTGATGTCGAGCAAATTGCAAAACAACCGCTTAGAACATTCCTCTGCCGTACTTATGGAGTTTCATTCTTTCCTCCTGACTACACTAGACCCAGCTGTGGAACGGGCGTTATCTTCCTATCTCAAACATCTCCGTGGAGTAGTTTTTCAGTGAACATGATGGACTACAAGAACTAAAGTCAGCCAGAAGTTTTCATCTCCTCTCTTTTTGATGTGTACACAGAAGCATAAAAGGCTCAGGCTTCAAGACAGGTAGGGGATGTAGAAATGTAATCCTGCTGCTGATAACATTTATTTTATTGTTGGGTTTCCCTAGCTTGAATAGTATGCACGATTCGGGATTTTAGACTAGAAGAAAAGCGCACTGAATTTCAAAATTGGGGTTTATTGATTGGTAAAGGAGGAAACAGCCCACCCCTCTTGCTCCACAAGGAAGCCCACACTCACTCACCGCTGTGGTGGCTCAGGATTATTTCTCTCTAGCGTGGTATGGCTTGAGGATTCCTTACTCAAAATGCTTGGGATCAGAAATGTTTTCCATTTCAAATTTTTGAAACTTACGGATATTTGTGCAAGATGATCTGAAAACTTGAAGTCCCAAATACTCAGAGATTGGATGCGTTCATTCATTCATTGAAGCATTGGAGGTTGAACACAGGGCTAGCGGATGCTCTGTATAAACGTTCTATCACAGGGTGCTTCCCTCAATCCCTGTTACCTTGGGGCAAGGGCGGAGGTTGCAGGGTGGGGATTGTGTTTCTTCAGTTGGGAGTTTTGCTCAATTGGTGTATTATCTAGTTTGCTTCTGTTATTATGATAAAACGCTCCGACCAAAAGCAAATTGGGGAGGAAAGGGTTTATCTCATTTTATGCTTCCGGGTCATAAGTCGTCACTAAGGAAAAGTCAGAGCCGAAACTTAAGCAAGAACCTAAACAGAATCCGTGAAGGAATCCTCCTTACTGGCCTGCTCTCTGGCTCACGCTCAGTTACACAGCCCAGGCCAACCTGCCTAGGGCTGGTGTCACCCACTGTGGGCTGGTCGCTCCCACATCAACCATCAGTGAAGAAGGTCTCTCACAGATATAGTCCCTGTTCTCATCAGTTCAGGTCCCTTCTTCCCAATTGACTCTAGGTTTGCATTGACAGTTACAATTCCCCTGCCTCGGCCTTCCCAGTGCTGGGATTATATGTGTACGTCCAGACAAATTGGAAATGTCTTAAAAAGTGCTAACATGATGCTCAGAAAGTTTCAGGTTTCATAGCGCCTTGGGGTTTGGGGGCTTCAGATTAGAGGTTTCAGCGGTATGACCTGGCATGGGAGCGGTACCCACTCGCTCTCCTAGTAGGGCCAGCATCTGGGAAAGATGAGAGAGAATCAATAAGTGAGTGACTTCACATCCAAGTTGGGAACAAACCCCAGAACTCCAAGGGCCTCAGGTGACCTCAAAGCTGATGAAGAACAGCATGTGTTCTGTCCGGGTGGGAGGCTGGGCAGCAATGGCTGCCTGGGATTCTTGGCCAGTTCTGATCAAGAGAGCCTCACCATGCTGGGTCTGGGCAGAGAATAGTCTCCTGCAGCGGCGCGGCGGCCGGACAGTTCTCCCTAGCCAGCCATCTGCAATGGCCAACCCCATTAACTGACCCTCAATTCATCCTCTCCCATTCACTTCAAAGGACACCCCATGAGGGAGAGAGACAAAAGGCTGCCAAGGGGAGTTGGGGGGAGGGAGGGAACTGGCTAAATAATTAGCTCCACAACTTTCAAAGTAGTCTATAATCATTAATTAATCCACCCACCTGCGGTCCGTGGGCAGATGGACGCTCAGTCTCCCTCCTAGACACGCCCCTTGCTAACTGGAGCCTGGGGGCTGTGTGAAAGTGCACGGGAGCCGAAATGCCACCTGAGAGCAGAGCGACTGAGACCATAGGCTTTGGCTTTGAGATCTGCTGAAGATGAAAATCTATGCTTAACCTGAGTGAGGTGCAGGGGGGACCCAGGAAGCTTTGAAGACAGCCCCCCCCCCCATGGCTGGGGAAACAGGACAAAGGGTGGGGCTTATTTTGAAAGCATGGAAAAGGTGACAGCTCTGGATCTGCAATGACGCAGCTGCCATTGTGTGTCTGTGTCTAAAGGTCTGGCTGTCCTGAGCAGACCTAAGGGAAGAGAATCCTCCCACCTCCCAGAACAGTAGTACTGCCTGGGTCCCCCACCCCCCCACCCTGCCCTGAGAACTGTTCCCACCTGGAGCAGAACTAAGGCTGCGCAGGCAGATGTCTATAGCAGGGGACACGGCCTCATTGCAAGGCTTCCCAGGCCAGCTCCATGCCTTGGCTAGGAAGCCCAGCCCACATGAACTTGACTGCCTGGTGGGTTGGAGTTGGGGACACTGGAAGGGATCCTGGGGACTGAGCCATGTCACACATGACAGCGCCCTCTGCCATGAGCTTCATGCTCAGCCCTACCACTCTACCAAGAGCATCATGCTCAGCCCTCTTTTTTCATTTCTTAGTAGAGTGTGGTGTTAGTGTTACCTGTAATCCTAGCACTAGCCTACCTAAGGCAAATGGGTTATTATAAATCCAAGGCCAACCTAGCCTACTTACTGAATCTCAGGCAAGCCGGGACTGCAGATTGAGATACCGTCTATAAAACAACACACACACACACACACACACACACACACACACACACACACACGGACTTAGTAGGCTCTCAGGATGGTTACACACTTGTGATCTCCCTGCTTCACACTACCTGCCAAGCAGCTGGCATCACAGGCCTGTACCAGCAGGTTCAGCTGTCTCATGGATGTTAAAACTTACAGGCATGTCCAACTGGGGTATATGATTCAAAGGCCACCATATACCCCAGGAAAGCTATAAATACAGCCCAACGCAAAATTGTAAGCTTAATTAAATTACTTTGAGGTTGTTTTTCTTGCTGACTCAACAGGGTAGTTTTTCAAGCACAAGCTTTGTCACTGTGTCAGAAGGGTCAGACAAGCTGGGGGAGGGAGTCTTTCACTTCCTGATAGGCAGGCTATAATATACAGCATTATATAATATATAATGTAATAATAAAACCGGGCTGCATGTTAAGAGTCTGTCCCCACAGACGAGGTCACACTTCCCAGTTCTGCATTCCTATCAAGCCTCAGGAACCACCCATCACTAGACAATAAGTCGACAAAAATCTCACTATGAACCCGGTGATATTCATTCCAGCAAACTCATAGGAATACCTGTGCCCTGTGCGTGTGGATTCCAAAGACAACATCCTAAAACTGTTTGGGCCAGAAGAGAGGAGTCATGCTAGCCAAACTTCCCAGAAACTGATAAAAACGCAGCAGAGAATGATGACCGTGGTGGTGGTGTCAGCTGCTGCTGGGTGCTCACCACAAGCCAGCCTTTTCCCAGGGTACTTTCACCCACTGTGTATATCTCCCTTTTCTTTGGCTCGTCTGTAGCTAGAAGGGGGCTGTTCTTGTCATCCTCATTTTCCGGAAGTAAGAACTGTATACACAGGTGACTCCAAGTGTCATGTAAGTGGAAGAGCTGATTTCCAAACTCTGAGGAAATTATCTATTCCCGAGATAAGAAAGCGTCAAAGCAGCCTTTGGGCTGGCAGCCCTGCCTAGCTGCCCCCTTCTGCTTGAAGGCTTGGTGGAGGGGTGGGTTTTCAGGAGGTACTCTCTGGAGATGGACTCAAGGCAAGTCTTCCAAGGGCTTCTTTTGGCTTCTGCAACACTGGCCACAGCTAGACAAACCCCCCAGGCAGTCCCCAGTGGAGCATGCCCTCTGCCATACATGGGTCACCCTGTCTTGGATGGCTCCCTTGCAGGGTCCATGGATCCATGAGGACCCAACTCCAAGAGAGTGATGCTGTGTGCTGGTCTCCGTCTTTGAGAGCACTCTCCAAATCCCTTCTGTTCTATTCTGAGCTCCAAATGAAATAAATAAATAAATCCACAATAGTAAGATTCATAAACAAATAGTAGAATGGAGGCAGGCAGATCTTTGTGAGTTTGAGATCAGCCTTGTCGACAAGGCAAGCCCAGGACAATCAGAGCTGTTACACAGAGAAACTCTGTCTTGAAAAACAGAGAGAGAGAGGGATAGGGGAGAGAGACAGAGAGAGGAGGTTACAGGGGACAGGGAGAGAAGGCAGTGGGCAATCTCTGCTTATGGGTGCATAGTTTCTAGGAGGAACAATGAGGGTTATATAACCGATGGTCAAATAGTGGTGTGGCTGGGCGGAGATCCACTGAATCATATACTTGCAAGAGTTAAAGTGATAAACGGTACCTCATGCGTCTGTATTTTTACCATAATTTAAAAAAAAAATGCATCACAACAGGAATGAACTTGAAGATGTTATGTGAGGTTAAAGAAGCTGGTTGCAAAAGGGCTGATTCTGTATGATCCGTGTCCTCGTTTGAGGAATAGAAGTGACATAATGACACACATTAAAAGGGAATTTATCAGATTAGCTTACAGGAAATGGTCTGGTTAGCCCAACAATGGTTGTCTCCATGCTGGAGAGCCCAAGAACCCTGTAGCTATTCACTCTGTGAGGCCAGATGCCCGGATAATCCCAAATCGTGACGGAGGCCTGGAAGATTCCTAGAGAACCACTGGTCTCCGGTCCAGGTTTGACAGGTTCAGAGGAACGGCAACAGCAGCAACAGATTAGCTGAACTTGATGGTGAGATAGGACAGGGTAGATGAACATGCAAGCAAGACTGGAAGGCAGCCAGGCCAAAACCAAAAGTTTTCCCCTGGGACTTCCTTTCACCTGGCTGTCACCCACCTGTAGATGGAGTCTCTTTTCACTTCATGCATTAAGAAAATCCCTTACCAGTGTGCCCAGTGGCCGCTCTGTTGGTTGATTCCAAGACCAAGGTATATGAATGTGTTCAGTGCCTCTCAAATATGTGCTTTAAGTTATTAAAATTACAAATATTGTGTCATGTATATTGTGCTGTGATAAACTTTTTATTATTATTATTATTTAAGGACAATATTGTGCAGTGCTCCCTCTAAGACTTTTCTTTGCCAGAGTGTGAATTTTTGGGGTCAGGTACAATGGTATTGTTGGTTCACAAGTCGATGCACTAGCCCACTCCTAGGTTGCTGTGCCACCTGTGACATCACCATTAGTCACCGCCACCAGGGGCCCAGGATAAAAGGACCCCTGCCTCTTCTTATTTCTCTCTCTCCCTCTCTCCTCTCTTGTACTCTCTCTGCCTTGCTTTCTTTCCTGGGGGTCACCCATCATCTCTCTCTCTCTCTCTCTCTCTCTCTCTCTCTCTCTCTCCTTTCTCCCTTCTCCACCTCCACTGAATAAAACGCTTTCCTATCAGATCTGTGTATGCGTGGCATCATTTTTTTAAATAAACACTAGCAAGTATAGAGTATCCTGTAATCCCAGCACTTGGAAGACTGAGGCAGGAGGATGGCCACTCTGGGCTACACAGTCAGTCCCTGTCTCAACCACACAAATCAGAAGCAGGCGCTTTTCCTAGAGTAAAGAGAACACTGCCAGTTTACCACTGCTCCCAGGACAATGACCATGATGGTCTGCTCAATCTCATAAAATACTGTGACCACCTTCATGGTCGTCCTCCCCCACCCCTCCCCAAAACCCAGTCTGTAAGGAAACTGGCCAGCTTCCGGGTCCCTGACTCACCCTTTGGAAACAGCTCCTGAAGGGGAACCCCTTGCTTTATTGAGCTGGCCTATCCTTGTGACCCTGGGGAGAAAGGCCAGTTTCCAGTAGTCTGCTGCCTCTCCCAACCCCAGGAGTTGGGAGCGAGAGGGGGCTGCAGCAGGCATCTGTGTGACTTTGACATTGACAGCAACAAGCATCAGGGCCAGGCCTGCTCAGAAAGTCCTTGATGGCCAGGCACGGAGACCACAACTGAGTGCAGTGGGGAGCCTGCCCAGGCTGATGTCTTCAGACTGGTCTGCTCCTGCTTTCTGACAAGGGCCTGCACTCCTGCCTCCCTGTCTGCAGACTCCTTGGGCCCAGCCTCTG
Organism: Meriones unguiculatus; assembly: GCF_030254825.1. Taxonomy (NCBI): domain Eukaryota; kingdom Metazoa; phylum Chordata; class Mammalia; order Rodentia; family Muridae; genus Meriones; species Meriones unguiculatus. Next base: position 59,356,832 of record NC_083366.1, read on the forward strand.
GTGGCAGCTGAGCTGTAGACAGGGTTGGTTTTATGACTGGAGCTGTCGGCTGGAGAGACATGTTTTAAAATTCATGACCTTTCCCATTAGGGTTCACAAAACAGATCAGACTCAGAGATGAAAGCTGCGTTGATTCTTTCACGGGCGTCTCAAGCCCCCCACTCCCACCCCTGTGCCCACCCCTCCTTTTGGCTTCTTTCTCCTCCAGCCTTCCCTCTCCACTGTCCTCTCTGATCTTTTGCTTTTAGCCCTGTTTTTAATCCCAAGGCTAAATGAAAATTGCCCTGTCTCTAAACAGAGGCTGCAGTGAAGCCTGACTCTCAAAGGTATCTCCCTTGGTCAGGTAGGGAGAGGCCAACCAGGGGACAGCTGTCCCAGAGAGATAGAGCCCAGTTTGGAGTTAAAAGGGAGTCAGGCAACAAGGGCCAAGGAGTGTAAAGGCCCATTCTGGGGACAATCCTTCTAGGCTGGAGGAGGCTAGGACATAAGGGGAACCAGAGTCAGGCCAACAGGCATCCCACAATGCTCTGTCTGCCAGGGAAATTAAAGAGGATGTTGCTTTCTGCCAAGGTATAAACAACAACAGACTTCCCGGGGCATCTGTCCTCAGCTGCCCTTCCTTGCGGCATATCGCTCCGCCTGGGCTTCTTCGAGGGCCCCAGTGAAAAGCAGCGCCTCACAGGGTTCTGGGGAAATCTGGTTCTCTTTCCTTGAGGATTTCTGTTGGCTGAAGGAGACCCACGGACAGGGTAATCTGTTTCACTCAGACTGTTGACTTCTATGTTAATCTCACCACAAGATTACCTATATCTAAACAGGTGCTCACGGGAGCTCCAGGAGGACTCCGGCTCTCCCTCAGCTCACTTGCCACCCAGGAAACCTGTGGACTCTTGCAGCTGCAGGGAGAAGGGGAAAGAAGAGATGAGAATTCTTCTGACTTCAGGAATACTGGACTTGTCACAGCCACAGCGAGAGATGGCGTCCTTTTTTAGGAATGATGGATAAATGTATCGAGAACATATTCACTAAAGTCTCTGTATGTATATCAAGCGCAGTTATTCTGTACATAAGCCCCAGAAAGTAGATCATATCCGTCACGGTCCTAATTAATCCTGTGCATCAACTCAGCCACGGTGCCCACGTGCTTGGTCAAACAGCTGTTTAGATATAGGTATGGATTTAATCTCATGGTGGATTAACATAAAAGTCAACAGTCTGAGGGAAACAGATTACCCTGCACGTGGGTCTCCTTCAGCCAACAGAAATCCTCAAGGAAAAAGAACCAGATTTCCCCAGAATCTTCAGGCCGGGGAGAACACAGGGACTCTGCTTCAGAGCTTTGGATTTGTGCTGTCACCTCAGCCCTTTAGTTCCAGGCACTGTGGGTTGTGGGTTTGTTTGTTTTGTTTTGTTTTATTTTGTTTTTCCCTACCTTCAATGAAGTTAACCCAAGGTTCCCTTTCAACCAAACAGGAAAATTCACTGAAGAAATAAAAAGACTTGATATACAAAAACCTAAAAAAAAAAAAAAAAATCAGGGATTTCAGTTTTTCAACGGGAATGGGAAAAGCCCTTTGCAGAGAGGGTATCCATTCTGTCCATCCATCCTGCAGATCTCAGAATTTCCACTCTGGATCCAGTTCCTTAACAGGAACACTCCTCTTCGTGTTTCCCTGGAGAGTCCTGACTAATGCCCTTGGTGTGGTTTGAGTGTGTTTTCAGAAGTTCATGTGCCGGGAGTGGAACTGATGCCTTGGTGGCATCTGGGGGTGGAGCCTTTCGGGGCATCGTTAAGACTTAAATTCAGGAGGCCATGAGAGTGAGATCCCATGACAGTATGAGTGACTTAAATAAGGAGAAGGCAGCTTCCTCTTAATCATGTATGTCAACGTTCCCATTGCTCTGACGAAATAGCCAAGAAAAAGCATCTCGTGTGTGAGGGTCGGTGGTGTGGAGTCTGTCTCAGCTCCCGGCTTCAACAATTTCAGTCTATGATAGGACCCTGACACTTTGGGCCTGTACCTCACACCCCAGTCAGAATGGATGGTGCAGGAAGTCTGACCTAAGGGCAGCCAGAAAATGAAAAGGGAAACAGGGAGGAGACTGGGCCCTTTGTCTTTGGACACCTCCTCAGTGACATCCTTTCTTGTACTATGCTCTATCTCCTACAGTTTCCAACACCTCTAAATTCAGTATGGGCTCCCACCTGAGCCTATAGACCACAGACTGTGGGGACATTTCTAAACCACAGCACATGTGATTAACAGAGCAGGAAAGCCCTTGGCAGACGTCAGGAACTATGCTGTTTGGTACCCTAGCCTCCTGAACTATCGAAAACAATTTTTTCTTTTTTGAAAATGATTGTCCCGGGTATTCTGTTACATCAAGTCAAATGGGTTGAAGACAACACCCGTACACAAGCTTTGCGGATGAAGAAACTAAGGCACAAGCAGTTTGAAGTCCTGGCCCATGTTCTGAGGGTAGCCTGGCATCAGATTGTACCACTTGCTTAGACATACAGGAGAGGAGAGGTAAGCATTAGAGGTGTCTGCAGACTTCTGAAACCAGTGATCTGTGTTATCCAGCTAGGCTTCCCTTTGATCTGTGACTTTAAGTGTGTGATTTAAATCTCACTGGGCCTCCATCTCCCTGATCTGCAAAGCACCGCTGAACACTTCACAGGCTGCTGATGGATTAAACAGGATAATTTCAGGTGCAAATAATCTTTCCCAGGATAGGAGTGTGAACACATATGAATTGTGGGATTAAACAACAGCTCCTGATTCTAATAGACTTAAGTCCCTACTCACCTGACCTACCAGAAATAGTCTTCCGTAAATAGCTTCCTCTCAGATGAATTTCCATTCAAAATCTTTTTATCGGTGTAATGACTACCCATGCCTGTACCGATGGTTAGATTCCCATCTGCTGGTGTTCACAGCCAGACAGTCTAGCCGTCTCTGTGATGCTGCTGATTTCTACCTGGAGCCAAGCAGCACCTCCAGTCGGAGTGGGTTGAGATCCCAAGTGGGACCCACTCTGTGACAGCACATCAAACGATGCTTGATCAAGTGTTTCCTTCCCAGCTGGTGGCACTATTGAGAGTGGATTGGATAATGAGCAGATTGGATAACGTTTTCAGTGGATTAATAGCAGAATGAGCCAGTAGAGGAGATAGGGTCGGTGTGGAAAAGGTAGGTCATGGAAGGGTTGCCACCGAACCTTCCCTTGCCGTCCAGTTCTCCCACTGATAGTTTGTCAATAACCCTACTCCTCCCCCCCAGGTTATGGGGAATAAAACTGAGGATAAATGATGAGAAGCGAGATTTACCTGCCAGGGAGGTTCCAATCGAGAAGAAAGAAGAACCGCAGAGGCTGGGGATACAGCTTAGTGGGGAATTAACTTGCTGCTCAAAAGTGAAGGCTTGAGTGTGAGCCCCAACACCCATGTAAAAATCTGGGTGAGAGAGAGTGTGTCTGTAGTCCCAGCACTGGGGAACCAGAGACAGGATTGCCGGGGCTCCGGGCCTGCCAATATAGGTGAATCAGTGAACTCTGGGTTTAGTGAGAGGCCCTGTCTCAAACAATAAGGTGAACTAACTAAGACACATCACGACCCCCTTACCCACTTTCTCTCAGAGGGGGAAAAGAAAGACCCCCCCCCAAGGAAAATTAACATACTAGTTCTTCAGAAAGAGTTCCAGAGCCATATCCTTGCCTGCCTCCAGAACCTTCATCTGTGTCACCATGCTGAACCCTCATAAGGGCACATCCATCCTTTTTCTTATCAAGTATTAAGTCGCACCCCACCCCGTGAGGAAAGAGACAATGGCTCTTTCCCAACTCTATCCTTTGAAAGTCCAGTGGTGATGAGGAAGCCCTGAGGCCCTCAGTCTGCTTTCCCTCCTCTGTTGAGAAAAGAAATAGTGGAGAAAACCCTAACAGCTACATCAAGAAGACCCTTAGCTGCTTACTGCCTTCATGGTGTCTCCTCCTTAGCTAACGCTGGAGTGTGTGTGTGTGTGTGTGTGTGTGTGTGTGTGTGTGTGTGCACGTGCGCTTGGGAGCACCATGACTCAGAAACAGAAATAAACAAAAGCACTTGTCACATGCTGTATCAGACAAATTAGTGGTGCTGTTTCTAACTAAACACATCTCCAGTCCTGAGACTCCTCCATGAACATGCCTGCTTGATGACATGAATATGTAATCAACAGTATGGAAATATCTGTCCTGTTTTAAACACTGAGAACCCCTCTCTTGAAAAATCAAAAAGGAAGGAAGAAAGGAAAAAAGGAAGGAAGGAAGGAAGGAAGGAAGGAAGGAAGGAAGGAAGGAAGGAAGGAAGGAAGAAGGGTAAAAGTTATCTTTAAAAGTAAATACAAAGTCTTCACAAAGTCTAAGAAAAAATGAAAAAGGATGAAAGAGGGAACCTGATGTAGCATCTGCCTATTTGTACACAGTCTCTCCCCTGTGGCTGCCTGGGAGGTGGGCTCACAACTGGTTAGATTAGTCTTAGTACCATATATGGTGAAGGCTCCTCCCACAATAAAGGAAGATTCCTCTCGGTGGAGTTGCCCACCTGGCCATCCAACTCAAGTCACATTATACCCTTGGATTTCTTGTACCTTGGCCTTGGGTACCCTGTCATGACCCGGTAAGGTTCTTTGGGATGGATTGACTGGGGAGCCAGTGCCTTCTTCAGACTGGGCTCTGTATTCCCCAGCTCTCTCTTAATTTTCACTTTAAGTCATTTTCATCGAGTAATGTATTTATTTGTGTCTTGCAAATGTAGTTCCCAGATAGACTATCAAATCCCAGAAGAAGGGAACCCTGCCTTGACTCTGCTGATGTTCACCAAGAGAGTTTGTGTGGCAACTTGAAAGAAAATGACCCCCAGAGGGTCATGACAGGGAGTGGTGCTATTAGGGAGGTGTGGCTTTGTTGGAGGAAGTGTGTCACTAGGGGTGGGCTTTGAGGTCTCAATAGCTCGAGCCAGTTCTCTTCCTACTGCCTGCAGATACAGATGGAGAACTCTCAGCTACCTCTCCCACGCCATGTCTGCCTGTGTGCCACCATGCTTCCCAGCATGAAGATAATGGGCTAGGCCTCTGGAACTGTACGCCAGTCCTAATTAAATGTTTTCCTTTATAAGAGTTGCCATAGCCATGGTGTCTCTTCACAGCAGTAAAACACTAAGACAGCCTGCTACATAAGGCAGGAGGTGTTCGTTCAGAAACGAAAAGGACACTTCCTGTGAGATTTAAGTCAGGAATTTAATTTCCTCCAAATGGGGCCCCCGAAACTAGGGTCAGGTTCCTCTGGGTCCTGCAGCAATGAGGGTTCCAGAGAAGAGACAAACACTCATGGATTCATCTCTCTGCTATTGATGTCTGCCTGCCTAACACTGGCTTTGGCAGAACCTTCCAGAACCTTTTTTTTTTTTTGACATCCAAAAGACCAAACTATTGGTTGGAACCCATAACCTGTGCCACTGTAGGAGCCGCAGTGGCTAGGGTCCAACTTATAGACATCCGCAAACAAAGAATTACAGTAGTAGCGATGATATAAGAGGACGACAGAATGAAATGGAAACTAAATAAAGCCATAACTCTTGAAGTTGGACTTCTTGCTTATACAGCCTCATCGCCTGTGCCCAGCCGAGCCTCGCTGCCAGCTTGGAGCCGCAGCAGCAGTTTGATGCCAGTTTCTCGAGGGGTACCACACTCCCTGCCGCGTGCCATCCCGCCTAATCTGCTTTAGCTGTATCGAAATGAAAAATGAATAGGAGGCAGATCTTGCTGCTAAAACATATGTGTCAGAAAATCATTACGAGTATTAAATTACAGCAATAAAATGAACCAGAACTAATCTCGCAAATTAAGATCCAATAAATTCTTTTTCATGGACACACCTTTTCTTTAAAAAAAAAAAAAAATGCAAAATAAGATGGAGTCCAGCTGCACAAAATCTGAGTGTGCGGCTTTAGCGGATGGAGTCAGGAAGAGGTGTGAAACCGGAACTTTCAGTGTGATAAATAGGCCTGTATTCTTGAAGGCAGGGTTGGAGGCCAGCTACTGGAGAACTACTGCCCATGTGCCAGATGCTCTAACGATCAGAGTTTATGCTGATGTATCTATGTGTTTTCCATGTACAACTTGTGTAATAATGTCCCCTTCCTTCTTTTCAGTGCTTCCCCCTCCCTCATCCCCCTGTCCTTAGCTGAGGCCCTGCTGACATAAGAAACTAGTAAATTTCTGATAAGCTCTTATTTTGGAAGAGAGGACATGGTCGTTCCAAGTAAATCCGAGGCTGTAAACAAATCTTTGGGGGAGTTGCCTGCTCCCTGGAATAACAGAATTACACCCCACCCCCAAACCCTGCGGGAGAAAAGAGACTGTAATTAGTTCATTGTCCATGAATAGGCACAAAGCAGGAAAAGCCCGGACTGGGCTCTCTTTCAAGGGAGGATCTTGGGGCAGATGTTAATTAAGTGAGCAACTTCTACCATCTCCTGGGAATGCTGAGGAACACCACTCCTTTTTCAGAGGGGACACTGAGGAAAGAGGTGTCCCTTGGCCAAGGACATACAGAAAGAGTAGAAGAGGAAGAAGAAAAAGAAGAAGAACAACAAACAAACAAAAAAAACAGGGTTCATCTCCCTGCTGTCAGCCCTCCTGCCGCTGGCATCGGCAGGACATTCCAGAACCGTTCTTCGGCACTCACCAAACCCAACTATTTATAGCTGTGCAATCATTATAAATAAATCTGTTTATACTGTGGAGCCTTGGCCCTGCATGAGTTAAAACTCTCGGCTGGCAGCTATAAATAGCTGCTACAAGCTCCAATGTGACAACTGACGTATACGTCCTCAAATTGTGACAAATAATGACAAGTTTGTTTGACAAACATTCCGCTGACATTCATCTGATTTTGAATAAGTGGTGCTGCTTTCTTAATTTGGTCCCTGAGGCCCGGGATCTGGAAGACTTTATTCCACCCCCCTCACCTCCTGCACGGGAACTGTCCTACAGTCTGTGCAGTTGTTTTCCCCTGCTAATCAACTGGTAGGGATTGAGGCCATTTAAGGAGAAGCTTATTAAATCCACTGCTTCTCTCTCGGGATGGTTGTGCTGTAGGGGCTTTGCAAGGGTCTGGGGAGTTTTGTTAATGACATGAGAGCCAGAGGGAGAGGAAGGGAAATGAGGGCCAGGCTGGGGTGTTGGGCAGCACAAGATACAATAGGAAGTAGACTTGAACCCAAAAAGTTGGGCTCCTGGGCTTCAAGGAAGGTCTGAGACATAGATGGATGTTCTAAAAGCCACTTAGAAGGAAACAGAAAGACAGGTATGGGCACAGAGGGTTGGATGAGACTGGGTCGAAGTCTCAAGAGCCTGAGGTCCTTCCTCTAGGTCAGATGTTATTAAAATGCATCCTGAGTTTACAGCACCTTAAAATACACACAGACTTGGTCTCCTATCTAGCATAACAAGGCTCTTGCGCTGGCAGAGCTGAGACAGAAGATTATTACAAAACTAAACTCCTGCATCCTTGTCCAGCGCTCCATGCCCATCACCATCACCAGGTGACTGAGGTCTTGCAAACCCCTGGGAACCATACCTGTCCATGCAGCCCTCTCCAAGCAACGGTGGGAGCAGCCAGTATCATCTCCTGTTCTCTACTGCTGTGTCAGTGTTGACTCCGCCAGGGTCACCTGCACTGTCCCTCAGAGCCCTCTAGGGCCGTACCTTCCCTCTGTGCACTGGCGCTGTTCGCTGCATCTCATTCTCCCCGTGTGCATTCTGTGTGTGTGTGTGTGTGTGTGTGTGTGTGTGCATCTACACACATGGGTACATGTACACAAGCAAGTGCTTGCATGTCTAAAGTAAAAGAAAATCTTCAGTTATCCTCTTGGGAGCTGTCAACATTGGGTTTTTTTTTTTTTTTTTTTTTTTTTTTTTGGTTTTGTTTTGTTTTTGAAGACAGAATCTTTTGTTGGCCTGAAACTCACCAAGTAGGTCAGGCCAGTGACCTATGCCCGGGGATCTGCCTGGCTCTGCCTCCTTGGTGCTGGGATTACAGGTGCCTGCCCACACCCAGCCAATTTTAATGTCCAAGCCGTGGGTTAGATTCAGTTCTTCATGCTTACAAGACAAGTCCTTTCCTAACTAAACTATCACCCAAGCCCTCCCTTCTCTGACTTGTCCTCCACAAAGCTTTCATCATCCTTTCAACGTTCAGCTGGAACCACAAAATTGCCGTCCCCTTCTTTCCTCCTTCCCAGCCTGAGATAGAACTGCAGAAAGGGGACATTGCTCTCAGAGCCTGCTTGAGTCCGTTTGATGTCACTATAACAAAACACCCAAGACCAAAGCATGACTAAGTGAAGAGACTTGCTTTTCTCCTAGCTTTGGGGATTGAAAGTCCAAGATCTGAGGAGTGATGCCGCTGGCTACAGTACATCATAGAGGTGGTGTAGTGGAACAAGAGGAATGTGTGTGAGATGGAGCATGGCAAGACAACAGGCAAGAGGGATTCTGGGAGGCTCGTTCCTTCTATCACCACCCACTCTTGGGGGAAGTAACTTTGGCCTGAAGGGAACTACATTAATCTCTCCCTAGGGAAGTGCCTAAATGACATAGTCACCCACCACGAGGCCCCACCACTTAAAGGTCCACCACATCAGCCCTGTCACACTGAGGGTGAAGGTCCCAGCATGTAAAACTTTGGTGAACACCCTCAAATCATTTCCAAACCACAGTAGTGTCTGCCCTACAAGGACAGAGCCTTCTTCAGGTGTGTGCTCTGGTCCCCTTGCTTACCTCGTTATGAAAACTCTGCTTACCTCCCTGAAGTAGCTCCTACATCCCATTGGTCCCCATCTGCCTAAATGAATGCAAACATAATGCCCTGGCCAGCCAAGTCTTAAATGATCTGTTCTGTCCTCTTACACGGTGCGAATCTCCACTCTGCCTTCCAGAGTACCTGCCCTCAGATGGCCTGGTTCCCCCCCTTCTACACACTGACTAGCTTTCTGGACTCCTTATGAATGCCTGTGGAAGCCACAGCTGCCTCCAATCGCCCCGCCCCTGGATCCCTGCCCCCTTATCCCTGGCTACCTCTTAGCTCCAGCCTGTCTTAATCCTGCCTTGCAGAGATCTGTGAATTTGCTTATGTGTAATCCTCTTTCTCAGTGGGTCAGGGGTGCACTCTCTTAATCATTTTGGTGCCATCTAGCCTGATGTCTACCCAGAACAGGGTAATTATAATAGTCAACTTCCTAAAAAAAAAAAAAAAAAAAAAAAAAAAAATGCAAGAAAACAGAAAACAAAAAACAACAGCAACAAAACCCAGGGCAGAAGAGATGGCTGAGCTGTCAGGCACTTGCAGAGAGCCACATTTGGTTCTCAGTACTCACATGGCAGCTCACAGGGATCTGTAACTCTGGTTCCAAGGGATTTGTCCCTAGGATGTTTGAGGTCCCTTCCATGAGCTCATGACAGAACCCAGAACAGGGCACATCAGAGCCCATGGAGGAGAAGCAGATGCGAAGTGCCGACAAGCGAACCACCAAAGTGCAAAGCCACAAATTAAAAACTCCTTAAAGAGCCAAACCCTTGCTTAAAAGTTACAGGGGTGGGGGGAGGACTTCGAGTCCCTTTGTGCATTTCTGTATTAGCACAGTCACACTCGGCCATGCAGATGTCAGTTCCAATAAACACCAGGGCTTTCCAGGGCCCAGTCTCTAATTGAAGGGATTGTTACTGTTGGTGAATGGCTGGGGAATTAATTAGTGCAGGGCAAGCCAGTTCATAAATGCCTGCTTTGTAAGGGGTCCTCGAGTCCTGGGGACCGCGACTCCTGTGGCCGGCTCTGCCCCAGGAACCCGTGCCAGCAAAAGGTATTTATTATCCTTGTCGGCCTCACCTGGAGATGGGTTTCCCTGCCGTGGGCACCACCAGGTTTATTTCTTCCGGACCCAGCAGGCATTATGGGAAAAACTCCCTCGGATCTTCTGGCTCCTGCTCCCACAGCCTGACTTAGTTTATGAAGAAAGGCTTCATTTGCAAGTCAGAGATGGGAACAGGAGTGCAAGCTTTGCACAGCCCACGCCGTTCCCAGTTTGCATGCAGGTTCAAACACGTGCTCACGTGCGCACTACAGGAACACCACGTGCGTACACACAGCTGCTCAGATCTTTGTTAGACAGCGTGCAACTGACTCCAAACCCACTTCTGAGCTGGATGTAGCAAGCCGACCAACCCTTCAGGTAAGAGTTCTTACATCCTAAGACTGTAAGATGTTGGAGGGAGGGCAAGGGGTCTCAAGCCCCCTCCCTCATATAAGCCCAGAATGAACACAGTTGCCATGGATGTCATCTTGAAGCTGAGGGGTGGGAAGGATGCTTCATGATGTTCAAGATGGTGGAACTGAAGATGGGTTTTCATGACTAAAGTTTTTATTTTTTTTTCTTTGCATGGTCTATGCTGAACTTGTACATGTTCTATAGTAAAAATGTTTTATAGCCTCTCCCCAACTCCAATGAATGAGGTTAAAAAAACATTATTTTTGTTTCATAAAAGTCTCTCTATGTAAGTTTTTTTCAACCTTTCCTAACACTGCAACCCTTTTTATACAGTTCCTCCTGTTGTGGTGACCCCCCAACCATAAAATTATTTTTGTTGCTACTTCATAACTGTAATTTTGCTACATGTAATTTTGAATCATAATGTAAATATTTCTGGAGACAGGGTCATCAAAGGGGTGGTGACCCACAAGTTGAGAACCATTGTTCTAGATTCTGGCTGTTACTTTGACGGTTTTGTTGGACCTTTGCAATAGTGTTCTGGTCTTAAAAAAAATTACCCCGAGCCACAAAGAAGTCTGTGACAGTCTCTGGGCTGAGGTCTTGTACCACTGGCTTCTGGTCGACCTTAGAGAGGAAAAGTAAAGGAAGGACTTATTCCTGGAAACGCCATTCTCTCCTCTTCTGTGTCTTTACCCTTCTCTGCCACAGTGTTGTTCTTCTGGCTCTTACCACTCTCTGCTTTGCTTTGGGTTAGGTTCTGAGATCAGTTACTTGCACAGTGGAATGAATTGACTCAATCTGCATCTAACCCCAATGTTAGAAGCTAGTATTTATATTTTCATTCAGCTATATTCAGTTATATAATGAAAGATTTAGGCATCTCTGGAGTGAAAACTCTGGGCTTCTGGCTTCCTTCCTCTGTGGGAAAGCCAAGCCCTGGGGCCAGTCGCAAAGCTCCATGATAAATATCTCCACTTTAGCGATAGCCTATCACCATTTATTACACCTGTCCCCTCAGAAAGAACCCCCTCACAAGGAGTACTGCTTAGGAAATGATTACGAATAACATGTCATCTGCAAAAGCACACAGGCCTGGAGTTTCAAAAGGGAAAACCCTTTATACTTATAAATAAAATTGTACTGTCTCCGTACATATGTTGAGTGACAATGAAGTAAGATTATATCATGATGTTAGGTTTTGGAAAGAGGTGACGAAATGACAACATTCCAGAGAAGTAAAATCTTTGGAGGTCACTCAGTGATCAATGTACTAGGTGCTTGAACTAGGAAAAAGGTGGGGTGGTCTGGTTCCTCATGATTTGTCTCTTTTTTTCATCTCAAGAATTTCCAAGCCATATAATGGAAGTGCTGGAGAAAATGGCTATCCCTCCCTCGTGAAAATGATGGCTCAAGAGTGTGGGATAGTGCACTCCTATAAATCCAACACTTAGGAGGTGGAGACAGGAGGATTAAGAGCTCAAGGCTGTCCTTTGACTACAAAGCAGGTTCATGGGTTCTGTGAGACTCTGTCTCAAAAGGGGGAAAAATGAAAGAAATGGAAAGGAAAAAGAAAAGAAGAAAGCCTGAAACTAATCTTCCCAGTGTTCTCTCCCCTGGGGAATTCTTGGCTAATAGGCTCAGGAGTGAGGCTGGATGGGAAAACAGCGTGCTCTGACTGTGTGAGCCTCCTCTGTATATGTGTGTATGCTCTCAGAGAGAAGAGCAGTGCAGACGGCAGCTTAGAAAGGGCAAGCACTTGTCACTATTGCCTTTTCACTATTCTGACCCACACTGCAGTGCAGTCAAGCCCTGTCCCCATGCACTGCTCAGGAACCAGAGAGGGGCAAGTCCTCCAAGGTCCCACAGGAACTCGCCGAGTTTCCAGATAGGGGACTGTACCTCAAAACAGAAGATGAAGGGATGGTGGTCTTCTGTCACAGGTAGATAAACTACTCAATTTGACTCAAGTTTTGTGGTAGACCTGAGGTCCCCTCTGCCAAGCCCAATGTGGACAACATACCCAAATTACCCACACCCAGGCTTTGTGCCTACAGCAATTCCAACATTGCCTTCCTCTTGTCACCTAAAATCAGTTGAGATCTTGACTATGGCCAGCCTGTATAAAGCACAAAACTCTCCTCTAGAGATTTGCATTTAGCTATGATATGGTAAGTGGTTCTCAAGTACCAGGCTCTGAGCCAGGCTTTCACTGTGCAAAGAAAAAAGAAGCCATTTCTACCCTTGACAAGATAATGTAACAATCAGAAAGGAAGAAAAATTCAGCCAGGCACGGTGGTGCACACATGTAATCCCAGCACTCAGTGAGGCAGAGGTAGGAGGATCTCTGTGAGGTCAAGGCCAGCCTGGTCTACAAAGCTAGTCCAGAGAGCCAAGGCTACACAGAGACACCCTGTCTTGAAACAAACAAACAAAAAAACTGAAAAGACAGACAGAAAGAAAGAGAGAAAGGAAAGGAAGGAAGGAAGATAGAAAGAAAGAAAGAAAGAAAGAAAGAAAGAAAGAAAGAAAGAAAGAAAGAAAGAAATGAAAGAAAGAAGGAAATGAAATGGAAGAAGGAAATACCAGGGAGGTTGAAATAGAAGCTCATGGAATTCAAGCTAACCTGAACTACATAGTGGATTCAAGGCTAGCCTAGCCTATGTAGGAAAACATCATCTCCAAAACTAAACAAACAAAAGTACAGAAAGAAGACAGAGAGAGGGAGGGAAAGAGGACAGATTGATCTTTGTCTCAATTAATCTGCATACAAAACACAGGAAAGAGCCATCGTCCTCCGTCCTCCATCCTCCATCCTCCTTCAGCAGGAAGAGTGACAGAGGAAAGTAAAATCAGAATGTCCTCTGCCAAGCCACATCCCAGGACCATATGTGTCTTGTTGCAGAGATATACACATGAAAATTTGGGAACTGGGCTTGTAGGGTGTGGAACATGAACCACCATTTTTGCCTGGTTTAGCTGACTCTTGTTACAGGTATCACTTCTTTGTCTTTTGCTAGCTCACTTTCAAGGTCTCTTGTCATCCCAAGATTCTGTGCTTGCTTTCTGCTTATTGGATGGCTCACATTTAGTCTGTGCTAAGCTCCCTTCAGGAAGACAACCCCTGACTCCCCAGCATCCAAAGCTGATGTCAAATGATTCCGCCATACTACCTCCTAAACCAACAGCGGGGGAAGGTGAGGGAGGAAATAGAGTAGCATGTGACAGGACACCTCTACTGTCTATGCTTTTTGTTTTTGTTTTGTTGTCATCTTGACATTTGAGTCATGTGAGAAGGGGGAACCTCAATTAAGAAAATACCTCCATCACAATGGCCTGCAGGCAAGTCTGCAGGGCATTTTCTTGACTGATAATTGGTGTAGGAGGGCCCAGTCCACTGTGGTCAATGCTGTTCCCAGGCAGGTGAATCTGGGTGGTATAAGAGCAAACTGAGCAACCCTGGAGAGGAAGCCTGTAGGCAATACTCCTCTATGGTCTCTGCTTCAGTTCCTGCTTATAGGTTCCTGCCTTGCTTGAGTTCCTACATTGCTTGACTGTGATCAGGGCACAGAAACTCAATAAACCCTTTCCTAAGTTGCTTTTGGTAATGGTCTTTATAATAGCAACCAAAAGCAAACTAGGATGAAAACACATAGTAAGTATAATCCTAAGGAAGCCCTGCCTGAATATAGCCTGGCATAACATAGGCATTACAGGGGCAGTTGCTAAATGGATGAATAAAAGAAAGAGAGAGAGAAAGAAAAAAGAAAGAAAGAGAGAAAGAAAGAAAGAAAAAAAAGGTGAATGCTGACATCCTTTTGGCATTAGTTACTTTTCTCCACACTGTGACCAAATACCCAACAAGAAGCAACTTAAGAGAAGAAGGGTTTAACTTGGCTCACAGTTTTAGAAGGAATGTGATCCATGATGAAGGCATGGCAGAAGTGGCTCCATGTGGCAGGCATGTGCCACTGGGACACTTTACCTTACATTTTGACAGAACAGGAAGCAAAAAACAGACAGGCCAGACTATAGATCCCGAGGCCTGTCCTCAATGACCCACTTCCCTTGAGGAGAACCAACTCCTGAAGCTTCCACAACCTCGCAAAACAGTGCCATGAGCTGGGGACCAAACGTTCAAATGCATGAGCCTAGGATCCTAACTGTAGCCTGGCACAGTGTGGGCATTCAGCGAATGGGTGTCAAAGAAGTGAATGGTGGGGTGGGAGGGATACTTTAACACTCAAACCCCAACACCTCCCTCCCCAAAATACAATAATATACAACACAACATTATGCGATGCAAGCAGGTGGCATAAGAAAAGGGTGCATAACTGTAGACGTAACTGCAGCCTGGCACAATGTGGGCATTCGGTAAGTGGCAGTTGGAGAAGTGAATGGTGGGGTTGGAGAGATGGCTGTGTGTACCAGCCACACAAGCATGAGGACCGAATTCAACCCTCCGGAAACCACACCACAAGCTGGGTATGTCAAGGCATCCCTACAATCCTGCCCCGGAGGCACAGAGATGGGGCGCTCCCTGGGGCTCACCCGCCAGCCAGCCTCGCTGGATCTGTGAGTTCATAAACCTAACTAAGGTAGACGGGGATTGAGACGACACCCAGTGTTAGCCGCTGGCCTCCACATGCCCATACATGCATCTGCATACATGAATATGTACACATACACACACAAACAGAGAGAGGGAGAGAGAAAGGGAGAAGGAGGGGGAGAGAGAGATGAGGCATGGTGACACACACCTGCAATAACTGTACCTGGGTAGAGGCGGGAGATAGGATCCTGAGTTCCAGCTTTGCTGAAACTGTGTATTGAGACTGTCTCAGGGGGCAGAAAAAGGATGGATGAGAGCTATAAAAAGATTTTAAGCTACATAAATACCTCCCGTTTCATTCAGCCAGCTGTCAGTGTTATGATTAAATTAAATTTGCTCAGCTCCCTCCACCCTCTGTGTAACAGTAAAGTGAGACCACAGCCACTCTCCCTTCCTTTCCCGCCTGTCAGTAAAGCAGGTCTTTGGCTGCGGGGGTGACTAACTGGCGCTGGTCATTAGATAAGGGTGGCTTTCGTCACCTGCCCCTCAGGATGGATTGACCCTGTGGATGGCTCATCATGTCCTGCTCATCAGCAAGTCTACCTTCTCCTTCTTCAACCTTGATTACTAGCATCCTGTTTCCTTTTTTACTGAAAGAGATGGTAGCGGCAAGCAGCCTCCTTCAAACTTCATGACTAATCATCCATCCATCCATCCATCCATCCATCCATCCATCCATCCACCCAATTCAAACCCAAACACCTCCTTACCCAAAATATAATAATATATGATACAATGTAATGTGATACAAGTAGGTGGTATAAGAAAAGGGGTACATAATTGTAGCCTGGCACAGTGTGGGCATTCAACAAAAAGTGGGTGTCAAAGAAGTAAATGGTAGGGTGGGAGGGATAGCTCTGTGTATGTGCGTGTTTGTGTGTGTGTGTATGAATATATATCTCTATCTATCTATCTATCTATCTATGTATTGCAAAAACAGACAAAAATTATGACATTTGTACCTTTTGGGGGCATGAGTACCAGCCTTCTCTTAAAGGATACAAAAGACAAGACAGAGAAATTTCACCATGGTGGCAGGAAGATAGGCTGGGTAACAGCAGCACTGCTTCTGTGTGGCTTGGAGTGTGACCTGCTTAGTAGACTCTGGCTGGGCATCACATGTGCCCTGATGTGATGGGAGCCAGTGTTCTTCTCGTGTGAGAATGTCAGCAAAGGCAGGCTACCGAGCAGATCGTGTCCAGCCCTGAAACTAGACTGCTTGTCTCTCCCCTCCTGCCCCGACAATGAGCATTCAGAGGCAGTGCAGTTGCTTTGGCAGGATGCTGGGTCCCATCTTACTGACATGCTCTTCCTTGCAACCCACTGTGGCAATCTGGTGTCCAATGAGCTGAGCTCCCACGAGGCAGAGGGATCTCAGGTTGGGGCAGCACAGGACATTCCAGAAGCAGCTGGGCCAATCCATTTGGTGACCATTCCCGGCTTAGGAAGAGAAAGCCTTTTTTTTTTTTTTTTTTCTTTAACCCTTGGAAATGACAAGCGATGTGTTCTCAAAGGCCTGTCTTGTGAGAGGACAGTCCTCTGTGTACTCATTTCCCTCTCCGGAGTGCTCCTCTTTCCCCAAGAGCAAAGCCCTGGAGTGTCTACTAATTTGCTCCCATGCATACTGCAGAATGTATTGCAGGTTTAAAATCACGCAACTGTGGAGAACTCTAAGTGCTCTCTACCCCATCACTGTAGCCTAAAATTCGTCTCTTCTCAACAATACCGTTCATGCTCCTTGAGTGGACTCTGCCAACAGAGTTCATTCAGCTGGGCTCTCAGATGCCAGGAGCCAGATTCTATGTTGGTTTTCATGGATGCATTTGTTTGATTGATTGAGATAAAGTCTCACTATACAACCCTAGCTTGCCCACAACACACTATGTAGCCCAGGCTAGCCTTGAACTCATGGAGATCCACTTGCCTCTGGTTCTCAAGTGCTGGGATTAAAGATGTGAGTCACCATGTCTGGCTTTCATGGATTCCTTGAAGGCAAGTTATAGTCTATATTTGCCTCCTCTGGCCGCTGTAATTCGTTAATATAAACTTAGGGATTTAAAACAGTAGAATTTTAGATTCTTCAAGTTCCGGGATCCTCAAGTCTAAAGTCTAGGTGTGGGCAGGACCACATTCCCTCCGGAGGCTCTAGAGGGGAGTCGTTCTTTGTCTTGCCTGGCATCAGTTGGCTCCTAGCATGTCTCGGCTCATGTCTACATCACTCTAATTCAGCAATTCTCAACCTGTAGGTCGTGATCCCTTTCACAGGGGTCACCTAAGACCATCAAAGAACACAGATATTTGCATTATGATTCACAGGAGTAGCAAAATTACAGTTATGAAGGAGCAATAAAAATAGCTTTATGGTTGGTGTCACCACAACATGAGGAACTATATTCAAGGGTGGCAGCATTAGGGAGGTTGAGAGTCGCTGCTCTGCCTCGACCTTTGCTAATCTCTGTGTTTACCTATTCTGAATCTTCAGGGACATCTGTTGTTGGATTTAGAGTCCTCCCGCCCCGGGATAACCCAGATCTTACTTTATGAAATCTTTAAATCAACTACCTCTGCCAGATTTCTTTCCTGCGTAAGTTTACATGGTCAGAAATTTGGGCAGTTACGATATAGATCTTGCTCCTGAGAAGCCATCCTTCAGCACATCACATTATTTTCTAACGCTTCAGCTTACCCCTAAGTCAGGGCTGGATCAAGGTGCTATAGGGGTCATAGCTGCTGTAGTACAGACTTCCACCACTGTGACAAAATACCCAAACGATCAGCTTATAAAGAGGAAAGGTTTATTTTAACTCACGGTTCCAGAGGTTTCAGCAATGGTCATTTGTTCCACTGCTTTGGGGTTTGTGACAGCACATGCTAGGAACACATGTTAGAGTAAGCTGCTCAGCTCCTGGCACCCATCCGGGATCCCAGATCTTCTTTAAGAACCGCCAGGGACCTCACTTCCTCCCCACTCCCCAGAGTTCCCCACCTCCACACAGCAGCACTGGCTGCTGCCCAAGTCTTTGACACGGGGCCTTTGGAGGTCATGGGTTCAAACATAACTTGTTCACCCACCTGGTGTTGAGTATCGTTTGTGGAGATGGACATTACTTTGGTGTTGATCATATGAAATGAATGAGGAGGCATGATTCTTGCTCCACAGAAGTTCTCAGTCAAGCGAGTCAGTGCCTGTGACATCTAAATCATCAATTATACACTATGATGGATGCTATGAAAACCTTGAAAGGCTTGTCATTCAAGAGTCCTACAGCCCACGTGCCCATTCCAATCAGTGTCATCTTTTTGTTCGTGTGTCACAGAATTGGCTTAACCGGAAAATGAATGCTGATGGAGGAAGAGAGGTGGCATGGGGATGAAAGAGTGTTCTTCCCTGGAGAAGGTTCTCCAGAGCATGAACATGTCTGTCTGAATATTGGAAATGAGGAGAGACGTTTAGTGCAAACCCCGCACTGGGGATGCGATGCATTTGACTCTGAGCAGAGAGTGTTGCAGAGCCAGAGACTGCTTCCCCCTGGACAGAAGAGATGCCTTCCAGAAAAACCGTCTCCAAATTTGTGCACAAATCAACAGCTTGGATGGAGGCCAAGAAGCAAGCTCACTCCTTCACTGCCGAGTTATTTAAGCATTTAATGCTTCAGGCACAAGGGGCTATGTGTGAGCCGCCTTGTAAAAACTCCATGTTGGGTGCACTGGATAGGAAATGGCCTGGCTCCCTCCCTCGCTTACATACACACACACACACACAGAGAAAAAAAAAGCCATGCCGTTCCCTTTTCTAAGACTAGACTCCAGCTGGGTTCCTAAGCAGATACGTGCTATGTTGGTTTGAATGAGAAATGCCCTGCTTGGTGGAGTTATGGAACCTTTACGCAGTGCAGTCTTGATGGAGGAATACATCTCTGTGGATGGGCTTTGAGTGGGTTAAAGCCTCACCCTGCTTCCTGCCCTTTTTTGTCTGTCTCTCTGTCTCTGTCTCTCTTTCTGTCTGTCTCTCCTCTCTTCTCTTTTTCTTTCTCTCTGTCTCTCTATCTGTGTCTGTGTCTCTATCTCACTCCCCTCTCTCCCCCCTCTTTTCTCTCTCTCTTTGCTCTGTCTCTCTACATGTGTCTCTGTCTCTCTCTGTTTCTGTCTCTGTCTC
The DNA here is from genome assembly GCF_030254825.1 of Meriones unguiculatus. Lineage (NCBI taxonomy): Eukaryota > Metazoa > Chordata > Mammalia > Rodentia > Muridae > Meriones > Meriones unguiculatus. The sequence continues at coordinate 59,375,906 of NC_083366.1, forward strand.
TCTCTCTGCTTCCCATGTGTAACTGAGATAGGATCCACAGGCCTGCCATGCTTCCCCCACCAGTTTGGACTTTTCCCTCTAGAACCATAAGCTAAAATAAACCCTTCCTTCTGTTGTTTTTCATAAGAGAAAAGTAACTAATACAGGATCCAAAGTTGTTTAGACCTTACTCAGGCTGCTAAGATGCCAAGAAGAGACATTAAACAAAACCTTATCAAATGATCTTAGAACAGCAGAAGGTCCTCTCTGTAGCTCCAGTCTTCCATATTTTAGGGGGCAAATTGTAGGTAATGTTTACACAGGCATAGAAGGAGACAGGCTCATAGTCAGTGTGCAAATGACCAAGAATATTGTAACTTAAAATAAGACCATTTTGCTTTGTAAAGAGACTCCTAGACTCTTTCTCTTAAAGGACACATATGATGTTACAGTAAAATGACTTTTCTAGTGATTTTTTCATACTTGAAATTTAATGGACTTCATGAACATTATTCCAAACCAGCCCTTGTCTTATGAACCCTGCTGTTACCTTAAAAAAAATTAAGCTCTGGACTAAAGTTTTTAAGGAAACTGTTAAGGACCTACCCATAACTACCAAAGTGCAAAGATAGTTTCCAGAAAGTATGCTTTGGTAAAAACTTCCGGAAACAAATTCTTTCCTGAGAGAAATGGCTGCTGGGAAACATGGTGGTACAGATTCTGTCATTGCTTCCCGCATGACCTATGTTGGCTTCTGAGTGAAGATGTCAGTGCGGAATCTCAGTAGTGATTAGACTTGGTGATGCCTCCAGGAACCTAGCCCTACAGCTGATGGCTGTTTCCTGGGCGGCAACTGACCTGTTGGGTTCCCAGGACTGCTGTGTATGTCCTTCAGCACAGGATGACTTCTGCCAACCTGGTATAGCTCTTCAAGAACCAGCCAGACACTGGCTTTCCCATGTAACCATGCCCACCACAAAAATCAGTCCTGATTCACATTTCATTCCTCATTCAGACTTCGGGGGCGGGGGGAAGAAGGCAGGCATGTCCATCCCTTGCAGAATAAAGGAATGCTAATTCTGTCCAAAGATGTCCTCTGCAAAGATGGTGGCATTATACACTGTTTACTATGGAGAATCTACTCTTTCTTTTTCCAGATCTTACTGACACACACTACTTTTGCAATACACATCATATGAGGGCCTACTACATGCCAAGCATGTTGTGCTAAATATTATTGATGAAGAAAAGCTCACCAGTCAACATACAGTCTGCTGTACACATCTGAGCATTCTAAAGCATCAGATTCAACAAATCTTGTATCAAACATAATTGAAGTCTGGCTCAGTGGGTAAAGGCACTTGCTACTAAGCCTGATAGCCTGAGTTTGATCTCTGGGACCCATGTGGTAGGAAAAAGAAGACCAGCTCCAAAAAGTTGTCCTTAGACATCCATACATGCACACATACGAACACACACACACACACACACACACACACACACAACACACACACACACACACACACACACACGGAAGCATGGGAATTAAAAATCAAAAGAATAGGAATTAGGACAGTGTGCCTTTACCAAACACGTTCATACATTTTTCTCTTCCAAGTATTCCCTAGGCAATCCGGCATGATAATTATTTCCGTGGCATTTACCTTGTGTCAGGTATTGCAAGAGATCCAGAGCTTGTTGAAAGTGTACCAGAGGATGTGTATAATAGGTTCTAGGCAAACACTGCATCGCTTTAAATAAGCACCTGCAGATTAGGGTCCCCACAGCAGGAAAGCGGGTCTCCAGGTGTCTGTGTCCTGTGACTTGCTCGGGTAGTTCTCCCCTCCCACCAAGTGGCTTCCAGGGATCAAATTCAGGCTATCAGGTTTGGTGGCAAGCTCTTTTACCTGCTGAACCAACTTCACAGTGTGGCAAGCAATTCTGTGGAAGTAAATGCAAAGGACGGAGCTAGAAAGATGGCTTAGTGGTTAAATGCACCCACGTCTCTTGTAGAGGACCCAGCTTTGGTCCCCAACACCTATGAGATAGGCCCTCTTCTGACCCCTCTCCAATGGGCACCTCTCTGAACACATGTGGTGCACATAAATTTTTTTATAATTTATTCATTATATATATCCCAATTCCTCCCCTCAACTCCTCCCAGTCCCACCCTCCCTCTCTCTTCTCCTCTATCCTCTTCTCCTAGTTCACAGAAAGAGGGAGTTCTCCTCCTATGCCCTCTGCCCATAGCTTATCAAGTCTCTTCAGGACTGCCTGCATCCTCTTCCTCTGCCTGAATTCTTCTTCCTGACAAGGCCACATCACCAGGGGCACGTGATCAAAGAGCAGGCAACTGAGTTCATGACAGAGGCAGCCCCTGGTCCTCTTACTTGGGAACCCACCTGGAATCTGAGCTGCCAATTGGCTACATCTGAGCAGGATGTCTAGGTCCTCTCCATGCATGGTTCTTGGTTGGTGCATCAGTCTCTGCAGGACCATTTGGGCTCAGAACTTTTAGCTTTGTTGGTCTCCTTGTGGGGCTCCTGTCCCTTCTGTGTCCTTCTATTCCCTTCTTCTTCCATAAGACTTCCTGCACTCTGCCCAAAGTTTGGCTGTGAGTCTCAGCATCTGCTTTGATCCCCTATTGGGTGGGCCCTTTCAGAGGACCCTCTATAGTAGGCTCCCAACCTGTTCCTTCTCTTCCACTGCTTCTGGTGTCTATCCTGTTTGCCATTCTGAATGAGATTTAAGCATCCTCCCTAGGGTCCTCCTTGTTGTTTAGCTTCTTTAGGTCTGTAGAGTTTAGTATGTCTAGCCTATATTCTACAGCTAATATCCACTTATAAGTGAGTATATACCATGCATGTCTTTCTGGTTCTGGGTTACCTCACTCAGGATGATCTTTTCTAGTTCCATCCATTTGCCTGCAAATTTCATGATTTCCTTGTTTTTCATTGCCGAATAGTATTCCATTGTATAAATGGATGCACATGAATGTATGCAGCACACACACATGAAAATATTTTTTAAAAAGACATACATATGAAGTATCATCAGAGGTGCATATCATCAGAGACCAGTCTTGTAAGATGTCCTCCCTGAGTACATGACAGATAAGGGAGATAGGGATGAAGGTTACACTAGTAGCACACCAAGCTGCTGATGAAGAAGCCAGACCCTGGCTGCAAGCATTCTGAGCGTCACCTTTCTCTTTTGTTCATGATTAGACCAAACTGACACCCTGGTTTCCATTGCTTCTGAAGCCATCTTCTGCACATGGTGGTGAGGATACAGGGAGAAAGGAACCCTCGTACATTGCTGATAAACATGCCCAAATATCGTGGAAATCAGTGTGGGGGTTCAAAGACGATGGGAAATGAACAAAGCTTTTTACCTTCTCCAGTCAGACTCAGAAAGCCAGCGCTTTCCTCTGGCCCCAGTACGAGTGTGTCTGTGAACGATTGACCAGCAATGTGCAAAAACTGTAGCTTACTGGGACTGTCCAACTCTGGTCACCTCCTACCAGGATTAGCTAAACCTGTGTGGTACAGAAGAAGCAGATCGAGGTTCCCGGTCATTATTTGGTACTTGGTGCCACTCCATCAGCGTGAACACAGCATTTCTGTACATTTTTGTGTGTGTCTGTGATGTGTCTGTGATCTGTCTTTGCATCCGTAGGTCTGTCATTTTCCCATTCTCTCACCAGCCCTAGTCAGGGATCCAGAACAAAGTAGGGGAGGATTCAGCAGCCCACTGACGGACCAGTGGATAAGAACACTTGGCATGTGTGCCCAATGGAGTTTCGTTCAGTTGTAAAGAGCAAAACTGTCATTTTCAGGAAAAATGTACAGAACTAGAAAGCATCATGCCAAGAGAAATAAGCCAGACCTAGAAGGGCAGATACTGCACGCTTGCTCTAATATGTGGACTATGCATGTTAGGTTTCTTTGCTTGTTTGTTTGTTTGTTTTGTTTTAAGACATGAAAGTAGAAGGGAAGCTGCCTAGAAAATGAGATCAGTGGAGTGGGGAAGAGAGGTAGAATATGAACAAGAATGCTATGTATGAACAGGTTGTACATGCTATTTTGCATAATAAAGACACTTTTTATAATTTATTTATTTTAATTTTATGCACATTGGTGTTTTGACTGCATGTGTCTGTGTGAGGGTGTCAGATCCTCTGAAACAGGAGTTACAGACAGTTGTGAGCTGCCATGTGGGTGCTGGGAATTGAACCAGGGTCCTCTGGAAGAGCAGTCAGTGCTCTTAACCAGGGTCATCTCTCTAGCCACTCTTCTAATAAAGATACTTTTAGATGCAACTTTAAAAATAAATGACAAAGTTATTTCTTTATCCCCACACTTACCTCTTAAATGACATTTAAATTTAGAAGTCTTTATTTGCAAGAAAAGTCAATAGGACCCAATCTCCTACTCAAGAGTTCCTTGAAAGTGGAAAACAAACCTTTCCCTCCCAGTCTGAGCCCACGGTGCTCTGTACCAGTGCCAACCTTGGATGGCGGCTCTGAAGAACACCAACTGGAGGCCCCAGACCCTCTGCCCATCTGTTGCTAACCAGCTCTAGTGATCCTAAACTTCCTTCCTCCATAGCGTCCAGCAGACCTCACGTTCCAGGAACCTGCATCAACACTCTCATGCTTCTCTCCAGCAGACAAGAAGAAAAAAAAAAATTAAACTCGGGCTGCCTCGCTGTCAATGGCCATCCACTGCAGCTTGAAAGACATTTCAAGAACGCCAGAAAAGGTCAAAGGAGCTACAAGGAAATGGGGGAGAAAAAAAAAATGAATTGGTTTCCCAATCCATGCTGCTCAGTCCTTTTTCAGAACACGACAAGTGGAAAAGGAAAAATCTTTCATGGGCCTGTTTGATGCTCACGGCCAGAGGGGACCAGCCTAGGGTCTGGGAGCAGCGTACGGGGAGTCTTTGCTGCCATGGGCTATCCTCGCTGTGTTCTCCCCACACTGCCACACACTGCTCCAGAACTGCGCTCCCCGGTCTCAGGAATGCCAGCACAGCCGCCTTGTGCAGGACGGCAACACCCTGGGCCAGACAGCGACACAGCAGGACCAAGGTATAGGACAGGCCGAGTGCGTAGTGTGTAGCAACTACCGAAAAATAAAAGTGACCCAAATACTAACCAACATGTGCTGACTACCAGTTCATAATTCATGAGGGAACCACAGAGACTCCCTGCATTTACCTACACATTCATAGAGTCAGACCTACACACTTATTTCTATTCATATACATAACACATACAGCATTCCATACCCAAGCACAAAGAATTTTTTAATCTAATGTAAACAAACAAACAAACAAAACACAACAAACAAACAAAAACTCCATAAGCCTTGGAGTCTTGTTTGAAAGAAACTGTTAACTTACTTCACCCACAAACCATTAAATTAGAAACTCTCAAATGTGTATTTATGTGAACCATGAAGGGGATTCTGAGGAATCATTTGAAAACCCGATCTCCTCTTATGTTTTAGGTAAAAAGACCGAAGTTGGCTGGGCAGCACCTCAGTTGGTAGAGTGCTTGCCTCGTATTCATGACCCCCAGGTTCCTCTCCCACAATTTCATAAACCAAGTATGGTGACACAGGCCTGCAACCCCAGCCCTTTAGAGGTGGAGGCAGGGGGCTCAGAAGTTCAAGAGCACCCCAAGCTACAAAGCACAGCAGCAGCATGGGTATGTGAGACCCCATCTTTAAACAAACAAACAAACAAAAAACAAAACAAAAAAAAAAGCGTAAAAATATTTGCTGAGACATAATGCCTTGTAAGTCACTTTGGGAATTCAACTCTTCGTAACTACTCACAGCTTTTCAACTTTCATATGCTAAGACCTTTACAAATCAGCTGAAAAGGGACCATTTTGAACATCACCCAGTGGTGACGTCAGACAACAGCTGTTTTCTGTCACCGTTTGAATTGTCTTTATTGCATTTCGGCCCTATGGTTTTATAAAAATAAGTGTGGAAATGGAAAATATACACACGGAAATGAAATCCTCATGAATGTAACAAACTGAAGATGAAAGTAAAAATGAGGGGGCCAGTATGGTTAAACACTTACTAGCTCTAAACCAGTGAATAATAATAATAATAATAACAACAACAACAACAACAAAGCTAAGGAACTTTCATAGAATGTTGTGAATAGGTCAGGAAAGATCTAAGGGCAGAGGACAGTTAGGGACTTGGTTGTATTTTGCAGCCTGTGGGGACCGAGACCTTTCTTCTTGCATTGCTTTTTTTTTTTTTTCCACGCACTTCTGTGAAGTGGAAATGCTCAATGCTCAGAAAGTAGCTGCTTATAAAATTAGTAAGCTTGCAGAGGGCCTGAGTTCCTTTCCCATATCCCACCACGGGCAGCTCACAACCTCCACCAATACTTTCCTGGATATGGGACACATACATACACACAGAGAGAGATAAATAAAAATAAAATGAAGCACCCGCAGGTCAGTGAAGGAGGAAACGGGGTGCTGGCCTTCCACTCCTGTTTTCAAAGCCCCATGTAGAGAAGGCGAGGGCTGTGGCTTGGATAACTTACCCCACACCTCCTCGTGTGTTAAAGAGTTGACTCCCAGCCCGTCGCATTACTGGGAAGAGGTGGAGGCTGTAGGAAGTGTGTCTAGTGGGAGGACGTTGTGTCACTGGGGGACGCATGACCATGAGGAATACTGGGAGCCTCCTTTTCTGTCACGCTTTTGCTTCCTTGCTATGAGGGAAGTAGTTTGCTCCATCCCCAACTCTTCCCCCTACTACCATGATGTGCTGACCCTCCATAAGCCCAGAATCAACGAGGACAAACAGTCACCGAAGTCTCCAAACAGAAACCCCAAATCAACCTTTCGTTTTCGAAAAGCTGCTCCTTCGGGTGTTTTGAAATTTTTTTTTCCTAATAATAGAACCCGGACTAGCAACTAAAGAAGGCCCCTTGGGAAGCTCCCTGTTCCTGGGTTCATTATTCGCTCATGTCACACTGCTCTAACTCTACAGAAGGGTCTCGACCCAGCCCAGTGGTTCTCAGCAAGGGACACTTGTGTCCCCAGGAGACATTTGACAACTTCTGTAGACATTCTTGCCATGATTTAGGATGGGGTTCATACTAGCAGCTAGTGGAGGCAAGCCAAGGATAATATCAACCACCCTAAGCAGGGTAGGCCTCCATGCACTAAATCGCATGACCCAAAATGTCAACGTCAGCAGTTCTGTCGAAGAAAATTCTAGTCTGTACAGTCTACCTGTAATTCAGGAATTCAACCTCTATTTTAAAATTCACCAAATCCAGGTCATCTGTTTAAACCCCTTGAACTGTGTGTTTTTCCCCCCTGATTGACAAGGAATGAGTGACTACGTCCGTGTGGCTGGAAGAAGCTAAATAATTCAGAAAGAGACTGAATAATCACTGTCATTTGCCGAGCGCTTCCAGCAATCCGGCCAAGCACAGTTTTCAGAGCGTCTGTGTTTTTTAGCACATTTTATCCTGATAAGAGCCTAGGCCAGTCCACCATGTTCCCTATTTTACAGATAAGCAGTCTCGGGCTAACAAAGGTTAAGGGATGTGATCCAAGTTACAGAAGTCAAAAAAGCTAGGACTGAACTTTAGAAAGTCTGATGGGGGGGAGGGGCAGGACTGAAGACAAGGTAGATTAACCAAAAGCTGGCAAAGCAGCTGAGGTTCCCGCATGAGCTTCGAAGGAGAGAAAAGCTAGGTAGAAAGGCAGCTGGAACAGAGCCAGTGGGTCAAGATGAGATCACAGCAGCTTTTTCCTCTGGATTTTTTTTTTCCTCCCCTCAGATAGGATTTCTCTGTGTAGCCATGCCTGTCCTGGACTCGCTTTGTAGACCAGGCTGGCCTCGAACTCACAGAGATCCCCCTGCCTCTGCCTCCCCGAGTGCTGAGATTACAGGTGTGTGCCGCTGTGCTTGGCTCCCTTTGGGTTCTTAATGCTGACTCTGCCACGGAAACTGCAGTTCTGAGTCCCAGGCCTCTGAGGGATGTCAGGGCCCACTGCGTTACGCCCTGCTGTTTCATGTCTTCTCACCGTGGCTCCATCATGGCCTATAGAGAGAGGCTTCCCCCCACCCCACCCCCACTCACCCTCCTCACCTTCTGTGAACCCAGGCCTCGCTTTGTGCAAAAGCTGCAGACTTGTGAAGGGGACAGAAAGCACAGGCTGGGTTTGAGTCTGCCGCAGCAAAGTGCTGACCAGTGAGGACTGTTTATTAAGATCTTTATTCGAGGTGAGCTTGTGTCAGCTGGTTTATGGAGAGGCCCCCCGGTTTCAAGATCAGGCTTCCGTTTGTCTTCTTTGCTGAGCTGACAGGAGGACGGTGTGGAGAGTGCACCAGGCCCCCAAACATCTGCATTAGAGAATCAGCACTGAAGAGCCACAGCTCCAAATGGAATTGGAGTTCCGGCTGTGGAAGGCCCTTGTCTGTCAATAGATTAAGTTGCTATTTTTACCCAAAGAGGAAGCTAGCGGGAGGATAAATGAGTTAAGGACAGCAGAAACTGGCCTGCCAAGTTATTTCTGCATCGTCGCAAAAGGATATGGGGTGGACTTTTGTTTTGCTTTGTTTTGTTTTTGTTAATGGTGTTTGAAGAAAAGAATACTTAGAGAGCTATCTCATCTCAAATCTGGGTGCTCAGGGATAAATTTACCCTCCTCAGCGTGACCCCCCCCCTCCACCCACCACCCTACCTTGAGTAGGACTCTGAATTAGAAAAGATGAAAGCCTAGGGGCGGTCTGCCTCTGCTTAAAAGCCCAGGCCCTTTCTACCTTCTTATTTATACCTTCTGAGCTTCCAACTTCACCCAGGCGAGACAAGTCTTTGCAGAGGGAACTGTGATTATTGCCAGCACCACACAGGGGGGTGAGAACGGTGAGGGCAGTGAGTAGTTGACACACTATTAATCCCCACACTTTTCTCGGTTAGTGCTGATGAGACCTACTTGTGACAAACCTTACTGAAGAAGTGGCACTCATATAGAAACGGACACGAATTTGTAAAGACATAATTCTGTGAGCTGTGCGACCTGGACACCCTTAAGAAACCACCGCTCAGAAGATGTGGGTGGCCGAGTGATGAGGTGTGAGTTCTACAAACGTTTCTTGGCTCTTGGCGGGTTTAACTCGGGGGGTGGGGGGGTTAACCGTCCCGGAAATTCACCCACCACTAAAGCCATCTGAAGCCAGTGGCTTCTGAACTCATTGTCTCATGTCTGAGAAGAAGGAAATGTGGGCAAGGAGTGGCAGGATGAGAAGAAAATGAGAGAGAGTTCCTCCAGTGGGAGGGACTGCATGGGTGACTACCAAGGAAGAAGGGTAAATGCAGCCATGTTACCCTGACAGGGTGTGTGTTAGAGGAGGGAGGGGTTGGTGGTGTTAATGGATATTATGGCAGGAAATGGATGAAGATAATCTTTATTGGGACTGGTCACTTTTGAGCCCATGAAAGGCCAAGCCATAAGGAGTCTATACAGCCTATGTAAATCCCCTTGATTAATCAGTTACCGGTTCATTCAGGAGAGGAGTCTCTTGTGCTTTTTGATTTCATCTTGATCCACTGTTGGCCCTGCTCTTACTGTCTAAGGCAGTAGTTCTCAACCTTCCTAATGCTGTGACCTTTAAAAAAAAGTTGCTCATGTTGCATGACCCCAGTTATAAAATTATTTTCATTTCTGCTTCCTAACTGTAATTTTGCTACTGTTACGAGTCATAATGTAAATATATGTGTTTTCCAGTGGTCTTAGGCGACACCTGCAAAAGATTGTTTGACTCCCAAAGGGGTCAGAACCCACAGGTTGAGAATCCCTGGTCTAAGAGGCGCTAACCCTTGTCTCACAGCCATGCTTCCATCCCCTCAGCTCATCTGAGGTAACCCCCACCTCAGCTTCTGACAACACAGATTGTGTTTCACCCGGCTTTCACTCGCACACATGCTAGTATTCACTGTGCACCCTCCCGGGTCTAGCTTGTCGCTCAGCTTTAATGTGTGTGGCTCACCCACACGACCATGCAGAGCAGTATTTTGTATGTTTCGGATTTCTCATCCTCCCTGCTGCATGAATATGCTGCTGCCATTTATTTTCCCGTTTTAATGTGAATCGGTCTTATGCTTTACTTAAGGTTAAAGTTGAAAGTGCAGGTTGAAGGGTACAAGAGGCAAGAGACTAAAAATAACTTTCGCCAAATCCATGACTCCTGTGAAGAGTAGATGAGTAGATATGGGATTACAGCTCACACTGGCCTGACTGCAAAGCCCAGGCATTGGGTACCATGTTATCTTGTCTCAGAAAAGCAAGGTTTGCAGGGACTTCTCCCTGTTGGGTGAAAAGGTCCTTTGTCTTAATACTTTGGGAGGCTCGTGGGAGAGGGACGTTTGAACAATGTGGCATGGGTTCCCATCTTCCCATTCCTGTGGAATAATTCCCTCCAGGCATTTCACTCGGTCCAGCTGGCACTTTTTCTATGCTCTGTTACTTTGATTGGCTCTTCCAATAGGCCTGTCACAGTCTCCAGCACTGAGTAGCAGAAGCCGGAAGGGCACATAGCACCTGAGACCCAGAGAGATACTGAGCACAGGGCATACGCTTAGAGCCTTAGCTGTGGAGGTGAATTTGTCAGTGGGTTCACAAGTGAGAGACTGGGGTGAAGGTTCCCAGTTATTTATGTGTGCACACACCCATGTTGTTGCCTTGGCTGTCTTTCCTGCTCCCCATTTCTCCCGTGAATAGTCTCTGACGCCATTACCAGACTCTAAGGCGGACCATGTCCATGTCCAGTAAGTCAGCTAGCTGCGTCCTCATTAGCACTCTTACTGTCTGCACATTTGCTAGAAGGAGAAGAAAAGGAAAGAAGACTCTGAAGGAATATTTAAAGGTGCAGCGAGCTCTCAGTGGTTGATCTGGTGCTAACCGTCTGCCCTCTTCCATTGAATGGAAATTCATCGTAGATGGCCTATCAGCCCGGCACACAGAGAGCACGTAATGGGCATCCCTCTTGGCCCTTACAACCAGAAACTTCCCAACAGACCATCCACAAATGAGGATGTAAGAGACCACCTGTAGATGAACTATGAGGACCTCAAAGGTAAGATTTTAGTCCAGCTTGCTGCCCTGTAAATGGGCTCGGGATCAGCCGAGGCCGAAGCCTGTGTGGTTATCTGGTGGGTTCACAGGCGATTGTGAAGCAAGTGCATTCTCTGGAGTCAGTGAGCGTGGCTTGTTAAGGTGACAGAAGGCACCGGGCCAGCTGAGGTGGGAGCCAGTGGTCTCATTTACATGAGCACTGTGGTGGTACCCAGCCACCCCACCGGAACCACCCATCTGTGTCCTGCCGTGTCTGGGGAATCCTTGGCTTCTCTCCTTTGCCTCCCCTGAAAGGTGGGAGAGCCTGCTAGGAGGCCATTGGCACTCAGAAGATCTCAGACTTTAGAGCAGTCCTTTCAAAATTCATTTTTCTCAGAGACTGTGATAACTGTGAGTCTAGTTTGGACAGGGAGCTGATGAAACAGGTAGTCCGACATCAGCCTTACAAAGAATTATCACTATACACCAAACTCCAGCATTCTAGGATCTGCATAGAGAAAACAGGCTACAGCCATCAAGAGACGAGAGAAGAGAGATGAGAGCGGGGCTAGGTGTCTCCAAGGCCCCTGTCTCTGCCTGTGTGTTAGACTTGGGTCCACAGCCCAGACCTTTAGGATAAAGCCTTCTTCATGGTATAAGCTTGTTCAACTCGTTTTCTGGTCACTTGCAACCAAATATGCCATCCAAGTTTAGAACTTGAGTGCACAAGAGGCAAAGACACAGAGGATGGGCATAATTTCCCCATATTCTTGTTTGCACACCCAAAAAAGGGAGCTCCAGAAGAGGCATGCTGGGCTGTGGACAAAGGGGAGCGAAGGTCATGTGAAACTACTGACTATTGCTCTCTTAGTGGAGGTGGTTGGGGTTGTAGAGAGCAAATAAGTCTCAGCCCTGAAGACTGGCTGCAGCCCCACTCCATCTGGAAAGACTGCAAGTTTATTTAGCCAAATTCTGAAGCTCCCTTTTCCTCAGGTAGAACAGTCGTATGCAGCAAGATCATTAAAGGGCTGTCCTCAATGCTGTCTAGCTGTGCCTATGTCTGCTAAGGCAGGCATTGGTCCATAGGTCCCTGAGACATCAATGGCCACTGACTGCTGGGAATTTCCAGCTTCAGGAACTCATCAGCCCCTGCAGGTAAGACTTCATGACTCTATACTGTCACCTATGGTAGCCTTTAGGGATCTTGACTAAGGTAAATCCAGATCCTTGCCTTGATCCAGAAAAGGACTTCCAGGATGTGCCAATATGAAGCAGTGCTAGAGTTTATTAAAAGAGATTTCACTATAGATTTTAAGCCTGGGCATTAAAATAAAGAGAGGTGTGGGCTTCTTCAAGGAGAGTCCTGCTTCACTGTCGTTACCATTTTGGTGGTTTTTGAAGCTCTTAAAGGGCATTAAGGAGAAGCCTCTGAGGCGTTTCCTAGCGGAGGACATGATGACAGCTGACAGGGTGAAACCCTGGCTCACAAAGCTTGCATGGAAAGCTAATGTTTTTACTGTAAACAAAACTTTTTGTCTTGTTTGTGAGATTTCCCAAGAGATATCTTGGAAAGGAAAAAGGCCACCTGGCCTAGGCATGGCTCATCGCTATTTTAATATTCTTCTTCATATAAAAAGAATAGTGTCTTCAGGTCATTGGCCTTGGTAGCAAATGTTAATTATACTCAAATTCTTGACCTGAAGCTGATAAGAGGCTTCATCTAGACTTTGGAGTGAGTGGACACCTGGGTCTGTCCAGCACCACCCTCAGGCATGGAGATCTCCCCTGAAGCCCTGTCAGCCTTCCCCTGAAATTAGGAGGCAGAAGCCCCTTCTCTGTATGAGATCATCACTTACCCACTGTCTTTCCTCCTTTCTTAACCTCAAGGAATTCTCTTAGACATGTAAAGGTAAGGGCGAATATAGGGAGCAAGTCTGATATTCCTCCCTGTGGGCCTTGCCCTTTAAAACAAGGACAAGTCAGCAAAAAATGCCAGGCCTGAGAGTGGCTTTTGAACCCCTACTACATCCATCCCCTGAGGTGACAAACAGTAGATGACCTGGCTGCTTCCAGAGAGAGGAGAGCTGGCAAGGAAGAATGATGAGATGAGGGGGCTACAGAGAAGGTGGAGGGACATAAGTGAACTCTTCAAAGCTATTATCTTGATGCAAGATACTGGGCGCCTTCCTGCATGACGGAAGTACATATGCGTCATTAATTCGCTAGCTTCCTGTCTGTATCTCTGGGTTCCCAACTCTCTCTGCCTTCTGCACAAGGCACAGCAAGTTCTATATTTGAGCAGCTGTCATCCTCTGCATAGCCAAGCTCTGCAATGCGCAGAGGAAGCAAGCTAATCCAGCAACGGGATGATGGAGGTCAAAGGGTACTACATGAGGCTCTTCATTAAATGAAGAGCTGACAAATTTATGAAAATCATGCATCAGTTAATCCATTACTCATAATAATTAATAGTTAATTAACACTGAGATAGAGCCTGACCCTACTTTTCATCTCCACTAACTCTGAGTACCTATTTGCAGTCCCAGCTCCAGGGCAGAAAATGGAATGCACACGGACAGTGTTCAAGCCAGCCCAAGGCTAGTGGAGTAGATGAAATGAACCTTCTAATAATGGCAGGACTTCCTCCGAGTGTGCATGTGTATTTCAAAGTTTCTAGGATGGGAGAGGGAGAGACGGTTCAGGGTTGAGAGTGCTTCCTGCTCTCAAAGAGGAGCAGAGTTAGGTTCCAAGCACCCGCACAGGGCAGCCCACAGCAGCCTGTAACTCCTGAGCATCCAACCCTCTCTTGTGGATTCCACATGCACCTGCACTCACACATGCACATGTGCACACACAGAGACACGTGTGCACATCATGTAGAATAAACCAACTAGATCTTTATACTTTGGAAATCACGGCTGTAGTCAGTTCTTACAGTTTGTCATTGCCCTGGCATCCTTTCGAACACAAGCTTGGCTTTCTCTAGCAAGGCCACTCACCTTGACAGCTTCCAGTTCTTAAAGTGATCAGCTGGGTACCTGCCATAGTCAACGACCAGGCCAGCTGGGTACAATGGACTTGCTGTCCGGTGACCACATCTCTTATGTGGACATGAGCTGTGCTGCAGTGACTACCTCAAAGGTACAATATGTCTTCATAGACTTTATTACTGCTTTCTCTACCAGGTGGGTCCAACTTTTTGACATTGGAACACAACATATGTATCTACAAAGCTCATATCTGAAAACACACACACACACACACACACATACACAAACTTCATGTTTTAAGTAAGTTTGGGATTCACTATCTGGGCCCACATGGTCCATGGGCTGCAGGATGAATGTGCCTGCCTGGAACTCACCAACTAGACCTCCTCTTAGGAATTCTGCTTGGATACAAATCTAGACCCCAGTAAATCATAAAGTCAGTTCATTCACTCCTCCTCCCCACTTCCTGTTTCTCCCTAGTCCCTCCCTCTCTCCTGTTTTCTTTTTCTCTCCTTGCTCGCTGAACATGCGTGTGGCTGATGTCTCTCTTCGGCTCCATGGACCGTGTGAAGCATGTTGCCCTCCTGTCTAGGATCTGTGAACTGTGCACTGCTTCTATGACAGTGCAGGTCTTGTTGAATTCCTTCCTCTGTGACATGCCTGACTGATAATCCCAAATCTAGCCCTGGGTGCTTAGGCTAACTAGAAAAGGGAAAAAATAGGAAGCTGTATGAGTGTCCACTTTCCCAGATCTGAGGGCATATGAGAAAGTAGCCTTATGGTCCTGCAGCCACAGCCATTCTGCTCCTGTACCATCCCTTAACCACGATGGACTATGCCACTATCAATCCTTCCTCCCTTAGTGGTTCCTTGGCAAGTACTGGCCACAACAGAGAGAAAAGCCACCAATACAGAAGCTTTGTTCAGATCAATTTGCAGGTTTGGGATGCAATTTAGTTTTGTTTCTTCCAAGGATTACAACAGTATATACTGCTATAAAGAGTGGCTGTCTTTTCTATAACATTATTAGTCACTGGTGATTATCACCTGGATAATCAATAGTTTGGATTGGGGTGATCTTGTCCTCCTGGGGAGCATGGTAGTGTTTATGGTTTTGATCATCATGGACAAAGAGATGTTGCAGGAATCTCATGGAGAGGGGGGGGTCTAGAAATCTGCTAAATGCCTTATAACAAAGACTCATGTAACCCGCAGGGTCAGTAGTGCAAAGCTGAGAAACTTTGGCCTGGGTCTGTTTACTCACGTGTGGTTGTAGAGCATTCTATTCTAGTGCCATCGCTCATGTTTTATTTATTTATTAGCCAAAACAATCATATAAAGGTAAAAGTAAACCTTCCTGGCCAACTATTTGGTTTCCCTGAGGCAGAATTCATGTGGTAAATGTCAGTAAATGCTTGATTCCTTCACTTGCCAGTTTTCAAAATAATAAGGCAGTACTGTTCAGATGCGATAGTGCAGGCATCGGTAGCTACTGAAACATGTGGAGAGGTCCAGTGCTTTACACCCCCAAGTTAAGTGCTTAACGAAAGAAAGAAAGAAAGAAAGAAAGAAAGAAAGAAAGAAAGAAAGAAAGAAAGAAACCCATTGGTTATTTCCAGAACCCAAGTAACTGCACCTGGTGATGGCGGCAGGTGATGATGTAAGCAATTGCTAGGTCTCTGAGGGCAGGCCAGCAGCATTGCCTGCACACTGACAATATTGCCACTCAATGAAGGCAATCCTAAACAACATTAACAATGAAGATCATTCCCTCTGAGAAAATTTTTCCTCCCACCCTCTGGAATATCTCTGACTGGAGAGAAATCAGATACTTCATGGTTCCCACCCTCAAGTTGCCAGGAGCCTCGCAGAGAATGATAACAGCTTTATGAAGTGATGGGGTAGGGATTTCAACGTCAAGGGCAGGGTTTACCGGGGAGACGTCAGTGGAACTTAACTTCATAGGACCAGATCTGGGCTTCGTCCAGGCAGGGGAGAAGGAACAGACCCACAGCAACACTGAGGCAGGACGCGTGCTGCATAACACAGTCCCTGTGTGAGAGAGCTCAGGGTGCAGCTGGGCAGGCTCGTGCAGCAGCAGAAGTCACCTCCAGGAGGGCCTTGGTCCTGGAGCTAGTGATGAACAACAGAGCATTCTTTTTTCCTTACACCCTTCCTGGGCTATAACAAAATGCTGTATGTATTAGCTTCTTTTCTCTCTTGCCACTGTGACCAAAAACCAGACAAGAAGCAACTTAAAGGAGGAAGGATTTTGGCTCATGGTCTGAGAGGGGACTTTCTATTATAAACAGGAAAGGCATGGCTACTGAATAGCTGTATCCATGATGACATAGGCCCACAACTCTCAGATTTCAGGGGATCAGCAAAAAACTCAGACCAGAAACACAGCCAGTCAATAAACCTCAAATCCCACCATAGGCTCCATGTGGTGAAGATTCCACAACAGTGCCACCAAAAGAGACCAAGGATTTTCAACACACAAGCCTGTAAGGAACACTTCACATTCAAACCAAAACACCATACAGTCTACCCACTTGAAGTAAATTATTCAGTGGCTTTTAGTGTATTCGCAGCACTGTTTCTCCATCAGCACCAGTTTTGGAATGTCTTTTTTTTATTCCAAAGAGAAACCCCACATGACTTAGCTAGGATACTCCAATCCGTCTCTTGTTAAACAAAGTAGAGAGGGGTGAGAAAATGGGGATTTTCGTATTGGACATATTTTTTCTCTCACCTTCCACTTCCCAGCACCCAACATAACAGACACAAATGGACGACCCATCCATCCATTCATTCATCTTCAGGATGCGAGTGTAGGGACCTACCTGTAGCCCCAGAATCCTCACTCTTCACCAGCTGCGGCCACTCACAGTCATCCACTTGTGCACCAGCCCTCCCACACCCAGACCTTGCTTTCTCACCTTGGCAGGGAACACCTGAGGGAATGTTGCTGTGATGGCCTTTGCCTTTGGCAAGTTTACACACATCTGGACTTTGTTCCCTGGAGCCTGGGCTCAGCAGCTCTGCCCCCAGATTTCCCACCTCTGGGCTTGTTCATTATTTCTGAGAGCTAATTGACTTCCTCTCTGAATCCTCGCTGTATACCTACCCACCTTACCAAACCATCTACTTTTCCTTCCTCAAGATGGGGGAAGGAAACGTTGTTCCCAAAAACCAAAACATGAACCCATGACATACTTAATAATGACATAGTTCTTCCAAGTTCTTTCTAGGCTCTAGAAAACATGGTCCTCGTTTTAGAGATGGGAAACACATGGGGCTCTGAGAGCTTTTGTGCTGTTTCTAGGCCTGTCCCACACACAAATGGAAGCACCTCCTTGCAGTGGAAGGCTGTGACACTGCCATCCATGAGGAGGGCTCTAAGCACACAGCGATGCCTGCTTCTTGTCTCACAACAGATCTGTGCGCAGGACTAACGGAGCATGTCTGGAAGGTCAACCGAGTCCCAACTCCCTGTGACTTTCTGCCTTGCTACCCTTAGCTTGGGCTTTCATCTTCATGGTCAAAACTTCTCCTCCAGATTCTAGCTTTTTACCAAAAAGATAACAGCTTTTCTAAAAGTCTTGTTCAGTAGGCAGCTTCATCCATTTTCTATTGCCCGGACAAACTACTAGAGACTAGCAGCCTATGAGTAAGAGAAATTTGTTTGGCCCTTAAGGCTCTGGAGACTGAGAAGGCCAAGAGCAAGACATCTGGTCAACATCTGTCGAGAGTATGCTTAGTCTGTTGTAACATGACAGAGGATGACACAGGGAGATAGAGCCACTGGCGTCATCACGAGGACCTCACATTCATAACCTCACAGGATCTCTCCTAGTGGCTCACTCTACCAAACACCATTAATGTATAAATTTGGGGCTTAAATTTCTAACAAGAATGAAGATATTTCCAGGTCATAGCGGGAGGTATCAGCTCTATTGTAATGTTTCTGCTATAAACAGAACCCTATGCCTCTTGTATAAGACAGAACAAAATGGGTATTGGGGATGAGACCTGCAGTGTTGAGCTGATGTTTCTGATCTTGTCCTGTCACATCACCCCTAAACAGAATCCAGTTCCTCTGGCCTCTCAAAATGCAGCTGGCCCCACATCCAAGCCTGGCTGCTTCTCTCTGGCTCACCACGTTCTGCTGGATTAAACCACCAAGCAGGGCCTCTATTGGCTGTGAGCTGAGTGCAGAGTCCCATAGGCAGCTGCTAGGCACCCAGCCTGACCTAGCCTGATTGTAACCACCTTGAGTGGTTAAATCTTCCACTGTGTAGCTCTGGGCAGTTTTCTTCACATGATTTCCCAGCCATCAACACAAAAAGAGTGTCTGGTGTCCTTGAAACTACAACACTACCATACGACATGGGATAAGCCAGGTACACTCAGACTTGGATAAAGTCCCTTTTGTCCTGACAGTAGATAAGCCTTTCCTTCTGAGTCACAGGAACCAGCTGCTCTTGCTTGCACCTAGACCCACACACTTCTGTCGTAAGTCCCTGCTTCACTGCATCCTGTCTGCTTCCCTTCAGTCTCTGGCTCCTTGGAGCCAGTTCTCATGGACCGGGGCCAGGGAAGAGGTGGGTCGTTTTTATTGATTTTGCTGCTGGCGAAAGTCCCTGCTTTGAAGAGAGTTAAAAAGTCCCGGGGATACGCAAGGTAGCCCCCCTGGCTCTCTGCTTCCCAGCACTCACTGAGCTGCAGGCCTTCATGAAAGCGCGTCCAATGAGCTCATTTCCAGATGTGCCAGGAGCCCCCTTTGCAGAAACCAGACCCACAAGGCCTCCGACATAAATTATGTCTTAATTACCATTATGAGATGAATGGGAAGATCTGAGCGGCACTAACCAGAGGGTGGGGGATGGGAGCCAGGAGAGATTCAGGAGATTTGAGGAAACAGAGGATACAATAAAAAGTCTAGCAGAAACACCCAAGTTCACACATGCCTGCCTTACCCTCCATTGCCTTTAGTTGATGGGCCCAAATGGCCTAGGAAGCTTAGTTGTGTGACAGAAAGCCTGGCAAGGTTGTATTTTTCCAAGAGGAAAATGTATGGCCCGGTTCAGCTGCCCACCCCAAGAAGCCCTGCTCCTGAGGCTTGGTCAGTGAGGGTTACATGGTATTAAACCTTGTCACATCCCCCTTTCACATTGAACCCAACATGTCCCATGTTGCTAAGAAGAACACAGCATTCCTGGGTCCCTCAAGTCAAGTAGGGTCAACTTGCCCAAACTCTCAGAAAATTAAACAAGGACAAGCCTTACTGAGTATAAAGCCATCTTGTGTTTTCAGAGAGTATCCTTCAAAATTGTGGCCCCTAGCGAAAACTGTAACACTATTTAAGAAGTACCAGGCACTAGGAAGGATGTGAGTTTCTAGAATTCTGGCTTTTAGGCCTGAATTCTAGGCTAGCCAGAACACTTCCTGCCCATCTATTGGCTGTCTCAGGTAGGAAAGGAGGATTTAAATTAAGGATGATTAAAAACCACTCCTGTCTCCTATTCTGTGTGCTCAAGTGCAATAAAGCACGTGGGTCTTTCTTTCTGCATGAATTCTCTTAGAGAAAAAATATGAATCAAAGATGCTCACGATAATGATGGTTGAGTGGTTACCATGAGCCCTTGCAAAGCACTTTTAACCTGTTAGCTCTTAATCCTCACAGCAATTCTATTATGGAGTGATACTAACAGCGCAAACCTACTAATGAATTAAGAAGAGTATGGAGAGATAAGTAGCTAACCACCACATTTCTGCTCAGGGTAGTCCAGACAAACCTTCAGTTTAACAAGCCCAAAGCTGAGCTTCCATCTCCCCTCCTCTACCTCATACAAACATACCCTTCCAGTCTTCCACTGTCAAATAACTAGCAATCCCCACACTTCCTACAATCCAGACCAACTGCCTTTGCTGTCCCCCCAACCCCAAGGCCCTACAAGACATGCTGTCTTTTCTTTCTAAATGAGCTAGCTGCTTAGGATTTTTAAAACAGTTTTGCAAAATTTAGATGCCAAAAAAAAAAAAAAAGAGGGCATTCTCCATTTCATTCCATTACAACTTGGAATTTATTTAATTACAGAAGAAGCGTCGGCAATAGATCAAGTTGCCACTGTCACATACATGATCTCTGTACTCAGACCTTTTTAGTGGCTTCCCATCTCACTGTGGCTGAAATCCAAAGTCGTTTACCTGTAAGGTTCTCCTCCACTGTCCACCCCTCTGGTACTCCCACGAGCCTCATTCCCCCAGCTCTTACCCCAACTCAGCCACACTGGCCTCTTCCTCCTCTTCTCAAGCACACCAGGCCCCTCCCTCTCTCAGGCCTTGCCTGGCCTGCTCTTTCTTCACACACCCCAGCCTCTTTCCTCACTTTCTTCTGAACTCCGTACCTTCCTCTTCTGACCAGGTTAAGTGACGCTTCTCCCATGCTCCTGAGTCCTCCTGGCTTGCTTTATCCTGGTTTGTTTTCATCTTCGGTGGGTATCTGTGTCTGACATACAGTATATGCTGTGTTTATTTTCATCCCCATTTATTCCTCACAAAGTTAAACTTTACAAGGACAGACAGGCTACTGTGTACACTGCGAAGTCCCCAGAGCCAGGGACAGTGTCTGGTGGCATTCCAAAAAGGCCACTCAACAGACCCAAAGTGGCCTTTGTTTTCTAAACCTAACTCTTTTCTGATATTTGTGACTAGTGAGTTTTTGGCATAGCAAGAGAGCCCACGATCTCTCACATGAAAGAGGGTGGGGAAATAATGCCTTTTGTATGTCACCTGTGCTCTTTAATTACCTATAACACAACCCACTGTGGATTTCTGAATGATACAAGGCATTTAAGCCACCAATTACCTAATTATTTGACTCTTAATGAACTCATTAGTGAGTGCTTGTGACAGTATAGACTAAGGCTGAAGGGATTACCGTCTCCTTCCACACCAAGGCGAGTCACATACCCTAATATAAACAAACAACAAAGTGATTTGTTAAAGACAGATAATGAGTGCAATATAATGATGAAAATAAACTTTTAAAAAGCCATTTATTTACTTCAGAGCTACCTGTGAGAGATGGAAACTGCCGTTACTGCTACAATTATGGCAGAGAGAAGTCAAACAGTGCTGGAGGGTGAAGAGTGAATCCCAAGGCACACTCATTTCCCAGGTGAGGAATTTTATGCTCATTAGCAGGTACTTTCCAGTTCTTGGCATTCGGGAGTCTTGGATAGATGACTGTGAATCACCATCAGAAAGCCATAAATGAGGCAATGGAGTTAAAACAGCAAACGTTCAGAATAGACATCTGCTTTAACCACATGACAACATAATTAATTATCCACACTGGGATAATTTTGACAGGGAGAGAAAAATAAACAAACACTATATAATTTTTAAGGGTGCATTTGTAGATTGACAAATTGGTTTCACTAATGGTAGGTCTATAAAATCATTTAAGTCATAAATCACTGCCAAAGGCAAAATTATTTCTCAAAATTAAAAGGGCGATGTGCATTAAAGCGAAAGTTTTAAAGTTTATTAGATTCATTTGTCTAGGTAGTTTTAAAACAGTATTAAGCAGAATATCATCCCTGGCTTCTAATCACTTATTATAATAGTTGTGTGATATCTCCATATATGATAATATGTTGATGGTATTTTTTTGTAGAATATATCTCAATATGTGAATAATTTTCATAAAATCACCTGCAATCTTTTCTAATGTTGAATTGTGTATTTCATAAGTGTGAAGTTACTGACACTCAATGGACTCTTCTGCCCAGGTGTTGTTTACCCTGAGCAGTTCTGGTATTGAAGCTGGGGCCTCACACCTGTTGGGACCCTACTCCACTCTTAGACCACAGCCACAGCAAGAAATCGTTCTCTCTACAAAAGCACCGCGTGAACTGAGAACACATCCTACAAAGTGGAAGATAGTCTTGGTTCTCACGTCTCTTATTCAAATGTGTTAACATCTCAATCCAATCCAAATCTCTTTTTTTTTCTGGTTGAGCCCCAAACTTGTGGTCCTCTTGTTTCAGCGTCCAAAGCACTAGGCACATACAACCATGTGGGGTCCTTTGCTTGTATTCTGTCCCTGGAAGAAACAGCTCTCGTGGCTAAGAAATAAAAGCCGTGGTTTATTCTGGAGCAAATATGAGTGACCGTGGGCAGGAATGTACATTTAGAGCTCCACAAATTCAATGTTTCAATAAGAAGAGTTTTTATAGTAAGAGAACAAAAAGAGTTTATAAGTCAAGGGATTGTAAAATAGATTGGTAGCAGTATCGGAGGGCTGGTTTCCAACAGGGTGAGGAAATCTTCTGATTGACCTCAAATGCTACCGGATGACATTCTCAGCTCTGGGGTTGGTAGAAGCTCATGGTCTGCTAAGTTAACAGACTCCAAAAGGCTTTTAGTCATTATCACAGTATGTTAGTGTTGAGATAGGGTTGGGCAAGGCATAGCTATTTAGTGGGTTAATGCTGGCCCAAGATAAGGTGCAATTAGACCTGGACCTGCAACTTTCCAACCTCACCACAGCGTCACTGCAGTCCTCAGTCAGTCTTGGCTGGCACAGCTTCTGCCCAGGGATTCTCATTCACAATCCGGAGAGAGCTTCTCTGGCAAATGATTTATAAAGCAGAGCTTATCCACTGAGCTAGCTGCTTATGATTTTTAAAACGATTTTGCCAAATTTAGATGCCAAAAAATAAAGGGCATTCTCCATTTCGTTCCATTACAAATTAGAATTTATTTAATTACAGAAGAAGCATTGGCAATAGATCAAGTTAATACAAAGCAACATTAACCCCACATTTAAGTAATATCATTTTTTCTACACTTCCTTTGGTTTCCTATGTGGAAGTTCTTCTTCCTCTTCTTCTTCTTCTTCTTCTTATTATTATTATTATTATTATTATTATTATTTAGGATCAGCTTATGAAGAATCAAGTGTCACTGTGGTTTTTTTTTCTTCAAACAAAATTTGTTTTCTGCTACTTCTCCTCACCTCCTCCCTCTCCCCCACCAGAAGTCCTGTTTTCAACAATTATATTTCCCTAAAAGCTTAAAGAGCTGAAGTTCTTTGGTTCACAGTACAGCCAATCTTTGCTTAAAGATTTACTAGCTGATTTGGACAAAATGCAAACAATTTTTAGGGAACTCATTTATTTTAAGAAAGGGGGGGGGAGTAAAAGGTCAGTGTCCTCTTGGTATGCTGGCGTTGGTTTTCAGAGTGGCCTTCCAGGGAGGGCCCAGAGTTTCTGAAGTCTAAGAGCAGGAAGAAAAGGGGAAAAGGCTCATTCCGCCATGCACGGCGTGTTTTCAGCTTGCCTTCATCTCAATCACAAATATTTTATAGTTCGATTTCTCTGTGTATAAATAGAAATGTTTATGTCTGTCAACTGTGGCTTCTGTTTGGTTAGGAGACTCTCACAGCTGATTTGGGTGCAATTACAAACGATGAATACACTGCACCCAGTTCCAAATAGTTCCCTGTTCCGTGCATTTCTTAACTTAGTTATAATACTCTCTCCCACTTTACTGTGCTTTCAAAATCTATCTCTTGTTGCGCTTGTCTTGAATTGTTTATCGTTTGTCTTTCTTTGATAGAATGAACTCCCAAAGCCTTTACTTTGATCCCGTAACTTAAGTGGGGAAAAAAAAAAAAGTCAAAGTATTGTTTCATCTAATTGGTTTTGTCATGAAGTAACTGATCTAAATAAGTATTGTTTAACCATGTGTGAAGTTCTATGAATGGAGCCATTTGATCATACTAGCAGCACCAAAAAAAAAAAAAAAAAAAAAAAAAACATCTGAGCAAAATACCATAAAAGAATAGTCATGTTTTTAGATGAGCAAGTCATATTTCCGGCGTGCCATGTAAACATAGTGACATATGTTAAAACTAATTTTTAAATAACTTTTGAAAAAGGGATGTTGTCTTCTGAGTTTACATATGATCAGTATGTCCCTGCTATTTGTGCCAAATGACAGCAAGAATATGAAGGGGATTCACAGTCATCGCTCACTATTTTGAGAAATGGTTATTTGGTATTTAAGTTTTTATTAAAAGGATGCTTTTAGCTTAAAGAGTTTGTGTTTGTTTTGGAAAAAAAAAATTCACAAAGGTTATGAAGAAGAAAAGAGTGTCCTGCCAGCAAATCACTGACCACACGTGCGGGCCTGAGTCTGCATCTCCAACATATCTACAGACAGCTGGGCGCGCAGCATGTCTGTAAACCCAGAACTTGGAAAGAGGAGAAGGTAAATCCCTGGAGTCCGGTGAGGGATTCTGTCCAAAAATAATGAGGTAGAGGATGAGAGACGAAGACACCCAGTGTGTCCTTCTGGCCTCCATTCACATGGCACATGAACACATACACGCGCACACACACACACACACACACACGTACACACATACACCCACTCACAAAGTCAAAACAAGGAGGGGAAAATCTATCACCTACATAAACAAAGAGAGCCACCCTTGTTCCTGCACATTGCTTCCAGCCTCTCTCCCCTATACCAAAACATGTGGCTGATGGAGTCCTGGGCTCTGTAACACTTGCTCACTTTATTGGTTCTGGGCTTCTGGAGGACCCTGACTAACATGCTGGCCTTGGACAACGAAACGACGGAGCCCTCCAGAAACAATCTATCGGGCCGACAGCCTGTCTAACCTCTGGAGTGTGACTGGATACATCGCTACAGTTTTAAGCTACCCGCTCTATGTTGCTTGTTACGGCAACTGTGAGACGCCAACGAATGGCTCTCTCCCCTCAGGGGAGCCTCACAAGTCCTCAGAGCTGCTTCTGACTTACTCTGAAGACAGCCGTATCTCTCGGTCTTAGCAATGTGGTAAGTACAATTTTTAAAACTCTTAGACTCCCCTGGAACTGACCTGATACAGGAGCAATTTTGACTTTTTTTTTTTTTTTTTTTTTTTTTGTAACACAAAAAACTTTGGTACCCACAAAGGGGGCCAAAGAGGATACAGATGGTTATGGTTGTGTTGGAGACAGGATTACTTTTGATACCTCGGACTTCTATGTGAGCTGTCCCCCAAGTCCTAAAGTACACCCCTCCCAGACTCCACCTCTCCATGAGAAATGAACATATAGCTTCATCAGATGCCCATGGTTTCATAAAATGTCAAGGAACTTATGTTCTCTGATCATCTCCAAATCCCTTTCTCTGCTTTAAAGAAGCCTTACTGTTCCTCCAGAGCATACCTCACAGGGACAGGAAGTTGAGGGAGAATGTTCTGAAGGCCTAAGAAGAAGGAGAAGAATGTCACGTTACCTAGCAGGTAACAGGTTAAGGCTGAACTTGAGCCTTAGGCCATTCCTGAGACACCCGGGACTTATTCCCTCCAACCACCTTTCTCTTCATGTTCCTCGGGTACTATCCAGCGCTGCCTTCTCTCTGTTCCTTAGCGATGCATGAACATAGTCACTGGCCTTCTAAAACTTCATCATTCGTCCTCAGACGCATTACTTAACCTTTATGTGTAAGCAGGGCCTTCATTTGGAAAATAAGTGTGATAGTATTCAGCCATAACGTGGAAAGGAGTTTAAAGGAAAAAGAGTGAAGCCGCAACACCAGTTACACACATTCTCCATAGACCTCAGAAACATTAAGGTAAATGAGAGACAGCAGAAGGCACACGTGTCAGATGCTTTCATCTAGATGGAATATACAAAGTAAGTAAATTCAGAGAAACAGGACGTACCTTGGAGCGTACCAGAGGAGGGAAAGCTGGGAAACAAGAGGGATTCCGTAACGGCTTAATGAATCACTAGGTTGGATTATGTTCCTCCAGGAAAAGGTAAAAAGTATAGACCCAAACAGCTGAGAATGTAACTTCTATAGATATTGACTGCATTGATGGTCCCCAAATCCAGTACAACTGGCATCCTTTCAAGAAGCAGGAATTTGGACACAAAGATGAATATGGGGATGACAGTATGCACATACACAGGACAGTTCCCTTAGGATGAGGATGTTGGAGATGCAGACAAGGGCCAATGGATCATTAAGACTGTAGTCCATGCCAGAAGCAAGACAGAGGCACGCGGAGAGTCCTCTCAGCCTCACAGGAGGTCCTGCATCACCTGAGGGCCTTTCTGCCCGCAGCACTATGAGGGGACACTTCCCGTTATTTGAATTCTCTAGGTTTACAGTGTGTCATTAGAGCACACTGGGGAAGTGAGATGTGCAGTTTCCTCTGGGGGTGATGAAAATGCTCCAGAACTAGACAGAGGGAGAACGATATGTTGGAACTGTATTGAATGTCATTGACTTGTCAATTCGAAGTGGCTAAATTTGATGTAAATTTCACCTCAGTAAAGTGGATGTCCATACACACACATGCTCATGCACACAGACAAACACACACTCGCATACACGTACACACACTAACATGTACCACAGTGAGGTGCTGAGGGTTTTCATTGGTTCAACCCACAGGAACTCAGACACAGACCCCGCAACACACAGACCTCTGGGTGAGCGCTGCAATATTTTCCAGTCTTCCAACGAACTTTCCACCTTTAGACCTCAAATAAGGAACAAGCAACTGAACCCCCAAACTGTGTTCCCTTTATGTAGACCCTTCTAGCTCTCTCCTGCTAACTTAAGCCATTGAAGACGACGATGAGACATTTCACAGCAACTCATTTTTCCAGGAGTTTCCCATCCGGAAGATAAATTCTAGCTCCCCTCCCCGAGGCCACCCTGACACCAAGTATTCAGAAAATTATATTGGGCCAAATCTGTAAAAACTTCAGTTATTTCCATCTCAGCCTGCAGAGAACCTGTGTGCAAGAATGAGCCCATCAGCTGCTAACAGCAGACAAGCAAGCTGTCTTTCTCCCAGTTGCCCAAACGGAAATCCACACACCTGACCTGAGGTACAGGCTCCAATCGCAGGGTCACTGTCCTCCACACAGTTCATTTCATACGGGTGGGTGGACAATCTGCTGAAATGATTAAAGACCCAGGAAAAGTAAAGAGGGTTTTAATCACCCACAGAAAAATTACTGACTCACCTTAAAGGGGCATTGCTTCCCCCATTCCACCTCCCAGAGTGATGCAACAGGAACATGGAAAGCTTTGCTTTCTGTTGAAAAGCCAGCCCGTGAGAGATTCGGTGTTTTGTGAAATAGGAAATTGATCAAGGGAGAAAAGGGCAAGGGAGAAGAATTGTGCAAGGGAACTAGAGCAATGGAAGGTAAAATTCAAGGAGACACATTAGACTGCAATGGTCGATTTGAATCAAGCATGCCATAGATTTGGGGCCAGCGTTTTTGATAATATATGCCTCAAATTATGTCCTACAGAACTGCAGTTAACATGGCCCAGCACATGTCAACCCAGTGTGTCTTCGTGAAAGCCCCCTTCTCCAGTTATTCATATTTTACGGTTTTTACGCTGGGTGCCATCTGTGAGCATGTAGGGAAGGGAGCTACAGCTCTCAGCCCTGCGTCTGGCCAGCAGCTCCAAGCACTGGCTTCAGCCACACATCTCACACCGGATACATATTTATGTCTGAGTTGTGTTCTTCTCCACCAATACGCACTGTGGAGTCTCCGTGTCACTCCCTTTCCATAGAGGAATCAGCTAATGCCACAGTCAAACACTGCTGGAGGAGGAAAGGAAAATGCTGTTTTCCAAACAACAGCGAGTTCAAGACCTACGTGGAACATGGGACTCTCATCACCACATTAACAGGCTGCTGGGGAAAGAGTTCTCCTCACTTTCATCTGTCATCACTATCACAAAAACGGAAGCTGCATTTACAAACATACTGTCTAAGATAAGCCATGTGAGAAAATCTGCAAGTCAAATTAATAATAATGATGAAAAAAATAACGATTGAAGTAATTGTAACCTCTACTCCCAGCACACCTAGACCAAGCCTTGCACTGAATAGTTTCTATAATTTATCTGTTTTAATCCTTCCAACCGCCCGACAGGATACATGGCATTATCCCCATTTTGCAGATGATGTAACTGAAGACTCAGGGAATGTTGCCAAGCTCATGGGCTGTTAAGTGGAGCCAGCAGCTAGCCCTCCAATTTAAGTTTCTCTAATTCCAAACCCATGATGCTGATTATAGAGTTGTCTGCCCAGAGGCAGGTTTTCCCATACCTGCTGGTCATCTCCCCTCGGTGAATACAGATTCTTTCTGTTACAGGGGGCGATTTTGCTGCAGTTTCCATTGCTGTGCTTCTGTGTGACCAGGACTGCTGCTCTGACATAGGCAGACGCCTGGTTAATGAAGGAGGTAAGCGAGTGTGCTTGCTGGCTGGGTTTTAAAAGAAAAGCCCAAGAGTTAAAAACAAGTGAATATAGTTATTGCAAAGACAAATAATAAAAATGGAGAGCCCCTGAAAGTATTGGAAGGGAAATCTGGGTGCCCTGCAGTTAAGATATAATTGCTAAAGAAAGGAAAACAGAGGGCTGAAAGGGATGAAGAAACCCAACCCACAACCCTGAAATCTAAGGTGAAGGCAGAGATGAGAAAATGCTTCTCTTAGGTAATTAAAACTAGAGTCTTCCAAGATATGAAGTTAGACACCTGAAAATTATATATTTCTAATTTCTAATCCATATACTGGAGTGCCATAGGCTAGGCAGCCTCCCAGGTATTAATGAAAAGGCTGCAGCAGGAGGCCTAAAAAAATCACTGCAGCATGCCAAAGCTAACAATGTGAGCCCAGAAAACCCAGGAAAAAAAATGGCCAAGTAAATTTCCTTGAGAGGTTGATTTTTAAATTGTTCTCAAACCGGCACGACTTCTCTATACTGCCATATCTGTATGTCTGAGTATGTCAGTATGTCCACATGTCTGTGCTTGTCTGTGTGTCTGTGTGTGTGTGTGTGTGTGTGTGTGTGTGTGTGGCAGGGTGGGGCACGGGGTGATTCTAAGAATATTTTCCGGATGGCATTCTCTTTCTTTGAAAGGTACCTTATTATTCTTTGATCTGACATCACCCCAAAGTTGAGCTAAAGTCTAATGACTTCCCACACTTAGCAAGACTGGATCAGTTCCGGTACTTAGACCAAAATGGATGTGCAGCCGGAGACAGACGAACCCACTTCTGCTTTGGGCAGCCTGTTACACCGACTTCTAAGCCTCTAAAGAGCCTGGGTGTTACAGAGCCGGGGTGTGAAAGGCCAGCACTGCCTAAATCCTGCTTCCTGGTTCTGTCTTCTCCTCAGGCAGAACACAGGCTTTCTTCCAAACCTCTCTCCATGTCTAAGCCTGCTCGGCCCCTGCTGGTGGGGTATAAATTAATCTCAGCTCTGTAGACAGCATTTTGGCTATGTGCATCAAAAATATCAATAATATCCTCTTCTGAAAACCACACAGAAATATAATATGCACAAAAGATTTATGGCTGAAAATGTTAATTACAGAATCAGTTAAAACTGGAAGGAAAAATACAGTGTCCAATTATGGAAGGATGTTTGGGCAAATAATAATCCATCCATTTATGTAAGGATATTTTTATCATTAAAATGATTATGATATGCTAAAATAAAAAGGAGCTATGAATTCATTACAGTAAAAATTCCGCCATAAAAATACCACCCACAGGATGAAAAGTGCCAAATATATTTATTTCTACATAGCTGAATTCTGTTTATATATATAAAGGAAATAACATTTCTTTCTTAGGTATTTTTTCCTTTTTCTTATCCAACTTTTATATAATGGATGCTAATGTCTTACTTGAAAGTAGAAATGTCAAGTGGGAAGACCCAGATACTCCACAGCTTCATGACCTCAGCCCGGGACTCAACACCCCTGAACTATGGGTCCCTCTCCAATGACAGGAAGATCACTTGTTGATGAAAAGAGTCAGTATTAGGAAGGCACTGACAAGTAGTAAATGCTAGGTAAATATTGCCCATTATTATCAGGCATTTATTAAGCACCTATCACATGCAAATATGTAACATTTTGACACAGACAATGGCTCCATATTCTTAAAGAGGGAAAACAGAACTGTAAACAGATACTGACGATTCTAAGAGGTGAACTCGGGAGAGTACTGAAAGAGCATAGAAGTGAGTCCAGTCATGTCAACACAAGAATTTTCACACCCATTGTCCACTGTCGTTAATACTAGAATCCCTCCAACAGTCTGACACCCAAATACCATTTAACGTTTATATGTTTAAAGTGACTTGATGGAAAGCAAATATCCACAGATTGACTGTCCCCAAGGCAGACAGGACAGAAGCCCATCCCCGCAAGGGTATAGAGCATTTTGATGTCCGCCCATGGCTGTAATCTGCACCACCATCCCAGGTCATCCTCACAGGGGAACCTCTAAAAAAGTGACCTCTATGAAAGCCTAGAGGGGCAGAGTGAGCTGGCACAGTCACTCTGCAAGATGGAACAAAGACACGACACACGCCCAGGTACATCAGGAAGCAAATTGGCATCCCCAGAGATGCTACCGAAAGGGCCTCCCATCAGAAAGTGCTCACCTGCTGCCGCTTGGGCCTTGCATGTCGTCCAAAGAGCCACGTGTGAAGGTTTGCTCTGAACAGTACCAGCAGATGGTACCGTTATGAAACGGTGGACCTGGTGGAGCAGATTAAACCTTTGGGAGCATGTAGCTGAAGGAGAGACTGGTACTGCAGCCGCTTCCTGCCTCTCCCCCTTTGGTTGCTAATGGTATGGACTGTTGCCAGTCATGTGCTCCTGCCATGGGGCAGGGCCTCACCATAGGCCCAAAGGCAATGAGTCCAAGCAGCCTTGGACTGCTGTATACATACATACCTGGCATACATGGCATACATCCATACCTGTATGCCAAAAAAGACCTTTCCCCCTTGAAATCTTAGCGTCGTTGGGTATTTTTCATAGTGGTGGAAAACTGACTAGAACATCACGCTTTCATTTATTCTATCATCTTTACTATCCCTATCACGTATCATTTGATGACACAGATACTGTTAAAAAGTTTCTGAGGTTTATATATCACTCCACCCAGTGATATAATCTTATGGGATCACTGTCATATATGCAGGCCACGTCTCATGACATATGAATAAAAGTTTATAGAAGGTAGAGGAAGAAGGAAGTGAAGAGGATTTAGAAGATTCTGAATCAGCCTAACATGATGATCTACACAATAAAGTTAGGATCAGAAACAATTTCTCCATAATCATCTGTATTTAATAAGGTGAATTTTCCACTCACAGTAGAGGCAAAAAGGGTTTCACATACCAATAATCACACAGACAGTTGGGAAAAGCCAAGCATGAAACCCTAGAAAGAAGCCATTTGAATAGCCCACTCTTAAGAGCTCATCTTTTTTAGCAAGAACCAAGGAATGAGACACAGACTTCTTGTTGACCTCAAGACTCTGAGATCAGGTACATTTTTGTACTTGTTAACTCACCTTTCGTTTACATCTGACAAGCACTTTTGAATCTATAAGCCATCCCTGAAGGCTTCTTAGTCTTACTGAGAAATAGCAACGCGGTCTGAGGAAAAACAATACTGAATTTGAAATCAGTTACCTGGCAGTGATCCTGACTCAACTTCTGGTTAGTTGTTGGACTTACCAATTGGCTTGAGCACCTCTTAGCTTTACCTTCCCCGCCCCCCCCCACAACACTGACGTACTGACGGCCACCCCTTTAGATTGCTGAGAAGTCAAATGCAATGCATGATGCCTTTTGATACCTGCCGTAAAACGGCGAGGTTCATAAACACGACGGCCTTCTGAATAAAATAATGGATTTTTAGAGCTCAAATACATCCTTACACACTAATCAGAGGTCGAGCAGAGTGACTACTTGGCAATGGTGCCAGTCAATTGGACCATTGCTGAAGTCACTGACTGCGATGGTTAATTAAGCTGACAACTTGACTGAACTCGTAATCAGTCACCTGGAGGAGACACCTCTGCACACATCTGTTAGAAGATTCAAAAAGGTTCAGCTGAGGAGAAAAGACCCACCCTGAATGCTGGTGGCACCATCCCAGGGACCTTACTGAGTAAAAGGGCACAAAGGGAGAAGCCTTCCAAGCCAGCATTGATCTCTCTCTCTCTCTCTCTCTCTCTCTCTCTCTCTCTCTCTCTCTCTTTTTGCTGCCATCCCTCTTGATGTAAGCAGGCAGCCTCCTGCTGCTGTGCCTTTCCTGCCAAGATGGACTGACACTCAGACCGGGCAAAATAAACCCTTCCTCCCTTAGTTGCACCACACCAGTTTTTTTGCTCACAGAAGTGAGAAACACAATGGATACACCAATAGACATATTTCCCAATGAAATTAGAACCACCAAAAAAGGAAGAGCTTTCTTTTTATGCAACTCACATGGCTTTCATCCAACTGGAGGGATTAATCTACTGTTTGAACATCTAGGTTAATAATATACATTACTGACATAAAGAAATGAAGAGCCGCTGTAGGATTAGACAAATCTCTCCTGGGCCCTACATTTTGGTGTAGAATCTATGATGCTATGTATGGCTGTTGTCCACACATTCTTCTGTTGCCAAAACGGGCCTTCCTCATACAATGACAGCCAAGCAGACGCTTAGCAACTTCCCCAACCATAACTGGATGCAGTGATTGTCACGAGTGATGAAATATGATTAGCAAATTACAGCTCTGATGTTTTATTTTAAGGGCACATAAAGAAAATGAATGGATTGAGCTGTTTTGCATTTTTCAGTTGAATCATTTAAAAACGAGTGGGTAATGGAGAAGGCAAGAATGATGGCTGGAAGAAAAGGCACAAATAACGTGCCACTTCACAGCCTATCAGCATAATTCATCCTCGCCTCCAGCCCTGAACTGTTGTATGGTGTTGCTGTACATGGTTAAACAGCTGCCATTTATTTCTGGCATCTTTATTTTAGTGCTGGATAATTTGGCCTGGAATTTTTTTTTTTTATTTCATATAAAAATGCAGAAAAAGAAAAACATTACATGGCGGTCTCATGATGGTTTCACATGGTGTTGTCGTTACTAGTTAGATCACCCACGGGACTTAAGCAAAGGCTCAACTTATTTTGTAGGTGTGTGGGGGATGTTTCCTGTCTCATGGCACATCTACTTTACAATAAACTGCATTGTGGCAAAGCCCAGGGCTTGGGAGATCCTTTTAGGATCTTCGCTACCTTCCAATACCTCATACAGGAAACAGCACAGCTGCCTTTTGTTTCTGTCTTCAAATCCTCGACTTTCAACTCTTCACACCTCTCCCACAGAGTTGGCAGTGAAGCAAAATTCCATAAACCCCTCATTTCTCATTGATACCATTATAAAATTAGAGGCGCATTCCTTTGGAAATAAATTTGGCACTGAATCATGATTGCTGAAGCACAGTTAGGAATATCGTATGTTTGTAATTTGAGGACTCGAAAGGCTAACGCAGGAAGACTTCTGTGAGTTCAAGGTCAGCCTGAGATACAGCGAGAGACCTTGTCTCCAAAAATCAATGAGAGGCAGGACTGTCAGAGGAAGGGAAGAAGAAAGGGAAGGAGGTTGGGAGGAATGGAGGAAAGGAGGGAGAGAGGAAAGGAGGGGGGTTTAAGCACATCTTTCAAACAGTAAAGATACAATACTCAAAACGACGATACAAGAAGAGAGACTTAGGCATGAGCTCAAGCTCACCAGATAGCAAACCCAAGATCTGGGTTTTTTGTCATCTGTCCTTAAAGAAGTAAAGAATGTTAAAGTGGGTTAAGAGGTATTACTTTATGGCGCACACAGATTAAAGGTGATTGTGATTATGACACAGGTTCTACATTCGTATCGCTCAAGTTGAAAGCATGACTAAGATTGAATTACTGTACGGAAGCTACACCAACAGGTCAGGTAGCCGCATCGATCGAGACGGCTTCTCCTCTCTGACTGTTTTTAAATGCAAGTCTTACATCATTCAGACTCGTTAGCGATCTCTGACCTGTGGCTCAGTGAACAAATATCTCCTTGCAAGCGTGAGGACTGCGTTTGGATGGCCAGAACCCATGTGAAGTGGGGCACAGTGGTGCACAGCTATGATCCCAGCCCTCCTGAAGGGAGGCGGAAGGGGGAGACAGGAGAACCTTCTGGAGCTTGGGAGCAGCTAACCTGGTGTACTCAAAAGTGAACATCTAGAAACCTTGCCTCAAAGGTAGAAGGCAAAGACCGATACGTAAGGTTCTCTTTCGACCTCCATGCGAATAATGTGCCGCATCTGTACTCACACACAGACACAACAAGCACATAACACACATATACAAATACAAACATAGTCTCACACACACACACACACACGCATATACATATACACATACACACACATCACATATGTGTAAAGATATTAAAAGTTAAATTAAAACCCTTATTGCTGGTGGTGCACACCTAAAATCCTAGCACTTGGGAGACAGAGGCAGGAAGATCAGAAATTTGAGGCCAGCCTGCGCTCTATGAGACCAATGTTTCAAAAGACAAAACAGAATTCTTACTGACTTTTCAAATTATACATATAAAACAATCATACATATAAAACAAATTAAACACTTCAGAAAAAACATAACATAAATAATGAAAGTTATGTGTAACTACCAAATCCATTGTTTCTGAGTTCTGATTGAAACCATGTCCAGTTATGTTAACTATCCCCCCGCTCTGCCTGAATTGGGATAGCTGAGGTCGATCATGCTGGGACTATTTTTTAATTGCCTGCCTTTACTTTCAAATGGTTTCTGGACACAAAACAGATTATGTGGGCCTTTGACCTATAACATACCTCCAAAAGAAAGGCCATTATCAGCCACTGTGGGTTTAAGTATTCTCTA
This sequence comes from Meriones unguiculatus, assembly GCF_030254825.1. Taxonomy (NCBI): domain Eukaryota; kingdom Metazoa; phylum Chordata; class Mammalia; order Rodentia; family Muridae; genus Meriones; species Meriones unguiculatus. Next base: position 59,410,825 of record NC_083366.1, read on the forward strand.
TTTCTTTTCCCATAATTTGCTTTAACTTATCCTCTTATAAACTGAATTTTCTGTTTTGTTTTGCTTTTGTTTTTCGAAACAGGGTTTCTCTGTGTAGTGTTGGCTGTCCTGGATTCGCTTTGTAAACCAGGCTGGCCTCGAACTCACAGCAATCTGCCTGCCTCTGCCTCCTGAATGCTGGGATTACAGGCATGCACCACTGCGCCAGTTCAGCTGAATTTGTAAACACAAGATTTCTGATGTGTTCATCTTTTGGTTTGAAACTAGGCAATGAAATTTCACTTTCACTTCTTTTGCATTTCCAAGAAGATGTGCTGGGGAGTAGATGGTGACTAGCAACTTTTTAAAAGTCCCAGGCAAAAGGCCATTTTATCTGAGTTCCCTCTGTGAATCAGAGAAGCAGATACTGCCTGAACAACTGGAGTGCCGCAAAAAAAAAATCGTTGGATCTCAAGATCACTTACTTGGATAACAAATGAATTGCTTAAAAAGACATTTCTTTATTACAATAAAAATAAATACTTAAAATAAGATTTTACAATGCTTAAGATATAGGGTTGTAAAAGAAAAATAAGGCACATATGCAGTCCCATTAGAAGATGCCCTGCATGAGCTTAAAAGTTATCTCATTTACTTCCCATTTCTGTAACGCTTTAGATCATAAAAGCTATGGAGACATAGTGGGGAGGACTCACGAGATTATCCCTCTGCTCCCACATCCAACACTTTTCTCCCTTGCAATCCAAGCCATGTCCCCAACTCACTTTGCAACAAGCTCAACCAGGTCCTCTAGCGCTCAGAAGGTTGAGGAGGAACGCCAACACGCTGGGTCCTTACGAGACTTCACATGCACGCTGGGGGAGCAGCCATGCCACCTGGTCCCTGCACTGTAGCCTGAACAACTGCAGCTGCCATGTCATAAACAGCAGAGGAAGCCCAAGAGTCTGGCGGAGTCTGGACTCTGATGACTACACACTGCCAAACCAGTATTAACGGCTGCCTCTCTCCAGACTGCTCCTTGCTTGTTTAAGCTACCATGAGTTAGATTTCATGTTTCTTAGGGCCAAATGTATTGCAAACCAACACAACACCTTAGCAGAGCCTGGTTTCTCCAAGACCCTAGCACCTACACCGGAGAAGAGGCAGCCAGAGGCCAGAAACCCCTTCACTCCGTCGACTCCTAGACAGAAGTAAAGATTCTCTGCAAAGCAGATTCCACAACATACAGAAGCACATGACACAGGAGCTAAAGTTGAGAATCAAGAAGAACATCTCTGAGATAAGCCTATCTTATCTTCAAATGATGATTTGCATCTTTCTGGAAAGTGATAAGGTTTCTGTACTGCAGTAAAATAAGCGACAGTCCCTCTTCGACCACCAACCCCCTACTCTATCCCTCCTGGACCACCAGCCTCCCTGCTCTGGTCCCTCCTGGATTGTCAGCCTCCCTACCCTATCGTTGAGTTGGGCCCCACCATTTCAAAGAAAACAATCTTAGAACATCAGGCAAAGCTACAATTCAGACAGGAATGCCAAACATAATCCAGATGTAATTTTGTCACTATTAACCCCGTTCTGGGGTGACCTGTTTTCAAATGCAAGCTCTGTTGTGGGGCTGCCTGCTTGCCGGACCCAGCTGGGCTCCCACTAACCCTTTGTAACCACTCCCCAACCTCTGTGCTTTTGTTTTCTAGTCTGTAGAATATGGAGAGACAGAGAATCCCTGAATAGAATAATTGCAGAGAGTAACTCAAGTGTGGATCATTTACAGTAATGAATGGCTTGTGTTTAAAACAAACAGAGCAGGGAATGCCAAGAGCTCAATAAATATTATACCTTATTATAGGTGTTTAAAAGCCAACCCCACCTTACACATAAATATTCATATAGTGTGTAAGTATCAGCATTTGTGTAAAAATGTATGTATAAACATCATTTTTATTTGTATTCTCAGGTAAAATATGGAATGATGTTTCAATTTTATCACCCCAAATGCAGAGACAGACAAGCCCCCAGTGAATAAATTACCTTTTTGTCTTTTCCGTCTACTTAAAAACGTTGGGGAAAAGGGAGACCTGAAGAGATGGCTCAGTAATTAAGAGCACTGACTGTTCTTCCAGAGGACCTGGGTTTGAGGCCCAGCACTCCCTTGCTCACGCACAACCATCATAACTCCAGTTCCAGGGGATCTGGTGTCCTCTCCTGGCCTCTGCAGGTACTAGGCATGCCCATGTTTGCACATACACGCATTCAGGCAAATACATTCATACACATAAAAATACATCTTTTAAATACATTATTTATGCCTGTAATCCCAGCACTCAAGGAGGTAGAGGTAGGCACATCTCTGTGAGTTCAAAGTCAGCCTGGTCTACAAATCAAGTCCAGGACAACTACAGCTACACAGAGAAACTCTGTCTTGAAAACAATACAAAAAAAAAAAAGAAAGAAAGAAAGAAAGAAAGAAAAGATTATTACATTTTCTTTACTGTGTATGTGTTTGTGCACACGTGTGCCACAGCTCACAGGTGGCAATCAGACAGCAACTTTCAAGGGCAGTTCTCTCCTTCCAACATGTTTGTCCTGGGGGTGGATCTCAGACCATCAAGAGCTCGGAGGGCGGCGGCAGGGTCCCTTAACCTGCTGAGCCATCTTGCCTGCCCCTGCCTCTGCTTACAAAAATAAACAAGTGAAAATTTCTATGTCAGGGCTCATTTGTGTAATGAAACCCTAAAAAGGCTCTCCCCTCTCTTCTTTTCTTTCTGCTTGTTTATTTTTAGATGAAATCTCACTCTGTGGTCCATGCTGGCTTTGAACTAACAACCCTCTGACTTAGCCTGTCATGTGCCACCAAACTGAGCCTCACTTGATGTTATTTTCATGAAAACCTGAGAGAATACAGACACTTCCTTGGAAACCTTTTCAGATTCGCCCTCTTTGAGTATCAGTTGCTAATTGCACATACACGATCAATCAGCAAACAAGCCTGGGGTCTTGTTTGGTTAGTCCTTTTCCTGCTTGCAGAATTTACTGTACTTCCTGTATAGTTTCTATCTTAACTGTCCCCAAAGGCTCAGTCCCCAGTGTGTGGCATTCTTTCGGAGTTGTGGAACCTTCCAGAAACAGAGCCTACTGGGGAGTTCTGGTCTGTCAGAATCCTCACAGGGAACTGTGGGATTCGGGTCTCTCCCTACACCTTTCCTTTTGGTACCTGGCCATGAGTGGAATGGACCTTGTAGACCCATGATTTCTGCTGTGATGTGCTGGTTCTCCATCACCTTCCAAAGCAACAAAGGCCACCCAAAACAACGAAAACCTGCAAAACTGCAAGGCAAAATAAATATTTTTTTTTATACTTAGACTATGTCAAATATTTTGTTTCAGCAATAAGAAGCTATTTAACAAATGGCCTCTGTTCTCAGTCTTCAACTTTTCTTAGTTCTATTGTTTAAATTTGTGATTCCCTTTAGTAACTCTCAGCTGTTCAGTCTTCTAAATATTTTACACACTGTTGCTCATCTAAAATAACTTCCATCGGCCAAGAAGGGTTGTCCTTAAGCTAACTAATTTTTTTTTTCTTCGCATTTCCCCATACTGAAAGGACTGGTCATTCCCCATCCATTGTAGCTTGTTCCGACCAGCCAACACCCTCCATCTCCTCTCTAACCTGAGCGTTCTTCAGGCTTCCTTTCTTTCGGGGTTTCAGTCTTCCCAAAGCCTGCTCTGTCTGCCAAGCGCCTTCTCCCACCCTTGCGCTTAGAATCCCGGATGCCTCTGCAGCTCCGACACTGCCTTCCGAATTGCCTTCCTTCGCTGCTGCAGCTGCCGTTACTCCTTAGCCATGGTCAGTCAGAGCCGGGGGGAGAGACCTGTCCCCTCTGTACCCTGTCTCCCAGGTTAGAAAGTCGTCACTGCCACATTTCAGTTGTCAGCACCACGATGCACGGATCAGATAGTCCCTTTTATTCTTTCATCTTGGCAGCACCTAAGAATTAGTGTCTAATGACACAGAGGCAAAAAGTTAATGGAAATTTAATTGGGGGGAGAAAAACAACAATAATAAAAACCTAGTATCCCAACAGGAATTAAACCCAGTGGCCATAACAGGAGGCAAATATTCCATCCTCCGGGCTTTGGAGAGGAGTGGAGTGTACTTGGCTACAGAGAGGCATCATGTCCGTAATACAGGTGATTCCTGTATTTTCCCAGTATTACTTTGGTCAACAAAATGAAGAAAGGAAGTGAATTCCAATTTAAATGTCAGAGCTACCTACTGTAAGAATTCTGAACAGAGGGCCTTAATGAAAATAGGATTTAATTTCCTGTAAATGTTTGAGTTCTTTAACCCTAATATATAGAAGTGATGAATATTTATACCAAAGAATTGCATCTTCCTCACAGAATAGTGTTTAGTCAGCCACAAACAAAGGAATTGCGGGAGAATTTTTTTTTTTAAGGATTTTTATGGATTTTTCTGGAGGAAATAACATCTGGATAATTTTGTGCCTTCTTTCATATTTTTCTCCAAAAGGTTAAGGTGTACCAAAAATGCTGCAAGCATATTCTTAAATAATATCTTTACTTATTCTTTTAAAATTTCATGCATGTATAAAGTGTATTCTAATCTGATCCACCCTCAACTCAAGTACAGTGTTTCGAAGGCTCCGCATTCTGGCTGCCTGCAGGGATTTAAGCTATTGGGCTATTGTGATGCGTTTTTAGTTTTTAAATGAATTAAGCTTATCCAATATTTTATATCCAGATTAACCTAGTTTTCATCCAATCTCTGGTACTTAAGGGAAGTAGGGCTCCCTGAATAAAGTAGGAACATTTCAACACAGTGAGGTTGAAATGAGGAGAAACCTCAGCCTCTAACCTCATTTGCTTTCTTCATTTGTATCTTTTTTTTTTTTTTTCCAGACAGGGTCTCGTTATGTAGCCCTTACTAGAACGTAACTTGCTGTGTAAACCAAACTGGCTTTGAACTCGCAGAGATGTTAACATCCTCAAAAGCACTGGGCCTAAAGCCCTGTGTGCTTTCCGCATTCAAGGCGTCTTGCTCTTTCCTTATGCCTTGTGACGTGGCTGTGTGCAACACAACCTGAGGCTCCAACTAAACCAACTGTTGAATCACTGAAAATTCAGCAAAACGTTCTCAGGAAGAAACAGTGCACTGCAGGATGCCAGAAATATTAAAACCCAAGCAAACACTACAGAAGTGGCAAGCTTCCACTGAACGTTTAGAAGGGAAAAGAAAAGAGAAGAAAAACCTGAAGATTTTATTTTCAAATATCAACATATATTTAATACTAGGATTCACAAGGTAGAGATAGATCCCTGTGAATTCAAGGCCAGTGTGGGCTACGCAGGGACTATGAGAGACCCTATCTCAGAAGAAGAAGAACTAATCACAACAACAGCAATAAAAAGAATAAATGCAAATCAGAATGTCAACAGATGTTTTTTAAAGCCCTTAATAATAATAATAATAATAATAATAATAATAATAATAATAAACTCTGTCTACTTTTATTTTATGTGTATGGGAGTTTACCTGTAGGTTTGTCTGCATACCACATGCATGCAGTACCTGTGGGGGCCAGAAGAGGGCAATGAGTCCCTGAAACTGGAGTTACAGATGGGTGTGAGTGGCCATGTGGGTACTAGGAACTCAACCCTGGTCTCAAGAGCAGCAAGTGCTACTGAGCTGTCTCTCCTACCCCTCAAAATTATTTTTAAAGGGCCTTAATCCACAGCCATTAATAAACATCCTTGCAATAAATATCTGGGACTCTGGTTGGTGGTGGTAGAAAAACCACAGTTGTGGAGAAACTGAAAGAAAAGCATATGGAACCCATAAGCAAAAATCCACAATATCCCTGTGTTCGGGTCATTTAGATAGCTGACCTGAGACTGACAAAACTTTTGCAAGCTTCATGATAGGTATTTATAAGCCTCTGTTATTGAGAGAATAAAAATGCCTTTATGAGTTGTTAATCAATAAAAGATAGGTTTCAAATGCTTTAACTTCATCCTCAATTAGTTATGTTGAAAGCTATGTTAAAAATGAACTAATGAAGATGGAAGATCAGGTGTCTTAAGCTTGGGTGGTGAGACAGGCCCGGTCCTTACTTGCCTCTGATCCTAATTCATTCCCACCAGCAGTCCGTGTCAAATATCTGTACTTTTTAGTCTAATTAAATGTCACTCACACCATGGAATTTTGTCTAGTTCTGCTTTCTCCTTTCCTATGCAGAGGGAACACTTTACTTGCATCCGTCCGGTAGAGACTACAGTGTTGTAGCGTAAGCATCACAAGCCTGACATTGATATGTCCTACTTCTTCCTTGAGAAAGAAGGTCTTAAGGATATGTGTCATTCTCTATACATGTGTCCTTCCCAAAGCACTAAGCATTAAGCCTTGCCCTTAGTAACAATCAATGAACATGAGTTGAATTACTTAATTAAGGTTTCTGTCCACTCAATATAAAATGTCTGCTTGAAGACAAAGGCCAGGCAATGAGAAGGCTCACTGGGTAATCGATACTTCAATTTTTATGCGTCCAATCAATGTTGTATGTTACAGTAAATAAGGTGCCATAGTATTTATCTGCACACACTGTGAAATGTCTCTTCTGTTTGCCCTCCCCACCAGAAGTTGGTGACTTTGGAAAAGTCATTGCCCCCTTTCAGGGGCAATAAATAAGGCAATACCAGCCAGTCTCTCATACATGGCACTCTTGCAGCAAAGGTGGTAGAAAAGATAAGACACAAACTAACAAAAATCTTAGCATGTGAGGACATGTATCTGTTAATGAGCTTGGTTTCACAATGCACAGTTCATGCAAATATCAAAACATTTGTTGATATGTACCATAGATGCAAACAGTTGTGAGGTGTATGAACCCATATGGAGCTCAAATCAACCCTCACATAAGCACTGCCAAGAAGCTGCTCTCTTACCTAGGCTGAGAAAATAAGAGAAGGTTTTACTACCAGGCCCAAGGCAGAGGTGTCCTGGCAGGCAGGATTGCTCACGAGGGCCACATTGGCTCTCCGTGTGTCGTCTAGCTAGAAGGAATACTTTAGCTTCTCCCTTCCTCTACAGTTATTCTTATTGGCCAAACCTAGCCATAGAGCATTTTGTGATGTTGTCTGGAAGTATTGTCTCTGAGGTTGATGCTGGGCAGGAGACAAGAGCAGGTGCTGCTACTTAACTTCAAGGCTATTCCTGGGATACCCAGGTACCCCCACAAGATGTACCATAGAAGAAGTAAGTTACACTTATCCTGAGAGAAAGATCACCTTGAGTCACGGTGACCTCATCTTCCCCCAAACATTTTACTGCACTCTCAGTTTCCTCTGGAAGGAAACTCCAGTGTATCTGAATTACCGACATCACTACCTTGTGCTCTGGGAACATTAAGTAAAACAAGACTCATTTGAATACATGCATAGCAGCACGGAAAGTGCAGATGTGATGACAGAGACAGCTACCATGGCAACTGGGCAAGTAGCACACACAGAGCGGATACACTGAATGAAGGATAGTCCCTGTCTAAGGCAGGGCACAGTGGAGGGGCTTCAGATTTTGTCATGCTACTCAGAGAAAGAGAGAGAAAAAAAAAGGCACAATTCAAAGCTCATTAATTCAGCCGGGCATGGTGGCACATACCTTTAGTTCCAGCACTGAGAGGCAGAGACAGGCAAAGAAGTTCTGAGTTCAAGTACAGCCTGTTCTACAGAGCAAGATCCAGAAAAGCCAGGGGGACACAGAGAAACTTTGCCTCAAAACCAAACCAAACCAAGCAACCAAACAAACAAACAAACAAAAAAACAACCACAAAAGAAAAAGTTATGAACTAAGCTGGGGATGAAGACTTGGGGTTGCATTTTAACATTCACTGGACCCTGAATATGATCCCTAGCATTGTGAAATAAATAAACAAAATTTTGAGCTATTTCTAGAATTTTCCATGACTGGGCCAAGAATGATGGGGAAGGACGGGATCTCGTTTTCTGTATCGGAGCTATCCCGTTAATAGGATGGGGCATGATGTCTGCCCCATTCCTCTCACCACAGAGACAGGAGTAAGTCCAGTTAGTGATAGCACATCACGTGCTACTAAGCGGTTTAGAATCCAAGAAGACAGCCAAAAACTCCTTGTGGATCTGTTCATCTCAAAGATGACCAAACTTTATATTGCTGGGACACACACAACAGGGTGAATTTCGCTTTAAACAACAACAAGAAAATCCAAACGGCACACTTACTTAATCTAATGGATCAGGAGAAAAAAAAAAAAAAAATTCCCAACCTGCATCTGAGTTTAAAATGCTTCATCCAAGCTGTTTCAGTTTCCTGATCTCAACAGGGTAATATCCAAGATACACAAGAAGCACCAAGCGAGCCAGGAAAATCACGTGCCTGCTCCTACAGTCTGCAAGCTGCCATTAGCAACAAGCTTTACTGCTAGGGCTCTCTCCAACGTCCTCCCCAACCCCCCATCCCCGTGGCTACTTTCCACAGCACTGCCTCCTCTAACACGCCAGGTCAGTGCTGAGAAAGAACTCCAACCACAAAGGACCGAAAAGCAAATATTTTTGCCCAAAGCTAATATAACAAATTACACGCAAGATCTAAACTGCAAGAACCTTTTAAATGGTGCAAGTCTGCACAAACATACGGCATCCCATTTGCCAAGACTTAAAAATTAAATTAAATCTCAGTGGAAGACCCCCTTGGGGGTTTATAGAGCCAGGGTTCTGGCCTCAGCGGGGTGGTAAGCTCCCCTAGTCATTGGGTTTCTGTCACCAGTCTAGGCCACGCACACATAAGGACTTGAGAGTGTCCTGAGCTTACACAGCTCCATGCAAGACAGGCTTCTGGGCAGTCAGAGGCTCACCTTTAATGGCTTCCAGTGAGTGCTCAGTTGTACTCTGTGTCTGCGATGGTTCATTTTGAGTGTCAACTTGACCGAATTGAAATCACTGAGGAGGTTGACCTCTGGCCATGTCAGTGAGGACATCTCCAGAAAGATTTAACCGAGGAGGCAAGATCCATCCTAAACTGGGTAGCACCACCCCACAGACTGGAGTCCCAAGGCAAGGAAAAGGAGAGAGGAGGAAGCCGGCCAAGCTCCAACATTTATGTCTACTTCCTAATCCAGCCAGATGTGAGGAATCTTGGCTCCAGGCTTCTCCTACCATGGAGACACCTGCCACCATGCTTTCCTGCCCTGGGATACTAGACCTTCTCAATTTGTGAGCCAGAAGCAACCCTTTCTGCCCTGGGTGGATTCTGCTCAAGAACTTGGTCACCATGACCAACCAGGAAAGTAGCTAACACGGCTTTGCTGTGCCATGTGCGTGACTATCCAGTCTGCCGATGGCAACAGGGAGGGCGCATAGAGCTGAAGCCAAGTTCTGTTTCTGCCAGGAGCAAGATCGCCTGCTGCTGGAATAGTCACACATGGGTGCTCCCTGCCTCCTCGGTCAGCAGGTTCGTAAGTTCAGAAAGGGTGCATTACAAAAGTCCCACGAGGGGCCTGATGCCTAACAGGGAACACAACAGCTCTCAGAGTTGACGCTACCCTGTGGAACGTGAGATGAGGGAAACATCTGGACACAGCTGCTTTGGAGGGAGTCACCACCTTGATGAGCGTTTGCGGTTAGACACTGGAAACCAGCAGACCTATTGGATTGCGGCTGCCTTTGCCGGCGGCTATATTGCCGAGCATTCAACCCAATTCTCTATTTCCTGCTTCTTCGATCCTGGCTGAATCCCCGAGCAGCAGTGTGGATGAAACTGAAGAAGCCCATTTAGAGAAAATAAGTGCAGGAGGGAAACCAGCCATGTAACTTTGGAGCCAAGCAGCCGCATCTGGCTTTGTTTTGCTCCCACACTCAGTTGGACACCAGGCAGCAGCGGAGGTCACATTTTGAGAACTTGGAGAAATATATGTATTTTTTTTTTAAAAGTCAGTGTGTGCCATCGGTTCTGCATCGGTTTCTCTTCTGACTTTTCTTATGCTTTGATTTCCAGCAGAATCTCGAATACATCTTCTTAGCCTTGCCCATCGGCAGGGAGATGTCTTACTGCCAATGACTGATTGCTCACTCTCACAGATGGTATGTCTCCAAACGTCCCCTTGAAAAATCAGGCTAGTAGATGGGCCTCCAGTGCCTGCAAAAAGCAGCAGGTCGCTGGCCACCAAATCCAAATTCAAGTACAGCAGATGAGACAATCCCACGCAGGCATGCTGGCCAGCTATAAGCAGGCATTCACACAACATTCAGACCTACCAACCAACGATTTGGGGAAAAAAAAAAAAGTCATTGTTTCTGAAGAGAGGATGATAAAGAGGGAAATGAAGAGACAAAGGAAGAATGAAGTATGTCCAGCTCCCAGACACCAGCCATTAACAGAAAGTTAATACTCAGTATGGTCCCCTAACATGAGTCACTCTATTCTTTTCTGTGCTTTGATGATTTTCTACAATAAATTAAGGTCCTCTAATAATCAAAAAGAAGTATCCTCATTTGCTAAATGTACTTGCTTCTTGAGTTCTGGTCATTGAATGTTTTGACAATGGGGTTGGAGAGGAAAAATTAGGTTTGTACGTATGTATGTGTGCATGTATGTATTTATCTGTATAATTGATTCCTGGGTTTCAGAAAACAAGGATTGAGATTTCAGAGAGTGACAGGTTTATCTAACTCCATTTGGTTCCTGAGTTCTGAAGGAAACATTTGGATAATGAAAGGCAAAGCAAACAGGGAATGGAACTAAAACCCCTCTCACTTATCTTTATTTATGTGTATGCGTGTTTGTCTGTAGGCACACCACATATATGTATGGGTGACTGAAGAGGCCAGAAGAGGGAGTCAGAATCTTAGAATGAACTCATAGGTGGTCGTGAACCACCCATACATGGGTGCTGGAAACAAAACTTGGGTCCTCTGCATGAACAACAAGTATAATTAGCCACTGAGCCCCTTATATTGATTTTTATAGACTATCTTATTTTTCTACTTCCTATATATAAGCACCAACATATAGTGTGATAGGAAAATGTTCGAGTTCTATCAGTGATGAAGTTTGATGACCTATATGTATAACAAAATTTTATGTTTGTTTTATTTGCTTCTTTCTTTTCTTTCCTTTTTGTTGTTTGGTTTGAGTTTTTGTTTGTTTGTTCTGTTGGTTGGTTGGGTTTTGTTTCGTTTTTTTTGTTTGTTTGTTTGTTGTTTGTTTGTTTGTTTTGGTTTTTTGTTTGTTTGTTTGTTTTGCATGGGCATTTAACCAATGCCAGAGTCTCAATCTGGCTAGATAAGCACTCTACTGTTAAGTGCCTCCCTAGACCTTTATCGATTTTGAGTGGTCTCCCTAGTGGCCCAAGATGGCCTTGAACTTGCTGTGTCGCTAAGGTGGCCTTAAGTACCTGGTCTCCCTGTCTTCATGTCCTAATCACTGGGATCTCGGATATTGCCTCAGAGGCTAGGGGAACTCCTGGAACTAAAGTTGCAGGCAGTAGTGAGCCATCCAGTGTAATTTCTAGGAATTGAACTTGAATCCTCTGCAAGAACAGTGCTCACAGCCACTAAGCCATCTCTAGCCCCTGAGATCCATTTTTAATGTTAATCTGTGTTCCTAAATATTGTATCAGTGAAGTAAAGAACTAAGAGACACAGGCAAAAACATGAAATGAACAATGAAGCATGACTTTTTGGCATCAACCATGAAGGCTTCACTATGCTTTGGGCAAACTAAGTTAGAGAAAGTCTTGGCCAAATGCCTATGCCCTATGTCCTATGCCCTATGCCAAGAAGCTAAAAATTTGTCAAGAAACTAAGGAACTGACCATTTTATATAAGTACTGAAGAAGAGCTGTCATAGCTGTCAAATGAACACAAGAAAATATGTAACCAGAGGACTAGAATTGTTTTCAATATAAAAGTAAAAGGTAAGACAGACCTTATGGGGATTTTTTTCCCTCTTTTTTAAAACCTTCCATATATATCTGAACATGTATCCTGCCATCACTCGTTTCATATTCTCTGGGATATTTCACAGATGTGAGTTAGGTTTGGAAGCACAGCTCAGAAACCCATTGTTCAGCTTAGGAAGCACCTCACACCCTCCCGCAGCATTACATTCATCCATGCTTGGGGCCTCCAGTCAGCGCTGCCAACATCTGCCCCAGTGGATGGCCACATTAGTCAGCACACAGCAAGCCCAACGCAGTCTATGTAAAAGGAGAATGTCATCAAGGCCAAGACTATCGAGGAGCAAAAGAACTCAGCTAGCCTCAAAGGACAAGTAAAACCTGACCAATGGCCCCATGTCACCATGGGTTAACTGCCCTTACTGTGCTTAAAAGTAATGCAATTGACACATAAGAAAATATTAGCTTACTTCTGACTAACAGGGCTCAGCACTCCATACTCTTTGCCATGATTCCAAGGCATCATACTTTGTAAGTAAGTGAAGGATGAGAAAGAGGAGGGTGAGGTGTGTGGGAAGAGGGGCAAAGCTGATCACTGGCAAGAGTCCTAAGAACCCTCACTTGAAATAACAGCAGTCCCTATGTGTGGTACCAAATGTTGTTCTTCACAGCAAACCTGTCCTAGTCAGTGTTCTATTGTTGTGAAGAGACTCCATGACCACTGCAACTCTTACAAAGGAAAGCATTTAACTGGGGCTGGTTTACAGTTTCAAAGGTTTAATCCACTGTCGTCATGGCAGGGAGCATGGTGGCATGTACGCAGACCTGGTGCTGGAGAAGTAGCTGAGAGTTCTACATCTGGATCTGCAAACAGCAGGAAGAGAGAGAGCCTCTGTGCCTGGCTTGAGCTTCTGAAACCTCAAAGCCCACCCCAGTGACATACTTCCTCCAACAAGGCCACACCTGCTAATAGTGTTACTGCCTGGTGACCAAGAATTTAAATCTATGAGCCTATGTGGGGCCATTCTTATTCAAACCACCACACAAGCCCCATCAGAAAGGTGCTGTCATTCCCATCATATAAATGAGGGGAAAAAAATCAAGGGGAAAATATGTGATCATTTTCCAAGATCTCTCAAACAGAAAATAATGGAGCTGATTTTCCAAACTCAGTATCATCCCTGCTCTTTCAACCTATGTAAAAATCCATCCAAATTTTAACCAATGGGGATTTGGACAGAAAGCATTAAGAATTCAAACAAACATAAGGGCTGGTTTTGTTCTATGGTTTGTTCTGCATAAGTTATTTTATCAATGCCATTTCTCATGCTGCTGTTTACTATTTCCTTAATGGAGAGATGCTATCAGAGCAAACGCCTAATGTTCTTCTTTCTTATAACTTCAGGACACAAAAATCTCCTCAGGACATCATCAGCATAAGGCCAATTCTGTGTCCACACAGGATCCACTAGTCCAGAAAGCTCTCTTCGCATCTCCCATCTTCCCCAATTCTTTAGACCTTGTGTTGAGCTGTGCAAGCACCACTGTTGTCAGCAACCATACTTCCCCTTCACAGCTTTTCTTACCCACTCCACATTCTGAGCACTTGAATCCCAAAACACAACTTTTTTTAAAAAAAGGAAAATGTTCACTGTCAGTTCAATCAGGTTTAGAATCAACTAGGACACGCAGCTCTGGGTGTGAGTGAAGGCCTTTCTGAGAAAGTTAATTGAGGAGGGAAGAACTGGGAGCATCATTTATGGGCTGGAGTCCCACAGTGAATATAAAAGAGGAAGAGAAGAAGGCTAAGGAGCAGCGGGATTCATCTGTCTCTGCTTCCTGACTGTGGCCATAATGGCACCACCTCATGCTTCCTACCACCATGCCTTCCCTTCAACAGTGGGCTGTACCCTCATCAACCATGAACCCCAATAAACCCTTCTTCCTTACATTGCTTGTGTTGGGTAAGTCATCACAGCAGTGAGGAAAGGTATTAACAAAGAAGACCCATAAAGTTGAGACCAGGGTACCACAAGCTCATACCAAGCCAGCTAGCACTTGGCTGTGGCAGGCGCTTAGTGCTCTGTTGTTTGTGCTCACCCATCCTGAGTCCTGTCCCCTGTGTGACTGTTACAGAACCTCTCTCTACCTTGTCTTAAGATCCTCAGGCTAGGCCAATACCCATCTTCTTCACCAAGTTAACCAGAGACCTTCTAGCACAATCTGTACTTTGGGACCCCTTCACCTACATGGACTGCCTCCTCTTGGTTCTCCACTTTGTCTTCCCAATCCCACAACATTCCTCTCAGCAATCCTTTCTGAAGCCAGCCCTGGTGTTTCCTTCCTCCTCTGAAGCATTCCTTATTTGCAGCTCTGGTTCGGCTCTCGAGGTCTACTGCCAAGAATTTCCCATCGTTCCCCTGAATCTTCTGTTAATATTTTAAATTGTGCAAACAACAGTGTGGATTATCTCTTTTCATGCACACATCCTGTCTACTCACCTGCAAACTCCAAGGTTCTGTCCTCTCCCATCTGCTCATCTCACTTTCTAATGACTCCCGTGGATTGATTTCTCCCACTTGTGTAACACCATGGCTCCTTTCATAGTCTTTTCCAGGCCCCACTCAAGGGCCACTGGCCTAACGGTTCTCCCTTTCTCTTAATCAGTCCAGATGCCTACTATTTTCTCAAGGCCACCTCTAGTTCCAAGGAAGCCTTCTTCAAAGTACACGGCTCAATAATTATCGATTCGTTTTCTAGGTTTCTGTAAAGCAAATTTGTTACATGTGTATGTATGTGCACACTTGTGTGCATATACAGGCGTTCATATATGACAAGGCATGTGTAAAGTCAGAATACAACTGGTAGAAGTTGCCCACTGTGTGGGTCCCAGGGATGGAACTCAAGCCATTAAGCTTAACAGGAAATGCTACCTCGTTGGCCCTGCATTTCCATGACTCTCATGTCTATGCAAACTATTCAATGCCTGCATATATTCTAGTCTTGCTATCTGAGAGAATTCACATCTCTCGTGTCTCTAAATACAGTGTTCTTCCTGAAGGCAACAGCCAAATCTTCATATGCGTGTTTCTCTAGCACAGTGCAGGGGGCTCTGAATTCTTCTGTAAGCTGCTTGCAGTCTGTCCTTTAAAAGTTAGAGCATCAGGGCTGGAAAGAAGACTCAACGTTTAAGAGCGCTTGGTAGAGAAGGCTGGGGTTTGGGTCTCAGCACTAAAACCAGGCAGCTAAAAGCCACCTGTAACTCCAGCTCCAGGGAATCCAACACCTTCTTCCTGCATCTAAGGCACCAACACAAAGCGCATACTCATCAAAAGAATTTTTAATTAGCCAATTAATTAATTTGACAATAATAATGAATCCTAAAAAAATAAGAGTTAATAAAATTCAGGATTTTGGTTTCAAATGTGGCACAGGAAACAATGATCATAGCTGCAAAAACAGAAAGAGAGAGAGAGAGAGAGAGAGAGAGAGAGAGAGAGAAAGAGAAAGAGCGAGCGAGCTCCAACCCTAAATCTTCGGAGGAACAAGTTTTGTATACTTAAGAATCTCTTTTCACAGGTCACCAAATTTAAAGACAGTGCAGACAGCCTCCAGCTTCACAGGGTTGCTTCAGTTCGTTACTTAAGAGCTGAAAAGGCCTCTCAGAAGAAGCTGTCTGGATCCTAACTCAGCCTTCACTTGGCCAAGCGCAGAGTCACATGTGGCCAAGCAAAGCAGAACCGATGAAAGCCGGTATGTCCAGCTTCCTTTCAAATCAGCGGTCCTAACTGCTGCTAGCTTTTAACACGGCACAGGTCACACCTGTGTTCTCTAGCCAAGAACATTGGCCAGCTCAGCACCTTCTGAAGCCCAGGTGGCTGGAATCCAAGGCAAACATGAAAGGACAGGTGAATCAGAGCGGTGAGAACCCAGCAGCTGCCACTGTAATCCAGGGAGCTCACCCACAGTGCAACAGGGCAGGGAATAACTTGCAGTGAGTTGGACTTAGAACTGCTTCAATTTTCATTCTTGTGAGGATAATAATTCAGTAATTGCTGATGGTAAATTCTCCCCACCGCTCTCCCTGGTCTAAAAAGTTTTATTATTTCTCCTGGATTAGAGGGCTAGGTTTCATGTTAAAAATGAGGTATCCCAGTCTGCACCACACACAGCCTTCATGGAGATGACAACAAAAGCCAACAACCTAACCCTGCTGCTCTGGATGTGAGACGGGGGAATCACCATGAATTTAAGGCCAGCCTGGTGAGTATTGGGAATAACTGACCAGCCAGGGCTCCATAGCACAGAGTGTCTTAGAAGCAGAAAACAAAGAGGCCAACAGCCCACACTCTTGGACTCTGCCTTTGTGAATTAAGCTCATGGGAACAGCCAGCCATGTGGACTCTTCTATCCAGTGGCCAGCACAATCTCAGGATCATTATTTCAAAAGAGATCAGAAGGAAATCTAAGGTAAAGAAGAAATACCATGGGTTCAGCATCTGAGTTTGTTTCTTAGGTCCACCAAAAGGCACTTAGAGAAAAGAAGAAACAGTACTAATTCTTCTAACATAGGGCTTAGTCCTTGCCAGTCTTGATGTCTCTCACATGTTACAGTCTTCCTTATACAAGACACTTTGACCTGGACTGTTCTCAGTTCTGAGAGTTTAGAATTGCAATGTCTTTATTCATTCAGCAAATAGATATTAAGCATTTAAGGTTCCAGGTGCCATCCTAAGTTCTGAGACATAGAAATTGCTGAGGCATAAGTCTCTGCTCTCCAGAGGTTTGTGTTTTACTAAAAGGAAAGAGCCAGTTAACAAGGAGGAAGCCAAGCAGGGGCAAATTCTGTTATAATTTGATCTTGAGTGACCTCTGGGGGGCCATATGTACAAGGCCTGGTCTCTTGTTCCTACTGTTACTGGGAGGTGGTAGAATCTTTAGGGGGTAGGCCTTAGTTGTGGGAAGCTTGCTTATTAGGTGTGTGCCTCTAACAAGGACCATTTGTCCCTCTTCTCTCTTTTCTTGCCAACTGTTAGAAGGTAAAAATCTTCCTCTGCCATATACTCCCATCATAATGTACTGCCAGGTCACGGGCCCTAAAGGAACCAAATCAAATGACCATGAACTGAAACAATGGACCAAAACAAATCATTCCTCTTTATAAGTTGATTGTCTCAAGTATTTTGTTATAGTAACAAGGTGCTTGCGAATGTAGTGATAGGAACTGCTGGAAAAAATAGACAAAACTAAGAAGATGATGGAGGAAAGTTGGTATGAATTGTTGAAGGGTTTTCAGGGAAAGTCTTATAAAAGAGATAGTGTTCCAGGAAGATCTAGACACTGGCCTACAGAATTGTGGAGCAGTTTTTGAAAGAAAGGAGTCAGAACTATTGAGTGCTCTGGGCAGGAGAGGGATTGATATGTTTGCCAAACAGCCAAGAAGGGTAGAAGAACGTGAGAAAGGTAGGGAGTAGAGGGAGCTTCTCAAGGAAAGGCAGAAAGCCATCTCACAAGTCACCTTGAGAACACAGGCCCAGCCAGGGCTGGCATACAGACAAGGCCCTTTCTGGAGACAGAGACACACCAGTTATTTC
The DNA here is from genome assembly GCF_030254825.1 of Meriones unguiculatus. Taxonomy (NCBI): domain Eukaryota; kingdom Metazoa; phylum Chordata; class Mammalia; order Rodentia; family Muridae; genus Meriones; species Meriones unguiculatus. The sequence goes on from NC_083366.1 coordinate 59,428,367, forward strand.
AACAAGGCTTAATTTAACATAAAACAAAACAAAAATTACCTCAGTTTAAAGTCCCTATCCTGATCCTGGTAAGTGAAAGGATAGGAAAAGAAGTCAAGTTGCCTTTGAGGTAATTACAGGGGAAAACTGCCTCCACCCTGAGGTGGGGTAACAAGAGGATGGTATTAGATTATCAAAGTTAGATGCTCACAAGAGAATCCCATAGGGTTGGAGCCCATACCTCAGAGACAGATGGGGTGATGGTTCCATTGTCCCTGAAAAAGTGACACGAAACTAGTTCTACAGTTAGGCTAAGTCAAGTTTGTCCTCTTTGATGAGCCAGAAGAAGGCAATGAAAGTTGAGAGGGAAGCTACAGCCACCATCAAACTGAGACTCTAAGCTGGGCATGGTGGCACACGCCTGTAATCCCAGCACTCGGGAGGTAGAGGCAGGTGGAGGACTGTGAGTTTGAGCCAGTGTGCTCTACAAAGAGAGTCCGGGACAGCCAAGGCTACACAAAGAAACCTTGTCTTGAAAAATGAAAACAAAGAAGAAGAAGAAAAAAAGAATTAGGCATGGAGTAAGAGATTCCAGACAATCATCACAGAAGGAAGGAAGGAAGGAAAGCTATAAATAGATTCCAAGAAGTGTTGGGTCTCAAATTTAGGCCAGTCTCACTCAGTACCTGTGGCTCCTCCCATCACTTCTCAGCCCCTCCCAACCCCAAACCCTCCCTCCCAGGGACTGGGCTTCCACTTCCCTATTTAAATCAGCCATTTGGCTACCTGGTCTCTTGCTCGCCCTTACCCAACCCCCCACCCAATGCCAGCCAAGTTCAGTGTGGACTCTTCCCTCTGCTTGCTTTCTGCCTTATATCTACAATAAAAACCTTCTTCATAGGTCCACTGCTATTCCAGGAGTAGCCATAGCTTTCTCCTTTTACTTCGTTTTTTTTCATTCAATCCACAAATCCTTTAAGATGCCTGAACTGTGTCTTCAAGCTAGCCCAAGAGGGCAACAGAAACCATGCCTGGAGATGAACTTTTAAGACACGGGGTTGCTAGTCAGGTGTGACTGGGTGAGCTGTGGATGAGTCAGAAGTAAACACTGTACCCTGACAGTTCCGGGCCTCCAGCTCAGGTGCCACGCCCTCCAAGCCAGCCTGGGAGCCAAGTGCCTGCCTCCATTGAGAGTTGGCCTCTCTCTCCGTCTTCACATGGCAAGGCCTCTCCTTCCAAGAGCTCGGCTACACGGTTATGTAAGGTTCTCCTGAATTCCTGGGCCAAGAACAGAGTCAGTCAGCTGCCTGCTTGGCTAGATCGGTTCAGGAAAACCAGACCACACAGACCAGGAGAGAAGCTGATGAACTTGCTATGCTCAAGGGCAGCCAGCACTTCATCTCCTGACCCTGGCTGTGAAATCCAAGCTGCCCTTCGGCTCAGCATGAAGGACCTTGGAATGAAGCCTCTCCGTGACCCCCTTCCACTTGGCTCTTCTGACAACCTTTTCCCTCACAAGTGTCCAGTGCTTTCACAGTATCAAAACCCTCACTGTCTAAAGACTCCATTCCAAGCAGCTGTTCCTGGAAGCTAAGACGGAACCTTCTAGAACAGTTGTTTCAGGCTGGCTGAGTCAATGCCTCTGGAGATGGGCCCAGGAAAATGAGAAAAAGAAAAATATAAGTTCTCTGAGTCTTTGTGCTGTATGTTTTAGAACTCACTGTTGTAGATTCTCAGTTCCCTCTAGGAGGCTAAAGCCATCATCACTAGAGGGACTTGAAAGGATAGAGAGGACATGGTGATCACTACTGAACCCTTGTCTTCTTCCTTCTCTCTCCCCCATCGCTGGCAGCAGTGAACAGGACAGACCACATCGCTAAACTCAGTCTCTCAACCCCTGTGCAGCTGAAGCTGAGTCCCACCCAACAGACTTCTGTTATCATCTGAACTAATAGAGCCAGGATTCTTAAATGGCTGATGGAAGACTCTGAGCCTTTCAGAAAGGACCTTGCTGCAAAAAGACAGGACAGGGAAAGACAGAAAATGCCTTTCCATGTGGGAAGAAGCTCCTGCAGGGCTGAATGCCTGATATTTTGTTTGTCAGTCTTCTGCCGTGGGCTGGAGGGATGGTTCCTCACAATGCTTGCCTTTAGAGCACAAGGACTCAACTTTGATCCCTAGAACCCATGTTTGGGTGACAGAGAGGCCGAGTGTGTGTGACCCCAGTGCTGGTGAGGTGGATTTGGGAAGGTTCCAGAAGCTGACTAGCCCATACATCCTCACCTACCATGCAAGTTCCAGGCCAACGACAGACCCTGGACCACTGAGCAATGACCATCAAGTATGTACACGTGTGCTCCTGAGCACATGCAAATGCAACTTTGAGCCTGCTTGGCTCTTTGAATAGTCTCACAACTCCAGCAACAACTTCCTAGGAATAGACAAATGACCACTGAAAATAGGAGAGATCCGTCTGCTCGAGGCCAGGCTTTACTCTCTGCCAGAGGTGACCTTGTCAGTGCACTTGCTTGCATAAAACAATAGTGCCTAGCCCAGGATCTATCCTGAGGACTGAATAAGGGGGAAAAAAAAGAAAGAAAGAAAGAAAGAAAGAAAGAAAGAAAGAAAGAAAGAAAGAAAGAAAGAAAGAGAGGAAAGAGAAAATATATGAGGGTGTGAGCTAGTCTCCTTTCTTTCTCTTTGCCTCAGTTTCCCTAACTGTCACACAGACATAGCAAATTCAGACATCTAAACCCCATTCAGACGACTGGAGCTTCAGCCATTCCCATTTTCAACAATTCACATTTCTCCCCCAGCGCTTGCTCACCAGCCCCTCCCCCTCTCTTTATTTTATGTTTTTTTTTTTTTTTTTTCCTTTTTATTCATTCCTGAAAGCTTCTATTATCAATCACTGCATGAGGTAAATTTTCAAATCAGCAGTCAGGGTTTTTAAGCTGCACGACTCCTATTACAGGCAAAAGGAAGCAGGTGACCGACACCAACGCAATCTCAGAAAGCCAGGCTGCAGAGGACGGACGGGGCACCCTTCCTCCAGTTCATTCCCTCGTTTTCATGGCTTCCACCAAGGGTGGGTTTTTAACAAAGCCTTTCCTGAGGAAGGTTCTACCTTGCACAGGAGGTCCAAGGGAACAAGGAAGAGAAAACCAAATAAGGAAAGGACGGTAAACAGAACCCCAACACGTGTTTCTTTGGCATTTTAGACCATCTCCCAGCGGGCTCCAGGAGGTAGCCATTGGTCGTGAAGCTGCTTGGCTCTCTCTGTCACTCTTGCTTTCCCTTTCTTCCGTCTTTGCCATTTCCCTGAGGGATGCTGCCCTTCTGATCTCCCTGACTACATTTTCCAGCACCCCGGGAGTCTTTCCTTCCCAAGCAGAGGCACCACACCTGCCCTTCCCTGTTCTGGCCTCCTGATTTTTCATGTCACACCATGGTTGATTTTTTCATTGTGCCTTCATCCAAGACACTTGGTACCGTTGGGTCTCCCTGTCCTTCGGAAAAACCCCACACACCGAGTTTCAGACTCTTACACAGGACAATTACATGGTCCCCTGTGTAATTTCAGCCCATTTAAGGTATTACGTCTCCCATAATGCCTTTGGTCAGTAGTTGCTACGTACGCACGTATAGTTTCTGGGTATGTCATATGTCTCAACACCACTTCAACACCATTTCCACACAATAATTAACGAATGATGTAAGAAGAAAAGTTCTGCGCTGTAGGATGTCTCAGCAGTTAAGAGCGTGTCCCGCTTCTTCAGAGGACTGGAGTTTGGTTCTCAGCATCCATGTCGGCCAGCTCACAACCACCTCTGGAACTCCAGTTCTGTGGCATCTAACACTCTTTTCTGGACTCCGTGGGCAAGTGCACTCACCCCTACATACTTACACACATAACTAAATGTAATAAAAAAATAACTATTTTTTTAAAGGAAACATTCAAGTCCAGCACAAATGAATAGTCCAGGATTCACATTACCAATACCTCTTGCTACCCCTATGTCTAGGTGAGAGAAAGGGCTTCTTTTGTCTCCTTTCTTCTTATTCAACCCCATGGCCTAGAAGGCAACAGAGAAGCAAAGATCTTGAGGTTTGGAGCAAGAGATGAGAGAGTTATCAACAGCAGTTGCTGGAGAAGCTGGGAGGCGACGGCTCAGATGCCAGAAAACTCGTGGCAGTGTTTCCCAGCATGCATTAGTGACCTAGCAGTGAATCCAGTGGTGTACCCTATTTGCACTCATTTCTATCTGTAGACATAGTCCCTATTTCTCCGTCCCCTTAGTCCTCCTCTGCACCCTGAAGTGTCAAGCAAAGGCTCAGGACCCTGCTGGGAGCACCACCTAACCACGAATCTGAGCACTTCACCTCCCCCACTGCTTGCCCTTTGGGGTAGAGACATGTCTCATTTAGACCCTGTCCCCAAGTTCACAGCCTCCCTCGGCCAGGGTCGACACTCAGTTGATTCCCTTGCAGCCTACACTATTCTGCCAACTCTCCCATCACCCCTCGCCTGTCACCAGACAAAGGTAAGCATTGCGGAAGAAACAGATGCCCACGCACAAGAGCCTCGGCTTGAGTCTCCAAGACAGTAAACAGCCTGCATGGGGCAGTGTGGGCTGGAAGAACCGTGGGGAGCCAGTGAAGAGAGCACTTGCTGAGACTCCTCCCACCCACCCCCATTCCCATCCCCAACCCCCACAGCGGAGCACCCACCCACCTCTGTGAAAGATGAGCAGACTACGGAGCTCTCTCGCGTTTAAGTTCAAATGGGAGATGGTCATGAGGAAAGTCCTCAGCCTTGTACAAACATCAGGGTTCTAGGAAGAGTTTCCTGGCTCCAACGACGTAGGCATTCCCCATAAGGTAAATAAACCCGGGGTGTGTTGACACAGAAAAGCACAGAGTGGGAGAAAAGAAGGCCGTGGAACATGGAACAAGGCAGTCAGGGTGACCCTTACCTCCTGTCACAAAAGGCTCTTGCGCTGAAAAGACCGGAAACCTTCCTGTTTTTATTCAGCTGAAAATTTCTGCATCAGCTGGTAGCCCACATCCCATGGTCTGGGCAGTAGGGGACTCAAACTGAAGGCTTAAAATACTGATAGGAATGGCTGAGACGCCATGGAGCGGCTTTTCAATATCATTCTAGTTCTGAAAGAAGAGAACCTTGAGGCTGGATATAGGCAGGACGAAGGCTTGGTATGACAATTAGTCTCCATTGGCAATGCGCTTGAATTAGTAAACACCAAAGAGATTAATGAGGCGCATCTCCGGGTGAGGTTGTGAGGGTATTTCCCGAGATGAGTAACTGATGGGAAAAGATGCATACTGGATGAAGGCTTGGATGGATGGAATGAAAGAGGAAAGAGGAGAAAGCCCGCTGAGTGCCAGCGGCCCTCCATCCCTGTTTCCTGGTCCACTGAGATGAAAGGAGTTCCAACTACGGTTTCCTACTACCATGGGGCCATCCAGCACCATGCCTTCATTGTCGTGATGAGTTATGGGCCCTCGGACTGCGAGCCAGAATAAATCTTTGTTCTCTGAGCTTGCCTTTGTCGGGTATTTGGTCCATCAAAGAGAGAAGCAATTAGCAAACAGAGTGTACCAGGCTTTCCTGGTACCGTCACAGAAGGCTGCAAGTCCCTCGCTAGAGGAAGAGAAAGAATCCCTTGAAGAAAAGAGCATGAGACCGTGATGGAGGCTTGTCTTCCAAAGCATTAAGAGTAGGGGAGGGAGGCAGACTGGATGGGTAATAATTCACCAAGATCAAGGGACTAGGGGATGCCCTTGGTGACCCAGGCTCTCAGAGAAAACCTGCATCAGGAACTCAGGCCCTCAGTCTGTGCAACACTGCTAAGACAACCTCTGCCACCTCCCCTGCCCCTTATCATTCCACCAGACTGCTTTTTTATTTATTTTATATTTTATTATTATTTTATTTTTTTAATGGAAGGATCAGACCATGTTCAAGGCCAGAACCAACAACACCTTCAGTGACATTGGTTTTGTAGTCTGTAGAGTTGCTTAGAAAGAGAATGGCCCGGCACCTCCTGTGAGTTTCCTCACCTCAAAGTTGTAGTTGTGCATCTCCCTGAGCAGCCACACACAGGACAACAGGAAGCAATTCATCCAGCCTGTCTAGTGTCAGGTTGACACTTCAGTTACCCCCATAAATGCAGGCGCGGTTCCCCAGCCAGCCAGAGAAACTGAAACAAACAAACAAAACTTTTTCCAATCAGAAACCACAACTAAGGCCAATAGTAAAGTTATCACTGTAGGCATGAAAACCAAGAGAGTCACAGACCCAAATTCCAATCAGTCAGTTCTGATTATCAGCTTGACAGGAATTGTCCCCTAGGAGACAAGCCTTTGGGCACACCTGTGAGGTGTCAGCCTCTTATCTTCATTAGGCTAATTGAGGTGGGAGGTGGGCGGCACCATTCCCTGGGCTTCTGTCCTGGACTGCATGAAACTGCAAAAGCTAGCTGAGTCCCTAATATTCGTTGTTACTCTGCTTTCTCGTCATGATGCACCGAGCCCCTAGAACTGTGAGCCAGATAAACTTCTCCTTCTTCAGCTTGCTTTGCTCAGGGTATTTTTTTTCATAGCCACAGGAGAAGCAGCTAAGATAACCAACTCTCGTATTTCCCAATGCTGTGATCTGGGGCAAATTCCCTGGCCTCTAAAAGTCAGTTTCCTTTTCTGTAAAGTAGAAGCTGCTATGAGGAGCAATGTAAGAACTGAAACATAGAGACGCCAATGATGATTGTTGTCATGCCAATAACAATAGTAAATAAGGGATCAGCTGACTTAGCAAGTCATAGGAAAAGTGTTTGCCATCTCTTGAATATGATTATTAGCAGACAACCTATCTTTAGTTTTATGCAAAAATGTTCTGCTCTGATTAAAGCAGAAAGCTTTAGGAAGCAGCCCTGTTTCATCTAACATCATCATCCTTCCAGTGTAATGAAAGTTTTGGTTTCTATAAAAACTCAGTTATGTTATGTAAATATGTTTTTTGTTTTAATCCAAAGTGTGGGATTTTAGTTTGGACTTTAGTTTGTCCACAGCTGATAAGTGCCTCCTGTGTGGCATGGTCTTTGCCAGCTGGTAACAGCCTGCGTCGTGCCTCATGGAGAGGGGTGTGGTCTAGGACTGTGAAGGACATAAATATGAGAGCCTAGAGAGAGAAAGTGTGGCATTTTTGAAAGACCTGAGATGATGGTGTGGCAGCTTGGCGGAGACAGAGAGAAACGTTTCAATGAAGGGCCTTGGAGGAGACTGCTTCCTGCTTTTGCCGTTCACAGAGACTGGAGCCCATTGTCCCTAAACAGCAGGGAGAAGTAAAGGGGTCTGGCCCCCTTTCCCCACTAACCTTCTCTCTCTTACTTGTGGTTAAAGGGTTGGTGGAAGGGAGGTAGAGGCTTAAATAGCCCAAATAAAATAAGAGTTTAAAAATGAGCGTAACATTCCAGTATCAACAAAAAAGTACACCTGTTTTTTGTACATCTGAAAAAAATTGATTAAAATAAATTAGCCTGATGGTGACAGCAGAAAAGGTGCTACGATCGATACCCAAATTTACACCAAAGTTTTGTTTTCTTGCTTTGACCAGTGTAAAGACAGCAGCAGAGACATTAGCCACTGTCTCTGAACTCCACTCTGTCTAGACACATTTCTACTAAGGCAGCCAGGTTCCCTTTTCTGCACTGCTTGTTCACTAAAATGTAAGGGTGTAAGAGAGAGGGTGAGACCTCCATCTTAACCCTCTTTGTATACCTATGCTCTCACAGTAGGTCAGGACAAATGCATGAATGGTCCGTCCACATGTACCGGCAGGCAGAGAGGGCTCGGTGATAAAGGCGCTTGATGGCCAGCTTGAGGACATGATTAACTTCCCAGAGACGTTTTTTTCTATGATGGAATGGGAGAAAACCTAAGAGAATGGAGCTGGAAACAGGGCGTGTATTCCTTCTGTGAAGCTGTCGTGTCCTTCGATTTGTGGTCGTAGGGGTCCTAACCCGGGGCCCCCATCCGTTAGATGGATATGAACACTAGCTCAGCCCCAGCAGAGGGCAGAAATACTCAACATTACCCCAAAGAGCCCCTGATTGTTCGTGGCATGAGGTGATTTGGCATTAGAATTCAGTGCTAAACCCATACCACACCCCAACAGTTCCCAGGACCTTTTCCCAAGCTCCCTACTCCTTGCTTTTACTGTATAAGCTTTCTAATCTAATCATGGCTACCCCCTCCCTTCCTTTTATTTTGTTTTTTGTTTTGTTTCATCATCTGTTCTGTATAGATTACCACACTTAGACCTGTGACCCCAAGGGAAATCTTGAGGTGATACACTAGACAGGTGTGAGTCCTGCCAATACCTAAAAATCAACAAATTTCTTGCCTTCCATTTCCCCAGAAATTAAGGAGAAAAAAATCATTAACTTCATAAAAAGTAACTTTTTCTCACAGGGGTCTCAAGGCATCGAACACAAATTGTCTCCACTTCACTCTATCCTGAGACGTGTATCTATGGGGTCCTAAGTATTGCCACTAGATTCAGTCCAGACATCAGGTCCCTTTTAATGCCACTAAAAGATGGGTCAAGAGGAAATCCACGTAAAGAAGAGCTAAGGATGGTGTGTCTGTCATGGTAAACACTAGGGCAGTTCCTCAAAAAGAAATAAATAAATAAAGGTAAGCCAATACAATGTTACCATACAATCTTCAAAGTCTGTACCGGAAAGAGTTAAAAGCAGACACTGGATGACATGCTTGTATACCCATGTTCACAGCAGTCAATAGTGTTCACAATAGTCAAGAGGTGGAGACAACCCAACTGTGATGACCAGACTGTGATGGATAAACTAACTGCAGATGTCCAAACAGTAGAATATTGTTCTGCCTTTAAAACGTCCTGTTTAAAAACAGGGTTTATTTTCTTCTTTTGTTTTATTTGGTTTTTATTATTAGATGTGTTGTTAATAGTGGTGGTAGCTGTTTTGTTTTTGTTTCTGTTTTTTTGTTGTTTTTTTTTTTCCCCTTGGGACAGACTGAGGAGTTGACACTGTCTTGACCATATCTCAGGCTAGACTGGAATCCACTAGCCTAGAGCTTGCAATTCTCCTGCCTCAGCATTCCAAGTGCTAGGATTACAAATGTGCACCACTACAGCCATCAGAAGATAATAAATTCTTACAGAGGCTGCAATATGGATCAACTTTGAGGACATAATGCTAAAGGGGAAAAAAAGAAAGTTAAAACAGACAAAGACTGTGTGATTCTCTTTAGATGGGTACCACAGCCATCAAGTTCATAGAAAGGAAGAACAGTGGTTGTTGACCTGTGGAACATACAACAGGGCATCTTATTTAGTGGATAAAGCATTTCAGGTTTGCAAGAGAAAACAGTTTTTGAAGATTGCCTAGTAACCTGCAGTCAGCACATTGAACTACAGACTTAAGACTGAATTTATTTTTATGTCATGTGTGCTTTGTGACAGTTTCATAAAGGGAAAGGGATGCCACCTGTTGGTCCCCAAAATCCAGTCTAAAAGGCTGACCCACATCACCCTCAGATCTTGCCATGGCAATTCCCAACCAGCCAACAGGAGTTTCCTATCCCTGAACACAACCTTCTTGTGCTGCACAAGAATAGGTTAGGTTTGGTTTGGTTTGGTTTGGTTTAGTTTGGTTTGGTTTGGTTTGGTTTGGTTTGGTTTGGTTTTTTGAGACAGAGTTTCTCTGTGTCACCTTGGCTGTGCTAGAACTCACTCTTGTAGACCAAAATGGCCTTGAACTCAGCTATCTGCCTGTCTCTGCCTCCTAAGTGCTGGGATTAAAAGTATCCACCACCACTTCCCAGCTCAAGAATAGGTTTTTCATTGTAGCACAACTGAAGCTACAGAAGTAGAAATATCAAAAGCTCCCATCTGTAGTAACATTCCTTTTCATAACCTTGTGATGGTTACATGAGTCTAAACAAATAATTCATTGGGCCAAGTGCAATGATACATATCTATAATCAAAGGGGGATTTATAGGCAGAGGCAGGAGGATGGTTGCAAGTTTAGTCTACATAGTGAGTTCCAGGCCAACCAAAGCTATGCAGCAAGACCCGGGGGAAAGAGGTGGGGGAGGGAGGGAGGGAAAAGGGAAGGAGTGATGAAGGAAGTGGGAGAAAGATAGGAAAGAAGGGAGGCAGGAAGGAAGCAGGAAGGAAGGAAGGAAGGAAGGAAGGAAGGAAGGAAGGAAGGAAGGAAGGAAGGAAGGGCCCAACAAGCCATACACTTGGGATGTAGACACTGTTAGACTCCAGGTTCAGTCCTGCTTTGTTCTTGCTGGCTTTATTCATATAGCCATCTCCTCCAAAGATAATACTAAAAGGCTTCTCAGGGCCTGGTGGAATATAAGGCAGGATGAGGAGTGTGATTTTTGCCCACTGATGTCATTGTGATTTAGAAATCTGAGGATATAGAGGGAGGAGGAGAGAGCATGAGGTAGTGGGACAGCTATGTTCTTCTGCATCAGGGAAACAAAGGCTGCTGGTTGGTTGTGCAGCCGTGGTTCTCACACAGGCCAGCAGGCAGGAAACTCAGCCAGTGCTGATGACTCACCCAAGCCATGGAATAGTGACCAGTTTTGTTTTTATAAGACATGCATACACATGTATGTACACCCCGCCCCCCACACACACACTGCACCCTCAAAGCCCAACTTCAGCCTCACCATAAGAAGGACTGAGATGACTGCATATGTCTTAGTTTCTCTTCCCAGTGCTGTGATAAAGTACCCAGACAGAAGGGCTTGTTTTAGTTCAGAGTTCAAAGTGCAATCTATCGTGGCAGAGAAGCCACAATGACGGGAGCTTGAGGGAGCTGGTAGCATCACATCCACAATCAGAAACAGAAAGGGATGAAGTGATGCTGACACTCAGCTTGCTTTCTCCATCTTATTGAATTCTAGGAACTCCTATGTAAGGAATGGTCTACCCACAGTGGGCTTTTTTTTTTCTACCTCATTACAATCAAGACAACCCTACAGAGGCATACACAGATGCCCATCTCCCAAATGACTCTAGATCCTGTCAGGTTGACAATTAACGCTAATCGTCACCCTGTGAAAGTATTTATTGTGAACGATGCTCCACGCCAGGGGTCTTTGGCAAGCAACAAGCTGTTATGGACTTTGTATTCAGTCTGTGATAAGGGCCCATTCCTCTGGGAAGATGATAGAAATGGTAGTCTTGAAAAGTCTGATGATGGCCAACTACTGGAAGATTCCCAAGGGCTGACCCCAAAGCACGAAGACAATGGTATCCCCAAGGAGCGAGATGGAAACCCCAGAGCTCCAGGTTGGAGGGAGTCACTTTGAGGCATTAGAACTCAAAGTTCTCAGGCAGTCTGGCACCCTGAAATAGGGACATAGGGGTGTGTCGTTGTCAGCTGTTTCTACACGAGCCAAGAAGAGTCATGTCTGGCAGAACACAGGCCGAAAGCTGCTTCCTCCTCCTCTGTGAACACTAGCTGAGAGGGAGGCAGGGGTGGGAAGGATCCAGGGACAGGATTTGGTGCCAGGGAGATGACTAAGGCCTGATGCATGTACCACGAGTGTGTGGGACTCACAAGTCTGGAAGAGAACATGTTCCAGGCATAACGCAGGGAAACCACGCAGCCTGACTTATCCAGGACTACCTGGACTGCCTGGTGGCTTTGGCATGGAGGGTACGGCCAGGGTACTGTTAACTTCTTCTTCCTCTTCTTCTTCTTCTTCTTCTTCTTCTTCTTCTTCTTCTTCTTCTTCTTCTTCTTCTTCTTCTTCTTTTTGTGTTCTTTTCATTGACAAGCAAAGTGGAATCCCAGAAAAGCAAGGAGGAGGCCTTCATCTCCCAGCAGATTTATGAGCCTTCAGGATGCAGCCTGTGTTTGTCAGGCCAAAATGGTGAAGGAGGGCTAACAGGGTCAAATTACAGCTTCCTATAATAGGGCAAGTTAAATAGACAAGCTTTCCCACCCTGAGGAGAATGAAGCAGAGGTCAGTGCTAGTGGCTTAGAGCATGAATGGACCTTCCCCCTCCGTTCCCAGCAACAGTAACAGACAGATGCGACACGAAAAGGGACACACCTGATTAACCATGAATACAACAGCTGTCGCCTCCCCACCAGAACCACCACTCCTCACACCCTTCTTCTGCCTGCTTTGTTTTTAACTTTTTTTTTTTTTTTCAAATAGCAAAAGGAAATTAAACCTACCATTAAAACTCAAGTTAGTGGGAGGGGAGAGTGTTGGCAGGCAGGCCTTTGTGTCTCTGCTCACAGGCACGTAATAGGTACCTTCTATCTGGCCTTTCATCTGAAGAAGAGCCCGACCTACTGTTAACTGCTCCCTCAACTCAAAACCTGGAGACAGGGCGGCCGTGGGTGGAATAAGATGGAGGTGACTCAAGCAGGGAAGGAAAAGGTATACGTGAAGGCGGGTCCCTCCTCTCCTCCCCTTTTCAGTAGCTTGTCTCTTTCAGCTGGAATTCCTTGCTGCCAAAAAGAACACCCACCTTTAAGACGAACTGATGATCTCAAATTTACAGAGGAGGCGGCACTCAATGAAACATTGCCCTTGCATGGAAATGTGCTTATTTCAACTGAACCTGAGGTCACAGGACAAAAAAAAAAGAAGCCAGTAAGGTACACTTTGGCCTCTCAGCTGCAAACAATCCCCAGGTCACCTTCACTTCCAAGGCCTTAGCAATCAGAGAGGAAGGACTCTCTGAGTATTGAATTGCCAAGAGTCTCTAGGGGCATGATGTAATCAGGTGAGCTTCCAGAAGCCTGGCAATTAAAACCATGAGAGTTAATCTAATTTTTAAAAAGGTTTTCTTTTTTAGTTTTGGCTTGGCTTGGTTTGGGGAAGATTGGGCTCCTAAATTAAGCATCCAACTCCTGAAGTCTGTATTGCTATTTCTTAAAATGTCTCTGTCTATTGTCCAAAAATCTCTTCTGTAATTTCAAAGACAGGATGGTAAAGATGATCAGTTATCACTGTGCAAGCACAAAGCTTCTGACAGGAGACAGTGGGTGGTAAGAGAGCAGCACAGTCCCTAACAGGCATCCAAAGACTGTCCTAGATTCCTCACCTAGGTACCCATGGAAGTTCACAGTATCTCATGACGGCCCAGCCCACTGAAACACTTTCATCTTCCATCAAGAACTCCCAGAGGAGGGCTAAAGAGATGCCTCAGTCAGTGAAGTGTCCAGCTGGCAAGCACAAGGACCTAAGTTCAAACCCCAGATGTCACAGTTTTTAAAAATCCAGCCATGGTGACGAATTTGTCAACCCAGCACTGGCAAACTTGGGATCCCTGAGACTTGATAGCCACTCTGTCTTGCTTGGCAAGTGCCAGGCCAGTGAGAGACCTTGTCTCCAATAATGATAGCTAGATAAATGGATAGATAGATAGATAGATAGATAGATAGATAGATAGATAGATAGATAGATAAGGAGAGGGGGCACAAGAGAAATAACACTGAGGTTGTCCATCGGCTTTCACTAGCATGTACGTGTACACATGTACACAGGCACCTGCACACAAGTATATACAGAGATGTAACAAACAACAAAACCCTCAGAGCTCTCATTCAACAGAGTCAGAAAGAGTAACTGAAATGCTAGCAAACTTGGTGTCAGATGCCAGAGAAGCCCAAGAGTCATAGGGCACCGGAGTAAATTCCAAAACACAAAGGAAGCCTCCTCAGGGGGTCAACTTCCAACTCTTCTTTCTTCCAGTTGGCAAACAGCCATGTCTGCTCTACTCTCGGGGCAAATCAGCAGCCCCGTCTCAAAGCCTCGTGAAAAAGACACTGTTTACCCTGCCAGCAATACCATCTCCACAGCTCTTCTCCAACGCCTCCAAGTATCTCCTTGGCGTCCCAAAGCCGTGGCTTCAGCAGCGCGAGCCTGTCTGTTTTCAATGCTCAAACTTTTCACACATGGCAAACGAATGGCACTTTGAACACTACCATCATCTGGCTGATGAGAAAGCTGTTTTCCATTTCTGCCAACAAATACTTGTGGTTTATCATGACAGGAGGGAAGGGGCTGAAAACACACTTGGGTTGGATTGCGTTGATAACATTTTTCATCTTTGTAGCTGAGAAAAGAAAAAAAAAAAAAGCTCAGAAAATTCTCCTTTGATGTTGCAGAAAATGGCAATAGAGTTGACGCGGCTGTTGGCATGCTGACTAAACTGCATTCGTGAAAGGAAGTGAGTTAGTGTCATCTCTTCTCTACCAAACACGACATAGGATCCTAAGAGCCAGGATTGGACCAAGAGTTAAAAAACGTTAATGGCCTGGCGCACATGCTCACCGGGGCTGGGGGTGGGAGGCGGGGCATGGGTTCCTCTTTACCGTCAAGTGGCAGTGTTGCCTTCTCGGCTTCCCGCCTTACCAGGTCCAAGCTTCTGTCCTTTGCCACACGGTGACACGGTGTCTGGCCACCGTGACATTCTGCCCAGTCACGTGGGACCAAAACTTCCGAAACCATCAGTCACAAGGAATCTTTCTACCTTCACATTGCTCACTAGGCGTTTTCCTCACAACAAGGAGAAAAGAAGCTAAGTGCAGGAAGTATGGTGTCTTTCAAAAGGTCACTTTGAGTTTCCGACCTGATTTCTTCTGCGTTCATCTGTTAGGACTGCAGCAGCAAATATCAAACTGGGTGGCATAATGTAAGAAATACATTTCCTCATAGCTTTGGAAGCTAGTGCAAAATCAAGGAATTGGCAAGTCATCCTGGGATCACCTTCCTTGGTTTGTAGATGGCAGTCTTTGTTCCCTGAGTCTTCAAGTTCCCTTGACACAGGTCTATGCCCTGCTCTCTTCCTGGAAGGATACTAGACTGGCTTAGCGGTCACCTGTGTGCCCTCATTTAACCAGTATCGCATTCTGAGGCATCAGAACTTAGTGCTCCAACACAGAATTTTTAAAGGTATGCCACTTACCCCTACCACCTGCTGGTGGGGGTGGGGGAGAGCACTCAGTACTGAACTGAATAAACTCAGCTCGGTTTCAGCTCTCACAGACTCTGAGCCTGTGGTCTGGACCGGCAAAGGAAAGGAGCTGAACACTCTTCTGGTGTCCAGCTTGCTATGATTGTGCAGAACAAAGCGAGCAGAAGTGGGAAGGACTATGACATCACTAAAGAGCATTCTCTCAGAAGGATAGCCAGCTCCTGGGATCCCCGTGGGCATTAAAGCCATGTTATCTCTTTCCAGAAAAAAAAGAAAAGAAAAGCGAGGCTGCTGCTGCAGAACAGTGAAAGTGACTTACAACTGCATTCCTTTACCCCACTGGACCTTCTCGAGGTCCTTCTCAAAAGGGTTTTCCCCTTCACATCGAGAAACAGCAGGAAGGAATGGAATGACTAGCCAAATAAGCAGAATGCTTTTCCTGTGACACTTTCAGCTGAGCAAAACCATGACTTCTTACGTGAGTAAAACGAAAGAAAAGTGATAGCAGATGACTAACCAGGGTGACAGGAAGATGTACGGGGGTTCGGGACACCATGAGCTTTTCGAAACAAGCAAGGCCAGTCCTGAAATGAAAGTGGGTGAGCAAACGCCCTCGCAAAGGGGGCGCAGGAAGAGCTATGAATAAGAGACTCGGCCCCAAACCGACATGAGTGTGTGATTTGCTTAGTAGTTCCAGCAAGAGCAGCAGTGGGCTGGCTGTGACGGGTCTGAACACCCTCTGATACGGACTTGCAGAAGAACCAGGTGGCTTTATTCTAGATGACAGTTTCTTACTAATCACCCTTCATGCTGCCTGATCGTGACACTGTGAGTCACCAGGGTTCTCTCTGGAAGCCCTGTTCACTCATGGGCCACGTGTTGGCAGCGATTGGGAAGTGAGCGAGTCCAGAAGCCCATGATCACAGACGTCCATGGGGGGTGGGGGCAAGAGGGTCTGTATGTGTCATGGATTGTACTGCATCCTCCCCCCCACCCCCAAGCAAGAGCTGCCCTGAAGTCTTAACCCTCAGTTCCTACAAATATGACTCAATTAGAAAGCAAGCCATTGCACACGTAATCATTTAAGAGGAGGACCTACTTGAACAGGGAAGAACCAAAATCCAATGTGACTGGGAAATGCCCAAAGAGACATGCACACCAAAGAGCACACACCATGCGCCAATGGAGATAGACATGGGAACAATGTATCTATAATCCAAGAGTTTCCAGGGTGTTAGTTACTTTAGCTGACAAAGGGGGCTTATGGGAGAAAAGACTTATTTTGGCTCCCAGTTTCAGAAGACACAGGCAGCTGGTAGACATGACCTCTCCAGTCAGGGGTCAGAGAAAGGTAAATGCTGATTGTCACCTTGCTTCTTCCTTTTTCATCTTTTATTCAGTCTGAGATCTCCTCGCACTCCCAGCCCCTCAGGGTGGGTCTTCCCTGATCAGTTAATACTCTTTGGCAATGCCCTCATGGACAGTACCAAAGGTGTGCCTCACCAATAGCCTAAACACTCTTAAATACAATCAAGCTGTCAAAAAAAAAAAATGAACATCACAATCAGAAACCACCAAAACCTAGGAAAAAGTAAAGAATTCTCTCCCTTTGCTTCAAGAGTTCAAGCCTTTAGAAGCAGTAGAGAATAAAATGTCCTGCTCCTCCAGTCTATGGTGCAAAGGCAGGCACCACAGTGAGACTCACAGCTACCAACAATCTTTGAACCACATGTCCTCCTGTCCCATGGAGTCTAAATTGATAATATTTATAATGTTACCCTCTTGGGAACAGTTGCTTGTTTGCTTGCTTGCTTGCTCGCTCTTTTGGTTTTTTGAGACAGGGTTCTCTGTGTAGCCCTAGCTGTCCTGGACCTCACTTTGTAGACCAGGCTGGCCTTGAACTCACAGAGATCCAGCTGCCTGTGCCTAGTGCTGGGATTAAAGGTGTGCACCACCACATCCGACTGGGAACAGTTTCTTTTTCTGATATTTTAGAAACATACAAACTTTTACTTTTTTTCTTCCTTTCTCTTCAACATTTGGCACAAAGACTCCACAAGTTAAAGATTCAAGAGACTCTCTATTTTCCCACTCTCTGAGGTCTTCACACTCATGGCCACAACCTCGGCGAGGCTCTAGACCTTCATCTCTTGATGAGACTTGAACTGAAGTGACTTTAGACTAAAGCCTTGTTAGCTAGAATCCCGTTTTTGCCAGCACTTTAGCTCCCAAGGTGATGATAAGGAAGAAACAAGAGCACAGCTGGAGAGGTGGCTCAATGGTTAAGAGCCCTGGCTGTTCTTCTAGAGAACTTGGGTTTATTCCCAGCACCCATATACTGGCTCACAACCCTCCATAACTCCAGTATCAGGGAATCCGACAGCCTCTTCTCGCCTCTGGGAGCACCAGGCAAGCATGTGATACACAGACATGCATGCAATAAAACACCATAGCAAGAAACAACTTTTAAACATTATAAAGAAGTGAAAACATTTTTCCTTCTCCCTTGTGCTGTTCTTAGAATATTATTTCAAAAAATGAAATGGAAAATGTTTTTTGAATAAACAGTTTTGCAAGAGAAATAGAGAACATCAGTTAAGAGAGCTTTTCCAATGATAGTCCATTAAAGCTACCAGCCAATTAAGTTACTGATTGAGGTTTTTCTTTCAATTTTTTTTTTTTTATTATTATTTTCCCTTTTCAAACAGGCTCTCACAATGCAGCCAGGGATGTCCTGGAACTCATGGTAATTCCCCTGCCTCAGACTCCCAAGTATAAGGACGACAGGCATAAGCCAGATTTACAGCTCAGTATTTGCTGATGCTAAGAAAGCCAATATACAAATGGATTGTGAACAGGCTGAGTATAAAACAGAACTATGACCGCTTCAGGAAGCCAGTCTGCCACCGTAAGTCAGACCTGTAAGACATCAGGCCACTGTCTTCATCAACAATCCAGGAAGCTGAATCATAACTCCACAACTGACTCAAAATAGCTAACCCTGAATAACAAGTGACAGCTTCTGTAATCTTTGTCTGTGACTCCAATTTAGAACCAATCAGAGTAGGCCAAATATGCACTCCAGCCAATCACATTGGATGCCACACTTCCAAGCCACTCCTTTCAGCTTCCCCATGGTGCATGCACCTGAAGCTTTTCCTCTCCTCTTGCCTTTGCCTTGCTACGAAGCTCAAGTGTGATCACCGACTCCCTTGCTGTAGCAAGTGCTGAATAAAAGCCTTTGGCCCTGCATTTACCATCCATCTTCGTTCATTCCCACACCAACAAAAGTATACTACATATATGACTCATTGAGGGTATAAAGAAAGGCATATGAAGCATGATCTTACCCTTAACAAGCTTTAAATATTGGGGATTTTTAGATGAAATAAGAAAGAGTGAGAACCACCATCACAATGACTAAGCCATTGATAACACAAATGAGGGCTGATAATACAAATTCTGAGCAATGGGCACAGCATTTTGGATGGTGACAGGTTGCTTTAATCTGGATCAGCTGTCATCTGGACTTCAGAACACAAAAGAGAATTCGACTGGACCGCCCTCACCTACCCAGCTATTCATACTTGGAATTGGTAGAAACAGAAAAGACCTTGGCAAGAAACCTTTTTGTTCTGTGATTATTTTGCTGTCACCTGAAGAGAAGGTGACTTATTGGGAATGTCCCTCCTTTTCTTTCCTAAGCCCCATAGTAGTCAGGACCCTCCTGTAGTCATTAGAACACTAGGTGAGACACTATGGCAGAGTGGGCATTCTAGGTCAACTTACTCATGCTCCCATTTCAACTTCTTTCCCCCAATGTCTTGGCTGTTCATTAAAAGGAATCTTGATCCATGACATCTGTGATGATTTGTCATCACTGTCAGCCTGATGAGGTTGAGATTCACCTCAGGAGCGTACCGCTAGGCGTGTGCATGCAGATGTTTCCAGAAAGGCTTAATGGAGGAGGGATGAGTGGCTCTGACTGTGAGTGGCGCCATCCCATGAGCTGGGGATGCAGACTGAACTCAAAGGAAAGTGGAGAAACTGTGGGCATAGGCAGTCATCTGTCTTTGCTCCCTCGTTGTAAATACAACAGGACCAGGTGCCTGGGCTGCCATGCCTTCCCCACCCCACCCCCACCAGAAGGGACTGTGTCCTCTTTAACCATGAGCCATAATAAATTCTTAAGACGCTCCTGTTGGAGCTTTTCTCAAAGCGATGAGAGGGGTTACAAATATACCAGGTGACTGTTGAAGGCACCTTTCCTGAGGTCGGGGTTTCAAAGCATCCAGGAAGCAGGACTCCTCTGCCTAAATTCTAGACTAAGTAAGAGGCCAGGAGTCGAAGAGACAGAATGGGAAATGTCTCCTTTATTTAAATTAACAAAGTCTTGGTTGGAAGGCATGAGTCTGGGACTTCAGCCTTGTTACTATTATGCCACTATGTCACCCAGCTGGTATCCGGTAAAACTAACAGACAGAATACTTGTTGTTGCTCTTTAAAACTTAAGGCCTGGAGAGGCAGCAAGTGCTTTATTTCCCAGGCTGTTCCCAAACAAAGCAGAGAAGAGGAGCCACACACACACACACACACACACACACACACACACACACACACACACGCTCAGTTGCTTTTTCCACACTGACTGAAGTTCCTCTTTGGCCAATGGAGTGAGGAGAGGATAGGGCTAGCCCAGGGACCCATTCAGTGCAAACATGTCCCCGTTGTAAACAAGAAGAGAGAGAAGTAAATGTTCTCATCTAACGCTATCAGGTAGTGCTAAGCTTCTGCAAGACTGAGAAAACACGCATGCCGTGAACGCTATCATCTTAGCTTGTAGTTCTGGGATTCGTGACAACTTTAAGGTCTGAGGGGAATAAATATACTCACAGAGAAAAATCTCCCAAGCTCGAGCTGTGGCCCGTGATGCAGGCTCACTCACCAGGAGCCTGACTTCCTGACCGAGCCCTGATGTGAAACAGCCCTGTTCTGAGTCAAGCTCACTTATCCTCTTTGTACCCTCCTAGTCATGCAAGGGGAAACAACACAGGAAAGGTCCACACCACAGAGGCAGAGATGTGAGGCACAAGAGCAATGTTTCTCTTTAAACAAACAAACAAAAACATGGAACAGCTTTTTGTCACTATGTAGAAAATTTCAGCACCATAAATGAACCCCATGAAAGTGAATAAGGGACACAGAGTTTCCTTTACGTGTAGCTTAAGGCTCAGATGCTTCTTCTTCTTCTTCTTCTTCTTCTTCTTCTTCTTCTTCTTCTTCTTCTTCTTCTTCTTCTTCTTCTTCTTCTTCTTCTCTTTCTCCTTCTCTTCCTCCTCCTCTTTCTCCTCTTCCTCCTTCCTCCTCCTCCTCCTCCTTCTCCCCCTCCTCCTCCTCCTTTTCTTCCTCCTCCTCCTCCTTCTCTTTCTTCTTTTAACTTCATTTGAAAAGTTCATAGCTGGCAGCCTAACACACACTTGAGATCAGAAACCTGGGGTGGATTCCTTCCTGCCCTCAGGAAAGCTCTTCCTGAATCATCCCTTCTAAACCAGAGACCTGAGCAGCCCTATTGAAGGAAATTGGCATTAAAGAAAACACATCAGTTCTCTTCTTCAACTTGCTGGAGACTAAGATTTACTGATGGGCCAGTCCTTGACCGTGATGTCATCATAATTCCCATGCACCAGACTGATGTTAGATCTACTTTTTAAAAACGATATAGGTGCAAAAGATAGCTCAGCAGGTAACAGGCCTGACATGAGCTTCACTCCCAAGACCCACACCAGAGAAGGAGAGAAATGAGTTGGGTAAGCTGTCCTTTGACCTCTACATGTGCACCATGACATGGGCACACCATATGCATGCTGAACTGGGCAGATGTCCTTGCAGGGATATCTTTTATGAAATGTTGTGGTGGCCTCCATGATAACCTAGGCTCCTTTAAGACAGTTACTATCGTATGAATAAGAACTTTTTTATTTATGAACCTCCAGCCTTTTTTTCCCCTATTTTGATTTGGGGGTGGGGGCGGAGAGGACAAAAGTCCACTCTGGCCTCGGACTTACTACGTACCTCTGATTCTCCTGCCTCTACCTCTCAAGGCATGTGTCACTACATCCACTCTGTGTGGTGCTAGGATGGAACCCAAGGCTTCCTTCTCTCTCTGCCCAGGGGACTACACACAAGGCTTCGCCATCCAACTTGCTTCTCCTTGTTAAGGTTGACATAAGAACTCTACCTTGATTCTGACAACTTTTACAGTTCTTCCACAGTTTCTGTTGGATTAAGAAAGGAAACTGAGTATGTAGTATTTTTAACGTTTAAAATTACACTTACTTATGGGGCAAGAAGACACGTGTGCCATGACACATATGTACAGGTCAGAGAACAATTTACAATATTCGGTTCTCTTCTTCCATCGTGTGGGTTCCAGAGATTGAACTCTGGTCACCCGGCTTGGAAGCAAGCACTTTTAGCCCATGAACCATCTGGCTGCCCTGAATCATATTTTCTCGATGTTGGACTCACTCATCTCTTTGTTTGCAGAGGAGAACAAGGAGGAAAACCAAACAACTGATGTATGTTCCGGTTACTGGAGACAACTTCTGAGAGTAACTAGACCCAATGACGTCACGTGGTGTTCCCTCTGTCACCTACAGAATCTCTAAGATCCTGCAACTGCCTACTCACCCCATCTGAAACAGTCTGCCCTCATCAACTGGTGTATTCAAATCTCTCTCTCTCTCTTTCTCTCTCTCTCTCTCTCTCTCTCTCTCTCTCTCTCTCTCTCTCTCTTCCTGTTGGAAAAGATCAAAAGTCAAAGCCCAGTACAGGACAACCTTTGAAGTCCCTCTGCAGTTCTCTGATGGTATCTGTTCAAGTTCTTAGGAACTAGCTGAGTTGTAGGCAGGTGCTTTCAACAGACTGCTCCGTGCCTGCAGGCAGAAAGCAGGAAGGACATTGAAGCCTCCACAGGCAAAACAGAAATTACCCCAAATGCTCTCAAATTTATCTTTATTTGTGGCACTGCCTGTAAATGACTTTCTCATGGGATATGGTTTGAATTAGAAATACTAATCTATCCCTCCCCCACACTAGTCACCATCCCTCCCCTGGGGTTGTGCCATACTCCTTTTTGATGTTCAAATCCTAAGTTTAATCCGAGTGTTCTGTTCTACCACTCATTCCTGGAGCCTGCATCAGACATAATTCTCAGACAACAGGAAGTTGGGTTCCGGTCATGTGACCAGTTCCGTTCTGACGCCCAACACTCTAAGCAGCCTTCCTGACATGTGTTTATAATCACGTGAAGTTATCTCTCTGACAGCTTGAATTGCCTTCCATGGGAAGCGGTCCTTGGCATGGTGCTCATTAGGAAAGCCTGCTCCTGGGTTTTGTTGGTGGTTTTCAGCTGGCAGCCCAAATAGGCAAGAAGAGCCTCATGAAAGAAGGACAGACCCAAATCGAGAGGTCTAGATCCTCAGCATAGATCTGCCACTGGTCATCTGTGTGATGGAGAAGGTCTGGCCTGGCATCTACCATTGCTCAGTGATATCCTGAGAATAAAACAAAATAATGCTCTTTAAAATAGAAGGATGTACACAGTTAAATAGATGAAGGTAGTATTTTATCGAAATAATCTTGTTTATATGAACGAAGCAAGAAACAATCTAATCCACAAATAAAAACGTAATCATTCAAAAATATTTATTAAGCCTACAGGGAACAACAGCAGGCACTTGGTGATAAAAGAAAAACTGAACACAGCCCATGCAGTCAGAGGTTGAGAGATTAGTTTGAAAAGTGGGCAGAGAAACAAAAGAATTATAGCAACAATAAATATTTGCACAATCTATGTATCACGTGATATGCAAGCATGGAGGCTGCAACCAGCCCCGCTGGCTCAAGCCAGTAAGAACAGAGGCGAAGGTAATGTTTGGGAAGAACCTTAAAGAGTGATAAATACAATGCCCAGACAGATAAGTAAGAAAAGAAGCATCACTTACAAAACTTCCAAGAAAAAGATTGCAGCTGGTTCAGTAAAAAGAGAGCCTGTCTGCAAACCTGAGTGCCCTGGATACCTCAGGAGCAAGGCCCGCGTCTTATGTGAGCCTGGGTTGCTACATTTGCCCTGTGGGCAAGACAGAGCCAGTAACACACTTTGAGCATGGATAAATTAGTCACGGTCCTTGCAAGAAACATGTGGCTTTCTGAAATCAGCATTTTAAGAAGAGTTTATAAGGGCTATGTTCAAAGGTGAGGGTGGTGTGGAGAAAAATTGCCAAAAGAAAAAGGCCCCTTGGTCACTCTCCAACTTGGAAGAGTAAGGATGGAGATAGCCGGTGCAGTGTGGAAGAGAGGGGCCTGTGGATGGAAGCTGTCAGACTCTCCCACAAGATGCATACCGTGAGCTTCAGGGAAGGAACTGAGGGACAAATGACCATTCTCCCTTGTTGCTTCCATCTCCCCTACCTCACCAGTGCCCTTCATTGGCCAAACCCAGACAGAAGCCTTAGGGTAAAGATGATTCTGAAAAATTGTTTCCAAAACAGAGAAGAATAGATAGCCGTAGAGGAGTAAGGGTGGCCAGATTAGAATTTCATGATGTTCACAAGACAGCAATGTGATCAAAGGGGACCAGGGAGCACATGCCAGAAATGACACAACCAAAGTGAGAAGTGATCGTTGATGTCAGAAAGCAGGAAGAGCAGCAAGGAGAAGGGGTGGACTGGGAGACATTTTTGAAGAGAAAACCTAAAGAACTCAGTGGGTACTCAGTTCTCTCTCTCTCTCTCTCTCTCTCTCTCTCTCTCTCTCTCTCTCTGGTGGGAGGTGTCTGGATATTTGAGTGCTGGATGTATCTGGGTATGTAATGCATAGGCAATAAACAAAACAAAAATACAGAAATGACTATAGAATGTAGCCTGGTTTTGTTTTTGTTTTGTTTTGTTTTGTTTTTGGTGTCTGCAATCCATTCTTCTGCCGGCAGTTAATTTTAATGATGATGCCAGCCTTAGACTTGGAAACCAAGAAGTTTACTTCATGTTGGACATAGGAAGATATATCACCTGAGAAGCAACGTGGTGGTTCTGGTGGGGTTCCCTAAAATGCTGTGTGGGATCCAAGAGCCTATGAACGTATTATCAGCTGAAGCTGTAATTAAATGTAAAACTCTGGAGGAGATCTTCCTCATTCAAGAACGACCAGTTATTAGGGTCCTTTGTTCAGGATTATTCAGGGACACCCTATATATCCAGCGGCCAATATCCCATAAGAGCCATTCAAGAGTCAGCGTGGAGGCGCATGGAGGTTACGTGGACACAAAAGTAAAGACTAGGAAAAGCAGTCATAAGTGACAGAGTGCCTGGAGCCACCGGCAGCTGCCAGAGACGGGAAGGATTTCCCCTAAACCTCCAGAGGAAGGGAAGCTGTGCTGACACCTTGATTTTAGACTTCCAGCCTCAGGGACTGTGAGGTAATACATTCCCGCTGAAGCCACACTGTGGTAATTTGTCATGGAGGTCCTGGGTAGAGAAACAGACCATAGAAAATCATATTCTAATGACTAAGTATCTGTGCTATAAAAGACATGAGGCCAAAACTCAAATTCATCATTTTTCCCCCTGTGTCAACCCTGTGTGATATGCTGGCTTTGGGGGGCGGGGGGAAGCATGTTGTAAAGTTATTAAATCCACATGGTTTTAGACCCCACATGTGCAAAACACTGTATGATGTTCATGGCACACCGAGATGAGCCTATCTAAACTGGAAAAAAAAAAAAAATCCAAGTTCTCCCAACCCTCACCGTCAGCACCCAGAGCGGCCTTGCCAAACCACGAGATGAAAGTCTTCACGCGGTCAGCACTCGGCGCGGCCTTTGTTTGGCTGCCGCCTTCACACACAAATATCTGCCCCGGGGTGGGGGTGGGATGGGGGAGGACACACACAAGGACTCGTCTTGTTTGTGTCACGTGTTTCAAAGTGCTGTGGTTGGCCCAAACGGAATAACAATCATGTGAAAAGGAGTCACGGGCGGCTTGAAATATGCTTCAGAGTGATCTCGATTTTCATTTTTTGCCGGCTGGGCTTTATCCCTTTGTGGGGGAAAACTCCGACACAGAGAGAACAGGAGTTTGAAGGTAGTTCGGCCCCAGTAACACTGAGGTTTAGTCTCCTGTGTGTCAGTATAACAAGTCTCTAAGCAGGACTAATGTCGTTCTCAAAAGGCTGGCAAGTTCTCTTGGGAATGAACGATTGCTCGTAAGAGTAAGCCTGAGTCTGGGGAATTGAAGATGGTTCAGTGGGTAAACGCGTTTTGTTCGTGGACATCTTGAATTCTATGGCCAGGATCTATAGTATAAAAGGAGAGAACTGGCTCCTGCAAGCTGTCCTGTGGCTTCCACACACATACTTTGGTGTGTGTGTGTGTGCCCTGGTCACATATATACACACCAAATAAATAAATGTGAAAAGAATTTAAAAGAATTTGGTTTTCTTCCTTGCACTTCTGTCTTACTTACAAAGCTCCATATCACAACCCAATAAAAGGAGAATTCACCAGATACTGAAGAGTCACCGGCCCCATAATCTTAGACTTTCCAGGTTTCAGAATTATGAAAACAAACAAACAAACAAACAAACAAACCTTTCTTTACAATGAACCACTCAGCCTATAGTAGTTAGTAATAGCTGTAGAAAGTTCTTTCTAACTTAGAGCTTGTTCCTTCTTACCTAAAACAAAATTTCCATTTGAGTATGATCTCCCATTGACCAGCTGACCTTGTCCCTTGATTCTAGGCTAAATCCTCATAGTGTAAACCTGTGAGGACAGTCCCATCTTACTGGTACAGCTGAAGACAGGCCAGTGAGATAGAAGGGGCCAGAGATTTTTGATGAGGTGCTTGCTTTTTTGGAAAAAGGACTGGCAACCAATCTCTCTCTCTCTCTCTCTCATCTCCGTTTCTGTCTCTGTCTCTCTGACTCTTTGTCTCTGTGTGTGTGTCTCTCTCTATGTCTCTCTGTCTCCCTCTGTCTCTCTCTGTGTCTGTCTGTCTGTCTCTCATATACACACATACTGGTTTGTATCCAGTGCACACAAGAAGTTCCCCAGGATCAAGTCACATTGCACATACAGCCATAGAGATACCCCAAGTGCTTAGAGCATCAGCCAACCTCTTCTGAGTCAACATCCTTATTGCTTAGCCCACTCTCGCAGTTTCTGTCAGTTGACAGTGCACACACCCTAGAACATATTGGGTATTTTCTGAAACTGTGTTACCCAAGACCCCCCCTCCGGTGAAGTAATTACCCAAGACACCCCCCATGAAGTAATTACCCAAGACACCCCCCCATCACTTAGCTTGTCCTCTCTGAGTGAGAAATGAGACCCACACACGTTAAAGGGCCTAGCCCAATACATGAGCCATGTTAGACACTCAGCAACACTTTGGATGGTCCAGGGTTTCGAAGCTCACTGCCTGGGGGATGCTGTAACAGGGATCTACAGCAGCAGTGAGCAAGCTACCTTGATGGGCACATTAGCAGACCATCAGCGGCCTACTCTGCTGTTCTGAGGACTCCAAGGGGAGTGACGGCACCAACGGCAGTACGGCTAGGGTGAGCACGGCACAACTTGGCTTTTGATCAAGATGAAGCAGGTTCCTGGTGCTTCACTCCAGAGTCATTCCTGCTCATATCAGGCCTCGCATTACAGACGTACAGAAAGACAGAGAAAGGATGCTGCTTACTAGCATCTGAAGTGTCAGCACACTCAAGCTATTCCCAAGAATGCTGGGGATTCTGGCCATCCCATTGCTTGAAAAGGAGACCCTGGGTGTCCCCTTCATGTCTCCTCAAGTGGCCTAGTGTACTTTTGGGGCCATCAAAAGAAGCAGGAAAGAGCAGAGAGGGAAAGTGGGATAGGAAAAGAACAGAAGAAAAAAAGGGAGAGAAAGCTGGAGGAAAGGAGAGGGGAAAGGCACCATGAATGCACTGTGAGAGACCTTGGGGTGTTGGAATAGTTTAAAGACAGATACTTAAAGCACACAAGTCTGAGGGTGCCAGCCTGGGTAGGAAGCTACAGCCAGAGTAGCGAGTGCCAACCTCATCTGGACTGTGCCTTGTTCCATTGACTCAGACCATATCAAGCAGAGCACTAGAGGCCTGCCTGCAGCTCACCTTCCTTTGCCACCTTGGGAGAAAGCAGAGCTTCCCAGATAACATACAGATAGCATTTTTTATCCTCTTCTTCACCTAGGCTGTGTGTCTACGTAGCATTATCATGTCCCAGGAACAGGAGGGAACATTCAGATTTGGAATGGGGAGGTGGGGGTGAGGGAGCACGGAGGGACCTTACCTTCACAAAGCTACTAACCCAAGTCAAATGCCCCCAACCCAGCAAAGACATCCTGGAAGGTTCGTAAAATACAAAAGATTCCAATTCTTATCTGTCAAAATGTTCAATCCTTATTGACTTTAAGAACACCTCTGTGGCTGGGGAGATGTCCCAGCTGGGACAGCATGAAAAGCTGACTTCAGATCCTTAGCGGCCATGGAAAAGCCAGACACAGCACACATCTGTAACCCCAGCTCTGGGTGAGGCAGAGACAGGAGATCCCTGGAGTTACCCTCCAGACAGGCTAGTCCAGTCCACCATGAGTTTCAGGTTCACTGAGAGACCCTGTTTCAAAAAAAATAAAGTGGAGAGCAATTGAGGAAGACACGTAATGTCACCGTTTATCATCCTCACACAGGCACACACATGTACACAGAGAGAGAGAGAGACAGAGACAGACAGACAGACAGACACAGAGAGAAAAAAAGATAGAAAGAGCCTTGATGTGCTTACTCAAAATTCTACTTCAAAAGCATTAAATTCCCTTTTTACCCCCCAAACTGACTATAAAATCCCCAGTAAATTTTAAATATTTATACGTTCATGCAATCACTTTGCCACATAATCACCTGAACTTGGGCTTTGTGCAAATATGTGAACTATTCAAAGATAAAAAGAAGCCAAGTTACTACCAGAAGGAAACCTGTAACAGCCTTCATCACTGTGGGAGAGAAACATCACAGAAGCCTGGTCGTTCATAAACTGGGACCAAGACAAAGCCAGCACCACCAGGCACAGGAGCCCCTTCCCAAACCCATGGAGTCCTCACAAAACCCATAAACTCATTTGGGAAGTGAATTTGTGGGTGTTTCTCTTCAGCAAAGCCTGATCAGTGACCCCACATTTCCATCTAACAGCGCAGGCTTGGTGGAGGTTTGTGGGCAGTGCTGAGCTTTTCCCCTGGAGCCCTGAATTTTAAGATCTACTAGTTTTAAAACGTTGTGCCAGAAATAACTTGCGGGCTCCCCCGAACCTCTACCCAGTCTCTTGCGATAATGTAGTCATTCTCCATTAATGTTCCAACTAAAAATAACTAAGCCTGCTTTTTGTTTGCAGTCCAGATTTACACTGGAACCCCTCTGGGGAGGTGACATGGTGGCATTGACCCTTTCCCCTGCTCTCCCTCGGCCTCCCCGTTCTCCTCCAGGGCAGGCATTTGACTGACAGGTAGGAGCTGGAACCAAAGCTGCACCCGGATGCTGAAACAACAAGGCTCGGTCTGCAGAGTTCTGTACTGTCAGTCACTCTGGGTTCCACGCAAGACTTGATCAAGTAGAACTAACGGGTAAGGCTCCTTCTTCCCAGCGATTTACTGTTCCTACAAATACTTCTAGAGAGAAACAATCGGCAAGAACATCATTAAGGAAGAGCAAAGATCATTTGTAAACCCCACACTAGAAACAAATGAAATGTCTTAAGACTACCCAAACACAGTGATTCCAGACAATACATTTGGTTACACCTGGCCATAGAAAGAATAAATACTGACAGACCCAAGACTTGGATGGACTTGGTGGCATTACGCTGAACAGAAAAAGTCTCAGTGGGTGATATCCTATATAGTGCCGTGTCTGTAGCAGCCTCGATTTGACAAAGTCACAGACTAGAACACAAGATTATAGCTGCTTTGGCTATGGAATGATGGCTGGGACCTGAGAATAAGACAGCAATGTGTTAACTAGTTTTCTCCAGCTGTAGCAAAGCACCTGTGGTATCAGCTTACAAGGAGGACAGGTCTATTTTGGCTTATGGATCCAGACATCCTAATGATCCCTGTGGTCTTTGGGCCTGAGGAGAGGCAGGTATCATGAACAGGAAGTATTCACACAAGAAATGCACAGTGGAGCAAAGCTGCTCCCCTCATGGTGACCAGGCAGAGAAAAAGGAGAAGCAGAGTTCTTGGTATCCGCTCCCTGACACCGCCAGTGACCTCACTTCATGCTACTAGACCCCACCTCCTAAATGTCCTATCTCCCAGTAGCATTACAGGCCTCCAACAGGAACCTTAGGGGATGCTTATCTGAACCATCCTAGATATGGTGAGGGAGATCTCTGTGGTAGGAGAGGAGTTCCCTATCTTTAATTGTCTGCACATGTAATAAATTGGCATAGAACTGCACATATACTTTGTACTGATGTCAGTTCCCTGATGTTTACACAGGGCTGGAATTATGTAACGTTTGGCCTTCGGGGGGGAAATTGGGTGATGGGTACCCAGGAGCACTCAGTATTTCCTTTGCTAAGCTTGCAACATTTGTCAAGTATGTAATTACTCAGAATTTAAAAATGGGGAAGGGGGAAATACCCAAGAAGGACAAAGAAGAAAAGGAAAAGAAACAATAAGGAATGGATATTGACAATTCCAGAGATAAAAGGTGACAGAAAAGATTTGGACGAAGGGACAGCAGAGTAAACATTAGAGGTCACAGTCAGGCAAGCTGACAGCCAGAAACTGTTTGGATTGTAAATTGCAAATGAACTCAGTGGACAGGGAAGGGGAAAGATCATTGAACTGTTACCCCTGAGTGACAAGGGCAGACATGCAGAGCTGGTGAGCAGGAAGACTCAGAGTAAATGTGGCAGCCACAGCTGCAGAGACATCCTGGGGGGGGGCAGCTGCTGCTCTTCGGGATGTGACACGCAGCCCCTGCCAGGTGAAGCGATGGCGGCAGAACGTGTCTGCCTAGGGAGGAAATATCAGGAAAGGGAGTCATGCCACAAAGTCCGCAGGTCAAGGAAAAGGAGAGTGATTTGGAGACACCAGCAGAATTACTGATAAGATCATGCTGATGTGACGAAAGTATACCACAGGGAGGTGAATCCGAAGGAGAAAAGAACACACACGGGTTTAGAAAGTTCCAGGAAAAAAAAATTTTTTTTAAAGTTTGGGGAAGAAATAGTGCAAAACTCAGGAGACAGGAATTCCTGTAAGTGGATCCACAAATAAGCAGCAGCCTATTTTCAATCTTCTAGATTTATCGGGCAAAAATCTTTGCCCCAAAATCCTAGTGTCTATCATATATATGTTAGGCTGCCTTTTACATCCGAAACACATGACCTTCATGAGTCTCATTCATGAAAACTAACCAGAAACTACAGGGGCCTCATGGCTAGGGGGAGGAGTTCCCAAGAACATACTAAAATCTGGAGATTTTAGTCATCGTTGTAAGAAATCGGAATTTGAGGTTCAGTGTTCTCTTCAACAGCATAGAAAACACACTGGAAAGAATGAGACCGGTAGCCCCAAAACAAAGGGGGAAAGAGTAAAGATAATTGGCTAGTCTTTATAAACACAGAAGTTACTAGAAAAATCTCTTTCTCTTTGCTTCTGCTAAAGTCACAATCCCTACTGCTTCAAAGCATTCACTTAAATGTGGGGCAAGAAGTGATGTTGTCCTGAAAAAGTGGTTGGACACAATTCTTTCTCTGTTTATTTATTTATTTATTTATTTATTTTTTATTTTTGCCACTGTGCCTTGCCTCCAGCCTTGGATAAGCAAAAGACAAATAAAATGACAAATTACGAAACCCAAAGGACACAGAGAACTTTGGCAGTTACTGTCCCTCTGACAATACAAAGAAATTATTTTCCTCAGCAGTTGTTACTCAAGTTATTCACAAAGAAAGATATACATTTTCACACAGACAGCTTGGGTAAGTCAGATCAAGCCCGAGCCTCAGACCTTTGGACCAGCAGGTAGGACCAAGAGAATGGAAGAGAAGCTGGATTTCCCCCAATCATGAATTGGGGGAGAGAAATAGTCTTAACTGAAGAGCTTCCAAAGCACTCCAGGTGGTAGGTTTGAAAGACCAAAAGCTGAGTATAAAATCAGGAAGCAGCTGGGATGATTTATACAGACAGGTGACTTAGCCCTGAGTGGTGGCAC
This sequence comes from Meriones unguiculatus, assembly GCF_030254825.1. Classification (NCBI taxonomy): domain Eukaryota; kingdom Metazoa; phylum Chordata; class Mammalia; order Rodentia; family Muridae; genus Meriones; species Meriones unguiculatus. The sequence goes on from NC_083366.1 coordinate 59,459,644, forward strand.
AGGCCTTTGATCTGGCCACTGAGGAGGCAGAGGCAGGAGGATCTCTGAGTTTGAAGCCAGCCTGGTCTGTAAAGTGAGTTCCAGGAGAGCCAGGGCTTCACAGAGGAAACACTGTCTCAAAAAACAAAACAAAAAAGAAAAGAGGAAGGAAGGCAGGAAGGAAGGAAGGAAGGAAGGAAGGAAGGAAGGAAGGAAGGAAGGAAGGAAGGAAGATGGGAAGGAAGATGGGAAGGCAGGAAGGAAGGAGACATTATATGTAGATTTCCTCCCATATAAAATCTTCAGGAAAATCTTTTTCTTTCCCCCTTGAATAACATATTTCATCTTGGAATAGTCAAGTGTGGAGCCTGCTCAACATTAGCACATGGGAGGCGGGCAAGATGGCTCCAGATGGCTTGCCTTGCAAGCATGAGGACCCGAGCCCCATAGGTGCTGATTCCCCGAACACATGTACAAAGCTGGTGAAAGACCCCCGAAGGTTGTCTTCCGTCAGGGAGACCCCATACCCAAAGATCAATGAGTCCAGTTGTTCGGATGCAACCAGCAAGAGGCTTTATTGAGTACACGGGTACCCGGGGCCACAAAGTCTCTCGGAAGACTTGCGCGCCTCTCGGTTGGGGTGACGGGTTTTTATAGGGCTCGGGAGCAGGAAGCGCGGTTACAGAAGCGAGAAGCATAGTTACAGGGGTCTGATTGGGTGGTTTGAACAAAGCCGTAGTTAAGTCACGTACCCAGAACAGGGAAGGCGGGAAGGCAGATTGTGAGCCAAGTCATGTACTCGGAACCGGGAAGGCGGGAAAGAATGCAGCGAGGTAGCTCTCCCCTCAGGGAACTTACTGCTATACCGCGCCTACTCTACATAGTGTTAACAATCGCTGCTTATCTTTTGGTCTCTCACTGGTAGTGCTGGAAAGGTGGAAACAGGAAGATGCCTGGAGCTCCCCAGACATCTGGTCTTGCCCAGTGAATGAACTCTAGGTTCAGCGAGAGATGCTGTCAGAAAAAGTAAGGTGGAGCAAAATACACCCCCCCCACACACACACGCATGTGCACACCCCACATAGATGTACAATGTACTCAAACACAGGAACTCTTACACATGCAAACACACACAGAGAGAGATCAGAACAAATACAAAACCATAAGCAGATGTCCTTTTAGTAACTATCAATCATTTAAGATATTAAAGACCTAAACAAAGCACAGGGGAAGAAATGAGAATGAGGATACATTTCATATTCTTTTATTAAATTTTGAAATTCACATACTCTGTTTTAAAGAGACCCTACTGACTGGTTCATAGCATGCATTTCTTAGATTCCTTCCTTCTGGCCTGGTGTGGTGGTGCATTGTCTTTCTGAATTCCAGAACTTGGGAGGCAGAGGCAGATGGATCTCTGTGAGGTTGCAGCTAGCCTGGTCTACAGAGTGAGTTCCAAAACATCCAGGGCTACACAGTGAAGCCCTTCTGAAAACAAAAACCTAGCAAAATTCAAGGTAATACTGAGATATTTTCCTCCCATGTTTCTGAGTCCCTCTTAGTACCACCAAGGTCATTTTCAGTTCTCTTGTCTCTTCTCCTGACCCAGAAACTTCCAAAGTCTTTCCAGAAATAGTTCCCTTTGTCTCTTCACAAGCGACATGGATTTCTTTTGTTCTTTGCTTCTGCCTGCTGTAGGATATCATCTGATCATGGTTCTTTTATAAAATGCATGGTTTATTCTTTGACCACATTGCCAGTAACCTGAAATACTATTTTTTCCAGAAAGGCTGGATATTCTGGAAATCAGAAAGAAAAAAAAAAAAGAAAAGAAAAAAACACAGAAGCGAATCAAACATTTTATCCCTCAAAATTAAATCTATCACAAAGGCAGGCTAGACCCTATTCACATTCATTCTGAATCCAGGTTGTTTCTTCTAAAACAAAGCATAAATAAGGTACAGTATATGTGTCTAAAGCTAACCGGATGGGTTTTGCTCATCCACACACATCTGTGAGACTGTCAAGCAATTTTGTAGAGAAGTATTTCAACAGTGAGGCCAATGTTTGGGAGGTCAGCACTGGTTTGGGGGTAAGAAGACCTGTTTTCCAATCCTGGTTTTGTCCTCATGACAGATGAAGATGCTCAAGAAAGCATCTTTCTGATTGAAAAGTCAATACAAGAGAAAAACAAGCTTCCCTTGCAGACAACAGAAACAAAACGTGAGGCATACCAGGGCTTCAACTGGTAGAAACTACTACAGAGTAATGATAGAATCCTTTCGAGGTAAGGCTTAGTAGGAGGAAGCTGGGTTTTTGGGGTGGGAGGCAAGGCCCTTGAAGGGATATTGAGATGACTTCCACTCTTTCTCTTTTGCTTCCAGACCACCATGACATGAGCCGTTTTCACGCTTACGTGATAAGCGTTTTTACCACAAGCCCCAAACCTGCAGTACCAAACCACCAAGGGCTAAAACTCCTGAAACCAAGAGCCAAGAAGAACAGTTCCTCTTTCAGAGCTGAATGGTATCAGAAACTGACTAATGTATATCACACAGAGATGCTACACCCGTCACAGCTCTTTATCCTTACTACCCAAATCTAAACCAGCCAGACAAAAAGATTCTACTGATGCAAACTACTCCCCCAGATGATCTGCTTGGTCGCTAACTCGCTCTTTCCGATACTGTACTCTGCCTCATAGTTCCATCTTCTAGGTGTTTTTTTGTTTGGTTGTTTTTTTGTTGTTTTTTTTTTTACAGTCTTTTCATAGTCTTTTAAAAGCTTCCAAATTCATAGGAGAAACAGCACTACAATTATTTTCCCCTGGGTCTGCAAGGCCGCATGATGCCAGGACATGGCATCATGTAGAGAAGGTGTTGTGCCCAGTTCTGAACCCCAAAAGACCAGGTATAGACTTCGCTGTAAATACATGACGGTTTTGCTTTTTTTTTTTTAAATTGTATTTGTGTTTGAACATGGGACGAAAACTTCCTGGGAAAACAGGAGAGGAATGTGGCAGCCCACGATCTAGGAGAACAAGGTTTTTAAAGGGCAAAACCTTAAGCAGGGACTTACATGCTTTGACATTACATGATTGGGTAAGGGAAATTGACTTTTGAAATGATTGTCCACTTAAGGTGCCAAGACCACAAACAGTTCTGGCCTGGTCATATGGGCTGGTTTCCTAGCAACTGTATAATTAGTGGGCGGGGAAAGAATGTGTTAAGGCTGGCTTCCCCCCCCCCCACACACACACACACACACTGATAGCTGGACATATCTCCATTTGCTGGCCTCTGTTCAGGCTTGTATGCTAAACTTTAAAACAATACCCACTGATTTTTAATTCTTTGGTCTCTCAAAGGGATGGCAGTATTGGGTCCTATCCATCATAAGATTGTCACCCCCATCTGGGTAGAAGGATGGTTTTTCCTTCTTTATTATCCAAGGGCTCTGTCTTCTCTGTGTTGGCTTTCATAATACTTCCATAATAGTCTTGGTGAAATATCTTGCATCAGGTTCATCCTGCTCAAAAACCCTTCGGCTACCCACTCCATAAGTACCTATTGATTCTTAGGCTCTCTCTCAGCTGTCAGTCAATACAGCATGATGTGTTTTACCTCTGCAATAAGTGATAAAGGCAAGCTATGCATCCATAGCCTCCTTGCAAGTCAGAGAGCCTTGTTTTATCACTCTTTAGCCTTCCCTTGACCTGTAAAGAAGTTCTCAATGTAAGACATCATTACAACAGGTTACAGATAAAAAACTAAAAACAAAAACAAAAAAACTAGAAAATAGGCTTTTCGCTTTTCTATAGGTCCTCAGCCAGCTTTTGACACTAGCACCATGGTCTTTGCAGTCTGTAGCCATTCTCTTTTATTCTATTCTCTTGCCAAAGCCAATGCTGCTTTGCCTTTTTAGAGACAGTATGCGGAGAGTTTTGCAAACACTTTGGTTCAATGTAGACATGCTATCTTGATTTGAATTCTCCTAGGAGCTCAGGACTTTCATTAGTTTCATTCATAAGCCTTTGGATCACATGACAGATAAGGTTGAGAAAGATACGAGATAAAAATGCAGAATACTTAGGTAAACTCAAACTTCGGATAAACTCTTTTTAATAAGTGTGTGTGTGTGTGTGTGTGTGCATGTGTGCATGTGTGCATGCATGCACATGTGTGTGTGTACATGCAGGGCCTGTGGGGGACAGAAGAAGGGGTCAGATCCCCCAGAATTGGAGCTGCAGGAGGTTATGAACTGCCTGCCTTAGTGCTGGGGGTGAAGCCCTGACCCTTTGAAAGGGTAGCAGGTACTTTGAAGCACTAAGCCATCTCTCCAGCCCTCAGATAAACTCTTTATTTTCAAGATTTATTCATTTTTTTTATACATTATTCTGCTTGCTTGTGTGCCTACATGTCAGAAGAGGGCACCAAATCTCATTATGGATGGTTGGGAGCCACCATGTGGTTACTGGGAATTGAACTCGGGACCTTTGGAAGAACAGCCTGTGCTCTTAACCTCTGAGCCATCTCTCCACCCCCTCAGATAAACTCTTAATCATTTTAAATACCTGTGTTAGTTGTTTTCTGTTGCCAGGAGAAAAGGCCCCGACCAAAAGCAAGTTATGGAAGAAAAAGTTTATTTTGGCTTACAGTTCCAGAGGGAGACTCCATGATAGTTGGTGGGCAGCATGATGGGAGCAGAAGGCCAGAGCTGGAAGCAGAGAGATCATTTCAAAGTCAAGTGCAAAGCAGGGAGAGCAGACAAACTGGGAGTAGGGTGAGGGTATGAGCCTTCAAAGCCTACTCCTTATGATGTACTTCTTCCAGAAAGCCTCTGCCTCCTAAAGGTTTCAAAGCTTCCCCAAACAGTGCCAACTTTGGACCAAGTACTTCTCTATGGAAGCCTAGGGGGGTCATTTCTCTTTCAAATCACCAGATTGTCCCACGCTATACTGGGAACATAAATATGCAAAAAAAAATTTCATTGTTTATTTGAAATTCAAATGTAATTGGACATCTCACGTTTTATCAGGAAACCCTACTGATAGGTTATCCAAAACTAAGTAAAAGATTAATCACCTGGACACCAGAGACGGTTTCAGAGTGGCAGAGCTGTGACAGACGAGAGAAGGGAGGAGAGAATACGCAAGCCCAGGCAGCCTGCACACACAAATTGTGTATCTGATACTGAGAGCCTTGCCTCCTTCCACTGACTCAAGGTGACTAATTGCATCTCAGGTGTTACTACAAAGCAGGGAAGCAAAGAGGGGAAATTACAGAATAACAATGCATAAGTACAGCTGTTCCTCTTTAAGAGAGTGAATTTCCCCACAAGGGTCTCCAGCCATCCTGCCTTAGAAGTATGTCCTAGATCATGTTTTCGTGAAGGTAGGAAGTGTGGATTAATAGGCTCCCTAGAAAGCCACCACTGTACAGGAAGCCATTCCAGTCCCTAGAGTCACAGCTGTGGGTATGTTTAAACAGAAAAATAAACAGCCAAGCCCAGAATTTGGGAATATCTCTGAAGACTGTAGACAACTCCCACAGTCTCCAAGGGGGCTAGAAGCATACAAAAAAAAAATTGAGGGCTCCTTCTCCTTTGTAATATGATTTCTTGGCTGGAGAAGAGCTATTAGGCACCCTGAGATGCTCTGTAGAAATGGAAGATGATATTGTATTGTATTAATGTCACTTAATGGTAGCTGTCAATGATAGTGATGGAATAAATATGGAAAAGGAAATTACTGTAATTGATTGACAGTCCAGAATCTTCCACATTCGACCTAATGAGAGGAACCTATGAGCAGCAGCTTCCAGTGTAAGTTATTAATGCAAATCGCATGCACCACACTGGCATGCAGAATTATGCAATGCCATGTGAATGTCTTATCCATTTCACCAGGCTTGTCTTTATCCAGAAAAAAAAAAATCACTGACATGCTGATTAGTATATTAGGAGAGTTTAAGAAGTTTGGTGGTAAAGTAGGTGCCATCACGGGGTTATTAATTTAGTTCTGAACAAGACAAACAGCCCTGCGCAGCCCATCAAAATCACTACATAAATCTACAAGATAACTTTGTCAAGGCCAATGGGAATTTACAGAAAAGTCTTGTGATATGCGGAAGGAATTAGCAAACAGATAAGGAGCACGTGGTCTTTCTAGAAAACCACTCTCAAGGACTCAGTACCTGTGCAGAACCAGATGCCTGCCAAGACGCCAACACCGCTGTTGCACAAATGTTCAGAAACATCTCATAGACCCAGAGGTAGGAGGTGAAAGAAATACCAAGTCCATGTAAGGTCCAGGGCCTCCTTTGGGGATCCCAAGGAGCTTTAAGTATTACCCGGGAACACATCTTCTACGACGAGAGGTCTGTGAAGCTGAAAACGTCAGTTGTCAATTGCCCATTACCTACAATATCCCAAGAACCTTAGCTCTGAGAATTCTAGACCCTTAAGCTCTTTGCTCTCTGCACATTTTAATCTTTTAAATTTGGATCAAGGCCAGGCATCATGACACACGCCTTTAATCTCAGAACTCAGGAGGCTGAAGCAAGAGCAGGCTGCTATATATCAAGTTCCAAGCCAGCCAGGACTACACAGAGTGACCTTGCTTCAAAAAGCAAAAGAAAGCAAAATTTGGATCACTACAAGAAGTGCCTGAAACTTCTCGTTCCATCTTCTACCACTTCCTGTGACTTGGCTGCTTATAGTTACACAGATTGGAAGGCACAGGGCCGGGAAAGACAGAGACGGGGGAGAAGGCTGTGAAGGCTGTGCACTAGAATTCTCCATTGAGAGTTTTTGATTGGTAAATAGATGGAGTTTGGGGAATTCTACAGAAACACTAGCCAGCTTTTATGTACCAACTACTGGCCTAGGTTTTTTGGATACACACGGTTCCCACCCTCTCGGAACTCACATTTATTTGGTGAGCAAAGCCCTATGAGGTGGCCATAAGAGAGTGCTAGAGGACAGCAGGTTAGGCTGGTACAACTGGAAGCTGGGGAGGCTGGCACTGTGGAAAGGGCACTTGCCAGGGCTCCATAGGTACCAAGTTTTCTTTAAAGTGATACATTTTAAAAATGTGTATCTTTGTGGTATTCTACACGTTTTGAACCTGATCTACATTGGACTGGCTAAGCCAAGCTAATGGACATATCTGTGACATCAATACATTTGCTTTTTTTTTTTTTTGCCATGAGTCCAGTTAATATCTACTCTTTTAGCAATTTTCAGGAGCACAATAAACTATTAACCATAGTAAACACTTGTACAATAGCTCCCTTGTGCTTACACTTCCTGTCTATTGAAATTTTGCCCCTTTGACCAATAACCCCACGGTCCTCCACTCCCCCTGACCCCCCCACCCCACCCAGACTCTGGTCGCCACCCTTCTATCTTCTGTGGGTTCTGCTTTTCAGATCCCACATATAATAGAGATCATGTAGAGTATGCCTTTCCATGCCTGTTCACTGTATTTAAAGTAATGTCTTCACGGTTCATTCATATTATTGTAAATAACAGGATTTCCTTCTTCTTAATGGCTGAATATAATTCCCTTGTGTAGTAACGCATTTTCTTGGTGTGTTCATAAATGACTGGGCACTTAAGTTGAATCCATATCTTGGCTATTATTGAGTACCATAATGAACAATGGGAGTGCAGATCTCTCTCCTTTGTGTTAATGTTATTTCCTCTGGATGTACACCTGAAAGTGAAACTTCTGGACCAAATAGTAAGCCTACTTCTAATTTTAAAAATGATTCTCCATAGTGTTTCCCATCATAGTTATGTTCAACGTTGCCTTTTTCTTAACTTCTAATGAAAATGTGGGTATCAAAAACTGTACTCATGATTTCACTGTCATGCATACCAATGGAAGGTTTCCCTTTTAAACAAACTGGTTTCTTAAAAAGGGACAACTTACAAAACACATGAAGCAATGAATAAAGGACTTGGACTAGCAATGAATAAAGGACCAGACTGCAGGGTTGGAGTGTAAATGGCCACAGTTAGGGGAAGCTGGATGATGGGAAAGCAACAAGAAAGGTGAAGGGCTGGCTAGAGGAAACAGGCCTGGGGAGAACTGAAATAACAACATAAAGAAAGAATAAGAGAGTTGCCTGGGAAAGTCCGTCGGCATGCTCACATGCATGAGTTTTTTATTCCCCCTCTTTCACCAGCACCAGTGCCCCAGGGAACAGTGTGCTCTCATCAAGTTTTCTGTGGAATAAGGAAGGCCCTTACAAGGTTAAGTAAAACACCACAGGTCACCCAGCAAATTAGCAGCTGAGTAGAATTACAACACAGGCCATCCTTGGCCCAACCGGGGGCAGCGTCCCTTGGCTCCAAAGCTCTGGTTGTGCAGCAGGATGGAAAATGAAACTTTATATAAAGAAAACTGAGCAAAATTGAGAGCTTCTGCAGGAAAAATAAGGCTACCGCTGGTTTCAAAACTACAACCTCACTTCGGGTGCTGTACGATCCAGTTTGAAGGTGCATGGAGAAGCTTGCTGAAAACACATTCTGTCTTCTCCAGCCCCCTCCCCTGACGCCTCTTGTTAGTGTTTGAATATGAAATGTTTCCCATGGTCTCATGCGTTTGAGTTCTTGGTATCCAGCTGAGGGTGCTGTTTGGGGAGGTTATGGGACCTGTTAGACATGGTGCCTGGGGCTAGTTTTGAGATTACAGGTTGGCCCCACTTCCTGTCTTACTCTTCACTTCCTGTCTGTCTCTCTGTTTCCTGATGTAACCAACCATGTGTTTGTTGCCACAGCCATGAGCTACCCTAGGCATTATTTCCTTTTCTACCGTAATGATTTCCTTTTTACCATGATGAATTGTGCCTGTAAGCCAAAATATATCTTTCCTCCCTTATATTGTTTCTGTCAGATATTTTGTCAAAACAATAAAAACAATTTTCATATTCCTGAAGAGCAAACATGGACACACTGGAGAAGTTCACAAACCAACCAGTGTCTACCACTCACCAGAACAAGAAGAGGTATGCCATGGACAGTGAGTATTTCTATCCTAGTTATAAGTGGACCCTCCCTACCAAGCTCAAAAATATCCTTATAGCTCAATGAATGGGCAACTTGTCATCCATGAGTTGCTCCAGACCGCAGGGAAGCCAGTCTCTTTCCCGTGTCCACCATCTTGGAGATCTTCATGCCCACAAGCCTGACACAAGCCTCCACACAGCATAAAATATAGAAGGTGTTCCACCGAGTCTCTACAGGACTGAGCTCTCTTGATGTGTGAGAGTCTTCCTCAGGGACTCCACTACCCTGCCAGTGCCTTCTCGCCTCAGCCAAGACCAATTACTGCCTGTCTCTTTCACGCTCTGCCCTCTCTCCATCCCTGGTCCTTGTGCTCTCACCCATTTCCAGCACCAGCTCCTCTGACTCGTGCATGAGCCCAGCATGTGTGTATGAATCTTGACTGGGTGCCAGTCTCTCCTATGGATCCTGAGAGGCCACTCTTGCTTCTTACCCCCACCAAGCTTACGCTTCAACAGAAGGAGAGAAACACACAAGGATGGCAGCATGTGTATGGGAATGTTTTCCAAAAGCCTAACATGAAAGGAAGTGGCCAACTATAGACTTTGCAATCAGGGAAAACCTCTCTGGGCAGATTACTCTAGAGTGCACTCTCTAAACTCCGTGACAAGCAAGGGGACAAGCAAGTGTTCTAGGTAGAAGAGACAAATCACACACAAGTATAAAGGAAAATTCAGAGTTGAAGGAGGGTCAGCTAGCGCAGTGCCCCCAATGGGAACATTAACAGCGATGTTGTGTGAGGTTGATCCGGTAACCAGCCTCTCCTCCACGAAATGCCAGTAAGCTCCTGTTCTAACTCCCAGAGATACGTGAATTCAGGCATTTCTCCTAGTACAATTTAAACAGAAGTACTGCTACCCCAGTGGGGGGAAAAATACTAAAATCACAGCACAGTTGCATGGGATGGATGAGCTCGTTTCACATTGTAAGGAGTGTATTCTTGTCCTAGAGCTACTGAAAAATTCTATAATCCGGGAAGCTTAAACAGCAATAGGAAACCTACTAACAGTTCTAGAGACTGAAAGCTTAAGACCAGGGAATCACTCCATAAGGTTGGCTCCTGCTGCAGTTTGAAACTGGAATGCCGCTCAAGGCTCCTGTGTGGGAGCTTTAGTCCCCAGCGCGCAGCACGCCTGGGAAATAATGGAAAGTTCTGGGGGTGGAGCCTAACTGGAGGAAGTGAGTCGTTGAGGCTGTGCCTTTCAAGGCTACAGCTTGCCAGGCCTTTCTCTTTCTGCCCTTCCCAGCAGCTACATGTGAGCAGCTTTTCTCCAGCAAAGACTAAGAGCGTAATACTGGATGGACAAAAGCCATCAACCACTCAGCCTAGAAACCATCGACTAAGACCTCTGAAACCGTGATCCCAAACAAACCCTCTTCCCTTTAAGTTGATCTTTCTCTGGTGTTTTGTCACAGCAACAGAAGACTACCTGGCACAGTTCTTTATGATGCTTGAAATGGGCACCTACTTTATGCTTTCTCTTAGCTTCTCAAGGCCTGTGATGGCATTCTTGGCATGCCTTCGTATTGTCTTCCTTCATATACCTCTGCCTCTATGTCCAATTTTCCCCTTCTAGGAGAATGCCAGCCATTGATTTAGGGTCCATCTGGCGAACCTTATCTGTAAAGACTTTATTTCCAAATAAGGTCACATTGACAAGTATTTAGGACTCCAACTTGTTTTTGTTTTAATTTTTTTCTTTTTTCAGAAAGAGAAACAAGTTCAACTCATAATGAGGGGTAAGAAATTTGGGTTTTACTTTAGCAGTGTTGGGGATTGAACCCAGGCCTTATACCTGCTTGGCAAGCATCCCGCCACCAAGCCACTTCCACAGCCTTCGGATCTGACTATAAATGTCACCTTGGCAGGGTATAAATGGGTGAGTGATAGACAGAATTTCTGCTCTTGAAATCTCTGCTGTTTCGATGTGCAGAACAGATTCAGGGGACAAGGGAAGAAGCAAGAGCATCAGCTCAAGGCTCAGAGGGTAAAAAGGTTTGCTGCACAAGCCTGAAGACCCAAAGTTTAATTCCTGAAGCCCACAGTAGAAGGACACTCCTGAACATTGCCCTCTGACCTCCAAACGTATGACGTGACATATGGACATCCATACCCATCTCTCTCTCTCTCTCTCTCTCTCTCTCTCTCTCTCACACACACACACACACACACACACAAATACACACATGTATCCATACACTCACATGTATATTTGCCTATGCCCATGTGCACACACACAAACACTAATAAATAATAATAATGAGCAGGAGAAGAAGGAGAAGCAAAAATATGTGTCTTTAAGAAGATACATCAAGTCATTCCGGGCAGAAGGTGATAGTAGCGTGGAAGGTGATGCCGTGATAACTGTGGTCTGGTATGTCAGTATGGAGCTGGATGGGGCTTCTGGAAGAACTGAACAAGGATACAGACTGCCCACAGGCAGAGAACTGATCAGTGAAGGCAATAGGTCTGTGCCCAGAGACACACTGAGGCTTGGAGACCCTCAGCATTCAAACAGAAACCAGGAAATGACTGGGTGGCATTGTGGGTGCAGAGCCAGATGCTCCAACATCTGTGTGGGAATACGGTACTGAGCGCCTACCCATAAGCAAAGCTATCTGCCATGACTGAGGCCAAGAGGACAATGGTGCCTCCTTCTCCTCCTCTCGGCAGCCACTTATGATGGCACATTACTAATGTCCACACTCAGGGTTCTGTTCAAGAGCCATTCTGAGGCACAGCCCTTCTGTTGAATTAATATTTCCATCTCAGTGAACAAGTTAACACGCTGACAGCATGGGCTACCTTCCAGGGTTTGTCTGCTGACAGATTCAAAAGTATGTCAACATGGCTTTATATTAACAAATATCCAAGGCACAAGCCTTTTTATTTGCTTTACTTTGCCAGTTTATTGATAATATTGGGGAAGCCGTGCCTGCATTTATGCAAAGGCCAAGTAATGCCAGCCCTGCTGGGACCTTGAAAGGGTCAGGAAACTGCCACAGCAGCCCTCAATCAGTCAGTCACTCCCTCCTGCTCAATAAATCAGCCAGGAAAGAAACTACAGGGAAGGTGTGGGAAGTTTCCTTCTTACGAGATGGCTGTCATGAAATGGGCTCTCTTAATATCAGAGTTTTATTTACAATGCCCTGCAATTAAGAGAACTATTCAGCAACTTTTCAGGAAAAGTTAATTAAAAAAAAAATTATATCTTACAGGATGAACTTTTGATTCACCTGTAAAGAACTATATATTTTTTATTTGCAGGAAAATGGATAGAACTGGCAATTGTCATGTTAAGTAAAGTAAGCTAGATCAGGAGGACAGCTCTTATGCTCTCTCTCAGATGCATACTTTAGAGGTAAATATGTAAGCGTAAATCATGGGAAGGGATGATGAAGGGGAGAGGAGGCTATCTAAAGGGTGAAGAGTAGAACAAAAGAGGGTAACTGGAAAGAAAGGAGGAGAAAATATTGCCTGTTTTCTCTCATAAGAAGCATTTTAGGATGTGTGTGTGTGAGAGAGAGAGAGATGAATAAAACAGGACAACTATTTGAGAGGAAGAAAGGGAATAGCAAAAAGTGGGGCCGAGGGACAGAGGAAGGAAAACCAGATCAGAGTAAGGTAAAATTATATGTATGTGAAACTCCCGTCATGAACCCCATTGTTCTGTGCACTGACTAAAGAAGTTTTTAAAAGCAAAGAAACACATATTCAACAAAAAAGGGGGTCCTTAATTTATTTTATTTTTTTATTTTTGAGATTATAATTCTCTTCCTTGTCTTCCTTCCAAACCATCCCACATACCCCTCCTTGCTCTCTTTCAAATTCATGGCCCATTTTCATTAATTGTTGTTACATGCATATATTTGTATACCTATATGCTCCTAAACAGACCCTGCTCCACCTGTATAATGTTACTTGTATGTTTTCAGGGCTAAGCATCTGGTATTGGATAAGCGCTTCCCCGAGGAAGACCCTATCTCCCATTCCCAGCCTTCCTTAGTTGGCTGTGGTTCTTTCTGTAGTTGTGGCCTCATGGTTTTTCCTATCCACTTAGGTGTGTCTATTATTGTCCTCGTGTAGGCAGCCATGTCGGTGAGACTTCACTGGCCAAGCTTCCGGCATTACTAAGAGACCCAATCTCACAGCAAACTTCCTGAGCCTCTGGTCCTTGCAGTCTTTCTACCTCCTCTTCCACAGTGTTTCCTGAGCTTCGGGCGTTGCAACTGTTTTGTAGATGTCCCTTTCCGAGTGGGCTCTACAACTCTTGATTGGTTGTGGTTTTCTGTAATGGTCTCTGTGGCAAAGAGAAGTCTTTTTTGATGAGGGATGAGGACTTCAATTATCTGTGGGTATAAGGACAGATGTTTAGAGGGGGGTGTTTACACAGCTGTTTTGGTAGGGGTTTTGTTTGTTTAGTAAAGCAGGGGTTGTAGGTTCTTCTCTGAGATCTATGACTCCACTAGCCCTTGGCAGTTAACTAGGTTTCCAGTACCAAGCATTGTTTCTCTCTTGTTGAGCAGGTCTTAAGGGTGGAGTGGTGGCGTGCATACATTGGTGGTGACCAGCAGTTCTCTAATTGACATAAGACGACGTACTCAACTTTGTGATTCCGAGACGCCACAGCTGGGTAGGACTGTCGCTTGCCTCCCCACTTTGGAAGTTTGCACAGTGCCTTCTGCTACAGTGAAAGCTAGTCCCCAGAGAGGAGGTCAGTTCTAGCTCAAGGGCCTCTGGGCTCTGTCTCTGAAATACATAGTGTCTTCAGCAATGTGGCCTTACCTTCCTCTTCCAGGGGACAACCAAGAGTGATAGCAATCCAAAAGAGGGCTTTTCATGCCTGGTGTAGGGGTTTTTCTTAGATGGCCTTTATTCTTGAAGGGAGCATTGTCAGCCCAGATAAGAAATTTTCATTTAAACTATGTATGTGTATGTATACACCGACTTGCAAGTAATACAGGGTTTTCACTGCTGTTTTGTTTTGGAAGACAGTTAATAGTGTGATTCTTTATGAGTTTTTTAGACACCCTTACAGGTATTTTACCCTCTTCCCTTCTATATTCATCTTCCTTCCCTCTGCCTAATCAGAGCCCTCCCTTTTCCCATTCCCCAGTCAGATCACTTGTACCCTGTTACTCCTCTCTTCACATTTTGTTTTTTAAAGCGCTACCACCAGGCATTTCCTTCTTATCTGCCTGAGGTGTCTGCGAAGGGATGGCGACTTCCGGCTGAGTTGGATCCAAGGTCACAGAACAGACAAGGGCTGCACCGGAGCTGTTTCCCAGGGATAGCTCACAGGTCAGGTCCACCCACCACCTGCTTTTTTTCTACAGCCTGAGAGCTAAGAACAGCTTTCACATTTCTAAGTGGTTGAAAAAAAATCGAAAGGACTCATATTTCATAACATAAGAATCACACTGTGTCACACATGAAAATTAAAATGACATGAAATGCAAGTTTTGGTGCCTATAAATAACGTCGGCTTGGAACGTGGCCAGGCACGCTCATTTGTATATTATCTGTGGCTGCTCTCAGGAAACAACAGGAAAGTTGAGTCTTCTTGTCAGCAATTATGTGGCCCACAAAGTCTGAACTGTTGACTGGCCCGGACTGTCAGAGGAAATGCTTGACAATTCCTGCCATGGAGCTTAAGGAAAAGGTGTGTTTGACCTTGTCCCATGGCCTCCCTGAATTTTCAGTTGCTCTCCTGGCTCCTTGCAGATGCGTCTCACTTGTTTGAAAATATATTTTAAGCTTCTTCATGACAAGCAACATGTTAGGTCCAAGGGATGCAACTGTGAAAAGTAACAGGCAGGTCTTGTTACTGGAGCCCAGAGCCCCACAGAAGAGTCGTGACTCACAGAGAAGTGCTAGTATGTGAAAAATGAAACTGTGGTAAGGGCCCCAAAATGAGCTTTATGGAGGGAAAAAAAAAAAAAAAAAGGACAAAAGAGGTAATGGACTTCCTGTTCTGCAATATCAAATATCAAACAAGATATGCCGAAGTTTAGATTAACAGTTATCTGGGATTCATGGGAAATGTTGAAGTTATCAAAGGAAAAGGGAGGAGAAAGAATTTAAATTTCTTCATCAGAACCCCTCGTTGCTATCTTCTACCCTTTAGCGAACTGGGATGGAGTGAAGCAAGGGGTACAGTAAATGAGGTTGTGAGGACTGAGTGAGAAGGAGGATGAGGATGAGCCAGGAGAGCAATGACTTTCAAAGACTCTGAGGTTTCATCTTTATGCATTCATGCAATGACTAGCAATAGGTACTACCACGAATCTACTGACAACTGTATGCAGTAAGGCAAATGACTGGGCCATAGACTACTAAGTGAAAAAAGTCCAGAAGGTATCACATAGCATAATAAATCCTGTGTGTGTGTGTGTGTGTGTGTGTGTGTGTGTGTGTGTGTGTGTGGTTTTTTGAGACAGGGTTTCTCTGTGTAGCTTTGGCTATCCTGGAACTCACTCTGTAGACCAGGCTGGCCTTGAACTCACAGAGATCTGCCTGCCCCTACCTGGCTTTTTTAATTTTTTTAACAAATTTATTTATTTTGGCTGAGTTGGGGGTAGGGAGTATAATCATACCAAGGGATAGATGTAGAGGTCAGAGGACACTTGCAAGAATCAGTCCTACCTTTCCACCATGTGGGTTCTGAGGATCTAACTGAGGTCATCCGGCTTAGAAGGAAGCAACTTCATCTCATGAGCTACCTTGAGGGCTCATGATGACCTTTTCACAAAGCTAAATGAAACCAAACTATAACAAGACACTTATTTATGTACCTATATATTTATAAACATACAGTTACAAAAGTTTTGTTTTGTTTTTTTAATGAAAAATACAGCTTTGTAAAGCAAAGCAATAAGGCCCAGCAGAGTGAGTGTCCACACAGAATGGGGGCATCAACGACACTGTTATCAGTGCTCTGATTTTTGTGAACAGTGAATTTATAGGTGGTTTAAACTTAAAGTTTAAAGTGATAACAGCGGTGGCACACACTTTTAACACCAACACTTATGTGTTCGAGGCCAGGCTGGTCTACAAAGTGAGTCCAGGATAGCCAAGGCTACACAGAGAAACCCTGTCTCAAAACAAAAACCAAAACGTAAAATGTCCAGACTGAAAGGCATGATGCTATTTGTCATGCAAAGCGCCCCTCTAGCTGGGATAGGGCAAGTGAGGAGACCCATCAAAGGCCTACTGTAGGGCAAGGGGAATAGCTCAATGGCAGAGCATTTACGAAACACGCAAAAGAATTCAGTCCTCAGTGCTGGAAGAGCAGGGAGCTGCAGTCGGAGTTGGTGGCTGTAAATGTACAATCTGAACAGCCAGATGGTGGCAGAGGTAAAGACAGTTGTCCTTTTGTTCACTCTGATTTACTGTCCACGTCTACATTTGGGGCATCAGCGTTAAAGAGATGCTAGCATACCTCGGCCTTGCATCACAGACCTGAATCGCTAGACTGAGGCAGGAGAATTATAAGTTCAATTGCAAGTTGTCTGGGCAGCTCAGTTAAGGCTACTTCTCAAACTAACAGCTAGGTAAGAAAATGACTGAGGACACAACCTCGTGGTAGGACCTTTGCCTACCACACACGAGGAACTGGACATAATCCTTAGTGTTGGAAAAAGGAGGAAGAGGGTAAGGGGGAGGGGAAGGAGGAGGGAGAGGCAGAGGAAGTGGGTAGCAGCAGCAGCAATTCAACAGTTTAATAAAAATCAGAAAAGGGCCTTTGACCAAGAGATTTCTTTCTAAAGCCTTGGAAAAGTTCTTAGCAGACCACATCTTAACGGTGGTTTGAATGGTGAATGGACATCCTTAGAAGCATTTTTTAGCTAGGGAGAGCCCAAAATATTTCTCCTGTAAAAACAGCCAGGTATGGCGGCTGAGAAGGACAGTGAGATGGCGCTGGCTAAAAGGCCATGTTTTCACACACTGGCATTTTTATCCTTGCTCTGGCTTTTGTTTTGCCCTGCTGCTCGCACTCCTGGTCACTCACTAGTACATCTAACAAGCAGACAACTCAAAGTAGAAGCTAAGGCAGTAGAATCAGCCAGCCACCTTTTCTTTCCCTCCGCCACACCCGGCTCCTAAACCAGCAGGCCTTTATCCTACAGCGGGATCAGGAGCAAGGCCTTCGTTGCAAAGCTGGCTTCCCAGTTAACAAGCCTTCCAAGGGAGTATTCCGTCTCTGAGAATAGTGGATCAAAATCTGTCCGTCAGATAACGTGAATAATAAGAACGTAATCTGTGAAAATTGCCAGGACGGCGACGTCTTCGAAGGCCCTAAAGACGAACCGATTTTTAATTTGGAGACATCCAGAGGGAGGTTTGTTCGGGCGGTTTGTTCACACATGCATGCTCCAGCCGAGTTTGGGGTGAGCAGAGTGTGATTCCCATCCCAAAGCTTCCAGAGCACACACAGGACGGTTGCGGGCCCTGCGGAGACGGAAATTATGCGCTCCGGTAAGCCTGAACGAGCGCCATCCCAGCTAACTCATTTGCATTGGAAGTTGGGCAGATTTGCCCCAAGTAACAGGTACCTATCTGCGTGAAGAGTCAGACCTTATCCCGGCAGAGTCAGTAAGAACCTGAGCATCACCTGACAAGCCTTGTTCATGGGACAAAAAGGGAAACTGAGGCTTACAGACCCCAAGCACCGGCCATACTTGGTGGTGGGGCTGGGAGACACATGCCCCTTTCCTAGTCCACCTCTGCCTCTGAGCTTTCGTGAAATCATCCTGTTATCTTACAACAGACAGAAAAGCAATGAGGGAGACAAGATGGAGAAGGAAAAAAAAAAAAAGAAATTGAAACAGAGAAGGAAGGATGGAAGAGATAGGCGGTGACAGAGATTGCAGGCGAGACTGTCTGCCTCTGCCTGTCTTTATCTTTCTCCGTATCTGCCTCGTCTCGTTCTTTTCCGAGTCCTGCCTCTTCCCAGGCTCCCCCAGGCCGGCTCCCGGAAAGGCGGTGTTATTTCATTTATTCCAAACGCCTTCGAAGGGGGCCTGCAAATGAGCACGAGGCTGGCGGGGCTGCTCCGAGAACCTGTGGGAGGAATTTTCCTCTGCCTCTGCCCATCCCCCACCGCTGCCAAGGAGGAAGGACGCGGCAGATCCTTTAGCCTCACGAGCAGCGCCCGACACCTTCTCGGAAGCAGAATCTTGGGCCTGGCCACCCCAAACCTAAAGGACCTGCGTTCTAAGAGGCTGCTCCCGGGCTGGGGTGCACATCTCTCGGAGGTAGCCGGTGTTTGAACCCGTCCGCCGCGCGCGCGCCTCCTGAGCTCACACTCCGACTTTCTGGCCCCCAGGAGGGCCACAGGTCAGAGATCTTAAGGATTGAGATTTACGCAAGTCTTTTAAATGCTAAAAACCCACCGTGGGACACACCTGGAAGTGGATACATTCATTTTAAATGGTTCTTTCCCGGGGAGTCGCAGCTGGTCCGGCCTCTTCGGGGCCAGATGTCAACTGTGACAAATTCATAAGACTCCCTCTATCACGGTCGGTGCGACACATTCTACAGGAATATAGGTATCCCGCTTTCCCTCGCTACTCCCGAATCAGAAGTAGCAAGAGTGGGGGAAATGTAAAGATTTCCTAAGTTGCCCAGTCCTGGAGCCAAGCAGATTCACCCACGCCTTGTTGAAATGGAGGATTCCCTGGTACAGAGCAGAAAGATGAGGCTCCTAATGAGCGGGTTGACGGTGACAAAAATCACAACGCAAAACAAATTAGCCGGGGAATTTTTCAGGTGTCAGTTTCAATGAGGGAGGAACAGATGACGAATTAAAAAAAAAAAAATCATCTCATGTTAAAGATTGTTCCAACTTTGAAGCTTCTGGGGGACTATTGACTTATAGCCTTATTTTTCCCAAGTGCGGTGTCATCCCCTGTGTCACATTGACACGCCGAGGATTTCTTGTGAAATAATCCCTTTGCCAACATCAGGGAATCACCCTCCCCTTTGATCTAGACAGATACCATCTTGAAAGTTGGCCTACTTACACAGCTCCAGTGAGGCTGCTCAGAACAGGAGCTCTGAAAGGGGAGAGGGGAGAACAGCACACACACATACACACACACACACACACACACACGTAGAATGAGCACACCTTTAGGGGGAGGGAACACATACACACAAAGAGAGACAATTCTAGAATGGGTACCCCATGAATAAAAACTACCAGTATGTGATACATATACACAGCATTTTATAGCCTCTGGAGGCTTTTGCTTAACCTGCAGAGATTCGGTTACCTTTTATATTTTGAACTGTGTGAACCTAAAACTTCATGGTGCAAGGGCTTAAAACAAAGGCCCAAACTTCTCTCTTGAGGATTCTCTCTCTCTCTCTCTCTCTCTCTCTCTCTCTCTCTCTCTCTCTCTCTCTCGATGTGCATGTGTGTCTGTCTGTCTGTGTGAGCACACACGCGTGCATGTACGTGCACGTCTGTGGGGCCAGATGTCAACATCAGGGAACTTCCTTAATTCTTATATGTCTTATCTTCTGAAACAAGGTCTCTCCCTGAACCCAGCACTCACTGATTTAGGTAACCTGGCTGGCTGCTGAGCCCCAGCGATTCTTCTGTTTCTGCCTCCCCGTGGCTGGGCTTTCAGGCTTAGGCCATCAGTCCTGGCTCTTCAATGCAGATGCTGGAGCAAGCACCTCACCAGCTGAGCCACCTCCTCCTTTCTTCTCTACCCACATACCACCACCTCCACCATGATAGAACTGTCAGGTCACCATCACAGCAATAGCGTCATTGCATCAGCCCCACCTGCACGTCTCAGCACGGAGACATCAGTCACCAACAGGGGAAGCAGCTTTCACTCTCATCTCTAGTGGTCCCTCATCCTGTGGAGAAGAGCTTGGCTTTGAACTGGACACACTCAGGGTTTCCCGGAAAGCTCGGAAGTCACCCCATCACTTGTTGTAATATCACCACTGAAAGAGCACACCATGCGCACAATCATGACTGCACATGCTTCCTGGGCCTTCAGCGGACTTTCCCCCACCCCCCCTATTTTTACCATAGACTCTAAATCTAGCCTGGTGATGCTGTCTGAGGACAGTCCAGCCTGCTTTCCATTGGAACACGCTCCATGGCCATCTACCGAGCTGTAAAAACAACCAAGCGTGAGTGCTTGTCTCTTCATCAGGTGCAGGCTGATGGGAACCAGGACCCAGTCATGAAGAGCTGGGTGTTTTGCCCCATCAGAAGAAGTTTGGCGAACACAAAGAATTAAGATAGTTTATGAACGTGGAGCAAGACCTCTGGAAAGGAATGCAACGGTGAGAGGGGACATTTGGCTCGCTGCCATCTTCAAATGTGTTTTCAGAAGTGTTCCGTTACAGTGCATCCACCATCAAGAGGGCTGTGTGTTCCTGTCCCTGCTTGCTTAGGCCAATCAGCTGCACAGGGCTCTCTTGGAACCCCTCATTCTTGGGAGTGGGGAGGGGCAACTCTCTATAGAATCCTCTTGACATAAGAAAGGATTTCTTTTTTTAAAAGGACACCTTTTATTTTCCCATCTGTTTCCTCTCACAGCAGAGTTTGGGGTCATATCAGGTCTTCTGGCATTCGGGAGGATAATTTGGCCCTCTCCTGCAGACTGGAAAGGGCTTACTTTTGCCTCTTAGTTCACTACAGAGAAGCACAGGGTTAGGAGAGCGCTTCCCCTGGCCTGTGTCTGAGAACCTGCCATGAATAAATGCAGTGAATGACTTTGGAAGGGCAGAGAGAAAGTGAGAAAGAGAAAAAGAAAAGAAGGAAGGAAGGAAGGAAGGAAGGAAGGAAGGAAGGAAGGAAGGAAGGAAGGAAGGAAGGAAGGAAGGAAGGGAGGAGAAAAAGAAAGAGACACCTCAAAAGAGTAGGGTGCTAATTAAATTTGGTTTCAAAATTTGCAAATTCCTGGGTCTGCTTAAGGCAAATGAGGCATTAACGCTGCAGAGCCCATTGTGCCTGCTAGACAGGACCTCCTGATGGTGGGGCGCGGGGCTGGGGGACACAGACGACAGCTTGGACACTACTCTACAGGTCTTTCTTGTGACTGCTTTGTTTTCCAACATGGCAAAAGCTGGCCTCTCACCAATGGTAATGCAACGTGGAATGACAATGGACACCCAGGCTCAAGCAATGGTAAATTTTTATATTAATCCAAGTAGAATCGGGGGAGAGGGCACCACCAGGCTTTCTATGCAGCTGCCAAAAGACCAAACTACCTCCCTCCTCAGGGGATGAGCACCCTGAGTGGAGAGTAATCAAACCGATGGTGTGCTTGGCCAGGGAACGGAAGCCTCAGGATCTCCTGCCAACACCCTATTGGGCTCACAAGCCCCATCCTCAGGGAAAGGGATTCCCCTTTTACTCCTCCCACGAAACTCAAGCACAGAGAAGCAGCGCCCATCACTAAAGCAGTCTATGCTGTTGTTTCCAAAGACCGTGCTGAAGGACAAGGATTGAAAATCATTTACAATAAGATGGTCCCTGTCAGAACATGGGCATGTGGTTGCACATGAGCATGTTGAACTTGTTATAATAAAACTTTGAAGGGGCAACAAATGACTGCACACACACACACACACACACACACCCAACATGCCCTGGTTGAAGATTAATCCTTGGCAGCTCTTTGAATCAGCAGGGGAAAAAAAAAAAGGGAAAACAGATTTTTTTTTTTTTAAATGGGGGTTTGCTCAACCAAACAGGTACATCAGCTTCTAGATGGTGAAATAGATTAAGTTCTTTAAACCAAAATGATAAGGGGCAGGAGAGGTAGCTTGGGGCTTCACAGTGCTTGCTGTTCTTGAGGGAGCCTGAGTTTGGTTCCCAGCACTCCCATCAGGCGGCTCCAGCTGTAGGAGATCTGACCTCCTCTTCCCGTCTCTGTGGGCATACACACGGCTTGTACAGATAAACACACACACACACACACACACACGTAAAAATTTTAAAAATAAAACTTACAAAGTGACAAAAAGTAACTGTGGTTCACAGTCGATATTAGAATGTGCCATATTTACATATAACATCTCATTATTAGTAGGATAAACCAGGTGTGGCGGTACATATCTGTAATCCCAGGACTCAGGAGGACGAGGCAGGAGGATTGCCGTAAGTCTAAGGCCAGCCTCTGCTTCCAAAAGAAATAGTCCATAATAGGCTTCATTATTTGTTTTTTTTTTTTAAGTATGAATATAATTCTTTACATTTGTGGCTGGTTTTGTTTTGCGTTTGTTTATTTAGCTAACTAGAAAACCTCACTGTCAGATACCTGGTTCAAAACCCAAGAGCCACATGCTTCTTTGGGGGTTGTTGTTGTTGGGACAAGTTCTCTGGTACCCGAGGCTGGCCTCCAATGTGCTATGTAGCCAATCATGATTATAAACTCCTGCTACCCCTGCCTCTACCTCTCTATGTGCTAGATGTACAGGTGTGAACCGCTATGCCTGGTTTATATGGTGCTGAGTATCAAACTCAGGGCTCTGTGCATGCTAAGCCGATACTCTCTCACTGAGCCACCTTCTCAGGCCCTGAGACCTATGTAGTTTTAGGGGATGGTGTGGAACCTTTGAGCTATATTTCTTAGAAGTTGCTTCTACTTCCCTTCTCATGACTATCCTCTTCCCCACCAGGGCAGGGAGGGCAATTGGTAGGGTTAGATATGACCAGAAAAAAAAAAAAAAAAGCAGCTTGGGGCAAGATAGACACTGAGCTCCTAGCAGACTTCCTGGTGTTAGAGGCTTATATTTGTCCTTTACACTCGCAACCCACACGCTGAAGCCTTAGCTCCCTATGTGATACTGTTTCAGTCATTGCTCTGTTGCTGGGAAGAGACACCATGACCATGGCAGCTCCTTTCTTTTTAAATGTATTTATTCACTTTACATCCCAATCATAGCCCTCCTCTCCCCTCTCCTCCTGATCCCACTCTCCCTCTTCCCCCATTGCCCCTCTCCTACCCCTCAAAAAAGGAGACCCTCCCCCAACAACCCATGCCAGCACATCAAGTCACGTCAGGACTAAGTGTGTTCTCTTCCTCGGGGGCCTGGTATGGCAGCCCTGCCAGAGCAAAGTGATCAGAAAGCATGCAACAGAGTCCTTGTCAGAGACAGCCCCCAGTTCCCTTTCTATGGGACCCACATGAAGACCAAGCTGCCCATCGGGTACATATGTTTAGGGGGCCTAGGTCCTGTCTATGTATGGTCCTTGGTTGGTGCTTCCGTCTCCACAAGCCCCTCCTGGGTCAAGGTTAGTTGGCTCTGCTGTTCTTCCTGTTGAGTTCCCATCCTCTCCAGGTCCTTCTGTCCTACTTTCCACAAGGCTCTCTACACTCTGCGTAATTCAGCTGTGAGTTTCAGCATCTGTTTCAATCCATTGCTGGAGGGAGCCTCTCAGAGGACAGCTATGCTAGGCTTCAGGGCAACTCTTACAGAGGAAAATAATTAATTGGGGCTAGCTTACAGTTCAGAGGTCCGTTATTTGTCCATTATTAATGTTTAGTCCATTATTGTCATGGCAAGAAGCATGGCAGCACCACAGGCAGACATGGTGCCAAAGGAGCTGAGAGTTCTACATCCGTATCAGCAGGCAGCACAAAAGAGAGAGAGAGAGAGAGAGAGAGAGAGAGAGAGAGAGAGAGAGACTGGGCCAGGCTTGAGCATTTGAAACCCCAAAGCCCACCCCCAGTGACACACTTCATCCAACAAGGCCACACCTCCTAATCCCTGTCAAGTAACACCACTTCCTAATGACCAAGCACTCAAATATATGAGTCTAAGGGGCCATTCCTATTCACACCAACCCAGATACCAGGAGTGAGGGCTTCTAGGAGCTCATGGATTTGACATGAGGTCCTTTCATAATGACATGAGCGTTTGCTGGGGTTTAAAGGCTGATGTCCCCACCAAACTCCTAATTTGAAACCTCCCCCTCCCCAAGATGCTGCTATCAGAAGGGAGAGCACTAAGAGAGAACTAGGTCAGAGGAATGGATCCCTTATGAACGGGAGCCATGCCTTTATAATTATAAAGCAGCTGAGAGAGAGACTACAGGGGCAGGAAGACACAGCAAGAAGATCCTCTCAACAAAGTTTCCACACCTGGCGGGGAGCGTTCTGCTAGGCAGATTCAGTAACTAGATTGTCAGTGTCTGTGGCTGGAATGTTGCAGGCCCAAAACTAATTACAATTTATCTTGGCCTATCACTAGTCCCCTTAATGGCCATTCCTTGCCCACCTGTGTCTGATCTAACACCCTTGTGATTAACATGGGAAACTTTAGAATGTATCAACAAAAACAGGCAAAGGCTAAGGAGGTTATCAGATATTCTGCTCGGCTATCATCCCCCCACACCGTGCCTCCAACTAAACGCATTTTAAAGGTGCTTTGATTTATGACTTTATTTATTCTGTTACAACAAAAACTCCATCAAACTGTTACCATGTTGGAATGTTGAATTTAGGACAACCTGAATCTGTGTTCCCGGGCCATTGTCTCTTATTTGGCTTCAGAATAAACTGTCTTATTTTTCTCAAAGGTTATGGATGTGGTTTTGCATCAACAAAGGCATCTTCGATGAAGAGTTAGCCCTGAGCATCAGATAGTGAGTCAGGTGCCACCTTGGTTATAGATTTACTGGCTTCTAGAATCTTGAGAATGAATTCCTGTTGTTTATAAATTCTCTGACCCAAGGCATTTTGTTACAGCTGCTGAGCTAAGAGCATCATCTTTGCCTTTGTGGCTGCTGGCAGAAGTTGGCTCTCTTCCTCGAGTCATGTATGACGAGGAAAGTCCACAGGAGTCTATGGTGAGAAAGTAGCCATCTGCCAAGCCAAAAAGGAGTCATCATCAAAACATGACCATGCAGCTACTGTATTCTTAGAGCACTAACCTCCAGAACTCTAAACCATGCAGGCTTGCTGTTTAAGGCACTCTCCCCGTGCAGACTGAGACAAAGGGTGAACCCCATCTGACTCTATATCTCCCTCACGGCTGCAAACTTGTCCCTCTGTCACCTTCCTTCCTCACTGCTAAAGACAATCCCTCCTTACCCAGGCCTGATAGATGTTCACTTCCTCCCTTCCTTCCTTTGTGCTGCGTATGATGGAGTTAAGCTTCTAACTTAAGAGAGCTGGGAAGAAGACTCAGACACAAGGTGTGTGGATGTGTATGTGTGTGCCCTATACACATGACATAGAGAACACCCTCATTTTCAAAGACCAACCATGGGAACAAGTTTTCACCACCATCTTTTCAAGGAGATACTGTCATGCATATTTCCATCTGGACTCAGCATCTTCCAACAAGCTCTTTTCAACATGTGTGTCATGTCTGGTTCTCATAAACATCCTCTTGAAGGGGATGAAAGGTCATCCCAACTTTCATCAGCAAAAGCAAGAGGGCATTAGTGAAGCCAGTCTCCACTGGTGAAATATTTTATAAACCTCCCAGCAACAGGTCTTTTTGTTACCTAAATGAAATGTTTTTGAATCACGGTGACACAAAACAAAAATACACAAAGTCTGGGTTCATTCAGACACACAAAACTGCTGGACTGGACGGTGCAGTAATATTTTGCTGAAAGTCATTTTGAAGAGGGTCACTAGGGCAGATAACAGAGAGACAGGTACCTGCTGAGATGGAATTTCCACCAGCCACACCTCTGTTTGTCTCTAAATATACCCCATGGTTACTTGGCCTGCAAAATTTAGATGTAACCACACTGGGTGATCAGCCTTGCTTTCCCAAGGTTAAAAGCATCGTTAATAATGGTATCACCATTCCTTATCATGAGAGTATCATGAAGGATGTTATTATAATTAATCCAATAGTTGTCATCTCCCCCAGACACTGCAGTACAACTTAAAAGAAGTGCAGACAACTGTAAGCAAGGGTCAAGAGCTGACAGATGGAGGTGGGTGTGGTCCAGCTCAGATGCCCTCCAGGAAGAAAACAAAGATGCATAGGCAAGACTGGGGAAAGGTCAAAAAAATCAACCCCAAGTAGACAGCTAGCAGAAGTTTCTGAGCATCTCTGAGATTCATCAGAAGAGGATGAGGGAGAGGACAGCTCCACACACTCTTTCAAGCAGTACCCCTGACTCATGTCCTGCTATCCACACAGGTCTTAAATGTCGAGGCAGGACATCCAAAGAGTGGCATTTCTGGGTTTGGAAAGGTAAGTAAGTTTGTTGCATGCTTGCAAAGAATGCAGAAAGCCCTGGATTCACATCCTAACACTGCAGGAAAGTAGGTACGGTGGTGAACGCCTAAATCTCAGCCTTGGGAGATGGAGGTAGCAGGATCAGAAGTCATCCTCGGCTCTTTAGTAAACTGAAGGCCAACCTGGACTCCATGAGACCCTTTCTCGAACACAAAACAAAGGAAAGTTGGATTTATTTCTCCAGTCAGAAGGACCAGCAGGGAAGTTTGACAGGCTGAGTGACAAGAAGGTGGAAGCAAGACGGAACGCTTAAAGACATAAACAGAGCCCCACCTGTTTTTCCAAGCCTTTTGTTTGTCGTGGGGTAGTTTGCGGTGCTCTGTCATTGTTCCTTTTAAGTTTTGGTCTATCTTTGAGATATTTAGTATGTCCCATTGGTCTGTTTGTCAACTTGTGTTACTATGGCTTTGGTGTATATTTTAGTACCCAAATGAGCCTTTTATTTTACTTGTGTTTTCTTTTTAATATTGACTTGAGTATTTTTGCTAAAGGTTTTTGCTGAATCTTTGTTTCTTCAAATTTAAAAAAAAAATAATGGGAAGGATCATAATCTTTGTAACATTAAACTGTTCATGAGCACACATATTTATTGCTTATTAGAGGACCATGGGGACATGACATAGTCATAGCTGAATCAATTTCTAAATGCCCTATTGTTCTTGTTGCCTTTGGAATGACATCTTACTTTTTAATTACTATTTTATTTCCTAGATAAAGTCAATGTGAACAAACCAGCATAAGAGAATAGGAATGAAAGTATTATACTTATTTCTTAGTTAATGTTTTATTGCTATGATAAGACACCATGACAAAGACAACTTATTTTTTTTTTTTTGAAAGAGCCTTCATTTGTACAGTTTTAGAGGGTTAGTCTATGACCATCACGGCAGGGAGCATGGCAACAAGCAAGTGGGCATGGCACTGGAGCAGTAGCTGAGACCTTACGTCTCGATCCACAAGCATGAGCCAGAGAGAGATAAGTGGGAATAGCATGGGCATTTAGAACCTCAAAGGCCACTCTGACCCTGGTGACACATCTGCTTCAGCAAAGACACACCTCCTAATCCTTCCCAAAGAGTTCACTAACTAGAGACCAAGTATTCAAACATATGAGCTTATGAGGGCCATTCTCATTTAAACTACCTGATCCCCTGACTTGGTTATTTCTTCCTGCCAACAAGGAAAGGGAGTTTTCCTAAGCTGAGACTCCTCAGAGTTCACATCCAGTAGAGAAACTTTCTCCTACATTTCCTGCTTTCTTTGATGCCCTCACTACTTTGTTTTTTTGTTTTTTTTTTTTCCCCTTAGACCTTTTCTAAGTCAACTCAAAGCACTTACCCACCACCTTGGAAGATTCCACACCCTCATAACCAAAAAGAGGAGGAATTCATCTTCAGGCCCCCGTTTGCTTCTCACAAATGCCCAAGCTTGGCTGCTCTGAAGCTGAGAAGTTCTAGGGCATGAGTGGAGGGGTGAGCTCTAGTCTTGTACAAGAGAAGAAAACTAGATGCCAGTTCTGGTTAATATTTTAATCTCCACCAGGAGCACTCTGGAGATCTCTCAATTGGTTCCCTTAAATAAATAAATAAATAAATAAATAAATAAATAAATAAAAGTGTCTTGCCAAGCCAAGCATGAATTTGCCTTGGAGCCATCACTTTGTAATCTCTCAGGGAGAGAAGACACCTCTGCAGTCGACGTGACTTTGATCTTGCCCCTTTCAAGATAATGAGGTCTGCCAAGGTGGTGTAATGGAACTTTTCATTCTTGCTTAGTTGAGCTTCTGCATACCACAACTCACATCACGGTGCCTATAAATGGCTCTCTAGACAGTACTGGCGCTGCAGTTGTTTTAGGGTAATTTGTTTGGATACCAAATGGTCTTCTAAGAGGTAGGGTACATAGAAAGCAGCAGTGAGAGCTGGTCTTTTTAGAAACCCTCTTTGGACCCAAATAACTCTATTGAAACTATGGGATCCACCCCTTCCTTTCTCTTTGCCAAACCAAGACCAACATAGAAAAGAGCCACATCCCACAGATTAACATGTACGGGTTGAGAGGGGACAGAGACAAGATAATAGAACACCAAGACCCAAATTATCAGCATGATACTAGGCTACAAGCAGTCTGTTTCATGCCCCTCTGCCTTCGATCACATCTTTCTTCCTGGTTTTTTTCTTTCCTTCCACCGATGACTCCCATCCATACAACCTTTGAGAGTAACAAACACTCCTAGTTCAGAAAAGACAAAATGCCAGATTGTTAAGGTTTGCAGTGAAATTCAGCTGGATCTTAAAAACCAATTCCTTTGGGGCCCTTTACTTATCCCTGTTTTCACAGCAGAATTTATCACTTCCTCCCTCCTAAGTCACTCTGTGCCACTCCAGGGCAAACACATTCATCACACTCAATTAGGCAAAACAACAGAAAAGTCTCAAAAGAAATTCAAGTCTGCCCTCCTCCCCCTCCTCCCTTACACTGAGCTGTGGCTGAAAGCACTGATATTGGTAATAGCTGTTTGAAACTTTCCTCTCCCGAGCTTTGTCTTCTTCTAAACCTATGAAGCCTCTTCGTTTCCTCTCTGTCTCCTCTGTGCAGTCCACACAGAGGACCTATGGCAGGTCACTTTGTCCTCAGCTCTCCCAACCCAAAGGGACAGTAGGCCTCAATATATACCGGAAAGTTTATTGGTTCGTTTGTTACAGGGCTGAGGATGGAACCTAAGGCCTTCTTGCATGCTACCCAAATGTTCTACCATTGAGCTATAACTGCAGCACATTGATGTAAACTGGCTGAGTCCATCTCTATGACTTTCATACAGATCTGGGAAGTCATGGCCATCTTACAAAAACAACCCAACCTAATTTTTCAGGGGTGATATGTCCAAGGCTGGAAATATAGTTTGGTAATAGAGTGCATGGACAAGGCCCCAGGTACAGTCCACAGCACTGTAAAAATAATTACAGTAAGTATCATTAAAACAACAACAACAGAACTGAATTGCAGATCTGAGCTATAGAGCTATTGTGTTCCTGGCAGGTTACCAGACGTGAAGGGAGAGTTTGCTCTGTGTTGTAAGTTGTTACTCATGCGCATTCCTGTATCCCTTAGGTGTTTTATCTCACTGAAGAAGGCATTTCAGTTCTATATTTTCACCCACTAAAGGACTGGTCCAGCCTCTATGACATGTGTCAGGGAGCAGACAGTGTAGCCCCAAGGATTTTTCAGCCCCCCTGATAAATGTATCATTAGACATTCACCACAGAGGGTGAGGCACATTGTTATGTTTCCAGCAGCCAGCAAGAAAGACCCCTGCTGAGCAGAATGAAGAAAGTCCCTGCAATTAATTGGTGGAGTGGAATTGCTAATATTCTCCCAGGTTCTCAAGCGTGGGGATTTTGACCAGCCTGCTGGAGAAATTAACCAGGGGTTGGGGGATGAGGAAGGGTAGAGCAGAGGGGGGAAAACCTCTCATTAAAATCCTAATCAAGCCCCGTTAGCACTCACTCTCCCTCCTGGCAGTTGTTGGAGGCCAAGATGTTACACTTGTTGAATGTTATTATCCTAACAAATCTCTGCTTTTTCCTGAAACCTGAAAGCTGTCCATGGAAGAATTCTGTAAAGTGTGTTTGGTTGCCAGGAGAGTTCTGTGTGTACAAGGAGGTCTCTGATAATGTGCATATATGTTTATGCACTGTATATGTACATATGTTTACAGACATCACTCTATAAACATATGTGTGTTCCAAACAAGCCCAAACTATACTATAATAATGCACCAAACACTGTGTGTGTCTTGCTCAGTTCTCTCCCTCTCACTTCCACAGTTCTCTCTCTCTCCCTTTCTCTCCCTTACTCCCTCCCTTACCCCTCCCCTCTTTTCCCCCTCTCTCCCTCTCCCTTCTTCTCTACCTCTTTTTCTCCCTCTCACTCTATCTGTGTCTGTCTCTGTCTCTGTCTCTGGCATCGAGATGAATAAGAATTGGGTAGTTCTCAAAAGTGATTAAGTCAATGCCTGGGAAACTGTCCTGTGTAAAGGTTGCTGTCAAGACATGCGCCTGATACATTCTACGTACAGCTCTGGCTGCAGCTGCTCTCCACTACTGCTGTGCTGGCAGGGGGCTCCCAGCAACCATGTCAGTACGACATGCCTGCAACAGTCCTGTACCCCAGCTGCATTTCCTGGGACAAGAGTGAGTACCAGGCTTACCCCAGCCCAGTGAGACTCCCCGAGGCTAGACCCTAGGACTGCAGAAAAGGAAGATACTTTGTTGAAGCTGCCGGTTGGCTGGTAGACTGAAGGGGAGCTGAAGCCACTGTGCTCAACAAAAGAAACAGAGGAAGCAGACCAAGACTGGAGAGACACTTATACCCAAGAACCCAAGGACTCAACAAATGACTGTCATGTGTCTAAAGCCAACCAGCCATCCAGCTTCAGTGACGGTGGAGTGGGGGTCCTTCCAGTGTGGTGCCAGGTTAAGCAAGAAAAGTCAGGAGGAAAAAGAGCTAACTTGGAGAGTCCTAGGAAGGGAATCTTCATCTAAGACAAATGTTTCTGTGCCTCCTCCATTCTCTCTATCTCCTTCAGGAGCAGATTTCTGACAATAAGACAAATCATCAGATGCTTTTATTTAGAGACAAGTATCAGTATGCTATTATCATAAATTCTGACCCAGATTTCTTATACTGCGTATTTATCTACCCACATTATTGAAAAACCTATAGGGATAAAACCCTGGAAAAAAAAGGGGACCTGAGGGACAGGTTCCAATATTCTACAAAGGGGAGGAAGTCATTCAAGGTGGCATTGAAAGGATCATTTGCCCAAGCATTCCCCATGCTTCCTAGTCAACATCTTGTTCCCCATTAATGCCATTAATATAGTCATTAGTATAGTCATTCCTATGATAATGAGTCCTTTGTTTCCAGATAGTTCCTTTTAAAAGACCATAGAAGTATATGGAAGATGTCATTTACTCAACCAAATAATAAAGTAGCATGAATTCACTCATCATAGTTGTCAGTGGATATTTTGAAGGCTTAGGGACTTAGGCTATCAGATGGCAACCTGCACTGAGCAACAAAACCACCCTTCCTCATGTTGGAGAGCATCACTGAGTCTTCATTACATACCTGACATTCTACTGGTGACACAGAACAGACACAGCCCTATTCCTCTCTGCAGAAGTTTAAAATGAAGTAGAGACCAGGACAAATGGATATATAACAAGCATAGAATACTGTGACACGTGCTGTAGCTGAGGCATGTACCTAGTACAGAAGAAGCACATTGGATGTGGTAGCCTGGGCTGGGTCTTCAGCATGGGTAAAAGCCCACAAGGCAGATGGCCTTTCGGCCAGACACCAGCCTTTCACACAAGTGGCCTGCTGAATGGATCTGTGGTAGATTAACATCAACAGAAGAGGGAAAGCCTGGAAGGAGCAGGAAGGCTTACTGTTGGGGCAGGATCACAAGAGCCCTTATCCCATACTATAGGATTTGAACAACAAAACCAATGTACAAAAGAAAAGGTAACAGGGTGGCGGTAATGGTGTGGCAGGGCATGGGGTGGGAGGATTGTGATCAAAGCATGTTACATGTATGTGAGGAGCTGCCACTGATAAATACACTGTTTTGCACAGTATTTTTTTTTGAAGTGTAAAAGACAGCATATTTTTTTAAAAAATCATCTATATGCAGCTGGGCATGGTGGCACCTGCCTATAATCCCAGCATTCATGGAGGCAGAGGCCAGCCTGGTCTACAAAGTGAGTCCAGGACAGCCAAGGCTATACAGAAAACCCTGTCTCAAAAAAACAAACAAAACAACACTATATATATATATATATACATATACAAACATGCACATATATGCATATATGTGTATATAATATGTGTATGTATATATACACACATATACACACACACACATATATATAGCCCCTGGGGTCAGGGGATTATATATATGACTCTCACAGGCTACTTGCTGGGCACAAAGAGCCATTAAGAGAGCTGTTTTAAAATTTTTATTTTAGAATTATTTATTGTCTTTTATGTATGTAAGTATTTTGTCTGCATGCATGACTGTGAAATATGTGTTTGCCTGGCATCCACAGAGGCCATAAGAGGGCATCAGATGCCCTGGAACTGGAATTACAGATGCCTGTGAGCTACCATGTGGGTGCTGGGAACAGAAACCTTGTCCCGTTTAAGTTCTCTTCACCTCTGAGGCATCTCTCCAGCCTCCTCATCTTGAACTTTGATAAGGAAGATTTCAGAGGCTGGCCAGGTGGAAAACCAGTTTGGCTCTCTCGGCTTTTCATAGTCCTAGGCTTCCAGCTCCACGGTCACACGGAGTTTCTCTTGAGATCTTTTGTTTTGACTGTGCACAGGGCTTATCACTAGAGTACAAGACTTCCTTGTGACCCTTCCTTAGCTTGCAGTCCTGCTTCCAAAATAGGCTGGCACCTACACAAAGCTTTGTGGATGATAAGTTGAGTGTTTCTCTTTCTTTAGATTCAGCTCATTTAGGTATGGGAGGTCTACCTCCACAGGATGCTGTCTTGGATGAGATCTGTCAACATGAACGCTTTCCTTTTTGCTCATGATCACTAAGGGCCATCTCAAGCCAAGTTCTTGGGCTAGGAACTCTTGCTCAGTTGGCCAAGTGCTTGCTACATTCTGAGGCCCTGAGTCTGATCTCTCTAACACTACGTAAACAAAACTCGGGTGGCACATACCTATAATCCCAGTACTCAGGAGGTGAAGACAAAAATATCAGAAGTTCAAGGCCAGCCTGAGTTACATGAGGTTCGACCTTATAAAAATTATCTGTGCTGAGGATGTAGTTCAGAAGTAGAGCATTTACCCAACATGTGCAAGGCTCTGGGGTTGATAACCAATACCACAAAACGGAAAATATAATATATATTACAAAAATATATTTATACATATTTAACATATATATGTGTGTGTTAAGTATCTTGGAGAAGAAGATAAGAAATAAATTAAAAGATAGTTGTTTTTAAATGAAAAGACCCCAAAGACAAAATGAACAAATAGCATTTTAGAAGATGCTGCAATGTCAAATCAGACTAGCTACAACCTGGAATTGTTATTATAAATGTAAATTTCCCACAACTTATAAGACTAGTACAGCCACTCAGAGAGAAGCCGGCAGCACTCAGCCAATGTTAAAGGCATACACAAGCCTTGGCCCACTCAGTAGGTCCTGACCCTGAGCCATAGATCAGTATGTAGGGACTCTCATTCCTAAAATTGAGTTGTCACCATGGAGACATGTAATGGGGGGGGGGTATTAGTGGAGGCATATGCAGCGATGGGAGTTGAAGGTTATCCAGGTACTCATCAGTGCAGGGACAGAGATGTTGGAATCACGTGCAGCCAGGAGCAGCCAGGAGCTGAGGCAGGGCAGCATGCCAAGCAGAGCAAAATAAGCAGAAGGAAGCTCATTTTGTTTTGTTCAGATTTGTTATGCTTTAAGACGGAATTTTGCTGTGAGCCTTTGGCAGAATTCAAACTCACATCCTCCGCCTCCACCTCCTGAGTGCTAGCGTTACAGGTGTGTATGCCACTGATGCCATCTAAAATGGGATATTTCCGTACGCCGTGTACACACGTTTAAACCACATGGTTTCAAAACATAAAACAACGCATGTTTGTAAGAGTACAGGCATATAGAAGAGCATACATAGACACAGGAAGCTGGTAGCCTGCAAGAAAGACAAAACGGAGGTGGGGACCCAGGCCAAGCTGCAAAGAAGGGCCTTGAGAAGATCGGCCCTACAGAGCCAGAGGCTGAGGGGATGGTAGCCATGTACCACAGGGATCTACAAGACGAAGCACAGCAGCCTCCCATTTTGATGACATGCCTCATCACATACTGATCCCCAGATAGGAAATAAGCAAAGAACTGCTCCCTTTTCCCTCCAGAGCAAGCAAGCGAACCCACAGCTTCAAGTGGATAAGGCCCAGGGCTGTTCACCAGGAGCTGAGCTTTCTGTCACCCTGTGATGTCATTTCAGTGTCCCCTGGAGAGTGACACAAGTTGAGCCGAGAGGCATCTCCCCTGCCAAGCTAGTTCTTGGGTTGTGGCTCCTCCTTTCATCGTGCTTAGAATTCTTCATCTGCGTGTCAGCACAGATGCTTGCCACTAACATACTCACTCTGGAAGATGTTATCATGTGTGCACAAGGCTTTGGGCTTGAACCAGCTTGGCGAACTGAAGATAAGAGGCATTAATCAGCAAGTCTGGTGCTCGAAGGAACACATAAGAGCTTCCACCTTAGGGAGCCTGGACCTTAAGCCAGCACCAGCATCCCCGGAGGGCTGGTTAAAACAACCTATCTGTTGTCCGTTAAGAACTAACACCTTGCCAGGTGCCATGGCTCATGCCTGTAGTCCCAGCACTCAGGGAGGCAGAGGCAGGTGGATCTCTGCAAGTTTGAGCCCAGCCTGTTCTGGTCTACAAAGCAAGTCCAGGACAGCCAGGGCTACACAGAAAAACGTTGTCTTGAAAAACAAACAAAAAAAAAACCAAAAACCAGAACTAACATTTCTCCAAGAACTAACATCTCTACCTTGCTGATGTTGCTGGGGACTACCACGCTTTCAGAAGAACCACTGAACCATGCCATTTACTGATGAAGATACTGAAATCCAGAAAACAGACGCCTGTAAAAGCACGGGAGTTTTTGGTGAGCTAACCCGGGCCTAAGGAGAATGTAAAGATGGGAAATAAAAAGCAGTAGAGATTTTTGGACCAAGGCCCACACTACTGGTGGCTCACTGATGCCCACGAGGTAGCCTCCGGGTCTCACAAAGATGTTCTCCTTCCTCCTCCATCCAAGCTTGAGGCTTGCTGTCAAGTATTGCGTAGGGTCGCAACAGCAGCAGAGAGAGAAACTGGAGCCCAGGAATAACAAAGGCCTGTGGCCATCACTGCGAGCCAGACTGCAGTGTGCAGTGCTCTGCTGTGCAGTGTGTTTCCAGGCTCTGTTAGGGCCCAAGTCAAAACTACAAGAACCAATGAGAATCGGGTGACAAATGCCTTGGGCTTCATGACAGTCTGAAAAGACAGAAACATGTTCTGCTCCACCCAGGTGACAGTGCTCCACCTGTCATTCCAAGTGCCTACCCAGTGGGACAACGGCTGCTTTGACCAAACAAATTCCCCCCAAAAGCCCCCCGAAACACAAAGGGATCCAGCTAGCCCCCTTCCTCCATTGTCAGTCTGCCATTGTGTAGGCTGTATTCTGGGAGAGTGATGGCTAAGGCGGTTAGTTGTAGGACTTTCAATGCTTTAAACGACAGGGGTTGGGGAGGGCACTAGACAAAAGGAACCACAGGCCTGTTTACTCCAAAGAAGACTTAATTGGCTTCAGAAAAAAAAAAAAGTGCAGGAAGTGTGTGCTTTTGCTCTCATTTGTCAGGCCCTAGTGAAGGGCTGAAATGGATGAAGATGCTGGCTCCCCCCTCTCCCGGCCTCATTGTCTGGCCCCTCCTTCTCTTTTATGAGGAATTTGATGGGGGAAGACAAGTAAGTCATCAGATGGGGGCCCTGCCATGAGCAATGTCAGTTATTGAGTCTAAGGTGCATTGTTTGGGCATTAAGAGTTCAGAGGGCAAACTTCTCTGTTTACAACACCCAGGGCCCAGAATACTGCAGGGCTCGCACATAAGGAGCTGAATTTTTGTTTAGAGCCATTGAATCATCAAAAGACCTGTTTTTAAAAGGAGGTTTTATATGTAATTATGTGTATGCTTGTGTGTCCGTGGGGAGGGGTTGAGGGTGTATATGAATGCAGTTGCCCTCAGAGGCCAGAAGAGAGCGTGGGAGCCCCTGAAGCCGGAGTGACAGGTGATTGTAAGCTGACAGACGTGAGTGCTAGGAACCAAACGTGGGTTCCTCTGCAAGAGCAGCACCCATCGGAGCCACGAAGCCACCTCTCCAGCACATGGGGTTAGGTTTGAGCAGCCTGGGTCCTCACGTGTTATTTCCAAGAACGGACATTTCCTGCACTGACAGATGTATGATTCTGAATGCCATTGAAAGGTAGTTTTGTCCACTGACTTGTTCCCTTCAGCGAGACATCAGTCTCAGGGCTGGCAAACACCTGTGTCTCTGTATCTAAGTTTGCTTCTTCATGCCAACATGAGGCATGGTGAATGGGACCAGGGACGTGGTGTGGCTGTTAAGTACTTACCTAGCATGTGTGAAGCCCTAGATTTGATCTCTATCACTGTATAACGTAAGTGTCTGAGGCATGCTGGTAATCTCAGTGCTGGGGAGGGAGAAGCAGATGCATCCTTGCTATTGAGATTAGCCTGTGATGCCTGGGGTCCTGAATAGAGGAATAGATAGATAGATAGATAGATAGATAGATAGATAGATAGATACTAGATAGATACAATGATGATAGGTACAT
Source organism: Meriones unguiculatus (assembly GCF_030254825.1). NCBI lineage: Eukaryota > Metazoa > Chordata > Mammalia > Rodentia > Muridae > Meriones > Meriones unguiculatus. The sequence continues at coordinate 59,496,388 of NC_083366.1, forward strand.
AGATACATAGATAGATCGGTCAGATGGTCAGTCAGCAGGTAGGTAGGTAAGTAGACAGATTTAGTGAACTCCTGTTTTGAATATGCACTAAAATAAACACAGAAGAGAACATGGCCATTTACTACCATTATCGGCATTATATACTGTACATAATTATATATGCTACAGTTTTGCAGGCCTACAGCACTAGCCACACAGCAGGTTTGTCAACAGCGGTATCACCGGAAACACATAATGAATTACACTACAATGCCACAACAGCCATGCCATGATTCGATAATAGGGAGCTTTTCATCATCCATGTGGTCTGTTGCTGCCTGACTGTCTTTCTGTAACACGTGACTATTGCACATAGTATTTATCAGCTACTGTATTAAACCAATCAGCAGGTCAGCTTCGAGGACTTATTGCTAATGGATCATCTGACCAGCAGCCCAACCTGTAACCCACCAGACCCTGGATGGCCACTACCATAAAGGCCGATAGGATTAGCCAGGACAGCGTCTGCCCACAAAGAACTTCCTTAAAAAGATAGTGGACGCTGTAAGCATAGAAAGGCAAACGCTCTCTATTCTTCCTTTATTAGCTTAGGCTCAGGTTTTTCGAAAGAAGAGCAGTACACATCGTGCTAAACGATGCTGTGAGAGCGAAGAACTATCACCAAAATCACATCTGTTCTTATGGACTGAATCATTGGCCTGGCCCTTCTTGACCCTCAACATCACACACACACACACACACGAGTGAAACTCTGTCCTGATCTGAGTTCACCTGCTGGAGGTGGAGCATGGGCTCATCACCTCATCACTTCACAACCCACACATAACCACCGCATAAGCCTTGTAGGAGGGAAAATGCCCCCTAAAAAATCATTTATTTTTAATTTTAAGAATGACTAATTTGCTCTCAAAGAATGTCAGAGATCCTGAGGGCTGTAACAAAGATCCATCATTACCAACAATTGCTACTCAGGCTAACCCCTATGCAAAATATCATGCATACAAATGGGTTAATTTTGAGCCAGATCAGACTATTAAACTTGAATCTGCTGTGAGCCTTATCCCAAGGCAGTGCTCAGGAGCATCACAGTAGCAAACACCTTGGCTATATGTGTTCCTATTTGGTCGGCTCATTTTACATCTTCGAATGTTTAAATAGGCAATAGGAGTTCTAATTAAAATGCAATCATGCAGATAAATTATACCATGTTCCTAAAAGGTAAAATGAAAATCTTTTTGATTTCAAAATCTTTGTGGTATCTAAGGCAAAAAGCACAGTATGAACTAAACCTAAGGGAACCTCTCATGATTTTTGCATGTTTAAAATATTCATGCAGTATTTCATCTCTGGATTTCTCTGTTTGCTGTATATGAAATGCACAGTGTTAATTATGAGTCATTTCTGTGAGAGTCAGGACTCAGCATTTCTAGTACAAAAGTCCATGATTCAGGCCATGGAATAATTTGTATTATCTCTGCTCTGCCTGAAAATTTTCCCATTTTTCAGGTAAAACAGGTATAACACAAATTATTCAATATAATACAAATTACAAATTATGACAAACACAGAGTCTACTTCGGTCTAGGCACCAGGGTAGCTTCAAAAGCAATGGTGGAGGTGTCTTCACAGACCTGTTGCTTTCCAGCTCACGGGCCATCTTCATGCCAGCAACACCAAAGGTGGGTGGAGGGGTGTTATACCACTATCTAGCAGCTGTCGTCACCCTCTGACACTTAGTTTCTTGTTTTCCAGTGCTGTGTTGGCTCACAGTTTGAAAGTTACAGTCCATCATGGAAGGCATGGTAACAGGAGCATGAGCTAGCTGAACACACCGAGAAAGAAGAGAGAGGTGAATACTGGTGTTTTCCTCCTTTCTCTCTTCTTTCCTTTTTATCCAGGCTGAGACCCCAACTTATAGGATGGCACTGCACGGATTCAAGGTGATTCTTCCGTCCTCAGTTTTCCTAGGAAAAACTCTGAGCAAAGCCAGCTTGTAGAGGAAAGGGTTTATTTGGCCTATAGGTTACAGTCCATCATTGGCAAGAACTTGAAAAGGAAACCAATGAACAAACGCTACTTACTGGCCTGATCCCCCTAGTTTGCCCAGCCTCCTTTCCTACACAGCCCAGACCTATCTGCCCAGGAGTGGTATTACCCACAACGTTCTAGGCCGTCCCATTATCAATCATCATTCAAGAATCGCCACCATAACCAATCTGATGGAAGCAATTCCTCAGTGGAGGCTTCCTCTTCCCATCACACTCAGTTACACCTGAAACATACTCCCAGATATTCTCAGAGGTGATATGAAATAAAGTCAATGGTGGCAATTAATGATTACTCTACAATACACCTTATTAAATCAGGAGGGTTTGGGGTTGTTTGTTTTATTTCAGGGTCTCACTCCACAACCAAACTAAACCTTCAACCTTGGACCTATGATTTAGCCTTGAAAATGTCTAGATTACAGGGATGTGCCACCATGTCTGGCTAAGGAATGGTTGTCTATTGAAGTAAAAGATCTATTGGCAAATTGTGTTAAAGCTCTCACTTTACAAAAAAAGCAAACGGTTGTATCCCACAGAATAGTGTACATGCATCCATTCCACTTCTGGTGAATGCCATGCAGCTCAAGGTAAGGATTTCAAGGCCCTACCAGCACACATTGCACACAGAAAACAGTAATTTTTGTAAAGTGTGTGTGTGTGTGTGTGTGTGTGTGTGTGTTTTAGTCTTGCTTCAGTATGAGAATATTTTGCTGTGTATATCATTTACAGTTCAGAAAGTAACTAAAAATGGTTTAAGCAACCTATATTAGTTACTTCTTGTTGCTGTGTAAAATACCATAACCAGAGCAGCGATTGTCAAAAGCATTTACTTTGGTGTATGGTTCCAGACTGATGGGATCCATCAAGGCAGAGGAGGCGCGGCACCAAGCAGCCAGAGCTGGAAGGTAAGAGCATTTCTCCAAGGCAGAAAGCAGAGAGAGCAAACTGGAAGAGGGGTGAGGGGTGAACTCGTAAAGTCTGTTTCCCTTGACACTCCTTCCAGCAAGGCTGCCTGAGCCTATGAGGGACGCATCTCACTCAAATGACCACAGAACCCAAACTGTTTGTTGCCACTGAAAGCATGAAACAGCGTTTTTCACTCTGAAAACGCACACACTCAGAAGGCTCGCCTTAGGCATCCATTCAACCTTGTTTTTCCCAATGTTATAAAAATTTATATCACCGTCCAGTCATTTTTTTCCTATTGCAATATTGGCGTACACTTTGAGAAACTCAGCAATCTGGTTTCCATCATGACCTCAGCCAGAGGACTCAATAAACTTGACTCTGTTTACCTCATTCGATTGTCATCCCCTTCATTGAAATTCCACTTGGTTCAATGACCTCTTGGTTCTCCCCCTACTTTGCCTGCTAGTATTGTCCATCCATCAAGGTCCGTGACCCTCCACTCGGGGAAGTTCATTTCCACAGTCCCTTTTGGGATTCACAGTTCACATTTGCATATAAAAAGACAAGTCACCAGCCTGACCAAGAAATAGGGTCCATTGTCTGCTCTTCAAATGAGTCTAAATAGAATCTTAGCCATTTGGAGCTGAAAGAGCTCTGAGAGATCTCCCTCAGCCATTCTTCCAACTTTATAAATAAGAGAACAGACCTACAGGATTAAGTGACTTGACAGGAATAAGAACACAACCAGATTTTTTTTTATTCCAGTCCACAGGCTCTAGGAGGTGTTTGGAGCATCCTCCAAGCTCAAGGTGTGTGAGATAGATCCACACTAAACAATAAATGTAGCGACTTCGTGAGGAATGAGAACAGAGATCTCAAACTTCCACAGATGCTATCTTGGTGGGGCCGGGCTCAGAAGTGAGAAAATATTTTAAGGAAGTGACATCAGCAGAGAGCTCTCCACTCGCTGGGCAGGAGGCTTAGGAGGCCAGCCTAATTCTCATTCTCCCATTAAACAGCTGCAAGGTCCTAACAGCCCTGTGGCCCATTGGGTAAATGACAGACAGAACAATTGCCTTTAGATCCTCTTAGACCACACTTTAAGATGCTGTGATTTAGTCTTTTCTTTCAAATTGTTCTGTGTTCATCTTTAGCATCTCTTATCTTTGGAGTTTGTTATTTAAGACAATCTATGTAGCCTCTAATTCAAGATTCTCCTGCCTCAGCTTTCCAAGTACTGAAATTTAAGGTATACACCTCCTACCCTGTCACCTTCCCTTTTATTTTAAAGACACACACACACACACACACCAGCCCTTGCTGGAGAGACTTTCATTCCATGTGCATCCAGGTCTTTCAAGCTGGGGTGAAAGGGTGTTGGTTTGGTCCTATTAAGTTTTCTTAAGATTCTTAACTATGACATCATTTGAAAGCATTAAGCTAGGGAAGGCCTGATGGTGCAGCCTTGTGATCTCTGTTGCTTGAGGGGCTGAGGCAAGAAGAATGAAGATTCAAGGCCTGCCTGGGCTCTGGAGCACATTCAAGGACAGTTTGCACAACCTAGTGAGACCTCCAAGATTGTGTGTGTGTGTGTGTGTGTGTGTGTGTGTGTGTGTGTTTAATAAGAGGGAGCTGGGGTCAGTGAAAGAGCACTTATCTACCATGGATGAGACCCTGGGTTCAATCCCTCAACAGCCACACCACACACACACACACACACACACACACACACACACACACACACCGAGATAAAAGAAAACCAACCCAAGTGTCCATGGCCACTGCTCTGATCTCAAACAAATATTGAATCCCATTTCCCTCCTAGAAACCCCGAAAGCATATAGTTCTATGTGCTAAGATCTATTATTTGCTCTATTCTGTAACAATGCCTGGAAGATACTCTCAGAAGGTGCTGGCTCCTGTGACAGCTACCAGGCTCCATTTGGTCGTCTCTGCCACATCCTGCAGTATGAAATCACAGCGACACCCCCTTTAATTTTTACAGCAGGATCTTCATGTCTGTGAGACTACATTAAAACACAACTGTTTAACTGTTTAAAGAATGTCCGTTGCCCCCAGAGCCTCTGAGCACGGGTACAAAACACTGTCTAGAGGGGAGCACACAGCAGTTCTCACTGTACGACTCACTGCTCATTATCACACTTTCACCAGTGAGACTAAGAGCGTCAACAAGGACCAACTATAAGAAACATATGATTCTTGTTCACACGTACATAAAATAGCGACAGTGCTGTTAGTAATTAGTCACCAGATCCTCCATGCTTTGTTCTTTGGCATTAGTAATATGCCACATGAAGTTTTACACCAAATTAACACGACTGTTTCAGAACCCTTTGAAAACACTCTGACTTACTTTCTACAGAAAGAGATGCCTCTGGCTCAAGATGTGCTCTTCAATTGCTTGCTTCCAGCCTCACGGACGGCAAGATCCCTTCTCACCAGGTCCATACAGATCCAGAATCACACCGTCCTAGCCTGATGGCCTTTGGTGAAAGAGCTTGTCTACACTGACAGCAGATTATTTTATTACTCAAAGCTATGTTTACCAGCTGCCTGGGGGAGACATTTAGTGCTAGGTGAGTAAGATGGCTTAGCAGGTGAAGGCTCCCCACCAAGCCTGAACCCTGAGGTTGACAACAAGAACCCACATGGTGAAAGAGGAGAACTGACTCTGCACATTGTTCTCTGGCCTGCACATGTGCTCTGTGGCCTGGGTGTGTCCGTGCAGGTGTTCACAAGCATAATAATAAATAAAGGGTATTTATTTAAACTTTTTTTTTAACACACTACTCTGCCAAATAATCAGTTTAACAGATTAAAGTGATGAGTCAATCCAGAATATTGCAAGGGCGTTTGCACAGCTGAGACTCAGTCCTGTTCCAGGGTCAGCTTGAAGACAGAAACACGTGCAGGAATGCGTGGGATTAGTGCTAAGTTGCTTTGTCGTCAATGCTGAATCCATTGCTTCAGTTTTTAGTTTCCTATCTGTACAAAGCACATGCCTGTTATACCAGCACTTGAAAGGCTGCAGTGGGAGGGTTACTACAATTCAAGACCAACCTGAGTTACATGGGGCCACATAGCAAGATCATAGGAGGGGTGGGGGGAGGAGAGGCAGAGAGAGAGAGAGAAAGAAGAGGAGGAGGAGGAGAAGGAGAATGATTACCCATTGACACCCAAACTCCTTATGATGACGCACAGGGTGGTAAATATACAAATTACTTCCATTTTAAATGGGAAAAAAAATGCTTTGGAGATTAGTAAGGATTCAACAGGATCCCCAAACTAGCTGCAAATTCTGTTCCTGGGAAGTTAGTTTCTACATTAAGTGAAGGAAAGAGCTGGTCGTGATGACACGTGTTTTTAATCTTAGCACTCAGGAGGCTGAGGCAGGAGGATGGAGAGTTCAACGACAGCCTGGGCTACATAGTAAGATCCTGTCAAACAGAACAGAAAGAAAAAAAAAATCCACCTAAGTTTAATTCAGTTTACTTTACAAATGACCCAACAGACAATATGTACATAATAGTTAGAGATTTCTCCTGTTTCCTGGAGATGTTATAGCTAGAAATTTGGATCCAAGGCATTTTTTTTCACAGCCTAATACTGTAGACTTTTTTCTTAGTTTTCAAATTCATCTGAAATGCCCGGATCTTTGACCATTCATTTCTAAATGAACCATGAGCATATCAGTTAGCCCTCTGGCTGAGACAGGACACATTTCACCCCAAAGTTCAAAGTTTTGCCACATGATCAAATATTTTTGATGCTGTAAGAGCAGATTCTATAATTATATTTAACTTTTTTTTCTTTTCTGTATTCCATTTTAGTCAATTGATATGCTGCTATTGAAACTCTCCTGATCCACCAATATAATATCAAGTTTTTGAGAATTTTCTCCTTCTATCAGGAAATTCTATTATTTCCATCACCATTTTACCAAGTTTTTCTCTGACTATATGAAGACAATGCTACCTTAAATGGGCCCCTCTATTAACTTGGAAAAGGGTTGGGATGGAGTTGTATTAGGAAACATGAAAGAAATTTGAATTCACGATCTTTATTCTTTTATCTTTAGTCAAAAAAATTGAACTACCCATCTCAGATATTATAAGAATGTAATCATTCATCTATTTGAGAGATACAGCCCTTAACTCTTTTGTTGAAATAATGTATTCTAGAGTCTAATAAGCCTTTACTGTATTGGCAAACAGGAAAGAATTATAGGCTTAGTCTCAAATGTTTTGGTCCTGCAAGTAATTATTTCACTTAAAATACTCAACACCCCCTCCCCCTTCTACAACGTAAGCTCTTCAATCCTTTCAGATAAAAGGCTTAGATGACCTGTTGGCTGTAGCCAGAATGACTGCATATGTTCAGTAATATATCGGTTTCATCAACCACCATACAATAGGCACACATGACAGTAAATCATCTTGGGAACTTCCTGAACCCCAGCCAAGTTGTAGACAATAAAAGATGCTGCTTGTAAAGTCAGCTATAAAAGTTAATTTCATACAGGTTCCCCGGAACACATGCCATGGTTCAGTTCCAAACAGATGTGATCTTGGAAGAGCAATGGAAAATGGCGGGAAGCAGTTTTGCTGACTTTCCATATTAAGACATCCAAACACTTGGTGTTTTGTGTAACCTTTGGTCAGGAACACATTAAAGCAGGTATGAAATGTATACTCTTAAGGTTTCTCTAGTGCCCAAAATATGGCCCCTTCCTATCAACTGCATTTCTCCACACAAGAAAGATTAGCCATTACTATTGGACCAGAAAAATCTTCACATGGCCAAGTAGCAGCATATGCTAGGGGTGGCTTTGTTAAATAAACTATTATGTTTTTAAAGGCAGGATCCTATGTAGCCCAGGCTGTACTTGGGCTCCCTGTGTAGCTAAGGATGACCTTGAACATCTGGATCTTCTCCTCCCACCGCAGCAGTGAGAGGATTTCAGGAGTGGTGAGGTTTTATACAGTGCTGAAGGACTGAACCCAGGACACTGTTCATGCCATGCAAGCATTCTATCCACTCAGCTCTCCCCAGCCCAAGACTTTCCTGGGATTAAAAACTTTCTTACATTTCCTTATTCGGTTTTGCCTGTAGATATGTCAGCAGGTAGCTGCAGAGACCCCAGCCCCTTCCCTCACCCATGGATCAGAAGAGGAGACATTTAAGAGAAAAGAAAACCCTGAGCCCTTAGCCATATGGGCCACGTAAGACTTAGTCCAAGTTTGACTATTTATTAAAAACACTTTGTCCCAGGTCTGAAAGGCCACCATGACTACCCTGCCAAAGTCCACTGTTCACCCCCATTCCTTCCTAAGATCACCCATGACTCTGAGTGCAAAGCAGGTTTCTCCTCGTTTTAAACCTGGGTCCCCTGGAAGCCACTCATTTATGGAGCTCTTCGATCTGGGCCGTTCTCTGCACACCATCCCAGCTTCCCATTGAGGGTTCCCCGAAACTGGTTTGCAGTAATTATTATCAGTCTCTCTGGCTGCTCTTCTGTTGTAACAGGGATTTTGAAAATGTGATAAGGGCGGACCATCTTCACGAGAGCCCCCGCTGAGGCTGGGTTCAAAGTACCATCAGCAGTCAATAACATTGCAAGACAGTGAGAAGCCGAGGGCTGATTGAGAACATCATTAGAATGCTAATCAGACACCTGACATTAATTAAGGTCAACCTAGGGATTAAGGAGCACCAGGCCAAACTAAGAGTAGCGTGATGCTGTTATGTGGTCGCTATTTATACCATGGCACCTTCCACCAGGCAAAAGACAATGACAACTGATACCCCCTCCGTTATTTTCACTGAGAACCGGGGCAAACTCACACATCTGTATCTGATTCCTACTTTGAGGAAACAAGAGCTATGGTTTGTATCTTAAATGTCTCTCCAAGGCTCATGGCTAAAAGCTTGGTCCCCAAGCTGCAGTGCTATTGGAATTGGTCAAAAGTGTTTAGAGTTAAACCCTTTGGAAGGAAGTTGGGTGGTTGAGAAGGTACCCAAAGGGGATATTGGGATCATAGCCTCACTTTTCTCAGTTATTCATTTCCTGGCTCCCATGGTTAACATATCCCCTCAATACAATACCTACAGGCCTAAAGCAATATAGACAAGTGATAAGGACTGAAACCTCTCCTCCCTTTCAGATATACCAGTGACATTAGATAATTACTGTAGTCTAACCCTGCTGCAATAGCAAAATACCTTTGATGAAGTAATTAATGAACAATATAAATTTCTTTCTCCCAGTTCTGTAGTCTATGGGAAGTCTAAGGCGAAGGTGTGAAATGACTCTGTGTGGAGGACGGGCTTCACCCCACTTACTCTGTCCTCGTATAGACTGGAAGGACGGAAGGGGATGAATGTGTCCCCTCACAGCTTTTTATAGTGCACTGGTAACAGGTTTGAGAAGGGGGCATCACTGTTGTATCACCCCACAAGAATTTCATCTAGTCACACTGTCATCTTAAGGTTTACATTCCAAGAGGCGTAAGCATTTACATCATAGCAGTAATAATCCCTAAAAAGACAAAAGAGACAAAAGCTAGGATCCCAGAGGCGTAGCCTTGCTACGGCAGGGCTAGACAGCTCCTTGTCATCACCCGCATCACATCCTGGGACCTCGAGATGGGGAGAGTCACACAGGAGTCAGGACAGACAGAGTTCTTCTGTCGTCTTAGTCAATGACCAGCTGTGCTCTTGGCAAGTCACTCGGCAGTTATGCCTCCTTCCAACCGCAACACTTCTCATGTTTAAGAGTGAAGAAAGTAAGGCAGGCAGGATAGCTCATGCCTCTGATCCCTGCATGTAGGAAGACTGCAAGTTTGTCAAATGAAAATAAAAGAAATTAGCACATACATGCACACCCACACACATGCACATGTACCCACACACAAACACACACACAGGAAGATAGACCAGAAAGGAATTCTTAGGTCCATTCTCAATTTTACCTACTACATTTCTACATGAGGCCTCTGGGTATTAGTCCCAGCATTGCATGTAACCAAGCAGGGTGGTCCACATCTGAAACCCTAGCGCTTGGGAGGAGGAGGCAGGAGGATTACAAATTCAAAGGTATCCTCCTGGGACTACATTCTGTGGAAGGAAGGGGTGGAGAGAGGGAAAGAGGCAGGGATGGGAGGAAGGAAGGAAGAAAGAGAAGGAGAGAGGGAGGGAGGAAGGGAGGAAGGGGGGAGGAAGGGAAGAAGAAAAGAAGAAAGGAAGGAAGGTTTATATGTTTATCGAGTAATGGATGGAGTGAGCTCACAGGCAGAGAGTGCATTTGTCTTTATAACAAGGCCAGTAAGAGCAGTAAGAGCAAGACCAAGAGTGGGAGCAGAGCCATGAGAACTTTGCTCAGACTTCTCTGCTTCTGCAAAACTGTCAGTCAGTCTCTCCTGGAACTGGCTCTTACATTACTGTTGGTTTTCTCAGAACCAAGCGCATGTGGTTTGGCTTTACCAACAAGGTCAGAAACCAAACCCCCGGTTTGTGGCTAGCCTTAAGCTTGCCAGAGACTCTAAGCCTATCGGGTTATACACTTTGCACCAGCAAGAATAGTGCCAGGAGCAGGAACAGAGCAAGAAACAGAGCTTTCTTCCTGGAAGACCTGTAGTGTCCTCCCCAGCGCCCCATTTTGAAGTTCAGAGCTCAGCAGGGCAGCGTCAGCACTCTGTCAGCGTGTTAAAGATCGCAACTGTTTAACCCATAGTCTTTGGCCCTGAATAGTAGTGGGAATTGCTCTCCAGAGTTTTTCTGTTTGCCTCCCAACCCCTTGAAAATCACAGGCCTGTGATGATAGAACACCTACAGCTCAGAGCAAACCCTCTGCCTTCAACTTTTGTCATCAGAACAGACTAATTTACAAGCGTTTAGAGCTCATTTGTGTTGTTTACTTTGTCTTTGGGGACAAAGGAGAGATTGCATAAGATGTGAAATGGATCTTTTGTGGTAGGAAGTCTCCCCTCCCCCCCCCCCCATGGCTCCTCAGGCACAACTTTCTGCCTAGAGAGGTCTCTAATCCGAATTACTTCCTAGAAGGTGTAGACTGCAAAGGAGCCTAGTTCCCAGCACTACACTGGAAGGCTCACACCATCTGTAATCCCAGCTGCATAGGATTTGAGGCCTCTGGCTCCCTCAGGCACCTGGACTCACGTGTACATACTTACACACAGACATGCACACCTAGATGTAATTAAAAATAATATAAAGAAGGCTTCTTTTAAATATGTACTTTTGGTCGGGCAAGATGCTTCAGAGGGGAGAGGACAGGAGCTCCACAAGGACCAAATATATCTGGGCACATGGGTCTTCTATGAGACTGTTTCTCCAAACAAGGACCATGTATGGATATAACCTAGAACCCCTGCTCATATGTAGCCTATGGTAGCTCAGTATCCAAGTGGGTACCCTAATAAGGGGAACAGGGACTGGTTCTGTTATGAACTCAATGGTGGGCTCTTTGACCTTCCCCCAACCCCCTCCGGGAGGAGCAGCCCTGATAGGCCACATAGGAAGACTTTGCAGCCAGTCCTGAAGATACCTGATAAACCAGTATCAGATGAAAGGGTAGGAGGTCCTCCCCTATCAGTGGACTTGGAAAGGGGCAGGGAGGAGATGAGGGAGGGAGTGTGGGATTGGGAGGGAAAGAGGGAGTGTGATACAGCAGGGATACAAAGTTAACAAACTGTAACTAATATTAAAAAAAAGAAAAAAAAATTGGAAAAAAAAAGATGCTTCAGAGAAACAAAGCACTTGCTGGCATTAAAAAAAAAAAAACAAAACCTGAATTTGCTTCTCAGAACCCACATGGTGGAGATAATTGATTCCTGCAAGTCACTCTTTGACCTCCACACACGTGCTGTTGCATGGACACATGCACAAACACTCACATACAAGTAAATGCAAAACATTTTTAAATGTACTCTCTCACCCAAAATTACTGCATACATCTTATGACTTGGAAAAGAAAAATCAACCCTGAAGACATGACTGAAGAAGAAAACTACAAAACACTGTAGCAAATTATTAGACGGAAAACAGCATGGGACCTCTTCTTACATTCTCCCGGGGAGACGTGAGCAAGTGTCTGTTCAGATAGACCAAAGGAAGGACTCCATCCATATCTACCTTGGTAAGCGGATGCATTGATGGAACTTACTTTTACAAGAACATGCGTGAGGCGTTACTGGCAGAGCTTGAGTAACCCCAAAACAGCTGCATCACCTACCGTGCGTGATCCCCTCCTGGAAGCTGTATTAGAGTTTTCTTTAGGGAAACTTCTACTTCCTGTACACTTCAGGGTCTCCCGAGACTCTTCAGAGCTGGTGGCAGCAGGTGGGAATGCTGGCAGAGGTCCATGTCATGTGTCCTGCCCTTCTTTGTACTGGGGAGTGTCAACAGCTTCATAATATCATTACTGCAGACTTCGCTGTCCCCGTATTAGTCAGCCTCCTTCATGGCCTTGACTACTGGCCAAAGTTACCTCTACTCATGATGGTCACAGGTATGCCAGGAAACAAACAAACAAACAAACACCATACAGTAGACACTAGCTTTTATAGTTTTATGTAGTTAGCACCTGGTCTTCAAAGCACCCAAGTTTACGCCAGGCCATTGAAAGTTGTTCAAAAGCAGTCCCACCCTTGAGTAACAGCAAGTCATGATACACTTGGACACCTGTGTAGAACCTGAGAGCTGGCCAAGCACTTTCAGGCCTGTCACTTGTGTGTCTTCCCCAGGATGTTCACACCCGTCACATTTGCTCTACCGTGACCTTCCCATCCTCACTTCATAGATTAGTCTCTATAACCATCATGGTCATAGGAGATTCGCATCCTATTTCTCTGAATAAAAATCTAAATCTCTACCATTGTATCCCAAACACATCTCAACACTGCATATTCAAGAATCATAAGTTTCAGGCCAACGAGTTGGCTCCGTGGGTTAAAGTGTCATGGACCATGACAACCTGAGTTCTGTCCCTGGGTCACATGTAAAGGTGGGAAGAGAGAGATGACTGCACAAGTTGTCCTCTGACCTCCACAGGTACCATGCCACATGTCCCTCAACCCCAAATAATAAATTTCTAAAAATGTAAATAACCATACATTTAAAAAAAATACCATATTTCTGGTATTCTTTAAAGAGGGTGAAGCATCATCACGAAGCTCAAAAGACCAGCAGCTCTCCTGGAGTCTGCACAGTGCTGGGTCCTTCCCAGAATGTGTTCACCAGAGGCTGGAGAGATGGCTCAAGGCTTATCAGCACTTGCTGCTCTTGTAGTCAACCAAAGTTTGGCTCCTGGCACTGAAATCAGGCAGCTCACAGCCATCTGTAATTTCAATTCCAGGGGATCCTACGCCACTGGCCTCCTGAAGCACCAACATTCGTGTGCACATATCCACACCGAGCACACTCATACATAATTTAAAATAATAAAAAAAACAATTATTTTTTTCAATAGTAATATATTCTGCAACCAAACATATTCACTCCAATTCTCTGGGGTGAAAACTGTTTGGCTGTCCTATGGCTTGCCTTCAGATTTCAGGATATTTTATTCTCTAACTAAATCTGCCTCCAATATGTCTCCAAGGGAAGTGACGTCAAGTCCTGGGTGTATAGCTGAATGCTGTGGGTTGCTGTAAGATCACAAGTGGTTTTATAAGAGTTTACAGGAGTTGCCTTTTGCCAAGGAACCTATCACCTTATAGACCACCAAGAAATGCCACTTGGGGCTTTCCTGTGCAGGCTCAGCAAGAGAAAGTCAGCATGACCTTGGCCTTGAAAGAACAAAGACAGAGAAGTTTAGTCTGCAACTGCCTGTTAATTGTCTTCTCGGGCAGGATTGTAACCTTTGGTCACCCCCTTGTTTTCTCCAACTAATAGGTTCCTAGAAAGTAATCAATCAGTTGAATGAACGTTTGAAAAAAGGAGAGGAGAGGGAGGAGGGGGAAGAGGAAGAAAAGGGAGAGGAGGGGGGAGGAGAGGAAGAAAGGCGAAAGGTGGAAGAAGGGGAGGAAAGAAAGGAGGGAGGCTGGAGAGAAGGAACTAGAGAAAGGAACAGATAGGACTTGTGCTTCTAAGCCTGTTTCACAGGTTCCCAGTGACCAGCATTCAAAGCCAAGCCCCTCCATCCTTCTACTCTGTAAGTCAACAAACAATTTAGACCCTTCTAAATCACAAACAAGGATGTCTGCTACTAGCAGGGACAGCCATCACCGTGGAGGAAATCTGCCATCTCCTTCTGTGTCTAAACCCTTCCAAGTTCCCTCATATGACCCAAGAGCCTGTTCAGCCTAGGGACTGCCACCCTGTGAGAGGCTGTCCAGCTTCCCTGAGGCCTGTTCCTTCTGCCCTTCCTCTCAGATGTGCTGCTGTGGAGCCTGAGCCAGGCTGAACTCTCCACTTCCTGCTTTGCTCCGGAAGCCATGGGATCGATGGACTAAGAAAACTAAACCTGCTGCCTCCTGGCGCCCTGTCTTTCACCTCATTTCTCCAAACTTCCCCAGGCAGGTTCTGTTTCCAGTTTCCAATAGACTCCCCCTCCCTGGCATTCTTAGTCTCCTCGCACAGCTTGTACTGGCCTTAGGATATTGTATTCTCTAGCTTGTTTGATTGACTTTGCTTCTGCTCCTCCAATTCCGTGGGAGCCAGGCCCCTGGAAGCTGCACTCAGAGATGTAATTCTCTGGTGCGGCCAGTTGTCTGAACCCCATGCCCAGAGCCTCTGACTGGTAGTTAGGAGAGAGCTAAAATGTTGCATCCTTTAGTTTCTTATGAAAGTCGATATGCCCAGCTTAGGAATATTCATAGTAAGGAATGCCTTGAGAGTCACTCCATTTCCTTACAGGACAGCTGGTCTTTGTCAACTTCACGCAACACTAACCAGATCTGGGAAAAGGAAAGCTGATCAAGAAAAAAGTCTCCACAAGATTGGCCTGTAAGCAGATCTGCAGGGCATTTGCTTGATTGATGTCCGACGTGAGAGGAGACGGCTCACTGTTGGTGCTGTCCCTGGTCAGGTGGTCCTGGAAGGTAGAAGAAAGCAGGCAGGACAAGCCACCGTGGACAAGCCGGTAAGCAATTCTCCGCCAAGGCTTTTGCTCCAGTTTCCGCCTTGACTTTCCTTGATGATGGGTTCTGATGTGGAAGTGTAAGGGAAATAAACCCTTTCCTTCCCACATTGCACTGGGTCACAGGTGTTTATCACGCATCAGAAACATAACTAAGACACAGGGTCAATGCTAGTACCCTGTTTTGAAAAAAAGGGGGGGGAGGAAGGGGGAGGAGGTACAGTTTCGCTAAGCAACTTCTGCAAGCTAGAGCCTGCACGAGAAGCCCCGTCACTGCAACCTGCTTATTCTTGGAAGCAAACCTGTAAAAGGGGAGTGCTGTGATAGGATCACCCACATTTTCCCGGAAGGGACAATACAAACAATACAGTGGTGGCCACATCACTGACCCACAGTGGCTTGGACACTGCGAACACAGAGCCTGACTGCTGGCTCACGTCTTACACACTTCCCTCGGCTTGGCCGGACATGCGTCCCACTCCGTTTCTTCATCTTTATGGTACTGTATCAGTCTTCCCGGAACACCTGAAGAAACACCTGACAGTGTGCTTTTAAAAAAAAAATCACCATCAGATTTATGAAGAACAAATATCTTTCACGTTTAAATTTTAAAAAGTAAAAACAAAAACAAAAAAAACCAAATAAACAACAAAAAACAGCTGAAGATTTAAAATCCCTTCTCTTCACAGAATCATGGAAATGACAGCTGAGAGCCATCTTGTCAAAGTAAGCTAAAGTCCACCCATGTGTAGTAGAAGTCTGGCTCCTCTCAAGGTCTGTTTTGCAACTGGTTCAGATTAAGGAAAGGCTCACAGAGAACTTTAGCTCAGAGCCTCTCTCAGAGGCCTCTTACTTACAAGTATCTGTTCTCGACATTTTTACTAATGGAATGTCTGAGCATGGGAGACTACATTTTCTGAAAGCTTCCCTATCAGCGTGGATGTGGCCCAGTTGTAGCCACTAGGATATGAGTAGAAAGCTCAATACCACATTCAAGTCACTGTCGCATGGAAAAAATGCACCTTCTTCACACTCTTCCTTCTTCTTGCTCTCTGCATCTGCAGTGATGGCCTTGGATACAGCCCTGCCTTCCTGACCTCTGGACTCTCACATAAGAGAATGTGAAAGGTCTATCCTCTCTCCATCTGTGCATTTGGGGATTTTTATGTTTTATTCTCTAGCCTGTGCCTTAACAAATAAGCTCAGGGCTTTCCATTTAAGAGGACTGTTAGTAGAGCGGACACCTAAAGCATGAATTATTTGTCCAGTTCAGCGTTGACTACACATCAGCTGACTCAACAGTTAATATTGCTGAACACCTGCTTCATTCAAGGTACTGATACTGATATCTCTTTTCCAGCCCTCAAACCACAAAGAGCAGACTCACAGAAAAACGCCTGCACATTGTTAGTCTCTGCACCAAAACAGACACACTTTGTTCTTAACCTTTGCCAGTAACAATGCCCTGGTCCAAAAAAACCTTCCGGTTTGAGGCAAGGTTTTATGGTATTCATATCTGTCTTCCCTTTGTCGAGTCACTTCCCTAGCGCTTCAAATTTTCCAGTTATAACACGGTCCTGATGTGCCTGCCCGTTACCATCACTGACCCTTTAAGACTTAGCTCCCTAACAACGCCAATAAAGCACTGAATGCTGCTGTTTGTGCTGGGGTCAAACCAAGAACCTAAGACTGAAAATGCATCTCACTTGACAGGATGCTCCCCTAGCATGCTTGAAGCCCTGGGTTCAAACCTCAGCAACACATAAACCAAGGGTAGCGTGTTTACCTGTAAGCCCAGCATCTAGATAGCTGGGGAATCGCAAGTGCAGGCTCATTCTTGTCTGTGTCCACTGCCTACATGTGACACTTTCAATAAAGAAAGGTGGAAAGGAAAGGAAGAAAAGGGAAGGAGATGGAGAAAAAAAAATAAGGTCCAGAGTGCCGTGAAGAAAAGGGCTACCAGTTTATGACACGTGAAGACGATGCTTCCGGTTCAGAACCCTCCTTCTGTTCAGGGCAGATTTCAGAAATCGGCAAAGACAACAACATGAAGTGAAGGGCATGTGTGGAAATGCTCCGAAACCAGGGATCCGCAAGGATGTCAAGTCAGGAAAGAAAAACAATAACTCACTACACTCCCCTGTGAGAGCGACAACGGAGAGGGCACAGCCTCACAGAACCTCCATGGATACATAAGGATTAGACCCAGTTTAAGATGGGGGTAATCCTCTGTGGTCAGGGTCCAGGAGACCTGTGAGGAAAACCTGTGAGGGACAGATAACTAGAGAGTATTGCAGAGCAGGGGTAAACTGCATTAAAATTAGCACATGATTTATATGTACCTATAATCTGCCAAATAGCTATAGGCTTGGCCAGGATATTTCCATATGCTGTGGTAAATCACTTGGGAGGCCAACTGAGCCTTTGTGGCATTTCAGAGATGCCAGCTTTGGCAAGGAGGTTGGCGGCTGCTGGGGGCAGTAACCTACCTTGTGTGAAGAGGGAAATGGAATCTAACTCCAAGGGAACAGATGGCAAGACTGTGGGAGCCTCCATGTCTCCTCCCTCTCCCGGGATGCTCTGGTATACCTGTGCTAGCAAACAGTCCAGACTGTTCCCTATGCCCACTCAGCCAGCCTGGGTTGTCCCTCACCTTTTTTGCTAACACAGTGAAGGATTGGGGCATGTGGCTTTACCAGTTCTTCAGTCACCTGCTACACAGGTTAGTGACAGAGGGGCATCCACTTTAGTCTAAGGGACTTGCAGAACAGGGAATCCAAACTGCTCCTGGAAGAAGGAAAAGAAGGAAAGCATTCTTTCCCTGAGCCCCTGGGCCCCTGAGCCCAGGCTGTGTGTCAATAAGAGGTTCTGCACTGCTTTCTTTTGAAAATCTTGTCTGGGAGCCTATTCCCAGGAATGGGGCAGCACAGGAAACTCAGAACAGAGGAGCATGGTAAACAGTTTTCCTCCAGGTCCCCCACCTTCCCGTTGACATTCATCCAGTATCTCCATCATTGACCAGCTCTCCCTAAGTCCTACCCTGTGAGAGAGAAGCAAGAAAGATAACAGTACTGTGCCTGCAACCTGAAGACAAACCCAAGAAGAGCTGCAATGGAATCCACCCTGGTGACCAGATGGCTCCTCTTCAGTCAGCATTTCCCCAGGTGGCTCTATGAGCTCAGAAACGCCAGCAGGAAAATACCTCATGGCTGGCAAGTCACCCACCTCTCCCTGGCCATCTGACTGGACAGCAAGACTGTGAGAACAGAGCATATGCCCTTGTTTCCCAGGCATCCAAAAAGCTCGTGTTGGGGCTGGCCATTTTCCTTTGCTTAATCCCCTCCTTTGAGCTCCAGGACAGTGTGATATCTGAAAACCTGTGGTCAGCACAAGACAAAACAGAGAAGGGAAGAAGCCAGCACAAGATGTTTTCCCCAGCAAGCCGCCTGGGGAGCCTGCTCTTGACTTTCACATATGCTTGAGGTGTGCTGTCCAAACTAAACCTTTTGAACTGGTTTTTTGGAAACTCCAAAAAGACTCTGCACATCAAAGGGGACCTGATCCCCTCTCCCTACCCTCCACCCCCTCCCCCAACCCACGCTGTTAAGCATTTTGCATGAATCAACCACCTTCTGAAAAAGAAAGGAAACGCAAAGCACATGGCCAGCCCACGGCTACAGCCACAGCCCCGAGCACGTGCGCCACACATGGCCTTTTCTGGCTCGGTAGATTCAAAAGCTGCAGCGACAACACCCTTTCTCTCTACTCCCCCAAGCCAGGATACAATGGAGCCAGTTGTTGGAGATTTCACACACCCCTCATATAGACCCATCTCATAGGAGTCTGTGCAAACTCTGACTCCAGTCACAAGGGGACCCCTGCTGGGCCACCTAAAAGAGAGAGAGAGAGAGAGTCGAGATGCAGTCTGGCCTGAACAGAGAGAGGCCTGTGTGAGTGGTTGGCACTGGGCCCAGAAAGCCACACTCCTGTGCTAGCTTCAGCATTGATGGCTTCTGCAGACCCTGAAAAGACTAATGGGTAGACTCCATGGTTTCAGACTTTTGTCATCTACCTTCATGGATTTGTGTGGTTCCCTACAGGTGGCTATGGAGGTGGGCAGAGCTTACCCTACCACTTCGAGGCCACTGATGTCTCCCGTGGAGCCTAGATATTGAGGAGATTATCTCCTCCTGGCCAACTGTGGAGGAAGCCCTCTCCAGACGCTTACTGAATATCCATCCACTCTGCTGTGTGGTGAGGGTGGCAGGCAGAGTGAAAGGGAGCTGAGCCATTTTGTTCCTGTCTGGCTCTCACTAACCAACCTCCCCAAAGGAGAAAAAAAGCCAGGCCCTGAGATTTTGCTGGAGATAAATGGAACCATTTTAAAAGGAGACGCTTTTTTTCTTTTTTAAAGTCATCCTCTCTGACAAGCAAAGTTCTAAGTTCAGGAAAAGAAACAAGCTTAAAAACTGTGAATACAACTCAATTGATAAGTTTTAATTAGCAGTTCAAAACTGCCCACATTCTGGGTTTCTAATTATTAGGCACGATTTCCGTTGAGTTCTACTTCAGTGAGAGCTATATTAAACTAGTGAGTGGGTGACATCATTCCATTCAAAAAAGAACAAGAAGAAAAGAAAGGAATGCTGAATTTGGAACAGAAAGAGCAAATGAGCCGTTTCTCTTCTATACCTGTAGAAATAAACATTGTTACCCACACTTCTTCCTGGAGCCTGTCAGTCTGTGACCGACCAACACCCTGAGTCGATGTCACACCTCAGCTCCCGGAACCAGGGGCCAGATAGTATGGATCCCACTCAGACCATCCACAGATCCTGGGGGATCAAGAAAAAGAAAGCGTTAGGGGTAGAGGCATAGAGCCATAGCATTTGCAAAGTCCTGGGTTCCACCCCAAGCTCACACAGAAGAGGAACATCGGTTGACACACAAGAGACAGATCCTGAAGAATACTGCGTGGTACACATGGGTATTTATCCCTGGTCCGGAAAATGATGACAAGGCTCCAAAGGGCTTGAATCAAAAAGAGACCTGGGGCCGGGGAGAGTCGGATTTGGAGAAAGAAAGCATTTCTGGTGGCTTTAGAACCAGTGGGTGGAAAACACAAGAGCAGCATGGTCGTGGCCTAAGGGCACTGACTCCAGAGCATGCAGGAGGCAGGCTGCTCTTCCTGGAGACTCGGGAACCTAGTGGATGGGGTGGAGGTGGGGGAGGTGACCAAAGAAGGCCTAGGAGCTGCTGGTTCTGATAACGCGATCCCAGAAGAAGAAGGAACGTCACAAGGTTCCACACTGTCAGGCAGAGCCTCCCAGCGAGTGTGTTTTAGTGCTCTAGACCTCAGGCAGAGCTGAGGTCAGAAAGATAACTCCTGCCCTGAGGTTTGCACAGGGTCTCCTGCCCGCGTCTCATGTGTATACGTGCGTACGCCCACATAGCACGCACACGCTTATACCCATCCTCCCCACCACACCACCAGCATTAGGACCCAGATTCCCCCTCAGCAGAACATTTCCATGTTTGACAAAACCCTAATGCTAAGTCAGAAGACAACCACAGAAGGCAGCGGTGATACCGATGAGGGAAGAGTATGATAATGCAGGCTCCGGGAACACATCCAGGAGAGAAACACTCAAGCCTCTTTTCTTAGGAAGAAACTGCAGGTCTCTCAGGAAACCTCAAGGGGCCCCTTAAAGAAGAAAAGCTATTTGAAAGGAAACGTTCTAGAACGTATCATGAGAGCCTTAGCACATGCCCATTCACCCAAGCTAAAACGCCAACCTCCTTCCAAAAAGCCAGTGGTGGTCCCAGCAGACTTTTTTTCTGTGAATCATGAGCAAGACACCCTGGAGCATCAAAAGAGGGATAGCCTTGCTCTCCCCTTCCTGGGAGATAGTTTTCTTAAGGCCCTGGTTTCTCTAAGAAGCCAAGCCATCCTTTCTAAGCCACGATCACATCAGTCAATCTTCCCTGGTTCCATTGAATCCATTTCTATCTGGTATGTGCTGGAATTTCCAGGTCAAGAATAAACCCCCCTTTTCTTCTCCCCGAACCCTTACCCACCAAAAACATACCCAAAGGCTGTATGGTTATAGCTTAAACAAAGGAACCTTCATGATCAAACTGGCCCCCTACCCAACCTGCCTGTGAATGAAGTCTGTCCCACAGTGTCATTTTACTGCTTGGCTAAAGCATGGACTGAACAAACAATTTCGGTGAAGTAATACAGCAAATTTTGTCTGTGAGACCTCAGCCCAAGGTGACTGTTTCCAGGCAGGATGGTCAGGAACTCTTGCCATTAAAAGAAACACGTTTCAGACACCCCCATGAAGGCGGTGCCAGGCATGTGAATACCTTGTCAACTAACAAACTCCATCTAGTTCCAGAGCAGTATGGCTACCAGGCTAGCCTAGGGTGGGAAGAGGGAAAGGATTTGCAAGTTCCTTATCCTGGTAAGAGCCTGTCCTTCAACCTCGGCCAAACTTCAGCATGATGGCTTTTGGTCAATGGAGAAAGGCATCTATATTGGTGGTTCCATAGTTCTATCATCCAGCAACAACTCAGTTTGTGTAAGTGTGCTCCGTGATGCTAACACCACGTGGCCTAATAGTGCATTTCTCAGGATGGACCCCCTCCCATCCCTCAGTGCTTCGCTGCTTGGCTGACTCTTGTTCCCAGAGGCAGTTCTGTTCTGTAAAGCCACCTACGTCATGAAAGTAGCAGGAACCAAATCATCAGTCCTAGAGAAAATGCAGGGTTGGGTTTCTATGAGCCTCTGATTATAACATTATTTTTTTTTTCAATCAATACAAAAATCTTAGTTTGTGTGCTTAAAGATAGCTTTATTTAAGAAACAGTATCAATTCATCAACATTGATCGCCCAGCTAATACCTCTGAAGCTCTTACCTGGGGAAAGCCTCAACACAGGAACTCCCTCCTTTAGACACACTACAGCTTTCTTGTGCCCAGGAGCCCATGACAGCGTGTCAGCCCTGTGATTGGAGCATTTTTTAAATTTATTTTTTTATTAATTACAGTTTATTCACTTTGTATCCCAGCTGTAGCCCCCTCCCTTTCTCTCTCCCAATCCCACCCTCCCTCTCTCCTCTTCTCCTATGCCCCTCCCCGAGTCCACTGATAGGGGAGGTTCTTCTCCCCTTCCATCTGACCCTCCCCTGTCAAGTTTCATCAGAACTGGCTGCATTGTCTTCCTCTGTAGCCTGGTAAGGCTGCTCCCCCCTTAGGGGGATGTGATCAAAGAGCTAGCCCATGAGTTCAAGTCAGAGACAGCCCCTGTTCCCATTACTAGGGAACTCTCTTGGACACTGAGCTGCCATGGGCTACATCTGTGCAGGGGTTCTAGGTTATCTTCGTGAATCGTCTTTGGTTGGAGTATCAGTCTCAGAAAAGACCCTTGGGCCCAGATTTTTTGGTTCTGTTGCTCTTCTTGTGGAGCTCCTGTCCCTCCAGGTCTTTCATCTCCCCCTTCTTTCATAAGATTTTCTGCACTCTGCCCAAAATTCGGCTATGGGTCTCAGCATCTGCTTTGCTACCTGCTGGGTAGAGTTTTTCAGAGGCCTTCTATGGTAAGCCCTGTCCTGTTTCCTGTTTTTTTCCCTCTTCCAATGTCTCTCCCATTTGCCTTTCTGAATGAGGCTTGAGCATCTTACCCAGGGTCCTCCTTCTTGATTAGCTTCTTTAGGTGTACAGATTTTAGCATGATTATCCTATATTATATGTCTAATATCCACTTATAAGTGAGTATATACCATGTGTGTCTTTCTGCTTCTGGGATACCTCACTCAGGATAATCTTCTCTAGTTCCCACCATTTGTCTGCAAATTTCATGATTTCCTTATTTTTAATTGCTGAGTAGTATTCCATTGTGTAAATGTACCAAAATTTCTGTATCCATCCCTCAATTGAGGGACATCTGGGTTGTTTCCAGCTTCTGGCTATTACAAATAAAGCTGCTACAAACATGGTTGAGCAAATGTCCTTGTTGTGTACTTGAGCATCTTTTGGATATACACCCAGGAGTGTATAGCTGGATCTTGAAGTAGCGCTATTCCTAATTGTCTGAGAAAGCTCCAGATTGATTTCCAAAGTGGTTGTACAAGTTTATATTCTTACCAGCAAAGGAGGAGGGTTCCCCTTTCTCCATATCCTCTCCAGTGATTGGAGCATTTTAAACAGCAAAACTGCCCATCGAAAGCAGACACACTTGCTCACGCACACACATGCACACATATTCGCACATAATAAAAGGACATGGCACTAAATAGATTACAAAAAGAATGCCCATTTGCGGGAGAAGAGCTGAAAGTACCACTTTGCTCCACTTCAGCTGAGAACAATGCTAGCCCAACAGTTCAAACTGTGCTGAGCCTTGTGCATGTCCACACATGAGCGTGAAGGCACTGGCAGTACTGATCCGTGGGTTGTAAATAAAAATTAGGAAGCAGCAAGTTCCTAAATATACAGTGTGCAAATGATAGGTGTGGATGTGGGCTGAGGTGTGATTCTCTGCTAGAACACAGCAATCCTGTAAAAAATCCAGACCAAACTAAGCGTGGTGGTGTGTACGTCACCTGAGCCCTCCAGAGGCAGGAGGATCAGCATTTCAAGCTCATCGTTAGCTACACAGTGAGTTCAAGGCCAGCCTGGGCTACATGCGAGTCTGTCTGAGAGAGAGACAGAGACAGACAGAGAAACGAAGCCATGAAGTCAAGCGAAATGCTCAAAAAATATTTGTCACTTAGTAAACAGAGGGTCTTCAAAGTCACTGCCACTACTTTCATTTTTTTTTTTTTGAGATGTCAGTATGTGCGTGTGTGAAAGTGAGCGTGTAAAGTATGTATGTGTGTTATGAGCGTGTGTACGTGCAAAGACACACAGGTTGGGTTGAAGGCCAACTTAGTGGGATCAGTTCTCTCCTTCCGCCTTTACGGGGTTCTGGGGATTGAACTCAGGCTACCAGGATACAGTAGGAAGTGCCTATACTCACTGACCGACCTCACCGAACTGAGATGCTAGCATATCTTAAGAGCGAAAATTAAACGGGGAATCGCCTAATAAGGCCGTTAAAACAAAATCCTCTGTCTTTTACCTGATGCCTTAAAGCTCTTAACCTACAACACGAGTGACATAATGGACATGGCTGTAAGCCCACTGCAGGCAGTGTTCTGCGGTGAGGGCACAAATTTCTGAGTTCTGGGAGCCGGAAATGGGCGGAGATGGTGCGGAAACCGCCCTTTCAGCTTTACTTACGTTGAAACAGCGGTGGCTAAGCAGAGCTCTCCACCACCTACCTCCTCAGGACCTGCTCTTCGGTCCTGTAGGTCACAGCCTGAGGGAGCTTCTGTCCTAGGAGGTGGACAAATGTGGGCACCCTTGACACTGGCTTCTGTTGCTTCCCTTTAGCCAGCCGAGACTTCCTTTTCTCTAGTTTTCTCCCAGGCTCCTCGTCTGCCTTTAAGGGAGAGATCTGACCTGTGCGGGGAGAGGCTGACACGGATGTGAAGGGCAGGGCGTTTTCCAGGCGAGGAAGACGTGACTGTGAGCACCGCCAGACGGTGCGCGAACCACCGCCTTGAGCTACAGCCGGCTCAGCGCCGGCCCACAGTTCCTGCGGCATCCCTAGTCGGCGGTTCTGTCCTCAGGTACTGCTACAGTCCTTTCCACGATGTCATTTCTCTGCAAAGCCAGGTTCTCCACAGCTGTCGTGGCCGGAAGTAAAAAGCGCCTTGGAAACAACTGACAAGCAGTTGACAGGGGAGGGGTGTACAACCCGATTCCAGTTCCGTAAAGCGCAGCTTCGACCTCTGTTTCACAACCTCAAAAGTGTCTTCCGAACTGTCTAACCCCAGGGAGCAGCAACTTTATGCAATTCCCAGTGTCAACGAGCCTGACAAGAACTAGGCGAAATATACCGGGCCGAACACCGCTGAGTCAGAAATAGGCGAGCTCTTCATGGAATCACTTGTCCAGTGTAAACGGGGCTTCCCTAACTCGCTGCCAGACTGTCAAGGGTTCTTTGTTTTGTTGTTAGGTCCTTCAGAAGTTTGGGGATTACGTGTGTATTTGTCTCTGTGTGTGTGTTCACACCACGCATACCATCACCATTTATCCTGGCTTTCTGAAGGCGCTGGGAAGCTAGCTCAGTGGGCTCCCCGCTAGGGAATAAGAGTCCATTACACACGCTCATCTCCAAACGCTAGCCAGCGTGCTTTCTCCCTTTACCTGCAGTCACAACATCATCAGGAAACAACCTTCAACCTTTATGTTCCAGTCAGTTCCTGGTATTCTCTGCCTAATGCCTACATAAAGGGCAATGAGGTTGAGCCATTTACATAATCCTGGTCACGGTGAATAACTAGGGACTATACTAAGTGCCCAGAAAAAGGATTGCACATATACTCACAAACATGCACACACATATCATAACATATACACCAGACACAAATATATGCACACATACATCCACGCATACATATCTGTACCTACCCACATATAAATATACACATATACGTTCGTGTACAACACACACCATGCGCTCACATACATGTATATATGCACATGCACACATACACACACAAACTGTACACTCACAGGCACATAAATACACACGTGCATATACACATGCACACAGATATGCACAACATATACAATTACACTCGGGCACATACGTACACACACATACACAGACAGACAGAACCTGAGACCTTACGAAGGTTGATTACGTTTTTAAGAGCGTTGTCCAGACTAATAGTGAAACCTCTACCTCGAGACCGTCGTTGCTTCCGTGCCACTCCTGTGAGAATGAATCTTGATTAGCGGCTTGGTTAGATTGGTCATCTGGAAAATGGGTGTGTCTGGGCATGTCTCCAGAGACAAATGGATGTATATCAACGAAGAAGAAGCAGCAGCCTCTGAAGGCAGAACCTGAGTGGAACAGAAAGCGGAAGCCATAGTGGGCCTGTGCCTGAGCCTGTGGACTTCCTGCTGCGGCCATGACCTCAGACTCCAGGTTCTTCTTCAGCCTTGCACCAATGGCCTTCCAGCTCCAGCCTTGGACTGGCAGGGCACTGTGGGTCCCTCATTACTTGGAAGCTTCTTGGACTGAGCAGTTACTGATTTCTCTAGCTCTCCAGACTACAGGAGACCGTGATGGGACTGGCCAACCTCTGATTGACTTTATAAATGTGAGTTCTGTTGACTCTGTTTCTCTGTACTCTGATAGGTAACCCAAGGAGGGTAGGCCATAGGCCAGGACAGCATCAGGCCTCCTGAGATGCTAGACATTGACCTAGGACTTTTCTTGGTTGAGATTCAGCCCCCTTTTCTTCATTAGTCTCTTCAGTACTATCATAGGAGACATTTATTCTCCATTAAAGGAAAAGGAAGACTACACCATCAATTTTTCTAAGCATAGAATCTCAGTTCCTTTTAAAACCTCTCTGCATTCTGGCAGCACCAGAATCCTGGCTGATGGTGGCAGGGAGTGGCAGGACACAGTGAAACACCAACATATTCTCCCCATGCACAAAAAAGTACCCAGTTTTTAAAATAATGAATGGCTGGCCTTCCCAGATATGTTATGACTTTGTGGCTGGTGGGGGTGGGGTGGGGTGTGTTGTCTTCACTACATAACTGTAGACAAATTCTATGAGCTCCCTATACTTCAGCTGTCAGCTCAGAGACTCTCCCGGACATATAAGCATGAGCTAGACCTAGTCCTGGTTCTCAAGAAAGTCAAAGAAGAGCTAAGAAATGGATACACTAAAAAATAACTCAAACAGGCCTCAAATAACATGAAAAAAAAATCATGAAAGTCAAATAAGATGATGCTGTCTGGAAGGTCAACCACAGCCACCCAGGAGTGTGGGGTGCTGAGGAAGGGCATCTCAGGTGGAAGGAAAGCAAAGCATGGGAAGGACACTGTGATACCTTCAGAGTAAGCAAAAGGTCTGTCTCTAACTCGTCTCTCACTTGTGGGTCTCCTCCCTCCCATCCATCTTCGCAATGAACCAGAGCTGCCTCTCTGAAATGAGTTCTCTTAAAACCTTTGGTGCCTTCTCAGCATGACTTGAAAAGTGCTCGACAGTCTGGCTACCCTTCCTTGACCAGCCTAAGCTTGACCATTCAGCAGTTTTTGTTAGCCACAGCTTTGTTCCCATAGCGGAGCCTAGCTAACTCCACTTGGCCTTCTAGGGGTTAACTTGGAGGTACCTTTGTGATGAGCTCCCAAAACTAGGTTAACGTTTTCCCCTACATGGTCTTATAGAATATTTATGATGTGCACTGCAGCTGATTATAACGACGTAGCACCTACCTCTCCTCTCTAAGGCACGGCAACTACTTCATAGTAGCAACTAATAACTAAGTATGAGAAGGATGGAGGAAGAATAGTATTATGAAAAAAATTAGCTATGCAAGACATAGCTAAGAAAGAATCGATACACAGAGTCATGAAGGAGTAACGAAAAACACTAGGAGAAAAATCTGATTGTAAGAACAAAGTGAAGACAGCTTTTGGTAGTAGGCTCTTCTTAAGAGAAAGAGTCAAGAGAAATAAGGCACTCTAGTTAGCCTTAACTGTCAAGTTGGCACAATCTAAAGTCACGTGAGACAAGGAGTCTAGATGGCGTTGGTCTATGGAGATGGTTATAAGGGAGCATCTTGATTATTAATTGATGCAAAAAGGCCCAGGCCACTATGGGTGGAACCATTCCCTTGAGCAAGGCTTGGGCTATGTAAGAAAGCTAGCTAAACATGAGTCCTTGAAGAAGCAAGCCAGAAAGCTCAAGGCACAGAATGAGCAAGTAGTAGTCTCCATTGTTTCTGCTTCAAGTTCCTGCCTTGACTTCCCCTAATGACAGACTAGCCTGGAAGTGTAAGCTAAAATAAACCCTTTCTTTTCTGAGTTGTTTCCCCCCTAAGTATTTTATCACAGCAACAGAATAAAACTAGAACACAAAGCCACTAATGGCAAAAGTTGGCTGCTTTGTTTGCCACCTCCCTGCCTCCGCCTTACCTTGGTCCGCCACCCATGGATCTCTTTGGCAGTCTACTAGAGACCCTATAGCCTTCTCAAAATAAGAACGGTAAATATATAAAATAAAATATAGACAGTAACCGCTAAAACTGCTTACAGCAAAATATGACTGTGGTGCGATATTAAAACATTATCCCATAAACATATATGCAAATAGTCATTAATGCATTAAATAACAATATCTAGCAGTCACCCCACAAGCCACTCCAATTTCTCAGGAGTGATGAAAGAAAATGATCCTTTGAGACACTGGCAATAACTGTCATGTTAGCACTACTGTGGTTTGTTACCACACCCTTGGCTGAAGGAAATGCTAAATTTCAGTTAGGGGTTAGCAATAGTATGTTTTCCCTTCCAAATCCAGGGTCCCCAGGTTAAGGAACACTAACCCAAATCACCAAATTGGCAGTGAGGTCCTTTATTATTTTTGCCAGAGCAGTGTCAGGCAAGTGATAGAGGCAAAATGGGTGTTTTTGCAGGCAAACCATTGAAACTGTGAAGGGGCACGGACATGGAAGATACCATCTCCTCATGACCCCAAAAGTGAGGTCAGCAAGGCTGCTGAATCCCCATTAAAGTGGTTCCTGAATGGTGAACAAAAGTAGTTCAGGGTGGGGAGTAGTTAGCATTGTTTTGACAGTGGTGAGGAGATTACACAGCCAGAACTTAAGAAAAAGCCACAATTGATGCCTCAGGATTATTTTTTTTTTCTCTGAAAAAATAACTATCACTGCTTGAAATCAGACATAGAACGATTTTTTTTTTCTTTTGCCTGGAGAAAAGACCAACACGGAATTTTTCTAGCAGGTGGGAAAGACAGAAACATCCAGAAAAATGTGCTCTAAAGGCAGCCTTTCAGGCTCAGATGAGACCGTGGAAGTTATATAGCTTGCTATTTTTCTGAGTCAATACTGAGTATTGGTAACAGCCGTTGATACCTCAGAAATAGCCTCAAAAATAAATTTAAAAAAGGTGAGGAAGAGACAACAGATGCAAAACTGGAGAACATGGTAGGTCAGACACAACAGTTATTAAAGAGAACACATCAAAATTGCCTGGGTTTTCTAAAAACTGCCCTTTTCTAGCCAAGGACAAAGAAAAGGCTCTAGCTGGCTGGTGAGTCAGCGCCTTATGAGAGCCTGGAAAGAAGAGACCCAGGAAAGCTGTGTAGATATGAAATGCTCCATTCAAAACCAGGCATCAGCTGTCCACAAAAGTGGGGGTAATGAAGTGGGTAGAGATCTACATTCAAGCCTGGCCCCCTCCTCCTTGGAAATGGCCCAGACCTGTGGACAGTTAACTTTATCCCCCACAGCCCAGACCGAGATTAACCAAAGCGAAAGTCCACTGACACCAGCGCTTTGGTCGGAGAGACTAGGTTCTAAAGCCTGGAGATCTCGTGCTGTATGCTCTGAGACCCGAGCAGAGCCTAACGGATTGATTATGCCACCGCTGAAGTCCACCCTGTGGGTTGTTTATCTTGCTTTTCCTCTGGAGGAGGTCAGAGCTTTCTTTCCAGGAGTGACCTCTGCCAGCCTCACAGAGGCCTTGTGCTGTTATCAACCCGCACTCCCAGTGAGTAAAGGGATTAACTCAAGGGCACCCAGCAGATAGAAGGTTGAAGCTTGGGTAACACTAATGACTAACTTTGTATCTTATCATTCATGCTCCCTTTTACCTCAACCTGTAGATTCCTGGGGTATTGCACAAAAAACAAACAAACAAACAAACACCCTTCCCAAGAGCGTTCAAGGTTGTCCCTGGCGGAGCTCACTCATCCGGAATTATCAAGCACAGTGGTTAAGGGGAGTGAAAATCTGAAGCCTAAACAGCTCGGGTTTCTAACAGCGCACCCACCGGATTCCTGGAACAGTGCGGTTGGAGCACTATAAATAAACTTGGGAGTTGCTGCCCCTCAGGAGTGCGGAGTCCCATCAGGCTCAGCTTTTGGATAACCCCAGACCACAGGGATCACGTCCCCGTGGAAGCACAGGTGTGCCCTGCTCCAAAGAGCTCTTCCAAACCTCATTGTGGTTCACAGCTCACTTTGGAAATTAACAACCTCCGGACCCAGTGCTCTCTGCTCCATTTAGCAATCTGTAGAAATGCAAACAAGACAGACTCCTGCTCCTCCGAGGCCAGCTCCAGGCTAGAGAGCCACTGCCAGGCTGTTCCCCAGATGGGATTTCAAGAGGACTTTGCTCAGGTTTGGCACGTGTTTCCTACCCAGAGCAGAACAGAGGGTTCCCATCTAGCAGCTGTGAACTCTGACTCACCTGCCCGCAGGAGAATTTCTCCATGTGACAGCGTTTAATGAGGGCCAGACATGTTCTGTCTCAGTCTCTGAGGCAAGCAGACAGCTGCGCTTGGGAAGAAAGGGGCAGGAGGTGAAGACAGGTGTCTGTCCTCACCTGGAGGTTCCACCTTCCATTGTCTGCTCCCCACCCCCGACCCCATCCCCGACCCCAGGCTCTGCTGCTCATTTTCTGTGGAGCTAGGGCCCACAGAGGAGGTCCTACCTGTGCTTATGCAGTGTGCTGCCTGTGGTCACTCGCATTTAAAATGTCCCCTTGCATTTTAAAAACACTGTAAAGATGGGCTTGGCTCTTGCCCACAGCCAGTGTCACCTTGATGGTATAAAAGCACCCACAAGGTAAATGTGTGCATCATAACAGAGACCCACAGAAGGACAATGGGCAGAGAGTGGGAGACATTGGAGCCATCGGTCCTGAATGGAATGCTTCATCAAACCCCTCCCTCCACTCTCAGGGATGGAGAAGGGGAACAGAAGGCTATGAAGAGCCAAAGGTGGTGAGTGGCTCCAACAAATCAGTGTCTTCTAGACACAACAGGACTGACATGCATACGAACTCACAGAGACTGTGGCGGAAGACACAGAACCTGCACATGTTCAAACCAGACAAAACCCAGCTCTGGGAAGGGGAAGTGGACACAAAGTCCCGTCTCTAACCAAGAAGCTGTCTGTAGTTGATAGCTGCTGGGAAATGGAAAACCTGTTTTCTACAGTGGAGTTTCCCTGGGTTTATCAACCACATTCAAGCAGGCTCTATGCCCAGAAGTGCCAACACAAAACAGGCTCCATGTTTTGTTGGGGTGAGGGGCTTTTGGTTCCTTTGGTTCTGTCTTATTGAGGTTCCCCCCCTTCCTTGTTTTATTTATCTTTCTTTTTGAGAGAGAGAAAATGAAGGTAACTAAGTAGGGAGGTGAAGAGAAGATCTGAGAGTTGGTTAGGGGAGAGGAAAGGAAGGATACTATATGAAAGAAGCAATTTCTTTAAAGGCCCATGAGACCTTGCAGGGAAGGTCTCCAGTCAACTCAGAGAGAACAAAAGGAGGCGGCAGCTGCTGCTCAGTCTCAGGGCTCCGAGGCTGTGGAGTGACTCGGCCATATAGTTAGTCACCAAGGAACCCAGGAACACTCAAAATGGACGAGGGAGTCGCAGAGCCCAGAGGCCAAAGGGAACCAATCCCGCTTCGACAGCTGCCCTTCTGAAGTAAGCAGACTCCTACAGAACGGTTGCTGAATATGCACACGGGAACCTCCCACTCTGCCCTTGCCCTCCTCGAGGCATGTTGCCAAGAGGCTGTGTGGACTCCTTCAGGCCAGGGCCGCATCTGCTGTGCCAGTCACTCCCCGTGGGCATGTCACTTATGGCTTTGTTCCTAGGAGGCAGAAGCCGTGTGAAGACATTCAGGTGCACAGCTTTCACCGCCCTGGAGGCTCTGGACTCTATCTCTCCATCCACCCTCTCCCCGACCTGAGTTTCCAAGCTCCTCCACAATCCCCTAGCTTCTGCGGCCTATCTTCTCCCTCGGCTGAAATCCCATCCGTCTTTCTTGTACAGTTATTTTGTCCAGATCAAAACATATCCTCTTGGAGGGAGGGGGGGAGGCTCCTAAGACCCAAAAAGTTCAGGAACATAGAAAACTAGTGAGGCCCTTCCCTGAGGCAACAGGTACAGTCCACAACCAGGAACCAGAGGAGAGCCCTTGATGGTGCTGCCTGACTGTTGTGCAGAGAATTCCAGGGTTGCACTTATCCTGAACTGTCATCCCTGCTAGACAGAGCAGGCCTTTGGGTGGTGAAGCTAGCCATGACACTTCTGTTCCCATAAGAAAAGCTCGTAAACTTCAAAGCAGGACTTGAGGAGAATCTTTCCTTTGGTCTGTTGCCAATGCCCTATCTGGAATGAATACATGTTTGTTCACATATCCCCGGGAGAAGCCACACAACAGCCCCGTTGCTGAACAGTCCCGGAAGTGCAGGTGACTTTTCTAGCCGCTGATGCTTTAGATCCATGGCAGCAGAGGGACTTCGCTTCCTTGGCTGTTCTTCCTCAACACCTTGACTCCCGCCCTTCCTACAGCTCTGCCCTTCTTCCCGTAAACTCTGCCATGGTCCTCATCTCAGCACAGGCCTTCGGTGGGGAGCTGAGTTCTCTGAGCTGTTCCTTTCTTCTCAGCCAACCTCTCGTCCTGTCACCTCCATCTGCCATTACAATTCCTAGACCCCCTTCCTTCCTTACCTCAGGTGGTGTGGGCCACTCTCTTCCACATCCCTGAACCATCCACTCTGAGGAATCTTCAACCACATCCAATGCTAAACCTTTTCTCACTTCTCATCTACCTTTCATAACATTTAGTTTGCACACATGCACACACACCCTGCCTGAGGTCCCTGTTTTGATATCTATAGCATTTGTCCCTCCTAGATTTGTTGTCAATTGTATAAGGCAATTATTTCTGGGGTCATGGCCTTTACCCAAAAAAATATTAAAAGCAGGGCTCACACAGATTTGCAGAGATATCAAGGTAAGTCATAGATTAAAGGGGGATATCCTGCCATTGACAGGCCACAAGAATGAAAATACTCAAGCACCCCAATTATTATTTGGACTTCATTTTATAGGGCTCAAGGGAACCCAATAAAAGTTTGGAGTTTGGTTGCTCAGGAGAATTGAGTGATTCTCCATTCTGATTGTTTAGGGCATGTAATCATTTCTCTACCGTGCACATCCCTCCTCACAATGCATCGGAGTTTTAATCATCTGCATATCCAATTATAAAACTGTATGTAGGGGATTCTCCCTAATGGTTCACTTAAGGACAGTTTTGTCCTATTATTCATACACCTAAAACCAGTTGAGGCCAAACCAGCCTTTCCATTCCTTGTACCCAGATACACTGGGAAAATAGAATAGCAACTGTCCAAGTCTGACAGTTAATAAGGGAAGAGAAACTTCTATCATTCAGAGACAAGCATAGGTGTAATAATAGCCCAGTGCCAGTGGGGGAGGGGAGCCTGATATTGCTAGATACACTGTTTGGAAAGAGGTATGTGTGCATGTGTGCACGTGTGTGTGTGTGTGTGTGTGTGTGTGTGTGTGTGTGTTATGTGCAAATAAAAAACCAGGCTTCCAAGTGAATTATTAGAAAGGGGATGGAGGGTGTTCATAACTCAGACGGCGTCAGGTGGCACTCGGCTTCATTCCTACATGGCCATCTCCTTCTTTTGTCTTCACCAGTTTGTTTCTGAGAGTGGGAGCAAGAAAATGACTCGCACCCAAAGCCAGTATTATTCTTCATCTTCTTTTATCAGCATTGGTACTGCTTGCTGACTGGACAAAGAGCCAAGTCGTCCTCCTAGCCTTTGACCGCTTGGTGGTACCAGCCAAAACGGTCTCCCTTCTCTCTAGCCACTTCTTGTCCCCACACTGAGCCACACTTGTGAGTGCTTTTATCAACCCAGGAAACTCCCTACACTACATCCCCTTCCTTCTTCCTTATCCAAATCCTACTCCTATTTCAGAGTCTAGCTCAACTTTCATCTTGTCCCCACCTGTGTGATAAATGCATGGAAAAACACTGACATCATCTCAGACTCTGGGATAACTTCTACCCAGACACACACTGAAGCGAAGCAGGGCCACTACACAAAAGGAATCGTATGAACCTGTTTCATAGGTGTTCACTGCCTCTCTGCATCCTTCCTCCTGGACTATGCCTGCGATGGGCATCGTACGACTCGTGGCTTGGCATTTTTTGTTACTGCTTGTCTTGCGGACATTAATGGTTATCAGGCCTGTCATTCGCAACAGCTTTCATTTCTCAGGTTTACACGGCAGATTCAGGCCTGACCTAGCTTGTTGGGTCCCTCCTAGTTATTAGTAGAGTTTGAGATAAACTGGGGCAGGATGGCTTATGCCAGTGACGTCATTTTTTAACTTTGATGTCACTATATGCAGACTTTTCTTTCTTCA
The DNA here is from genome assembly GCF_030254825.1 of Meriones unguiculatus. NCBI lineage: Eukaryota > Metazoa > Chordata > Mammalia > Rodentia > Muridae > Meriones > Meriones unguiculatus. The sequence goes on from NC_083366.1 coordinate 59,530,816, forward strand.
CAAAAATCGACCTCTGTGTTTAGGGTATTTACACTAAACGTAAATCCCCGGTAACATCACACTGAACACTGACAGAAAGAAAGCACAGCTGTACTTCACTGATGGAAAAATAAACATCAAAAGCAAATCATTCTCTCTCTCTCTCTCTCTCTCTCTCTCTCTCTCAACAGTATCTTATATAAGCCTAAGCTAACCTTGACCCTGAGCCCTTGACTATCCTATGTCTACCTCCCAAGTTTCATGATTTCAGATTTCAAGCCAGTCTGTGCCATTGTGATCGTTTATTTACTTATTTGCTTATCTATCTATCTATATTATTATTATTATTGGTTTTTTGAGACAGGGTTTTCCTGTGTAGCCCTGGCTGTCCTGGACTCACTCTGTAGACCAGGCTGGCCTCAAACACACAGAGATCCGCCTGCCTCTGCCTTCTGAGTGCTGGGATCAGAGGTGTGCACCACCACACCAGGCTTCTACTTAATTATTTTTATTTCATTGAGACAGGACCTAACTTGTAACCCAAACTCACCATACAGCCCAGGCTGGCTTCAAACTTAGGATTCCTCTGCCTCCACCTTCCAGGTGATGGGATTGTATGCTGTTCCTGATACTTCATTAATAATACAGCCAAACCTGTATCCTTTCCATCCCCTCTGTGTACTGGAGATGGAATGTAGGGCCTCACATGCTAGGCAAGCCAGCCCTCCTTTACTGCTTTTCCTCATTCTGTTTATTTGAAATGGTAAGTTACTAAATTTCCCAGGCTGCCCTTGAACTTACTCTGTAGCCCAGGAAGACCTGGAAGTTAGACTCCTCCTTGCCCTGCTTCCTAAGTAGCTGAGATTATAGGCTTGTGGATTCTTATTCTTACTTCGTACATGATTAAAGTACCTGTTAGTATTTATATAAAAATGCCATGCACACAACCGATCTTATATGAAAGAGGTTTATTGGATGGAGATGATGGGACAGAGACAGAAATAAAGAGAGAGAGAGAGAGAGAGAGAGATGGTGGGGGAGGGGCTGTGCCAACAGAGAGCAGGAAGAAGGGGAGAGAGCAAGGGCCAGAGTAAGAGAAAAGGGGAGTGGCAGACAGGTTACTATGTACCTGACCCAGATGATGTCATAGGATGCAGGTACTAACATAGGACATTGTCAGGACCCTAAAGGTCGCTAAAAGAAGGCCAGTTGAATTGCTTGTACAACATAACAGTACCATTCTGCAATCCACCTATGCTGCTGCCCTCAGGATCTTCCTGAGTAATGGGATCCTCTCCCATCTGGCCATCACACACCGACTTTCAGTCAGCTACAGCCCAAGACTATTACTGTCAACAAGGACACAAGCAGAACTATCATGTGCAGCTTTTGGGTGGTGTCTAGAAACAGGCAGTGCACATGCCATCCCTCTTGCTCCTTCTTGATGGTTAAATCCAGGTGGGCGGTTCAGCCCCTACAAGCCTCCCGAGGCACAAGGAGAAGCACGTGAGAAGGTGGGAGGAGTGCGGAACAGTCACGCAGGAAGAGATTGGTCCTTCCTTTTTATAGTGTCCACATTAGCCTTGGAACGCCTGCCCTCCGGACTTCACTCCAAGAGACAAACATTTACTAACAGTCACTGCTATTCGTGATTTTCTGCGAATCCACAAGACACTCTTTCCAAGCACTAAGGATACAAAAATCAGGGAAAAAAAAGAAAGGAAAGAGAAGGAAAAAAATTTAAAAGCACAGAGTCCCTGCTCTTGCGAACCCTGCATCGCGGGGCAGGCGGGACAACCACCCCGTGGTGTGCCGGCTGCTGAGAAAGGTGAAGGAACAGAACAAGAGCTCACTGATGCAGGACACCTGAGCAGATGTTAGTTCTGGGGATGAGAATGGGCACAATTTCTCAAGGCAGAAGTGTGCTTATTATGGTCTAGGAATAACAAGGGCTACAGACAACCCTGTTGGGAACAGAGCATTTACAGGCAAGGGCAGAGAAATTAAGAAAGAACAAAATTAAATAGGGACTTGAAAATGTTTTAGTTTCACTTTTTGAGACAGGGTTCTAACATAGCTGAAGCTGGCCTTGAATCTCTGATCTCCCTCCCTCAACCTCCCTCTATCTGCCACCATCCCACGGTTTCAAATACGGGTTTCTAAGGCATGGTAAGCACTTCCGTTTCATGCTGAATGAGCAGGAAGGAGCATGATTTTCGGCTCCCATCTTTAGGGAATCTTTCTGCCTGGTGTGAAATAGGGGTTAGGGACTGGCTTCAGAGACTGATTTAATAATCCAGGGGAATCTGCTGTTGTCCTGAGCCAGCGTGGTGGCAAAGAAAGCAAGGAAGAAACTGAATCCTGTCCCCTCAGATTATCTGCAGGGTTTCCCAGGCTTGTCCAAGCCAGAGATGTGGGCGAGGACCAAAGGCACAGTCCTCTTGTTAGCATCCTTGTGCCCATTTTACATATGGAAATGACAGAATAATTTGCCTAGGATGACACAGCCAAGAAACTCAGAGCCAGAAATCAAACCAGGATATGTTTGGCTTGGAAGCACACCCTCTCCTCCACCCTGGCCCACTGCTTACTTGGACAACCTCCAAGACACATCACATGGAAATTCCAAAGGTCAAGATAGCCAGGTCCCACACGCCTGGCCCACACATAGACCAGAAACAGGAAGAAAAGAAATGACTGGATCAGAACCACACACTGGTGCCTTCAATAACCCTTCCCCTCACATGAGGCACAAGGTCAGAGCCATCCCCTGCAACAGGAACAAGCACTTGACCCTGGCAGCAGACTTTACCAAGTTGGGCTTTAGTAATAGCCTGGACTGCTGAAACCTGACCAAAGGACTTTTCTCTTTGGCAGAGGCTGCCAGGCAATTCGTCATCACAGATTACCCAAAGGGTCAAAATGCTAAAGTCATGAACCCATTGTTTTCGAGTGTTAGAATTCTTTTTATCATAACCTGACCCAGAAATATAAAATCTGATATTGGGAAGCTTCTCCGTTAACCACATCCACGGGAGACTTCAATCCTTATTCTACTTGGGGTTTTTCTAACTGGAAAGCTTTCTCAACATGAAGCAATGATACAAGTGTGTTTATGTGTGGAAGCTTTTTAGAATAGATTCACACCTGCTCATGTGCGCATGTACACACACCATTTTAAGTAGTCAACCATGACCTTAATACAGTTTTGAAACTTTTCAAAAATCTTAGGGTAATTCTCTAACATAAGATATTTTAATAAGAACCAAGTTTCCTTTTCTCATTCTCAAATTTCCTATTACCAAAATTAAAACAAAAAAAGTCATTATGACAATCTTTCTGCTCTCTTCTTATCCCTTTCTCCTTTATCATTTCTCTCCTCCACTTTTCTCTCCTTCTCCCCACCATTCCCTTCCCTACTCTCTTTTCCTTTCTCTCCTTTCCATTCCCCCTCCCTCTCTCATTCCCTTCCCCCATGTCTTGCTCTTTCCCTCCCTCTCTTGGGGTAGATTTTCTGCTGCACGGCCTCACAGACCCCAGAGGTCCAACTGTTAAGAGCACCAATTTCCGGCTGAGGGCTCACTCGCCAAGAGAGTGAAGGATAACTGACATCACAATTTATTGCCCCAAAAACAACCTTCTCAATTCAAAGCAAAACCATAATTAAGGGTGAGAAAGACACTCCCTGTTAACTGGCTGTGAAAGGGTGATTTACAATGCCTCCTCCCTCCCGGCAGAAGGCTCTTGGCAGTCACAAACACAGGTTTTTGTGTATTCAGAGGCAAAGCTCAGAGGAGCAGAAGAGAGTTAAAAGGACATTCTGCTTGGGAAGTGTGCCTCTTTCCACTGCATTTACCCCATAAAGTCACGGCACTAAGAGCCCCTGAAAAATCCCCCACTAGGGAAACAAACTTGTACCATGGCAATGACAGAGACTCTCTCCTCTCTCTCCCTCCCTGTTCTCCTCTCTCATTCTCTCTCTCCTCCCTCCCTTTCTTCCCTTCTCCCTCTATATCTCTCCTCTTTCTTCTCTTTCCTCTCTCTTCTCTCTTTCCCTCGCCACTCTCCTCTCTTTCTCCCCCTCTTCTCCCTCTCTTCTCTCCTTTCTCTATATCTTTCCTCTTGCTTCACTCTTTTCCCCCCTCTCCTCCCTCTCTCTTCAATGTGTTTCCTTACCCACTGAAATCTCCTGGTCACTATTTACAGCTTACAGGAAGACAGTTCTTGCAAAGATGAGGAAAAAAACTAACACAGATTTAATTCACAAACCTGACCCGGCAGAGATAAGTGCTTTTAAATAGTATTAAGCTCTTGTCTTCAGGGAACTGTCAAACTTTAAAGCTAACATACACTCTGAGATAAGCAAGCTACAAGAGGATGCCTCCCTCATACTACTAGAAGAAAGGCCTCGCAGGGAGACTTCAGGGGGATTCAAGAAATGAAAACAGAATGCACAGGCACCCAAAGGACAGAGGAAACACAGACACAGACTCACCTAGAAAGCAGCTCTGACATAGATCGTTTCTTTCCTAGTGTTCCCACCTGACCTAGTATGTTTGTTTCCTGGAGGGAGGTGATCAGGAACACTGACCCCCTTTCCCAGACCTGGAACACTACTGACATGCTTTTCTTAGATTTTTTTTTACCACCCAAACCAGTGCCTTTGATGCAGAAACAACAGCTCTCAACTAGGATGTAGGACAGATGTGGTCTCCAAACAGAACTAACCTTTGGAAGGCTTCTCCAGGAGAATGAAAACTGACTACTGGAAAATGGCCTCATAGCAAGGGAGAAATCAGTTGGTTCAGTTTTCTTCATGGAAGTTTTGTTTGTTTGTTTGTTTTTTAGACGACATAGACGTGTGTACCCAGAATGCACTAGGGTTCAAACAATCTGCTTCCTAGTAGGGAATTTAGGCTCTGAGTTTCATGTGTTCAAGTGCTTGGAATAGCTACAATGACTGGTTCTGGACATGACCTGTGGTGACTGACCACAGGGCCTGGAATTAAGTTGCTACTGTATTGGTACTTAACACAGGGGAGTCGTCTTCTGTGCTGCAAACTCAGAGTTAATCCCTCTAAACCCAGACGTGTGACTCTCTGGGAGTCAATAAGGCCAAAGGCACAGTTGGCCAGGCAGAGACTACGCATGAGAAGAAAATTCTCTAAGCACAGACTTTCCTTGTAAAGTAGAGAGGTGAGCCACATACCTATAACCCCAATAGTCGGAAGGCTGAGGCAGGAGGATTCTGAGTTCTGGGCCAGTATGAAGTATAGCTGGAAAAGGGAGGGTGGGAAAGAGAAGAAGGAAGCAGCAGATGCCAGTCATGCAGAAAGCAGAAGGAACAGCTAGCAGACCGTTCACCACACCCGTAGGCCTGAGGGCATGGGGGCAAGGCCCACAGAAACCTTGTGGAGAGAAACGCAGCAAGTAGTTTGAAGGCAGAAAACGAATACAAGGTGGACATTATCCACTGCATCAGTGGTTTTCTTCCTTCCTGTAACCAAACACTTGGCAAGAAGCAACAAGTTGTGTGTGTGAGTATGTGTGTGAGTGTGTGTGTGGTGGTGGATTCACAGTTTGAGAGAATACAGTCCATCTTGGGCATGAAGGCAGAGGAGCAGAGGTGTGAGGCAGCTGGCCACATTGCTCAGAGTCAGGACAGAGAGAGGACAGGAAGTGTGCCAAGTTCTGAGACCTCAAGGTCCATCCCTAGTGACTCGTTTCCTACTGGGACCTGTCATATCAAATTACTATAGTTACCCAAACTCCAGAATGTATCCTTTCCCTCCCTATAGTACATAGAGCAGGTGTCGGGGGCAGAAAGGAACACAAGTGTGAGGAGGAGCTAGGGTAGGTTTCAAAAGAAGGTGGGAGGTGGGAAGTAGAAAAGGAAAAGGTAAGAGAGAGCAGGGGGTGGGAAGCTGGGCTTGCTGGAAGGAAATCTGGCCACAAGCATGAAGGTTCTTTAACGAGTTCCAAATAATATTGTGCACTGTGGACTCTTTCCTGGGACACTCATTTTCTACTCCAGATGCTGCAGGGAGGGGGTGCATCTGTCTACCATCACCCCCTTTCAGGAGTCAGGGAGTCAGAGAAGCACAGTTTCCTCATGCAGCGATTCCTAAGCCTTTCAGGCGATATGTGGCACTCCTCAGGACACAGTTCCATGTCCAAGGGTCAGGCTCTCTTCACTCAGCCTATTGCTTTCACTAACCACCTTCCTCGTCACGGCTGTGCAGATGGGGAAACAGGTCCACCAAATAGGATCCTGGGCTGGTCCAAGATGGAAGTCACACATCCAAGTTGTCAGCAGTGATCTCCCATCCTCTGAGCCAGCCCTGCAGGCTCGGCTAAGAATGGAGCGGGAAGTGAGGAAAGAGTCAGTGGGATCCTCAAGGGTTTGTGGTCACAGTCAGATGCTGAAGACCTTCAAACCTTGGATGTACAGAGTACACACAGATACAAGGTGGGTAGGACAGAGCACAGCCTTAGGCTCTTCTGGGACACAGGGAATGCTTAGCAATGTGTGGCATTTGTAGACTTTCCCTAATGTCAAACAGAAAGGAAGCTGAGCCTGGGGACTTGCTCCAGACAGAGCAATCCCATGGCCCCAGCACCCAAGCAAAACAGTGACTTGTTGTCAGCCTCGAAGAAAATACCAACTCAAATTTCCTTCTTCCTGCTGCAGGACACACGGAGCTGATGAGGCCCTGTTCCATCACCTACCCACGACCCACACACACCACGCTGCGGAAAACACAAGCCTGAAAGTCAAAGGGGACGGTAGGAGAGGAAATTGCAAGGTCAGAGGGACTGCCTGGGAAGTCTGATTACCCAACATGTTTAAGGCATTATTAGGCAGTCCGGAGGTGGTAGGCTCAAAGCGAGAGTGGGGGAGGGGCTCCAAAAAGAGCTGCAGAAAGAGAAGGGGCTTTGAGCTCGACAATCCCTCCTGTAGTTTTACTGAAATGCTTACAGAACTCCCGGTGCAAGTCAAGAGAGGGCCAAGGGCCGATTCAGCCAGCCAAACCTGGAAGGGAGTGTGGAGTAGAAAGAGGTTAATTGTGGCCGTCAGAGATGAGTGGTTACATGGGGAGATTCATTTAAAATTAACGAGGCATTGGTTGCATTTTATAAGTGTTCCTAGGTAGCCAGTTCATAAGTGAAAGAATGGCTGTTTTAACACTTACTGGCCGACCCTACAGCCAAACAGGCACCCACTGGCTCTTTCCATCACAATAACACAAGAACACGTGGGTGCCCCCGAGGAGAGGGGGTCCCACAAATGTGCACACATCTGGGGCCAGTTTACAACTACACAGTGGTCCCAGGTGAGCCCCGGAAAACCTTGAGCAGACTGCAACTTGAGATTGAACTGTGTGTTCTGGCCTCAGATCACGAGATAAAGACCCCGGGAACTACAAAAAATGTGACTGTTTTAGTCAGTGCTGGGCTGAGTGTAGGGTAGAGAGAGGTCTCCTAAGACTATCTTGTCGAGTGATGTCATCCACACCCTCACCTGATCTCAGCTGAAAGGCTGGGGAAGGGTCAGTGAGAGGCACTTGTACACAAGCCTGAAAACCAGAGTTCAGTTCACAGATCCTACAAGGTGACGTAGCAGGGTGAGCTGACTCCCAAGAATTGTCCTCCAACCAACACACACACACACACACACACAATTTGTAAGACCAAGAAGCAATATCGTAGCCATCTTAATTTGTTTAATTGCACACTGTGACGTATACACAGGCTGCAATGTGATTATACAGCCCTCAAAACGTCACTCTCACCCTTAAACAGGCCATGAGAGCTTTTTTTTGCTATCACCACCGCCGCCGTTGGAGTTAGAAGCAGAATGAATGCCTCACTTCACAAACGCCAATAATTGCTTGGCATGGATACTTCTAGAAAAGCACAGATGGTTCTAGAATCTGACTTGGAAAAGAGCCGGGGTAGACCATCTCTGTCAGGGTGAATAATAAAACAGGGTGGAGTTAGAAGGCAGAAAGACCAGAAAGGCAAGGCCATTCTCAGCTACATATAGAGTTCCAGGCCTTTCTGAGAGACATGAGAAGCAGTCTCAAAAATAAAAATAGGTCAATAAAATTAAAATACATACCACCCCCCCCCTCTGGTTTTTCAAAACAGGGTTTCTCTGTGTAGCCATGGCTGTCCTGGACTCACTTTGTAGACCAGGCTGGCCTTGAACTCACAGAGATCCACCTGCCTCTGCCTCCCAGAGTGCTGGGATTACAGGCATGCAACACCGAACTGAGGCCAAGAGACAGCAACTCAGAACCATCAGCAACAAGACATTAGAGAAACAGCCTTAGCGTCAATGCCACTGTACCTGTAATGACACCTCACTGTTCTCATCAAACTCCCCCATGAAGAAGCCTGAAGTCATGGAGAAAGAATGCTGACACTAATCAGGCAGCCCCTCCCTTTCCTTTCCAAAGGAAAGAATCTTCATGCTGAGGTACCACCCACCCTGCTGTGGGGAGAGGCAGAGATGAGCTATTTGGAGGAGACACCAGGTTCTTGGCAATGAACCACAGATACAATGAAACACAGTTCCAAGCTGTGTTCTGGGAGACACTTTCTTCCCCTGAAAAGGATGCAACCAGGAAGCTGAAAGATAGACCCAGTGGCCAAAAAGCCTTCACTATTATTATCTTTCCACCCCACATTTTTAGCCTTCAAGATAAGGGGTAGGGTCAGGGTCCTCCTCCTCTTTCTCCTTTTCTTCTTCATCTCCCTTTTCCTCTTCGTCTTTCTTATCTGCCTCCTTCCCCCTTTCTACTTTTCTCTGCCTTTCAACAAGGTTAGCTCATAATTGGCCTTTGAGGCCACATGACCCAAGGCATGATGCATACTGTAGTTGTCTTTCTGAGTGTAAATCTGGAAAGAACAAGAATTGAGTGGAGAAGTCCACATAAGAAAGAGGCCTTGTCTTTGCTCTATGACACGGGGAGCAGTGTAGGAGCACCAGGGAGTCATGAGACTGTTTTCAGATGCATGAGTGGAATAGTCCAAGAGTGGATCTGAGGGCAGCAAGACCAGAAACCATTGTGATGGGGCTGACAAGGGCTGATAGCCTGGCTCAGCCAACCCTCCAGTACATCAGAGGCTTGGGGGGATACAGATGTGTATACATCTGTAGATGTGCAGAGACTATGCGGACAAAGATGTCAGAGAGCCCTTCCCTTTTGGTTCTGAGGAAGGACCAGTTTGTGATTTGCTTGTGGATTAAAGGCCATCATTGAGATGGTCCTTCTCTTTAAGAAAAGGAATGTTCCCATTGTCGACCATGAGGGAGTGCAGGGCCATCTCTGCTTGGCAGGGCAGGGGGCTCAGGAAAGAACCTAGAGAGTCTTCCATGGGCAAGCAGTCAAAGGAAGCATGGGCATCTGGGTAAGTCAAAGGAAGCATGGGCTAGAGGTAAGGCCAGACCTGGAGGCAAGTTTAGGGCCTTGAGGAAATCCACACTGCTGGGGTGAAAGAATTCCAAGTGAGGACATGACCTGGAAATTCCATGGTAAATGGAAAGAGAGCTGTAATTGGAGTTGGTCTACCTAACCAGGGTCAATGACGGGGCCCTCCCAGGATAAGCTTGTGGAAAAAGTCATTCATTCAGAACATCCTAAATATAGATGGAAACCTACCAGGGCCCTGAACGTCTTCCAGCCCAGATGCCAGGCACTCTCACGGTGACTACAGTCTGACTATTACAAAAGATGTGACTGACTTACTAAATGGAGGCAACAGAGCCCCGTGGTTCTTGGGTGTCAACTGTATAGTTGATCTATGTGCTGGAGAGCCACCTCGAGAGCAGCCCTTAGGTTTTCATTCGTGTTGCTGTTTGCTTGTGGGGTGGGAGGAGCCAAGTTAACCTGAACTCAGAGAAATGTCTTTAAATGGGAGGCCCAGCAGCTCTTGGATCTTCCAGTCCACATTGAAATGATAGTTCCAGTGTCAAGCTGCTTACTGGAGCTTGGATCTGGGCTGTCACTCAAAGGCCCATGTGTTAAGTGGGGGCATCCACTGGGAAGTGGTAGATCAAAGGAAGGTTTTAGGTCGTTGAGGGTGTGTCCTTGAGAGGGACTGTCAAAGCATGGTCTCATGCTCCCTTTTGTTTCCCCTGGCTGTCTGATAACCAGTTTTGTTCTCCTGCCCAATTCTGGCCATGCCATCCTGCCTCGTCATAGACCCCAAAGCAACAAGGCCAACTAACGACAGACTGGAACTGTGGCACCGATAAAACCCATTCTCTTTACAAGTTGATCTGCTCGGGTATGTCTAATGGCGGCAGAAAGCTGGCTTAACACACTGCCAGAGAAAGCTAAACTCACAAGCTCAGAGCTGGCATGATTCGATTCAGCATGTTAAAATGCTTCCCTCAACCCAGTTCTCTGGGTTTTATTATATATGATCAAGTACATTTGAATGAAACTGTCTCCAAGTCCTCATTTTTATTTCATACTGACAATATTATTTTTATCAAGCTCATATTTCAAGAAGAGCTATTATTCTCTGGCTTTCCTGAACCAAGGGAAATTATCTTGTTCCTTCCCTTGAGTTTGAAAGAAAACCTTTCCATAACTAATGTTTATCGGCAGCACAATTTCTTTTGGGGAAAAAAAAAAGAGAAAGAAAGAAACCTTCTTGACATAGAAGGAAAAAAGAATATGAAGGCGGAGATGCTAGAGAGACACCAGAAAAAGCTTAGGGGAGGGGCAGCATTCAGAGAAGTTCTGCCATTTATCCTCTCCTGGGAATGCTGATGTGGACAACTATCCATGGGTGGATGGCTGCTGGACCAGACCTGCTTTAACCCTTTCATTTCTGAGTCATGAGAGCATCTCCGAAAAATGGCAGGGACAGCTTAAGGAGCAAGGGGTTAGGAGGTTAGGCAGGGCTTTCAGGGAAACCTGAAACAACATGATGTACACATATAATTAGAAAAAGAGACAAGGGCAGATAAGATTTCAAAGAACCCGATCACGTGATTACAGCTCTGGGTAGCCCCAAATCAGGATGTCAGATCAGCAGGTTGGAAAATCCAGAAAGACTTGAAGCACAATTCCTCCTTCTTTGGGAAACTGTTCCTTTGTTTTTAATGCTGATGTTGAGTTTATGGAAGCCATCCACAAACTTAAAGACACATCTGAAGCCAACTTGTGGCTGATGTTAAGAACATCTGCAAAACACCTCCCCAGCGATTCCTAGATGGGTACTTGACTACATAGTGATTTAACATCCACTAGAGGTTAAATATAAAATGTCTCCGTGAACTCATGTGTCTGAATACTTGTGTTCCTACCTCGTGGAAGACAGTGGAACCTTCAGGAGATGTCGCCTTTTTTGGGGGTTCCTTAGAGCGGGCCTTGAGACTTTGGAGTCTAGCCCCACTTCCTTCTACTCTCTAACCACTGACTGCAGAGACACCACGACCAGCTGCCTCTTGCTCCTACCGGCATGCTTTCCCCAATGTGATGAGCTGTATCCCTTCAAACTGGAATAACCTCTTCCCACCGTAAGCTGTTTGAGTATTCAGTCACATCAAGGAGAAAAGTAGAGACACCATACATGTTCAGCCAAGGGAACACGGAAGACTAATCTACCAGGAGAGTAGAAAGGGGAGGTGGGTGTCCAGGAGTATTTTAAAATGTGAAATAGTAATCCCGGTCTCCTCCCCAAATAAAGTTTCTGTACAATCACACAGTCCTATTGTAGATGCCAGAACACTTTTCTTTTGGTTTGAAATAGATTCTGGCAAGGATTCCTGGGAAGGGGAAGCAGGGGCTCAGGGAGCAGTACCTACGAAGTTTCTCTGCAGCATCTAACACTGAACTTCTAAGGCATTATGGGAAAATATCTCTGAGACAGAAGCAGGCCCACTGTGGTTGCATAGAAACAACAGCTTCCACACATTGAGAGCTAGCCAACCTCTCACAAAGCCTCCTTACCCACACTGAGAAGATCCTCTACAGATGGGTAAACTGAGGCATCAGAAAATCAAGCAGTTGCTCCAGCACCATCCCCACAATTAATGGGAGAGCTGGAATGCAAACCCAACTCTGCTCAAAGCAAAATCTAGACTCTTTTCAGACACATATGGTATGGCAAGCAGATGTGCTGCACAGAGCACATCTGGGGGTTTGGGGTGCCCTGCTTTAGGTAGTATGGTAATGGTGCTTGAAAAGCACCAGAAATCTTAGTAGAATGGAAGAGTAGTTTCCCCTGTTCACGATTCACCTCATAGCCAACCCCAAGTCACCGCAGGCACAGAAGTTAATTTTCCAGAAGATAATGAAGCCTCAGTTTTGTTTTGTTCCTGCCACACTCTCTCCTTCACTACTTCCAGATGACCAGTCTGATGTTTGTACAGGAATGCGGAGTACATTCAGTGTGAAGGTGAACACAACTGTCTTAACAATGCCATCCGGAACTCCAGACGTAGCCACGCGCTCTGCCACTGCCTCATTTTGAATGGCATCCTCCTTGCGCCCAAAGCAATAATACTGTGATTGCAAATGATTTCCCTTACCAAATATACTCCTTCCCACAGAGAACTGCTACCATGGAAATCCATGCAATAGATTCATTTTTGTGGCACCGCATATCAAAGCTGACAACGTAATTTTGACGCTTGGTAAAAGTACATCTTTGTCTACATCTTCATGATGTAGTCAGGGTTTTGCTCGTTTGTTTGTTTTCCTCAAATGCGCCTATGGCACATATTTTATGCTTATAGCAAAATTGGGGGAGAGGTATTTTCTCTTTGTTTGTTTGTTCTTTATTTGTTCTAGTGTATGCAACTTGGACACCTGAATATGTTTTCACAAAACTAAAAACACACCAGGAATAAGATTATATTTTTAATTTGTACTTTAATATAATATTTACAATTATTAATGAAATGATGACCAATCCCTGTCTTGAAAATCCCTAACTTTGTGCAGTCAACATTCTCTTTGATGCTAAACTCTTTTGCAAAGATCACTCTGAATTGAACACAGGAGAAACAAATTTGACTTACTTCACTCTAAGAAATTGGAACCATATTCAATAAAATAAGACCAAATTATGCTGGGAACTAGGATATGCTTGGTTCCGATTTCTTATGGCAAAATAGTTCCAGATTACATCTAAAGTGTTCAATGTGGAGTAAATCCTCTTTATTTATAGATATTGTAAATATCTTTTGCACTGTGTTCTTTGCAAAAGAGCAAGGTAGAGAGAAGGGATGGAAAAAGAGACGGGACTGAAAGGCAGAGAGAGATACACAGAGACAGAGATACAGAGAGAGAGAACATACTTTTTTCTGGGACCTCACCATATTACTAGGCCCCCACAGGGTAAGGTTGGTATAAAACATTTCGTCAGACACCATCCAAAGTTATTAATCTACTGAGGTCACAAAAATAACTAATTGTAAGAATTTTATACTTGAATCAGGTAGCAGTTTCAGTGTGGCGCTCCAATGAATTCCTTTTAAATATCTACTGAACATAATTTTAACAGTTTAGGATTGACAAAATAATTTGTTATTTTACTATCTCTGCTCAAGTGACGATTGATTCAAAGTTATCCACTTTAATGTCATATATGAAGAAGAGTGCAGAGGGGAGACCTGCTTTCTAGCATGTTAATGAACCATTAGCACCTCAAAAAGCATAGTTCATCCATTTTTTGAAACATCTATCATTGAAGGCATTGATGGATTTAGTTTTTAGATCCTGTTCATTCTCCAGCATTCTTTGTTATTATGTTGAGCACAAGCCAAAAGCAATATAAAAGTGATTGTCTCCATTTATTCATGCCAAGACAAACACTTGGTATTGCTGTGATAAAACACAATGACTAAAAAGTGATGTGGAAAGGGAGAGGTTTGTTGAGTCTTACAGTTTGCAGTCCATTGTCCAGAGAAGTCAAGGCAGGAGCCTAGAGGCAGGAACAAATGCAGAGGCCATGGAGAAGTACTCCTTAATGGCTTATTCCCCATGGCTTGCTTATAGGCAAGAATGGCACTGCTCACAGTGAGCCTGGCCCTCTCTTGTCAATGATCAACCAAGAAAAGGTCTCACATGCTTGCCCACAGGCCAGTCTGGTGAGGGCATTTTCACGGTTGAGGTTACCTCTTCAGCAAATCCTACTGCCATGCCCTACCACAACTGACCTGGTTGCCTCTCCTCAAATGACTCTGTCTTGTGTCAGGTGACATAAAACCAACAAGCATACAGAATTAGTAGCAGAGAAGGCTTCGTCCTACACCTCTGTTAGGAGAAATTTGGTAGTTTAGCATACACCTTCCCATCTCTCACTCCTTTAATCCATTCATCCATCTTATTTTCTTGAGGGACTTCAAAGTAAGTTTCATACTTAATCTCTGTATTTTTTACATTTATTCTCACTGTGACCAAGTTCCTGGCAAAGCAAATTGAGGAAAGGTTTTATGTTGACTCGCAGTTTAAAGAGGTACAGTCTACCGTGGTAGGGAAAGCATGGTAGCTGATAGCTTTTTCATCACTCTCACACCTCAGTGAAGCAGGAAGCAAACAAGACAGGAAAGACAGAAAGAAGGGTCATACTATAAACCTAAAGGTCTGCCCTGTGTAGCCCCACCAATGACCCACTTCCTCCAGTGAATTGGGTCCACAACCCTCTACAACAGCAGCACCAGCAGTGGACCAAATGTTTGAATCCATAAGACAAAGAGCACTTGCTACAGCCAAATCACAATCCCTAGCATATATGCACGTGTAGGTCCCAAATCAAACCTGGCATCACAAAGAATGTTGAGCAGGGTATGACGTGGTTAAACTAAACTTTTTGGAGTGAGAAAGAATGCACAGATATTAGTGAGGATGGTATGGATGAGAGAAGGTTAGAGTCTGGGGACAGAGAGGTGGCCACCATGAAGATCCACATGATAAGGGCCTAGATCAGGGAGAGGCTGAGCAAAATGAGGGTAGGAGACACTAGAACTGCATTTGATTCATGAGAAATGGGGGAGGCAGAAAGAAAATACGGGTGACCACCATAGTATCTGCCAATTTCTATCTTGATCAAAAGACAGATAGTAGGACTATATGTGTATTTTGGAAATGATATCAAGATGTTATATATAGCCAAGCATGGCGATGCACACCTCAATCCTAGTACTCAGGAAGCAGAGGCAGATGTACCTCTGTGAGTTCAAGGTCATCCTGGGCTATTCAGGATAGCCAGGGCTACTTTGAGAACCTGTCTGAAACAAAACAGAACAAAACTTTTTAAAAGATAGTGAAATGTATTGGTATAAGCTGAATTTTGAGTATAAGCTTTTGTAGTATTTATGAAACATTCAGATAAATTATCTAGTAAATGGAATAGAGAATCCCTGGTTAGGGACACATGTCAAGAAGCTGCATGAAGAATTCACGTAGTATTGAAAGCTTTGGTCCAAAGAGTAAAGAGCTGTGGCCTGGAATAAAACCAACTTGCAGCTATATCAGGCTTAAAGGGCAAGAAGGGAAGATACACCCATAAAGAAATGAAGAAGAAGCTTTTGGTGAAGGAAAAGAACCAGGAAAGGATGAGGTCTGAGAAGCAGGGGAAGGAGACCACATCAAGAAAAGGACCTGTCAACTGTATGAGATGCTCAGAAGTCAAAAAAGATGATGCGACTCAGAGGGGTCAATGGGATTTAACATCTCAGAGCTTGATAATGACCCTGGAAGAAAACACTTTTCTGGGAAGTGGAGAAACGGAAGCCACCATTCAGTAGGCAGAGGGCAGAATGGCGGAAGAATGGACACTGTGTTAAGATCAATTACTTTAGGGACTGGACCATGAGAGGAAGGAGAGAGGTTCTGCATACTTACTTAGAGAAGGATGTGGGATCACAGAAGGTTATAGGAGGATTCAAAGACTGGAATACCTTGACCATATCTAAATGAATGCTTACATTATTAAGCCTATATCATTGCATCAAATTTTATGGTGTTTGTAGTGGTTTGAATAGGAATAGTCCCTATAGGCTCATATATTAAAATTAGGAGGATTAAAGGTATGGCCTTGTTGGAGTAGGTGTGGCCTTTTGGAGAAAGTGTGTCACTTGAGGGGTAGGTAGGCTTTGAGTTTCAAATGCTCAAGCCAGGCCCAGTGTCTCTCTCTTCCTGGTACCTGTGGATCCGGATGTAGAACTCTCAAGCTACTTCTCCAGCACCACGTCTGCCTTCATGCTGCCATGATGACAGTGGACCAAACATCTGAAACGGTAAGCCAGCCCCAATCAAACTCTTTTCTTTGTAAGAGTTGCTGTGGTCATGCTATCTCTTCACGGCAATAGAACACCAATTAAGACGGCCTTCCGGCCCAAACTTTAACTGTGTGTGGAAGTTGTAGAATTTTGAATTCCACTTCCATTGTGGGAGTTTGAACAGGAGTTGTCCACATGGGCTCATGTATTGGAATGCTTAATCATTAGGGAGTGGCACTGTTTGAAAAGGATTAGTAGGTGTGGCTTTGTTGGAAGAAGTAGGTCACTGGGGATGGGCTTTGAGGTTCGAAAAGCCCATGCCAAGCCCAGTTCTCTCTCTTCCTGTGGTGTATGGATCAGGATATAGCACCCAGGCATGGCTCCCGTGCCATGCCTACCACTATGTTCCCGCCATGATGATAATTCGCTACCACTGAAACTGTAAGCCAGCCCGCAATTAAATGCTTTCCTTTCTAAGAGTCGCCTGGGTCAGGGCATCTCTTCACAGCAACAGAAGAGCGAGGAAGATACTCACTGATTATACACGAGCTTCTCTAAACAAGCGAACTGTGTGCTGCAGCCAGAGTCTTATGGGACATAAAAGCTGGCACGTGACAGGCATCATTCGCGGCAGCTCCTCATCTTATGACTGAAGCATCAAAAGCAAATAGAAACTGGGCAGCTCAAGGTCATACCAAGAGGTATTAAAAAGGCACCCAGACGAGACAGCTTTTGCTTTCTAACACAGTTGTATGAAAGGGTAGCCTAAGAATGATCTCAAAGGCAAGGTTCTGAGGATAGATTTCCTCCGTGCCTCATTGCAACGTGCTTTACCTGAATAAAAGGAAATTGAGCTCCACTTCTACTCTCAAATGAAAACTGATTTATAAGACTTTAGGGCAGTACAAATCACGGGGTCCCGCTGCTCCCTAAGATTGTTATAAAGCTAATGACTGATGTGGAAGGGTGAGACATTTCGTTATACCACCACTGGTAAGGTACCCAGGCTAATAAAATACTTTTTAAAAATCTTCTCATTTTCGTCCAGGCTAATATAAAATGGGGCTTTGTGTGGTGCTAGGCTCTCTCATCATTCAAGCCTGTTAATAACAGGGATAGCAAAACCCCCAAGAAAAGCTTGGCATCAGGACCCCATGTAGTTCCAGGAGGAGTAAACTCTGTGGGGTCATTTTGCATGTCACGTGACTCAAAGACATGATGCAAACCTCTAACCTTTACCATTGCCAGCCCTTTCCTCTTCAGCATCTGCTCCAAGTGACTTCTGTCAGCTCATCGTGGAACCCTTTTGAATCACACGATGTCAGGTGAAAGCAGTTGTTCCCAGTTTGGGGGCGACTGACTCAAAAGAGACTAGATAGACTACAGAGAGACACCGCCTGCTAAGTTCCCAAAAGCCAGCTCTGCTCTTGTTACTTAGAACACACAGTGATTTCCCACCTACTCTTCACTGTTAACATGTTTGTCCGAACCTTAAAAAAGCTCTGCATTGATGCTTTGTGTGTGTGTGTGTGTGTGTGTGTGTGTGTGTGTGTGTGTGTTTCCGGTAAACCACTACAGTTGCTTGGCTGCGTGCACCTTTGTTGAGCGTGGCTACTGCACCACACTGCACTTACAAAAAAATGTCCTTTTCTAGATGTGGTGAAGAAAAAAGGCCTTTACACACCCAACTAATGCCATCTTCCTCCAAAATGCCTTAATTGTATCAGTAAAATGAGCATTTCTTATTTTTAATGCTGCCATAACTGGGTAGTTGGAGCAGCATCATTAAAAGGATAATGACAGAGTTGGCCTCAAATACAGTTGCTTAAAATGATTGCTTTGCCCTGTGGTACCGGCAAGGCAGTTGGGAAATTCTGTTGGGGTCAGCAGGTTCTTGGATTCTGCTCACCACAAGATATCTGTCTGATCCTCTCCCTTTTTGTTACCCACACACACAATATCTCGTTTTAGATATTGGTGCTTTTTTATGTCTATATCACGATCCTTTTTATTTTAATGGTCCATGTTTAGCTTTCCCATTAGACCAAGTGATGCAGCTTCATTTTTTTCATATTGATGGAAATTTTCTTTTTCTGGAATTCAAGCATACATTGATTTTGAGGATGTTACCATCTCAGAGGTTGACTGCCTGACTGTGAAACCACAGGCCTGCATATTGCTCACGTCTTAGGGGAAGCTGAGAAACTTGGCCAAGGTGTGCAAGCTGGTAGAGAGTGGAAGCCAGATGATCAGGATGCCCACCCTAGGTGTGGGTCCGTGACTCTGTGTCTAGGGAATGAAGACATCATCATGGGTTCTTCATTGGCCTCAGGCTGTAGGTGGGTATCTATGT
Organism: Meriones unguiculatus; assembly: GCF_030254825.1. Lineage (NCBI taxonomy): Eukaryota > Metazoa > Chordata > Mammalia > Rodentia > Muridae > Meriones > Meriones unguiculatus. The sequence continues at coordinate 59,549,397 of NC_083366.1, forward strand.
GGAACTGCAACCTGACTCTAAATTTAACAAGAGGTCAAAAGTATTGTTTTGACATAGAACTACAGAGAGAAAGGCTCAAAGAGATCTCTAAAGAGTAGAAACTGCTGAGCAGGGAACTTTAAACTTAAAACAACAAAAAATAAATTATTTGCATGTGTGAAAATGTGTATGTCACCCGTGCACACATAACACAGTGCATATGTGAAGGTCAGAGGACAATTTTCAGGAGCCAATGCTCCTCTTCTACCATGTGGGCCTCAGGCACTGAACTCAGGTCCTCAGGCTTGGCAGCAAGCGCCCGTACAGGTAGGACAACTCTCTGGCCCCGGATAAGAAACTTTATAGCCACCTTTCCCTCTTTGCTGGGCAGAGGACACGGTTTTAAGAATTGGTTCATACAGAAGTAAAGCTAGAGTTTCTGTCAATTGTCTTATTTGTTTCCTAAGCAATTCATGCCAAGATAGCCCTTTAACTATGCCTGAGAACTAACTACGCTTACTACCTGCAGCACTCGGTAGCTTAACACTGCTGGGGCACAGGGATGGAAAGGCCTTTACTGAATTTTGTTGATGTTGGCCTTCTGCTAATGTCATCAGATTGACAGACCACCTTGCCAAACCCAGCTATGGTGATCAAACTAATGGTTTACGTAATGGAACATAAAGTTGTTCCCTCCTTTTCTCTGCTTAGAAGGATGTTCTCAAGATTAAGTCTGGGAGAACTCCGCTTCTTCCCTGAGTAATGCATGGAGGATGGCTAGAAGCACACTGAAACACTTCTCTGCTGCATCACCTTTTCAACCCATCTGTTCACAATCCATCAACTACTTGCGCTTTCAGAAAAAAGAAAAAAAGATCCCCCACAATTTATTGCTTGGGAAGATGATGTAGAGAGTTTGAAAAGGAATCACTAATAAATTGATGGAGAAGTGCTCTGTTAACACAGAGTGCTATTGAAATGCACCTGAAGCAGAGCCTCTTCAAGGTCATTGCTCAAGAAGACACTAGATGTCTGGCTGCCTCGTTCTCCATCTAACAGACAGTGCATACAAAGGCTGAAAAGAGTGTCTTTAACCCCACTTAGAATCTCCAGAAAGGTCCCTACTTATCTCCAGACAACGGACCAGCTCCAGGCAACAGAAGAAAACAAATGACAGAGCAGCGTTTCTCAAGTCTTAAGCAGCAAAGGAATTGCCAGGAATCTTGTTTAACAAAAGAAAACTAGAGTTCAGAACCCGAGATGTGTTTCTAATAGGCTTCCGGGTGATGCTGGCGCTGCCTGTCTAGGATGCTCTACTGGTCAAAAGGATGTGGTGAGATACAAGGACTTCAGGAGCAGGCCAAGAGAGTCTCTGAAAGAAGAGCATTTCTCACTTGTGTTGTCTCAAAATGACTAAAATAAAAGCATCCACATATGTATGCCTAAAAGGAGAAAGGACATACAGAATTAGAGTTTAAAAAGGAAACTATTTTAGAAACCATGACATGTGCAGAGAATTCCATAGTTCATTAAACTCATAGTCAAATAGATGAAATACAGAGAAGAGATCTCACAGGTCTCAGTTCTGGGAGTTATCATCCTTAATAAATGTAAAGTCTCATTTTAATTTCCAAATAAATTCACTTATTCATTCATTCATTTGCTTCTATCTCCATTTATCCTGTCACAAGTATATTTTTGATGTGTTGCGTGTATATCCTTTTATTTAGGCGATTGTTATTACATAAGGCTTATCAGTTCTATAGGTTTTTTTTTAATTTTTTTAATTGAGTTTAAAGCAGGAAGGTAAAAATCACCTTTTAATTACAAAGCTTTCCCATTATTTACAACATGAGTGCATTCACCTGTAACCAAATCAAGACATAGAGAATTTCTCTCGGTTCTCAGCATACCTTTGATTTACAGAAGTGTCACTACATAAGAGCGATCGTTGCTTTGCCTCATTTCACAGCACAGTGTTTTCAGTGTTGAAGTATTTATTCCAACCACTTCTTAGGATTTGGTTTGTGTAGCTGCCACAATTCATTTGACGTTTTCCAACGAAGGATGTCTAAATTGATACCAACCTTCTACCATGAATAATGCTAGAACAAACATCCTCATTTCTTTTGCGGATTCTTGTGATATCTTTTTGGTTAGCATACACAACTAAAATAAGCAAGCGCTGGGCTGCTTCAAGAGTGCACATGTACACTTTAACTTGGTCAGTGCTTTCCAGAACAGCTTCACACACCAGAATTGGCAAGTCTGTTTTATCTCGAATCAAGTTTACAAACGTATGGTATGTTAAACTGGACCTACATTGTCAAGTTCCGCTAGCATTACACGTGAAATCTGTCCATAAATAGCACCTCGTTCTTTCATTGAAAAACTCCTAACAACTATGACAAATACAGCGATGGAGGAGATAAAATCTCTGCCCCTGGGGAATCTATTTTCTAGTTAATTAAAACCATTAAGTGGTTAAGGTCACTTAGGAAGAATAACTGGGACAGAAAATGGACAGAATTTACAAAGAAGAAAAACACTGTTCTGAGAAATTTCAAAAAATAAATAAATAAATAAAATGAGAGCTGGCAGTGCATGCCTGTAATTCCAGTATCTGGGAAATAGAGGAAACAGGAGCAGGGGTTCAAGGCCATCTTCAGCTGTAAAGAGAACCGGAGGCTAGCCTAGGCTCTGTGAGATTAAATCTCAAGAAAATAAAAAAATCAAAGAAGCAGGAGAAAGTAAGGACACAGGAGTGAAGAGGGGATATCGGGGAGGGAGGGGGTCCTCCAGGGTAAAGAATCGGGTCAGCAGGAAGGCTTTGATGGAAAAATCAAAGAACATGGAAAAACAAATGCCTCATTGCCCTGGAAAATTCCCTGCATGGTGATTCATGGTAATAGGGTCCCTAGCCCAACCCTGTGCACCCCCGCTTTCCTTCAGCCCATCTGAATCCTTTTACATACATTCAGTTTTTTGTTTTATTTATTTATGGGGGAGTTCACACATACACTGCAGCGCACGTGTGGATTAGAGAATACCTCATGGGAGACAATCTCTTCCACCACGTAAGATCCAGGGAGCAAACTCAGGTCGTCAGGCTTGATGACCAGTACCCTTAACCACTGAGCCATCTCACCAACCCTGCATCTATATTCCTCACCATAAACTCATTCTCCCTTTGGTCACCACAACCGTGTCTTCCATTCCACATGAGCACTTGCTTTGAATTCTAGCATAAATTTTACTTAGTGATCAGAGATTGAATTTGCTGATCATTCCAAGGATTGAGAGTCTCATCGTATCCAAGAAATTGGCCAGTCCATGTGAACTTAGCAACATTTGTCCACAGAATCCAAAATGGATCGGAAGGAGAAGGCATTAAAGGATTTTTTTTCTGTCAAAGTCTGAAGGTTGGAAAAACAACTTCAAATGTCCTGTGGCTGTTACGATTTTATGTTGGTCTCCTTTCTCTCCTTTATCATCCCCTCTGTGTTAAATCATTATATCGTCACAGAGGCTCCACTGACTTGAGCCTGGTCCTTACTGCCTCATGCCTGAACCATGGTGCAGCCTCAGACCGCTCATTGCCTCAACTCCTGCACACAAAGCATCTTAACAGCATCTTACAAGCATCATCACCTGCACATGAAGCGACTTATTGGCATCTTACTGGCATCACCTGTGCAGCAGCATGTGGTTTTCTATGCCCTCAGCAGGAATCCTGTGGGTCAGATTCACAGCCTGGCTCCACCCTCCTGTAGAACCTTGAGTTCCCATTAGTCACAGCATCATCCAGTCCTGCCACATGGGCTGTTTCAGTTCCCTTTCTGTTGCTACAGTTAAAGACTTTGGACAGATGTAATTTACAGAAGGAAAGGGTTTGTTTGGCTTTCACTTCCAGGTCACAATCTATCATCATGGAAGGGAGTCAGGGCAGGAACTCAAGCAGGAAGTTGAAGCAGAAACCATGGAAAAACACTGCTTGCTGGCTTGCACAGGTTCATGCTTAGCTAGTTTTCTTATACAGCCCATGACCACCTGCTCCGGGAATGGTGCTCCCCACAGTGGGCTGGGTCCTCCTACATAAATTAGATACTATGGCAATCCCCACAGACGAGCCCATAAACTAATTTGATTTGGGCAATACCTCAGTTAGGAGTTCCTTCCAGTGACCCTAGGCCGTGTAAGGTTGACAGTTAAAGCTGATTGTAACATGACCTAATCGACATTCTACAAAACACAACCTTCTCTGTCCTCCATTCCTGCCACTTATGTAGTGGAAAGCCACTCTCCCAACCAGAGCCGATCAAATCCCAAGGCCTCAACCTCCCATTGCCCGATCTTATTCCAAAAACAACAATTCTCAAACGCACTGGTTTTCAGACTCAAAACTATTTAGGAACCCAAAGAGCTTTTATCCAATGGGTTAGCAATTTTACCAATATAATTATACTTACCAAAAAGTTATCAGTAGTTAAATTCTGCAATATAAATAGTTTAATTTTTATTAGTTTTCACTAGTTAAAATGAAATTTCTCAATATTTGCTTGCTCATTAAAAATAAAGCATATTCCTTGTTACCATTAGAACACATTTTTATGGAAAATAACTCTATCTTCCCAAATGAAAAATAGTAATAGGGGCAATATTTTGGATGTGTGTAAATTCCTTTACTGTTTGGTTTAAAAGAAGTAGCTGAATTCTCGGATGTGTTTCTGCATTCAGTCTTTTGTGATTATCATTGTTGTTGTTTGGTTTTGCTTCTGTCTTTGTTCTTTTGGTTAAAGCGGAGAAAGAAAGTTTGGTCACACAGATATTATCGTAAGATAATAAGATAATTGTAAACATTCCTGAAGTGGAAGTTTCTGGTTTCTTTGAAGAATCTAAGCCTACGCATTTCCTACTTGTACTTCTCATACCACTAGAAGTGATAGTTCCATTTTAAAAACATTTGTTTTTATTTTAAGTGTGTGAGAGTTTGGCTTAAGTGAGTCTGCATACCGCATTTGTGCAATGCCCACAGAAGCCAGAAAAGCACATTAAATCCCTGGAACTGAAATTATGGACAGTTGTGACGTGCCATGCGGTGGAAGGAACTGAAGATCAGTCCTCTGCAAGAGTAAGTAGTAAGTGAGCCGTTCCTTCAGCACCCCAAAAGTGATAGTTTCTTCAACAATAAACTACAATCTGAAATCTGAAATCTTATCAGCAAACTTTTCATGCTTAATTACATTAAAATCTATTGATTTATTTTGTATTTTGAATGGATTTTTACCTACTTATGACTTTATAGCATTGAGTACTGAACCATTTAGAAAATATTGACCTACTGAGTTATGCAGAACTTCTACATGCTGACTCATTGATTACAGAACATATATATATATATATTTTGTTAAAAATCCCATATATCTGTCTCACCCACAATCCTGTCAGAAGACTCTTTGGGCATTGAGAAACTGTCAAGCTTATGGTGGTAAACACAAGTTTTCCCAGAATTCTTTTTAAATGAAAGCTAGAATTGTAGAATGAGTAACCAAAATGTCAGTTGTTTTCCTTGAACTGATAAGCCCTCTTTGTTCACTTCCAAGAAACTGTTTGGCAAATATCCAAGTCTAAATAACCACAGTTTATCTGTCAGTCATTGTGAAAAGTAGAAAAAGTATACCACCACCACATCACCACCCTAAAGACATATTCACAAAAAACCTTTGAATGCTTCTATTTAAAGAATTGGGAAGTAGGGAGGGAGATACTCATTTTCTTAAGAACTGTGAATGATGGGCTTATTATAGACAGTTCAGGTAGCTCTATATTCAGTGATGAGTTCCCTATAAGAGAGAGCAAGGGGGAGAGCCAAACAGTAGAAAAGAAGACATAGAAATAAAAAGACAAGAAGGCTGTGTAAAGAAAGGGGCAAAGACCAGAGCAATATGACCACCAGTCAATGGCCACTAAAGCCTATTCACTACCAAAGAAACTAGGAGAAACAAGGGACATATTTTCCCCCAGAGACTCAAAAGAGAGAACACAGCTCTCTGTCTGCCCTTGACTTCAAACTTTTAGCTTCCAGAGAAACTTCCAGAGAATCAGAAAGAAAGAAAAAATGCACTTCTGTTCAGTGACACAGGCTGTGGTAATTTGTTACAGCAACCTTAGAAATGAGATATTTTTCCTTTCAAGTGAAAAAAAAATTGTTTGCTAGTTTAGCTAGTAACCTAAACAACTACATAATTACTTACAGCTCTCATATTTCAATGTGGAGACATAGTGCTTATTCACAGTTCTTTTTTCATCACTCAAAATACTTAAAACAAAACAAACAACAACAGCAAAAAAAAAAAAACAACAAAAGACAAAAAACGTGCTCAAGAGTTGAGTCTGAATGAGGAAGGTAGCACAATGGTAGAGCACTTGCTTAGCATTCATAAGCCCCGAGCTCCATCCTCAGTACATCCCTCCCCTTCCAAAATTGAGACTTAATAAATTAAGAATTAATAATGTTTCATGAATAACAATATTGGTTGAAACTGATAGTTCTTAGTGGCACTAAAGAATACCAATAATACAGTGAGTATTACTGCCTTGGGTTCCTGCTCTTGTACCAGAGTCGAGATCAGAAGCCAAACTTGGGGATCATTCCTCAGGAGCTATCTGATTCTTAAGACTACGTCTCTCACACTGGGACCTACAGCTTGCCGAGTTGCTTAGGCTGGCTAGAGGATTCCTCTCTACCTCCCAAACAGCCCAAGTTCCCCTTCTTCCTCTCATGTTCTTGCTGGACCACATGATCCTCAGTTTTCTTCTCAGAGGCCGTGTGGAGCATGAGACCTATCATCCTGTTGCTATACCCATACTGGTTGTCATACTAAGAAACGAGTTTGACAGTGGCCGTTGAGGGCAGTGCCAGCCTCAGTATAAAAAGTAGAAGAGTATGTGTTTCTGTTAAGGTCCCCAGAGACAGAGACAATCTTGTTCTCAGTCTAGGCCAGAATGCTTGTTAGGAGAGCCTCCAATGTCTACTCCACCATCTTCTTGACGTTATTATGTGCAGTTGTTTGTTGTTTGATTCATTGATTGATTGATTGTTACAGGATTTCTCTGTGTAGCTTTGGCTGCCCTGGAACTGGCTCTGTAGGCCAGGCTGGCATTAACTCTGAAATCTGAATGACTCTGCCTCCCAGGTACGGGGATTAAAGGCATGTACCACTACCACCCAGCCAAGTTATTATATGTGGCACCTTTCTCCAGACAGTAAGTCACATCTGTGACAGACATATTGGGGTGGGAATACAGAAGGTCATGATAGTGAGCCTCAGTTCTGTAATAACCTTGGCCACAGCCTTGGCAGCATCAGGCGATACAAGGATGGTGTTCTGGCAGCCCCATAGCTATCACGCCATAATTTCCCAGAGAGGTACCCACAGTTTTTTGGGTAGCACTGATGGCATGTACTGTGGTCATAAGTCCCTTGACAATGCTGAAGTTGTCATGGATGCCCCTGGCCAGGGAGCTAAACAGTTAGCGATGCAGGAGGAATTTGCAGACAATCTTTAGTGAGTTGCTGTTTCTCTCATAGTTCATAACCATCCCAAACATGAGAGCATCAGCAAAAGAGCAGAGATGATGCTCCTTTCAACTCCACCCTCCAAGTGGACACTGGCCTGCTCCATGGTATTGGAGATGACAAAGGAATCTACAACACACTCCACACCAACATCACCCCACTTGATAATATTGGTGGGATCTCTATTCTTTCTTTCTTTCTTTCTTTCTTTCTTTCTTTCTTTCTTTCTTTCTTTCTTTCTTTCCTGATTTCTTTCCTTCTTTCTTCCTTTCTTTTTTTTTTTTTTATGTATTTGAGTGCTCTTCTGTTCATGAAGAACAGAAGAGGGAATCAGATCTCATTATAGATGGTTATGAGCCACCATGTGGTTGCTGGGAATTGATCTCAGAACCTCTGGAAGAGCAGACAGTGCTCTTAACCGCTGAGCCATCTCTCCAGCCCAGGATCTCTGTTCTGGACAATGAAGATAGCTTTCTCATTGATGACAAGTTTCTCAGTATTGTGCCGTGGAATTTGCAGTGGGTGGAATCATAATGTAACATATAGACCGTGTAGCTGAGATCAATGAAGTAGTCACTGATGGCAACAATATCTTCTTGGCCAGAGTTGAAGGTCGCCCTGGTGAACAGGTACCTAATTATGGCTACACACCCATTTGCCTGACCCTTACCATCCCGTCTCAGAAATGGGGCTGGCATTGTGCAAGAAGATGTGCAGAGAGGTGGGTGCTCTTATTATCTAAATCTCAGTAAATTTAACGTCTCCCCCAAAAGCAGCTGGTCTCAAAGATTTCAATAATATAAGCTTAAGCCACTGCTGTATATTGGTATCTGTCATTAAGTTCTTTGTTTAGACAAGGAAAAAAAAGTGTGAAGATTTTTTTCTCAGTAAAGAATTTGTTGTGTCTAAATGGACTATATGTTGAATATATATTTTTGGAGTTTTAGTTTGAAGAATGCTACATGCTTATTCTGCCAAGGCTACTCCTGTGTTTCTGTCCCATACAGCTCCTTACCTCCCTCTAATTTACTTGTTCCTCCAGCATGGCAGATGCTACAGTAACTTAATTATATAGATCTCACTCCCCACATTTGACTACAAGCTGTGTGGAGGCAAAAACTGTCTATCATTGTATCCCAGGACTCAGGCCTGGCAACTACAACATGCTCATATCTATTTGTTAATTGGCATTTCACAGTAGAAGAGGTACATGTGAAAATCAGATAGCCAGTGTACACATGCCACATATAGAGCCTGTGTTGCTAACGGAAGCCAGCTCCCAAGAAGAAGGCTCAGCTCCCATGATGAGCTACTCAGTCCATCAAGTATTTATGGAACAGCAGACAGCAGCAACTCACAAGCCTTGGAGCTGAATACCAGAGAACATGAAACAAAGCCAAGTCCCTGCCCTTCTGCATCGAGTAATGCAAATCCTACAACACTCATGAAACATTTGAGAAAGGCGAAGCCGTGGAGTTCCATAAAACAAAAGCTGGGGCCCTCCAGGGAGCCCAGACTTTGAATAAGGATGCTGAACACACCTGTTCCTCCCTTATTTACTGAGCAATTGAATGCAGACAGTGAAGTTGGGGAGCTAGAGGCCCAGATTTTTAAGCATAAAGCTCATAGGCCATGGAGTGTGTAATGAAAAATAGAAAGTTAACAGGAGTGGGAAGAATTCTAAAAGACCATCTACGCACCGAGTATTCAAATTCCAACTCATGGATGATAAATTCTTAAATCCTTTTTTTTTGGGGGGGGGGCGGGTAGTGCTTGGTCCAAAGGGTTGTTTTTCAGATCTGAAGGCAAATTTACCAGACATCTAGAAGAGAATGAGTGACAATAATACTCTGCAGGGACCTAAGTGGTTTTGCTGTGTGATCTAATTAATCCACATACTGTCTCCAAACAATCAGCTCTTAGCCCTGGTGACAAGGGTCCTACCCTGGCTCCTTCCCTCTGGAGACCCCCCCCTGCAGCTCCCCTGCAGCTTTGCCTTGTCTATGGGCAGGAACCCAAAGCCATGGGTCACCCAGACTCTGCCACAGTTTCATCCACCATTGCACTAGTGGCCAAATGTAACAAACAGAGGGTGCCCAGTTAGCCCTGAGCACTTCCTTCTCTAAGCACCATTGCTGTGATTCCCTTTCCTTTCCTGTCTCATACCACAGTAACAATCGCTCACGATCATTTCTCACTTCTCTACAAGACACAAGCTTCACCTCTGCAGACACCTGTCACAGGAGAGTGCCCCAGAATCACATATGCCTCTGCTGAGATGTAGTTTTGTTGTTGGAACTATTGGAATTAAGAAAAGGAAGGCCCACAGGAGGCAAGCTGAGCTCTTGGAATTCGGGGGACTAGGAAGGTGTGAAAAGGTACCTTGGAGCCTACACTCTTTCCTGTCACTTCCTCACCACCCTCCACACCCAAATCCCAAACACACAAAGGGGCTTCCTCTGAAGTTCCTTTATCACCTAAAGTTTGCATTTACAAACAAAGGACCACAATGGGATTCACTCTTTCTAGGCAGAGACTTACCAGAATGGGAGGATCAGCCTTCTGTCAGGAGGAGGAGACTGAAAGCCAATCATCACAACCAGTGCCCAAAGGAACTCTGTCCCTGGCCATTGTGCTGCTTTCTTGTATGTAAGCCTCAACTACCTGATCTTTCTCTGAGTTTGGTGTTGTTAATGAATGCCTGTGCATCTCCCCTCCCCCATCAATCCACATATCTTCCCCATTCACTTACCTACAGAGGGAGAATCTGAAATTCCCCTACTGAAACCAGACCTCTGTCCTGTTGTGTAAGATATCAGCTGTCTAAGTATGGAAAACCTGTGACCTGAAGCTTCCGGAAGCCACTCTTCCTTACTGTGCCAGGTCACCAGTACAGATAGAAAAGATGAGAGACATTTCCAAAGCAATAGGAAGCAAGAGGGTATAACCCAGGGAGACTATGGGGAAAAACTAGATTTACGGAGGATAACATTTCTGAGCATGCTCAGTCAAGGAGTTCCTCCTTGAGCATGTTCAGTTTAAAGTCATGTTCAGTGAGGAAAGACCCTGAACATACTTTCAACATGCTTAGTTCAAGGTCTCGGAGCACAAGCTTGAACATTTTAAGTGTGACTGAGACAGGTTCACTTCTAGGCACACCCATTCTGTATAGCAGCTGGGAGTGCCTTTGGGCTTGGTCAGTATGAACCAGAGAGAGAGAGGACAAAACCACCTCCAGAAATACCTACCTTGACCTGTAAAGATGGTGGACAGGAGCACCACTGGGGCATGCCCATGAGCTGTATCTTAAAAGATTTAGCTACAAAGAAAGGGAAAGGATATTTTTGAAGATGTATTACTATAGTTGACCTCTAAACTTAGAGGCTGACATTCTGAAAGATAAATTTGACTGTCACTGGGAAACATCTGTTTCATGAAAATTCATCCTACTTTTCTCTCTAAAACTATATCAAAAAGCAAATGTCTTCAGGGAATGTAACTCAATGGTAGAGCACTAGCTATAAGGCCATGGGTTCCATTCCCAGCAACACACACATAAACATACACCCCAAAATATGTTGAGTACTTACAAGTCAATAGCAAAATGAAAAAATACTCTAGCTGTGGGCTCTAGTTTTTCAAACGCTACTTTATTTGAGGGTTACTTAAAGCTTATACCTTCCTTCCAACCCCAAACCCCAGATAGGGGGTAAAAGAAGGTTGTAAGGAAAAGGAGACATGGCCTTCTTTACTTCTTCCTGCTGGGTAGGGTAGTAGGATTGTTTTCGGAGCAAAACCAATATTCTATCAGTCATCAGGAAATCCAGAAGCCCAGGCAACCAGCAAACCAATAAACCAGCCAGCTCAGCAAACAGTCCTCCTCTGTCTCCTCCAAGCCACTGTGCCTTCTTCCTCTGGGCTATTATACTTACAGCCCCCAGAGTTCTCAGAATTCAGCTAATTCCAGCTGGCAAAGACAATTAACAGATGCAGACAAACTAACACCCTCCCCCCAAAACACACACACCTGGGATTATCACAAAAACACGTTTACATATCATAAACCAAAATGTCCACAACACCTAGCTAGTCAGGTCATGATCTGTACATTCACAAGACACACAAATAGACAAAAGGACACTCAAAGACATTTATTCTTGTTATTGTTCAGATAAATGACATCCCCTCCCGCTAAAACATATATATATACACACACACACATATATATATATATGACCTGGATTTGACAACAACACATCCACGTGGACATGCTCATGTCACATACTGCCTTGGGAGGCACACCCTAGGAGACTGTCTCTGTGGGAAATTTGTCGATTCATACCCACACCCACAGCCTTGAATATATCCCTATTTTCTGACTTAGCAACTTTGTTTCTTTAAAAAGATCCTCATGAGAACATGTCAGACAAGTGAGATTTTTCACTACTTTACTATTTTTAAACAAAAAAGAATGTGTGAAAGAAATAAATGTCTACTGATACAGAAGTGACTAAGTAAGACATACAACACGTGTTTTAGCCAGCTTTCCATGGCTGTAACGAACACAGTATACCCAGCTTATAAAGAGGAAAGGTTTATTTTGGGTCACGGTTTTTGGGAGTTTAGTCCATAGTTACTTGGTCTGGTTGCTTTTGAGCCTGGAGCATCATAGCACATCATGATGGGAGCACATGGCGGAGAAACTCTATTCACGTCAGGGCAGCAGGAAAGCAAAGGGGGTGAGGAAGACTGGGCTGGAATACCAGTATCCACTTCAAAGACACACTCCAATGACTTCAGTTTCTCCACAAAGCCCCACCTCTTACAGGTCCTGCTCCCTCCCAGTGGCAGCACAGGCTGATCACTAAGCCTTTGGGGAGCACTTATCCAGCCCATAACTGTGTACATGTCAGGAATAGTTATTATGTAGTTGGGAATTAGATTCTCAGAAGACTTCTGTGTACTCTTGACCAGAAAACACTGGTACTCATTGGATAGGCTAGTTTATGAGAATAATTTCAAAGTCTTAGCAGCTTAGCATGTGGATGAGTGTGTGTGTGTGTAAGCACTCATGGGCACACACACATATACACACATACTTGTTTCTTCATTTCATATTATATATCCAAATAAGATTAGGCAGATAGGAAATAGAGAGACATCCTTCATAGAAATCACCCAGTGATCCAAACTCTTACAGAATCGTGAGTGACATCTTTTAATATCCATGAAACAGCATAGGAACCTGGCCTATCAAAATAGGGGTGGCTCTCACTTTAAACACATTCAGATTTTCTAAATGTTCATTAATTTCTATAGCAAAAGAAAACTGAGTTTTATGTTTTAATACTAATCAGGCTACACTGTGTTCTCTTGACTTTAGAAAACAAATATTTCTTCTGCTTTGTTTAGTAAATTGCTTATAAGAATGTCTGAACTTCCCAACCACAATGAGAAGCTTTGGAGCTGGGGGCAATGGCTTGGTAGATAAGAGCGTTTACCGTGCAAGTGTGGGGACCTGAGTTTGAACCCCCAGCACTTACACAAAGAGCTGGAGAGGCAGCATGTCCCTGTGACTCCAGCACTATGGGGTGAGGAGACCAGAGAGGACTGCTGAGCCTCGCAGGGCACTTGCCTGGCTGAAGTTTCAGTGGGAGACTCTATCCTAAAGGAGCAAAGCAGAGACTGATAGAGCGGGACCCTTGATGTCCGAGGCTGGCTTCTGTGTACGTGGACACGCATACTCACTGTGATGGGATGGCTTCTTAATCAGGTTGACACAATCGGCTGAGCAGGGATGGCGTAGATCAGGTTAACCTACACACACGTGGGCGTGTCAGGAGAGAATTGCCTGGATTATGTTGAAAGATGTTGGAAGACACGGCCTACAAGTGGGCAGCATCATTCCCTGGGCCTTGGCCCTGGGCTGTATAAAGGAGGAGAAGGTGAGCTGAGCAGCAGGCTCGAATATATTCTCTCTTTGCCCTTGACTGTGGGTGTGACCAGCTGCTTCAAGCTCTTGTCACCTTGGCTTCTCCACAATAATTTCTTCTCTAAGTCACTTTTGTATGAGTATTCTCATCACAAACAAAGGAAACTAGGAAACTAGTTTCAAAGGAAACCAGGCCATCAGCACACAAGAAGAAGAGGAGGAAGAAGAGGAAGAGGAGAAGGTGAGGGGGAGGCAGAGGAGGAGGAAGACATTATTGTTTAGAGGTCACTTCATATAGACATAGTCTATCCCTTAAGTGAGAACATTTGATTATTTTCTTCACATAAGAATAAACAGGGCTGTGGTGGCGCATGCCTTTAATCCCAGCACTCAGGAGGCAGAGGCAGGCCAATATCTGTCAATTTGAGGTTGGTGTGGTCTACAGAGTGAGTTCAAGGACAGCCAGGGCTACACACAGAGAAACCCTGTCTGGAAAGAGCAAAGAGATGAGATTATATAATGTCCAGCTGCTACTTAGCCAAAGATATGCACTATTCACATGATTAATCCCCAAAGAAACAGGGACTTTTCCAAGTAGTTCAGAGTTAGAGAGAAAAGATAAGCTCCAAATATCTGTCTTCCAGTGAATGGGTTTTAGTCTTGGTTATCAAGTCCATCTTGATATTGTTAAGTCTTCCCTGGCTAACTCAATTTCTGAGAATTGCTTTTCTCTAAAGCCTTGTTGCTCCCGTAGTCTATATTACATGACTAACCCTAGAATTTTCAAGTGACAATTTTCCAAGTCCAGTTTATTTCCAATAAAGTCAGGAACACTCTCAACTTCTCTCAGTGTGACCCTTTCACCATCTAGCTCAGCACTGCTAGATAAATACTTGCTGATTTGACCTGAACCCTTTGAGAGAAAAAAGTAAGCTCTGGGTGTGAGCAAGTCTCCTCAAACAAACCTGATACAAATGGGTTTATACTCACACTGTCCATTCAAATGCTATCAAATGACAGATGAAATACAAATAAAAAGACATAAAGGATTAGTAATGGCGGCAGAATAAAGCTTGGCCCTTGTGGGCTGAATTGAGATCCCGTTATTATAAAGGAAAAGAAGAGAAAGAAAGAAAACCACAGTATATATGAATTCAAAGAGGAAACACTGTCTAATGAGCCTGTCAGTCTATCTACAGTTGCCTTTTGGTAAACAGGTAACAGAAAAATCATTGATGGAACCCCCAATACACTGGGTAAAGACCAAACTTGGAGTCTTTTAAAAATCTTTAAAAATATACCTCACTAGCCAAAGGTCACCATTGATGTGAGGAGAAATAAATTAGTACAGGCATCTCCATCACAGCACCATTTGACTAACTGTTGATTTGCCAAAGATGGGGAAGGAAAATGAGAAAGGGTAAGAGCAGATTGTCATAAAACAGATGAAGTTCCAATTAATCGACTCTTGAGATGACATTTTTTTTTTCTAGAACAAAGTAAGAATGACCTCTTGGCTGGTAACGGTTCTGATTCCATACTGTATAACCATGATTGTAACTTCATCCAGATGGCCCCACCTAGATGATGAAAAAGTAACTTCTAATGGGACAGAAACAATCTCAGAGTTCTACAAGGGATCCTCCCTACCACAGGCCAAAAGACACACAGCCCAATACAGTAATGCTTTTGGAGGTGATATATGGATACAATATGTGACTTAATAGTGTATCCAATCAGCCTCAGATTGTGCAAGATCACACACACACACACACACACACACACACACATAGTGTGTGTGTGTGTGTTATATTAGGGGATGGGGTTCATGCATATGAGTGTGTGAAAGTATGTGGAGCCATAGGTTGATGTTGAGAACCCCCTTACCTCTTTCCTTCATTCTCTACGTTTGGAGTCAGGGTCTCTCAACGAAACCTGGAGCTCCCTGACTAGCTAGCTAGCTAGCAAGCTGCAAAAATCTTCCTGTCCCCACCTCCCAGTGCAGAGATTGCATTGTTGCAGCTGGCTTTTTCCTTGGCTGCTTGGGGCCTGAACTCAGATCCCCATGCTTGTCTGCTTACCAACGCTGTATCAACAGAGCTGCCTTCCCAACTCTAGAAAAAAAACACACATTTTGTTTTTACACAAAACCTAGTATCACCTTACATATAAAATGATTACCCACCGCCTTTGACTTCTTAGCTGTAAATATGGGGTTTAATCACACTGCTGGGCTCTGTGATTTATGGAGATCATCAATCACAATGTGTTTTTAGTCAAGCAGTGTCTGTCACAGCCTAGAGACCAGAGCCACTAGTGAATTAAGAACAGATTTAAAAAGCGGGGGGGGGGGGGGCCATTTATAAAACTTCCTTGGAGTAAACAGCTTAGTAGAAGAAATGGCCCTCTCTCAGTATTGGCTTTCTCACTGGAGCGCAGGTGAAAGCCACTGCGATCTTCCTCCACCACCATTTCTTCTCTTTCCAGATGCCTAGATGCACATCCTTAACCTATAGCCCCTTTGAAGGAACACAGATGGCGGCCTCTAAAGTTGAAATCGAGTCTTGTTTGACTAACGTGAATGATGACTGCGATGAAGCACAGGGGTATGTGGTGAAGGTGTGATAGTTGAACTTGGTTGTTAGCTGATTTATTGATCCTAAATTGCATCTAGAATCACCATGGAAACAAACAATGCTCTGTGCTGGTCTGTGACAAAGGTTATGGCTTCCACTAAGTGAAGCGGGAAGACCCATTTTAACTGTGGGTGGCAGCATCCCAAGGGCTGGGGCCCTGGACTGAGGGGAAAGGAGGCAGCAAGTAGAATGCCAGCATTCACCCCTCCTTGCTTCCTGGCTGGGGATGTCATGTGATCAGCTGTCTTGGGTCAATCTTTTCCGAGTTGCTGTGTCTCCTTCAGACATCAGCCTCTGTCCTCACTGGTGAGATTGCTAAAGTGGCAAGACCAATGGGACTCAGAATTTGTTTCCTGGAACAGAGTCCTTGGCCATTGCTCTAAGGGCATTGATTTTAGTGTCCTCATGGAAGCTTCATCAGCTTTCTCTCCTACTAGCTTCCAAACCAACAATTGCCTTCCAGCTGATCTCCGCAGGAGGACAGAGCACCCGCCCAGCCATCCCAGCCATTGTGACTCTTTGCTTTCTGACTCTGGATGTGACCTTGCCAGCTGCCTCAAGCTCCTGCCTCCATGATTTCACGACACAATGGACTGTGCCCTCAAGCTGTGAACCAAAATAAATATGTCTTTCTTTAAATTGCTTTTGCCAAATACGCTGCCACAGCAATGAGGGAAAAATGACTAGTTAAGAAAGTCTGGTTCCTATTACGCTGGCACTATACATCTGGGTTTGTGGAGATCGTGAAGAACAAATTCCAAGTTTAATAACGAGTCAATCAAGTGGTCATATTTTAAGCTGGCTCGTTGCCACACATGCAGTATTATTTAATAATCCCGGCCTGTCATATAGCTTCATTTGTTTTTAATATACCAATATCACTCCACACTAACAATCCACATTGCACTAATAACTCGTTTCTAGATGTCTCGGATTTGTTGGCTTCACCCTAAAGTTTAATTATTGAAATACCTTTTTGTTGCTATATCTGCTTGTGTAGGACAACCATAACAAAATGTCACAGGCTGGGTGGTCCAACCAGCCGCAATGTATTCTCACACAATTCTGGAGCCTTCAAGTCCAAGATGAAGACGTCGACAGCGTTGATTTCCCCTGAGTCCTTTCTGTTTGGGTTGTGGATACTGTCTCTCCCTGCCCTCCTGTGGCTTCTCTCTGTGTGTGGCTGTGCCCGAATAATCCTTTTCTCTTGAGGACACCAACTGGATCAAACTAGAGCCAATGCCGGTGACCTCGTTGTACCTTCTGTTCCTGTTTCTGTAAAGGTGTCATCCTCAAACACAACTGCATTAGGAACAGGAGTGTCAATACATGAATCCAGAGGATGCAGTTCATCCTAACCCTCTCTCCACCAGCATCACCAAAGCCATCATTTACATAGATGAGCATACGCAGTTGGGTGCATATGCTCTGTTGAGAGTTTGGGAGTCGGAGGTGTTTTACACAGCTCAAAACAGGTACCTCTGAAGTAAACCCAGGGTCTTTCTGTATGCTTTCTAGAATGCTTTTTGTCTGGTCCTGCTCATATTTCCCCAAGGGGAGGGGACATAGCTTTCCTCAGAACAGTAGAAAGGAGGCCCTGGGTCATAGTCTCTTGTTACTGTGCCTCTTGCTTGAGTCCAGACACTAGCCTTTGGCTTCACAGTGATTCAGCATTTGCTTCCTGGCATGGAACTAACCCCTGGTCATTGCTCTAGGACTTTGATCTCCTCTTCTAATGGCCTCCCTTACACTCCCACCCCCAGCTTTACTTGAACCTTCAGCTACCTCCCGGAGGTAGCTGCACAACAATCGCCTTCAATTGTCCTCTTCAGGAGGATTCTGCCTTTCCCTTGGAGACCAGACCAGCAAGCTCTGCAAGGCCGCTTTTAAGCTTTTGTCTATATCTTCCATTAAAATAATATTTCTGTGACCTTTCTGTGCTATAACAAAGTAAATGAGACGGGTAATTTATGAAAAGTGGATGTTTATTTGTTTCATGATTCTGGTGTTCAGGAAGCTCAAAAGCTTGGTGCCAGCATCTGGTGAAGGTCTTCCAGCTGCATCCTAACATGCTAGAGAGCACCACATGGTAAGAGGGACCAATGTTAGCAAGTCACTAACATTATCACAGGGGCCCCGTGTTCATGCTCTCATCTAATCCTAATTTTCTCTGAAGAGTCCCATCATCAGTACGTAAACTTGGATATGAAGCTTCCAACACCTGAGCTCTGGGAGCATATTCAAGCTAAAGAAAACTCCATGTGGCAACAACATGACATCACGAAACAGAACTCCCTTGACTGTCACGTCTCGTGCCTGCATCTCCTCCACAGTAGTCTCTCTTCAGCTTGGGAGGCCATCAGGACATGTTCTCCTGTCTGCTTCTGCATGTCAAGTGAGAGTCCAGCTCCCTTGGCATGAGCTCCTCTCAGCTTCTCTGGGATTCTTCCCCGCTTCTCACCACCTTACCTCACAAACAACCCCCCCTTCCAAGAGGTGTGAACTCAGAAAAAGAAATGAAAATTCACTTACCCCCACTGTCTTCTCAGCCCTTCTTCACCCAACTGGAAAGGTTTTCTATTTCTAACAGTTAGAGAAATTTCCATAAGTTAGGTTAAGTCTGCTTAGATATTAAAAATCTATTCTCTGCGGGCTTGGAAATGGGAGTGTGCTTCTCCTTCTCGGTTTCTGTTGAATCCCTAAGCTGGATTCAGACCTAGACAACATGACATGTCTTGGCACGGATATGTTAAAAAACATGCTGTCTGATGTACTACTGACTGTGGAACAAATATTCCAGAATGTTCATGGGCATCTACTTATCTGGCTAGCATAATTTTTCCTGATATATAGGCGTTTGGAGAAAACCATCCAAGGCATTAACTAAGATCTTATTGGAAGAGGCCTTCTTCTGGTCCCAGACCAAGAATCTCCGGCCTTCCCAGAAGTCAACCGACAATAAAAGCAATTGTCTTTCCAGGGGCATAATAGTGCCTGATAGCCTTAATGTTTCCTTACATACCACTAAGGGTTGTGGAAATTAGCAGAGAAAACTCTTCAAAAGCCTCCAGCACAGAAGGGGTCAATTGGCCAGGTCCCTAGAAACAATGTTAACACAAAGGCCTGAATGAAATGAAGTCAGGCTGCCTGGCTCCAAAGTCTGACACCCCAGCCCCAAGTTGGTATATACAATTGACAAATCTCTTTCTCTCTCTCTCTCTCTCTCTCTCTCTCTCTCTCTCTCTCTCTCTCTCTCTCTGTGTGTGTGTGTGTGTGTGTATGTGTGTGTGTGTGTGTGTGTGTGTGTGTGTGTGTGTGTAAAATGAGGGAGATGAATGGACCTGTTGGGACGTTATGAAGTTAATTCACTTGAAGCACCAGACCTGCAGTTGACGTAATGGGCTGTCAGTAAATGTCAGCTGTCATTATCACCATCAGGTTATAAGAAAGGGTTAGTTAGGAGCACTCGTGGCAGTGATTTATTGGCTGCTTCTCATGTGCCAGGCAGTGTTATACATGGCTTGCGTGTGTCCCAGGTGCTGAGACTTATTTATAAAGTCTTTCACACCTTTTTTCCATCATTTCCCATGTCTGTCTACCCTCATTGCCACCTATAAAATCCTGACTTGATTCACTTGGCATTTCTACACAGCTTCAGTTCAGGGGCCCTTAATCCACTTATGAGGGTGGGGCTACTGCAAACCTGGGCGGCAAGGTGATTTGTAATTGCAATGGAAAATAGCCTGGCAGAAAATAATGATTAGCCCCAAGAAGGCACAGCAGGTGAACACAAGTTTTTGTTGGGAGGTAAGAATGGAAGGAGGAGAGGTTTCCAGTGATAGTTAACGCTATTGAAAGTGCAGGATGGATAAGTTGAAGGCCAACAAACCTTTGTGGTTTGTTTCTGCACTGCTGGGATTCAAACCCAGAGCTTCATGCACACTAGACAAACAAACAGCCTAGCCCCAAAGCCAAGACTTGTTTAAGAGTTTAGCTGTCTCCTATGCATACACGACCCCATGGAATCTTCTTAAACTACAGAAAACACACTACTTTTCACAAGCTTCTTTGTGAGCTTTCTTTGACTGTGACCGGAAACTAATGTGGGCTTTAGCACACTGTCCTAACACTCTTTCTCGAAACAATCCACATCTGAGCAGTGTGACCTCAGAGCCTGCACAGTGACCACTTATTCTGTCCAGTTCTCTCCTGATAATGTCCACCTCCTGAATTGTATCCTGAGACTGTTGGCTGTGAAAACACATGCCACATTTCCGCCTAATAAATGAAAATATTCTTTCATAAAAATGAAAGCTAGTGTGTGTTTGTGTGTATACCTTTTAACTGAATTAAACACGGACTTCTAAAAATTCAGTATAAATAGTAAAAACTAGTATGAATAGTACATCTCCAAGTATCTACCTAGCCTTGTCCCTCCAAAAACCTGGGTCTCCTTCCCAGGGGAAATAACATTATCAATTCTACTATATATTTTTAGGTAAGAGCATTCAAGAAAATGCTGGGTTTGTTGTTGTTTTCTTTCTAGGTCTCGTCCTCCTCCTCCTCCTCCTCCTCCTCCTCCTCCTCCTCCTCCTCCTTCATTTGTGTGAGCCAAGATCACACTATGTAGGGTACAGTGAGCTAGAATTCACTTCATTGCTTAGACCAGCCCTAAATTCACTGTGATCCTCTTGCCTCAGTCTCTCAAGATTACAGGCATGTGCCACTATACCCAGTGCTCTCTCTCTCTCTCTCTCTCTCTCTCTCTCCTTCTTTCTCTCATGTCAACAGAACATACTGAATGTTGTCTGCTTTGATTGTTCTACTTACTATGTATCTAGAAAACTATTCTTTATGGACATCTAAGAAACATACACTCTCTCTTTTTCTTTACAGTAAAAAATTAAAGTAATACCTCCATTTAGCTAATAAGTTCCCCAGCTATTGGACAATTAGATACTTCTAATGACATGGTAATGGATACACTATACAAAATATCATTTTTCATATGCTAGTATATCCATACTAAAAATTTCTAGAAAACAAAATGGCAGGGTCAAAGGCCAAGTTAACACCTACTTAAATAGATGCTGCCAAGTTGCCAGCTTGCATTCTTTTCATTTTCCAGTCATCTCCCACTCAGTGTCTGAGGTCACTAGTTTCCAATATCCTCTTCAACAGAAAGCTACTACACTTTTGACCTTTGTCCTTGTGACAGATTGTTATGCCCAGATCTTAGGGTCCCCAAAGACCACCAGGAGCCAGATCACATATACAAGAGCAAAGAGCTTTATATGGACTTAAGCTCTCTCTCTCCACCGTCACCAACACAGAGGATCAGAGAGGAGAGCCCTGAGCAGCTGCAAGGCGAGGTTTTTACTGGAGTTTGAGCAAGGACCAGAAATTTCTAGTTTAGCAGTTACAGGATTGGGTTACATTTAGCAAGGGCGAGTTTATTACAAAGTGATTGGTTAACTAACATGGCTAACATTGAGCAAGCTATCTACAGACCTCAGGAATATTAGGTATTTTCTGTGCCATGAATGTTCTACTGCTGCCCAGAACAGATGCCCCACTCTGAGATAAGACACCTTCCCATTCTTGTGGTCACCTCCAGGCTATTCCTTGGGTAGGGGATTTTATGGTCTTGTTCCTGGAATTAGTGACCTATGGCCTGATGACTTTTGGGGGAACAGTCAGACCTGATCCTCTCAGAATGAAGATGGAAAACCCATTTCTTCTCAGGGCCCTTCTCAGAATCCATTAGTTTAAACTAGACCTGACTCCACCACTTAAATAGTTCAGGGCATTTAACATATATGGGGCTCAGTCCTTGGTCCTCCTCTGCCCTTTAGAGCAAAGCTTTTCTCACTAATTATATGTGCCTGACATTCCTTGAGATAGCTGAGACTTGTGTAACTGAATATTTCAGTGGTAGACTCATAGATTAAGTATTAGTTTTTAGAAAACAAATTATTTTCCAGGCCCAATTCTCTCCTCTCTCTCTCTCTCTCTCTCTCTCTCTCTCTCTCTCTCTCTCTTCTCTCTCCTAACTTCTGGCCATCTAGCTCCACATTGAGACCAGTTAAAAGAATCAGACTAAGACAGAGGGGGATAAAATACCTACTTTATCTCTGTGTAAAGCAGATTGCAGTCTGAAGCTAAGACCTGGAAACAGATGGCTCTCTAATATCTGCCCCCATCACAGACAAAACCCCAGGTGAACCCACACTCCCAGTCACAGACTGGCAGGGTGGGTAGAACCTCCTTTGACTTAGCGGTGGCCATGACCACTGGGCCTGAGAGGAGAGGGCCTGAGGTCATATGACCTGGCTAAGAGGAAACTATGGCAGGGTCTGGCTGTATGGTCCCAGTGGGAGCACTCTGCTGAGGGCTGACAAAGGAGTCAGGCAGCAAGGCCAGTGGCATCCGTTCTGTTCCCCGTGTCTCTCCCTCTTGAAATAGGGAAGTTGTCACCTTCCCCAAAGAGGAAAGAGAAGGGAATACTATACTAATTGTCTGACCTTTGAGGACAAAGTTATTATAAAAATGGGGTCTTTGGAGAGGGAAGAAAAAGTTAAGAAGAATGAGGACTGTATCCGTTCATTCACCAACACATTCTGAAGGATGATCCAGCACATAAATGCCAGAGTCTGAGCTAGGACCAGGATCTACAAAGAGAGACACTGTATGTTTACTTTGTATGTTTACAAAGCACCCATACACAGACTCTACTTGAAGTGTGCTAAAGGAATAGGGAAGGGCATTTGAACTGGGCTAGGAAGAGTGAGTTGGGCAGCAAGCAAGCTCCCCTGTGACAGAGTTTGCCGAAGAGGAAGGCCAGACCAGAACAAAACAAGATAGCAATAACATGGCGAGGGGATTAGGGCACGTTGTAGGGCGCAGAGGACAGCTCTGCGTGAATGGACTTCTGAGCAGAGAGGAATGTCTTAGTGTTCCTACTGCGGAGGTGAAACATCATGATCAAAGCAACTGGATCGTTTGACTTACACTTCTGCACCATCGAAGGAAGGCATGACAGGAACTCAAGCAGGGCAGGAACCTGGAGCAGAAGCTGATGCAGAGACCATGGAAGGTGCTGCTCTCTGGCTTGCTCCCTATAGCTTGCTCAGCTGCTTGCATATAGAACTGAGGACCACCAGCCCAGGAATAGCACCATCCACAGTGGGCTGGACCCGCCTCAAACAATCACTAATTAAGAAAATGCCCTACAGGCTTATCTGCATTTTTTTTCCAAGACAGGGTTTCTCTGTGTAGACTCGGATGTCATGGACTTACTTTGTAGACCAGGCTGGCCTCTAACTCACAGCAATCCACCTGTCTCTGCCTCCCTGAGTGCTGGGATTAAAGGCATGTACCATGCTTGAAGGCATTTTCTTAACTAAGGTTCCCTCCTTTCCGATGATTTAATTTGTGTCAAGTTGACATAAAACCAGCACAGGGAGGAAAGCTATGAGAGAGGTAGGATGAAGCATGGAGGCAATTGGGAGGCTTCCATGTTTTTTAGCAAAACATAATCCAATTTGTTTCAGAAAGGTTATTGTGGCAACAAATTAGATAGGGGAAGGAAAGGGATAGGGAAAAAGAGAAGGCGGTAGAAAAAGACAGAAGCAGTCAGGCACACCTGTGATCCCAGCACTCAGGAGGCAGAGGCAGGTGGATCTCTATGAGTTCGAGGCCAGCCTGATCTACTGAGTGAGTCCAGGACAGCCAAGGCTGTGCACAGAAACTCCGTTTTGAAAAAGAAGAAAAGAAAAAGATGGAAGCAAACAGTAAGCGCTAACACCCTGGTCCAAGAGCTGGAACTCGGGGGAGGAGTCTGGTGCACGCCATTATCTGTAGAGAACTGAAGGAAAAAGGAGGCTGCGCTGTCTCACACTCATGGTCTGCTGACTGGACTAGCATCACCACAAAAACACACCCCTGGGTATGTCTATGAGGATGTTGCAGAGGTGGGAAGATTCACTCTGAATGGGAGGGGCTCCATACCATGGGTTGGGCTCCCAGACAGAATCAAAAGGAAAAGCCACGCTGTACACTAGCATCCTTCTCTCCCTGCTTTCTGACCGGGGACAGCAGCCCCAGGCCTTCCCTGCTAGGGTGGACCAGATCTTCTCGAACTGCCATTTGAAGTCCAACCCTTCCTACCTCAGGTCACTTCCTCTTAGGGGTTCGATCAAGAAAAGCAGCTGACGCACACAGACAAGGCGGTGGAGAAATCGATCGAGGAACATACCGAACAAAACCGAGATCAGCGCGGGGAAACTGCAGTGGGGACCAGGAGACACGCTAGCTAAGGAAGAAGATCTCCTTCCCCTCGCAGAGCTCAGGGCTGAGCTACGGCTTTATAACACTTGGGGCGTCTTCATTCAAACTTGTCCTACCACATTCCGCTGTTTCTAAGACCGCCTGGGCTGCCGGGAGTGACGGAGCGAAATGAGGACATTCGCACTGAAGAGGCCGGCTTCCTCCGTAGAGTAAGGATTCTCTAACTTTCCCCTGGAATGAAGGACAAGAGCATCTTTGGGAACCCCCTCCCTGCAACCTTACACAGGAGCTGCTTTGCAAGCATCTGAAGTCAACCTTCTTACTGATGAGCTTCTTGCGTTAAGCCTGTTTTAACAGCGGGCCTGCCGGGAGCTCCTCCCCCACACCAGCTGCTCCCATTAACCACCTGGCCATCGTCAATGCTTGCCTTTCTCCAGCCATCGGATCTTGGCAACGGTTAGCCCATGTGCTGGGGACATCCTCATTCCTCTCTGTAGAGTTTCAATCGATTTCTCAAAATCCCACTGAAGTCTATGAAACTTCCCTTTGTTTTCTGAGTGTGAACCTTCTCCTGTCTGCCATCCCTTGACTGTAGATTTGCTCCGTTAATTTTTTTTGTTTGTTGGTTTGTTCTGCTTTTGGTTTTTCTAGACATGGTTTGTATAGCACTGACTGTCCAGGACTCACTTTGTAGACCAGGCTGGCCTTGAATTTACAGAGATCCACCTGCCTCGGCCTCCCGAGTGCTAGGATTAAAGGCGTGCAGCACCAGTGCCCCAACTGTGTTAATATTTAAAAAAAAAAAAATATATATATATATATATATATATATATATATATATATATATATATATTGTCCTAATCATTTAGAGGAACAAGCAGAATTTTCTAGAAAGTTAAAGTTCTACCTTGGGACATCACTACTTAATTCATTCAACCAACCAATATTTACTGAGCATTTATTTACCATGCAATGAACACTGTGCTGTGAGACAGAGGGTTTTTTTTTAATTTAATTTATTCACTTTATATCGTGATTGTATCCCCTCCCTCATTTCTTCCCAGTCCCACCTCCCTCTCTTCCCCCATCCTCCTCCCCCAGTCCACTGAAAGAGCGCGTCCTCCTCCCCTACCATTTGACCCTAGCCTATCAAGTTTCATCAGGAACTACCTGGATCCTCTTCCTCTGTGGGCTGGCAAGGCCACCACACGGGATGGTGGGGGGCAGTGATCAAAGAACAGGCAACTGAGTTTATGGCAGAGACAGCCCCTGCTCCCCTTACTAGGGTACCGACATGGAGGCTGAGCGGCCTATGGGCTACATCTGAGCAGGGGTTCTAGGTCCTCTGCATGGGTGGTTCTTGGTTAGTGCATCAGTCTCTGCAGCCTTCCCCCCCACCCTCGGCCACTTAGTTTTTGGCTCTGTTAGTCTCCTTGTGGAGCTTCTTTACTCTCTGGGTCCTTTTATCTCTCTCCTCCTCTTCTTACGTAAGTCTCCGTGCACTCTGCCCGAAGTTTGGCTGTGAGTCTTGGCATCTGCTTCGATCCCCTGCTGGGTGGAGTCTTTGAGAGGACATCTATGTTTTATACAAATGAGAGAGAGAGAGAAAAAAAAAAGACATTCATTCCATGGGTCAAGAACACCTTTTGGGGTGGATAATTCATCCCACTTACTTGTTAGATGGGTCTCGCTAACATGGCTTCTTCTCTGTCTACTTTTCTAAACAGACACTACGCTCGCTACTTCTCTAGTTACTGCAAGAAAACACCTGAGAAGGGCGACTTGAGGAAGGGTTTGTTTTACCTCACACTTTGAGGCTCCATTGCGCCAGGGGTGGGGGATGTCAGAGCAAGTAGGAGCCCTGAGTGGTTGGTCACGTTTCATCCGCACTCAGGAAGCAGGAGAGATGAATGTTGGTGTTCATGTCACTCTCTCCTTTTTCATACAGTCTGGGACCTCGAGCCATGGCACGGTGCCACACACATTCAAGAAAGTCCTCCCAGTTCAGTTTGCCCCCTCTAGAAACTCCCTCACAACCTGCCCAGAGGTTTGACTCCCAGGTGATCCAGACCCTGTCAAGTTGGCAACCAATAGTAACCATGACAGGAAGAAATGAACAAAGTCTACAACATTTGTGTTGGCTCACAGCGTCCTTTGGGGCACGGGTGTTTAAAAAGAACTTTGCTTTTCCATTCCAAACAGGGTGTATGGTCCTTAGCCCAGGAAGAAGTTTGCCACTTACCAATCCCCTGCAATACTGCAGAGGAAGAGGCACAGGAACCTGTGCCTGGGAGAACAGTTTCGGGACATGGAGCAGAATGGCTTCAGGGGACAAACTAAGCCAATTTTCAGGGGTGGAGGGAGGAACCAAAGGTACAAAGAAGAGTATGACAAGTCTGGAGTAAGATGAGACCAGGTACAGAGCTGGGAGAGTTGAGCGACTGAGGACTAGAAGCAGCCAGAACTGAAAGGAGATATGGAGAGAAAGGTGAAGACATCCAGTTTTTAGTTTCATCTTCTGTTTTATCATGAAGAGAATAAAGTCTTGCCGTTGTACTCACTCTAAAAAATAAATTAATGAGAGGACAGCGCTTCTTTGTTTCATTTCTAATTGGAAAACCTACATGCTCCCGGTGAAAAGGTGGGGGTGGGGCACCCATAAAAGAAGTTTTGGTTTCTTTAAAAACTCAGTTATGTTATGTAAGTATGTTTTTGTTTTAATCCCAATTTTAGTGGGATTTTAGTTTGGGCTTTAGTTCATCCACAGCTGATAATTGTCTCCTGTGGGGTGTGGCCTTTGCCAGCTGCTAACAGCCTGCCTAGTGCTGCATGGGGAGGGGCATGGTCTAGGACTCTGAAGGGGACAGATATGACAGCCCAGGAAGAGAAGGTGAGGTGACATGGCACAGTGGCTTGGAGGAGATAGACAAAGGAGACTGCTTGCTGTGTTTGCTGTTGATGGAGATTGGTATTGACCCCAAAGAAAAGAACCCATCGACACAGGAGAAGTAACGTAACCTTCTTTCTCTCTTACCTAGGGCTAAGGGGTTGGTGGAAGAGAGGTAGAGGCTTAACTAAACCAGATGAAATAGTGTTAGAAGTGAGTATCAGAGAGTGTGGCCAGGCGGCTGGGAGCAGCAGGGATTTCCTTACCAGTGGATTGTGTAGCTAGCACAGCCAGTCTCTTGTTTTCTGTTCATCCTGACATCTCCTGATATTTGGGGGAAAGAACTGGAGAATCGTGCTTCAGGCCAGGCTTTTGAGCTGATTCTCAGTCCTCCATCAAAAGAATCTGTCCCCAATTTCGCCCCACACCTTCCCAAGAAGAAGGATCTTTCCCTGGGGGGAAATTCAGAAGAAATTGGAAGCTGCAGAAGAAAGACACAAGTCTCCTGAAGTGGAAGTCTCAAAGCAGCTTGCTGAGAAGCAGGAGCATGAAGAACGAGTGCTCCAAAAAGCTATCGGGGAGAACAACAGCTTCAGCAAAATGGCAGAGGAGAAACTGACCCACAAAATGGAGGCCAACACAGAGGACAGGGAGGAGCAAATGGCTGCCAAGATGGAGTGCTTTGCCAGAGGACAAGCACATTGAAGAGGTACAGAAGAAGAAAGAATCCAAAGATCCTGTGGGTGAGACCGAGGCTGACCAGTCTGTTCCAAGAAATGATTTTCTCCCCGACATTTTCCTGAATATCGAAAAACTGTACTGGCCAGGGTCAGTGACTTTTTCTCTCCCAACAAATATTCTAGAAGAAAATGCAGGACTGTAAAGGTAGACCCAGACCTTGAGATGTTTTAGGGGCACAAGGGGAGAAACTGAAAGTGTTTTACTCTTTTTTTTAAAGTATTGGTCTTTCTAACATAACTATTTTTCTCGTTGGGTCTTTTCCATTTAGCCATACTCAGTATACAGGGTTAATGGCTAGTTCTGGACCCTGTGGAAGACATTCATGAAGAGTATGTAATGGCTTCTTCCATCCTGTTGGATGCTGAATGTCTGTTTACTTATCATCCAAATTCTGTCCCAATTTCACCAGATGCTACTGTACTTGAATGGTGCAAAAAAAAAGAAAAGGAAAGAAAAGAAAGAAAGAAAAGAATGTCAACAGGCACCTGTGTTTGGCCAGCCAAAAGTAATCACTGCTAATGTTTGGGAGTTTTTAACTTGGTTGGTTGGTTGGTTGGAGGGTGGGTGGGTGGGTGGTCAGTCTTAGGCAAGATCTCACTATGTAACCCTGACTGTGCTAGAACTTACCATGTAGATCAGTCTGGCCTCGAACTCACAAAGATCTGCCTGCCTCTTCTCAAGTGCTAGGATTAAAAGTGTGTGACTTCATGCCAAGCCAACCTTGGCATGTGTACCTCTTTTTAGGCTTTCAAGCAAGCCCTGGATAGAGTTCAGTAAAATGTCATATATTAAAATAAACATGAAACTCCACCGCTTGGTCTCTCACCGTTTAATATAATACAAGCCTCTTTTTCTGGCAAGCATCTTTCATGAACAGTATCTGAGATTTCTGCTCCCCCTTCTATGTTTCTCCCCACATGTCTCTACAAGTAGGGGAGATGTCCAAGACCCAAGCTTACCCCATCCTCTGCTGCCATAGCAGAAGAAAGAGCTGAGGTTATAGGGTGCTTAGGATCAATAAATGAACTTTGGGAACCTGGGCACGGTGGTGCATGCCTGTGATCCCAGCACTCTGGGAGGCAGAAGCAGGCAGATCTCTGTGAGTTCAAGGCCTGCCTGGTCTGCAAAGTGAGTCCAGGACAGTCACGCCTATACAGAAAAACCCTGTCTCAGCAGGAAAAAAAAAAAAATTGGGGGATATCATTTCATTTTCATTTGTGTTTGTGGGTTTTGTTTTTGTGTTTAGATTTAGTTATGTGTGCAACTATTTTGCCTACATGTAAGTACATGAACTGTATAAATGAACGGTGATCATGAAATTCAGAGGAGAGAGTCAGATCCCCTGGAACTGGAGTTAGTGATGGCTGTAAGTCACCATGTGGGTGCTGGGAACTGAACCCAGGTCCTCTGCAAGAACAACAAGTGCTCTCATCCAAAGAGCCGGGGCATCTCTCCAGGCCTGTACTTGTGGTTTTTAAGACAGGATTTCCTGTGTCTCAGTTTGGCCTCAAGCTCACTATATAAAAGGAGCTGATGTCAAATTTGTCATCCTCCTGCCTCCACCTCCCAAGTACTAGGAAATGAAATTGGAATAGAAGAAATAAAATGCATGTACTGAGCTAAGGGTGAATATAATCCCAGTACTTCAGGAGCTGAGGCAGGAGGATCTCAAATTTGAAGCCAGACTTTCTCAAAAACTGTGTGTGTGTGTGTGTCTTGTCTGTCTGTCTATGTGTGTGTGTGTATCTATTGTGCCTGTTTATGTCTGTGTGTCTGTTTGTACATGTTTCTACATGTTTATATAAGTGTTTATATGTCTACATGAGCTATAAAATCGTACCAGGGATACTGCAGGCTTTCTGTATAGCTGAGGTGATATACTGAACATTTATAGTATCTCCATACATGGGAATGTTACATGGGAAGGTATAAGCTTACAGACATCTATCCTACAAGCAATGAGTACAAACTAGACTGTTTATTCTTTTCTGCTCTAGCCTTCATCCAAGTTGGGAGTTTAAGCAACTGAGAGCAGGTGTTACTTCTTTGGCTTGTCACTGTGCAGCATCTTGAGGACTATAAGTGTTCACTGTCCATTAATATTCCGGCTGCCGCCGGTTCTCCTGGAGCTGGCTAATGGGCCACAGAACAACCACAGCTCCTAAGTGACAAGGCACTTCTTATTCAAGTGGTGCCTGGGGTCCCTCTTGAAGACACCAAGTAAGAGCTCTTCCCAATTAAAATGTTCCAGATGAAGACCATGACGTATTCCCTAGGGAGGGCACTGGCTGCTCAAGAGCTAAAAGGAATGCATTTGCCTCACAGCTTCTCATTCTACTGTCCTTTAAATGGGAAAACAATTATTTTCATCATCCTCAGCAGGAAGTTGCCCAGAGCCAAAACAGGTTCTCTGGGCATCCTTGAGGGACCTGGACCAAGGGGAGAGTGGGCCCAAGAGTTTCTGCCTGATGCAATATGAGTACATTCCCCAGTAAACATACTCCTTGTGTCTTAGCTCAAGATGACAAATCTAAAAGTTTAGGAAAACAACCCTAAACGGTGCTCTACTTCAGCTTCAGAAATGAGAGACAGACTGAGCCCATGCTAGCCCAGCTTAACACCCAGGAACCAATGAAGACCTCGTGGGCACATGGATTCCCCTCTGGCAGACCCAGGCCTTCTGTGGACATCCTGCCACCCGCACACAGGGCCCACCAAAGTGCCCTCACCCTCAGCCTTGCCTTTGGTTTAGCTTTAAATACTCCTGTAAAAGGCCTTTTCCCCTCTGACATCAGAATCCTTCGTAGAGACTCTAACAATGTGTTTCATTAGCAGCGCTCAGAATCCAGCCTCGGCTGGGCTGAACCTCAGTGTACAGTGGGGACCTAAAATGACTATCAGCTCCTGCAAGCTCACTTTGATCTTAAACAAAATCCATCACGTGACATATTTGAGGAGATGGAGCTGTTGCTGTGGAAGAGAATGGTTTAAAAAGAAAATAGACAAGTAACAGGTTATACAGAAGTCTGGAAGAATCACAAATGCCCTGGCATCAAATTGCACCTGTGGCTCTCTGCTCTGGGCGGTTGCCTTCTTGTGATCTCTCTGTTTACCACGTCCTCCTTAACTGTAGCATTTGTGACCACTCCAGCCTATAACTGTCTTTGATGTTCGTGGCACCTTTCTCTCCAGATTCTCTTCCTTGTTCTCTAACTAGTCTTCCACTGTCCTACTCATAGACAAGCCATTCCTGAGCGCTGCGCTCCTCAGGCTCTGCACCTGGGCTTGTCGCAAATGCCCTCCTAGAATATTAAACAGCACCCACTGACATCAGAGACACAAGAGAGACCCAGCCTGTGGCAGCTCATACAGTCCTATGAGTTAAATGGTTATCTGTAGGGGGAAATTCCTAGATGTGTGTCTCTAGTCCTGGCCTATATACCATCGATGTCCCCATAGATTGACTGTTGTGGAGAACTCTCAAACGCAACACGGAGAAACTACATCAGCCTTATTCTTAAATCCTTCTGTGCCTTCTTGTTCTGTGAGCATCCTTATCTACCCATCATTTGAGTAGTAAACTTGAGTCCATGCTCAGGTCCTTCTGTTGGCTTCCTATATACAGTTTGTCAACATCTGTCTCCATCAAGAATTGAGTTTGGCTGCTAGACAGAAACAGATGGAAATCACAGTGTGTTCAAGGGGGCGGAGGGATACCACGTCTCATGTAGTGTAAGGCTCAGAGGTAGATATCCAGGGTTCACTGCTGGGCTCATTGTACCCTTAGCCCCTGTACTCTGTCCTTCTTCTCTGCCATGTTCTCCAAAAGCTCCCACCCTTTAGAGCCTATCACAGATATAAGATGGTGGTTTCCAATTTCCAGGAACAAAAGAGAAGAGAGGCCATAAAGGCAACTCCATCTGAGGGAACCTCCCTTAAGAGCACCCACCACCACCTATCAGATATCTCGTTAGTACTCCTTCACGGGAGCTGCAGTAATTTCAACCTTCATGTGGTCTCTTCACTCCTCCCAACAACATATACGGACTGTTCATTAACAGAAACAATAGGACAGCTAATTGGAAGGCAAGATGGAAATCAGTGTCATTCATTCTACTTTTTTAATATCTTTCAGATTTAACCTCCCACCAAACCCAGTTCTGATTGATCCTCTGCATTTCTGCTCAGTTTTTTCCCAGTCAGACCAACTGTCCATCATCTCTGCTGCTCAAAAACCCACTATGACCCTAGGTTGTCTTTTTAAAATACATATATGGTCGGATCACTCTAACATTAAATCTTTCAGGGGTTCCCCTTTTGGCCTTAAAAATAAAAGAACAAGCTGCTCTACAGGGTTCCTAAGCCCTTGCAATCTGCCTCTGAGCACTTCTGGGCCTCCTCTCTCCTCCCTTTTCCCAGAGCTCTGTGCATACCATTTCTTTTTCACTCAGCATCTCGGTTTACTCAGATTGCCCCAGCTTTGTCAACGCTGCTGGCTCTAGTTCTGTCAGCTACCTGGGCATTTTCAAATGTGATCAGTGATTAGAGATCCAAGGAAGTGCCCCCACAGCAAGGCCACCTGTTCCTACGGTGAAAAGAGTTAGCCAGATACATTCTTTGTTACACATGTATAAATACCACTCTTTAAGACACAGCAACCCTGCCTCTTCTTGAGAAAGAAGAACCAATCGGTTCAGAAAGACTAGAATATGCCACCCAAGATCACTGGCTGAGGGCCAGGAAGATGGCCGTCAGTAAAGGGCTAGCTTCGTGAGCATACCTACCAGAGTTTGATTTCCCCCAGAACTCAGTTTCTTTAAAAAAATACAGATGTGGCGGTACATACTTGTAATTCTAGAGTTGAGAAGACAAATCGGTGGATCCCTGGACTCACTAGCCAAGCAGCTGGTGGCAAGTTCTAGCCCAAGGAGATGTTGTAGACAAAACAGTTGGGCGACATCTGAAGAACGACAGCTGAGGTTGTTCTCTGGCCCCCGCATGTGCGAGAGAATATGTAGATATACCCCTACATACATGAACACACAGACAAATACATACACATGAGATCATTGCGCTGAAGGCAATTCATGAGAAGATACAGGAAAACTCTCTCCCTCCATTTGCCTGAAACCAAAGGCTTCTGGCAACCCTTTCATTTTAGGGAGAACAAAGAGGAGCCGCTGGAGACCACTTTGGATGCTCATCAGCCTGGAGAAGATACCAGAAGTCTACATTAACAGGTGTCGCTAACCAGGCTTTACCCAGCACTTATCCACCCTCTGACAAGTTGCTGGCCCTAGAGAGCCACAGCTCTTTTCCTTTATCTCATCACTTCTCTGAAAATGTACTGTTTTTTTTTTTAATTGAAAACTGTATATGAGATACTTCTTGAGATTTGCCGAGTCCCCAGGTGCCAGCCACGTATGTGTGAAATGTACACATTAGACATTTCAGGAGCTAGGCAGATGGCACAATTGGTAAAGTGTTTGCTATACCAATGTGAGGACCTGAGTCCGATCCCCAAAGCTCACATTTAAAAAGCTGAGCACCGTAGTACATGCATATAATCCCAATTCTGGGGAGGGAAAGACGGGACCTCTGCCCAGCCAATCTAGCCAAACAGGCCAGCTCTAGCCTCAGTGAGAGGACATCTCAAAAATCAAGGGAGAGTGGCTGGGCAAGACACCTGATCCCTTA
Source organism: Meriones unguiculatus (assembly GCF_030254825.1). Lineage (NCBI taxonomy): Eukaryota > Metazoa > Chordata > Mammalia > Rodentia > Muridae > Meriones > Meriones unguiculatus. The sequence continues at coordinate 59,583,138 of NC_083366.1, forward strand.
CTTTGGTCTTTATATTTCCATGCACACTCTCACACACACACATGTACACATGCTCACACAAAGTTTCTTGACAGTCTGACTTTACTGCAAGAATCCACTTCAACTTACAAAGGATAAAAATAATAATAATACATTTCTAACGCTACCGAAGAAGAAAGCTGTGTGGAAGTCCCCCGTCATCTCTTGGGCACAGGAGCCCAAACTTCCTGACATCTGAGAGGAGAAAGGGGAAGGTGCAACCTTGAGCTTAATGGATCTGTCTAGTCAACCAACGTGAGCCGCTTACAGGCGAGAGCAGGCCAAAGGAAAAGTGAAGAACGTTGGCATGAAAGGCAAGTTGTGAGAGAGGAGCCGCATCCTAGACATCCTGCGGGACCCTGTAAAATACACCCCGCAGCCTAGATTCAGGGCTGAGATGTGAGGCTTGCGAGCAGGAACAGAAAGACAACTAAGAGGCCGGTTCAAGCCTAATGTGATAGAGCATTCCTCTGTTTTCTCAAAACCAGGGCTACTTCTGTAGAGAGACAAGGAGAGAGAAAAAACCATAGTCAAGAGTTACCGCTGGGTAGCCAAGGATGAAGATAACACAAAGTGATGTGCTCATAGCACCCTGAGCACAGACCCTCTGGCTACGGGAGACCCCTGTGGACAGAGTCTATTTTACCATCTGTCTACCAGCAACTTGCTGGGAGCCTTGCATGGACCTCACGTGCCTGCTCAGGGTTGCCCCTTTCACTGCACATAAATGCTGTCAGGGAACTGGCCTCTCACGGCCTCCCACCCACTGGCAGCACCTCCCCCCATACTAACACTTAACTACTTTCGTCACCAGGAAGGAGGTTGGTAAATGAGCCAAGTGTCCTGGAGAGAGAAATAGAATGATCACCAAGGCTGCCCAGTGAGATACTGCTGAGAGCACACATCAGCTGTCTGCCAGTTTGTGTCACCAGAGCTCTGTGGGAACATTCTTTTTAGAGATGCTGGTGGCGGCAGGGAACCAAACCTTTAGGGTGTGTGCGTGTGTGTGTGTGCGTGTGTGTGTGTGTGTGTAACATTTCCCTTTGTTGCTTCTCCATTCCACAGTCTTAAAATAGGAGTAAAACACCCCATGTTTTAACCACAGTGATGAAAGAGAAATAGAAGATGGGTCAGGAAAGTTCCAAAAGTCTCCTCCATTGCACCCCAAAGCAAATTTTTTTGTGTGTGTGTGTGTATATGTGTGACAAAGAGTAGATAAATAGTGGAGGGAAAATAAATTCAGAATTTGGAGAAAAGGCTGAATCACCAGATTCATCAGTCTTAACTTGCCCTGACATCTGCAGAGGCTTTACAGCCCGGGGATGTAAGTGTGTTCTGGGGTACCTACAATGGGTCATCAAGGCTAGAACACTTCAGTAGAGAACACTCCAGACTCCATACATCACAGCCCATAGATGACCAGCGCTGTCCCTAGGTACCGTTTCTGAGACCTTCTAACAGCCTGAGGCCAGCCAGCTCCAACTGGCCACATACACTGACGGTGTTTTGCCCCCCACCCCCACCCCCATCTTTCTTCTCCTCGTTGTACATCTTCGGTGTTCCTTGATGAATAACATGGCAGAGAGCCCAGCACCCTAGAGAACATTTGACGACTATTGCTTCACAGGGGGAAATTATCCCCATTATCACCCATTTCTAGGTTAATGACTGAGACCCATATATCAAAAGCCAGATTATTAAAAAAAACGCAGGTCTGGGTGTGGTGGCGTTCACCTATAATTCCAGTGCTTGGGAGCTGAGGCAGAAGGATCACCAGGAGTTTCAGGCCAACTTAGGCTACATAGCAAGACAGTTTTGAGAAAAGGGAAAGAGAAAATTGGAGGGAGTGAGAGAGAGTGAGAGTGAGAGTGGCCCCTCTGCTGGTTTGTTTGTTTGTTCTCATTCTGTTTTGTTTCGTTTTGTTTTTCAAGGCAGGATTTCTCTGTGTAGCCTTGGCTGTCCTGGACTTACTTTATGGACTAGGCTGGCCTCAAACTCACAGAGATCTGCCTGCCTCTGCCTCAGTGCTGGGTTTACAGGCATGCCCCACCACACCCTCTGCTCTGCTGTTTTTCCCATTCCACATTCCACAGTTTCGTGTGTCCTGAACACTAAAATTATTTAACACCCAGCCAGTTCCTCTGATGACACTTTAACTGTAGCCAACATTTCCACTCTTTTCTACCCAAGCTGCTACCTGGAGGCTCTTTGCTTAGCGGTAAGGTCTTAGATGAGTCTTTATCCATCTCTGGACGTGCTGAGGTCGTCAATGAAGCTGTAATGCAGAAGACTTGGAGCTGGGTCCACAGCAGTTGAAGACAGAGTAAATCATGGGTACCTCTGACCAGTTTGGAATAAGACCAGATGCAAATCAATAAAATGCAGCAAAGATGGAACTCATCTCTCCCCTCGCACATGCTTCCGCCCCGAGAGGACAGTTTAAGAAAAGGTCTCACACATGCTTAAGAGGAACACACAACACACAAGGGTGCCGCTGTATGCTGAGGTATTGCTTAACTTCCTCTCTTCACATTCGTCTGTTAGACACTGTGAACGGCTGAAAAGTGAAGGAAGACAAAGGTTTCTACACCGGGGCCCACCTGGGCCTGCTCTGAAGCTGAGGCACTCGTGGGAGGTCACCCTCTCTACCCAACTGAAAGAAGGCAAAAGTGGGTCCTGGAAGATGACTAAGATGACTCAGTGAACAGGGTGTTCACCACACAAACGTAAGGACCCCAGTTCAGATCTCCAGCACCCATGTAAAGAGCTAGACAACCGTGTGGGCCCAGAATACCAGGACTAGGAGGCAGAGACAGGAGGATGCCTGGAGCTTGCTGGCCAGTCAGTGAGCTCCAGGATCAGTGAGAGAACCTGTCTGAAAAATGAAGTGGAGAGCAATAGAAGATGCTCAGCCTTGACCTCTGGCCTCCACACACACCGACCACCACCACCCCTAGCACACACATTCTTAAACAATAAAAGAGATTAGTTTAACGGTGTGAGAGGCACTGTACGGAAAGAAGCATGCGTCTTGGTTGGAACAGATTCCTATAACAAAACACAAAGCAAGCAGAGAACCCACGCACAGGTTGAGAGTATGATAACGTCTTTCCCACTTGCATGGCAGGCTCTCAGGGGATGCGCAGCTGGTTCTCAATCAGGGTGCTGTGAGTTTCAGCTTCTGCATCACCTTCTAGGGGCAGAGACAGGACAACAGAGAATCACAACTTGAAGACAGGCGAATGGATAACAGAAACAGCTAGTTAATAAAACTTAATGATATAACTCTCTCTAGAACCACTTCTAAGCCTCAAAGACTCAAAGTCTCCTTCAGTGGTTGGGAGAACCCAGGGCAAGAGAGCTCTTGCTTTCAGGCAAACAGGAGGAGTGCCTCAGCTCAGGAAGCCTTCCCATTTCAATAGCCTAGCCTAGTCTTCCTTAGCAGTGACTGAGAGAAGAACCCTTTGTGTTTCAGTGGCCCCGCCAGAGCAGTGACTAAGAGCAGAGGAAGTGACCTAGATAACAGTTTCCCTCCCTTCTGCCATATCAAACAATGAACCATTCTTTTCACCGTGCTGGGTTCTGTGAAAAGAGGACTATCTACTCATTAAAGTGTCTACCTGGGGCTTTACCCACTGTTTGAAAGCAGAGAGTACAGGACGTGGGGAGAATGAGGAACTGAGTCAGTTCTGCATTTTCCTTGGTTTTCCTCCAAAATGGTGGGAAGGAGAACAGATACCTACCTGTGAACAGAGCACTGAGTCTTCGCCATTTCAAGAGTTTTTACATATCAATTTGTTTTCTAGTGTGAGCTCCACAGGCTTCCTGAGGGAGCCATTTATTAATACTTCATTCACCACGGAGAATGCAAACAAAGCAGGCCAAAGTTGCCATGCCTGATGCAACTTCTCTCAGGGCTGGTCCAAGGGCTGATGCAAAACTCCAGGGAAGCCTCAGAGCTCTATCCACAGAGGGGGCCTGAGCCAGGAGGGCTGAGCTAGGGGAGAAATTTCCTTTTTGCCTTCTACCTTTGCTTCGAAGTCCCTGGACCTTTCTTTCTCTTAGCTATGTGTGAATTACCACACTTAAATTAGAAAACCAAAGCGGTGGAGAAGGCCATTGAAAAGGTGAGCCTTTTTGTGTTGCTGGCCCTGGTGAACAAAAGGTTGTTTTAAGGAAGCAAGCACTAGGCTGCTTGCATCCATGCATCCTTCCCTCCATGTCAGGCTCTTTCTCTCAGCAGGGGCGGCAGGGGATGGTAAAAATAGTCTCAGAGACCATTATCATGAATCCAAAATTTCTAGAACCGGCCTGCTTCTTCTTCTTCTTCTTCTTCTTTTTTTTTTTTTTTTTTTTTTTTTTGTATTTGCACAAGCTATTAAGAAGCATTAGAGCATTTGTGTCCCTGCCCTGGTTTGGGGAAGTTAATAAACACTTACTAAATGACTGGAGAACAATCAGGCCGCACCAATGTTTTCCGTAAAAGACAGCAACCCCTCACACCTTGCTTAGGCAACAATGATTCGGCTAAAAAAAAAAAAAAAAAAAAAAAAAAAAAAAAAAAAAAACAAAAACAATGAGGTGCGAGAAATATACATCACCACTGCACAAAAAGGTCACTGCATCCTTGCCATCCCCAGCCTTCCTGGTAAGAAAGAACGGCAGAAAACATTCATAGAGAGTATTGTTTTCACTCAGCCATATCTCAGGAAACCTTAAGACTGACGTGGACTGAGCATGGAAAGTTCCAGACACCGGGTTGTTATTTTTTTTTTTTCAAAGAAAACCAGCTCTACAGGCTAAGTAATGAAGTGTTGGGCCCCTAAACACATCACCTCCCAGGAAAACCCCTTAAACTTGGGCAGAATCCTTTCTTTATTCACCTGTGGTCTTTCACCAGAACTTGACGCCACCAAAGGCTTCCGAGCAATAACCCGTCAGAAATGGCCCTGGACTGGTTCTTGGTCTAATGCTGACAAATATCCAAGTATACAGGAGACAGAAAACAGTGTCAATTGTTTGTCGGCTCAGGAGAGTAACAGGGCGTTTGCTGTTGCTGTTGCTTCTGCAAATTTAGCAGACATATGTTCATCTCATTTTTCTCTTCGAAGTGAATTCCAAGTTTTATTTCTGTGGTATCCTGTCTCCTGTCTTCTGAGGTATCATGAAAGCTTGGGCAGAGAAAATCCAGTTTAGGTTGATTTTTTTAAAAATTCATCTTCTAAATGCAAATTACAATGACGGAAGATGTGGGAATCAAACAGGGGTTCATTTCTAAATGATCTCATCTCAAGTTGAACCCAGGGCACTAAATCCCAATCTTTTTGATGGGACCACACACTTGTACCTCTATGGCATCCTCCTCTGATTACTACAGCCATCCTGAACAGAAAGGGGAGTGGGTTACTGGGATATGTCACTTCAGTATCAAACAAGAATTGTTTGGGCTGGAGAAGCAGGTTAGCTGGTAAAGACAACTGTCACTAGACCTGATCATCAGAGTTCAATTCCAAGGACTCACATGGTGAAGGGAGGGAACTAACTTCCATAAACTGTCCTCTGACCTACACACACACAGAGAGAGAGAGAGAGAGAGAGAGAGCAAGCAAGAGAGAGAGAAAATAAATTTTCAAAAACTCTTAATAGTTTGTGGGAAAAAAAGGAAGGAAGGAAGGAAGGAAGGAAGGAAGGAAGAAAGAAAGAAAGAAAGAAAGAAAGAAAGAAAGAAAGAAAGAAAGAAAGAAAGAAAGAAAGAAAGAAAGAAAGAAAGAAAGAAAGAAATTAGACCTATCTAGGAATGGGATAGAAGGCCCCAAGTGAGCGGCCATTAGGAAAAGGTCAAAATAAGAAACAGAGAGGAGAGTGTCTTGCTCACACTTCCACAACTTCAGGGACTCTCTCACACACTCAAGGGAGACACGAAAAAACAAACAAGCAAACCAAACCCATGCAAGCTTAGGACACACACTCTCTGCACATACAGTCTCCCTCGCTCAGGGATACCATGTGGTACCTTCGTATGTGGTTCACTCTCCTTATATAGGGATACTCCCTCTCCTCATGCAGGGCTCTTCTCTCATGCAGCATTCTGTAGCACCTTGCCCTCACAAGGAGCATGTAGTGTCTTCACTCCCATGATGCCCCTCTCCTCATGTCATGGCTTTCCTCCCATGGTGACCTCTCCTCTTAGCGTGCTCTCTCCTGTATAATGCTTTCTCCTCAGGGCACTCCCTTCATGCCGTGCCCTCCCTCACACGCTGCCCTCAGCCACAGTGGGGGCATTCCCCTCAAGCAGTTATAGCCTTCAAGATAAAAAATCGTTCTACAGAGGTGCCAGTCAAATTTAGATGTTTAGAACAATCGCATTGAACTCTTTGGAACTAGAGATATGAAGAAAATAGACCATAGTCATTCTTTGATAGGCTGTGTGCTTTTTTTTTTTTTTTTAATACAAATCAGGGCTTTAGAAACCTGGGAGGGGAGAGAATCTCAGCACAAGGGTTCAGGATGTGGTGAGTCATCCCAACTTGCCACTAAAGACGCTCGGAGCATCTTAGATTTGAGGTAGGTGTTTCCTCCTCGATTCAGCCTCATATTTCCATGACTCGCCCCTTCCTTCTTTTTACTCCTCCCTATATATTGCTCTTGTGGGTCTATAAATAAGCTTATTGTGTCCTGGGTTTTTGAATGTTGGCATCTGTGTCCAGCCCTATGGTATGAGATTTCATTCTCTTTCCTGATGTTGAACTGAGGCGGTCCTCAACTGAAGTTTCAAATTGTGACATTTTCATAACCCTGGGAGTAAAAGGTGGAACTATGCTAACAAGTAGAATGTTCGAGGTTTGCTCTAGACTTCCCTTAACTGCATAGTTCTTGAAACTTCTGTAGTGGTAAGGTTTGTGGCTTCTTATAGTTCCCATAAAGTCAGAGCCAGCATTCCTAATAACAAAAGACAGGCTGCCAGGCTCAGTGGCATGGACCTTTTTATCCCAGTACTCAAACGTGGCAGTCAGAGGGAGGAGGAACTCTGTGAGTTCAAAGCAAGCCTGGTCTACATAGCAAGGTCTAAGCTGGCCAGAACTACCTAGTTATGCCCTGGCTCCAAAAAAAAACAAAAAGAAAGGCTAGTAAGAGAAAAGTAGGCCCAATTTAATTCATCTAAATTTTATGCATACGAGCACTCAAGGAAAACTGTTTTAGAAGCATGGACGACAGTATAGAAATTCAACTGGACAAAAGGCCTGGATGTCCTGGTGATTGGCTAGAAGGGCCCCCCACAGCCTCCCTCTTTTCTGTCCCAGGTATTCCTCAGCAGCCAGCCCTCTCCTGGTAAGACTTCTGATGGTCTTTCAGCCAGGGTATTTGGCAGCAGCATTTCTCTGCTGCCATCTTCAAGATGTCAAGATCGGGAAAGCCAGCCCAGCCTCCTGGCTCCTGAATCCTCCAGGTCTTGTTCAATCCAAAGTACTTTGGGGCAGCACTTTCTGAACCCCAATGCCTTCAGACTAAAAGGATGTTCTAAATGTGGGGGATGTGAGAGAGGGTCTAAGAAGTCTTAGTCTGTAACAGAGAAGCAAGAATGGAGTCAGGCATGTTGGCGCACACCTGTAGTCCCAGCACTCTGGAGATGGAGACAGGACGCCCAGTACTTTGAAGCCAGCCTTGGCTACATAGCAAGTTCAAGGCTTGCTTGGACTACATGAGAACCTGATTCCAAAACTAAGAGGAAGGGGATAAAGAGGTAGAGCAATAGGAAGAGGAAGACTGAAAGGAGGAAGAGAAGGAAGGGGAAGAGAAGTTCTAAGGAGCAAGAAGCAAGGAAAGAATTTTCTTTTTCTTCCTTAAAGTTATTTTGTTTTTAGTCCCTACCTGTCTGGCTGTCAGTCATTACTGGGACCTCTGTCTCACTCCCAAGTACTGTGAAGTACAAGGTTATGGAAAAGCAAGCAGACAGAAGGAAGGTGCCAGGAGGCTGGGCCATGGAAGGGCACCATCATGGCCAGTGTTCCTCATAGCCCCTGCCTCTGTAGTTTCTTTGTCTCCAGCCACCCATAGGTCCCCCTGATCCCTTATAGCATAAGCAACTTGCCATAATCCTCAGAAGCCACTGGACACAAGAGGGGCTGTCAGGGAGGAAAAGCCTTCCTCTGTCCTCGGGTTCAATAACTGGGGGTGTGCAAATTCAACTGGCAAAAGATAGATTAGCCCAGAGGACTGGGGGAACTGATTTAATTAGGTATAAATGCACTGGAATCCACAAAGAACTGTGTCTCAGGAGGGTAGTTAGAATCTGGGTTTATTTACCATCTTAATAGGGGCTAGGAAAAGGAGTACTTTTGTGAGAAGGGGGAGAAGAGGAGGGATACTCAGAGAAAAGCAACAGACCTTTTGGAAAGATAAACGGACCCTTAGGAGAATAGATGGGAGATGTAATGTGGCTGTGATAATATCGCGTGTGGTGCTGATTTCTGGTCTCCAAAAAGAGATTAGAATTGCTTCTGGGGCAGGGATTTATGACAATTGGGGATGGGGGTGTCTGCTTTTAGGCAGATAAGACATTATGGGAAGCCAAATGCCTTTAGCTCAAAATAACTTTTGTATACCACCGTGGCTTTTTCTAGACTCTTTTGCAGACGGATCCACCCATGCTTGGAAACTGGAGAGCCTGTCGCTCCTGTCAGCTTTACAGAACCTCCAATGGCCCACTCACCAGCCGACACCAAACCAATTCAACTTTTTCAGCGTGCCGATTTTCCCTCATCCCTTTCCCTCTTCTGAACCTCCAGCTAGACCCTACCCAGAGGACTTTCAAACAAAGCGCCAGAAGGGCTTATCTTCTGGATACCAACAACTTGTGCTTTGTCCTGGGAGCACAAAGACTTTGTCCCCCCCTCCCTCCCCCACGCAGAAGGTGAAAATGCAATGAGAATAAAAGTAACGTTCAATGATTTTTCTCTCAAACACAGCAAAGGAATGACTTCACGTAAAGGCTCTACCTTGGCTGTATGTGGGTTTCCACCACACTGTTTTATTGCGTGCCTGAAAATACCATCATACTGTTTAGATCGTTGGCAAAATTATTTCAAATTCATGACACTCTGCCAAAAGCACCTTATTTCAAGTGCTATATCCCCTGAACAAGCTGCAAGCTGCTGATACTGCGTGCGCAAAATGCTTTGTGTCCCGTCAAACATATGGTAGGTGTGGAACAATTGCCTCTTGGATCTAAATAGCAGCACGTGAGTCAATGGGAGGGAACGAAAAGGGAGAAAGGAATGTTTCTTAGGAAGAGGCCTCTCAGCTGAGGCAAGACATGATCGTGGCCTGGTGTGGTGGCTCATGCCAGGAATGCCTGCCCCAGGGGGGCCTGAGGTAGTTGGCATTTGAGGCTACCTAACAAGTTCTAGGCCAGCCTGGTCTACAAAGTAAGATTCTGTCTCAAAAAGAATGGTGGGGGTGGGGCTGGGAGATGGTTCAGCCAGTAAAGAGCTTAAAACACAGGCAGGAGAACATGATTTAGCCGGGTTTGGCTTGTGCCTGTGACCCCATTGAGGGGAGGCAGAGGCAGGAAGACACTGGGGCTCACAGGCTAGCCAGTATAGCTAAACAGTAAGATCCTGGCTCACTGACAGACCTTGTCTCAAAAACAAAACAAAAAGTGGAGAAGTAAAAGAGGGACCCCCCTGACAGAGACCTCTGGCCTCTCTTGTGCACATGTGCCCTCATCACATGCGTACACGTATTAGGATGCACACACACACACACACACACACACACACACATACACACACACACACACACACACACACACACACACACGACATACACACATGACATACTTGCAGCCTCATCAGAAAATGCATCAGAGGACAAAACCAGCTAATAGAATACAGAATGCACAGGTACATCTGAGTTTCAGAGAGCTAGTAACATGTTTTGGTATGTGTGTACCATACAATATTTGTGATATGGCTGGTTACACCAAATTAATGCTTTTTCCATTGTTTGGACAGACTAATCTGGGAATCCCTAAACTGTTCCTTGCTGTATCTGCCAGCCTGGTGTTCATGAGATGAGATCAAAGTAAACAGATAAGTTACCTGTTCCCAAGGTCAGGAACTAAATGGCCTGACTTCCGCCTCTGGGCCCACATGGTGGAGGAGAGAGCTGATGCTCACCATGTTGTCTTCCGGAATGCTGTGGCACAGGCACACGTGCATACACACACACACAAATAAGTAAATAACTACAAATATAATAATAATCAAATTGAATCTGATAACTCTTAAGCACCAGCTTAAGAAGTTGGTAGCATGGCCACTGAGCTGATGAAGGAGGCCATGGTTGAAATCACAGCCTGCACTGCTTTGCACAGCAGCAAACAGGAGCCAGGGCTGGCACTGCCATGGCAAGAGGAGATGCCGTGCTCCAGCCATGAGCTGCTGGACCAGCATGTCCTGCTGGACCAGTGTGTCCTTGGCTGGAAAGGTTTTTTATCCTTTACAAGTTCCTCTTCAGTGTACATCCCAAGGCCCATTCCTGTATCCTAGCTCTTTTTTCTTCTCTACTCCAGCCAAAAGCTGAACTCACAGCCCTCCCCAGCCCCAGCTTCTCATCTCTTGGGCGGCACTGGTCTTCATAGGCTTCATAGTCCTTGGTGCCATTTTCAACATCATTCTCTTTTCCTTTCCTGTAAAGAATTAATTTTCACACTTCAACTTTTCTTTTCTTTTCTTTTCTTTTCTTATTTTTTCTTTTCTTTCTTAAATAGAATCTCACACAAGCCCAGGTGGCCTTGCTGTGCATCAAAAGATGACCTTGAACTTCTGATCTTTCTGCTTCCACCACCCTAGAGCTGGCATTACAGACATGCACCGCCATCCCCAGTTTTATGCTATGCCAGGGATCAAACCCAAGGCTTCTTGAAGGCTAGACCGGCTCCATCCCAAGACCCAGTGTCCCTTCCTTCCTTCCTTCCTTCCTTCCTTCCTTCCTTCCTTCCTTCCTTCCTTCCTTCCTTCCTTCCTTGTTCTCCCATCCTTCCTTCCTTTCTTTCTTCTTTCTTTCTTCCTAGACTTGTAAAGGTTATCACTTGCACATACCCCTTTTCAATGAAACTACAATTCCCCTGGGTTGCCCTTCACCCCTCAAAGTACAACACACACACACACACACACACACACACACACACACACACCCCTGACAAAGTCAAAGCCAGCCAGGCTTTTTCTCTGAATCTCTCTCATTATTGTCATTCCCATTAAAAAAAAAAAAAAAAGTTTCCATGGCTTCCAGCTTCCTGCAGTTAAATCTAGACCTCTTTTCTGGCTTTTCACAGCCCTTCATAATAAAGCCCTGCTCTGCCTAGAAGCTTCCGTTCCTTCTATTTCCTGACTGGCAGCCTCTTCAATAGCAAGCCTCCTGACCTCCCATCTGAAGAACCCGTCAGTCTCACTCCCAGCTCCACCACACTTTCCCCCACTGAGAACAAGGTTGCCGCTGGCTGTCTAAAGCTTGTCCATTTGTTAAAGACAAGCCATTTCCCTTTCCATCCCAGAGATGTCCTTGCCTGACCCAGCCCACTGGAATCTCTCCAGACAGTCTTTACCTTACCACTAAGTACTGTAAGGATAAAAGGATAAAATTGGGCTGGGGATGCAGCTCTGTTGCTATCAGTGTTTGCCTAGCATACGTGAAGCCCCAGACTGGACCCCTAGCACAACATGGGGTGTGGTGGCACACACAATCCCAGCACCAGGGAGACAGAGGTAGGAGGATCCAAAATTCAAGCTCATCTTCAGCTGTGTATCAAGTTTAAAGCCATACTTCGATATACACTTCCTGTCTTAAAAAAAAAATCCAATAAGAGGCAATGTCATTTTCATGAGACCCTAACACCCTAGCTAGCAAAAAGAATATTGTACAAGGAAGGTCTAAACTAGATCCCATCCAAGGATGGTCATTTTTTAAAGTGACTCTAAGTACGGGGTTGAGGGAAACAACAGACGATTAGGAAAACACAACAACTGTTCAAGTAAGGAGGACCTGAAGTGAAATGACACCAACAGAAAGAAGAGGACACAGAAGCCTTAAGGCTGAGTGTGTTTGATAAGCTGACCAGTGGCCAGCAGAGAGGGCATCTGGCCAAGATGTGAGGCAGAGAAAGTATGAGAAGTCTCAAAGTCACTGACAGGAGTGCTATCCTTAGGCAGGAGCTAGATCTGAAATCCATCCCAAAGATGCAAAAAGGAGAGGTGGGCAGAAGTCACCCAAGTGATCCAAAGAGAGGTGAGCTGGCTCTCCCCTCTCACGTTCATGAGAGTACCTTAGCTCAGGGATGTTGAGTGCTGAGATGCCCACCAGCCTGGAAGCATGTCCTGGGATGCCTCTGGCAGGAGCTCAGGGCCATGCAAGGGAACCATGTCCAGGAATGGGTCTCAGAGCAAAACATAGCTTAGGGCCTGGAACCAATGCACATACAAATGATGGTCTTAGTTAGGGTTTCTATTGCTGTGATGAAACACCATGACCAGAAGCAAATGGGGGAGAGGGGGAAGGGTTTATCGTATCTGGCTTGTTCTTCTACATCATAGTCCGTCACTGACCGAAGACAGGACAGCATTGCAAGCAGAGCAGGAACCCAGAGGCAGGAGCTACTGCAGAGGCCGTGGGGGAACACTGCTTATGGGATTGCTTATCATGGCTTGTTCAGCTTGCTTATAGAACCCAAGACCACCAGCCCAGGGACAGCACCCACCAGAGTGGGCTGGACACTCCCCACAGTGGTCACTAATTAAGAAAATGACTTCCAACTGGATCTTATGGAAGCCTTTTCTCAGTTGAGACGCCCTCCTTTCAGGTGCTTCTAGCTTGTGTCAAGTTGACAGAAAACTAGCTGGCCCATGACGCCAGGGACTCTAGAAGATAACTGGCTGGGGCCCTGCAAGAGCAGCAACACAGGCTGGTCATGTCTGATTTGACCTTTTCTGTACCTACAGGCCTACAGGCCGGCAAGGACTAGAAACATTCCCATAGCAAAGAGAACCGCCATACTGCCTACATTTCATGACAATCTGAACTTTGTATGACTGTCTTCCTTGAAGGCCGCTGAACATCACACACATACTCACACACACAGACAAAGAGGCATCATTGAGTCTGTGGTCTCAGCACGTGACACATAGCAGGTATCTGGTCAACATTCGGCCATAAATGGATGGACTACCAAGAGAACCTCATCACTCAATCCCTGGTCTAAAATAACATTACTGTGAAACTCTAGCCTTAGCAACGAAAATCAATAAGGTGCCTCCCACGGGAAGCATAAATTCTTAGGTTGGCTATGGGGTCCAGGAGGTATTGCTAGGGGGAAAAAAATCCTTCTATTTCTCTGCTCCTCATGAAACTGAGCTGCTTTTGAGCCCACTAAAATGGGTTGCTCAGCAAGAATTAGCCTGCAAACTCAGAGAGTTTTTTTTAAATCTTTTTCCACTCCACAACATGGGGTTATTAAGTGTTGGAGACCAAAGATTTAAGTAACTGATACACATATCCACAGGCCCACCACATCTTTAGTCTTCCTGCATGGGCTCAAAAAGAACAAACGTTTACTTTAAAGGGGGATTTGGGCCAGGCGTAGTGGTATATGCCTATAATCCCAGCACTTAGGAAACGGAGAGAACATGCAGCAAGTTCAAGGCCAGCCTGGGCTACATAGTAAGTTGAAGTCTAGCTTGGGCTACTGGACAATAACTCCAAGAGTTTAATTAATTGATTAAAATGAGACAAGGGTTTGAGAGGCACCAGGGGAGAACTGTGATCCCAATCCTGCTACGGAAATGTCACATGTAAACAGGGCCAGCAGTTATACCTGCCGCTGGAACTCCATCAAAGTGAAATTTCAGAGGTAGAAAAGGAGACGGCAGATGGCCACACCCTCTCCAGCAAGCCAGCAGCACCCCCATCCCACCCCACCAAAACAGAGTGCAGGAGAATTCTAGGGTCCCTGTCATTGGATAGAGAAGCTTGTTCCTGGCACCTCTGTCTGTCAGGGATCACCACACAGACAGTGGGAATCACTGTAAGGCTGGAGCCAGGGCCCCAACAGTTAACCCAAACCTAAACCTTGTTTCAGTGAAAATTTTGGGTGCAACCCTGCTGGGAAGAATGGAGGAGGAAGCAGTGAATTAAAGAGGTGTATGTTTTTATGACTTAATAGCTAAATTAACTTCTTCCCACTTTTTCTTCCTCTGGAGCCATTAGTGATTTTTTTTTTTAAACTGCTGTACCAAAGGCCCACGTGTTACATCACCAGGACCTGCCACCACTGACAAACAGGAAGAGAACAGTCCTCAGACCAGGACAGGTCAACTTTTCTAACACACAGGAATTGTTCCCAAAGAAAATATGGACTATCCATTGCCATGCTTGAACACTGTTAAAATGAGTGCTTAGCTATCTTCACAGATAGCAAACTAAATGGCTTTTAGTTTTGAAGTGGCGTGAAGATGGTAGGCATTCCTGGGATCTACGAGGTACAGCAAATGGAGAGCCTGTCCATCATCACACGAAAGGATTCGAGAGCTGCAATGAAATAGAGACAGGACAACCAACCTCTGAAAGAGTATGGCTTTATGAGGATGGTATGGTCCAAAAGCGTGCTGAATTCCCTTCTGAGAATAGCCCTCCATACCATAGGCTCCAAACCCGTGGCCTCAATCAACCACTGATAGAAAATACGTGGGGAGAGGCACCTGTGCAGAACACCTACAGACTCTCTCCTTGTCATGACCCCCAAAACAATACAATGTGACAACTGTTTGCAGAGCATCTGCATGGTAGAGGTGCCCTTGGGTGCCCAGTCATGTGTAGAGGGTATATGCAGAGCATGGGGAAAGCAGATGGAACTTCCTATTTAGATACTGATGACAGGTCACCTCATAAAGATCCTCTGACAATGAGCCAGGTCACCGTGGTACAAACCCACAGCTGGAAGATACATTTGCTGCTGCTGCTGCTGCTGCTGCTGCTGCTGCTTCCTTGAGGCAAGGTCTTGCTCTGTATTTCTGGCTGACCTGGTACTTACTGTGTAGCTCATGATGGTTTCAGACTCACAACAATCTTCCTGATGCTGGATTACAGGCCAATGCCACTATACTCAGCTTGCAAAATACACTCTTCCTGCCGGCTCTTTTTATGCAACACCCAGCTTCCTATGAAGAGCAGGATGAACTAAAATCTAAGTCAGAAACTCCATGATTGCCTAAACAAACAGGGTGGCCTGTGGTCAGGGAGAGAGAAAATTATAACCCCTTACCACCATCTACCCCTTATAGTGAGCCTGGTAAAGTAGAACAAGAGCTGGGCAGATACTACAGTAATGACCGGTGTGAAAGGATATCCGTTGGGTACAATAGCACCATGAATGTTACAGGGTTAATGAAGAACTTGCTGACTGGGTTTAAAGCCTGTTCCACAGGCTCAGAAACACACGCTTAGAACTGCAAATCTGACCAAGAACCCATGGTTGGAGAGTTCACAGGCCTCAGGAATGATCCTATGACTGCTGCTTTGCTAATGGGCACACTGTCAAATTGCCAATTAATATCTAAACTGATATTTCTCTGCCTGGTAGTTTAGTGCAGCTCTCAGGCCTCATCAGACAAATTTCTTTGTGAAGTAGATGGTGGTGGTAGTTAATGCAGAAACTCACAACTGCTCAACATGCAAAGATTGAGTGACTGAGTTGGGCTCAGCTATGAATGGGACCTTGGCATGACTTTTGCTTTCTCATGTCTCTGTCTCCCTTCTCCAGACTACTCCCTTCCAACACCCCCATATGGGGTAGGAGAGAAAAATGGTTAGTGGGAAGAAGGGCCAAAGTTGTCCTTAGCTACTTCCTGCTGGTTAGGGTTCTCGGGTTCCTTGGAGTAAGTCCAATATTCATTTCAGGAGATCTCTGGCTTCTTCTTATCACAGTGTACCAACAGCAACCAGGAGCGGCAGCCTTCTTTCTCGGAGCCTGCTTCTCTCTCCTGGCTCTGGCATTTAACCCTCTCCAGGGTCCTCAGAATTAAACCATCTACAGCAAAGAGCCCCTCTTAGAGCCCACATGAGGCAAAGAGTTTGCTGTTGTGGACACTCTGAATCAGTCCCATAACCTACACCTGAGATCAAAACAAAAATATGTTTATACCCACAATAGACCTCTATATCACATCCTTCCTCAAGGTTCAAGGATCATGAAGGAGAAGGAGGCAAAGATTATAAGAGCTAGAAGTGAAGACCAACCAAAGAAAAAGTTCCTCTGAACAAGACAGGACAACTGGACTCCTGAACCCGCAAGCAGCTTTTGTTGCCTGCACAAGACCTGCACATCAAGCCAGTCAAAATTCCAGCCTGGAGTGGGAAAGAGTCCATGAGACGCCACCTCTACCTGGGGGGCTGTGGACAGCTGATGGTTTCTGGAGAAGGGAAACCGTTTTCTTTAAGGATACAGCTCCTGGTAGTTTAGCCTATGCTCCAGCGAACGGTTCCACAACCAGAAGTAAATGGACAACACAAATTGGAGTCATTGGGCTGTTACATTAAAGGAGAGAGAGAATACAAGGAGGGTGTGAGTAGGGAGGAGGGTGGCTCTGGCGGGAGCTGGGGGAAAGAAGCTGAATGTGGTCAAAACACATCCCATGAAATTCTCGAAGAAGAAAAAAAAATGTTTAAAAATTGCTGTGTGGTTCCTTGCTCATGAATCTCTTTTTCAGTTCCTCATTCATGGACACTCCTTGATGTAGACAGAATACCAACCATAGAGGCCAAGCCAGCTGTCAGGTCTCCCATCATTAGCTACAATGGAATCACTGTCATCACCATCCGCTATGAACACTGCTAGACACACCGCTGATCCTTGTTTCTCCACACAGAGGGAAAGGCTGGCAGAAGGCAAAACCCATCAGGGCAGGCATTAGAGGAGACAGAGAGGCGTGCACCTTCTTATGCTGGGCCTAGAGCAAAATAGAAAAACCCATGCCCCATTGCCAGTGGGTTAACCTAGAGCCACAAGGACAACTTGGCATCTGGGTGTAGGAAGGATTCACATCCAAGTCTCAGACAGAAGCATTGAGAGGCAAATGAAGTACAGAAAGGACACATTTCCAGAAGTGAAAGTCAGGAGGGACACAGACAGACACACATAAGCGCCATGTTGGTTTTGGCCTCCTTTCTGGCAATCTTTCCATACTTTGTATCTGATCCAGGACAAACCTTGACCTCCCTCCAATTTCTTCCCACATGTTAGCCATCTGGAGTTCATGAATTCTAAATTTCAAAAAGCCACTAGTTTTTAAGACTTTCTGAATCAAAGCCACTGCATTCACCTGTCCATGCACAGACCTATAACCCCACACCTGTGACCGCATCCATCCTGTTCACTGCTCTCATTTTCAATTCCCTGCCACGCACAGCCACATTTCATTCCTTCCTCCCCTGACATATGACTCCTGAAGGCCCAGAAATCATCTCCTGACAAGGCTGGATGGAAGAGCAAGGAAAGGACCCTGGGTCTCTGGTCCTCCCTCCGGGATAAGCGGGGTTTGGAGAGTGAAGGCACATGGAAGATAGACAACACCGATGTCACGTCCCCCTGTGCAGTGGGTGGTCAGGATCCAGCATCAGCAACCCCTGGGGGCTTGTTAAGCATGCAGCCTCTCAGCCCAGGGCCAGTGGTGGACTCAGATGAGGCGTATGACCGGTCCTATGAGTGATCTGGACTGACCTCATGCAGACTGTCCAACCTTTGAACCACCTGCCACAAGTACTCAGACCTTCTTGTTACAGATATGTTAGACCTCTACTACTATAAGAAAATGCCAAGAGAATCAGCTTCAGAGGGGGATCCGGGGGCCGTGGGCTTATGGTCCTAGAGGTTGTAATTTGTGGTCACTTAGAACAGCTGCTTTGAATCTGAGCCAACGGGGCACCCATGGCTGTGAGACCACATGGGTGAGGAAGCCTGCTCACCTCATGGCAGTCAGGAAAGAGGAAAGGGCCAACCCCCCAATATCTGCTTCCGGGCCCCAGTGACTTAATTTCCTTTCACTTGCATCCAACCGTGTCGCCACAAGCCAGAGATCAAACGTTTCCTTAAATAAGTCTGGGGGACACTTAACATTCAAATCTCAGCCAACAAAGGAAAAAAAAAATGAAACCTGTAATTCATCAAAGTTTGTTTGCTTATTTGTTTTGGGGACAGGGTTTCAAATAGCCCAGGATGGCCTTGAACTTGTTGAAAGCCAAGAGTGACCTTGAGTTCCCGCTCCTGCCTACACCTTCCCGGCACTGGGATTGCAGGTGTGAGCTACCTTACCGATCTCGGAGAAACGGCACAGCTCCCTGGGGTAAAGCACAGTACTGAGTCCCATCCAGCTGACTTCAAAGTGCTTTCCCATTACATATCTACAGTCCAATGAAGAATGAATAAGAGGAAAGTTCATCAGCAAGCCAGGCTGGGTGTGGTGGTTTGAATAAGAATGGCTCCCTTAGGCTCATATACTTGAATACTCATCAGGGAGTGGCACTATTTGAACAGGATTAGGAGGTGTGGCCTTGTTAGAGGAATTGTGTCTCCGGGTGACCTAAGCCCTCTCCCTCTTCCTCCCCACCTTCTCTCTCCTTCCCTCCAAGGCCTTTGCATCAGCTCCTACCTCCAAGTGTCTGCCCTGTTTGAGTTCCTGTCCTGATTTCCTTCGACGATTGAATAAGATGTGAAGTGTAAGCCAAATAAACCCTTTCCTTCCCAACTTGCTTTTGGTCATGGTGTTTCATCATAACTATAAAAGCCCTGACAAGGACAACAGAGAATGTGGGGAGGTGACAATAGGCTGCTATCCCAGCAGGGGTATCTGCGAGCAGGATACAAGCCTAATGGGCTAGGACTGGGAGTGGGGGTCCGTTACTATAAGCCACAGGACTTACACAAGGAAATTCTATACTAAGTCATCAGAGGTCTGTAGCAGTGATTAAGGACCCTAGGAATAGAGCTGTCCCACCCCACACTGGATAAAAAGGTCATTCATCCCTGCTGGCCTTACTGGGGGCTGCTGGCCAGGGTATAGAATTTCATAAAATTTCCCTCCTAAATGCTAGATGTGGCCTGGAAGGAAGCAGCAGCATGAGGAGAGGAAGCTCTTGGTCTGGGGAATGCTGATAGAAGTTGCTGCCTTTTTGCGGCCAACAATGCCGCAGACAGCCTTTTGCTACACAGTCAGAAACTGTCCTGGCACCTGTCCTTCCAGGCCAAAGCACACAGGGAGGCTCTACCCCAGCAGACCCTACAGAACCACAAACTTCTCTACTTTCTCCTAAGGCACCCATGGCCTTGCATTCAGCGTGAGGCCCTCTGCTTGCATCTGCTTGTTATCAAGAAAAAGTGTTCAAAAACAGGCTGGAGGGATTGTTTGGTCAGTAAAGTGCTCAGCTGGCAAGCTCATGGACCCAAGTTTGAGTTCAGGAACCCATTTAGAAATTAAAAAAAATTAAAAAAAAACAAAAAACCAGACATGATGGGAGTGCACATTTGTAATCCCAGCACTAACAAGGAGGTGGAGATGGGCAGATTTCTGGGGCCTGCTGGCCAGTCAGCATAACCTACCTGGCCAGTTAAAGTCCAGCAAGGGACCTCATCTCAAGAAAAAGTGGACAGCACCTGAGGAAAGACACTGGAGGCTGTCTTCTAATATAATCCTGTGCATACTCCTGAACACATATGAACAGACACATACACACTCAGACACAAACACGCACACACACATTGACCAAAAACTATGAAACTATGTCTTCATTTCAAAGGAGCATCTAAAAATCGACTGGGGGGCGGGGCAGAGTGCAGCAGGGAGTTGGGACACCAAGGCAGCCATTTGACAACACTTTCCAGACTGCTGTTCTATTTTTCTGTTTTGTAGGCTCTCGGGTCCCCTGGAGACTTCCATAATCAAGCAGAGATCAGCGCCTGCACATTTTGTAAGACTTCCTTAGACTACCAGACAGCAGGCCCAGGGCAGAGCCATTGACTTTCTAAGCTGTGTTTTCTAAAACACAGATTGCAACAGCCCAGAGCTGGGTGTTCCTGCTCAATCTGTCCTTCCCATGGTTACCAAACCATTCTTCTTAAATCAGTGCTCTCACTCTGTTGCTCCCAAGGGTTTATCTGGCTGGTGGGAACGAGTCCAAACTGGATTTACGTTCAGGCCTCTGTCAGCCGGCCTGCTCTACAGGCACAAGTTTGCCTCACCACCCAGCGTGGGTTTCAAGCAAGTCCAGCTCCTTGATGCCCGGGGACTTTTCTGATGAACTCATCCCTACTGAGAATACTTCCCTAGACTAGGCAAATCTACAGGATGCTGAAGCCAAACTGAGGCCGTGGTCCTGGCGCAGCAGGTCCATGAATGGGAATCCCCCCGCCCAGCAGCGGGTGTTTGGGACATGGGCATGGAGGGGAGCGGTATGCTTGCTGAGGGGGAGAATGTGGGCATATGCACATATGTGTTAATTATATGCTTTATTGTCGTTACAGATACACACAATCTGGAAAGCCCGTATAGCCACTGACTGTTACATAAGCTTGCATTGACTTCTGACAGATTCCATCTGTGGCCAGCCTACGGTGTCAATTAATGAACAAGCGTAGCTTCAATATGGTGATCGATTGACATTTCCTTTTTTTTTTTTTTTTTCAGTAGTAGTAGTGAAAGAATCCAGGGACTAGCACTTGATAGGCAAGTGTTCTACCATTGAACTACACCCCAGCCCTGACAGTTACATTTATGTTAGCTGGAAGAAAACAAACCAAAGATCCATGTCAGCGCATCACTCAACCGTTAATGACAAACCCAACTTCTTTGCCGAATTAGAAGATACTAGAAGATTGTTTCCTCCTCCTCCTCCCTCTGTCTCTCACTTCTCTGCATGTGTATGTGCTAGTCACAAAACAATGGCTACAGCCATGCTCATTTCAACGTGTTATGTCTATTTTTTAACATTATTTCCATCCCTTTCTTTTTAAAATATTTATTATTTTTCTTTATTAATTTTTGACGTTTTAAATCTTATTTTATGCCTATGAGTGTTTTGCCTGAATATATGTCTGTGACACTTGAATACTTGGTGCCCCTGGAGGACAGAAGAGGGTGTTGGACCCCCTTGATCTGGGGTTAGAGACAGTTGTAAGCCACCGTGTGGATGCTGGGAATTGAATCTGTGTCCACTTGAAGAACAGCCAGTGCTCTTGACTATTGAGCCATCTCTCCAGTCCTTTATTACTTTTTTTAATTTAATGTGAAAAATAATAGGTTTCATTATTACATTTCTTTTTTTAAAATATCTCTCTCTGTGTGTATGTAAAATATAGTTAAATTTAGATTCATATGATAGAAAACAGTATTTTTTATTTCTTCCCTCCAATAGCCTCTAGTATTGCCCTTCCTCTTTCCTTAAGTTCTCTTCCTCCTCTGAGAGAGAGAGAGTTAGTTCACATTAGATATTTGTCTGTCTGCATTTGGCTTATTTTGTTTAACGTGATGGTCTCCAGATCCGTCCATTTTCCAGTAAATGACATTCTTCTCTCTGCCGTTTCCAGTAAGTTTCTTTCTTCTCTGTGGCGGAATAAAATTCTCTAGGACCACATTTTCTTTATTCACTCCTCTGTTGATGGGCAGCTAGTCCTTGTTCTGTTTCCTGGCTATTGTGAACAGAGCAGCAACAAGAACCGATGAGCAAGGGTCTCCGAGACCTAGAGTCCCTCGGATACACACCCCGGAGTGTTCTAGATTACACAGTAGTTGCACTTTTAATTTTGTGGAACTTCTGGGCTGGTTTCCATAGTAGTTACACTAGTTCACACTCCCATGAGCACTGTATAAATGTTCATCTTCCCCTCCCAACCCCCTCAGCCTCCCCCACCCCCCTCATCTTCACCAGTATTTGTTGTTATTTATTTCCTTGATGACAGTGAGATTGTTTCCCCTGACCCGATGAGGTCAAATTTAATGCAGTTTTAATTTGTATCTCCCAATGGCTAAGATTGTTTTTCAAGTATTCGTTGGCTGTATTCTTTCTTTAGAGAATTACCTTTCAAATTTGTTTGCCCATTTGTTGATTCAATGACTTGGGCATTTAATTTTTAGAGTTGTTTACAGGTCTAGCTATTAGTCTGGTGGCCAAAGGTTTTCTCCCACTTTGTAGGCTCTGCTGGTTGTCCCAGGCTTTAACTCTATCTAGATTAAGGATTCAGCAGGCTTTGGCTCTAAAGAAACCGAGAGAAAGAGCATCATTAACTTAGTGAGCCATGCAGCTTCTGTCACAAGCACTCAACTTTGCCATTGTAGTGAGAAATCAGCCACAAACATCAAAATGAAAGACTGTCCATAGCCATGTCCTCATAAAACTTGTACAAAAACAGGCAGGAGCCCAGAGTTGGCCTCCTAGGCTGAAGCTTGTCAATCGTTGTCTGAACACTCAACAGAGCAGTGAATCAAGCCCTGGTAAGTGGTGTTTGCTTATAGATCAGCCACTGAGTCTATTAAAAATCATCAACAATGGGCAGTTACTAGATGAGTGGGGGATGAGGATGGACAGCCTGGCGTTTCCTGGGAGTGTCAAACACCAGGATGTGCTCTGTTCTGTGACCTCTCCTAGCTCCTGGTGGTTGGCTGATGATATTCAGGAACCCATGGCTCCTCCTGAATTTCCCAGTCTCTTGTTTCTTCTCCTGTACTTGGCCTTCTGGCCACATGTCTTTCTCAGTGTCTAAACTCTTCATAGTTATTATTTGTTCCCTTGCACGTGCATGTGGAGAGAGAGAGAGAGAGAGAGAGTGTGTGTAGGAAGTTGGGCATCAGGCCCAAGGTCAAAACTTGACGTTTCCCTTGCCCTCTCTCTACCTTGTACATTGAGTCAAAGTCTCCTGCTCAACTCCAGGGGCTCTTCTTTTCAGCTAGTCTGCCTAGGCAGCTTGCTCCAGGGATTCCCTTTCTGCCTCAACCTTGAGGACAAAGCTTTTAACATAAGGGTCTTTGGGGGCCATTTATCCAGACGAAAGCAACTGATAAGACCAATAAGGCTTTTAGAATTTGATCTAAAATGATAAACATATTTAATAGCTGGATCACAAAACTCCTGAAAATGTACCAGTTGACGCTCTTAAGCCGATATGAGTTAGCTCCAGCATGCCATGGATTGACAAAGAATATGTGCAGGCAGGACTTTCCAGAAAAGTTACACCCCCTCAGGAAGCTAGAAGAAGGGGAGCTGTCCCACAGCCCAGATTCTCCGTGTACCCCCCAGGTGTCACTCTTCCTTACTGTCCTTGAATGGAACCTTTGTGGTCCACGAGAACCTCAGCTTCACTGGACCAAAGCTAACCCCTGCTCCAAAGAGAAAGGAACAGGTTCTTTTGGACTATGTGGCTTTGCACTGAGCCTTGTCTTACTCTGGTGCTCACACTCCCTCCAAGGCCTGGTAGAATGCATAGCCTCCAAGCAGCTCCTCTCATCTATCAAAGACACACAAATCTCCCCTTTGCTGAATTCCCATAGAGTCTGTCCACAGGAGGTGTTAGATCCTCTATTTGCTAATGTTTAGAAACTCTTGTTCCTCAATTTACAAAGCCTTAGGGAAGAGAAACTATACTCTTGTCTCAGCCTCAGGTCAAAGCTACACAGACACTAGGGACTTCCTAAATGCCTGTCACTTACACACGGAGAGCAGCAGGTAGTCATAAGGCAGGGATTTTGTTTTAAGCTCGAGTTAGGGAGAACCTGGTGTCATTTCAGGGAATATAGAAATGAAACTGAAGGAGAGTCATCATTTGTACTCCTGAGTTTCAAAACCAACCTAGACCAAAGACAGGTCTCAGTGAATGTGGCTCCTCCATGTACCCTGACAGCTCTCAGTGGGACTGCTCCCAAGATGGCAGCAATGGCCAGCAACTGTAACCTCCGCCAATGTCCCTGAAGAGAGAAAACGTGTACAGGATGGTATAGGAAGGGCCAGGGGCAGACCTGCAAGTGCTCTTACCACTTCTATCTTCCATTCTCCAGAGCTCAGTCTCATGGCTTTTTCCACACCCCATGTAGATGGTTGAGACAAATAACTGCCATCCTCAAATGACACAAGACACCCAAAGGCAACTGTCCCAGGCTCAGGAAAAATGGAGTAACAAGAATAGCCTAATATGGCCCTCCAATGAACCCTGCTGTGTAGGGCTAGGTGTGGGCATTCAAAAGGAGTGGTTAAACCACAACAAATTTGGACATTGCTTATGGAAACATGTTGGGGGTTGATCTGTTGTTTGTATTTTGATGCTAATTACTGGCCTATAAGCTCTGGTTACTGCCTGGATAAATCTATCTTTGTTGTATAAACATGCCTAAGACATTGTACCTGATTGGATGATTAAAAGGCCTAAAACCTGAGCAAGGCAAAATGGGGTAGGCATGGCTAAGGTTCCTAGGCGTCAGAAGAGGAGAATCACGGGAAGAAGATAGACAGACAGGAAGAGAGGAGGAAGGAGGATGCCACATTGGGTTAACAAGGAGAAGAAACCACATGGGCCGGGAGGAAGGACTCCAATGACAGCATGGAAAGGCAAAATGAAGAGTACATTCACATATTTATAAGATTATGGATGGAAGATAGCCCAGATGACGATGATTAAGTAGAATGGCATTGGATGGGGGCTGGGAGGTGGATGGGGAGGTTATTGAGACAGTGTAGGTGAACTATCTGCCCCCAGCCCAAGGTAAATAAGGCAATTATAAATCTAACAGGTGTCCGTGTCTTATTAATTGTGATAGTGGTTAAAATAATACTACCGTGACAGTCATAGGGCAAATAATAAATAATATATAGCCTAACACCCACCGTTTTATTGCCTACAGCAGAAACAGTTTTAGGCCATGGAAGAATCATACTTCACTGAGAAGGACCAGTCAGTGGACTTGAATTCTCAAATTCCTTCCTGTCCCATGTGCCAAGAGTATAAAGCCCCCATCCATTGTGAAAGGCCTTAAATCATCTCCATTGTCTCTGGCTTCCGTCAAGTGCTTCTCAACTGCTCTGAACCCAAAGCAAACAACCTCAGTGAGACTGATAGGAATGTGGAGATCTGGTCCTCCAACGTCTTTGGGAGTCTTTAGGAAATCCATTCTGCAGACCCAGAGATGCCAAAAGTCACCAGGGACATCCTGGCATCTTCGCAGCTTCAGTCCTCCAAAAGAGAGCAATATCCAACTTGTATTTTCTAAATAAAGATAGGAATTTGACAAACTGTTTGTAAATAGTTATCATTTGGAACTGGAAAGCGCTAGGCCAGTCTCAAAAAAAAAAAGAAAAAAAAATAACGTGGATAACACATGAGGAATGACACCACAGTTGTGCTTGGCCACTAAGCGTATTTGCACAAACACGTTTACCACAAAGACTTACCGGGCATGCCCACACTCTGAATTTTTTTCTTGTTTATGAGCCATGAAATGAGAAAAATAGCTAAACAACCACAGGACAAACTCCCTCCAAAATGCCAAGCTAGAAGATAAAAGAATCAGAGCGTGGCCCAGATTGGTAGTTGAAGTAAAAGGTAAGAGATAGTTTAAAAAAAAAAATTACTGTTCTTAAAACAGCATTCGTGTGTGGGGCTGAGTGGAGACAACTGTTAAGCTAAAGGAAAGAGAAAATAAAAACAAGAGATCTCATATCCCTCAAACAAAATTTAGAGGACTGTTAAGATGGTTGGGTTTGACAAGTCTTGGGGCTTAGAATCCCAAATATGTTTAAACTCCTTTCACAGAAGGAGAGGAGGAGAAAAATAGAACAAAGGCGGTACATTTTATAAGGAAAAGATGCTAATTTTAAAGCAGCTAAATTTACCAACAGAATGGAAAAGAATGCCCAAAACTAGTCAAAGACAGCAGATCACTCAGGTCCTTTGGAAAGCAAAAATTAGACATTTTCCAGTTGACAGCACAAACAGCCTTAGATGAAAACACAGGAGTGGGTCAGGTAGGTAGCATCTCTGCCCCCTCTTTCTTCCCCTCCCCCCCCCAGCAAAATGCCCAAAAGTAAACATATTCTTTGGGTGTCTAGAAAAAAATGACAAAATGTGCGGCACCATACCACGGAAAATTCCAAGAGAGAAACCAAGTCAAACTGTCTCACATTTGGCCTAGCTTTAAAAAATAAAACCCTGTGCTACAAACTGTACATCTGGGAGGGTTTGTGAAAACCAATTAGTAGTGAAAATTGCAATTGCCCTCAGCTAGCAGACCCTGCCGTGGAAACAACTGTGTAGCTGTGCAAGTCACAGCTCCCCAGGTCCTTCACGGAACAGACCTCCCCTGAGACACTATCCAGGGAGCAGACTAATTGTGAATGGTAATTTCCTTCAAAGAAAAGAAAAATTAGGGGCTGGGGGGATAGCTCAGTTAGGAGAGTGCTTACCTGAGTCCAGAGCCCACATTAAAATAATAACAATAATAATAAAATGGCTGAACTTGATAGCACATGCCTTGAATCCAGCATTCAGGAGGCTGAGACAGGTACAATCTCTGTGAAACTCAAGGCTGCTCTAGTCTAAAAAGGGAGTTTCAGAACAGCTACATAATGAGACACTGTCTCAAAACAAAACAGCTCAAAAAACAAAAAAAAAAACAAAAAAAAAACAGGCATGATGGCACATGCCTGAAGTCCCAGATCCAGGAGGCAAAAACAAGTAGATCTAGCCTGGGCTACTTGACAAGTTCCAGGCTAGTCTCAAAGAACAATGGGGATAGCATCTGAGAAATCACACCCTAGGTTTTCCTGGGTCTCTAAGTACACCTGCACACACACAGACATACACAGAGAGGAGGAGGAGGAGCAGGAGGAAGACAGCAACGATGATGATGATGATGATGATGATGATGATGATGATGATGATGATGATGATGACAACACAATGATGACAAGGATGAGGAAACAGTTTAAAAAGAGACCTGTGGGCCAGGAGACTGAGGCAGGAGGATCAAGAGTTTAAGCTTTGACTACATAGTACTACATAGGAAGTTCCAGGCCCACTCGGGTTATGTAGCATGACCCTATATAAAATAAAAGGCTCTGTTGAAGAGGACAAAAGTATGTCACTATGGTGGGTGCTCTGAGTGGCCTCCTGACCTATTCCCTCCCACTTGGATAACCTTGCCAGGTCTCTGCCACACTGACTTTGGGTTTGGCCCTCTGTGTCTTGTCATGGCTGGTGAAAACATTGTCATGTCAAGGATGAGGTTCACAGTGGCTTCTCCTTTTAAAATGCTAATTCCTGGAGACCTGGACCACAAGGAAAAGAGGATTGCCACACAGTTAGGCTTCTACCTAACCAGTCCAGTCAGTCAAAATGAATCTCAGAATGTCCACTGAAGACATAAATACCACTTCCTGTTCTGGAAGCTAGCTTGACAGTGAAAACAAGATAACCAATAGAAAATATCCAGCAAAAGCGAATCACAGACGAAAGGAACTTGAACCCAGACCAAATGCTCCTGAAATCAGAGTGTCCCTTGAACTTTTTTAGTGCAATAACCAGCAATTTGCCTTTATTGTTTATATCAGTTTAAGGCTGGGTGTATTACTTACAACCCAGAGTGTCTGCATAAATAGTGGATACTTAGGAATTTCTTCTGGCCCTCCTCCCCCTCTCTTTCCCTTACCCTCCCTCCATCCCCCATTTATCACCTCACTCAAGGGAAATATATAAGTCTAAAGAATATTAAAACACACTCTACCATTTCTTCTCAAGTCAGGAGGAAGTATACAGCCCAGCCAAACCAGTGAGCATCTTGCCCCAGGTTTTAGGAACTAATGGATGAGACATTGGCCCTCTCTGGCGGTGAACGGAGATGCCAGGGTCACGTGCATCTCTACTTCCAGCTTGGAACAAAGTTGTCTAAGAAGGGAACCCACTTCAAGAGATGGAAAGTCCTGCAATATTCCTGACCCTGTTTCCAACACAACCCTTGAATTGTCACAACGTGAATTGTCATGTGTACCCTGAGATATCCCCATGCTCTCCAGAGTCCCTGGGTGAGGCGTTTTGTTTTCTGTTCCCTGACTGGGAGCCCTGTTCCTCCCTTTCTAACCTAAGGCTTCCATCTGAGCACCTTGAAAGCGAAGGGAGTGGATGGGACTCTGTCCAGGGCTCCCCTTCACTTTCTTCTGTTCTTGAAGGTCTAAGACCTGCTGTGGGTCTGCTATGGTCTGAGTATTGGTACCCAACACACATAGATTGCATTCCTACCCTTTCCCCCAAGTGATAATACCAGGAAGAAAGGACTTTGGGAGGTAATGAAGACATGAGAAATGGGTACAATGAGTATGAGAGAGAGAGAGAGAGAGACACTCAAGGGAGTTTTTCTCACTCCTTCTACCATGTGAGAGCACAATGAGAAATGACAAATATAGACTATGAAGTAAGTTCTTACCAGATACCAAATCTGCTAGCATTTTGATCTTGGAGTCCTAGCTTCCAGAACTATGAGAAACACATTTCTGTTCTCTGTAAGGCGCCCAGCCTGTGGTGTTTCCTGACCACAGTCCAATGGACTAAGATAAGGCCCTGTGGTATCCAATACGAATCTTTAACAGCACACAGCTGTGCTCTTGATGACTTTTCTTTCATTTTCCTCTTTCTCGTAATTATGTTCCATTTTTGTCAAATGTAAAGATTGCATCGGAGAGCTAATAATGGGCCAGCAAGGTGGCTCACTAAGTTAAGAAAATAGCCGCCTACTCCTGATGACCTGAGTTCAATCCCCAAGACCCATTTAAAAGCAGAGGAGAACAGACTCCACAAACTCGTCCCCTGACTTCCAGACACACAGCATAATATGTTCCCTTCCCCAGACCTGCCAAATAATAAATCATAAAATAAATTCAATTTAAAGTTAATGGCTACTCAGTATGTGGCTAGCTTTCCATTTATAGAATGCCAATATGGTGCCAGGCAAGGTGTTTCATATACTGCTCCCAAACCTCTTCACCTACAGCTCCCAGATCTCTCCAGGCAGTAAGTGAAAATAAAAGCAGATGTGCAACCAGCCCCTTACACATGGGTCAGCGTTTGTCCGCACTTTACAGTGGTCTGTCTTTCCAAACAGTCCTCCAAATCTGAGGTTTTGAATCCTAATACCAGAACGGTGAGCTTTTGCTCATCTGCCCACCAATATAAGGCCCTCAGTTCTCCTCACCCTGTGTCTCTCTAAGAGTCCTTGAAAGAAGAAAGGCCCCGAAACTGGAAAATACCTCAGTGCTCATCAACGCAGAACAATGTTATTTCCCTGGGAACATTATGCCACAGTGAATGAAGGAATGTCACCTCCCCCACAAAGATAAGAATAAAAACCTTGAGCTTGAAACCGTGAGAGACGCAAGACGTAAGAGAAAGTATGGACTCCTGGGGTGGTGGCTCAAATCTGCAATCACATCCTACGTAAAGCTGAGGCAAGGGGGCCATGAGTTCAAGACCACCCGTAGTGAAACGCTGTCACCAAGTGAAACAGGACAAGAGATACTGAGAGTGAAGAAGGAAAGAGAAAACAAGAAGACCGAGTTCACATTTCATCACCAGGCTTGGGCAGCTTTGCCCACTGAGCCATCTCCCAGGCTGATGCTTTGAGTCTCCATCCTCGTCATGGGTCAAGTGCAGTGTTTACTGAGTTATGCACTTACGGCTTATGGATGTTCATCTTCCTTCCTTATGCCCCAATATATAAAAGACTTAAAAGTTGGCTAGAGGGCATGCTATCTTTGCTCCCTACGCCTCAGTTCCCAAGCCCACAAAAGCGCTAACCTGAGCGAGCCTTCACACAGGACTAAGGCAAAAGTTCCTGTACTGTCTCTCCTCCCAGATGTCCCAGCATCCTTCTGACCTTACTGCTCCTGCCTCCTGGAAGCCTCCTGTTCTCTGCTTGATGGTCTCCAATGTTTTCTCAGCATCCAGTACAGAGAAGCCCCTTGTGCCTTTTGATGGAAGGCGAGGGGCCTCAAAAGCTACAGTGACTTCGGACTCACTGCCAAGTCTCAGAGAAAGCTCTCCCTGGGGAGTTTATTACGCTTCCAGTAATAAAGCACTCTATTTTCACCCTCACTTCTCCTGCCCAGGGTGTGTTAGCGCTCTGGCAGGGAGCTGCCTCAATTAGAGACATATGTTAGCATGGCTAAGAGCCTGGCTCCAGAGCCATCACTTTTGAACCTCATTCCACCACATCCTGTGTGGGCAGCCCTTTAGCGACTTAGTTAAATTTTCTGTGCCTTAGTTTCTCCACTTCGTCACAGGGATCATAAGTTTATACATGTTATTCATGTAGAATTGTGTAACCTGCAGTGGGAACAGTTGAAAACCTGCAGTCATGTATGGGGGAGAGTCTTTAAGTCATAGGGTTAACAACAGCAGGAAGGAGAGAGCAGAAAGCTGGGTATGGCGATGCACGCTTCTACTCCTGGCATTTGGGCTGCAAGCTGGAATACAGAGCAGGGCCTTGTCTCAAAAATAAACTATAGGGTCAAAAGTCATTCATAAACAAAACCAGCAAGGTTGTCTGGACACTGAAGATGAAATAAGCAAGACATAGAGTTTCAAAAAAGCTTTTCTTTTCTTTTTTTTTTTTAAAAAAAACTAACGTTTGACAGGGCAAAGCATGTATTAAAGTTAATGGGACCCAGGCATGCTAACACACTGACGCATGTCTATGATGATAGCACAGGGATGGGGAGGCTGGAACAGCTCCAGTTTGAGGCCGTCTGGGGCGACCTAGTAAAAGCTTTGACTCTAAGTGAATAACTGGATGAATGTGGGGCGCTTCTCCAAGGGAAGCAGGAACGACGGTAGAGCTGTTTCACAGGAGAAGCCCAAGGCCCAAAGCGTGTGGTGAGTCGAAGCAGGTGTGTGAAGTTGCCCCTGGTAGAAATCACATGGGTAAGGAGTCAAGGGCCGTAGAGGCACGCTCACCAGGTCTCCGCCGTTCAGAAGCCATCTGCTTCCCTAACGGACAACAGTCTAAGTGTGAACACATTACTTCATGGTGTTTGAGACCTCACCAACGATATGAAGAGCATATAGCATAAAGGATCAACCGGGTGAGGCCCCAGGATGAAATCACAAGTTCAGAACCTGTTTCCTTGTCATTGTCATGGTCTGAATGTCAGCATTCTTGTGCTGGAACTTCATCATCAACGGGGCTCTTGAAGAAGTGATCAGGTCCTGTGAGCAGAGAAGGATCATTTTTCTAGGCTCCTTCTGCCCTTCATCCTTTCACCCTGTTGGGGAACAACACTTATAGCAACTGGGAGCCCTCACCACAGACCAGATCTGCCAGGCCTCGGCCTTCCCAGCCTCCAGAACACTAAGGAAGAAGTATCACCCAGTTTTGTGCTGGGGAATGGCTCAGTCAGGAAAGTGCTTGCCAAGAACACGTGAACCCCAGAACCCACATTTAGAATCCCCGTGCTAAGGAATCAGACACAAACCTAGCCTAATCACTGAGCTCCAAGCCAATGAGACCTCAAAAAAACAAGGAGAATAATGCCTGATATATAATATATAATTATATAATACATAATATACGTAATATTATGTATATTATAATATTATGTAAATAGATATTATATATTATGTATTATATATATGTAAGGGTCTTCTATCAGCACATCACAAACACATATCTGCAGAGTCCCTATCTTATTCTAAGGCAATTTGCAAGGCATTGTTTTGCCTAATATATTTTTGCGTTGCAAACCAAATTGCATATTCTGTATTCCAGCACTACTGTCAAAATGCAAAGTACAAAACAGTGTTTCCCACCCAGCTCAGTGGCAAAAGCCTGTAATCCCAGCACTCAGGAAGGTAGAGGCAGGTGGATTTCTGTGAGTTCCAGGCTAGCCTGGTCTACAAAGCAAGTCTGGGACAGCCAAGGCTACACAGAGAAACCCTATCTCGAAAAAAAAAAACAAAACACAAAAACAAAAATATGAATCCCTCAGTATTACAGCCAACTATTTGTTTAAAGACATTTAATCCACCAGAGGTATGATGGGTTGAGTCACTCAACCTTGTAAATAATGGCAGTGGCTTGAATTTATACAATCCAGTAATTGATTTTTTTTTTTTTAATTCATCAGAGGATATTCTGAAGTTCCTTTGGTTTTTGTTGTTGTTTTGTTTTGTTTTCAGTTTGTGTTAAAAATAATTTGATAAACACTTTAGTAGTTAAAAAAAAGAACAAGCCCAATAGCAATCAAGTTTGGGGAAAGGGCTTATGAACGAGCATTTTAGCTACTTTTTAACTTTTGAAGTTATTGTCAACTGTTTGGAAGCAGCTATTTACAGGAAATCAATGCAGTAATTTGAGATTGTTCTTATCTCTTCATTGAGATTAAGTTCCCTTAGAACCTCTTTCGTCTTCATATGCAACACCTGGAAAACACTTTAAAACTAGGAAAGTATAATCCAGCCCACCCCGGAGATCCTGAGGGCTGGTGGAGTCCAGAAATACGTACAAGGAAACACTACCAAATTCTCAAGCATGGGGACCAAGAACCGGGAAAAACACTTTCCCCTGCTGTGCTGTCTCCTGTGACAGGGCATCCTGAGACAGCGGGGTCCAAACAAGTAACTCAGAGAACAAACATCATGCCACAGCACACCCTACCTGTATATTGCGAGGTTCTGATGTGTAAGTGGAGTTGGGTTCCAGCACCTGATCATCAAATTCCTGAACTTGCAGTTTCTATTTAGACCTTGCACAGAAAGCGGGGTTCAGTCCAATCTGTCTGGTGCTGGAGATCAAAGCCAAACCGAGGAGCTTGCAGACCACAGCCTACTGGGTAAACACACTCTTCTCTCTTTACAAATAAAGCTTTATTGAAACCTACATGTTCTCCGTCAATAAAGCAGTGCCTAAGATTGCTGTCACACTCAAGCTTGGATCCAGAATGTAACTCTTCCGAAACAGTCAGAAGACAAACACGATTTTCAGGTGAGCAAAAGATTTTTAACTTAATCTTTATTTTTCCACCGGAAAAGAAATACGGATGGCAAGTAAGAATGTG
The DNA here is from genome assembly GCF_030254825.1 of Meriones unguiculatus. NCBI lineage: Eukaryota > Metazoa > Chordata > Mammalia > Rodentia > Muridae > Meriones > Meriones unguiculatus. Next base: position 59,616,282 of record NC_083366.1, read on the forward strand.
AAATGATGCTCAAAGACTATCAGGGAAAATTAAAGCTTGAATGAAATAGCACAGTGAACCTATCAGAACTACCTAAAACTATCAAATGTTAACAACGACATAGAGTAGCTGGAATGCCGGCACAGTGGTGATGGGGGAAAAAATGGTACCACTACTCTGAAGAATAGTTTGGCTGCTTCTTTAAAAGCTAAACATTCACCCACAGTACCATACAGCCACCATCACCATACGCCATAAGATAAATAAAAGCATCTGTATCTACAAAGACTGATACACAAATGTTCATAGCAGCTCTCTTCCTTTCTTTTCCTGGTTTTGGCTTGTCAAGGGTTTTCAAGGGTTTCTCTGTGTAGCCCTGCCTGTCCTGAATCTCACTCTGCAGACCAGGCTGGCCTCAAACTCAGAGATCCAACTGTCTCTGCCTCCCACATGCTGGGATTAAAGGCATGATGTGCCACCACCCTGTAAAGCATTTTTTTTAAATATCAAAAAACCGAGAATTGACAGACATAGTGGCTCATACCTTTAAACTTAGCACTCAGGAGGCTGAAGAAGGAGGACTGCCATAAATTTGAGGCCAGTCTAGGCTGGGCTACAGAGAGTGAGACACTACCTCAAAAAAAAAAAAAAAAAAAAAAAACAACCTGTGAATAGCCTCAATGTTTGTCAGCAAATGAACAAAGGTATTAGTCAGTATAATATCTATACCACAGAACACTACTCAGCAATAAAAATGAATAAGCTGTTGGTATATACAACACGGATGGATGTCAAAATATACTTGGGGAAAAAAGAGGCCAAACAAAAAATATAGTCTTGGCCTAGGTCATAGCTCTGTTGTAAAGCATTTGTTTAGTATGCATGCCCTGGAGTCCACTCCCTCCCCAGACCTTCTCTTCTCTTCTCTTCTCTTCTCTTCTCTTCTCTTCTCTTCTCTTCTCTTCTCTTCTCTTCTCTCCTCTTCTCTTGTCCTTTTTTCTCTTCTCCTCTCCTCTTCTTTATTCTCTCCTCTTCCCCTCGTTCTTCCTCTCCCCTCATCTTTTTCTCAGTGTTGAGGAACAATCAAATCTGTGCTTTTCTTCAAGCATGCTCTGCAAGTGCTCTACCACTAAGCTACATCCCTATCAAAAACAGACCAAAGAGACAAAAATTGAAGCACTGACAGCCAGAAACATGGGTTGCAGAGAGGAGGCTGGGTGTAGGGGGCTCAGGGCAGTCTCTGAGACAACGGAGTGATTCTCCACCTTGGCTGTGATCCTGGTGGTTATACTACTGAGGATGCTTGCCAAAACATCCAGACATTCTCAACAGTATAGATTCTTCTGTGTGTAAATTACAACAAGGTCTATAGACTAATGAAAGCTCAACAGGAGCCATCTGGAAGGGACTCATATCAACGAAGCCTGGGGTAATCTGAACACCAAAAGAGACAACGGGAGCAATAGATTGTGACCCATGAACGAAAAGTAATCCCTAAGTCTATACTGACAAAAAAAAAATGAATGAGAGAAGAGAAGGTTCATGCTAACAGGAAGATGACCACAAATGTGGATAATAACATCAGAAAACAGACAACTTGATTTTCACCATAGTAATAACTCAAGAGCCACCTAAAGAGGCAAAACTAACAGATAAAAGTTTGCAGAGAAACGGAAAACTGTAGAGCGCCCACATGATACCTGTTAGGTATAAAAACATGATCATTTGGGCCCTGAGGATTGAACCCTGGGCCACACACATTCTAGGCCAGGCACAGTGCCACTGAAAACCCCAGCTTCACAAAAGAGAAATTTGGCAGACACATACAAAAAAAATTTTAAATTAATCCCTTATAATGAGACAAACTGGTATCATAAATATCCAATATAGAAATCAAATAAGTAGGTTTGTGGCAGAATGCATGTTCGCCATGTACAAGGCACTAGGTGTGATTTCTGGCACCACCGTCATTGAATTATCACATCCACATATATTAATGCATACATACAATGTACCACACAAATCTGACCATACACACTAACATCCACGACCCAGGCTCCGCTTCCTTCCCACACTAACGTTTTAATTTAGTTTGATGTATTTTCGGGGGTGGGAGGCATGCCAAGATGCATATGTGAAGGTCAGAGGTCGCAGCTCTTTTTCCGCTGTGGGTTCTGAGCCTTCTGCCCGCTGGGCCTTCTCACATGCCCAGGCTCTATCATTTTAACACCTGCTTAGACTTGACACAGCCTGTGAGTGGAGTTGCCCCTGCATCTAAATGGCAAACCAAATCAGGCTCCCCTCCCCAGCTGGAGTCTGGCCTTGCCTTGATACCAAACAGCTGTTGCCTGGCACAACAATGCTGTCGGCTAGGGTCAGGAAGCGAACGCTGCTACGTCCACTGTTTGGCCTATTATCAGGGCTTAGCAGCAGGACTCTCCTGTCAGGGCTTGGGTGGCACCGTGGCCTCTGTGTCGTCTGCCTCGGGGTATCAGTGGAGGAGGTATGTTTATGCTTATCCAGAAACCCCTAAGACAGTGGTAATGGTAACCTCATATTAGTGCCTGCCATGGCCTTAGGGGGCCTGGTTACACTTAAAGATGAAGTCAGCAAGATGATGTCAGAGTGCTAAAATTACGCAAAATGGGAGGATCCTGGGATTAGTTGGAAGTGGCGTAGGACATCATTTCACTCAATAAGACAATGAGAGGTTAGACACACACACACATACTGGCAAGGATCCAGCAGTTCAAGGGTGGCAGTGAAAAGTGACAGATGTGTGGCAGAAGTATTAGGTGTGGGAGGGCATCCAGAAAGGTCTGGTTCTTGACATTTTAGAACCAGCAGCCCTCTATCTATTAGAGACATGATGCTAAGGAATTTTGTCCCCAACCCTTAATTCTTAGAGCAAGCCCTCCACCTGAGGAAACAGGGATTAACAGTCAACAAAGATTAAAGAAGAGAAGAAGTCTGGACCTCGGAGCTAGGGAAAGAGGAGCAGGTGGCAAGGAAGGAGGGGAGGTTCAGTAACTTCGGAGTCCCTTGATCCTAATCTTTCCACAAGTGGGTTTATAATCAGAGGCCCCCAAACAGTAATCAGTTCCCTGCTGCTCTGTCCACACAGATTAGGTACACAGGAAGAAAGGAAGTAGGAAGAAATGTTTACCTTTGGGCTTTTTGTTTTTCTCTTTTTCAATCCTCTACTCTACCTAAGTCTGTTTGTGTTGGCGGCCCATTGTCAAAGGGGTACTTGGCAAACCTTTCTCCTCTAGCCCACCCCCCTTCCCACAGTCCCCCTCATTTCACATCTAGAGCTGTGCACATGGGATCAAGAGGAAGATGCTAGCCCGCAATGCACAGTCTACATTGCACAGGGAACGAGTGAAGTCTGCTTGGCAAGCCACCAAGCTTGGCTCTCTCGGAGGTTCTGGGGAGGGAGATAAAAAAGCGCCTTTTGCAGTGCAGTGTTTGTAGACTTTGTGTCAAATTCTCCTCTCAGATGGCTCTGTGGAGCCACCGAACACAGAACAGAAACCCAGGTCCGGCAGGTTGCCAAGCCTTTCCTCACCTCACCTCTCCTCAGGCACCACCGTGCTGAAGTATGCTTCGGTGCCTTCCATGCCTTCCTCAGGTTTAGAGGCGTATCGACAGGGTCTGATTCCCACTGTAGTAGTCACACAGGTGGCTTCTGACTGTTGTTCACAGGCATGGCCTTTGGGACTGGCCTGCAGACATCATGCTTCCATTGTCCCATCCCTGACCATCCCCCCTCCAAGCAGCCTAGGTTCCTCTAGCCTTGGGTGTGCATTGACTTGTAGAAAAATCTTCCTCATTTCCAAAGCCAGCAAACACCTACTGGGGTTTCACAACCATGCTGTCCCAGGAGAAGCCACTTCTAACCCAAGACCACTAAAGCCCTAAGGCTAGAAATGGTCAACAATTAGAGCAAAAGCAGTCAGAGCCCCTGCCTTCCTGAAACCTGTGACAAGCTGTGAAGGAAGGTCCTGAGCCCCACATTTTGGGTATCTCTAGTTATGCAGCTTCTTGGCCTCAGGGACCAAGAGATCACCTCACCTCCTTGCCATCTGCTCCTAAGTTCTCCTTCTGTCCCTGCTCTCTCTTCCATCAAATCAACCCCAGGTTTAATCAAAATAACCAGCTAATCAGGAGGCTGAAACAGGTGGATTGCCACCAGTTCAAGGCCAATCTTGGCTACATAATGAGTCTCGAACTGAGCTGAGATGTAGAATGATGAGATCTTTTATATAATTTTTTAAAGGAAGAGTGCCCTTATATAGCCCAGCCTGGCCTTGAACTCATTATGTAGACCAGGCTGCCCTTGACCTCTGAGATCTAACTGCTCTGCCTCCCGAATGCAAGAATTAATTCGTGTGTCACCACACCCAGCAATTTATGAATTCTTGATGTCTCCAGCATTGGATTGAGTTATGTCACTGTGCTCAGATTATGATACCCCATTGACCTGACTTCTCATATTCTTGATTTGTAAGATTTTTTTCAATGCTAGTTTGCTTTTGCCTAGCAACTACTCAAGGTGGTCACAGAGGGGTCTGTGCATTCTATTAAAGAAGCAGAAGACAGAGAACTCTGAGAAGAGGTCTAAGAGAGAGACATCCTCTCCAGAAATAGGATAAAGAAAGAAAAATCCTAGAGCAGAAATTGTACTATTCTCCTCCTGCAGTTTTTGTTTAGTGGGTAAAGGCATATGCTCCCAAGGCTGAAGACCTGACTTTGATTCCCAGAACCCAACGTGGAGGGGGGAACCAGGTCTAGAGAGTTACCCTTGAACTCTTGAATTTATGTACAAAAACAAATAAATAAATAAATAGAATCGAAAACAAACAAAACTCAACCCACTCTAATGACTTCCTAACAGCTGTGACATTTCTCATCTCTTTGCCAGTTGAGAAGAAGCTGTTTGTCCTTGGGCTCTGAGTCAAGCACACCCAATAATGAGTCTGTAAAGCTTGAAGACCTTGAACAACCCCAGATGTGCTCTAACTAGCCCTGACCCCTTCTGCAGATTCAGAATGGGATCCCTTCTTAGGACAAAGGTGGCCCTCTGGGAGGCCTGGACTCTCATTCTACTGAATATCACCCAGTCTCAAGGGGGGACTTGGCTGTCAGAGAAGGCCAAGATGTCTGCCCTATTGCACGAAGAAGAATAAACTACTTAGAAAAGAACTTAACCAAGAAGGAAAACAGTGTATAAAATGAAAATAACTAAACATTGCTTAAAAACAAACAAACAAAAAAAAAACCTAAACACAAAGAAAATGGGCAAATACCCATTTTCAGGAACTGTAATACTGTTAAGCTAGCCATACTATGCAAAGTGGTTTATGGATTGAACACAGCCTCCATCAAACCCCAGTGGCTTTTGGTTTTCAGAAATAGAAAATCTATCCTAAAATTGTTATAGACTCTCAAGAGGCAGTGAATAGGAAAAGGATCTTGAAAAAGAAAAACAAAGTTAGAGAAATCAAACTTCCTGATTCAAAGGTTTATCACAGTACTGTATCCAGACCATCGTGGTACTGGCATAACGCCAGTAACACAGAACACAGCCAGAAACAGACCCTTGCCTATACAGTTGAATAATTTTCAGCAAAGTGTTAAGACCATTCAAGACAGAAAGGACCCTAATGGATTTAGGACCATTGACCCCATATGCAAAAATTAACTTAAGCTAAGTGATGGTGGCATACATACGCCTTTAAAGACCACAGCATTTGAGAGGCAGCACAGGTGTATCTCTGTGAGTTCAAGGCCAGCCTTCTCTACAGAGGAAGTTCCAGAACAACCAGGGCTAAACACACACACACACACACACACATACACACCTATCTCTAAAAATGTAAAACAAAATAGTAACTCAAAACAGATCAAAGCTCCATTTGTAAGAAAAACCTGAAACTATATAATTCATAGAAGGTATTAAGATATCTTGATTTGAAGGTGATTTTTTGGGTGAGACACCAAAACACAGGCACGGGAGAGAAACAGACCAATTGAACTTAACCAAAGTTGAGAACAAAGAGCAAACGTTTAAGAACAAACGGAGAGAGTTTGTAAAGTAACCCACAGAATGGCAGAAAATACTTTCCCAGCTCTGCCACTTGAGGCCTAGGTTAGTCACAAGTGTGCCACCACACCTGGCCACTTAGGTTTTATACAGGCCTTTTATAGATGGCCTATACAGTTCCCCCTCACCCACCTCCACCCTCCACCCCAAAGCAGCCTACACCTGGACTGTAAGAGATAGCCTGAGGTTAGGAGTGAAAGTTTCCACACAGGATGCCAGGTTGATTTCGGAGGACTTTGGATCTCTGATGTCTGGATTAGAATATTAGTTAAACTAGGATTTGGTGACAGCAACAAGAGAACTAGCTTTCTCCTTTTTGTTCAGCCTGGGGCACCAGCCCATGGGATGGCACCACCCACACTGATGCCAGATCTTCCCACCTCAGTGAACCTAATCTGGGAACTCCCTCAGAGATCTGCTGGCAGGCAGGCTCGTTTCCAAGGTGACTCGGGATCCCAGGAAGTTGGCAATCAAAAACGTCACTGGTGTTTAACTTGAATCAGCATGTTTCTCTCTCCTGAAGAGAAGTAGCTCCCTCGTGGTTTTTAGCACCCCGCCTTCATCCAAATTTCAGCTCCAGCTGATTTTCAAGCCTTCTTCACTCCAGCTCTCCTCACTTTCCAGCTCTGTCAGTGTGTGCCCTCTGGGTCAACCAGTGTGTTCCCTGGGTCTCGCATGTAGAGACCCACCTAGAGTACCCTCTTTCTAAGCCATGGAACTTCTTTCTGCCTTCTGTTTTCAAGTCCTGACATGGCCCCTACCCTGCCTTCTGCATACAGATTATAACAATTACCTTAACCTGCATCCCTGAGATTAAATTGTGTCATCTTCTGAGTTTAACGCTTTCCTCCTCACTGGTCTCCTTTTATGTGCAGCGCTCTGGGCCAGAAACTAGAGGAGATCCATCAGTCTCCCATTGACTCATCCGTAATCGTCTGGACTAGCAGACAGTCTGGTTCTTAAGGATGAGACCATGCATGTCTTCCCAGGCCTCTGCCCAAGACCGGTGCCAGGGTGGATTAAAAAAAGGCCTCACTGATTTTCAATGTCAGCTTAGCAACATAATGGGTATAACAGTGAGAGGATTCTTAAGAATTCTGAACGAAATGTCTGGAGGCTGAGTCAGGTACAGTCCTGCACGCCTGTCACCCCAGCACTGGGCAGTGTCACCCCAGCAGTGGGCAGTGTCACCCCAGCACTGGGCAGGATAGGGCAGGAGGCATCTAGCCACAGCAGCTGGCCATAGACAGACTGTCACTAAATTAATTATTTAAGTCGATGAGGGGCTTTGAAAGTTAGAACATAAGCATTTATGTGAGCAAAATTCTTCCTAGAACCTCTCCTCTGCAGTACACACTTTCTCCTCCCCTTCCCCCCTCACACACACACACACACACACACACACACACACATACACATACACACACACATACACATACACACACACAAACACACACACACACACGCACATGCTTTTGAGTTTCTCATACATGGTTTGAGTGTCTATAGAATGTTAATCGCTTCAGCAAAAGAAGGGAGTTTGAGAGCAGATAAACTATCCTATGGGGTTCTCCATCTGTCTCCCAGCCTAACTAGCAATAACTAACCATGTCATTTGCCAGCCCAAGCAGCCTATAACCAGCTCAGAGGGCATCTCCACAGCTCAAAGCCACCCCCAGACCAGAGTCACACCACTCCTGCCATAGCCCATTCTAGACCTTTCCACTAGCTCTGAAATTTCCCCTCTCGGTTTCCTCAAGGTCAAACACTAAGTAGAGTCTGAGTAAACATAATTATGTGTGATTTAAGATTTTTCTCTTCAAAAGAAACCACCTCATGAAAATTTCATAGAAAGGAAATCGAAAATCAAGGGCAGGATGTAAAAGCGCGAAGATTCATAGTAGCAAATGTGTTAAGTGGGAGCTTCCTAAAGGCTTTAAACTATCTCTGGTTATGTAGTCTCCTCATCACCAAAATTGAGCCTAACAAGCGTTCTGGCTTTGGGGATTTTCGTTTTATTTTGTTGTTTTCTTTTTGAGGAGAGGCCCTGGACAGGGAACCAAAGGAAGGCGTGTGCAGCCCACATCACTTCTGGAAACTGCTGTGCACATGCATGCCTCTCCAACCCACCTCAAAGCGGGCTACTATCAGATCAATCCTGAAGGCTCTGGCAACATCAAACAGCATTCACTACCCCCAGTGAAAGGGCTACTCAGCCCAAGCTGTGCCCACAGAGATGCCTGGATCTCGTTCGTCCCTTCAGGCAAACCCTTTATACGTCCCCAAGAAGGGTAGGGCAAACCCAGGAGGAAAAGGGCCCCTGTTTAGACATCCACAATCCATCATCCCAAAGGAAAATATTTCGGTGGCAACGAAGCGGGGCAGCTGGGCCAGACCGGAGGTGTGGAGAATACTCAGAAGGGCCTTTTACAGAGCAGGCGGTGCTGGGAGTTTCTCTCTCTGTGCTTCTTGCCACAGAGCCCCGCCTCCGGTTCCAGCTCCCTGAGCTGTTGTGTTAATAATAGTGGTTGGGAGCTATCTCGGACAGTTCAGTGGCTGTGGAAAGGCAGTGGTGGAAACTCAAATAGGAGACCAGGCTATTTTTTTACAGCCCAGCAATGTTTATCTCCCAGGAGCTGACCGGGAGGAACAAACTAGAATGTACACTCAAATTTTACTTCCTAAAGATCAGTAAATTTTCCAAACATGCAGATTTCCTGTTGGTTAACCACTGTCCTTTTATAACTGCATGATCATGATTATATTTCAATTTCTTTTGGTGGAGAAAACACACAGTGTCGGAAGGCTATCATAGATTACCTAACCTCTATTATAAACATGTATTACTTCTTAACAGCCTCCAGACTCATTGGGAAAACTTGGGCAGCCGGCGCTGCCCTTTCACCACCACCAACCCCAACACCCCACCCACCCCCATGTCCTGCTGAGGCCTTGCTCTGTTCCCTCTGTCCTCTTTAATGATGGAGTATTACAGCCTGCTCAGGATCCACAGTTCATTCATCCCACCCCGCCCCGGTTCTCAGAGCAGACAGACAGGGGCTAGTTGGGGGGGGTAGGGCGTGCTGGCACAGTACCTCCCCTGCAACCTGTATTCCCCTACCTCTTCTCTAATAGCAGACGCTAAAACAGCACTTCACAACCTTCCATGGCGGCTGCATATCAGATAACATGCATACCAGAGATTCACATTATGATCCGTAACAGGAGCAACATTACAGTTATGAAGTAACAACAAAAAATAATTTTATGGTCGGGGGTCACCACAGCCATGAGGCACTGTATTCGAGGGCCACAGCACTGGGAGGGTTAGGAAGCACAGCTCTAGAAGGTCAGGGGTTTGGGAAGTTCTGCCCCTGCCACCCCATTCCTAGACCCACTGCTGGAGCAATGGCTATGCGTGGGGAGACCAACAGCTTCCATTTTTGGTACTGCGCCCTCAGAGACAAAGAAGCTAGCTGAAACCGAAGGCTCCCTGTGTACAATGCAAGGAGTCACTTAAGATTCTCTTTATTTTGTCTGTTGGTTTATTTACTATTGGTTGGGGTTGTATGGTTCATGTAGCATCACCTCTCAAAAAAAAAAAAATTTAAGCTTGAACACTCCCAGAACATGAAGATAAAAAGAATATTTCCTTTTCTCTAGAGCTGAGCAATCTTTTTTGACACTGACTGCACCGAAAATTAGCTTTTGACATAAAACTGTCCACAATGAAGGTTTGCCAGGCTTGAACAGAAAACCAATTAGTAAAAAGGGAGTGAAAGAGAGAGAGAGAAAGAGAGAGAGAAAATGCCCTGGTCATACCAGGCCCCCAGACAAATTCGATCCAGAGCCTGGACAAGTGGTGACCACGCCCACACCCACTTAAGACCTTTCAGCCAGGCAAGTCTCAAAGCCCTTGTCCAGCCAGGCTGATGGATGGCTCTGCAGTGGCCTTGTCTGCCACCAGGGTGAGGCACAGCAGCTGTGCGACAGCCCTGCAAGTGACCCTGCTCAGCACCTTCAAGGTAGGAAGTGCAGGAAAACATGTCCACTTAAAGCCACAACAAAGGCGGCGAGAGGGGTGTCCTTCCTTTGTGAATGGGCCAGCAGGCTGGCCACTCTGAACACATACATCAGCGAGGGGGAAGCGGGTGTGAGCGGACGCAAAATTGCTCTCAGGCAATTCTAGCTTGACTCTTTGTCACCCTGGAAGACAGACGCGCAGGCCCAGTGTGACCTAAACACAGGCCTGATGTTACACAGTCTCTGCCCTGAGACTGCTGTGACATGCTGCGACACGGGTCAGCAACAGCTTCAGGAGGCTTGAGGATGTCCCTCGCCTGTCCTCTTGGGGGACAGGGAACTCCTGTGTTATTTCCCTAATCTCCCTATTGAATGGAGTTTGTATAGTTCATATATACTAAATTCCCCATGTCTCAGCATAGCCAAAGCCCTGCTCTCAAATGCCCACTGCAATGAGTCCTGGTAGGCTTCAGGGGGATTCACCTCCACTGGTACCTGCAAAGAAAGAAAGAGAGAGAGAGGAAGGAAGGAAGGAAGGAAGGAAGGAAGGAAGGAAGGAAGGAAGGAAGGGAAAGAAAGGAAAAAAGAAGGAAGGAAGGAAGGAAGGGAGAGAGGGAGGGAGGGAGGGAGGGAGAGAGAGAGAGAGAGAGGGAGAGAGAGAGAGAAAGAAAGAAAGAAAGAAAGAGAGAGAGATAGAGAAAGGAGGAAAGAAACTTTCAAATCTAATCTTCCACTGGCTTCCAGTAAGTCCGTGTCTAGACCTATGGATGTGTACGAACAGTCTTCTTCATTTCAACCTCCTGACTAGAAGCCAAGCAAATTGATGAGAAAACAAAGCCGGTACCCTGAACCACCCCCACCAAAGAGTCAAGAGGAGTGGCCTTCTGAGTAGCTTCTAGATTTCGCTTCCTCCCTGCCACCTAAATGCTGCACAAGTAGATTCAGATGTTGAGTCATTGCTGGGGATTGCTACCCTAAGAAAGTGATGGAGTCTACATTTATTTCCTGGTTTGCAAATGAGCCCAGCCCCGCTGGGCATTGTACTCACCTACAATCCCAGCACTCAAGAAGCAGAAGTAGGAGAATCTTGGGTAGGAGGACAGACTGTGAGTTCTGGACCAACCTGGGCTACATAACAAAACCTTTAAAACAAACAAACAACAAAAAAAAAGGCCAGACCTGGTGAGAGGCAGCCTAATGAACCCAGTGCATGGTACCAAATTAGGACCTATGAAAAAAAAGAGAAGCAGAAGCAGGAGCCATCCCTCTCCTCTAAATGGGAGATAAAAATAATTGACCCAAGACCTCTATAGACTTTTGCAGTCCTTAGTTACAGCCACTTCTTCTGGGAGAACTCACGGGGAAGGACTGTCTCAGGCCTCGGGGTGGGAAGAGCTGAGTTCGAGTTCACGGGTGTAGCAAGTGCGGAGATTTTGCGAGCGGCAAACTGATGGTAGAAACAAGGGCTCTGGATCTCCTCTTGGGATCTGTGTCATTGTGTGAGTAATCGCATCCCCTCTCAGGTCACCAAAGCTCGGACTCCAAGCCCACACAACCCTCCTGCCACCGCACCCTGTCTCCTACCCTGTCCAACTGCAAACAGCAGTTTTCCATGCAGATGGGAAAGTAGGTGTTAACGACCAGTTTTCAAAGGGGCATTTTGAGACCTGACAGAGAGGCAGAACTAAAAGAAACAAGACAGAAAAAGAGGGGGAAGACCGCCTTTTAGGGGGTAATTTGTCCTTGTGAGACCATGATTGCCAGATACAAAAAAAAGAAAAGTAGGAAAATGAGGAAGGGAGAGAACAGGGGAGGAAGGGAAAAAAGATGGAGTAAGCAAAGTATCCAAAACCTAAAGTCAGTATGTGTGTGTGTGTGTGTGTGTGTGTGTGTGTGTGTGTGGTTTTATTATAATTTTTTGAGACAAAGCCTCTATCCAGGCTGCGCTCTAACTCTGTGTAGCTGAGAATGAACTTGACTTCCTGGCCTTCCTGTCTCTACTTCCCCAGTGCTGAGATTACAGGTGTGCACCACCACACCTATGGCCTCATGCATGCCAGGCACGCACTCTACCAATTGAATTTCATCCCAGCCCATTATAATTATTAGCATGGATTCATTCTGTATCTCCCTTGCCTGTGCTTACCACACTTTGCTGTGACTCCTGCTGAGCCAGATGAATAGGCTCTGGAAAGACCAACCAAGCAAGGGAAGATGCCCAGAGCAGGTTTGGTCATTGCTCCTGTTCTCAGAATACACTAAACACAGCATTGTCAAATCCCTTTCTGCTCTCCCTCCCAAGTCCCACAGGTGAGTTATGCCTGTCCTAAGGAGAAGCCGGTTGGTGCCTACTCTAAGACTCATGAACACAGCCTCCCTCAGAGGGAGCCTGCTCTCCCACACACCCTCTAGCATCTCAGTCTACTTTAGGCTTCCCCTCTGCTCCCGAAGGGTCTCCGGCCGCAGGACTCCAGCGGGATTCTGTTTTGCCTTTCCCACAGCCAGGGACAAGTGTAAAACTATCCCCATCCCGTCTGATCGCCTGTATTCTCCAATGATTTGACTTCGTTCTCAGGCTTATTCGGGCAAATTCTCTAGCTCTCCTTCCCCTCACCCCCACCCGCCCACCCCAAATCATGCAATTCCTTTCCTAGGGACACTTCTTAGGGTGTTTAATAAACAGCCTAGGGCACGACCCTGTCCTGCTGCCCCTTGTGACTGAGGTTGTACAAATCTGATTTCATGGGCTCGTATTAGGCTGAGCCATACAAAATTGCTGTTATTCAACCACGTTGGCATCCAAAAAGAATGACAACTCTGTGAGCTTCAATCTAATAAAGGAGGCTGGAATCCAGATATTAAAAACATATGATTTGACATCCCACCTGCCCTCTTCCCAAATGGTGCGTATAAATTTGGAAAGTGGGGGTGGGAAAAGAAAGAAACATGTATGTCGTGTTCCACAGAATACAGCACATTGCTCTTTCGGGGTTAATTCTGCCCAAACGGGGTGTTTATAAATGTCTGGAGATGGTCTTTGGTTGTCACGGTCAGCTGGAAGATGTACAGGCCAGGACTGCTAAACAGCCTACAACATGCAGGGCACCGACCACAGTCCATTTTGTGTCCCAGATGTTGGCAGTGTACCTCCAGTGTCCCCTATCCCAAATATTTGGTACTAGGAGTGTTCTACATTTCGGACTAAAGAAGGCTTTAGAATATTTGTGTACTGTGGAGATATCACGGGGAGAGGACTCAAGTTCAAACACGAAACACATTAATGCTTCATACACACTTCATACACACAGCCTGAAGGTAATTTTTACATTATTTTTGGCATGCCTGCATTCTGACTGCAGCCTGTCACACAGGGTCAGGCGTGGAATTTTCCACTTGTGGAGTCATGTCAGCTCTTTAAAAACTTTCAGATTTTGAAGCATTTCAGGTCTATTTTCCAGAGGCTGGAAAGGCAGCCCAGTTGGCAGAGTGCTAGCCTAGCACACACAAAGCTCTGGGTTCAATCCCCAGCACTGCAGACAGGTACCTGCCTGTAAACTCCATGCTACCCAGAGTCAGAGGTGAGGGGATCAGAAGTTCAAGGCTAGCCTCACCTACACAATGAGTTTGAGGCCAACATGAGTTACCCAAGTCTCAGTCTTGAAAAGGAAAGAAAGATAAAATCCAGATTCTTAGTTTTCAAAATAGAGATATTCAACTTGCCATAGGGACATAGCCTGGTTTTGAGTGCTTCCTGGGGACCCAGCCCCTTAGACTTGTACCTAAGTCAAGAGGTCAGCTTCCCTGGCCATCAGAGCAGTGGTTCTCAACCTTCCTAATGCTCTGACCTTTTAATACAGTTCCTGACGCTGTGGTGACTCTCAGCCATAAAATTACTTTCATTGCTGCTTCATAACTGTAAGTTTGCTACTGTGATGAGTCATAATGTAAATATCTATGTTTCCAGACAGTCTTGGGCAACTCCTGTGAAAGCGTTGTTCTATCCCAAGGGGGTCAATGACCCACACGTTGAGAACCACGCATTAGAAGGTGGGCTGTCCCGCTCTCTGCTCTGAAGCATCAGTACAGCAGCATTTGGCTCCAGGCTCTTTCTGGTGCTTCCCTGGACCAGCCTCCTCTCTGGGTGCTTCTGTGGGTTCCTACAATAGCCACCATGATGGACACCTTTTGATTGTCTGCAGATCTCTAAGGCAGAAACTAGGCTACTCCGGCAAAATCAAGAGAAGACCTCCTCTGGCCTGCTTGGCCCAGCAACCTTCTAAGCTCCTCCCTGGCTGCTGGAGACTTCAAACCACACCATGCATCACTCCCCACAGGCAGAGAAACGCGGTTTCCTGGAAGGAATCTTGTGTCACTCCGGGAGATGGGAAAGGGAATTTGAGAGGCTCCACAGCACACACACATACCCAAGCCACGATAGAAAATCACCTACTCAGAGAAATGGAAGGAATGTTGGCAACCATCTACACACACAAGGCCACATGGGAATGTCTAAAAATAACAGTCAGGATACTATGCTACAAAGTATCTTAGGCTGCGAAGTATCTGAGGAGACCTAATGGAAGAGGTCTCCTCAGCCTCCTTGGGAATACCTCTTCAGCACAGCGCAGATTTGAGCTGCAGTGACATCTTTCTGCTCTCCCACCGCCTCCAGGTCCAGTTGCAAGTGGACACTGCATAATAAAATGGGAGATGGTGCACATTTTGGGGCACGGGGGCAGACATATGATCCTTTTCCAACTCAGAGCCTGTTCTCTGCTTTTCGGAACTTAAAACCTGTCTGATGTTTGTTCACCAAATGACACAGGGGGCTGGCAGATGGAGGCGGGAGAAAAGGCTAAATGTATTTTAATGGGACCATTAGGAGTATGTCAAAAGGTGAGAAAAAAGCATTTGCCTGCCAAGAAAATAAGCATTGGTCTAAAAGAAATATAGAATGTTCCATGGCTTTCCCATTTGCTCACACACACACACACACACACACACACACACACTTTTATTTTTTTATTTTTACGAGAATCTGATTCAACAGGAGACAGGCTAGGTCACGTGTAGCATACAAATATGTATTTTCTTTAGCCCAGCAAAGTAGGCAGGAATACAAGATGGCGGAGAAAAAGCATGCACACTGGTATGGAGCAAGTCAAATGGGATCAGCGTAGCCTTCAGACTACAGCAGCCCACGGAGGTAGGACAAAGCAACCATATCTTGCATTCTGGTGTTAATCAGTAAGCCCTGCTCTCTCAGAATACTGGTGTTAACTCTTAGGATGGCATGTACCAGCGCTAAGTTTCATTTTGTTTTTCTTACATTTAGGGGAGTGTGTTTGTGTGTGTGTGTGTATGTCTGTCTGTCTGTAAACTCAACCTGTGTCTACTGATTGATTGATTGAACCCAGGGCCTGGCTCCACCTGTGTCTTCATGGATGCTCATACTTTTCACATGACTCTGACAATTTCAAGGTTGACACAGATTGTGAGCAACATTGGAAGACATCTGTATACTCACTGGGTTTCATACCAAATGCTGAGATGAGTCCAACAGAGCCATTAGTGGAGAGGACCACGCAGTGACACACAGGAAAAGGGATCCGCATCAAGGCCAGGAGCTAGAAGAAATGTTTCAAATGGTCAGACTGAGTAGAGAGCATGTCTGACCTAACGGCTATACTGGGATCTAGCCTGCCCTAACAAACTAGGGGACCCGTGAACACTGATTGCAAAAGAAAGAACATACCTCATAAAGTGATAAATCATCCCCTCACAGAAGGAAATCCCCCAGCAGAGGAACTGGTGGAGAGGAGAAAAGAGGAATGGACAGTAAATAAAGCTGGGCAAAGTGGGAAATACCCTTTTAAGAGATGGAGGGGGGAGGATGAGACATAAATGCCAAGAAGATGACATAAAGAGAATAGGAGAAGAATGAAGACCATCCCAAACCCATGCTCTTCCTGCACACATCAGCAGAACACCTACGAAATTCCTGCAATTTCAAATTCTACCCATTGCTTATAAGTTACTTTAAATCAACTCATTTTTTATCTTCATTTTTGTGTTAAAATTCCTGACACAAATGCTAAATCAAAACCCAAGGTTGCTTATCATAAACAGAGAGTAACTATGAAAAGAAATGCCAGAAAGTGGAGAAAGATGTTATGGCTGAATCTCACAAAATGCTGAAGGCTGGGAACCCAGAGCTTCTTCCTTAGGACCAGCCTGAGCTACATGGCAAGATTTTCTCAAAAAAAAAAAAAAAATTTAAGATGAAGAAGAAGGAAGAAAAGGAGGAGAAACTGTTTCAAGTAGAGAAGGTCAATGCTAGAGAAACATTCAAAATATTTCAGAACCAACTTTAGACTCTTTGCCTTAACCTAAGACGAAACTGAAAGGTAATGCTGTCTTGAGATAGCATTTAATTTAGCATCCAATGTCATGTGTGACAGTCACCTGTGATCATTTCCTACCCTACCCTCAAGGGGCAGCCAAGTAAGAAGATTTTCTGAGAAAAGCAGTCTATTTTCAAATACTGAGAGAGGGAGACACATTATCACCCACATCAACACTAAGGACATTTATCTTTCTTACGAAATGCAAGAACAAATCAGAGTCATCTCTGGACCCCAGAAATCTCCCATTAGGACTCTCTTCCAAGCTGGGCCTGGTGGCGCATGCCTGTGATCTCAGCACTCAGGAGGCAGAGGCTGGCGGATCTCTATGAGTTCAAAGGCCAGCCTGGTCTACAAAGTGAGTCCAGACAGCCAAGGCTATACAGAGAAACCCTGTGTTGAAAAAACAAAACAAACAAACAAAAACTCCCTTCCAAGAAAGGTACAGTGACACATACTCAAGGGCCTGGTGCAGGAAGATCAACAAAAGTTTGAGGTCAGCCTGGACTACATAGTTAATACTGGGCCAACCAAAGCTGCACGGCAGACCCTGTCAGGAGGGGTGGATATGGGGGGAGGGTTTCTCTCCTCTTGCAAGTACCACATTCTTGCTAACACCACAACTGATTACCTATCTGTGGGGCAGGGTAGAAGTAAAACTCAGGTGTAAACACCCAAATGCAGACATTACCTGATTGATTCAATAAAACAGAATGACCTAATGCAGAGATGAAGCTATATTGTATAAATGCAGGTTTATTGGGAGTAGTAGGGGAGGGGGAGGGGGAGGGGAACTTACATTCAGAGCAGGGAGGGAGAGAGAGGGCAGAAAGGGGGTAAATCGGGAGGAAGGACAGAACCAGGGCTAGCCAAGATGCCTGGTTATCTAGTGAAGGGCCTCTGGGAGAGAAGCCCCGCCCCTAGGTGGAGGGCAGGGTATGACACCCAGGCCCTGCAGCAGGTAGGGACTTTAACATTACCAAGGGCACTGGGCACCGCCTGGCAATATCGCAGACCAAACCATGAGGAAAAGAAGTCAAAGGAAGATGAAATCTCCCTTTTGGGCTCCACCAAGAATCAGATTGAAATTACAGGATTCCCGGAGGAGCTGGGAACTTTAGCACTTGTTTTCCAACTTAACTATTTCCTGGCGTCCAATGGTAAGTGAGGAGAAGCCAGTGTGCCCTGCTGACACAGAGTACTGGACTAAGGAACGCCAACTACAATCACTGAGTGCTCGTGAGGTGTGTGCACAAGAGTCACTAACTCGGCCCTCAGCACATCTTAAAGGGACAGCTCAATACCTGCACACTCAGATCCGGCCTTGACTCTCCCCCAGAGCCCATCCTCCTCACTCTGGCTCTCATTCAGGTTAGTCTGAGCATCACTAACACAGCTCACCATTCAGCTGACTGTTCACCAGGATTTTTGGGTGGAGGTGCTGGCTCCCATCTTCAAAGGTTTCATGCCACTGAGAGATTTCAGTAAGCACACAGATACAGACCATTTTTTTTTTTCCTCTTCCCTTCTAGGTTCATTGGCTGCAGCACTGCAAACTAGACCTAGGAAAGACAGATGAACAGGACAAAAACAAACCGCCGCACTGCAATGTCCACGGAAGATTATCTCCTGCTTGGGATAGCTGCTCCAAAACGTCCACCCCTTCACTCTGTGCATGATCGGGCAGCCCAAAGTGCTACTATTCAGAGAAAACACAGCTCAGAACCTACCAGCCATCACGTCTTACCAGTGCAGGATAAATAAATAGACTTCTAAAAGGAAAGGAAAACTAGAAGAGGCCATATGTACACGCTCCCACTCAGCCACTCCAGGAAAAATGGACACCCTTTATACTCCTTATGTCATTTGTTTTGCCCAAAGAAGTCTCTTTAACAGCCAGGGTCAAACAAAGAGGCTTAAAGAACAAGAAACAAATAAACCAAAACAGCCACAGAGAGCAAGGCCAGGAAAACCCCTTCCAAACAGTCTCTGTCCTGCCAAGCCCAGCCAGGCACAGCCTGGGTTTTTGAAGCAAGGTACCCACCCTGGAATGTCAGTCAGAGAATGGTCCCTCTTCCCCCTCCCCTCCCGCAACTCCTTGTTAAAATTGTTAGCATTCCCTTGAAAGAGAGGGGGTGGGAGTGGGGTGCCTAGCCCAGTCTCTTGGCCAGTTGATGGAGTAGGGAGAGCGCTGTTTATCCCAACAGGTGTACAGCAACTCACAAAACAGGCAGTGTGGAGCTGAAAAGCTAAGAAACAACTTGTTCGCTTTGTCAGCTGCTCCTACAGCTTTGGAGAGGGATACAGGGGGCTTGGGGGTGGCACTGGGGGGTGGGGGAAGTTTAAGGTGGCCAAAGGATGAAGAGGAGGGAGAACCAGGCTGAGGGCTGAAAAGGCAGAGAGGGGAGGGCTTGTTCAGTTTTCCTTTTGGAAAGGGCAATGGGCCCTGGTGGCTGAACTGAGAAGTCCATTAAAAGCCTTCTAGAACATTCTAAAGGCCTATCTCCATATACTTTGGAAATGCTAGGGAACAGAGATTACATTGAGCTGGCTAAAACATACCAGTGTCCAGAGAGCACCTTTAAGAACAGGAGACTCCATGTTGGTTCATTGTTAATTGGTTGGTAGGTTGATCAGGGTGGGTAAGTGGGTAGCTGGTTGGTTGGTTGGTTGGTTGGTTGGTTGGTTGGTTGGTTGGACAGTTGGCTGGTCGGTTGGTTGGTTGGTCAGTTGGCTGGTCGGTTGGCTAGTTGGATAGTTGGGATTTCTAAACAGGGTTTTACTATGTAGCTCAGTCTGGCCTGGAACTCTCTGTATGGCCCAACTCTCCAACTTGTGGCAATCCACCTGCCTCAGCCTCTCAAGTTTATATAGGATTATATATATATGAATCAACATGCCTAGAGTATAAATATATTTAAGAAAATTAAACTTAAAAGATTGTTCAACAACTGCCTTCAAATTCCAGCAAGTTCTACCTTTAAGAAAGTGTGTGTCTTCAAAGCTATCGTTTTTGAATGACTTTTCAGCCAGGCACTTGTCTTTGATGGTACTGGCCAAGTAGCCTCCAGTTTCCAAGTTTTTAAGCCTTCAAGCATCTTGATCCTAGCCTTCCATACCCCCATAAGGGATCTCAGTTGCCGGGAACCAGGCAAAGTGGTAAAGAAACAGTTCTCTTTGAAGCTGAGTACAAACTGACCCAAGAGATGGTGAACTTTCTTCCCTTTGGAAGAGTTGCCATAGTTGTTGGGAGAGAGTTAACTAGTTTTGTTTTAGAAATAAAGATGAGGTGATGATGGCAACAGTCTGAGACTCTGTCTCATTGCCAGTTCAGCTCCATGGAGGCGATCAAATGACAGGGCAACAAGCCACAGAGCAAACTGAGTTTCCGTGTTTTGCAACAATTATTTCAAGAAGAGGAAGGAATTGATCTGAATGGGGCACATGGAAGGGCAGCCATGATGGATGAGTCAGTTAAAGGGAGAGCTAAGCATGAATCTCATTTTAGTTGACTATATGTCTGTCCTTTCTCTTTTAGTTTTATAATGAAAACTATCACTCAGATCATCTTGTGCACACAGCTTTGAATGCTAAGCATCAAAACTCCTGACTCCAGCTCCCACGGGACAGTCAACATCACTGTGACTTTACTGTGCCCCTGTATTCCATTCCATGATTTTACTATTTCCAGGGCTGCTAGCCGAAACGGTCTGGATTACAAAGCCTCTGGAAAGGCGTGTTGATTCTGAGAGCTTTAAGTTTTGAACCCCAAATCCCCACCACACTATTTCCACTGATCCTGGTCCACTGTGACATGAGTTTTACCTGATGCTACTCCTCCACAGTGATGTCTTAGATGTCTGGCTCCCCATCAGTTTCCACCTGGCCATGTTTTCTGGAATTTATTTATTTTAGATTTATTGTAAGTGGTTTCTTGCTGACCACAGTCAGTACGGGTTATTTTGTCCCATCACATCAAGGCATACTGTATTAGTTACCTTTTTTGTCACTGTAACCAAATACTTAAGGAAGAATAAAGGAAGGGAAGATTTATTTTGATTCCTAGTGCGGTGTCCTTTCCATCCTGGCAGGGAAAGCATGGCTGCCGGAATGCTGTCAGGTGTGGCACCAGGAGTGTAGGGCTGCTTCTTCATATCCAAGTGGATCAGGAAGCAGCCAGAACTGGAAGCCCACCGAAAGGCCAATTCCTCCAGACAGGCTCCACCCTAGAAAAGCTCTGCAGATTCTCCTGAGCAGCCTCACCAGCTGAGGAACTTATAACCCTCGGGAGTCAGGCAGCACTGTATATCCAAACCGGAACAGGTCCACAGCGTCAACATGATGTTGGCCTTGATCACTGGCTGTGGTTGCACTTGACAGGTGTACTCACTGGACAGTAGCCCTGCTTCCCTCCTACCCATGTCACTCTTGGTGGAAGGAAGCCACTGTGTGTGGGCTTCACTCCTGAGCAGGGAGTTCAGCTCCTCTTCCTTGACTTATACCTAATGGTGCTTTATCTCTGTGGCTCACACAACCACATTGCTGCTGGGAGCTGTAAGTTCCTGTGTCTCTTCCATATCCTCCAGTACTGGGAAGTGTTGGCATGTTAGGATGCTCACTGCTCTGGCTACTTTTGTTCCTAGGGCTTCCTTACTTGCTGGAATTGAGGGATACGCCCACCTGTTCTTTTGAATGCTCCTTCCCCAGGTACAGAACCAGCCACTTCCCTGAGAATCCTCAGCACTATTTTTCACAGAGACATTGAGTTTCTATCACAAGACAAAAGAATTACAGTTTGGACCAGACCAGGATGGAATAAAACCAATTTGAGGGGCTGGTGAAAGCTAGGAGATGAGTCTGGCTCAGGGGCTGGCTTCTTGGGGCCCCACGCTCTATCCTTGCCATGTGTACCCACTTCAGCTTCAGTTGTTTTGCTTGTCTGGCTCACTGTGTAGCCCATTCTGGCCTGCAACCTTTGATTCCCGCTCTCACAACCTCCCAGTTACTGGGATTATAGGCATGTGTCACTGCGCCTGCTGAAGCACATACTTTTAATACCATAGATTAGTTTTAAATGAAATCTTTTAAACATTCCTGGAATCCACGAAGTACCTCTCCAAAATATAGTTTGTAAAACCTTGCTAGAGAACACACAATTATATTTTCTGCGAGCATTGCCTTATAGATAAGGAACTTATTCAACTGTGCTAATATTGATTGTGGGCTGGGAATGATCAGACTCAGAGCCGTGTGCGTGCTAGGCAAATACCCTACCACTGAGCCACACCCTCATCTCCAATAATAATTCTTTTGACTTGATATTAAACAGGCCACATCCGGTGGACTCTGCTAGATAACTGAATCCTTTCTGGAGACTGACAAGCACCCCCCTATTAGCTCCCTAATTACATATGTATCTTTTTAAAGGAGGGAGGATTCATTGTGGTTCTTGATCTCATATGGTTCAGGGCAATATTTGCAGAAATGCTATAGTGAGACAGTTTACGCTGTGATGGGCTGAAAAGCAAAGAGTTTCTTTGTTTTTATCCAAGCTACCATGGAGCAGTGTTGCCCACTTTCACCTCCAGTTAACACTCTCCGGAAAGCCTCTTATAGATATAGCCAGAGGTGAACTTCACCAGTATTCTTGATTATTAGAAATACAGTCAAATGGACAATGAAAATTAATCATTGCTAGCATACCCTTTGTTGTCCTGATACCCACACACACTGACTCAACCCATAATTTTCTTCCTTTCTTGACTCCCAAAGGTTTACGTCCTTTGTGTGTTGCAAAATGCAATATGACACAAGAGTCTCCAAAGTCTTCACAGTTCCAATAATGTTCAAAAGTCCTACTTCAAAGTCTCTCCTGAGACTTAAAGCAAACTATTTGCTGCGAAGATCTACATACACACACATACACACACACTCACACACTAAGGTGATATACCCAAACACACAATGGCATAATCATTCTTATTCCAAAAGGGATGAATGACAGAGTAACAAAGAAGGGTTGGCACAAAACGAGACTAGAGTCCAGCAAAGAAACCACAAAACCCTAGTGTCCAGCATAAGAAGTACACAGCGTCATGATGCAATGGACTTCAGCATCCCCACTTTGCAACCTTGCTGTTTGAACCCATTTTGACCTTGCTCTTGGATTGGCTCTATTCATCGTAAGAAATCTAACCCTGCTATTCAATGCTTAACTTCATAGGTCTTCCTTGAAAATCTTTGTGGAATTTAAGCGTTATAGGGTCATGGAGGCTTCTTCAAAGATTTTCAAGGAGGATCTGTGAGGCTAAGCAATAGATAGCAGGGTCAGTTTTCTTTCAGGGAGTCCCCAAGAGGGCAATCTATAAAGCTGAGAGGGTGAGGTCTAAGCTGTGTTGGAGACCCGAAGATGTCAAAGTTGATGGGAACAGAGCGTCTGCCGAGGAAGCCTCTGTGACTCTGTAACTCTTGAGTTCTACATACATGCAAAATCAACTTCTCTTCTGGTCAGTCTGAACACTTCTTTTTTGTTCTTTGTGCTCACTGTAAATCCGGCTAAAAGCAGCTAGCAATAATCAATTCATAGCCAGCATGCTATGCCATCTTGAAATCTCCTATACCAAGTTAATTAGTTATCTTCTTTTAACTTAGCCTCACTCAAAGTCTTAGGACACAGACAAATATATAGATATAATTTTCCATAATATAATATGAGTGGACTCTAGTTAAACTCTCTAATACAGTCTTTCCTGCCATCTGAGAACTCATCAGCCCAGACTTCATTTTCTACATTTTCATTTGCTTTCTGGCCTGCTGAGCAGCCATCAGAATTGACCTTTTAGCTCTGCTTTCAAAATCTGATAGCTTCTCCAGAGCATACATACCACACATGTTTGCAAATTCCTCTCAGAAACCAGTTCCAAAAACTTAACAACCATTTGGTGGCCAAGCTTAGTCATGTCAGTGACCTCACCTCTCTTGGTAACCATTTTCATGCTTCTTTGTCACTATGACCAAATACCCAATAGGAACAACCTAAGGGGAGAAGAATTAGCCTTGACTCATAGTTTCAGAGGGTTCAGCCCATCACAGTGGGAGTAGAGGTAGGAAGGGATGCAGTGGAGCAGAACAGTGTAATCACAGTGAGCCGCAAAGCAGATAGAGAAGAAGGCTGCTTGGTGGGGTGACTTTCCTTCAGATTACGTGAAGGTGAGTCTCTGTATTTTCAGTTGTTAATCCTGTGCCAGCAGAGTGCTAATTGCTGGCAGGATTTTGGTATTGTGATTTCTATGGCCCATCACTGGCTTAGTATTTGTAAATATTTGTCCTTCCACACCAGCTTAGGTACTTGAAGGTCATCAACTTCTCACTGATTGGTTATAATAAAGAGCTGATGGCCAATAGCTGAAGCAGGGAGTGAAGGGCAGAACTTCCAGGAGAGAGAGGGACACTGGGAGAAGAAAGAAAGCACAAAAGATTTAGAAGCAGACTAGAAGAGAACGGCTGGATGTGAACAGGAGCAGAAAGGTAGCCAAGTGATGGGCCATAGGTGAAAATAGTTGGCTTAAGTTTGGAGAGTAGATGGAAATCTGGTCCAGCTAAGGTCTAAACTTCAAACTATATAAACATCTCATGTCTTTATTTATACCATGGCTGTGTGTGTGTGTGTGTGTGTGTGTGTGTGTGTGTGTGTGTGTGTGTGTATTGCAGCATGCTTAGAGGTTGGATCTCTTCTCCCACCACATGATCAAACTCAAGTCATCAGGCTTGCTGGCAAGCACCTTTCCCTGCTAACATATCTTGCTAGCCCAAGAAAGCTAGGAATTAAACAGCCATTCTGGCTCCGATGTCCACATTCTAGCAATATGCTGCCTCTGGATGCCATAATCTCTTTTAAAATATTTTTTTTAATGTCTTCTTTGAGAATTTCATACATGTGAACACCATAAAGTCTATGGTCACTGGACTCACAGCAAATTTATTAATTTATTCTGCGGACATTCCCCGAGTGCCTGCTCTTCCACAGATTCTATCTCAAACAGATGGCGGAAGAATGCGTAGCTGTGCAGTCCTATTTAGAGTCAAAGGCTCCCGCTCAGAGCTGCCCACGATGTCCTACTCTATCCCGAAACCATCCCTTCATTCAGAAAGCATCCTCCACTACCTCCCATCTGCTCATAGCCTCCCTCTGTTGGGGCTGGGCGTTGCCTTCCTACCACCCGTCCTTTTACTAGAGGTGACAATGACACTCAGAAGAATGAAAACACTTGCCTGAGCAGAGCTGGTGTGAGGTCAGATCCTCTCTGGGTCTGCTGGTAGCTACTTCTTAGCTGTCCGGCTTCCTGTCAGTATTGTGTGTGGTTGTTCTTGTCTCCAGCCTCTCTTCAATCAGACCATAGGCTTCTTGAAATCTAGAACTGTATCTCTTCTGGGATATGGTCAGATTCTCAATGTGCTCCCAGGATATAGTCTTCAATCTATCTTTTTAGGGAACTAAAAAAGATATTTTTAGGGAACTCATAATATTAGAGTATATTATACATGCATGTACTGATACTGAAGATATATATAGAAGATGAAAAAAAAAACACCATACTTTCTTTTCTTGTTAAAGAAGCTCACCACTGGCCTTTAATTCCAGCACTTGGGAGGCAGAAGCAGGCAGATTCCTGAGTTCAAGGCCAGCCTGGTTTATAGAGTGAGCTCCAGGACATCTCGGGCTACACCAAGAAGCCTTTGTCTAGAAGAAGAAGAAGAGAAGGAGGAAGAGAAAAAGGAGGA
The DNA here is from genome assembly GCF_030254825.1 of Meriones unguiculatus. Lineage (NCBI taxonomy): Eukaryota > Metazoa > Chordata > Mammalia > Rodentia > Muridae > Meriones > Meriones unguiculatus. The sequence goes on from NC_083366.1 coordinate 59,641,575, forward strand.
AGAGGAAGCAGCTCACCGTCAGCGGCAGTGGCTATAGTAACTGCACGAAGAAAATACTTAAGGTCCAGGGAGGTGGCTGAGCAGGTAAAGGTGCTTGCCAACAGACCTGATGACTTGGGTTTAATTCTCGGGACCCACATGGTGGAGGGAAAGACTTTCACAAGCTCTTCCATAACCTCCACATGCAGTGGTGGGGCACACACTCTCACACACACACACCTGCACACGAATAAATATGGACTTTTTAAAATTTGAGACTACCGGATATGGAGGCTTGGCTAGGTTTGGCCCCCCATAGGCTCATGTGTTTGAATGCCAGGCCCACAGGGGGTGGCACTATTAGGAGGTGTGGCCTTGTTAGAGCAAGTGTGTCACTGTGAGGGTGGCCTTTGAGGTCTCCTAAGCTCAAGCTCTGCCCAGTGTGACAGTCTCCTCCTGGCTGCCTTCAGATCAAGATGTAGAACTCTGGGCTTCTCCAGCGCCATGTCTGCCTGCATGCTGCTTCCCACTGTGACAGTTATGGACTAAACCTCTGAAACGTAAAGCCAGCCCCAATGAAATGTTTTCCATTATAAGAGTTGTCTTGGTCATGGTGTCTCTTCACAGCAATAGAAACCCTAACTAAGACACCAGAGAAAGCAAGGTAAGTTTTACTCAAGAGCTCAAGGGTTTTATAGAGAAGACAAGATGAGGGCCTGAACCTTCGGGAGGAAGAGTTTCACAGTGCAGAAGGAAGGGAGAGCCAGAGCAAACAGGAGCAGAAGCTCTGGCCCGATACAGAGAAGAAATCAGAAACTGGACAGCCAGTCTTATCCTCCCCCCTTACATGCTTTCCTCCTTGAGCAGGTTGTTAAGGAAAAAAAAAAAAAGAGAGAGAGCCATCTTTATCTCTGAAGACCAGTGACACAGGAGAATCTGAACAAACAGGCCTTGTCAAGCCCCTCCCCCTCCACACCCAGTTTATACCATTAGGTAATACCCTCTGTGCCTTACCGTACTTCTCACAATTTCCCCATTTCTTCATCAAACCTAAGCATTAAAGCACAGGTGCCCCTATTTCTCTAGGCCTTCATTTCCAAAGGCTCCTGAGTCCCACCGGACTTTTATGAAACAAATCTGCACGTTTGTTGTTGTTGTTGTTGTTGTTGTTTTTCCCTCTAGTTTATCTTCTATCTTTTGTTATAGTTACTTTAGCCGAGTCCTGGTGATAAGTAGCAAAATCCACCCCCCCCAAGCACATCCTACAAAAGAGATGTGATGTGCCAGCCTTCGCTCGAGACATGAAGTACCCCTGGGAAGCAACCACGCTACAACATGAGACCAATGAGCTATGATGCATGAGGTACTGGGCAAGTGCCAGAGTGATAATGACAGATCAAGCAGATGAGGAGGGTTCAGATGGAATCCGCCGGAAAGCTGGGGAGGAAGGGACTTACCCATCCATGAACTTGGCCATAGTCACACTATCATTAGAGTGACACACTGAAGTGCGAGCCTGACCTTCTCTTAGCCTAGAACAGTCTGACAATTTTCCCTCTGGTTCCTAATGACTACTTCTGCTTCCCATTTTCTGGTGTAATTACAGAGGGGGTCGCTCTCCTCCACGGACACCTGGAATAAGACTTTCTCTCAGGATCACCCCACATTTCCCCGAAGGAAATGCAGTGCTTTCCTGTGTGGGTAGGGGGCTGAGATTGCAAGCAGTGGCAACAAAGCTGATCTGTGTTCAGAGGAAGCTCGTTCCCAGGTCCTCCTTCTGTGACTATTTCAATGAGTGTGAGTCTGGGAGCTTGAGGGAGTTTAAACCCAGGGCATCACTGTGCTTGATGAATGTGTGAAGAACTGAGAAAGAGCAGGAAGATTAGAATCAATACAAAGGGTACAAAAGGTGAAAGGAAGCAATAACAGCCAGTGAGACTGAGCACCGGCTGGAAACCAGCTGACCTTGGAGAGACAGAAATCTCCAATGAATAATTTTCTAGGTGCTGAGACCTGAACTCAGGTTTCACCCATACTAGGAACATTTTCTACATTTGATGAGAAGTTTTGGTGTAGTTTGGTCTGGTTTTTGTTTTTGTTTTTTTGAGACAGCCTTGGCTGTCCTGGACTCACTTATAGACCAGGCTGGCCTGGAACTCACAGAGATGCGCCTGCCTCTGCCTCCTGAGTGCTGGGCTTAAAGGCCTGAGCCATCACACCGATGAGAGTTTTAAGTGAGTTGACATAACTCCCCCACTCTGCCTTGCTCACATAGCAAGCAGTGAGGTCTCTGCTGTTTCTTTTAAAGAATCTTAAGTGGTTTTAAGTTCTGCACCCAGCCTGGCCTGAAGACAGACCATATGGCCACATAATCCAGGACAGGGAGGCACAGATGATACCCAGGGTTCACCAGGAGGACAAAGCCACTATGTGGTCATCATAAATATTGTCCCATCATAGAGCAACATGTCAGCTTTCTTTGGCATGAATCACCGTGATGGGAATTAGATTAAAAGGTATCTGCCTCCACAGGATAATCACCCCAGGAGGGGAGAGTCGTAGAACAGACTGGAGAAGAGGAAGTGAGCCCATAGCCTTACCATCATCTACCTGGGTCGTTTGCTATCAACTAAAAGACTCCAGACAGCTCAAGACCATCAACAGATGCGTACATCCAGACTTCCAAGGCTGGAAGACCCCATCTATTATTAACATTTATATCCCCTACAGCACAATTGTTTGGGGCCGGAGAGATGGCTCAGCAGTTAAGAGTGCATACTGTGCTTGCAGAGGTTCTCCCCAGAACACACTTACAACCACGCAGCCATGTGTGACTCCAGCTCTAGACGACTCAACACCTTCATGTGGCCTCCACAGGCACCACACTCACACGGCACATACATACACAATCACATTCTTAATTGAATAAAAACTTAAAATACATTTTTTAAGAAAACAATTATTAGCCAGGCTCGGTGGCACATGCCTGTAACCCCAGCACTCAGGAAGGCAAAGGCAGGTGGATCTCTGTGAGTTCGAGGCCAGCCTGGTCTACAAAGTAAGTCCAGGACAGCCAAGGCTACACGGAGAAACCCTTGTCTTGAAAAACAACAAAAAGAAAGAAAAAACAAAAACAATTGTTCTTCTAAAACTTCTATGTATGATTCAAAACAAGCAACTCCCTGGGGTTTTCTAAACGTTAGTACATTGATTGGCTGCACAAGCTTTCCATTGTCATAACCGAAAGAAGGCCGTCAACCCAGAGAACTGGACCACAGTTCTCAGAAGGCATCACAGAGTCTACAGATCTGCTATCTTGTTTTTCAGGCAGATAAAAGCAAAAAAAGAGAGAAAGAGAAACAGAAGAGGTGAGCTCCTCGGGAAAACCCCCACCTGCACAGGCTCATATCCTGCCACACCTGAATTACTGGTTACTTTATGTGATTGAAGAAAATGTCACACCAGCGGGGACCGGCGGAGAGAAGCCGGGATGCTGAGTCTACCAGGAAGTCCAAGCTTCTGGCTTAGGTAAGGGAAGACCACAACCACCCCAGTGGCTCTGCAGAAAGATACCAACTTCCAGGAAAGAGCCAAGAAAAACACCAGTCGGAAAAATCCCCAGAAAGGACCGGCGCAGCGTTCACAAACAGACACACATCCTCTGCCTGCGAGCTAGCCCGAAAACACAAGTCATGGTAATGCAGGCCAGGTGTCTTCCCTTCCTACCAACATGGCTGCCAAGACCATCCGTGAACAGCAATAAAAACAGCAACATCTGAAGCGCATCTGTGTTTAAACACATAACAAGCATATTTTCTTTCTTATCCAAGTAGGTGTCTGTTCTCCATTTATGTTAGGATAGCATCACTCCTTTTTAGAAACAGCCCTTCCAGCTTGCGGGACAATGTTGGTATTTTGTTTTGTTCCAAAGAAAACACTGACTACCCCAGTATTGGAACAATACAGTGTAATACCAGCACCTGGGATTCTGAGGCAGGGGGATTGCCACAAGTTCCACAAGGACGACCTGGACTACACTGTGATTTCTAGTCCCAGAATTTCTTAAAAAAAAAAAAAAAATGAGGGAGGAGGGCGGGGGTGCTGGAAAAATAATGTCATCAGTAAAGTGTTTGCCACACAAGACCTGAGTTTGGATCCCAACACACATGTATAAAATCAAGCATGGTCGTGCTTGTCTTTAACTCCAGAGCTGTGGTGGCTGACAGAGAGGATCTCTGGATTCCATTGGCCAGCCAGTCTGGCCAATCAGTGGTCTCCAGGTTCATTCAGTGAAGGCCCTTGTCTCAAAAAGCCACGATGGAGACTAATAGAGAAAAGATGTCCCATGCCAACCTCTGGCCTGCCTAGGCACCAGCACATACCCTGTGGTGGTATGGCTCACAGAGGCTCATGGATCTGAATCCTTGGTCTGCAGGTGGTGGAATTTGGGGGATTAAGGAATGTAGCCTTGGTGAAGAGCTGCCGCTGGGTTTGAGGTTTCTAAGGCCCACACCAGGCCCAGAGAGGGCTCTCCCTGTCTCTCTTTCTCTCCTTTTCCCCTTCCTCTCTCTCAGCTACTGCTTCAGTGCCATGCCTGCCTGCCGCCATGCTTCCTGCCATGATGGTCATGGAAGCTAACTCTCCAGAACACGTGGCCCCAAAGAAAATGCTTTTTAAAATTACGTTGCCTTGATCTTGGTGGTGTCACAGCAATAAAAGAGCAATTAAGACACAGCCACAGGAACACGGCTTTCAGAGAGGAAGTCATAAACGGTAGGAGATACGGATGCTCAGAGGTAACCCACACAAATATTAAAAACCAGAACTGTGGCACCAAAATAATCTTTCCCCTGTGTTGTTCCACTAAGCAAAAAGAAAAGAGGGGAGGGCAAAATAACATCCTCGGGGGCACAGGCCGCGTTTTATAGACCGTCTCACAGGGAGCAGTGTCTAGTCAGCCTTTCTGAGGCTGCAGACTGGACTCTCGAAGCTGGCTCCAGAGAAAGGAAGGATTCAAAGTGAATCACCACCGTTTGCGTAATTCAGCTACAGCACAATTAGGCCTCACGGAGACCCGGTTCCGGGCCTGGGAAGGAAAACCACACTTTCAGCCTCCGAGCTTCTCTTTGGCGTCTCTTTGTGAACAGCTCTGCCCTACTTTCCTCTCTTACAACTCATTTCCTCTTCTTGCTCACGGTCATCTTATCCCAGCCTGGGGGAACCTTTCAACTCTTGGGGCTCGTGAGCAGGGCGACATCCCTCAGCTCTCAGCGGAGAACCCCAGAAACGACCTGCCTGGGCACCTTGCTTTTAGACTGAGCTGTGCAGGTCACAGGGACTGGACAGGTCCTCTGATCACACGGCTGCTCCATTCCACCAACCCTACATGCAGGGAAGTTTTTCTGCAAAGCACAAAGTGTGGGGAAATTTGGGGGAGAGCAGGGTGCTCATGTCTCAGCATTAGGCGTAAGCTTCATTCGCAGACCCCCAGGACAAATAAATGAGCTTTGGGGGCAGAGTAGGTTTCTGAAGAACATATTTAACGCCTGTGGTGTTGGCACTTGCACGGCTGAGACAGAAGGACTGCTGTGAGTTCAAGGCCAGCCTGAGCTCTGTAGTAAGTTCCAGGTCTGTCTGTACTACCAAGTGAGACCCTGTCTCAAAAACATGTGAAGTGGTAGGCAAAATGACTCGCTGCTCGCTGCCAAGCACTGAAGATTGAAGATCTGAGTTCAATCCCCCAGGACTCACATAGTGGAACTGACTCCCACAAATTGTTCTCTGACCTCCCCATGAATACCATAATAGGTACGTGCCCACATGTACACACGATAGATAGATAGATAGATAGATAGATAGATAGATTTTTTAAGCCATAAGAACAAATAAACATACTTTCCATTACTATAAAAAAAATGCTTAAGGTAATCAATATATAAGGCTTATTTTGGAGCTCACATTTAGAAGTTTTAATCTACAATCATTTGGCCCCGTGGTTTCTGGCCTGGGCCCAGCACATCGTGGTATGAGTGTACGAAGCATCACCGCTCACTTTATATCTAGGAAATGAAAGAGAGAAAAGGGGAGGGGCAGGATTCCGCAGTCCTCTTTAAGGGCACAGCCCCATACAGCTGGAGATCTTCCACTAGGCCCCACCTCTTACAGGTCCCCCCACCTCTCAAGGGATAGTTCACCAAGCTGGGGGCCGAGCTTCTACCCCATGCACCACTAGAGAACATTCCGGATCTCAACTGCAGGAGAAGGAGGTCTTCTGGGACACCTTAAAACTGGGACCTAGATCCCCAGTGTTACCTGGCAAAAATCAGAAGAGCTTGAGGAATCGCGCCTCCGCCTCCCATCCTCACAGGATGTCCACAGAGCTGAGAAGCAATTCTGAGCAGGAGGCCTTGCTACTCCAGGAAGATGAAGAAGAGATCCCGCAGCCTAGCAAGGGGCTTTCCGAAGCATTTGTCACTAGAGTACAGCTGGCACTTGGAACAGAATTTTGTTGTTGTTGTATGGGACGGAAACATGCATTCGGAAAAGCTCCGGCCTAAATCTTGCCTGTGGTGTCCCCTGACTCTGTGACAAACTTACAAACAAGGAAAACCATCAACCTTACGGGTGGGCCTGCCACCCCAAGAGAAAACTGCAGTCAGCCTCAGGAGGGCAACTTTGCAGATGAAGAGTATTCCTGTTCCGGAAAGGAAGAAGGGAGCAAGCAGCTTTTCAGACATCAAAATGAACTCCAGTTTGATCAAGACAGGGGGCCAGCTGCAAAACATCCCAAGGATGGCTATTGTACTTTAAAAAATATTTTTTGGGATTGCAGAATGTGTGCACATGCACACGTGTGTGTTAATTAGACAGCCATCTTTCTAAAACAGTGTAAGTGCAGACATAAGCAGACAGACAAGACACTATGTCTGCAGAAAGGCCTAGAGGTACACCTGAAGTTTCGGTCCTGAAGCCTAAGGAAATCAAACCGATGTCCATATGTGTGTTCAATCAAACCAACATGCCAGTGTCATTACTGACAGACACGTTCGTACAGTCTAAACAGGCCTCAGCACGTGTTATAGTAGTTATGGTCTGTCTAGCATTGTTCCACCGGTGCGGCAGCAGGACACAGCCCGGCTAGCTGATTCGCTGCCGCTCCGTGCAGCTGGGCCTCGGTGGCCCTTCGTCCTCTGTGGGTTCCCTTCCACAGAGGACCAACCACAGTTCACCTGGATGACAGTCCTCAGCAGTCTCCATTTCCCCAGAAACAGGATGCCTCTACGAGGAGGAAGTTAATGTAAGAACCAAACAGGTCTTATTCTGCCGGCTCGCCGGCTCCATCCTGGCCCAACACTTTAATCAATTCAGTGTGTTTAAAAATCAATCTGACCGGATGGGAGAAGAGAAGCTGCTTGGAGCTCTGTGGTCACTCAGAGCAGGAACTCAGACGTAGCCCTCATTTTTTCAGAAGGTTTCTTACAGGGTGGGGTTTCCTTCTCCTTCTCAGTCCACAAAGAGTCAGTCCGAGGTGGTGGTGGTGGGGGCTCAGCACCAACCAAAAACGTGTGGTTTTTTCTGGCTTCTTCAGTAGCCGTGTGTGTGTGTGTGTGTGTGTGTGTGTGTGTGTGTGTGTGTTTGTGTGTGATTCTGGGCCAATGCTTAACTCTCCTAAGCTTCCAAAATGCCAGGAAAATGGGCCCATAACATCCTCCCTGCCTATTACTGAAGTTCTAAGAAGGAGATTTTAAAAAGCTAAGGTACCGTGGGGAGCAGGCTGGAGAGAAGGCTCAGTGGTTAAGAGCACTTGCTGCTCTGCAGAGGACCCAGGTTTGGTCCCCAGCACCCATATCAAGTGGCTCACAACCACTTGTGTAACTCTAGTACCAAGGGATTTGATAATCCACTTCTGGCCTCTGCAAAAGATCTCATGCCTGTGGTGCATATACATAGATAAAGGTACATTTTAAAAAAATCAAAGATGGTGACTAAGAAAGAAGCAATGGGAACAAGGATTCCTGATGAGGAGGCCACACGGAGACCCATGATTCTGCTGAGGTTGGTCTAAGGGGAAGCCACACCCCACATCTGGGGGGGGGTTGGGGTCTTGGGAGCAACACGCTGATTCTCAATTGTCCTCCCAGTGCGTAATCTAAGATACATCCAAAAGCTACATCAGCGATGGGACCTGTGTTTGGAATATCATTTGTCCCCCTAAGTCTCATGTGAAAACCTTGTTGCCTGCATGGCAGCATTGCACCTTTAAGGGTCATGCTATCAGGAGGTAATTGTCACTCCTTGATCACTAAAGAACTAATGCAGTTTTGAGGGAGTGGATTAGGTCACAGGAGAGTGTATTAGTTCCTGTGAGAATGAGTGCCGTAAGGAAGCTTGGAATATTCCCTGATCCTAAACCACCATGCCCCTCACCCTTCTACACACATTCCTACCACTGTGAAACAATCTACCATGGGATCCTCATCACAACAATTAGGCATCAGCACCACGCCCTTGAACTTCTAAGGCTATGAGCTAAAGAAAACTTTTTCTTCTTAATATGTTACCCGGCATCGGGTATTTTGTTATAGCAACTCAACAATGCATTGAGACAATTGTATCCAAATCTTGGGCTACCTCTGAGAGACGTCCAACTTGAAGAGAAGTAAGTTGAAAAGTGCCTGGAACTGCCATCATTCTGGATGTTTGGTCTGACTCTTCAGTGAACCCCAGTGTCATGACTCTCAGTCATTCATACGGATGTATAGACTGCCACAGCTAGAAAAGAAATACAGATTTTTCATTTTTCAAGATAATAAAATCAAAGCTCAAATTAACAACAAATCTCATTCCTCAAATGAGAAGTTCTCCCACTGAACCTTACCTCCTTTTAAACCCTCAAATGAGGAGGTGATATTTGGATGTCGAATGATGCAAGACAGATGGGCCCTGATTTAAATGCTGTTGTATGACAGACCCCAACCATCAATCATAACCTGAGACCTCGGGAGAGCCGTCCTTTCGAAAAGGACTCGGGGGGCAGCATGACCAGAATTTACAACTGAAACCAACTCTGTCCCTTGGCCATCCTGCACCCAACTGCTAAAGCTGGATGCTCCCATGAGGCTCACCTAGAGTCTCCCATATCTAAGGAGTAGGTCTGAAGTGGGAAGCTAGAGTGTGAATTCCTCACCAGGGCGTGATGGTGTAACACTGCTGCTGAAGCTGCAGGATGCAGGGGAGCTGATGACATACGTAGAAAACTGTGCCAAGGCAGAGAGGGTCCCTATTTAATCTATAGAAATTCTACAAAATTTGGTAACTATATCCATCACTCTTTCGTGATCGTAGGAGCTAAATTGTGTGGATTCCCGCCCTGTTTCCATTCTCACGCTGCAATCATAACGCCTGGTACCTCAGGAAGTGACCACATATGGCAATAGGGTCTTTAAGAAGGTCGGTAGAGTGAAGTGCGGTAATCTGAGCATCCTTGTTAGAAGAAAATACTGTGGGCTGCGGTGTAGCTCAGCTGGTAGAGTGTTTGTTTGGCATGCACAGGACCAAGCACAGGCATGGCAGTGTAATCAAGAGGCAGGAGAATCAGAAGTTCAAGGGCATTGACTTTTCAAAGTGATACTGTTTTACTAAACTTGCTTTTAGGCTCCTGATCTGTCAATAATTGCTTACGCTCTTGATTTAGACCTTTTGTGATATTTCCCCTTCTCATTTCCCCTTTCCTCCTCCTTGGTCTGCTTCTGCGGAAAGCCCCTCCTCTGAATAGGCAAGCGTCAGCCGTTTCCAGGCTTCCCCCACCCGATTCGGGAAACCTCATTTGGGAGGTTGTCATCCAAGCTAAGTCTCACCGCTTTGGACTTCCCCAGTTTTCTGATGTTATGTTTTAGCGGAGGATGGACCTGAGGCTACGGACCTCATCTCCCCCTACGCCACCAGCTTCCCATCTCCTCCTATGTCCATCTATCAAACCTACCCCACACATCAAGAGAATTAGCCGGCCAATTAAAAACAAAAAGCCTGTATAGTCGAACTAAGGCTTCTTGGGGCTAGTGGAGCTGACTTGCATTTTAATTCTAAAATCTATTTAAATGCATAATTTCTGATCAAGAAGAGGGCTGCGGCTGATCAAATGATATCCAAGGAAAATCAAAAGGGGGGGGTAGGGTTGTGGAACATTACAAGTTAGGTCCAGCTGGTGGAAGTGGAGGCAAATCTGTACAAGCCATCCCTGGGCCCCGACTGACTCCCTCTCTGCTTCCTGGCCTGCTGTATTGTAAGCCCCTTCCCCAGGACCTGGCTGTCGCCATTCCTTCCTATGACAAACCAAAACCCCCTAAAATCATAAGCTGTGGTGACTCTTCCTTTCCTAAAGGTTTTCCCCCTGTTGGTATTTTAGTCACAGTGACACAAAAGTGACTAAAACACTGATGTGAAAGGACATTGACAAAAAGATACTGCTTCTCTCGTATTCCTTTTTCATTTCATATAAGGAAATATTTATTCCTTGGATTTTTAAATGTCTAAGGTCCTAACAATGCCCATTGGGGAATAGGCATTCAAAACTCAAGCCTGTGAAGGACATTTCAGATTCAAACAAAACTTTTTTTTTCCCTCCAACAATAAACCCTCTACATTCAGTAATTCCTAATTCCCAAACATTTAAAAATATGTGGATATGCAGCCATGTTTAAAGTATTATACCATATATAGATAGTACAACAGGGTTCAGGATATGATTTTTGGTTTTGGTTTTGTTTTTTTTCAAAACAGGGTTTCTCTGTGTAGTCTTGGCTGTTCTGGACTCACTTTGTAGTCCAGGCTTGTCTCGAACTAACAGAGATCTGCCTGCCTGTACTTCCCAGAGTGCTGGGATTACAGGCGCGTGCCCCCACACCTGGCGGGATATGATATTCTACGGTTGTTACCAAGGGGAAAAAATACCACAACAAATGCTGGTGACATAGAGGAGAAAGAGCAGTCACTAATCCTGTCAGTGTTTCAAGTACAGCCACAATGGGAATCAGCATGGAGGTCTCGAGGCAAACTGAAAACAGAACTCTCACATGTCTGAACTTTTAGACATACATCCAAAGGATGCTAAGTCAACATTCTTGCACATCTTGTTCATAGCTGTTCTGTCCATAGTAGCCAGGTAATAGGACCAACCTAGGTGTCCATCAACAGAGGAGGGATAAAGAAAACGTGGTTCAAAGGGATGGCTCAGTGGTTAACGCACTGGCTGCTCTCCCAGAAGTCCTGGGTTCGATTTCCAGCACCTACACGGTGGCTCACAAACATCTGTAACCATAGCATCATGGGTTTCTTCTGGTGCACAGACACACATGCAGACAAAACACACTTATACATAAAATAAACAAATAAATCTTTTAAAGAAAAAAGAAATAAGGAATGAAAACGTGGTTCCGTTGCATTTTATCTGCTGTGAAGAAAAATACCGGGATTTTTGTTGTTGTTGTTTGTTTGTTTTTTGTTTTTGAGACGGAATCTTCACTAAACAGCTCTGACGTGCCTAGAACTCACTGTGTACCAGGCTACCCAGGCCTCCTGAATGCTGGAATTTAAAACATATGCTACCATGCCTTGTGTGTAAAGAAAAATGAAATTATGACACTCTCAGGAAAATGAGTAGAATTATGTTAAGCAAAATAAGCTAGACTTAGAGAAAAAAACACTGCATGTTTCTCTAATTTGTGATACCTAGAATGTAAAGTTTTATATATGTGGTTGTATTATTATTATTATTATTATTAGTGTCATTCTAGCCAGATGTGATGGTATAGGTCTGTAATCTCAGCACTTGGAGGCTCAGGCAGGGGTGATTATAAGTTTCAGATAAGCCATACTCTCGTTTTGGAGACGGGGCATCATTTTACAAACCAATTCACAGAGAAATAGTAAACGCCAAGCAATAATATCATTACTACAATCACGGCAATATCCATAAAAGCAGAGAAGCTGGTTTGCAGTGCCTGATAGGCAAGATCCTGGCCTGAGCCTTGAGAGTGTTGGACCCTCCAGCCCTTATCAGCTTGGGCACCCTCTGACAGCACAAAAGCCAAGAGGGAAGTTCCTCTGATCAATCTTGCTGAGCTTCCTCTTTTGTGGTCCCTGGGGAGCGCCTCCGCACCCCAGGACTTAGAGGGGAAAAACTGAAAACAGCTAGTCTGAAGTAACCCTTCTGCTTGTAGGTCAAAGGGCCAGGACTCACACCAAAATGCAGGTTTCAAATGCAGCCAACCTTTATCAAGGCAACATTTCATATTCAGAACTCTTAATGGGAAGCCCCTGTTTAGAGACGCTTTTCACTTTTCTGCCTAGGCATCCCTGTAATCTCTATTTTCTCTTTATTTTCTTTATTATTTGTGTGAGAGAGAAAGAGAGAGACACAGAGAAAGACAGACAGACAGACAGAGGGAGCATACTCACAGGTGCAGAGGACAGGTTGTAGGAGTTGGATCTTTCCTTCTATCTTGTGTTCTGGGGATGAACTTGGGTTTCAGGCTTTGTGCAAGTGCCTGTATCTAAAATCTCCCTTTGACAGCCTCTACTCCTCTACAGGTTCTCAAAGAAAATATTAGAACCAAGCTGGGGAGATGGCTTGCTCCCCATGCTTGAGGACCTGAGTGTGTGATCCAGAATTCACATCAAATAACCAAGAATGATGGCAGGCATTCATACTAGGGAGGTAGAGATGATCTGGAGGGCTTCCTGGCTAGCCGATCTAGCTAAGTCAGCAAGTACCAAGCCAGTGAGAGATCCTGTCTCAAGAAACAAGTCCAAAGGCATCCCTGAGGAACAACCACACACAGATACAATGAGCATGGGTGAACACCTGTGACAATGGTGCTCACCTAGAACTGGCAGATGGAAGGGAGGGGCGAAGGAGAATGATGTCATTAGCCTGGGATGATTTCCCGTAACACCTCAATCAGACCAGCACAAGCTTCTTTGTGCCTGACAGCAAGAGAGTCAGACCTGACCAGGTCCCTTCCACAGAGCGCTTCGGGGATCCCCAAGGGAATGCCCACGTGCTGGGCCAATCTGTCCTGCTGATCACTTGCCACCACAACTGCCACCTGGCCCTGCGCCACGGCCCTGCCCTGCTTGCGCTCTGAAACCCGACTCTGCAGGCAGCTGCTGTCCCCTGCCTTTCACCCCACACTGGGCACAGACCGGTCCCTCTGTTGCCCTCAGCGGCGGTTAATAGTAGGGTGTCACATCTGAGATGTCACGAAAAGCCAGGGCATGACTAGAGATCGCTGCAACCCCGAGAACCCGAGCCGGGCATGGGGACGACCGACCTTCAAGGCCGTGGGCCGTGGACTAGAGGTGTTACACAGGAGACGCCAGTTTTTCTGTTGGAAGTCCAAACCCCAAACTCCCCGAGACTAAGGAGAGAAAAGCTTCCCCAACACTGGGGGAGGGCATGGAAATCGTTAGACTTCTAGAGCCCCTGGTCTTAAATTTTCTGTTTCCTTTTTAAAGGATTAAACTTTACCATGGTTTAGCCAAAAGCCTTTAAATTTTTTGTCTAGACTAAATAAACAAGATGAAATATGGCCCCACACCAGAGAAACAGTAAGAAAATAAGATAACATTAAAACACTGTTTAAGCTGTTTTTTTCTTTAACGTTTTGTTGTTGTGGGTTGGGTTGGGTTGGGTTGGTTTGGTTTGGTTTGGTTTGGTTTGGTTTGGTTTGGTTTGGTTTGGTTTGGTTTTGGTGTTTTGAGAGAGGGCTTTTCTGTGTAGCCCTGGCCGCCCTGGACTCACTTTGTACACCAGCTTGGCCTCAAACTCACAGAGATCCGCCTGCCTCCACCTCTCAGAGCGCTGGGCTCACAGGCGTGCGCCACTGGGCCCAGCTATCTTAAACTTTTTACAGGGTGATTTTCTATCCCATGAAAGTCCTCTGGCTAATAACACAGGGAAAAAGACAGTTACCATCACCAACGGTTAATGGAAGACAAACTGATACTACAATGAGATATTTCCTCACACGCATCAGAAAATCTCCTGTGAACACACACACATATGCACACACATAGAAAATAAGTGTTGGTGAGGCTATAAAGAAAACGGAGCCCTTAGGTATTGCTGCTAAGAAATGCTAAAGGTGCAATCGCTATGGAAAGCCATGCCATGGCTGCCTAAACTATCAGACATACACTTAACCATATGCTGTAGCCATGCTGCTACTAGAATCCAGCAGATCTACTCAAAGGAACTGAAAGCAGAGTTGCAAAGAGATACCTGTACACCGACGTCCGTGGCAGGCCTGTGCACAAAGCCTGTGAGGCAGAAACAACATAGCTGTCCACTGACAAATGAGAGGGATCAACAAAATTCAGTAGGCACATAAAGTACAGCTCCTTTTTTTTTTTTTAAGGATGAAGTTGGGGTGCTGGGGATGAAGTTAGCTGGTAAAGTGTTTGTCTAGCATGCATGGCGCCCTGGGTTCAATCCCCAGCACTGCCTAAAATCAGGTGGAGTGGCACATGCTAGGAAGCCCCGTACTTGAAAGGTAGAGGTAACAGGATCAGTGGTTCAAGGTCATTCCTGGCTACACAGCAAGTCTGAGGCCAGCCTGGGCACGTGAGGCTATGTTTCAAAAAGAAACTAAGCTAGGGGTGGTAGTGCACACCTTTAGTTCCAGCAGCTCAGGAGACAGAGGCAGGTGGATCTTCGTGAGTTCAAGGCCAGCCTGGTCTACAAAGAGAGTTCCAGCACAGACAGGGTTGCTACACAGAGAAGCCCCGTCTCCAAAAAGACAACATTAATTAGTGACTATGTGGTGACTGTGACAACATAGCAATGTAAATTTGATTTTAGTCATTTTTGCATGCAAAATGAGTCAGCACAGTAGCGTGGAGCGTGTCACTGGACCACACAGGTCTCAGCAGTCACAGGCCCTGTGTACACCCTACAGAACTGATGGCTCAGGACAATTAAGCTGGCTGCTTCTCTGGGAGCAAGCACTTGCTTACATAAGCCTCCGCTGTCACCAGGCTTATAAACAAAGCACTGTCACCTGCCCTGTCCCTTCTCTCCTACACTCAGGGTCACCCTTGGGGAAGCCCCTTCATTGTATAGATGTCGCATGTCCAGCCTGGGCCCCACCACCCACCCCAGCAACTGTTCGAATATGCCCAAGTACTTAGCATCTAAGGACGAAACTGCAGCCATGTAGTTCAAAGACTTTCATTGGCTTTGTGTGGGTAGGACTCTAAACTCCAGCAGCATCTCATTCCATAAAATAGAATGTGTTCTGACCAATGTGTTTGTCTAGAGGTTTCTAGACAAAGAAAGTCAAAGAAGAAGAGAGAGCAAAACCCAACAAGCAGCAGCCAGGCATGGTGCCTACAAACCAGACAGTGGGAGGTAGAAGCAGGAGGAACAGGAGGTAATGGCTTATATACCAAAGTTGAGGCCTCAAAATTAAAATAAAATAAAAGAGTGCTTTCCAGCCAAGCAATGGAGCCAGGCAGTGGTGGGGCATGCCTTTAATCTCAGCATGAGGGAGGCAGAGGCAGGCAGATCTCTGTGAGTTCAGACTGTGAGATCTCTGTGAGGCCAGCCTGGTCTACAGATGGAGTCCTGGGACAGTGAGGGCTACACAGAGAAACCTTGTCTCAAAAGGCAAACAAAAGAGTACTTTCCTCATTTAGTTTCCTTGGCTGACAGTGTAGCTCAATGGTAGGGCACATGATAAGCTTGCAGGAGGCCCTAGATGCAAGCCCAAACACCCAAAACAAACACACATATACTGACACACACACACAGACACGGACACACAAAACGCATACCACCAAAGAGTAGGGAAAAAAATCTGATTGGCTGTCATCTAGTCTAGTCATTTCCGGTTAGCTATTTGTGCAAAGCTTCTGTGTCAAATGAGCTGAAATTGGTCTGTTCAGAAACTTGGCTGTTATCTAATCTTGATTGTTCAGAGCAGCTTACTTTCAGCTTGATGATTCTTGCTCCTCCTCCAGTGACTGTGTTTTGAGTTTTAGACTGCTCTGTTAGGGTCTAGAACAGTAGCATAGGTAATACAATGAACTTCTACAATTTCCGTTGAACACCAAGCACCCATCATCTCTCAAAACCATCCCGCTTAAGGCTATGGGTTGTTGTGGTAGAAGTGTTTTCCTAGCAAGTGATAATGACAGTCTACCCAGCACCACTCTGAATAAGAACCAGGTGCGGAGACATTGCTTTCCCCTCAACTCCAGGGAGCCAGAGGCAGTCTAGCAGCCTAAGTCAACACCATCACCAAGTTCCAATACCACAGCCTTCCCTGCAGGAGGCTGGGCATTTCCCCAGGGCATAACCACAGCCCACGCAAGGGAAGCCATGAAGGCTGAGTGTGCTATTTTTAAACTTTCAAAGATCACGCTGTACACGGATAATGGGAGCGCCTGAGTGCCCCAGTGTTGTGGCCCCAGTCAGCACGCCGTCTAAGTGCAGAAGATAATCATCTTGCTTCTAATAGTAGCCCCTTGAAAAGGAGTCCTGCTCAATGCACTGTTGCATTGAATGGCTTCGCTTTTGAACAGGCGAGGCACCATCTCTTTATGAAGAAAATCTCTCTGTGAATCACACCTCCCTGCGGTGACACATTCATGTATTCAACTGGATGCTCCACCGGGTTTTTTTGTGTAAGCTGGAGCTGGAAATATTTTACTAAATATAAATATCGCTGCATGGTTATAGGGGGCCCTGGGCCTAGTTCTTCCTCTTTATCTGTTTTTGTTTTGTTTTGTTTTGTTTTCCTTGCAGTGTTCTTGCACTACCATTCAGGCCTCTCTCTTCTCTACTTTGTCTGATCTTCAGTGTTTGTTGGAGATCTAGTCTGAGTCCTGAATCCACAGATTGGGTCCTGGCATAAATTTCAAATAATAGAAACCACCATTGATTAGGTATTTGCTGGATGACGCCAGGTACCAATTGTGAGAAATGTTTCTGTATGCCTGACACTGTTGCACTTTTAAATCCATTGTGTCAAAAGAATGGAAATCGTGGCCAGTTAATCATTTATTGGTCGTATCAGTGGGATAAGCAGGCAAAGCCAGGAGACAAGACAACTTCAGATCCTATCTTAGTTCTCATAAGAGTTGTATGAACCTAAGAGATTAAATTTTTCAAAAATGCATGTTTACCTTCAATTCAAATGTTCTTTGGAATTCGATGAAAAAGACATTTTGATTGTCTTAAGGATGTGGGCTGGGAAGACGGCTCAGTGAATAAACTGCTTCTGAGGGAGCAGAGTTCACATCCCCAAAACCCAGATGAGTGTGGGAGCCAGCTTGTAATTTCTGTGCTCAAAAGACAGAGTCAGGGTTCTGGAACCACAGGATTTAGCCAGAATAGCCCTTACTGGTGAACTCTACGTTCCGTTTAGAGACCCTGCCTCAGCTAATAGGGTAGAGAATGGTTGTGGACGACTCCTAGTGTCACAGGCCTAAACACACACAGGCACACACAGACACACACACACACACACACACACACACACATATAAACGCACACACACACACACACACACACACACACACACACGCACACCCTGATCACCCTGGTGGATGTCAGACTTCTTCAAGCAGATCTTAGATGTCTGCAACAAGGGAGCAAGCACCACCAGGATGCTCCCGAGTTAGGGCCCCTGTCATGGGTTACCCATTGGCTCCCTATGCTCCATCAGCATCAACAGGCAGGCCCTCAGACTAGCTGAGCCAGCCTGTCTTCCGGAATCAAGTGTCAGGAAAGTTGGGTGGCTCGCTGGAGACTGAGGTAGAAGGTTCTCCAGCCCCAGGCACACACATCTCAAAAGAAGCCTAAGAATAGCTCCCCAAACTTGCTTGAAAAGTATAGTTGTTCAGCAGGCTGATCCCCTGCAATCCCGGGAACAGCTAGAATTTTGTTGTTGCTTAGGGTTTTGTTTGGGGAAGAGTTAGAAGGCTACTAAGACTTAGACAGCCTACCCTATATCCCAGGTTGGCCTCACATTTACATCAAACCTCCTGTGTGTTAGGGCTTAAAACTCCTTTGCAAATGCCCAACACACGGCAAAGACAATCCAGAAGGTGAGTCCCACCAAAGCTGTTGAGAAACGGCAAAGACAATCCAGAAGGTGAGTCCCACCAAAGCTGTTGAGAAACAGACCACTGGAAAGCTGAGGGGCCTGGATGTGGGCCTTTGTAAGGGTTAATGGCAACTTTCCTGAAGCTCAGCGTAGCAGCTGCAGGTGACAGACACCACGCTCTCTGTCACATTGCAATGCCTAAGCCAACACGGTGAGTCTGCCCAGGGAAAGGCCAAGTCACCATGTGGCGCTCATGAAGGTCGAGACGGAGGACTCCAGGCAAACCAGACAAGGAGATATGCTCCCTTGCAGCCTGAGGATGTAAGACCATTCCAGACACTTTCATGGGCAATATCTACTTTTCTCACTGAAAAAAAAGACACCAACGATGAGTGTAAGCGGCCAGGGTTGGGGTGAAACAGGCCACAACTTCCCTTGGTTAGGTGACTGATATGATCAACTGATGTGTTGTGTTAGACGAGCCGGCAAACACAAGCCTACTTTTGGATACAACGAACGCAAGCATGCTTTCCAGCAGTCTGTACTCCTGGGTCCCCTTACAAGGTGAAAGACTTGACATGTTACACACAGCCGGGTGCACCACATCTCTCCCAGAACACACACTTTAGAATATTCATCAGTCCCTTTTCCTGAAGAGTAAGAAAGAACTCCAAAGTTCAGAACTGCGGCATGAGTGATCCTCACATGCTGGTTTGTTCCACACACCTGGGAGCAGCCTCGGGGTACGTGTTTATCTATGTAACTTTGGTTAATACCTATGCTAGTGAAGTGTGGCTCTGTTTACAAGTGGTGTCTCAGAAGACCGCCAGCAAAACCCTGCAGAACGAATGGAAACTGGATATGCAACTTACAGCCTTCCTTTCCAGAAAGTCAAAGGATAGGTATTTTCTTAGAATTCTGGGGGTTTTGTTATTCTGTTCATTCCCCACAGACTACGATTTCACTTTGTGTAATAACTCAGAAGAGACCCAGAAAATGATGCAATTCCAACCCCTCCCCTACCGACTACCTGCAAACCTTTCATTTCCTCCCGTCAGCCTCCTTTCCCCAGACTCCAGAAAGTCCCAGCAGCCCAGGGCTGGGTCCCCAGGGCAGGAGGGGAGGAGACGGAGGAAGCAAGCCCAGGCAGTGGAAAAATGAAATCGCATCTCCCTTGCAGGGAGTAAAGCAATACCCAGGTGGTAAACACAACTTCCAATTACTTGCCTTAAACTAACATTAAAAATGTAAAGTTGTGCTTCCTTACTAGACAAAGAATACCCAGTTTCTGCCCTCTTTCTGTGAATACAGTCAGGCACCCAGGCTCAGTGGAACAAGGTCTTTCTCCCTATACACCCCTGCTTAGCATGGTCAGGTGAAAGACACTCAAAATGTGAAGCTAGGGCCATTTTCCTAGGAATCACCTCAGTCACTTACAAATTCTAGGACCTTACTCTGGACCAACAAAAGTATCTGTTTTCAGAGGGATCAGGCAAATCATTCAGCGCCATCAGGTAAGTTTGGTACATGTGGTGGCTTGAAAGAGAACGGCCCCCATACGCTCATATATTTGAGTGCTTCTGCAGTTGGTGGAACTATTTGGGAAGGAGTAGGAGGTGTGGCCTTGTTGGGGGATGCGTGTCACTGGAGATGGGCTTTAAGGTTTCAAAAGTCCACACCATTCCCAATCTCATTCTCTCTCTCTCTCTCTCTGCCTCCTGCCTCTGGGCCAGATGTAAGCTCTCCCCTATTGCTCCAGCATCGTGCCTGCCTGCCTTCCACCATGCTCCCTGCCATGATAGTCACGGACTCAACCCTCTGAAACTGTAAGCAAGCCTCCCAATTAAATGCTTTCTTTTGTAAATTACCTTGGTCGTGGTACAGTAGGAAAGTAACTGAGACAGCACACGATAAAGCTGAGAAAGAAGTCATATAAAAAGTCCCTCTAGAGAAAGACCCTCTCCTAGGTGAGCCAGGACAGCAGTCAAGCTGGGCATGGTGGTGCTGGTGACGTTGAGGCGGGACTATCTGGAGTTCAAGGCTAACATCCACTCCACAGCAGATTCTGCTTCTGTTTGTTAGAAACAAGGTAAGTAAAGGCCGAGGGGAAGCCTAGAATCCCTGCTTCTCTCTTGCAAGTCTCCTTTACTTCAGCTCTCCACGAACATAGACATGTGCTGTTAGCATGTCTCCCTCACCCCCTCTAAGGCTGAAGGAACAAAGAGAAACGAAGGCATCTTACCATGCTGCCAAAGATGCCTGCACATCTCTCCTCACTGTTCTAAACCCTAGATTCCACCTTGGGTTCCAGGAGCAGCAAAGCCTCACAGGGCAGGCCACTGCCAGGTGATGGCTACTATCCATGACAGCAAGGCTGCACCATGGAGCTCAGAGTAACCTCCTTATAGCTCCTCTTCCCAATCCATTCATTAAAAACTCCTTCCTCTGCTTTCCTCAGTACTCATCTCAGGGATGAGTGCCCAAGCTTAGCCTTTTAGGGATGCCTAAAACTCAGGTAACTGGGCTCTGTTGGTGTCACAGCAAGGATGAGGCTCTTTGTGCCAGTCAAACAGCTTTCTGAGTACAAATCGACATCAGAGTGCGAAGGCCCGTTCCCCCAACCTGTACAGGAATAACTGTTTTCTTAGTGAGAAAAAAATGTCTACCCACTGTGGGGTGTTTGTAGTCTTATTATTTTTATTTCACTGTGAGGTGTTTATTAAAGTCAAATAATTAAGTAAGGCAAAGCACTAGTGTGGCTGTTTACAAGATAATAGAGTATTAGTCCCAATATAGGTGAAGCTTTGGGGTATGTCAAAACACTCTGGCAAGTGAAGTATTTAGAAGACTAGACTTGCAATTCCAAACTAACTCGCACAGTTCAGGACACTGTAAGGTGTTTGAAGTCAGCTGCCGCCCTTCTTCAAACATTTGTTCAAATTTTCTCTTCTGATTGAGGTTCAAACACTCAATGACTGTGTAGTTTCCCCGCTCCTCACTCCAGTGCTGAGCCTCCAGAAATGGAAGCCTTCCTTCAACAAACACCTTTCCTTTCTAAAATTTTACTTACTGTTTATTGAATAAAATATTGAAACCTGCTGAGTCTACTTTTGTTGTTTGGGTGCGTATGGTTTTAGGGTTGACCACTTGGTTTTGGATAAGCAATTAAGGGGCTCATCCCTGGGAGAGACTAATTCTCCCTGTCATTAGCTACCTGTGGTTCTTTGCCTAAGGGTGGGACCCTGTGAGATTTTCTCCTTTCCCAGTTAGCATGTCCATTGATTTCCTCGCTGTTTAGGTCTTGTTGATGTAGCCACTTCTAGGGCAGATAAGCTCACGGCATACCACCTGCTAGTCTGGTGCTTACAATATCTCCTCCTCTTCTGTAATCCTCCCTGAATCATAGATGCAGGAGCTGGGTTGCAAATGGATCAGTTGAGGACATTTTCTAACATGTGACAAATACATTTATTATTTAGTGGCTTCATCTATGACAAGCGTATCTCACAGAAGCGGAGATCTCATTTTCTATATAGATGACGCCTGACCACATTGCCCCGAACATCTGTAGACAGTCAACAGCTATTTGTCATAACCCAAGTATGGCGGTATATGCCTAGAATCCCAGCGCTTGGAAAATAAAAAGAGGAGATTCAGGAGTTCAACAGCATCCTTGGCTACATAACAAGGTCAAGGCAACCAGTCATGGAACATTTGAGAAACCTAAGACTCGCTGTACATGCAATTTTAATCTGTTTGAATTATTAAAGCTATTTAAGTATTTGGGGAAACTCTTATTATTATGTGAACAACAGATGTGGCATTAAGGTTCGGATTATACACAGCCTCCAACAGCTCACCTGCTAAAGGCTTGGCCCCTTCCCTGTGGCAGTATTGGAAGATAAATGGTAGAACCTTCAGAATGCTGGGCCTAGTGGAAGGAAGGAAATTCAGACATTGGGGTCTTGCTCTTAAGGAAGATAATAATACCCCGGCAGCTTCTCTCTTTGCTTCTTAGTTACCATGAAGTGAGCAGTGTGCCGATACTCTCCCCCTCCCTTCCTTGCTGCCTTGCCATGAGTCCAAAAGCAGAGGAACCAGGCCACCAGGGCCTGAAATTTCTGAAAGTCAAAACTACTAAAATAATGTATTCTTCTCTTTAAGCTCTTTATCTTGGGTGTGTGTGTCACAGCAAAGGAAAGCCGACTAACGAGAGGTTATTTGCAAATGGATCTCAAACTCAGACATAATTAACTAATGCCAAAATCATCTTACGATTTTATAAATATGCTACCATATATCTTGGGGTATAAGCTGTTTAGAAATTAAGGGCTTTTTTTTTTCTTTTTCAGTTTTCTGACTTTAATAAAGTTTTTGCTCATGAGTGTGTGAGTGTATGGGGGGGGGAGATCACTTTGTAGCCCAGGCTGGACTTAAACTCACAATTCCTCTGCACTCACTTCCATAGTTCAAGGCTTACAGAAAATACGCCATCATTCCTAGCCTCAACTATTATTTTTAAAACCCAAAAGTGGTTTGTGAAAGGTATCCATGGTATATGAAATTCATCATAAGAATATGTAAGCAGACACATTCACCTCACGCTGTCAGATGTAACAATGCCTAACATGAAATGTCCTGGCTGTGGGCAGAATTAACCCAAGCAAATTGGGTAAAGTATAACTCAGATTATTGCTGTCTCTGCACCCTCAATACTAAATTCAGTAATTGGGAAGGAGAAAGGAAACCTTTGGTTCAGTCATCAGAGCCTTTGAGTTAAACTGGCAAAAGGCACACGGAGAAAAAGAAAGACGAGTAATGTTTATGGGTGTTAGTATTTGGGTGGGCGCAGACGCCTCACAGAAAAACTAAGAAATGTTTACAACTTGGCGGCGTGATACATCATTTTAACACAGGATGATAAATTGTGGAGAAGTGACCACACAAAGGAAAGGGCGTGTGGGAGCCTCGGGTTGATAAATTGTGGAAGATGATTAGGAATACACAGGAGGAAATGAACAGACGATAGGGTTATTTCAGTGAGGTCTATTTCTGTACAGCCATTCGTGGGCTCCCTGTCTGCAGTGATAAGAGTCGTTCAAGGAGAGCTCCACTTTCCTGGGAAATATACACCCTGCTTTTAGACAGATGGGGGGTGGCACAGAGCCCTTTCTGAGTCTGCTGTTATTCGGTTGCTCAAAATAATCAGTGTGCCAAAGTGCATATCTTAAGGTGACTTATTTTGGTCCCCTTCAGATTGGATGCCCAAGGACCATTTCCAAGGGCAGAAGGTATCAGTCTCATGATAGTCTTATTTTCTGTTTGAAAAGGTTAAGGAAGCTCTCAGACACTTCAAATAACTCACAAACACCGACAGCCCATTTCTGGAATGTGGACTTAACAAGCCTCTGACTTCAGCAATAGAAGGGCATTATTTCCAACATTTGCTGTGCAGTTTGGCCATAAATTCATCTCAGGGTCTCATGGAAACAGCCTCAAAAGTGTACACTGGGCATTCTAGTTGTGGGGTCTCAGGGCCTCCTCTCGAATCTTGTCTTAACCCCTCAGGCCCTACAGAAATGCATCCTACTGAGCTTTATCCTCACAGTGTCATTACAGTTTGTGGCTATGTCCTTTGGAAGTCAGTGTGAAGGCCCCTCAAAACACTGAAGATTGACCTGCCATGTGATCTAGCTAGACTACTCCTGGGTATACACCTGAAGGACTCTGAGTCACCATACCAGTAAGACTCCTGAACACTCAGGTTTCTTGCTGCATAGTACTTAATAGCTAAGAAATAGAAGCATCATGGCCAAGATATCCCTAAAGGTGCAACAGCGGGCACTCATCTATTGGTGGTAACCAACAGCTAAATGACTTAAGGCCCACTCAACAGGAGGGAAATCATTCCTGGTACTGAAAACCTAGCCAGGGCTAGTGAGGTCATGGATCTTAGAAGGAAACCCACTGTTGTTACTTGGCTAGACAGGCATAAATTCCTAACTGCTTTCTAAATCTTATCCCTTTACCACAGACAAGTAGAGCTACCGCCACTCATCAAAAAAGCTCCTTTTTACAGCAAATGGAGACCATCACAGAGAGCCACCAGTGAACACAGCGCAGAGATCAGTGGATGGTGGGGAGCCCAGCCACAGTGGGTACATCCGCAGCATCTGTGACTCAGGGAAGATCACTTGATTCCGATGATGAAAGAATGTAAGAGCCGGAAGTCTGCTATGAGGCTATCTGCCCTAGCAATGGCTACAAAAACAAGACCTGAGCTATGACAATATCAGTAGACATACTAGCTAGGAAGGAGGGAAAAAGATCATACAAAGTCCCACCCTTAGATGAAGAATTAGAGACAACTATGACTGCCAGGAGACTGAGAATTAGGCTCACCCAAGGATGAGCCCTCTTATTGGTTATATTTACATATGTGTATATGTGTGTGTGTATATATATATATATGTATATATATACACACATATATATACGTATATATGTATATTATATATACACACACATATATATATACGTATATATATATATAATCAAAGATAAAGAGGTTATCAATTTGAGAATCGGGAGACGGGAGGAAAGAGAAGAGGAAAGTGATGTAGGTATATTTTAAGTAAAATTTTACTTTAAAAAAAAAATGAGTGAGCAAATATAATTCATTTCTGAATAACTGTAACTGTTTTTTTTTCCCCTACAGTTTTCTACTTTTGTGCATTTGTGACTTCTGTGGAGCTTTGGGGCCGCTGTGCTTTTGTTTTTCAGGATCCTGTGTGCAGCTCAGGGTAACCCTCTTAGACCGTCCTCCTTCCTCAGCTTCCGGGGTCCCTGAATACGGATGTTCACCACTGGGCACTACTGCACGTGGGAACTCCTTTCTACATACTTTTTTGTCACTGTTTCCTTAATGTTTGTCTTAAGACAAGGTTTGTTTTGAAGTCTAGGATGGCTTGAAACTTACAACCTTTATGCCTCTTCCTCCTGAGTGCTAGGACGATTAGGCGTGAGTTGCCAGTCCTGACTTGCCACTTGAATTTTACCTAAAACTGAGATTCTTCACTGCATTAAAAAAAAAAAAAAAAAAAAAAATCACCAAATAAAAAAGGAGTGGGAAGATATGACAAAGGGGACAATTTACTCAACAAACTAAAACATAGTAATATTTGAAGTGGGTTTGGTGGCTGATGAATGAGACTACATAATACCTTCTGAATGTCCCAGGCAAATTATTTGACTGTGATGTGATTATTATTATTATTATTATTATTATTATTATTATTATTATTAGACAACTTCTTTGTATGTAGCTTTGGCTGTCTGGGAACTTGCCTTGTAGAACAGCTTAGCCTCAAACTCAGAGAGATCTGCCTGCTCTACCTACTGAGTGTAGGAATTAAAGGAGAAATCTTTGGCTAAACAGAAACTTAAGTCCCTGGCACTGGTGAGGGCTGGGGTGTGGAAGGGTCCATATTTGGACTTGCGCAAAGAACAGAGACAAAAGGACCATAGATCTCAGAGAAGGGAATGATGGACAGATTTTGGGGTTCCATCAATGGGTTGTTTCAAGCTGCAGGGTTGATAAAGTTGGATGACCAGACTAGCTAAACTGGTGAGCTTCAGACTCAAGTGAGAGACCCTGACTCAGTTCATTGAAGGGAAGAAAAGACATTCAACATCCACCTTTGGCCTCCACCTGCAAATTCTCCCTCTCACAGGCAACAAGAACACACACAGGCACACCACACACAAATAACAGGGTCAACATTTGGTTGGAGGGATTCACAGTGACCTAAAACAAACTCTCTGTCTTGAGGAAAAAAAAGCCAAGTAAAGTGCACGGACTATAATCCTAACTTTTGGGAAGTAGAGGCAGGAGGGTTGGGAGTTCAAGGTTAGCTCACCCTGCCTCTGAG
The DNA here is from genome assembly GCF_030254825.1 of Meriones unguiculatus. Lineage (NCBI taxonomy): Eukaryota > Metazoa > Chordata > Mammalia > Rodentia > Muridae > Meriones > Meriones unguiculatus. The sequence continues at coordinate 59,667,595 of NC_083366.1, forward strand.
GAACCAATCAACACTCAAACAGAAAAGGGTGGGACTCAGTAGAAGGAAGGGAAAAAATGAATGGTAGAGATAAGCACCTTGGAAATCCAAGACGCTATTTAAATGCAAAATAAACTGCAGATTAACAAGTTCACTTTGGCTTCGGGGAGAAGGGACTGTCTGCTGCAGGAGTCATTAACAGTCACAAGCTATAAAACAGGCACTAAAGTGGGCTTTGTTCAGCTTTGCCCTGAAGAATCATATAACCTTGCCTGAAATCACCCGTTTACCCCAGCTCAGAACTAATCAGCTGAAACCAGTGCAGCCACAGCCAGAAAGCCCTCCAGGTTCCTCTGAGAGCCTGTCTCTTGCCTTTGCTATTTTTACTATCAAGGCAGTTCTAACCATTTATTTATTCCCCTGGCTCTCCTCGTAGTCCCAAGGCTACAGTAGTCCCAGCTAAACAGTTGACAGAGGTAACATGGCACCCATTGATCCAAAACCTTGTCAGTTCATTTGCCCAAGGTAGGGAAGTTCAAACTTTCTCATTGAAGTTTCCATAACGGGGTGTGCTGAGATTAAGCCGGCAGACAGACAGCAGAGCTGACAGACAGACCGCAGAGCTTCATCCTACACTGTTTTATACATGCAAATTGGGCCACACAAAGGACAAAACTCAGAGAGGAAGCAGGTGGTTGAGGATTAAACACCCTCTTCACAGGAGAGAAGAAATTGGAGTTGTAAGGCAATATTAAAGAATCAGTGTTAGGGGAGAGAAGCCCAGAAAATGGGCCATGACCTGAGACAGGTCCTCCAGGCTCTCCCTGTAGCCTTTGGCTTCCAGCCTCCTCCTCTGTAATGGGTTTAATCTTCTGTGTCAACAGGAATTTGGAAAGCAGAACAAAGGCCACTGTGCTCCATCGTGGCTGATCTGGGTTTTTAAAGGGATGCGGACACTTTCCAGATTCTGTCCTTAGGGGGGAAAGGAACTTCCTGACTCTGCCACTCTCCAGGCTCTCTCAGCTAGAAGCTCAAGGAGGTATATTTGGGGGTCATTTCCTGAGCTTCAACACTAAGAAGTCAAAAGCAGAAGCAAACACTGAAGGAGGTCTGGACCTCAACTGCTTCTCTGTGACAGTGACAATCCCTTCATGTCTTCCCCTCCTCCCTCAATCCACTCTGGTCACCCCAAAACACCAAGGCAGCCTGCATTGGGTTATTAGAGTGCTTGGTGCCAACTGCAGAAAACAAGAAAAGTGTCAACTTCCTTTTCTCCCATAGTTCCTTCTGGGAGTTTTCATTCACTTGAAAGTTTCTTGACTAGACTAGCGAAGAAGTGGAAAATAAAGATGTATCCTGTACTCTAGAATTTCATCCTTAATTTGTAATACCACAAAAAGCGTACCGGAAAGGGAGTGGGAATGAGGAATACTCCCAAAGTCTGTCAGACACATTAGAGGTTATAGATGGGGTCTTCTGGTCAATTAGATAGAGAGAAGGACAACCCCAGTGACTTCGCAAACTAATGACAAACCTCAAAATAGATCCAAAGTGTCCTTCAGGCCATCCTGTAAGAACTTCTGAGGGTTTCTTGTCTCTGTAATCAAAAGCTTGGATAGCACTGAAGTTTGAAGATTACACCTTTGCCTGGGACTGACTGGGTGTGTCTTCAGGAAGGGTCTTCCTCAGCAAGCTGGTGAGAGGCACCTCTTTTCCACCCTGAGCACTCATGGGGTCAGAGATTTGGGAGCAGCCCCTGCAAGAGCCTGAGTTGTATTAAAACAGCAATGTTGGACCCAAAGATGACTCAGCAGGGAAAAGCTCTAAGCCTGATGATGGACTTTCAATGTCCAGAATCCACGGGTGGGAGGAAAGAACCAACTTCTACAAGTTGTCCTCTGACCCCCACACACACAATAAATAAGTAGATGTAAAAAAAGAGAGAGAGAGAAAGAAAGGAAGAAAGGAAGGAAGGAAGGAAGGAAGGAAGGAAGGAAGGAAGAAAGAAAGAAAGAAAGAAAGAAAGAAAGAAAGAAAGAAAGAAAGAAAGAAAGAAAGAAAGAAAGAAAGAAAGAAAATTAACAACAATGTCAGGTTTGGGGGGGTTGTACTCACTTTACAGATCAGGCTAGCCTCGAACTCACAGAGATTCCCCCTTGCCTCTGCCTCCCTGAAGACTAGGATTACAGGCATATGCAACCACACCCAGCTAATGTCAGATATTTTTAAAGAAACAGCAATAAATCCAGCAGTCCAGAGGCAAGAGGCCATCCTCAGCAATGCTGCCCAAGCATGAGGACCAGGGGTTGCATCCCGGACACCCACAGAAGTGTTGGGTGATTGTAACAGACTGTGCATAAGTGCCCAGTGCCCAGAAGACAGAAACTGGGGACTCCAGAGCAAGTTAGCTAACATGACCAGCTGAGTTGGTGAGCTCTGGGATCAGGTGAGAAAGCCTGCCTCCATACGTACATAAGGGGAAAGAAGATGACACACGGCATCAGCCTCTGGCCTCTACACACGAACACACCCACACACAGGCAGATGGAGGAAGCACGCAGGCACACCACACGAACAAAAAAGAGACAAAGCAGAGGCGATTTCCCTGGGAGAACGCAGTCATTTGTTGGCTACCCGGGAAGAGAATAACGAAAAAAGGATTGGGTGACCAGAAAAACAGCTGGGGTGGTGAGGGCAGGTGGCAGCTGGGTTCACGGCCCTGGGGGAGAGCAGTGAAAACCTAGACAGGAGGGCAGACAAAAACCAGGAGTGGGGGTTGGGACAGTAGAGAGGAAGAGTCAGAGGAGTCCCTCGTGGCAGAACTAGAGCGCAGCACCTGTTGATTGATAGTGGCAATGGGAGGAGCGCAGAGGCTGCAGCCCCTTGGACCCCAGGGTAACTGTGGACTGCCCTTCTGTCCTCACGAGCCCAGTCAATCATAGAAGGGGAGGTAGCCATCCATGCTGGGAACCCTCCTCTCTTACCGGGCACAGGGTGATATTCCTCTTCCTGCCCCTGGACCGCAGCCGACCTTGCTGGACATGTGCTCCTGTGTCCCTTCTACAAGCAGGGAAGCTCACGTTTAGCGAGGATCCCAATGTGGAGACAGAGGTCAGTCCAAGAAGCACCTGCACACACCAGGAGGAAACCAACATGAAAAAAGGGTGAGAGGGAGAGGGATGGGATGCCAGGCTCTGGGGAAGGCAGAAGGGGGACAAGGATATCTAGACACCAGGGTACAAAGACAGAGGCTTTGGGGGGACAGTTTGAACACCTCAGATGAGACGGCCCGGGACTCTCATAATCCTCGGTAGATTCCAGTTCTCTGCCACAGGAAACTGGCAGGAAATTAGCTCACCTTGAAATGAACCTTAATTGTTCTGCAGAACCGTTAGCATGCGTCCTCAGCCAAGAAAAAGAAAGGTTTTATGATCAGACAGCAGACAAAGGTAATGGTAACGCTGGGTCAAGCAGAGAGTGAGATGAGGGTTGAGGGGGAACGGGTCAAAAAGGAAAATAAACTGGGATGGGGTTGAAATTGGACCGAAATTTCAGCTGTTCTTTGTTCCAGGTTACTAACAAGGAGACCCAGGACCCAGGCCCCCACGGCACCACGGGGTAGCAATGACATCACACTCATAGAGGAGCTGTCCCAGGAATCGCACCCCAAGAGGCAGGAACATGTTCCTCAAGATAAGCAGAAACTCAGCAAGGGCTACGGAATCCGGAGAGCCATGTCCAAGCTGACTCCACAGGTTGTTGGTAGCCTCCATGTCTCTGTACACGTGTTTGTAAGGCCGCAAAGAAGGAACGCGCCACACTTCTATAACGAGTACACACTAGAGTAAACCTGTGACAGGAGAAAAGAAGAGCGGAGGAGGAGGAGGAGGAGGAAGGAAAGACTGAACAGGAAAAGGAGGAGAAGGAAAGGAAGAGGAGGAGGAAAGAGAGAAGAGAAGGAGAAGAAAATTAGAGGAACCAGAAGACTCCCGACTGCTCTAGCTCAAAGTCCTGATGGGTCATCTGTGGCAAATATGTAAGATGAGAGCCCAGCACCAAACAGTAGAGCACTGGGCCAGCCTGCAGGAACAAGGACAGGTTTCTGAAGTGGGTGCCTTCCTAGCAGCGTCCTGAAGAACTCAGGAGCGTGTGTAAGCTCTTTTTAATAGAGTAGAACAATGTTTTCCAGACAGAGCTGTAGTTCAGTGAGTCATGAAACCAACCAAATGGGTCCTGACCAACATTTGGACTAGCGTGGGAAGTATCAGAACGAGCCATGCAAGCAGTAAGGAGCGTGTTGTGTGATTCCCCTTGGCACCTTGGTACTTCTGCCAGGGGAGCCCCAGGTTAGGATGGAAAGTATATTATATCATAATTTTGCTTACTTATTCCCCGTGCATAGACTGAAAAAAAAGTTTGAGGGGCTGGACAGATGGCTCAGCAATTAAGAGTATGTACTGTTCTTAAAGGACTTAGTTCGGTTCCCAGTGCCCACATCAGGCGATTCACAGCTCCCTGTTACCTCTGCTTCAGAAGATCCAGTACCCTCATCTGGCATCTAGGGGCACACAAACACACAGACACACATACACACACAAATAAAAAATAAACCTTAAAAAAAAACAAGTTTGAAAAAATACTAGAGTATAGTAGAAAATAGAAAGCAATAAAATTGCAAAATGTGTCAGTTAGAACCTTGCTGGGTTATGATACAGTAAACGGCGACCCGCTAACCTGGTTTGTCTACAGCAAGGGTTGACTTCTGCAGAATGTTACATATTAATACGCAGAGCTCCCCTTGTTTTATATATTGCTACTTGTGCACAATAAAAATCATCTCTGTATGGAATGTTAATGGCCACAGAAGAACGAAGGAAAAAGTGAATGATTTATGGCTATTCAACGTCTTCCTGGAAGTCCCGGTTGCTCACAACTCACCTGGTCAAAGCGAACAAAGGGACTACTAGCCTTGGTAGTAGTGAGCCGGAGAAAGTAGGCCCCCCTCCCACCCTCTGGGAAGATCAGCAATTGTTTAGGACAACTATACAGCCTGGCGGGGTGGCACATGCCCAGCATCCCAGCACTCTGGAGGCTGAAACAGAAGCATCAGGAGCTCCAGGCCAGCCTGGACTAACCACTGAAACCCCTTCTCAAAAACTGGAAACAAACCAGGTGTAGTGGAGCACCCCTTCAATCTCAGCACTCGGGAGGCAGAGGCAGGCGAATCTCTGACCTTGAGGCCAGCCTGGTCTACAAAGTGAGTCCAGGACAGCCAGGGCTACACAGAGAAACCCTGTCTAGGGCAGTGAGGAGGAGGACCTGAAAAATAAGCACAAGCGCAATCTTCCCCCAAGAGGTTAGAGGAGGAAGATCCAAGCTGAGCTACATCTTACAAGTTTTAGTACAATGCTTGGAGTGTACCCAGAGCATAATGACGAGCCATTGAAAAGCTGCAAGGAAAGTGACCAAATGTTCTCCTGATTAGGTCCCTCTGCCTACAGTGTGTTCTATGATAGAGAAGGGCCGAGACTGTGGCTAGGGAACCTTTAGTATTAATTAACTCGGCCAGATAAATGTCTTGTTAGAGAAGCAAAGGGCAGGCTGGGGTGAGCTTGGTGGTAGAATGATCTGGGTTTGATTCCCCAGCAATGCTAAACAGACAGGTAGAAGGCCAGCTCTTTTCTCCCTTGCAGGAATAAACCTCAAAGCTACGTGTTACAGTGTAAAGAGCAAGAAACATGACATCAAAAAAAAAAAAAATTATAAGGGGCGTAGTTCAGTGGGAGTAAAATGTTCTCCTAGCATACACAAAGCTCTGGGTCTGTCCCCCAGCACCACGTAAACCCAGGTGGAGTTGCACGCTCCTGTAATGTTGGCACTTGGAAGATGAAGGCACAAAGGTCAGATCAAAGCCACCCTCTGCTACATACAAGGTCCAGGGCCAGCCCTAGCTACATAATACTCTGACTCAAAAAAAAAGGCTTATGTTGATTCATAGTTTAAGAGGTTTCAATCCACCGTCACTACTTGCTCCCTTTACTGTTGTTTCTGGTGCCACCTGTACCTCATGGCAGCCTGGGGTTGAAAGAGCGAGTGTCAGGAAGGGAGTAGGGATCCAACATTGCCTTCAAGAGCATGACCTGGCGACCTAATTTCTTCCACTAGGCCTCAATTCCTAAGGATTCCACCACTTTCCTACAGTTAGCACATGGGCCTTTGTGGGACTTTCAAAATGTAAAACAATGGCAACAGCAGCCTGCCGGCCACCACCACAAAGGGAGCCGTGGAAGGGATGATGGTCAGCTGGCCACACATCAGAGGGGCCCTACTACAAAATATCCTAACACCGCCACTCCTTTCCTCCTGCTCCCTTCGGGCAGCGACGCTGTGGGCCTGCTGTGAGCTGTGCTGGTTTCACTTCAGACCCCAGAGAAGACACATTCACACAAGAGAGGCATCCGACGAAAATATGCCTCTTGCTCCTACAGACAGAACCGGGGGAGAAATGCCTAGCCATGCATAAATGAGCACATTTTCTTATTTGATTTGAACATTCAAATTCATCTGTACGGAGCATGTGTTTCATTATACAGGAGGCTGGTTCTGTTCAAAATGAAGCTCTGGAATGCTCTAAGTAACTCTGAAAGGCGTTCCAGAGCAATGTTCCTGAACACAACCCCCTAAGAGGAGCAATGTATGCGTTAGTACAAGGTGCCATGTCATAAATACAGAAGCAGAGGCATCAACAAACACAGCGCACAGAGCCCAGGTTTCCGAGCCAGAATTCTATTTTGGCTTCATCATTTGCTAGTGAGGAAAATATTTTTTTAAGTAATCACACACGTGTACGTGCGCGCACACACACACACACACACACACACACACACACACACACGCTCATACTTTTACAGAGAGGGAGCCCATGGTGAGGCACAAATCTATGTCCAGGATGGATCCCTCCATCTGTCCTGAACACCTTTCCCTGAGGAAAAGTATCAAGTTTCTCCTCCTTCCCAGATCTTTGCCCTGGAGAACCTGACAGTTTTGCAGACTCTTCTCCCTACACAAAGCAGCTTCCTAGGAGTGTAGGAGTGGGAGCCATATTTTTGTCAGGGCCCCTCTGTGGTGTAGCAGATTTTTTTTTCCATGTTCCCCTCCTCTTTCAGCTGAGGGCTTCAGGCAGACTGATAGGAAGAACCATCCTGGGAAAGTACCTTCCTACCCCGCAACACTGTACAGCCGGGGCAACAGCCCCTCTGTGAAACAGAAAGCTGTCCGAAAAGTAGATGGGATGAACCTGATTGGCCATTATTTCTTAGAATAAATGGGGTCCAGTTTGCCTCTGCTATAATCCAGGCATCACATTTATATGAGAACATAAAACACTGCACAGCTGTACGTAAAACAATATGTATGTTCCCAAATAATAGTGATACCACTTGGCAGTAAGGACTATATTTGGACCAAATAAAAGGTGACCTAAATTTGACTCAGTGGGGTGGGATTTATGGTGTGATTGCTTCTTGAAAATAATGGGATAGAGATAGGGCGATTTCGTGAGGGCGGAAGGAAATGGATGAGAACAAGACGGCACGGTCAAGTTACGTGCCACTCACTGCATCTGGAAGCTTAGTTTGTACAAAGGGGAAAGAAAAAAGGAGGGGCATTTAATTTTAAACGTCTAGTGCGTGCTTCCCAAATAAAAGCCTTTTTTTTTTTATAGCAGGCATCCATATTGAAAAGTCTCACTTGTGTCAGCATCAAACACACAGAGAAGCGGCTTCTCAAATATAATGAGGAATGCATAAAAACCATGGTAGATGTCCCAGTCTCCAGTGATTTTTATGCATTCCTCCAGTCCCTCTTTCATTCATATGTATGATCATTTGACAAGGACGTATTGTGGGTTTAATGTGTAACAGGCTTTCGGCTAGGATGGGAGACAGCGCCTGCCCGAAGTCAGCCCGCAGCCCAGGAAGCAGGCTGCCTCCATCCAGTGAGAGAAAGGTCAGAACAGGAAAAATTTCAAAACGAGGCACAGTACCACTACGGAAACGATACAGGGTCCGCAAGATCACTCAGGACAGGATGCTATAGGAAGCAGAGAGAGCAAAGTTTTTAGAGTTGGGTTCTAAGAGAGGACGCATAAACTCCAGGGGCCAAGAAAGATCAAAGCAGTGAGCGCTCAGCGTGAGCAATAGTGGGTGTTACGCCTGTGTGCGTGGCTCCTACACTTATTGCAACATTTGAATGACACACGTGCTGTTCCCAGATGCTTTGTTCAGCACAGGCGTTCGTTAGGATGTGGGTATTGCTGATGTAACAAAAACCTGAACCAGCAGCGTTAGGAGCAGTGTTGTAAGCGGGGAGTTAACTCTGTCTTCCCTAACAGCCCAGGCTTGAGCAATCCAAAGCTGCACGGGGGGCCACAGCTCCAGGCTGCACACTTCTGTTGTTCTGTGTCTCTAGGACATTACACTCAGCCACTCGGTTGGAAGGGAAGCCGCTCTGCATGTGAGCCCCGGCCAGAGGGACAGAGGAACAGGGGAACCCAAAGGGGAAGACACGTTCTTTTACCATGGGGCGAGGGTTCAAGACAGGATTTCTCTGTGTAGCCTTGGCTGTTCTGGACTCTGCTTTGCAGACCGGGTTGGCCTCAAACTCACAGCAATCCTCCTGCCACTGCCTCCCTGACTGCTGGGATTAAAGGCGTTCACACCTTGTCTAGTTTCACCAGGTCTTATATGCCTCACTCCTCCACATAGATTCCTGGCCACAACTTCACCTGACCACACCCGTCTACCCAAGAAAACATCCTTCATCAGGACAATCTTGGGCACAGCTAAAGACCTGTATGACACAGAAAGGTAACCGGCACTCACTGCGATGGTCCTGATCTTTATCGTCCACTTGACTCCATTTGGAATCATCTGGGAAGCATACCTCTGGCCACTTCCTCTGGGTATTTCAGTGAGGGTGCTCCCAGAGCATTTCAGCTTCCAGAGAGGACCCACCCCGAATGGCGTGGAGACTCACACTGAATGCAAGAGAGGAAAGGATTAGGCCTCCTGGGCTCCAGCAGTCACCTCTCTCTGTTCTACCAAGATCTGACCGTCCGTCACCCTCTGCTGCCATGCCATGCCCACCGTGCTGAGCTGTGCCCCTTCAAGACAGGCGCACAGAGTAAACCCTTCCCCTAAAGCTGCTTCTTGTCAGCTTCCAGCAACATGAAAAGGAACTAACCCACTCTCTTTCTTCATGGCCTTGTGGAACGAACCGAAAGGGAAGGCTGTCTGGATGCTTATTTTCCAGCGCTTCGTAACAGAGGTCCCAAAAACATCTGGCTTAAAACAACACTAGCGTGTAGTCTCACCATTTCCGTGGGCTGGAAAACTAGGCACAGCAGGATCCGACTCTCTGCAAGGATCTCAAAAGAACGATGGCATCTGGGGCCGGAACACAATTCAGCAGCGGTTCTCAACCTGTGGGTCGCAACCCCCACAGAGGTCACATAGCAAATATCCTGCACATCAGAAATTTACATTGCAATTCGTAACAGTAGCAAAATTATAGTCATGAAGTGGCAACGAAGTGATCCCGTGGTTGGGGATCACCACAATATGAGAAACTGTATTAAAGTGTTTCATCATTAGAAAGGCTCAGAACCACTGCGCTAGAGGATCAGGTCTTCTTCTGGGTTGAAAGTTGCTGGCAGACCTCATTGCTTTGGGGCCACAGGGTTTGGATCCCAAAGTTCCTTCTAGCTGTCATCCAGGAACCACTGTCCCCAGCTAGATGAGCTGGACTGGGCGTGGTATATCATACCTGCAAAGCCAGGACTGGGGAGGTGGAGACAGGCGCTACGTAGAGAGAATGAAGTCAGCCTAAGCTACAGAAGATACTGTCCCAAAATGAACCAATAACAATAAACTAGAGGTGGCAGCTGGGCATAGTTGTGCACACGGAATCTCAGCACTTGGGAGGCAGAAGCAGGTAGATCTCTTGCGATGAGGCAGTCTGCATAGTGAGTTTTAGGACAGCTAGGGCTACGTAGTGAAACCCTGTGTTGGGGCTGGGGAAAATGAACAAATGGACCTAGAGGTTGTGTGAGTTCCTAGTTATTAAACCCCTACGCATGGTTCCTAACGGGACCATCTCTCTGTGTCTTCCTCTCCCACAATCAGCAAGACAAAACACCGCTTGTGAAGAGCTTGTGCAATCAGTTCATTCCATCACTATCCTATTCTGGCAGCCATACCCTGAGGATAGCTGACCTGAGGGAAGGGGTCCCTTCACAGGAGTGCCTAGATTCCTGCCGTAGTGCATACCCGAATGACCAGAATGGCGGAGAGCACCTATGAATCCCGTCCCTGACCCAGCAAGATCCACATTCCACAGGCAAAATCCACTCGCCACCTCCTGGGGTACCCCAAAGGTTTCCTCCTGTTAAAGCTTGGTGGAGTTTTCCGAAGCAGAACTAGGGATCTCAGTGTCCAGCGAAGACCCTCGTAGGTAGCTGACATCTCACACTTTGTATGCCTGGGCTCCTTTCTCTAGTGCAGGTATCATTGCTATAATCCTTTATTCTTACATCTGGTTATCTCCAGGAATGTTAGAAGATGCTCTCTCTCTCTCTCCCTCTCTGTCTCTCTCTCTCTCTCCCCCCCCCCTTCTGTTTATGTTGATCATGTTCCAAGCACTAGCCCTCCATCCTCATCTGTTCAAACTGGCCGGGATAACTGGCTTTGCTACCTGGATTCTTTCTCTGGCACAGTCCTCATATGCCAGAAAGACAATATGGTCTCATGGCAAGAGTTAGGACCTTGGCACTGAGTAAATGCAGATCCAGATTTTCTCTCCAACAACTTCTAGCTGAATACACTTAGTCTCCTAGGCTCCCGATTTTCTCCTCTCTTTATGCAGGAGAGCCCTGCCATGCTCGGCTGTTAAAGGATATAATATACATGAGCACTGAATAACATAAGATCCATATCATATAGTGGTTTGATATAGCGACCCCTGCCTATGACCCTAGTACTTGGAATGTCAAGGCAAGAAGAACAGAAGTTCAAGGTCAGCCTCAGCTACATAGCAAGTTCAAGACCTGCCCGAGCTACATGAGACCAACCACAAGATAGACTGACCTCTACAAGTGTAAGACGTGGCTATTACAAGTCCCTTCTCTCCCCACCTCCTGGCCCACACCATTACATTTTCCTGTCTCCCTGTTGAGGGCTACCAGTGGCTGGTGACGCTCTGTGAATGTCAAGCATCTGCTCACTAGAAGTTACTAGCCTTGTCTTTCCATCCAGCCTTATTCAGTGACAATGGCAACCAGACATGGGTTCTGAGAAGTGGACTTTTATATTAATCAATCATTTCTAGGTGGAGCTATTCGCTCCATAATCCTGTTCTCCCGGCATCCTGACTCCATCTGTCATATCTTTTCTCTGAAATTGCACTTGGACTGTGTTCAAGGATTTGAACTTGAAAGTATTTCAAATACACCCCTTCTAGAGATGCTTAGGCTTAACAAAGGATTAATGGTAAAAAGTAACTTAGCTGAAGAAGAGCGGCTGCCCAGAAGGACCTGGTACGGACTGCCTGGCGCAAAGCGGCCCTTTCTGGCAAACGTCTCAAAGCGCTGAAATGAAAGGGTCAAGAGTCACCTACTTAAGCAATGCTCTCCTCCGCAAAACACTGCAGTACAGTTCCACTGTCACAATGAGCTATTGTGTGTGTGTGACACTGACTTAACAGAAGGATTAACCAGTCATAAGACATTCTTGTTTAATACCTAAAGCATGATTCTGACTTGGCGGTGTTTTTACAGACCGAATGTCCATCACGTGAGAATGATTTGAAAAGCCTGTCTCCCTCATTTAACACTTTTCAATTCAAGCAATCATCAGCACACCAATACAGACACCACCTCTGGAGAAAGAGCAGTATGTAAACCAGAAACCGCCAACTCTCCCCACCCCTTGTAGCTCAAATGCCTTCTTCATCTTTGTGTTGCTAAGACTCCCAGGGCAAGAATGAGACAGTTCTAACGATCCAGACGTGGAGAACTCCCCTTCCCTGAGTGGATCACACTGAAGCCAAGGCTCTTTAAGTAAAAAGGCCCATCTATGACTCATTAGAGACAGGGGTGCCAAGAAAGCTACTGGATTAATTCAGCATTATAGGCAGGAGGCTTGTAGTTGCCAACTGCTTTATAACCATTTTTATGAAGTATTACTCACCGTCCTCCAAGGAGCTAAATGAGCAAAATAAGTCTTTTACTTAAAGAGGCATTTGGCCACAGTTATCCTGGAAGCAGCAAGTTCATGTTCGGACCTTCAGGTCAACACTCCATCGCATGGAACGCTTTGCCTTCCTGCAAAAATATCTTCGTGTTGATGGAAACAAGGTGTGAGGTTGTATTAAGAGCCCAAGTAAAGCAGATCAGTAAGATTCAGCTGAGCCCAGAAGACGGAAAACCTGCTTCCAGCTTTGGTCAGCTCTTTGATTAATACCATTGGTAAAGTTAGGGTATGGTACAGTGGCCCTAACAGGGACTGCTATGGTTTGGATTATAAATGCTCCTGCCCCATGTTCTGAAGGCTTGATTCCCCCAGAGTGTTGATAATGAAAAGTGGTGGAATCTTCCAAAAGAGGGTCTAGTAGGAGGGTGTGGTGGTTTGAATGAGAATGGCCCTCCTAGGATCATATATTTGAATGTTTGGTTTCCAGATGGTGGAAAGGCTTAGGAGGTATGGCTTTGTTGGAGGAGGTGTGTCCCTAGGGATGGGATCTGAAGTTTTTAAAACCTACCCCACTCCTGGTTAGCTTAGCTTTCTCTCTGTCTCTCTCTGTCTCTGTCTCTCTCTGTCTGTCTCTCTCCCTCCCTCCTGCTTGCAGATTAGATGTAAACTCTAAACTACTGCCTCAGCACCATGCCTGGCATGATGGTCATGGACTCACCCTTAGAAACTGTAAACAAGTCCCTGTAACTGTAAACACTCTCTTCTGCAAGTTGCCTTTGTCGTGGTGTCTCTTTGGTGTCTCTTGGTGTCCTCTTTAAACAGGACAGTAACTATGGCACAGGTCCTTAGGATGGGCAGCACAACCCCTTAAGGGTTGTGAGACTGTGGCCTCTTGTTCTTGGTCTTCTATTCATGACAATGAGTTGACTTTTGCTCCTTCCTGTGCTCCTGTCATACTGTACTGCTCCACCACAGGCCTAAAGAAACTGCCCAACCCATCATGGACTATGAGACCAAATAAACCTTTCTATTTTATAAGCTGATTGTCTCAGGCATCTGTTCCAGTGATGAAAAGTTGTGCTCTATGCATCTAATACTTTCCCATTATTTCTCATATAAGGGTCTCCTTAGCACAAAGACCCTTGTATTTAAACACAATGGCTTATATACATGTAACGGCCCAGAGGTAGGCACTCCTAAGCTGGTACGATGCCTCTGTCATCCTCAGTATCTGGCTTCTTTGGAGTTCAAGCTGCTTCAACTTCAGTCTCTCCATTCCTCACATCCATGAAGGAGCTAGAACAGGGCCGGCAGCACACACCTGTAATCCTAGCACTTGGGAGACAGGAGTTCAAGATCATGCTTAGCTACATAGCAAATCTGACTATTGGAGATTCTGTGCCTTTAAGCCACAAGATGCAAAGAAAGCTAGGGAATATGATCTGGTTGTATTTCAAATGCCTCACAGGAACTTGGAACTTAAATAGAGAAGGAAGGCTCTTGACGGACAAAAAGTAGGTATTACCTCATGACACTTAATAAGCAAGTATGTAGAGTCCTCAGACCTTGCCCCTTCCATGTCACAGTAAGAGAAGACTCGGCAGAGCAATGTCCACACGAATGTGACCGCGGACAGACCTGAACGAGTGAGACAAGGATAGTGCAGGACTCTGATACCTGTTCTATCCCATGTAAGCTGTGAGGCCTTAAAGCTGTCAGTCAAGGTCTACATCTTAGTTTTTTCATGCACAAAAAAAATAAAAAATAAAAAAAATAAAAAAAAATAAAAAAAACAACTCCGGTGGCACTCAGTTTCAATCCTGGCACTTGGGAAATGGAGGCAGGAGAATAGGGATCAAGGTCTCACTCAACTACGTAGTAATTTTTAGAACCAGATGGGACTACATAAGACCTTCTCTCAAAAGATATAAATAAGCAGAAAAACACACACAAAAATACGCTGGATGACGGATAAAATCATCTCTAGATCTTTTACTTGATGTCAAGGTAAACAAAATAATATGATAAACTTTAGAACAGACAATCGCCCCTCAGGCTGGCAGAGAGGTGACCAGAATTGACACCTTGGCAGGTTAACTTAGTTTTAGGTTAGATGTATATCACAAGCTCTCTCTGTAAAAACCATTGCTTGGCTTAGCATAGAAATGAGTCTTCTAGTCTGTTTTACCCATATATATCTAGTTGCTAATGATGCCCCTTTGCTCATCTGTTTGTTTGCTGGTTGGCTCTGGTTCATGTGAAGAACAGTGTTTATTTGAGACAAGGAGCCACCCTTTTACCCAGGCTGGTTGGAAACTCACTATGTAGTTCAGGCTGACCTCAAACTCATAGCAATCCTGCTGCCTTGCCTCCTAACTATAGGCATGCGCCACCTTGTCCAGCCAGATACATTTTTTTATTACATTTAATTATTCACACAGGAGCGGGGCCTGTATGTGGAGGCAGAGGACAGCTTGCATAGGCTGTTTCTCCCCGTCTATGGTGTAGGCTCTACCTGTCAGATTTACAGGCGAGCGTCTTTATCCGCCACGCCGTATTGCTGCGCTGCACCCTTCCTCATGTATATTTCCTTTAAAACTCAATTTCTCTTATACAAATACTCAATCACTTTCAATAAAGAAATGGGAACGTGTGTAAAATTTCAGTGGATCATGATCTAATTTCATCTATAAGCCTAAGTTATCACGAACAACTTACCAAAGGTTAATACAAAAAAACACCAAGTAATTCAGATTCTATTCATTTCTCGGTAAAGGCAAACACGGTTTTACATAGAATTTCCTCTGCTCTGTCCATTTAAATGTCTCCCATTAGTGAGAAGGATGTGGAAATCTGGTTTCTTCAAACAGGAGATACCTGGATCAGAAGGCCTACAGAGCTTGCTGAAGGCTGTAAGACATATTTAAACGTGCCAGAAATCTTTATCTGTTGACTGACAATCAATGGCTCTCTCTCTCTCTCTTTTTTTTTTTCCTTTGAGACAGGATTTTTTTTTTTTGTGCAGCCTTGGCTGTCCTGGACTCACTTAGTAGACCAGGCTGGACTGGAACATACAGATCCCTCTGCCTCTGCCTCCCTGAGTGCTGGGATTACAGGCGTGCACCACCCCACCTGGCTGATGTGAATTTTAATGGCTACGATAGGTGATGAAGCTGATGAGAAAACTTGGGACCAACAAAGCCATTGCTCTTGTACAAGCAGGAAACTGAGTGATGCTAATAGCACATTCCTGTACTCCAGGGACAAAGGAAGGGAAATGCCCAAGTCCAGGGCAGCCTGGGCTAGATAATGAACTTAAAGCCAGCCTGAGCTCCTTAAGGAGACCCTGTCTAGAAATCGAAGGTCTGGGGATGTAGCTCAATGGTAGCATGTACAATGCCAGAACAGGGGCAGGGGAAAAGCTGGCTGTTGCTGTTTGATTTATTTCATTAGTCTCTGTTGGTTGTACATATTAATAATGTTCTGTGAGGTATTTCAACACATGAATACAACATGCAATCTGGCTGTTTACCGAACATAGTAACATATAATTAATGAAAATGATATATTGCCTTCCAAGCTGATTACCTTTGAAGACGAAACTATATAAATGTTCTTCTGTTTAATTTGGCTACTTTTTAAAAGGCTCATTGCTTTATAATTAGATAATAATTCCATTCTGTGAAATGAGTACTTGCAAGTGCCAACTATTTTGCTAACCACTTTAAGATGGATTTATTATCTCAAATTCACGAAAGGGTGTCCCAGTCCCTCATGAGTTCCAGAGCTGCCCTCCCCCACCTTCTTTGAAAGAAGAGTCGCATTCTCTGGGAAACTTCAGTATGCCCAGTGGAGGCACTAACTGGCCGGTTTACCTTGCTTGCAATTACCAGTGGCTAATGAGATAGAAGCAGAAGCTGTTGACGAAAGCTTCCAGGAAAAAAAAAAAAAAAAGAGGAAGACAGATTGATAACAATTGTACTGTTAGTTGTTTCCTGGCCCTCCAACTGTGCAGCCCGTGGTGAAAATAGCTGGGAGTCCAACTGCGTGCGATCGTGCAATTTTTGGATGGAAACCACAAACTAAAAATGGTCAGACCCGGTGGTGCAGACCTGTAATCTCAGCTAATTGAAAGGCCAAGGCAGGAGGATTGAAAGTTCAAAACCAGCCTGGACTACACCATGAATTGAAAGACAGCTTGTAAAATTTAGCTAGGCCCTGTCTCAAAATAAGAGTAAAAAAAAAAAAGGCAAGTGTGTGGCTCAGCAGTAGAGTGTCTGCCTCACAGACACGAGGGTATGGTTCAAGCCTCAGTACAGAAGGAAGGAAGGAAGAAAAGGAAGGAGGGAGGGAGGGAAAGAGTAGTTGGGGGAGAAGACAGGAGGAAAGGGGAAAGAGTAGCAGAGCATTAAAATAAAAGAATTTTTGTTCTAGCAGTATCATTGAGCTTCAAAGCTATCCATGGATGTCTATTCTCAGAATTGTTTTATTTTATTTTACTTTTAATTACATTTTACTGTGTGTGTATGTATTTGTACATGCACACGTGCACACACACACACACAAGTGCGTGTGTGTGTGCATGCATACACAACTTTCAGGACTCAGGTCTCCCTCTCTCACATAGCTGAGGCTATCGAGTTTGGGGGCAAGCACTTTTACCCCCTGAGCCATCTCAAAGGACCCAGAATTAATTTACACAGAGAAAAAGAAATTCTTAAGCAACTAAGCCACACTACATGGGATATTTTATTCTATGCTCTTAATCTTTTCTCATGTACTTTCCACTGTCTCACACATAAGCAGGCTGAGATTTAGTCATGAACGACTGCAGGAATTTGCCATCTAACACCCAGCATTAGGCACGTAGAGATGCATGCTTCAATCCAGACAATCTGACTGCAGAAATTCCTACCTCTGGGATCCTCTGCTCACATAAGTTTACTGACTAAGGATTAGAGGCATCTAGGGCCTGGTGATACCTGCCTGTGATCTCAGCAAGAGGAGAGCAGGACCAGAGAATGGAGAGTGAGGCCACCCTAGGCTACCTGCAGCGACCGTGTCTCAGAATAGCAACAAACAAAGGAAACAACCAAACCAGGGGCCAGTGAGATGGTTGATTGGGTAAAGGCACCTGCCGCCAACTTGGACAGACTTAATGCGATCTCCAGTATCCACATGATAGAAGAAAATAAACTTCTAGATGTTGTCCTTGGATCTCTACACACGCACACACACACACACACACACCATGGCACACATGTAATGGCTACTGTTGGTTGTCAACTTGACTACATCTGAAATCAACTAAAACCAAGCAGCTACACTCAGAGAGGCAGAGGCTGGCAGATTGCTGCGAGTTCGAGGCCAGCCCAGTCTACAAAGCAAGTCCAGGACAGCCAAGGCTACACAGAGAAACCCTGTAAAAGGAAGAAAGAAAGAAAGAAAGAAAGAAAGAAAGAAAGAAAGAAAGAAAGAAAGAAAGAAAGAAAGAAAGAAAGAAAGAAAGAAAGAGAAAAGCAAAAGAAAAGTAAAGAAAAGGACAAGAAAGGAAAGAAAAGCAGCTAGACATACCTGTGATTTGTAGACCAGGCTGGCCTCGAACTCACAGAGATCCACCTGCCTCTGCCTCCCTGATGGCTGGGATCACAGGTGTGTGCCACCAAGCCCACCTGTGGGGGATTTCCTTAACCGAATCCTCTGAGGTGGAAAGATCCATCCTAAATCTGGATCCTTTATGCTGGAAAGACTCACTCCAACGCTGGCCCATACTTTCTGGTGGCAGCACACTTACAAGGACATAGAAGAAGGAAGCTTTTGCTTTTTTTCTGCTCGTCCTTACTGGCAGGGGCAAATGTATCTATGCTGTTGCTGCAGCATTCCTTCGCTGGTGTTTGAACCCACTTCTTCAAGATTAAAACGTACACTGAAATGGCCACTCTCTGGGACTTCCCCAAGACTCTAGCCCCAGAGTGGGGCTGCTGGGATTTCCAATATGGTAGACTGAACAACCAGGTCCTTGGCCTTTCTGTCAGGAGACAACATTTGTTGGACTGTTCAGACAAGCCACTCTAATAAATCCTGTGTGTGTGTGTGTGTGTGTGTGTGTGTGTGTTTGATTCTGTCAATTCTGCTTTTTTAGAAAATGCTGACTTGCATGGCAGTGGTGGCACACACCTTTAATCCCAGTACTCAGGAGGCAGGGGCAGGTGAGTTCAGAGCCGGCCAAATTTCTTCTTAGCCAGTGATCTTATCGGTCCCCCAGACAAGTTCCTGTATCACCCTACAAAGACATACATGTCCACTGGCATGAAACCATGTGGCCAAACTGGGCCTCTGCACAGCTGGTTCACCCTCACTCTCCTGAGCTGTGACTAGCAGAGACAGGAAGCCTTCAGTCAATCATGACGCTCTCCAAATGTCCACACATGGTGGCCATGCACGGAGTGTTACTTCACTGGAGACATTTTTCCACGGCTTCCCAAGCAAACCATCAACAAACCGAAAGCTTCGGGGACGGTTTCAGAGCCAGGCCAGAAGCAAATTCTACCGCACCACCCCGAATTTCATTTTGTTGATTAGCATGAACCCCGGACAGATTCACTAAAATTAAGGCCTGTAATTTCACAGGAGCATTGCCCAGATGGCAAGGTGGGTCTTCCTATCTTCCTAGAAAAGCAGGCCCCACTGTGTCGTTCTGATCACCAGTCTGCTGGCTGTGAAACTGCTGAAAGACCATGGCCCAGTCCAGAGCTGGGTGCAGAAGGCTTTTCATATGAAAACTAGGCACCAGCTAAATACTTCAGAAACTCAGTGGAAGTTGGGGAATTACAGAGCACGGGAGAGACAGAGACTCTCCTTGGGATGTCTGAATCCTGTTCCTAAGCCTTTGTGCTGGTTGCACATGCCCTTCTGTTTCTCTAGATGAAAAGTTCTCAATCTGTGGGCGGGTGGCTATCCCATTGGGGGTTGCAAGACCCTTTGACAGGTGTGGCATATCAGATTTTCTACGTATCAGATATGAACACTGTGATTCAGAACAGTAAGAACTTACAATTATGAAGTAGCAATGAGATAACTTTCTGGTTGGGGGTCACCACGACATGAGGCACTGCATTAAAAGGTCCCAGCATTAGGAGGGTTGAGGCCCACGCTCCAGACAGCCTCCCCACCCAAAAGGCTGCCCTGTAAGGTCATCCTGGTTTCAGAATGAGTTTACCAAATGGTGAGCCCCAGCTTGTGCTAGAGGCATGGTCTACGAAGGTGCTGAGTTCTCCAATCAGGCATCCCTCCCATCAAAAAAAAAAAAGCTTTCTTGAGGTTCCAGGAACCACTCTATTACCCAACTCCGATTCCTTCCACTTCAGACATAGTTATAGCTTCCCACAATATCACCCTAATGAACCACAGCCTCTTCAGGGTTTCCCTACCATTCCTGGTCTTGACAAACTCTCCTCTAAGGCCAGGCCTTTCTTTTCCCGCCAGGATCTGCAAAGACTTGGAGCTTAAGGTAAGGGCGTCAGTGCGTGTTCGGGTGAGTTCTTCCACCAACCAACATGTGACCAACTACTTCGTATCTTGACCTTCCAGATGAAACACAGGATTCAGATGATGACCCCTAGGACCTACCTGAACTTAGGATCATTCTAACACTCGCCTTTCCCTTCCCTGCTTTTCTTCCCAACTGTGAAGTATCTCCTGCAGGCCTCTGTGTTGGAGCACTGGATTCCTGACCAGTAACAATGCCTTAGGCAGGAAGAGCCTGCCTAAGGACAGGAGACAGTTGGGGTCCAGGGAGAGGGCCTTGAGGTTTTTAGCATTGCCCCACTTCCTGTGCCTTCTCTGCTTCCTTCCTGACTGTAGCAGTGGTAACCACCCTCACCAAGTTCTTGCTGCCCTACCCTCTCAACCATGATGGTCTGTCTGTACCTTCACAGTGCAACCCAAAACAAACATTTCCTCCCTCCCTTTAACTGCTTTCTGTCAGGTGTTTGGTAAGAGCAACCAACAAGGTAAACAATTTGTCTCCCTTCCTCCTTGACACACACATAGTTCCCTCTCTGGTCACCACACACACCTCAGCTCCTCTTTAGTGTCAACTAAAGAGCAGGACAGGACAACCAGAGTTAGAAAGAAAACAAAGACACCATTGTCTGCCCCTCCCATACCTTAATCCTGAAACCACTACAAAATCCTTTCTTACATTTTCATATGGGTTTAAAGCGATTTTTGCCATGTGCTCACTGACATAAATTACAACTTCATGTTGTAATAGCTCGGGTTAAAATGAACTATACATGGGTCCATGGTCAGCTAATTCCAAAACAATCTGCCCCTGACTTCTGTTAACGTCTAATTAAGGCAAAACTGCAACAACAGGCAGAACAATGTTGGAATCTGGTGTCCAGAAGAGAACCCAGCCAATTTACGGTTGTCAAGCATTTGTGCAGCTTGAGCCCTGGACAAAGCTGGAGTTGTGACCCTTCTCTCATTTCCAATTATGTAAGCCACAAAATCAGCTGTTGCCAAAAGCACGCATAGATGTAATCCCCAATTTTCCAATTCAAACCTGGATGTAGATTTAAATTGCACGGATAAAGCCGTGAGTAATCGCAGAGGGGTGGAAAAGGACACAGACTAGACACAGAGCCTTCTCTGCAGCCCTCCGAGGTCACTGCTGAGCTGGTTTCTGCTCTCATTGCTGAAACAAAAGCAACTCAAGGAAGGGTTCATTTTGGCTCATGGTTTGAAAGCGTGCCATCTATTTTAGCAGGGAAGGCCTGGCAGTAAAGACACCATAACCATAACGGCGAGAGTGTGAGGTGCCCCGGTCACGCTCATCTGCGGTCAGAAGGCTCCTTCATTTAATCTTTGTGAGAATCGTGACGTGCAAATGCCAGGCACACACTGGGTGTCCTATCAATGCTGTGCTTTTTCCCTTCTCTTTGAATGGTTTCTGAATTATTTCAGTCATTAAGAGACATGTAAGGCTGAAGATGCAGCGAAAGCAGTAGAGTTCTTGCCTAGCACCCACCAGAGCCTGAATTCAGTCCCGCACAGCACAAGCAGGGTGTGGTGGTGGAAGGCGACATTCACAAGTTCAAAGTCATCCTTGGCTGCATAGCCACTTTTAGGCCATCCTAGAATATAAAAGACATTGTTAAAAGAAGAAGAGGAGGGAGGGAGCGAGAGAGGGAGGGAGGGAAAAGAAGAGGAGGAGGGAGGGAGAGAGGGAGGGAAGGAGAGGGGAAGAAAATAAAATTATGAAGTAAACTGAATTAAATAAACACATAGCAGCCAAAACATATTGAGTTGAATGGGAAAGGGATATTACTCTTCCACTTATATTTTTTGCTGCTTTCTTCCTGTTTTGGACCAGGGCCAGGTCACCACTTTCTATGTCTTATATGTCTGTGTCTCTTTCAATGCCCAGTGCACAACCTAAGAAATGAATGAGATCAGCCTTAAGAAAGAGCTGAAGATGAGGGTTATTCACACAGACCCTGCCAAGAAGAAAAAGGGGATCAGAAGGCAGAAGGGGGCCAGTCTCTGAGGGTTCAAAGTCAGCTGTGTCTATACAGTGAGTTCCAGGACAGTGAGGACTACATAGAGAGACCCCTTCTCAAAAAGCATAGCAAGAGGAGGAGGGACATGGGCAGGAGGGAGTCAGCTCTTTTCCTCTCTGTGTGCACCATCACTCATGTGCACAGACCGCCCCCCCACAAACACATGCCCATACACATAATAAAAAAAACAAACAAAATAAATCTTTATTTTTAAAAACTGCACAAAAAATTATCAATTACCTAATCCAATTTTTCTACTATCACCGTTTTGATCAATTTTAAACCCTTGACACTTTGGAGAAGTTAGGGTATTACTATCTCCCTTCCGTACTTTAGAGATTTGTCTCAGATACAAAATCAGGTGATTTTGTTCCTAGACAGATAAGCTGACCTTGTGTATGCTTTCAGCATGAAAAGAATCCAAATGGTTTTTCCTTCAAAATCACTTCATTAGAGACACCCTTCTATCATCTCTCCATTGTTTCATTTCTGCAAGCTTGTTTATTTCCACGACAAGTTACCTTGGGAGTCTTTGGTTTCTGTCAATTTTCTCATCCTTTCTCCTCATCTGCATTCAAGGTCGCCCATTCTTATACACCTGTTTAGGAGCCCCAGAAACTTATTACTGCTGTGGTCAAGTCAGGCAAGCAATCCTCTCCCAAAGAGACAATTTCCTCCACATCACCAGCGCCTCTTGTTAGGATAAAAATAACCCTGCCCTCCACAGCTCAGCCTGGCTATTAAGGGTTGCCATTATTTTGGCTCAGCACCCCAGAGCAATGACAGAATTTATTCTCCATTGTTTCCGCCAACCTTTCTGGGGGTTCTTTTTAACCTAGCAATTAAGTCCAGCGAAGGTTCTAAAGCAGTGGCTAGAAACTTATTGTATTGATGCGCCTTATTTGGGTTCTAGAGAAAGATGAAAGAGGAAAGTGAACTTCTGTTTTCTTTCTTTTTGCTCATTTCTAATTCCTCCTTTACATTCACAAAGCAGGGTGTTGTGTGTGTTTTCACTCTGTGGCTTTCACGGTCACAAATGCGCAGCTGGAAGATCTGAGGAACTGGAATGTAAGACCACAGGGATCCTCTCTCCATCTTCTTCCATCCTAGCCTGGGTCCCAGACCCCTAGATCCCCACCCCACATTTCCCAGCCCATCAGGACCAACTCTGGCCTTTGATGTGATAAGCATTGGTTGAAGATGGCCCAAAAGCCACTGGAGAGACGGTTACAACCTTCAAAGCCCAGTGTAAATGGTTCTAGCCTCCCACAGCACAATAAGTTTACTTTTTACACCACCGAAGAAAAAAGTTGGAACATACTGTAGCAGGATCTTAAGCAATGAAGGGAGATTCTCCCTACTCAGAAATAAGAAACTAATCAATGCTATCAACATGGATTCTTTTTGTCTTTAGGGCTGTAATCATTTCCAGATGACAGCACGCATGTGATTAGGGTCTTCTGGCAGCTCATTGCTCTCGAAGGGCCCTGGAAGGGAGAGCAGGATGCTCCGTGGCTGGAGTCCAAGATGTGAACTTGCTAGCAGGTAACGCTCTACCCTGAACTGTGTTGAGGGAGGTTCTGGCAAGAGAAAAAAAAAAAAAAAAAACGAACACTCATAGGCTAAGACTGCAAATGATGCAACATTAATCCGTTAGCAACATATGTGACTTGCAGGGTTTTTCTGGCTTCCTGGGATAAGAGCTGTGGTAGCTCTCACGACGTCGACCTTTAAAGTTTGTAAGGTTGGAAGCCTCATAATAACAAGCCTGTAGTTATGATGAGGACAGGAGACAGAGATGGACCGGGAATTTAGGGACAAAAGCCTCCATTCAAGTCCTTGGGGAGTAGCTGAAAATGTCCTTGGATCTGTCCTGGCCATAGAACAGAGAAGCAGGGGCCTGAAATAGGAGAGGGGCGGGGAAGGGAAGTTGGGGGAGGAGAATCTGGTTTTCTGCTATCTCTCTTCCCCTAAATAAGCACCTTGCCTGAAGGATGTATGTGAAAGTATGACCAAAACTCCAGTCAGGATACTTGTCCCTGCTGGTGAAGAATTTGGGATTGGATCTCTAGATTTTCATGGTAAAAACAGCCCCTGCCTACTCCCCAGTTTCAGCTCAACTCCTAAATCACTTTAAAGACTCAACTCCTGAGGGAAGAGGAATGTTACTAAATAGCCTTTACATGCTGCTAAGGATGGACCCACGACCTCATGATCAGCCTTGAGCACCCTTTCCCACTCCTGTGACACTGAAGAAGCAAACACTGACTTCGCCATTCCCCAGGGCCTTCTGGTCCGAAGGATGGAATGCCTCTGGCCATGTGTGTAGACATGACACTCTGCTGTGTCCCCAACATTACGACATCTCGTACTATCGTCTCCTCCCTCGCGCTTTAATCCAGGGCACCGGAGAGGTGGCCCAGCAGTGAGAAGTGCTTGCTGCTCTTCCAGAGGATCCTAGTTTGGTTCCCAACACCGGAATCGGAAGGCTCACAACCTCCAGTAACACCACTACCAAAGGATCCAATGCCTTCTTCCGGTCTCCATAGGTACCCACACAGACACCATACACATAAATGAAAAAATAAAATAAAAATATATCCAGCTTGGCCTGTCCATCACTGGGACAAGAGACCACCCTCATGAAGGCTGATTCAACTAAACGAATGTTAAAAAAATGGGAGGGGAATAATTTTCCCCTAAATGAGATTTAACCGCTCCTGAGCCCTGGCTGAATATTGCCACCCCTGCCATATGGCCCAGGCAACTTTCTCTTTTTTTCTTCTTTCTTTTTTTTTTTTTTTTTTTTTGAGACAGGGTTTCTCTGTGTAGCCTTGGCTGTCTTGGGCTTGCTTTGTAGACCAGGTTGGCCTCGAACTCACAAAGATCCTCCTGCCTCTGCCTCCCAAGTGCTAGGATTACAGGTGTGTGCCACCTTGCCCGATACCTCTTTCTATCTCTCTTCTTTTTCAGATACTGGCTAAAACCTAGGCATGCTTTCCTCGACATTAGGGGCTTTCTCATTTTATCAGTGAAGCTACCCACACCCCATTCTACCGTGCAGCTATCTGCTGGCCTCTGTCACTGAGCCCGCCTGCTTTCATAAACTCCACTGCAAAATCCATGGC
Organism: Meriones unguiculatus; assembly: GCF_030254825.1. NCBI lineage: Eukaryota > Metazoa > Chordata > Mammalia > Rodentia > Muridae > Meriones > Meriones unguiculatus. Next base: position 59,692,516 of record NC_083366.1, read on the forward strand.
TTCCCCCTATCTCCATTCTCTCTCTCTTTCAGCTGTGAGTTCCATCGATCCGATTCGCCTGCCTCTGCCTCCCTGAGGGCTTGGATTGAAGGCCTGCACCACCAAGCCTGGCTTTTCTCCATTCTCCTGGCAGCTGCCAAAATCACAATTTAGAGTTTCCCTGCCCTGTTGTATTTCTCACATGTGTGTGGAGCTGGATGTGGAACCCTGGAACCCACAGCTTCCTGTTTATTCTGCCAGTGTTACATCATCATTCTCTCCCCCCCTCCCCCATTTCTTCCTCTCTCTGTCCCTCTGTCCTTCTCTGGAATCCATACCCAAGTGTGGTATTGTCTCCTGAGGTCAGATGGAGGCTCTCACTTCCTGCTCCTCCCAGTGCTCAGTATCACAGATCCCTCACCTCCATCCCTTTATCTTTTTTCCTTAATCTTTTCCATTCCCAGAGACACCATCAGCACACACCTCCTGTCTCGCACCTCCCGTCTCTCAACCAGGCTCCCCAAAGGTCTGGAACCTGTGGGTGTGAGATTCCCGGAGCCAACACTGACCCGCCAACCTGGAGTATTTCTCTTCTACCCTAATCTGCCCTGCCCTGGGCTACCACCTTTCACCTAAGGCTTGGCTCAGGCCCTCCCTCCCATCTCTTGACACCCCTCCCCCTCCTCTCCTTACCTCTCCCCTCCATCACTGCTCACACTTCCTCTACAGTTCTCAAGCAGAGCCTCGTAAGAATCTCACTTTGGGTGAGTCCTCTCTGCTAGATCCAAATGAAGAGGCACCCTATCACATTTCTCCCACAAAGCGGCCTCTCAGTGTCTACCTAACTTCACAGAGGAATTCTGGCATGGTCCAGGGTATAGTCTCTGTGGTTCAGAATAGTTTTTATTTTCTGAACTTTTACCTCTACTGTAAAGCTTTCTCCCATCGAGCTTGTATTAGCTTTAAAAAAAAAAGGGGGGGGGTACTCACACAACTGTAGGGAAATGGTGTGATTTTCACTTCAGGGAACATTTGGCAATGTCTAGAGATACCTCATATTGCCACAACTGGATGGGGAAAGAGGTTGTCGCCTAAAGTGGGTAGAGGCCAGGTAGGTCACTATACACCCTACAGGGTTCAGAGAATGATCAGATGTAAGTCTTAATAGGACTAAGGGTTAGACTCTGCTAAACTGGCAAATTGGTATCAGGGGCAGTAACTTTAAGCTAAGCGCTGGGTCACGTGCCTGTAATCCTAGCCCTCGGGAGAGCTAGGTCAGAGGATCTCAAGTTTGAAAGCACCCCTTACGAGCAAACATGAAGGTGACGAGCAGACAAGCCCGTCTCTTGCCCCTGCTTTAAAGTGGGACCCGTTCTGAGTTCAGCCTACGTGGTGAAAAGAGAGAACTGACTCCTTCAAGCTATGCTCTGGCCTCCACACGCATGTACCATGACACTCGGGAGTCCAACTAAAAGTAGAACCAACTAAGAGAATCTATAACAACAGCCCCAACTAGAAAATATCAAGCATTATGCTAATATTCCTTTTTTTTTCAATTTTTATTTTTACTGCATTCACTATTGTTATTATGATGGTGTGGTGTGGTGTGGTGTGGTGTGGTGTGGTGTGGTGTGGTGTGGTGTGTGTATTTGTGAGAGAGAGGGGACAAGGAGGGGTGCATGTGGAAAGCAGAGGATAATTTTGTGGAGCTTCCACCTTACATGGCTTCCAGGCTCTAACTCAGGTTGCCAGTCTTGTATCCGTGCTAAGGCAGCTCGCTGGTCCCATCACGCCCCTTGCAGGGATGTGGTCTGGTGGGGTAGCCAATGTGCCTTAGGAGAGGAGCTGACAGACCCGCTGGACCTTGAGGTAAAGCTGAGGGTGTCCGGCAGGGAAGGCAGCGTCACTAGCGTTCACACATTGGACACCAGGCATCCTCCTCTCGCTGAGCAGAAGGGCTAACAAAAGCACGAAGCTTAAGGAAGCATCTCGTCCTAACCGGTGAAGCCCTGTCCCGTGTTTTCTTTGGGGATTCTTTTTTTTCCCTCCGTTGGTTGTGATGCTAGTTGGTTAGGATTTGTTTTTGTTTGTTTCATTGGTGGGTTGGTAGTTTTAAAACTCAATTTCACTCTGTAACCCAGGCTGCCCCAAAATTCATGATCTTGCTACCTTGCCCCTAGATCCTGGAGTGACAGGCGTGTGTCAACATACCCACAGCAATTAAAATGTTCTGTAGACAGAACTTCAAAGCAAGTCTTATTCAGGAGACTCGGGGATGGTTTCTCTTGTCTTTCTTTCCGGTTTCCTCTGTGTGGCCTAGGCAGGCCTGGAATTTGCTAGACAGCCTCCGGTGATCTAGAACTCCTGATCCTCCTGCCTCTGCCTGCTGGAATTACAACTCCTGCAACTAATTACAGGGATGGGCTACTAGACCTGGCTGATGACATGCTACAGATCGAACTCTGGACCTGGCGCATGCTGGGAAGCACTCTACCAACTGAGCTCAGTCCCTGGGATTTGATCTTTCAAATTAACAAATCGAATTCCAGCCTAGGATCTTAGTACTACAGAACATGACTGTCTCAAAAAAGAAGGAAGGGAAGGAGGGAAGGTGGGAGGGAAAGAGGGAAGACGGGAGGGAGGAAAATTAATCATGTTGTTGATGCACCAAGTATATTTTAAGTACTTTTTGAGTGTGGGATGGGAGATGAGACAAGGACTTGCTGTATATCTAAAACTTATCTTGAATTCCCGAATAGTTCTGGACTACCTCTGCCTCTACCTCCCAAGTAGAAGAATCGCCAACGTGTGTGTTCAAGCCCAGTAAAAGGCAACAACAAAAATAACAGTAATCGCACATTTAAACATGTATTTTTCTTTGTTGCTTTGTTTCTTTTGTCGTGCTTTTGTTGTTACGTGTATTTACTTAGGGGGGAGGGCACTCTTCTAGGGCTGCTTGTGGAAGTCAGAGGACAGCTTGTGACACCCAGGTCCTCCTTCACCACGTGGGGTCCAGGGAGCCAGCTCAAGTCATCAAGTTTGGGTGCTAACACCTGTACCTACTGAATCACCGTGTCCGCCCTTGTTTCTTGTTGTTTGTTTTACTAAAGCTGCATCTTTAAATATCAGAGAAACGGAGTCTGCCCCAGATGATTTCACGGTGAGCCTTACTAAGTGTTTAAAGAAAAAAGCCACACTGATTTCCTATCATCTCTGGGGTGGGGGAGGGGGAGACAAGATTACTTCTTAATTCACTTTATGATCCCAGCATGGCCCTTTCCAGACAAAGACCACATAATAAAAAGGATTCACTGCAGCCAGCAATGAGGAGCCACAGCCCAGCCCCGCCCACACCAGCTGCCAGGGGACTCAGTTCCCTTCCCCTTCAGCGACCCCCACTCAGGTAAAGCCACATCCTTGACTCCACCACAGAAACTTAGAGATGAATCAGCCTGAAGCAAACGAGTGAGTTTCTCAAGTGTTTACACAGAGGGTAGTATGGGAAATAACAGTGCACACCAAAGAAAAGGTGAGGGTTTCTGGAAAGGCACTGTCTCAGTAAGTTGTCACGTTTAGATGGCTGCATGGTGCCATGGCTTTATAAATTATATTGCTCTCTGGTGTGGTGGCGCATACCTTTAATCCCAGCTCTCGGGAGGCAGAGGCAAGTGGATCTCTGTTAGCTTAAGGTCAGCCTGGTCTACAAAGCAAGTCCAGGACAGCCAGGACTCTGTTACACAGAAACCCTGTCTTGAAAAACCAAAGTAAAATAAAATCAATTACGTTGCTTAAAGGATGTAATTCATAGCAATCTTTAAGGATTAAGCAAAGTTTAAAAGTTGAGTAAAGATTAAGTTGAAAAGATAAGCTGGTTTACTTATTCCTCTCAAAAATTTCCCTTTTGGCCAGGCGCTGTGGCACACACCTGTATTCCCAGCACTCAGGGAGGCTGGGGCATGAGGATCTCTGTGAGTTCAAGACCAGCCTGGTCTACAAAGTGAGTACAGGACAGCAAAGGCTACACAGAGAAATCCTGTCTGGAAAAACCAAAATATCTAGATATATACCTTTTGTAAATGAAGTTATGGGTTGGTTTTACAAGTGTCAGCACAGCTGAAACTAGAGGCCACAATCACGCTGGCCGTGAGCAAGCGCCACTCATTCTTTACAATCCTGGTCTGCATGTCTTGGGAGAGAACAGCGCATGGGCAGTCTTGGTTTTATCAGCTGCACTGAGGTTCCCAGGAAACAAACTAGATCCCAGGGCAAGGGGCTGCCCCTCCTCTCTATGTCTCCTTGATTTCTTCTCTGTCTTTCAACTCTGCCTGTGCCAACTGGCTGTGTTCCTCAGTAATCTAGATGCAAAAGGTTCTTACCAATGTATTAGCAAATAGCCAGGCAAGAGTACCGTGCAGCTGTAATTCTGTCATTTGGAAGCCAAGACAGGAGGAGGGTTGTGTCAGAGCAACTTGAGCAGTTCCATGAGACCCTGTTCCAAAACAGAAAAAGAGAATAAGGAGACTAAAATCATTCAACATAAAGTAATCTTTGATAGAATTCAACATCTATTTATCATAATTTAAAAAAAAAAACTCAGAAAAACAGCAATAGAGGAGGAACAAATCTCCAACTTGATAAAAAGCACCCACAGAGACATGTATAGCGAACTCTATAGCAAATGTGACAGTTAATGGTGACACACTCCTGCTCCCTCCCCCCTTTTCAGACCTACCTCAGGGCCTTGAGAGAGAGGCTGCTCACTGCGCTCAGTATAGCTTTTTCTTCATGCTTAACACTGAACCCAGGACCTTGTGAATGCTAGGCAGGAGCTCTCCTTCAGAGCTATTCTACAACACAACCCAAAAGAACAAGAGGTTGAGCTTGGTGTGTGTATGTCTGTCTGTCTGTCTGTCTGTCTGAGTGTGCGTATGTGAGTGTGAGTGTACGTGTATGTATGCATGTCTGTGCATGTGAGTGTATCTGTGTATGTGTGTCTGTGTGTGTGTACATGTGTGTCTGTGTATGTATGTGTATGAATGTGTCTTGCATGGGTGTATCTATGTATGTCTATGTGTGTGAGTATGTATGTCTGTGTGTATATTATGTAATTGTATGTGTGTGCAAATGCGTTTGTGTGGGTGTGCCCATATGTATGAGTGTGTGTTGTGTGAATGTGTCTGTGTGTGTGCATGTGCCTTGCGTGTGTTTCTCGGGCTAGCCTGGAGTTCATGATCATGCTTCCTCAGCCCCCTGAATAGCTTGCTTACAAGCATACACTACCTTCAGGCTTCAAAACTCATTCCCTCACTGGTAGAACATTAGTCCTAAAAAATGGTGCTGAAGGAGCTGGATGCCCACAGGCAAGCAGAATGACACACAGCCCATTCAGATCTTACGCAAAAATTTGCTTGAAATGGACTATGAGTTTAAACAGAATATGAAACATAGGAAATAACATGGAGAGTTTTTTCAGGATCTAAGACCACTAAAGATTTCTTAGACTCAGCAACAAAGACCTGATCCATAGGAGAAAAAATTTACACTAAATGTAAATGTTTGCCCTGGGAAAGATGATGTTAAAATGAGGACAAGTAGAAAGAAATGTTTAAAAACACACATTTGACAAAGGACTAGTCATGGATTAGAGAGAGAGAAAGAGAGATGATAAATGTTAAAAGCACCATTCTCTGAAGACTATATCTATAAAATAAAATTGGGTTTCTGGGCATGGTCATTCATGCCTTTAATGCCAGTATTCGGGAGGCAGTTTGAGGACAGCAAGGTCTACACAGTGAGTTCCACATCACCAAGGGTTACACAGTGAGATCCTACCTCCAAAACCAAATTTCGATCAGGTAGTTCAGGCACCGTAGCAAGCACACAGACAAACACACAAACACACACACACACACACACACACACACACACACACACACACACACACGTCTTCTCCACACTTGGAAGGCTGGGGAATTTCAGACAAGCTTGAGTTATATAAAAAGACTTGACTTTAAAAACACCTGCACAAAAAAAAAATAAATAAATAAATAAATAAAGTGAATACATTGTGATAAATAAATAAATAAATAAAAACACCTGCACATTTTTAACTTTTTAACATGTGATTTGATAACAAGGTGCCGACTGTCTCAAAGTCGGAACACTACTCCGTGTGAAATAAACTGCACACACAGAAAGTGGAATGGGAGAGAGGTGTGGGCAGGGACCGAGGTAGTGAATGCTACGTGCAAACAGAAAGCCCAGAGTTGCTGTGGGCTCTGGAAGGAGCTGGAGACAGGAGGAGTTTCCCGGCGCTGACCAGGGCAGAATATGCCAGCATCCGGTTGACTGGGCAAACATTTTCCTTGCTGATGGAGGGTGTTTCGAGGGGCAGTAACCGTGCTACAGAAATAAGCCCGCCAGGAGATCCAATTTCCTCTGCTCTGCTCCATATTCATCAAGCCGTTTCTGATCTTAATTCGATTTCTGATGACTTCCTCGCTGGAAAAGGAACTGGGGTGACCAGTCCACTAAATGATTGTGTGTTTTCTTCGCTTACAACCCTCCCATGGCTTTGTGGAATTGGGTACTTTATTCTAAATTATGTTCTCTCACAGCCATAATAGTATTTTCTCTCCCACAAGAATATAGTCCTGCTGGGCATGGTGGTACACACCTGTAATTCCACCTCCTCTGGCGGCTCAAGCAGGAAGAATGAGGGTTCAAGGCTAGCATGGACTACGTAATAAGACCCCGTTTCAAAACAAAGAAAAAATAGACTATAATCCTTCCCTGCAAACAAAGGGATTAAATCAATAACTTTTTTTTTTAAACAAGATCTTAGGTATCTTAGTATTCCAGACTGGCTTTTAATTTGTTATATGTAATATTTTACATAGCTGAAGATGAGCTTGAAATTCTGATTGTCCTGCCAGTCAAGAGGCAGGAAGACCACTGTAAGTTCAGGCCTAGATCTACCTATATAACAAGTTTAGGTCAGCCAGAGTTTCATCATTATCATCATCATCATCATCATCATCATCACATCAACAACAAAAGACTGGACCCACAAGGACCTTCTAGCCCCCTTCCCCCTGCCCTGCCCCACGAAATTGTATTACCTTCCTCAGATCAAAAGATACAAGAGCATAATGTGCAGTGATGATTCATCACCAGTGCCTGCCTCTCAAATGGATTCAATTCCAAAGAGGATGCTTACAAGTTCACTTCTGTCCCAGATCTATTCATTTGCTCTAACAACCTCACAGTCTACCCCTACCCTCTCGCCTTGTCCTCTGTGTAAAGGGTGAGTGTGTGCCTCCTCCATCTCCGTAGTGAGCTAAGTTGCTTGGGTACTAACCCTGCTCAGTCCACACTGATGAAAGTGAGGTCTTTCCTCGTTAACCTGTCTGTTGCCAGTTTATCCCTGAACCTCCAGAAGGGGCATGCTCCAGCCATGCTGTTCTTCCTCCACCACCATCCTCCCTTGAGCAGTAAAGGTCAGTCTACCCTTAGCATTATCCCCAGAGAGCGATCTCTCTAACGTGACTGTGTAGTGACCCTTGTAGCTCACCAGAACTCAGCTATTTCAGTTTTATAAAAGGCATACAAGGAGCCGGGCAGGGTGGCGCATGCCATTAGTCCTCTGGGGGGCAGGTGGATCTCTGTGAGTTCAAGGCCAGTCTAGTCTATACAGTGAGTCCCAGGACAGCCAGGGCTGTGGTATAGAGACCCGATGAGAGAGAATGGGGGTTGAGGCAAACAAAAATGATACTGAAAAGAGAAGAGGAAAGGTGCAGAGGAAGGACAATGAGTGAAAAGAAAGAAGGGGGCTAGAGAAGGAGCTCAGTTGATAGACTGCTTGCCTTACCTACACAAGGCCCCAAGTTCAGTCCTCACCAACACACAGAGCAGTTGTGGTAGCTCGTGGCTATACTCTGAGCCCTGATATCAGAAGTACTAGGAGGTGGAAGCAGGAGGATCAAAGTTCAAAAACACCCTCTACTACTGAGTGAAGTTGAAGCCAGCATAGCATACATGAGACCCTGGAGGCTTGTGGGAGCTGAAAAAGGAAGACAGAGGGTAAAGGAATGGGGAATGAGAGGTAGCCTTTTCTAGGTGTGGAGGAAGAGTCATTTGCACTAGGCAGGGGGCATTTAGAGTATTTGATTTCCCATCACAATCTGGGAATCCCGTCATAAGCTGGATGGTGTCCTTGAACATACGTCCCAAAATATGTCAAAGCAAATGGCATTCTACATCCCTGCATGTAAATGTTTTTTCCCCAAAGTTAAATAAAAGTTTATAGATTCTATAGCTACCTCGGTTTGTCATAGTCTTCAGGAGGGTGCACTAAGTTTTCTCGTGTGATTAGTAGCTGTGATCTTTTTCATTTTCATACTATGGGTAAACACACACTTACACAATTCATTTCAACAAATGCTGACTGAAAACACCTAAACTTACGTAAGTGTGTATCAGTTCATACACAGGCCAACTGAAGAGCTGGTCAGACCTGGGCAGGGTGGAGAAGCCTCCTCAGCCCTTACAACAGGATTAGGCATCCTCACTTTGGAGAACAGATACCATGTAAGGGTCATTAGTTTTTTGGTTTTTTGGTTTTTAACCTGGCTTTCCCCGAACACCTCCTTGATCCCCCAGCACAGCAGATGAATAAAATCCATGCTCAGGTATTAAATCATCACAAATTATACAGCATTGAAAAAAAAGGGAAGCAAAAGAACTACATCTGTATCTCTAAACATGTGTGCCATGAAAGACCCTTAAAGAGATTGTGGAAACCAAGAGAAAATGTTAGCTTTTGAAATGGGGTCTCACTCTGAAGTCCAGGCTGGCCTCAGACTCACTAGATAACTCATCACAAAACGCCATGACTCAACATGGCTCTGAACCTGAGACAACCTTTCTGCCTCTGTGGACTGGAATTACAGGCCGGAGCCATCCTGCCTGGTTTTAACTGTTAGCACGTTACATTTTATTATCACGTTTAATGTGTGCCCCCAGTGATCGGAAGAAGGCACTGGATCCCCTGAAACTGGAGTAAGAGGGGGTTGTGAGCTGTCATGTGGGTGCTGGGAATCAAAACCAGGTCCTCTGGAAGAGCAGCCAGTGCTCTTAACCACAGAAGCATGAAGGGGAGGAAAGGGGAGGGAACGAAAAGGGGAAGAGAGGGAAGAAGAGGAGAGGGGAAGAAAGGGGAAAAGGGGGGAGGGAAGGGGAGGGGAGGAATGCTCCACTAACAGTTCCCATCTGATAACTGGGAAGAAGATCCATGAAGGTGCTAGGTGACCTCAGAAGAAATGCTATGACACCCCAAGTCAATCCTCTAAGCGTCACATGCTCAGCTAAGAAGCAAAGGTAGTTACACCAGCAGTCACAAACATTGGGAGTAGCTTCCCTCAGGTCATTCAATAAATATTCACAAGTCACATATTTTGTGTCAAATTCAGCCTTTGGCACCTCAGTCATAAGAGCAGGTTAGGCAGTGTTGCCCTTCAGCATAAATACGGGGCTTGGGGGTTTCTTTTAATGTGTATGTTTGTTTGTTTGTTTTATAATTGTTGTTGCATACATTTTATAACTGTGTTTGACCATTTTACATCATTTTTATCCAATAGTTTTGACTTTTGTAACATTTATTTTTGCAAAAATAAAATCATGACTTACTAGCCAAGTTGGTCATAGATTTGGGATTCTTTTGTAAGGTAAAGGCTTGGTTTTTGAGATTAATTTGCAATATTAAAATGTTGTATAGAATAAAGTCCAGATTCTTGGGATAATATGATGAGATTATTGCTAAACATTACATTTTTAAAAAAGTGCAAGCTAATGACAGGAATGAGTAAAATGAATGAGATAGCAAAATCTCTCAAGTGAGGGTAGAACAATACAGTGTTTTAAATAGAGAAGAGCTTTCCTACATTTCTTAAAAATACTTTTGTTGAGTCTTTAAAAATTGTATATAATGTATTTTGAGCATATCCCCATTATCTGCCAACTCCTACCCTTAATTCCCCCCTGATCCATCCCTAACTCTGTACCCTTCAACTTCATGTTCGGTTTTTTTGTTTGTTTGTTTGTTTGAAAAAACCTTGACCTTGAATGTATGGAGAATCACTTGGTCTATGATTAATGCTATCCACTTTGCCTGGCTTGACCCCCACAGGCCCAGAGCATGACATGGTAGTCTAGAAAAGGACTGGGTTGGAAACCCAACTCAGTGTGGTAAATTTAGCAATCCTAGTCATGAGGCTTGTGGTGACAAACAACAAGGTCAGGACAACTGCCCTGGGAATAAGAGTATGCTTCTGGTGAGTGGCTACCAGGCAGCCGAGAGCCAGCACTGAGAGATTAGGTGCTCAAGTGACAACCCCATGTAGTGTCCAGGCCTCCTGCCAGGGTCATCCTCTCTGCTAACTAAATCACGTAAGGCATGCCTGTGCCCATGGCGGTAAGATCTGTCTAAACCCCGGAAGCAAGTAGTAGTGGCACACCGCTGGAAGCCTAGCACTTGGGAGAATGAGGAAGGAGAATGCTGGTTTTTAGGCCATGCTGAAAGCTATAATAGTAAGCTCCAGACAGCCTGGAGTGAGATCCTGTCTTTTTTTTTTTTTTTTTTTAATTGACCTGTTTATACCAATCTGCCCTTTACATGAGACTTCACTGGCTGTGGCAGGGATATTATTGCTTTGGTTGTTCTACTGAAGAAAAAATTTCCTCCTGGGTAGTAGGAAAGGAACCCAAGGACCTCACACATGCTAAACTAAACATACATGATGCAGACACAACTAGCATCCTCTGAGTTAGGGATTCTATTACTGTGATGAAGCACCATGACCAAAAGCAAGTTGGGAAGGAAAGAGTATATTTGGCTTACCTGTCTATCACTAAAGGAATTAAGGACAGGAAATCAAACAGGGCAGGAACCTGGGCAGGAGCTGATGCAGAGGCCATGGAGGGGTGCTGCTTACTGGCTTGCTCCTCATGACTTGCTTGACCTGCTTTCTTATAGAACAAAGGACTATCAGCCCAAAGATGGCACCACCCTCAATGGGCTGGGTCATCCATCTCCCATCAATCACTAAATAAGGAAATGCCCTACAGGCTTGCCTACAGCCCAGTCTTATGGAAACATTTTCTCAATTGAGGTTTCCTCCTCTCTGATGGCTCTAGCTTGTGTCAAGCTGACATAAAACTATCCAGTCCACCACCTCAGTACAGAATGAGAAGTCTTCAGTAAAGAGACACAGCAAAGAGTGGCAGATAGTGTGTGAAACTAAATGAAGTTGATAGCATGAGATGATTCTTTTCCTTAGAAATGCAGAAACGGGGGCCTGAGAGATCTTCCGGTGGGCCAAGGCAGCTGATGTCATGATTGACAACCTGAGTTGTCCCACATGGTAAAGGGATAACTTACTCCCACAAGTTCTGACCTGAACATGCATGCTGTGGCCTCTCTCTCTCTGTCTCTGTCTCTCTGTCTCTGTCTCTCTCTGGCATGCACACACACACACACACACACACAAATAGAAATAAACAAACAAATGTAACAAAAAATAAAAGCACACACACACACACACATATACAGTAAGAGGTAAATAAATGCTCCTGCAATCTCGGCCAGGGGCAGGAGGAACTCTGGGGCTTGCTGCCCAGCTCCAGGAATGCTGGGACCAGCCTAGCTCAGGTTCAGTGAAAACTCAAAGGAATAAAGAGTGGACAGCAAAGTTCTCCTCAGGTCTCTGCACATGCATGCCCAAGGGCGCATGTGTATACCACACTCACACACATACATGTTCATGCACACAGACATTTACACATTCACACCAAACATGCACACACTCACACAAAGACACAGCCCCACATACAGACAAATACATATACACCACCCTCACATAAATGCATGCACACACTCAAATACACAAATACATACACATACACACATGCGCACACAGAATGAAAAGTGCCCTATAGTTGGAGGTCAGGACATATGCACCCTAGGTTACTGGCGAGTGTGGAATTTGGAGATTGTCATTCTTTCCCTCTGGCACATTTTTCAATACTGCTTATCAGCCCCGAAAGCCACAGCCATTACGACATTACATCATGATGGGCATATTACAATTTCCTAGATTACATCTTATCTGACATTAGTTACATTTTAGGGTGCTTGCTTCCTGGCACTTTAATTTCATAAGCAGGCTATCTCCGGATCACAGAAGAGGATGATCCAGCAACCTCCACTCACCCCACCTAGCATCATTTCCAGAAGCTAACATTTCCTTCACGGGCCTAGATTTCAGGGCATATTATCTGCTGGCTCTGTGGCTTTCCATCCATTAGCTGTAATAAGCAATGATAGCGTTCTTTTCCTCAGGTATTTTTTTCTACTTTGGGTGTTTGGCGTGAGGGGAGCTACAAGCAGAGTCTATGTCCAATTGTCATCTTGATGGCACAGTGATCTTTGCAAGAGATGGGTCATCAAATCCTGATGAGTTCTTCTTGTTATGATTATTAGTCTTAAGAAAAGGAATTACATGTCTCAGAGATACAACAGTGTAAAAGTACCAAAAAACAGTTAATGTTAAGGAGTATAAAGAGGAAAGATTATGTTTTTACAAAATGTAACTGCCTCCTATCATATTCCCTGTTACTAATAATTAAAAAAAAAAGAAAAGAGAGAAAGAAGAAAAAGAAAGGCCTAAATCAGGTCTATGGAGGACAGATAGGCACTTAAATTGATGTCTAATGAACTTTCTAGCATCATGTGTGAGAAGAAGAAAAGGATTTCATCTCAGTTCCACGGAGAACCTACCTGTATCAGCCAGCTGTCTGTTACTATAACAACTATTCAAGATGAATCAACTTAAAAAGAGGAAAGGTTTAATTGGGTTCACAGCTTTGAAACTTTGGTGTAGGACGGGCTCTGCTACTTTGGACCTATGGTGAGATGGTACATATAGAGGACAATTTATGGCAGAACAGACTGTACATCGTGGCAGGTCTAAAAGAGAAGGAGAAAAGGAAATAAAAGGGGTGCTTTTGAATACGTGTGCAGGGACTGGCAGGCCAGCTACTAGGCTCCCCTTTTAAAACCTCCATTGTAAACCCAGCACTGACGAGGTGGAGATGGGGGGGTCCAGAGTTAGTCAATCTCAGTTAGGTGGTGAGCTCGAGACCAGCTAAAGCTACATGAGACTCTACCTCAAAAAGAATGAAAAAGGTTCTCCCTTCCAGAGTACCACCCCATGGGCAAGGGAGCAAGACTGTAACACACGAGCTTTGAGGATATCTAAACCACAGCAATTCCATTACAGTACTTGACAACCCCAAAAGAAATAGTAAGGCCAGACCTGGTGGCACACATCTTTAAACCCAGCACTGAGGAGGCAGACACAGGTGGATCTGTGTGAGTTGGAGACCAGCCTGATCTTCACGGCAAGTTTCAGGCCATCTGGGCTACATCGGGAGAGCTGTCTAAGAATGTAAAAAGAAGAAGAGAACAGGAACAGAGAGAGGAACAGAAGCTGGAGATAGAGCTCAGCTGGTAGAGTGATTTCCTAGTGTTTGGAAAGCCCTGGTTCCATTCCTGGCATCCAAGGGGAGGGGTGTGCCTGTAACCCCAGCACTCAGAAGTCAGAGGCACATACATTCACACACACACACACACACACAAACGGGGAATAGGAAGATTAGGGGAAAAAAAGGAATAAATGGGGAACTTTTCTCTTTTTCTTTCTTTCTTTTTTTTTTTCTCAAGACAGGGTTCCTCCGTCTAGCATTGGCTGTTCTTGACTCACTTTGTTGACCAGGCTGGCCTCGAACTCACAGAGACCCACCTACCTCTGCCTCCCTGAGTGCTGGGATTACAGACCTAGAGGGGGACTTAAGGTTGTTTTAAAAGATTAGTTTAAGGCATAATTGAATCAAACCTCTTCACTGAGCAAACGCTGGGTGCATGCTTTCTGGAATCATCTTCCAAGTTCTCTATCCCTCCTGCATTTCTCTTGACCCCAAATATCAGTCACTGTTTGCAGAGGGCTTCACTGGACTTACCTTCTGGATATTTTCATGCCTCTGAATTTTGGTGGCTGAATTCGGGTAAGTGGACTGAATGCTAAAAATTACAAAGCCTGCCAAGATAAATAAAAGTAGTAATAACAAGAGCTGACTGTTTTAAATCAGTCACTCCTTCGTGTTGTGCAGGGCTCCCTAGGAGGAAAAGAGTATAGAGTGTGAACATGACAACGGATGACCTCTGGCACTAAAGGCCCAGCTGGATGGAGGAGAGACTCAACCTGTCAATTATGGTATGGCCTCGACACCCACCGCCAGGGCCTATGCCCTTCATCCATAGCACAGGGACTAGAAGTCACGCTTCTCAGACCTGCAGGAGGATTCTGGGTGTGTCGAGGCTCTGCCACAGGGTGGCCCAAGAGTGATAGTGCAAAGGGAGAGAGAAGTCAAGGGTGTCTTCCCTGAAAGCGACAGTGGGCAATCCAGCCTACACTATGTATGGGGGAGGGACGTAATGCCTACCACCTCTGAGCCCCACTTCACTGAGTGTGAGGCCGGGACGGAAACAGCAACAGAGGGAGACATTCTTCCAGTTCAATTCCCTGACTAATTTGAAATCAGAAGTCAAGGCTAAGAGTACAGCTCACAGATAGAGCATGCGTTTGTTGTGCTCAAAGCCCTAGGCCCAGTGGCAAAGGTGGGAGGGAAGCTTGCTAGAAATCTAATGCATCAGCTGTGGTGGTGTTCACCTATAATCCTATCACTCAGGAGAGAGAGACATGAAAGTCATTCGTGAGTTCAAGGCTAGCCTGGTCTACCTAACAAGTTCCAGGACAGTCAAGGCTACACGGCCTTTAAAAAAATAAATAAATAAAAATAAAATAACAAAAATAAAAGCCCAGTTGAGCCAGGTATGGTGTATACCTAGAATGCAAGAGGCAGATTTATGAGGGCCCTATATGAGTTCAAGGCCAGCCTGGACTTCTTAGCAAGACCTTGTCTCAAAAACAAGAAAAAGAGAAGAAAGAGGAGAGGAAATCTCAAGGAGCTAGGTGTGTAATTGTGAGTCTAATGACTCACACCTATAGTCTGAAGCAGAAAAATCACACAGATTCCAGGACAGCCTTCAGTGCAAAGTGAAACCCAATATTGATTTAAAAAAAAAAAAAGTAAAAATAAAACACAGAACAAAAGGTCAGTGGGAATCCAACTTCCATTTCTTTGTGTCTTCACAATCATGTAAGCATCTAAACCCCTGCGTTAAAGAAAGCTCTTGCTCCTGGAAGCCTCTAGGATGGCTTCTATTCCTTACATGAATGCTCATGCTCAAACATTTTAAGATTATGAGGATGAATAAGAGACTTGACTTCAGATGAATCCTTTGAAGAGCAAGTTGAATGGAAGAGAAAGAGAAAAGGGAGCTTGGACATCACATCACAAACTATAGCATCAGAGCTTGTGATGATTGAAGAGGAACAAAAACGCTGCATAAAGTTCCTTTGAAACATGTCATGCAAGACTTATTCCCCTCGAAATTCTCTCATTTAGGCTGGGATTTGATTTCCTTAACATCCCTCTAATGCATACTAATCCCCTTTATTTGCTGAAAGAACAGGTGCAGAGCCTTTGATTCGACAATGATACTTAGCTACATGGAAACACCTATTTCCTTCTCAGGATACTTGTTCTTAAAATTTGCATGGCAACTGATAGAAAAACATCCATTTGTCAGCAAGAGGGGGAGGCCCTTTCCTTCCTACTTTTTATTTTGAAATCTTTTTAGATAGATATGTATAGATATCAATAACCATCCATTCTCTCCCAGAAAGAAAGTCAGGCATTGTCCAAACTCTCTATCCCGGTAATTTCCTTCTTGTTCAACAACTTTAAAGTAAATCACAGACATGGTAGAGACATTGCCCCTGAACGTACTCCACCGTGTAATTTCAGAGAGCAAGAATGATCTTCTATGCAACCCATGAGCACACATAAAATAATTAACAGTTCTCACGGTTCCTAGGTCAAGTTCTATCAGGGGAGTATTCCTTTCTGGTAAATTCTCTTTTAAAATGCAAGGCGATTGAAAGAGCAGAGCTGACAGATAACAGTAAGCAGTTATACCTGTGAGATAAAGACACCAAAAGGCTAGGGCTATATGCAACTGGAGCTTAAAAACCACTACCTGGAAAATGCTAGAAATAATTGAATGTGCTGCGTAAGACTGTGTAGGAAAAGAAAATAGAGCAAGACAGATGTTAGTACGTTGGAAGAAAATTAAGTAGACCAAAAACTAAAAGTCGTTCCTTTCTCAAAAAACTAAGTTTGGCTGCCTGGGAGTATAGCTCAGTTGGTAAGGTGATCGCTTAGCAGACACAAGCCTGGGTGTCCTCACAAGTAACCACATGAGCCAGGTAACCCAGCACTTGAGAAGCTAAGGGCAGGAAGATTAAAAGGTTGAAGCCAGTTGGGCCTGTAGTTATCCTTAGCGAGATCCTGTCTCAAAGAAAAACTAAGTATGATGAGAGGAGACGGCCTGGGAAAGAGTAAATGCACACTGTGTAATTAGAGGCTGTCCCCAAAAGCCACAAAACAGGCAGCCTTCATTCTCTCTGCTAGAGCAGCTAGTGTCGTACTCTCTGACCTGGACTCAGGCCACTCAGGTTTAAATCCTGTTTGTGCCACTGTTAGTGGCAGGAACTCATCTGCCTAAGGTCTCTCTGCCACCCTTAAGTCATCTGTCAGATGTAGAGAAACAGTAGGTCAAGTCATACATATGAGATCTTGCAAACTGTGGTTAATCTCCCCAAACTCAAGGAAAGGTGGAAGGAAAGAACCAGCTCCACAGAGTTGCCTTCTGACCTCACACACCCACCACCACACAACCCCATACACATTTATCAATTCATTTATCAATTGAAAACGTTCTAGCCCCTTCATAACACAGAAGCAAGAAACTTTTTTTTTTTTTTCAGTGAAGCTGAACTCAGTGCTGCAATCCCAGCGGTTTAGAGGTGGAGGCAGGAGTTCAAGGTCAGACAGAATACTGTCAGATGTGAGTTTGTGCCAGGCACTTTCTTACAGTCAACGCACTTGGGACACTGAGACAGGAGGATTACTTGAGCCCAGGTGTTCAGAGTCAGCCTGGGCCATATACTGAGCGGGGAATACAGTCTTACTGTCACCACAACTGGCTAGAAAGGGCCCAAACACACACACACACACACACACACACACACACACAACTTCTGCCCCACCCCTGTAGCCTCAGGTGAGAAGAAGGGGCCAGAGTGGCAGGAAAGCAGAGATGGTAAACCTAGCCCGTACATTACAAAGGGTCTTCTTCTCTAGAATATCGGACCAGCTCCCACACGGACGTGGAAGCAGGCAGAAAGACCAGAGATAATTGCCTTATAACCAATTGTATTTTATGGGGTATTGATTTATCACTTGATTTCACAATAGATGTCAAGTGCTAAGAACAAGCCCCAGCCTGTCAAAAGCACTCCATAAATGTCTGCTGTCATTTTTATTGTCACCTCCTCCTTTTCCATTCCCACTAGCAACCTCACCTACTTGAGATCTGTGGTACCACTTGACTTGCTAACCTCAGGGAACCCGGAAAGCCCACCAGAAAGCCCAGGCACACGCTTTGCTAAGCTCCTGAGTGACTGCTGCAAACACCTCAGCCACTTTCGAGAGGGTCCTCACGTGAAAACTGATCTGCTTGGCTCCACGGGTCCCTGCCCTGCTAACCAAAGCTTGACTAGACTGCTGTGAGCATCTGATATAAAGACAACGCCCCTAGGCTGCTCGGTGGAATTATCTGGGCAGCATGGGGGCTCTGTGCCAGTCTGTGATTGGCTAGCCGCTCACACCCTGCAAATTAGAGAAAAGACCAGCTGGCACAGGGGAAACGGGAAAAACAAGAGAAAAGGCAACAAACAGAACTCTTGGGTGGAGGAAGTTGTGAGTAAACAGACAGTCCGCTTGTGCTCATCCCCAGTCCCTAGTGAACCCCAGGGCTCCAGTGACCACTAAGGAACTTAACGCTCTGGCTATGTACTTATCTCTGCTCCATCTAACATAACCCTGGGCACTGCCTAAAGACCCTGTGGCCCTCTAGGCCCTACGTCTTCCCCTTGAGTTTCTTTCTCCCTCCGGTAGAGTCTAGATACTTCCTACAGCTGGCAATCCCAGGGTCACTGAGTTTTAAAGCCAGGAGAAAACTGATGAGCTTGCAACATGCCCTTTGAAAATAACTGTCAAGACTAGAAGTGCGTGGTTGGGACTGAAATGAGAATACACCCCACCAGCCCATGTATTTGCACACTTGGTCCCCAGTTGGTGGAACTGTTTGAGGAGGGCATGAAATGTTAGGGGATGGAGTCATGCTGGACAAAGACGTCACCAGGGGCTTTAATGTCTTATAGGCCCTCACTCAACTTTCTGTTTTCACTCTCTGCCTTCTGTGTTTGGATGAAAGCTGATCAGCTGCCAGGCATGGTGACTTGCTGATATCAGCACTCAGGAGGCAGAGCTCAGCTGATCTCTGTGAATTCGAGGCAAGCCTTGTTTACAAAGTGAGTCCAGGGTAGCCAGGGCTCTATTACACAGAGAAACCCTGTCTCAAAAGAGCAAGACAAGAAAAAAGGAAAGGAAGGAAAAAAGGAAGGAAGGAAGGAAGGAAGGAAGGAAGGAAGGAAGGAAGGAAGAAAGAAAGAAAGAAAGAAAGAAAGAGTGAATAGCCAGCTTTCTGCTCCTTCGACCATGCTTTCCCTCACAGCTGTTCCCCACTGTGGTGGTTTGAATAGCATGGCCCCATAGACTTATGTGTTTGAATGCTTGGGCCATACAGAATCACAATATTAGGAGGTGTGGCCTTGTTAGAGTAGGTGTGGTCTTGTTGGAGGAAGTGTGTCACTATGGGGGCGGGCTTTGGCAGCTTTTTATGCTCAAGCTACGTTTGGTGTGGCACACAGTCTCTCCTTGCATCCTGCTGATCAAGACGAAGAACTCTCAGCTCCTCCAGCGCCATGTCTGCCTCTGTGCCACCATGACGACAATGGACTATAAACCTCTGAACTGTAAGCCAACCCCAAATTAAATATTTTCCTTAACAAGAGTGGTTGTTGTCATGGTATCTCTTCACAGCAATAATGACACCCACCATGAAGGGCTCTGTCCCTTTGGAACTATATACCAAAATAAACCCTTTTCTCCTCTAAGTTGCTTCTTGTCAAGGAATTTTTATCACAGTGACAGAAAATCAACCAATGCAAGCATAGACCTTTGTCCCCCAGAAATCCCTCTTCCAGTAACATGTATTGTAAAAAACAAAGAAGCTTATAAAACCGGAAGAAGAGAATATTCATTGTGCCATGCTTCCAATAGCGAAAGTCAGAAAGCTGATTCCATGTATCGTCTGAGAGACTGGTGAAATAATTATTGGCAAAGCACGGCTATCAGGTGAGAAACTACTGATCATTATCTGAAAAGGGCTCTAAGGTTAGTACAGAAATAGATTCGTGTCATGATAAGAAGCAAAAATATCATGTCATGAAATGAAATGTTATATTCTGATCTCATTTACTGAAACAACATATATTTAATTTAAAATATAATTTTTTAACCATGCTTTCATAAACCAGAAAAAAAAAATCTGGGGCAGGGGAGATAGTTCAGTTACTTAAGTCCTGCTGCAAAAGCATGAGGGCCTGGTCCATATCCCAGCACACACATAAAGAACCAGAGGTGGCCAGGCACACTCAGGGAGGCAGGCAGATCTCTGAGAGTTTGAGGCCAGCCTGGTCTACAAAGGGAGTCCAGGACAGCCAAGGCTACACAGACAAACCCTGTCTCAAAAAAAAAAAAAAAAAAAAAAAAAAAAACCAGAGGTAGCTATAACTCCAGGGCTGGGGGCTGGCGAAGGGGCAGACCCTTGGTTCTCGCTGGCCATCCAGTCTAGCTAATTAGTGAGCCCCAGGTCAGGTGAGAGGCCCTGTCCCAGAAAGCCAGGAGGCTGACCCTGACCCTGACCTTGCCGTGACAGGCCTGGAGACCTGTGTCCAATCCCTGACACCCATATAAAGGCAGAAGGAGAGTAAGCACTAGTTTCCTCCATTCGCATACCGCAGCACGCATGTTCTCACATAAAAATTCGTACACACAAACAGTACTGACAAATAAAATAAAAATATTTTAATGGAATGGAAAGTGACCGAGAAAGATACTTCGTGACCCTCGATACCCATACCTGTGCACACACCAAGCACAAATGTGTGCATACTAACACATACACACAAGCCTACGAGGATTTAGAAATCTTATCTCAAAATAGTAGGAATATTAGTGGCTTAAGTTTGCTTCTTTTTTATCTGTAACTTCTATAATTCTTCACTGAGGGGAGAAGGCAGAAACATTTTTTATATCGACTGCACGTTTATTATGAAATGAAAATCCAACAAAATTCCTCTCTCCAGCCCATGACAGGCCTGTGATAGCCAGTTTTCTGTTGCTATAACAAACACTTGAGATTGTCAGCTCATAAAGTGAAAAGGTTTATGTTGGCTCACAGTTTCACGTGGCCCTGCTGCACGTAGGCTTACGGTGAGGCAGCGATTCATAACAGGCAGGAAGCACAACCAAGAACAAAAAGATAACAGCCACAGACAGGATCCAAAGAGGAGTCAGGATTCACTGACTTCAGTACCCAAACCTCCTCCAGCTAGACGGACCCTGTCACCACACAACAGGATCACTCTGGGGCTGAGACTTTACCACATGGACCCTCCCGAGATCTGTAAGATCAAATGGTAAAGACTCCTCCAAAGGCCCATCCAGAAAACCTGCTTTGCTTCGGAATGCAGCTCTGCATACAGCCGCAGCAGGGGCCGGACGGTGTTTGTGAACAACCCAAACCGGAATCAGTGACCAGTTTAATTAAAAAAAAAAATAAAAATAAGTTATAAAGTTGGGAGGGGTGAAGAGAGGATCTGGGAGGAACTAAGGGAGAAAGTGGGCATAGATAAAATCGCAATACTCTGTGCATGTATGAAAATCTCAAGAAAATGTAAGATTGTATTTAGGCAAGCCTAAAAGGTCTTTGCATACGTGACCAGCATGAAGGCTGGGGGTGCATCTCTGAGGCAGAGCACTTATCTACCCTGTTCAAGGCCCTGTGTTCAGGCTCCAGAGACAGACAGACAGAGAGAATACTTAACTGCCTCAGAATCTCCCGATACGGAAAACAAGAAGCATGTTAGAAACACGTGCTGGAGTGGAAGTCAAAATCCTGTGTAATAATTTTGGCCCTGCCACTAAGCAACTGTGACCATAAATAATTTACTGGACTTTTGCAGCCTCCGTTTGTCCTGGAGAGAACATAGCATTACACTGTAACATGGCACAGTCAGGATGCATTGGAAAGACACTTAGACTTCACTCGCGCTCTCTGTGTCTTGTGAATAGTTTTCTGAGTCTTAGTTCATTTTTCTGTGAGTTGGCCAAATGCTTCTGCCTCCCCCATCTGGCAAATACCATCCGCTGAAAGCAAAACAGAGTACCACCCGGCCATCACTCAACCTCTCCACAGAGACAACATAAAGAATGAACAGAGCTTGAGGATTCCCATGATGAGCTGGGGGAGCCAGGGCCCTCTGGGTACCCTGGGGTTGAAAACACTGAACTTGATGACTGATAAGCTCAAAGATTCAGTTATTCTGATAACAAATGTCTGCAAGGCCATACAGAGAGATGACCTAAAGGGAGGGGGCTGTGAGCACAGAAAAGAGTTTAAAAGGAAGGCAGGCTGCTCTGTGTCCTGAGCAGCTTGAAGATTAAATCATGTTTTTAAATGCATTGCCTTAGCCTGGTCATGTCTGTGGCTCGGTAAGCTCTTCTCTTGGTTCCATCCCATAATCAACTGGTAACACTTCTGGTATATATCCCCAGTTCCCAGCACTTGGGTGGTTGAGCAGGAGGAACATGAATTCCAGGCCAGCCTGGATGACGAAATGAGAGCCTGTCTCAAAAAAGTCAATACGCAGAGAGAGGAGAGAGAGAGAGGGAGGGAGAGAGTACTATGGTCCACTAAGAGAGTGTCACCTCTTGTGTCTCCATCAATACTCACCCCTACACCACACCCAGCAGATTCAGTGTCTGACAAGCACTTGCTTCCGAGGCCATAGCTGTCCATCTTCACGCTGTGACTTCACAGGGTAGAAGGGCCAGGGAAGCCTCCAGAGTCTCCTTTATAAGGTCACTATCTTAACTATGTGCTAGTGTAACAGATTACGTTGACGGAGTACTTTATCAAGAACAGAAATGTGTTACTCAGGACTCTAGAGACCAGGAAGGCCAAGATAGACACACCAACAGATCTGGTGTCTAGTGAAGGCTCAATGATGGCAACTTTTTGCTGTCTTCTCATATGGTAGAAGGAACAAACAAGTTCCCTTGGGTCACTTTTCTAAGACTGTCAGTCACAGGCAGGTGTCTGCACTGCCAGCAGGAAGGAGGTTGAGGCAGGAGGATCACCACAAGTTCAAGACCAACCTAGACTACGTAATTAGTTCAAGGTCAACCTGGACTACTAGTGTGTTCAAGGGCAGCCTAACTACAGAAGGAAGCTTAGCGCAAGAACAAAGCATTAATTTCATTCGAGGACTCTGCACCGATGTCCTGAAGCCCCCACTAGCTCCTACTGCTGTAGCATCGGGCAATACCATCCAACATATGAAGGTGAGGGATTACAAACATTCAGACCAGAAAAGTACTATCTCATCCACATCCCTTGTCCCATCACGTTCAGAGTGAGGATCTGAACACACAGATTTGAAGGAAGTACATTCAGTCCATGGCAGACCAGCCCTGCTATTGCAGCCTCATCGTAGGCTCCGTGGGTAAAGCTGGGAACCCAGACCACTCAACTGCGATCCTGAGCTCCTAATCTTCTTGCTCTGGTGCTTCCTAAGATGCCCATTGGCTATTAAATGACACGATCTAAAACAAATGGGTGGTCTCAATGTCCCGGGGCTCTCACACAGAGAACCACAAACTTGGAATCCACTCACAGGGTTTCAGGGGCTGGTAAATTAAAAAACAAGATGACAGCTGGGTTGCCTTCTCCATTCCATGCCTCTCTCCTGGCTTCTGCTGGCCACCAACAACCGTCAATGTCTCTCAACTTGTACCTGTAGCTCTCCAATCCCAGCCTGCTTCCTTATGGCTTTCTCCCTGTTCCATTTCTGTCTCTTTTTTTCTAAGGAACCTCTTGGATTTGGGACCCACCCATTTGAAGGTGATCTCATGTTGGGATCCTTACCCCAATTACATATTCAAAGACCCTTTTTCCAAGTAAAACACGTTCATAGTCACCAGAGATTAAGACACTGATGTATCTTTTGAAGAGACATCATTCCCTTATTATGTAACCAACAACTTCTACCTCAACATTCTCACAAGTCGTAATGTCGTGTAATCCCACAGTTCTCTACTGGAAGATGGTGATAACTCTTACATCCCACAATTTTGTCCATATAATATCTGTATTTATAATGTTTATTATATTTAGATTTATAATACAAATATAATATGTTTATGATATTTATCATTTGAATTACATAAGTATGACTATTTTTTTTAAGCTAGAAGAGGCAGAGGATATACCTCAGTGATGGAGTATGTGACTATTTAGCACATGTAAGGTCACAAGTTCAATTCCCAGCACCACAGAAAATAAGAGTTAAAATAAAGCAGTGGCTGAGGATGGGACTCGGCTGGTAGAACCCTTGAGTAGCATAAAGCCACAGCTGTTCGGACCCCAGCGCCGTGTTAAAAAGCAGGTATGATGTATGCACCTATTATGTCAACGCTTGAAAGGTTGAAGCGGGAGCATCAGAAAATCAAGGTCAGCATTGGAGGCTAGCCTGGGCTATCGAAGACGACCTAAAACATAATCGTAATAATAACACCTAAGAAAACATAAAGACAGATAACTAAATATTATTTATATTTAAACATATTTAACTAAGAGGTGAACAAGTGTGTATGTGTGTGTGTGTGTATGTGTGTATGTGTGTGTGTGTGTTTTACTGGTAGCGCTAAGAATTGAACCCAAGGCCTTGCCCATGCTAGGCAAGGGGCTCTGACATTAAGCTAAGCCAGCAGCCCTATAATCTTGTAATTTGTCAAGTTTTTTGTGATCTAAGCACCGTTCTAGTGAAAACAAGAGACTGGTACAATGGCGGGGTGTGTGTCCTTGAATTAAAGGCCTTGGATTAAAGCCCTAACACTGAAACAGATGGGGGGAAAAAAACTCAGTGCCTGCCCTGGTCAAGTTTGCCTTGCAGTGAAGGAAGAGCTGTTGAGTGCCTACAAAGGTTAATGGGGAGGGGGAAGGGTCACAGTTAACGGGCTCTAGGGAGGGCAGGCTGAGGCTTCCAGATGATATCTTCAGAGGGTCCTGAAAGAGGAATAGGATATAGCTAAGAGGAGCCTGGGTGGCACAATTCAGGTGAAGAACAAACAGAAAAGAGCCACAGTTTACAGCTCAGCATGGACCCACAGCCGTCCTGATGCTGGCTTGTACCAGGCTGACGCTGACCCTGACACTGACCCTGATGGTAAGACTTCCACCATTGAGCCTCATCTCCAGCCTGGGGCAGAGCTCAGCCTTGGAAGAGATTGGTAAACTCAGATCAGTAAGCAAGTCGTTTTCCTAGGCCCCCCTCAGTCTCTGCTCAACTTTTTTTAATGACTTTTCATCACCTGCGACTAGAACCCTGACTTTTTATAATCCCAGTCCTCTACCACCCAGGTAAAAACACTTCCTCCATACACAAAGCTCCTGTTAGCAGCTGTCCTGTCCCCTGTGGAAGTTCACACTGGATGAATTTTCTCCAATCCCCTTGGTCTCCAAAACACAAAAAAAGAAATCTCGGAATTTGCAAAATTCTATACACCATCTGCCAAACTTCGGTAAGTTCATTTTCATTATTAACATGTGGAGGCAAATTTTTCAGACTGAAAGCTCTCTCATCCTGAGAGGTATCCAAAGGGATGGTGACATAACATGTCTAAAAATCCTAATGATGCAATTGTCGACTCCAGTTGAATAATGGGGCGAAAAGGAGACAGCAAGGAAATGAAGAGTGTAAAGATCTAATATTCCTCATCCACCGCTCTGAAATTCAAGAAGCTTCCAAAACTACAAGGTGTTGCATAACTCTTTGGGTGTCAAAGCCTGGTGTGACCTGAACTGAAGAACCCTATTAATAGACTTTATCTCATTCTCTGGCCCTGGCTAGCCTTTGACTGAAGAAATAGTAAGACACTTGCACAATACTGCAAGAAACCCCTATAGGGATGGTAAGTCACATTCTGAAGCCCGTATAGCCCCAAGGATTTTAGATAAGAGATCACCATGGCAGGTGTTTGGGATTTTTTGTGGTGGTGGTTGTTGTTGTTTGGGTTGGTTGGCTGGTTTTGTTTTTTGTTGGGTTTTTGTTGCTTTTAGCTCAGTTTAATTTAATTCTTAGCTTTTTGACTGGCCGACTGGTTGGTTGTTTGGGTCTGTCTGTATAGCTCAGGCTGACCTTGAACTTACTGTGTAGCCCAAGCTGACCTCAAAGTTTCAATTCACTGGCCTCAGCATCATGCATCGCCTAGTTCAACTCTGCAGGTGTTTTTAATGAGCGTGTTCCCTGGGGCTGTATTTATTCTTAGCGTGTGCTCATTTAAGAGCTTAACCTGGTTATAATCACCGAAAACTGTTTGTCAGAAGCAGATAAAATAACCAGCCATGGGCAGCTGGAACAAGAAAAGTCAACCAGAGACAAGAGGTTGGATCTTGACCTAATTCGTCTCTTTCCTGGTTATCTTACCTCCTTGACCCATCAGAGGCCAGTCATTTATCAGCAAAGACACGGGCAAGTCAAGTACAAATGGAATTACACTGAAGTGAAGAGAATTTAAATCTCCACCCACTGGGCTGACCGTGCATGCTCCTCCTACATCTTGAGCCTAGAGACACTCCATAGCTTCATCAGAACTGGTTGAGTATAGTGATGGCTGCTTATAAGCCAGGACACAGGAGGGTGAGGTTATAAATTCTACCTTAGTTTATTAAAGCAATAATTGAATTCTTTAAGTCAGGACACACTAATATTCCAGATGATATTCTGCTATTAAAATGATCTACGGCTATAAAGTACTTGCCTGGCATGCACAAGGCTCAATCTTCATGCTGGAAAAGAAACCGAAACATAAAAGCAAACTGTGATCATCTTTTCTTGCTCTTCAGGGAAAAGCAAAATCAGCAATAGCATCTTACCCAGGCTAAGTTTACCATAAATCAGGCTTTTCTTTCTCTTTTCCTTTCTTTTATTTATTTATTTATTCATTACAATTTATTCACTTTGTGTCCTGGCTGTTGCCTCCTCCCTTCCCAAAATCATGCTTTTCTTAGAACACTGAGATCCAACGGGATCTGACTAAAAATCAGTAAGTAGTTCATTTTGTGTTTAAGAATTAGTCCTCGGACTATGCATGGAGATAACCAAGACCCCTGCACAGATGTAGCCCATAGAAGTTCAGTATCCAAGTGGGTTCCTTTGTAATAGGAATAGGGACTATCTCTGACATGAACTGATTGGCCTGCTCTTTAATTATCTCCCCCTGAGGGGGAAGCAGCATTACCAGGCCACAGAAGAAGACACTGCAGCCACTCCTGATGAGACCTAATTGACTAGGATCAGAAGGAAGGAAAAGAAGACCTCCCCTATCAGTGGACTTGGGGAGGGGCATGCATGCAGAGGGTGGAGGAAGGGAGGGATTAAAACCGGAGGAGGGAGGGAACCACACAGGGGATACAAAGTAAATAAAGTGTAATTAATAAGGAAGAAAAAAAAAGAATTAGTCCTTTCTCTGCGAGTTCAAGGCCATCCTGATCTACAGAGTGAGGTTCAGGACAGCCAGGGCTACACAGAAATATGCTGCTCGAAACCGAAAAAGAAAAAAAAAAAAAAGTCCTTTAAGCTATTGCACAAGAAGTACCGAGTGTGTGCCAGGCCAAATGATCAGGGCTGAGAGCACATGGGTGAGTCAGGTACAGTGCCTAAATCCTAAGGTAAATACATGAAGATAATAGAGTTAGCAAGAGTTGCAGGACAATAAAAATAAAATTACTGATACCAAGATGAAAGGTCTTGGGTAGGTATCAGAGACAGAGAGTTGTTTTGTCTTTTTGTGAAGACAGGATAGATTCAGAAACACTATGTAGAGAAAATGACATCGAAACCAAATCTTAAAAATCTTGGCTAGGTGGCTGAACAGGTTTGCCACTTAGCCTGGTAATCTTAGATCAAGAACCTACTCCCACAAGTTGTCCTCTGACCTCATGTACACCTTGGCATCAACATGCGTACATACACACACACACACACACACACACACACATACACATACACACACACACACACTGTTAGATAGATAGACAGACAGACAGACAGACAGACAGACAGACAGATAGATAGAGCAAAAAGTCAAAGTGACCTGGTGTCTCATAATCCCAGCACTTGGGAGGCTGAGGCAGGAGGATCACCAAGGGTCTGAGGAGGCCAGCCTGGGCTATAGAGTGAGTTCTAGGACAGCTTGAACTACATAGCAAAGTACTATATCAAAGAAAAGAAAAGAGAAAAAGGAAGAGTGAACGGAACAATCTCTCCTTGTTTCTAAAGTTCACTGTGAGCCAGGTGTCATGGAGCACATCTAAAACCCCAGAAATTTAGGAGGCCAGAAGGACCAGGTATTCAAGGACACACTGGACTGTATAGCGAATTTGAAGTCAGCTTGGGCTACTTTGTTTTTTGAAGCAGGGTCTCCCTGTGTAGCTTTGGCTGTCCTGGGACTTCCTATGTAAACCAGGCTGACCTTGAACTCACAGAGATCTGTCTGCCATTACCTCCCAATGCTGGGCTTAAAGGCATATAGCACCATACCCAGCAAGACTGGTTTTGTTGGTTGGTTGGTTGGTTGGTTGGTTGGTTGGTTGGTTGGTTGGTTGGTTAGTTTTTTGAAACAAGGTTCCTCTGTATAACTGAGCCCTCTCTGTCCTAGACTTGCTTTATAGAACAGGCTGGCCTCAAACTCACAGTGATCCACCTGCCTCTGCCTCCTGAGTACTGGGATTACAGGTGTGCACCACCATACCTGGCTAAGACCCTTGTTAAAAGGATCCAAATAATAATAATAGCAAATAAACATAATGCTCACTATGGAGAGAGTAGTTCCCGGATTTCCCCCCATTTAGCACTCCTGAACAAAACTCACTCTGGCTTTAGCTTTCAAATTTAAGGTTTCATAAGGAAAGATTCCATTACCTCAGCAGCCTGAGTTATAGCCAGACTGTAACACAGAGTGGACAGAAGAAGATTAATGAAGGCCATTGGGTTGAAAAGGACAAATAAATATGACATGGCAACATGACAAATGTGTGTGAGCCCAACCCTAATTAGCAATAAAATAATAATACTTATCTTTTGAATGCACAAAGCACGTATTTCCCGAGACAACTCATTCAGGTTCATCGCCACCTAAACCACCAGGCTAAAGAATTCATGGGCCGAACTGATGCTTTCGTCCCCAGCCTTGAAGGAGTCTTCCCCAGCCCTCATGTGGGGAAAAAACAAGTTGGCCTAGGCCTGTGTGAGGGAAAATGGTTTTGTGCCAACACGGATACCAATGTCACCCCAGGGACACCTCTCCATTATAAAACTACAAATGTGCCAAGAAGTCGCAAACAAACTACTCTTATAGCCTGAACTGCCTGGAATGGCGTGGAGTTCCTGGCCCTCCTGCCCCAGCCTCCGAAGTGCTGGTTTTCCAGGCGTGAAAGAGCACACACTGCCTGGAATGGCTTCCCTGCCCCATCCAGGCCTCAGAACTGAGGGCAGAACCCAGGGCCCCAGCTCCTGGAATAACTTACGCTAGTGAGGGTCCTTCCTCCTTCTGGAGACCAGAGCTCATGCTCAGACAGGACTGAACTGTACAGGCCTGTCACTCTGAAAACAGGTGACAGCCCCGGCCCTCAGTCTGTCCATTCACTTAGCCACTAAAGAACTCATGGAGGGATTCTTCTAGCACGGTATCAGCCAGTGGCACTCTCACCTCAGGAAGCGCTCACTCCCCTCATGGCCCCATGGAGAGTGACAGCTAGCTCCCCAATTTGATTCTGATTTCTTTTTCATTTTCTTTTCCTGGCTGGTTGGTTGGTTGGTTGGTTGGTTGATTGATTTTTTTTTTTTTTTCAGATGAGGGGAGGGGTATTACTTTTTGTTTTGTTTTGTTTTGTTTTTAAAGACAAGTTCTCGTGTTTCCAGGCTGGTCTTGAACTCGCTATGGAGCTGAGAATGGCACTGAACTCCTGACGCTCTTCCTATTCTCACTTCCTCCATGCTGGGGTTATGGAAGTGCACTGCAAGAAAAATGAATGTTTTCTGCTTACTTTTTCTTCACAGCCCTGCCGTTTCTTAACCAATTAGATAAATATATTTCCGACTTCATTCCCTATTATCATGAGAATTCCCAGTGATATTGACTGAGGTTTAATCTTTTTAGTTTCACATTTTTTGAGACGGGAGTGAGGGGGTGGGTATCTCACTGTGTAGCCCAGGCTAGCCTCCAGCAACCCATCCCTCACAGGGTACAGGCAGGAGCAGCTACCAGTCAGCAAGACTTCTGTTTCCTTCATTCAACCCATTGTGCAGAATAATGTCTGTATGTGTTGTAAGAACTGGGTAAATACTTGAAATTTAAGTGGGTGACGTTGACTGAGTGATGCAAGAACAAAGCACTGTGGGTTCCCTGGGATCTGTGTGCAGGGTGCTGTGGAGCTGGGTAAAGGGGGTTCGAGGCCAGCTCACACACTCAAGACTAAACACACAGTCTTTCTCAGGGAGGTGTCCGGGAAGTTCCATTTCTCATTGTGGAGAGAGGAACTGCTTAGGTAAGGTTTCTTTGCTGTGAGGAGACAGCCTGACCTCAGCAACTCTTCGGAGGGAAAACATTGAGTTGGGGCTGGCCCACAGTCCATTACCATCACGGTGGGAAGCATGGCAGCAGGCAGGCAGACACGGTGCTGGAGACGGAGCAGGGAGTTCTACATCTGGATCTACAGCAGAAGGGAACTGTGTCCACACTGGGCATAGTTTAAACATAGGGGACCTCAAAGCCCACCCCCACGGTGACACACTTTCTCCAACAAGGCATATCTACTCCAACAAGGGCACACCTCCTGGTAGTGCCACTCCCTACGGCCAAGCACGCACACCCATGAGTGTATGGGGGCCATACCTATCCTAACCACCACAGGGAGCAACCCAAGGCTCTTACATTCAGATAAATACATAGACCAAGCTGGGTGTCCATAATCCCGGCACTAAGGCAGAGGATTGCCGTGAGTTCCAGGCCTGTGTGGACTAAGCTTATACTCTCGGGAGAAAGAGAATGAGAGAGAGGCTCTTGAAGAGGCTTGAAGGAATGTTCTGGAGCTCTGGAGCTCTGGAGGAGAGCATGGCTGGGGAGGGTGGGGTGGCTCAACCAGCCTTGTGAGAATGTCGTTCCGAATCTGCCCACAGTCGCTTCAGGGTGTTGGAGAGCCAGTTGTGGCTCAGTCCTGGCCCCACCTGTGTCTGTGCCTGACTATTATTCTCTCTCTCTCTCTCTCTCTCTCTCTCTCTCCTCTTATTCCCTCTTCTGTTGTCATCTCTAGATCACCAGGTAGTATCTCTAGAAAGACTGATAGTAATCACTGCCAATTAGGGGCTGGTCAAACTTTGTGGATCCCGCAGCCAGTGACAGCTCCCCACCCCTGTTCTATGGGTCCCATATCAGAGCCGTCGGGTACTGACCCCAGGACTAAAGTACATGCAGTGGAGCAAGCTAGCCCGCCTATCTCTTCCTCAGACAGGTGACTAAGGGTGAAGGTGGAGACAAATGTGTTCATGTGTGAGGGTGCATGTGCTTGTGTGTGTGTGTGTGTGTGTACATATGTGTAAGTCCATGTGGCATTCAAAGAACAATTACAGGGGTCTGCTCTCTCCTTCCACCATGCAGGTTCTGGGGACAGAACTGGGGCTTGGTGGCTAGCACCTTTGCCTGAGCCATCTTACTGGTCACTTAAACAGTTTTATAATCACTGTTTTTTTGTTTGGTTGGTTTGGTTTGGTTTGAGTTGGGTTTTTTGTTTGTTTGTTTTGTTTTTCTTCCATTTTTTTTTCGGGGATGAAACCCAGACCTCCAAGCTTCTGTGAGGCCAGTCCCTGTGTCAATTTTTTCAGTCTTCCGGGTTATTCAGTCCCTTTATTGCACTGCCACTGCTCTGGTTGTACTCCCAGCAATCACGTTTTTACTGCATAAAGCTCCTTAACTTTCATTCCCAGGTCCAAGTCTCACCGACTCTGTACCCTTCCTCTCAATACGTCCTCTGCCCTGCTTATCAGAGCCATCCTCCCAAAGAGGTCTAATTACACCCTTCCCCAAGGCAGCGCCTCTCTAATCACTGCTCCTCGCTTAACAGAATAGACCCAGGTCCCTGTGGGCGGCATCCGAGGCCCTTGACAATATAACCTTTGCAAGGCTTGTCTCCACCACATGTTCCTCAGTGGTATCAGGCCGCTACTGTCCTGCTGGATGCTGCCCCACATTAGAACACTATGGCACACTGCTGGTCTGTGTCTTCTTGGTTTGGAATCCTTCCCTTGTCTCATACCTCTGAGAGAACCACTCACTCACTGTCTCTGCCACCAAATCTTAACCCGTCTTCCCCATTGGGATCAAGGTCTCCCTCCTCTGAGCTTTCTTTAGATAGCTTTCTACCAGTTACCACAGACTAATTTGGATTGGGGTTAGCATGAGCTCAGACCTTCCAGGTGAAGCTGGCTATGAATCTCAGCTGAGGTTGCCAGCTGGGTGAATTCAACAAGTTATCTCATGGCCCTGAAAGTGATGGCACAAGGACCAATAAGCAAATGCAAGCAGAGTCTCTCTATGCTAGTGGGAGCAGCCCTTACACCTGTTAAGATGCAGACAGAAGGCTGTCATCAGGTTTTGGCCATGCTCCAAGGCATCCTTGCCTACAGAACCATAAGCCAGGCTAGAACCCAGGGCCTGGCATATGCATCTATTAGCATACATTTACATTATTATTATTTTATTGATGGGTTTTTGTTGTTGTTGTCATCCTTTTGGTTTGATTTGGTTTGAGACAGGGTTTCTTGTGTAGCCCTGCCTGTCCTGGAGCTTGCTATGTAGACCCCTGCCTCTTGAGTGCTAGGATTAAAAATGTGTGTCACCACACCCAGCAAGTTTCTATTTTTTGCAAACTAACCTGTCTTTTAGCAATTTTTGTAGCAACAGAAATGGGACCAAGGCAATTGAAAGTCTATTTTTGGCCTTTTTCCCTAGAAAGAACTGTTTGCTTGTCTGTTTTAAGACTTGTGTATTTTATTTGATGCTTAGGTATGAGGACTTGAAAGTGTGTATGTGTGGTGTGTGTGTGCCAAGTGTGTGTCTTGTACCTTCAGAGGCCAAAAGAGCCTGTTGGAATCCTTAGAACTGGACTTACAGACAGTTCTGAGCTGCCGTGTGGGTATAGGGAATTGACCGTGGGTTCCCCTAAAAGATTAGCAAGTGTTCTTAATTGCTCCACCATTTCTCCAGCCCTGAAAGAATGCTTCATTCACACCCACCCCTCAGCACCTGCCACAGGCCTGCCTCCCACAGCTGGCACCTACCACTATTTTGCCATGATCATTGTCGTACCTTTGAGTTTTCCAGTGGCTCACCCAATTTTTGCATCCCCATAACACCTTAATGTCCACGTTAGCAAAATCCCAACAGGCTCCCCGTTCAGCTAAAATCACTATTGGCCCACACTCAGAGTTGAGTTTGAACTTGGGAGCCGCCTGGATAGGGTGAATACAAACAGTCCCTGATAACCTTGAGGAGGGAGCTGGAGGCGCCCAGGAATCAAAACACCCAGGAAGCCCTCGACTACTGAGCTGTCTTCTTGCCCTTGCCCCGAAAAAATACATCTGCTTATCCATTTGTTTGTTTGTTTGTGACAGGTCTTGCTCTCTATGCAGGCTGCCCTAAAATTCAGTATGTAGCACACACTGGCTTCTTAACCTTGGTGCTCCTCCTGCCTCAGCCTTCTGAGTGCCAGGGTTAGAGTCGCGTACCACCGTGCGTGACTCTGAAAACCTTTTTAGGTAAGCTGAAGCCGTGCCTTTGGGATCGCGGAGTCTGGCATGAAAGATGAGTGGTTCCCGCGCGTATTCCTGCACCCCTCCTCAACCTAAATTATGATTCTTCTCAGCACCGGGAAGCACAAAACCTCGTTTGGTTTGAATCAAGTCGGCAGCTTCCCGAGACACAAATAAATGAGTCTTTCTTTCCTGGATCAGTGGGGGCGGCCCCTCCCAGCTGTGCAGGTGTCGTTCCCTGAAGGTAAAGCCTCGGGGTTCAATAGAGACTTGGCCTTGTAGACATGGACTCCGGTCCCTGGGTCGCCTGGGTTTTCGGCTTATTCTGAAAGCCTGTAATCTAACCTAAGATCGCGCCAGGTGTCTGCGGCCAACTTTGACGAGGGTGCTTCTCCTCCACCCAGAACCAGGAAGGGAACGCTGGCGGTTTGGCAGCTGTAGGAAAGCCAGCTTTAAGACTCCTAATTACTGGTTTAAATAACAGAGTACAATGGGCTCTGGTAACATGATATATTTTATTGGGCTTGTTCATACACATGACAAACAGAAGTTACAGTCTATGCACCTTAAAGTCACTTATCTGAGACCCTGTGATCTGGAATTATCTGAGGGAATGGGGTTGGGGGACTGGTAGCTCTCAAATGTCTACCCCCCATGGCCAGTGACAGGCCCAGCAAAGATGTCTCAATACTGTCTCCTTCAGATCACCTAACTCATGGGGATTCTTTTTTTTTTTTTTTTTAACTAATGCATACTAAACTTGTGTTTCCCGGGGTAATTTATGAGCCTGACCTTTGATGAGTTCGCGTGTCCTCTAATAAAAATGTCAACGAATGATTCACGAGGAGAAAGACGGACTTGAAACTTCAGATACTCAGAAATGCTTTCCCAACAGGAAGGCGGCTTCGCTTTGCCACTGGCCACTCGCCCCCAAGCCCTGGCTTTCTAAGCTCCTCTGTATCTTTGAACATTTTTGTGTTAGATCTTGTCAGCAGAAGCCTGGCTAAAATGGGGCAACCTGAGAGTTCAAGGTCACAGCCTGGCCCAAACAGAGAAGCAAAGAAAGCTAAGGTTTCTGGGGTTGGTCGGCTTCCTTCAGCCATGGAGGCGTTTGTGGTCTGCCTCAGTGGACAAATGAAACCACTTAGGGCCTGGAGTATTAATTGCCCAGGACAGGCACCGTTTTATTTTCTGTTTTTCTTTTCTTTTTTTTTTTTTTTTTTTTTTTTAGGGGGGTGTGTTTGGTTTGGTTTGGTTTGGTTTGGTTTGGTTTGGTTTGGTTTGGTTTGGTTGGTTGTTGTTGTTGTTTTCCTTTAGCATTAGGGTTTGAACCCAGGACCTGGCACTAAGCCCCAAACCCATGCCTTTCTCTTAGCTACCGTCACACATCATTCACCCTGGCCTCCATGGCCACTTAGCCATCTCCCTGTACTTGTAACATGTTTTTTCCCCTCTGCTTTTTTCTCTCTCCAAGACTCTTCTCTTTCAAAAACACTGATCACATACAGTTAGGAGCCCACCCTAGTCCATCCAATACGATTCCATTTTAACTAATAACATCAGCAACAACCTTGCTGCCCTACCTACCCACACCCTCCATTAAAAGAAAAAAAAAGTCATATTCTGAGCAACCAGTGTCAGGAGGCTGCATGTCCATGTCTGTTTGGGCTGCCATTACATAATGTAAGTTAAGTATTATTATTCACAGTATTTGGGACCAGGCTGGAGAGATGGCTCAGCAGATACAAGCAGCACCCACACTGAAGAAAAATTCACAAACACTTGTAACTCCAACTCCAAGAAATTCAAAACCCCTTCTGACATCCATAGTCACCTGCACGCACGTGCACGCGCGCGCGCACACACACACACATACCATACATGCAGACAAACACACAACACACAAATTTCTAAAAATAAATAATCTTTAAAATATTTGGGAGGCTGGAGAGATGGCTCTGTGGTTAAGAGCACTGTCTGCTCTTACAGAGGACTCGGGTTCAATTCCAAAGCTACATGGTGGCTCAGAACCATCTTTAACTTTAATACCAGAGGACCCAACACCCTCTTCTGACCTCCGAGGATACTAGGCATGCACCTGGCAGACATACACACATACATACATGAAAGCAAAACAATAAAAAAGGTAAAATATTTGGAGCCACAAATTCAAAATTTGGAATGTTCATTTCTTTTTTTTTTTTTTCTTTCTTTTTTTTTTTTAATCTTATCTTTTTGTTTTGTTTTGTTTTGTTTTGTTTTTAGACAAAATCTCATGGTATATCCCTGGCTGGCCTAGAACTTGCTATGTAGACCAGGCTAGCCTCAAACTCAAAGAGATCTGCCTACTTCTGCCTCCTAAGGGCTGGGATTAAAGTTATGTCTTGCCAAGCATGCCTTGGGATAGTTAGATAGATACAGTGAAATATCCTGGAGAAGGGGCCCAAGCCTAAACATAAAAGTCATTCATGTTTAACACATAGCTTACAACATAGCTTCAGTGTAATTATATGTATTTATATAACCTAATATGTGAAACCAAGTATCACGGTGTAAAATTATCACACCAGTGTTTTAAAAGTTGCAGATTTTGGATCACTACAGATTTGGGATTTTTTTTTTTTTTTAACCAATGGTGCTCAAACTATCAGACTAGGCAACTTATGTTGTATAAATTAATTTTCTCACAGTTCTGGAGGCAAAGAACCCAGGACCAAGGTGACAGCAGGTTCTGACCCTAATGAGGGAACTCTTTCTGAACAAAAAGAATCAACCAGCTCACTGTGACCTCATATATCAAAGACAGGGAGCTGCCTTGCATCTCTTTATTGGGTACCAATCCCTTCATGACTTCATCTGAACCCACTTATTCCCCTAGAGGCCCCATCTCCAAACACCATCACTTTGGGGGTATGGTAGTTAGTTTTAAATGTTAATTTGATACAACCTCAAAGCACCTGAAAAGAAAGTCTCAGTGAGGTACTGTCCAGATATAGCTGGTCTATGGACATGTCTACAGGAACAGGACATCTTGATTGTGTTAATAAATGCAGGCAGCACCATTCCCTGGGGCTGGGTTCTAGAATATATGAGAGCTGTTCTTATTAGGGTTTTTATTGCCACGATGAGCCACCATGACCAAAAGGCAAGTTGGGGTGGAAAAGGTTTATTTGGCTTAAACTTCCATATCCCTTAAGGAAGCCAGAAAAGGAACTTAAACAGGGCAGAAACCTGGAGGCAGGAGCTGATGCAGAGGCCATGGAGGGATGCTGCTTACTGGCTTGCTCCTCACGGCTTGCTCAGCCTGCTTTCTTACAGAACCCAGGCCCACCAGCCCAGGGGTAGAATCCCCCACAATGGGCTGGGCCCTCCCCAGCACTCACTGATTTAAAAAAGGCCTTACATCTGGATCTTAGGGAGGCGTTTTCTCAGTTCCCTCCTTTCAGAGAACTCCAGCTGGTGTCAAGTTGATGGAAAACTAGCCAGGACAAGGGGAGAGAGTGAGTTGAGTGGCAAGGGGGTACAAACGTTCCCCGTCTTTGCTCTTGACCATGGATGTGAAGTGACCAGCGGCCTCAACTACCTGTCACTTTGACTTCCCTGGAGTGACAGACACAACCTGGAATTGAAGCCAAATGAATACTTTTGGCTCCAAGTTGGCTTTTGTGAGGCTGTTTTGTCACAGCCGTAGACAGGAAAGTAGGACCAGGGGTTAGATCTTCAACACAGATTGGGGTGTGACACACACATTCACGCCAACAGACTTCACACCTGCTCGACTCTCCACCTCCCGGGGAACAGGGACAGGGTTGGAGTTCTACGCAGCACCCCCTCTCAGGCCACTGACCAGATCAGTCTAATCACCAACCCTGTGCCGCCAGAATCTGCATGCCACACTCCCCACGCAACCTTGGCATAGGGGAAGGGACAAACCAAGAAGGTCATTCCCCCTCCTCCCTCAGAAAACTGGGCTGGCTAGTCAGCAGAGAGAATTCTCAGGGGAGCGCTGCCCAGCTCCAGAAGTGGCCCTGGGAGCTGGCAGGGTCCACTCATTGGAAATACCCCCAAGGGAAGGACAGCCTGGCTGGGACCCAGGCTGACAGATTCCCTCCTGGCCTCCTGCAGACCGGTTTAACAGGAACTGCCCTTTGCCCTCCTTCCATTGTTCAGGTTAGCCCAGCCAGTTGAGGAGACAGCTTGTGTTTCACCTTTAATAGCAGCCCTGGTCCTAGGTCTCGGCACCCAAGCCACCCTCCAGGGCTGCAGGCCCCTTCTGCTCTCTAGCCGCCCACTGGCCTTCCTGCCCCTACCCCAGGGGTTTAAGCAGGCACCATCCGTTGTTTGGGAACACTGTGCCCCGTCACTATTAATAATTCATGCAGGGCGCCCATCTCCGAGGAGCTCGGAGTGCTTTCCAGGCATTATCTAATTAGGGCTCACCGCATCGCCGTGAGGTTCAACAGATGCCGCGCTCCAGCGAAGCCGCCGGGGAAAAGGGCTCGCTGAAGCAGAGCTGCTAAGGGACACGGGCTTCCTCCAGGCTCTCCGCCAGAGCAGAAGGCGCACAGCCCTGACCCAAGAAGTGGGCGATGCCCACATACATGAAAAGGCAACTGCACCCATGCCCAACAACGTTACTGACACGGCAAGAGCAGACGATGCCACAGGCTGGCCACAAACACCCATGCTTCCGAGACCATAGAGTGGGTGGGGGAGGTGTCTCCGACAGACTTCCGCAAGTTCCAGCTCCCAGGCAGGCAACACGGGGCCGGGGAGATGGCTCAGCCCTCCGTGCATTTGCTGCCAAGTCAGATGACCTGAGTTCAATCCCCAGGCCTGAAGAGTCGGAACTGAGAGACCTGACTTCTGCAAGTCATCCTCTGCCTCCACACACCCGCACGTGCACGCTTGCGCACAAACACATACACCTCAATCAATACGTACACAAAGGAAATATAAAAAGAAAAAATGTAATAATAAGAGACAAACTAGGCGATTGAACTTTACCGGCTGTGTTTCTCTAGGCAAGCATGAACTTATGGTTGTTGTGTTTTTGTTTTCCTTGTTTTTCCCACCGTGCATCATCCCAGACCTCAAACTCACAACCCTGCCTTGGCCTCCAGAGCACTGGGAGGCTTGCAGGTGTGTGAGCTGCTGTTGCAAGATCTGGGAATCATCTGTGAGGCTGATGGGGCTGGAGGTGTGCTCAGTGGTAGAGAGCTTGCCTAGATTAGAGCAAGTTCTAGCCAGCACAGCAGAGTACTAGAGAATCGTTGCAGTGGTAGTCGTGATAGCTGGGCATGGGAGCCCGAGCCGGCAATCAGAGCCCGAGAGGCTGGGGGAGGGGAATCCCAGGTGCCAGGACAGTCAAAAGTTAAAAAAAAAAGAATTAGTGGGGCCTGGTATTATAGCTTGGTGGAACTAAGTGTAGTGTGACCTGACTATTTCCCTGGGTTGCAGTACTGGGGGTTCCGTGGTCCCCATGCGTGAGCAGCTGGTGTCTTACCAGCGACCTATACCCAGGACCGTGAGCCCTCGGAACTAAGCAACCGGACATGGGGACCGTGATGCGGCGAATTCACCTTCCCGGAAGACTGGTGGGTGGTCTAGATTCTCTTCAGGGATTTCCGACTGAGGCGGTTCATCCTAAATTTCTATCTGACTGAAGCACAGGAGGGCCAGGTTAAACATTATAGCTGGGTGTGTGTGAGAGGGCAGTTCTGGATAAGATTAGCAGTTGAATACATGGGCGGGGGAGGGCTGTCCTCTCCAGTGTGGGTGGGCTTCACCCAGCCGATGGAGGGCTTGAATGGAGAGCGGAACAAAAGGCAAAAACTGAAGCAATTGCCCTTCTCCCATCTCCTGCTTGAGCTGAGCCGGTTCATCTCGCCTCAAGTCCTCCGATTGGACTGGGCGTTGTGCCATCACCAGCTCCTCTGGTTCTCAGGCCTTGGGATTCTTGCTGTGTCAGACCTCCTTGCTGCTCGCTAACTCAGCTCCTCTCTCCTTCCAGGCTGCAGGAGTTTGACATTTCCAGCCCCTCAGAGTCTGGCAAGGCCATTTGACTTGCTTTCACCAATGAGCAGTGGGCGGAGTGATGCCTGTCGAAGGCAGGTGGACGCTTTTAACAGTTGCTACAGGCCTCTTCCGCTTTCTTCCCCTCTGTGGTCACGGTGAAAGCACACACTGAGACGGGCCTGCATCTGCCAGGCTGCAGGACTGGACTGCCATGACCTGAACTGCCCTATTGGCCTGTATCAGAAATGTACAGGGCTGAGATACAGTAGTGGAGAATGTGCTTTGCATCCCGGGGAACCCCAGGTCAGTCCCTGGCGCCAAAATAAACAAAAACCAGGAGCAAGAAATACCTTTGTTCCTTTTGCTTTTGTTTTCCTGTTGTTGCTGTTTTGTTTTTAGTTTTTAAAGCTTATGTTTATTTTCTTACTGTGCGTGGGTATGTGTGTACCTTCATGTGAAGGTCAGAGGACAACCTGCAGGAGCCGGTTCTCTCTTTCCACTATGTGGGTTCTGAGGATCAAACTCCAGTCTTCAGTCCTGGTGGCAGGTGCTTTTCCCTGATGGACCATCTCTCTGTCCCCCTCTTTTTATTTTTGAGAAAGCATTTCACCATGTAGCCCAGGCTGTCCTTGAAATTGTCTCCCCCCACGTGTGTGTGTGTGTGTGTCTGTGTTGGGGCAGGGGGAAGACAGAATCTCCTTATGTAACCCAAGCTGTCCTCAAACCTGTGATTCCCCTTCCTCCGCCTCAGAGGTACTGGGATTCCAGGCATATCCGGCTAAAAAGGACTGTCACGGTTTGACTTTGGTTGTTGCCATATGGTAGCCTAATCTGGCCTTTCTGATGCACTGTCCAGAATACCCAGTCAGTATAATGCATCTGCTCGGGCACAGTGATCAGCTGAAGCAGGACACTAATGCCATGCAAACCAAATGACTTAGTGTCTGCTTCCAGGAGTTCAGGGACGAGCCAATCGTGTGAAAGTGAAATTGCAACTATTATAGAAAATAAGCCTTTCCCCCTGGCAGGAGTGAACTTCTGGCACCATGGGCA
This sequence comes from Meriones unguiculatus, assembly GCF_030254825.1. Lineage (NCBI taxonomy): Eukaryota > Metazoa > Chordata > Mammalia > Rodentia > Muridae > Meriones > Meriones unguiculatus. Next base: position 59,732,865 of record NC_083366.1, read on the forward strand.
CCATCTCAGAGAGGAACTTTGCCTGACATCAAAGGTGAGCCAGAGCAAAAGCAACATCTGCAAATCATAGATGTAAGCAGGCGGCCCGGGATCTCAGAAATGAGCAAGTAAATCTCCCTAATTTTTTAAGCCAGTCTGACAGTTTTGTTCCTTATTTATCATCTTGAAGTTTGTTTGGGTTGTTGTGGCCCAGGCTAGCAATGCTTCACAGAGGCAGAGCTCTTGAGTTCGATTCCCCAGCATCACACACACATCAGCTGATAGCTGCACAGATAAAAAGATACAGACCTGCATATATTTCTATAATCAATGCGTTATCTTCCAGGGACACAAAATTGCTGACTTCTGTTAGGTTTGCAAATATTTCCAAGAAAGGCAACAGAGTTGAATCTTGGAGACAGAAAGGATTTAAAGAAACATCTGATCTGTCACCTTTGGTAGATGAGGGACCAAGACATAGAAAAGTAACTTTCTTTACATAGGATAGTCTGCATTACTGGTTTCCTCCTGACTTCTGATCCTATCACCATTAGGCTGTACCCTGTCAAGGTCCATTAAAAGGAGATAAGGTCCCTGGAGTTCCTAGCAGCGTGGCTGGCGCAGTGACGATAACCAACGAGGCTGAGTGCTTTCTACCAGTCACTCATTCTTGTACTACGAAAGTAGTGGGTAGAGACAATAGATAACTGACGCTCCCCTTATCAGTGATACTGTGGAAATTCTCCAGAACAGAGAAGGAGCCAGGACCTTGAGCTTGACCCAGTAACAGGCCGCTGTTGTTTGTTGAGGCAGGTTGACTCAGTCTTTGGTGGTAGCTAGGGACACCAAGCCTGTGCTTTCCAAGCACTCTTAGTAGCCAATGTGATTCTCACAAGAGACTTGGAATTGCTCTGAAGAGAGCAGGAGTGTGGTGGAGCATCACTGCAATGCAGCACTTGGGGAAAGGAGAGAGGAAGAACAGGAGGTCAAGGCCAGCCTAAGCTGTATGAGATCCTGTCTCCAAACAAATCAAAGGCAGAAAAGGAAGAAGAGGAGGAGGTGTAGGAGGAGAAGGGGAACAAGGAGGACTAGGTGAAGCTGAGAGAGCTTTTCTACTGAAATTCTAAAAATCACTGCAAGGCTAACTGCCTAGGCTAGACAACCCTGCAACTGGATATAGCATAGAAGAGGCCTCTAACATCATCTCAGAGAAGTGAACAGCAGAGAGGACCTGAGACACCTAGTAGCAAGTCCTCAAGGGCCAGAACTGATGGCCCTGTGAAGAAGCAGTGACCGTCATTGAAACAGCTGCTATGAAAGCGATTCCATGTCAACCACAGGATTCAGGCAGCCTTAGGTGGCAGGTTGTAACTTGCTTACCCCCTTGCTCCAATCCCAATCAGAAAAACAGAAGCAAGGATAAAGCTTCCTTCTGCTCAGGGAACCCTGGGGAGGACAACGATATTGAAGTAAGATCATGGAAGCGAAGCCCAGGCTATCAAAAGCGATGGGGATCAGCTACAGGGTTAAGTATTAAAAGGGAGCCCTGGGCCAGCAAGATGGCTCAGTGGGTAAAGGCACTTGCCACAAACCTAATGAACTAAGTTCCACACCAAGATACCACAGAGCAGGAGGAAAGAACCAAATTTCACTAGTTCTCCTCTGACTGCCACACTTTCACACCATGTCATGGGTGTTCCCACACACACACACACATAAAGAGACACACATGTGTACACACACACACACACACACACAAATAAAATAATTCTTTAAAGGTAGCTCTAAGCTGGGCACAGTGGCACATGCCTGTAATCCCAGTATTCGGAAGGCAGAGGCAGGTGGATTCAAGGCCAGCCTGGTCTACAAAGCAAGTCTAGGACAGCCAAGGCTACACAGAGAAACCTTGCCTCTAGATAAATGAGTATAGCTCTAGGGCTTGGGAAATGTCTCTGTAGATAAAGTGCTTATCCTGGAAGCAGCGGGACATGAATTCAGATCTCCAAAACCCACACAAATCTAAATACAGCAATCCCAATGATATTATGGTAAGTCCAGGGTGAGGACAGAAGGACCTCAGGAGCCCCCAAGCCAGCTATGTTGACATGCATGGCAGCAAACAAGAGACCTTGTCTCGACAAGCTGGAAGGGGAAGACCACAGTTGTCTTAAGACCACATGAGACCAGGATACAACATGCCTTCACACACACACACACACATACACACACGCACACACACACACACACACAATGATAAAGCATAAATAGATAAGTAATAAAAGGCAACCTTGAAATTGCCACTTGTGATTCATGCCTTCAGTCCCAACACTCAGAAGACAGAAGCAGGTAAAATTTTGTGACTTCCAGGCCAGCCTGGTCTACATAGAGCACTCCAAGACATCTAAGACAGCCAGAGCTAGAGAAACTCAACTCTCTCTCTCTCTCTCTCTCTCTCTCTCTCTCTCTCTCTCAGAAATGAGGGTGTGTGTGTCTTGAGACAGAATTTATTATATGGCCACGGCTGGCCTGGAATTCAGTATATAGCACAGACTGACCTCATGCCCACAGACATTTGCTTGCTGGGATTATAATGTTTACCACTACAGCTATTAGCTCCAGTGAGTCCCTTAAGTTGGTCAAAGAAGCTGACAAATTTCCAAATGAAGTCCAGGTCTCTTGCATCCCCTCAAAGACCAACCTTCCCCTTTCTCTAGAATACACTGTTCATTTGTTTTGTTTTTTTGGTTTTTGGTTTTTGGTTTTTTTTTCAGAGACAAATTTCTGGGATTTCTCTGCTCTCCACTTTGTTCAAGCAAATCATTTTTCCAATCTGTGTTCAGGAGCATCTGCAGCAACTGGAAAATGACTTACTTTTCCTCACACTTTGCCTTGGCGACAGGAAGACTATGAGATAAACTGCAAAGGTGCACTCCATCTTTCAGCCCACGTTCTAGGAAAAACCACCCTCCTGAACGCAATAATGCTTCCGGGTTTCAAATATCAGCTAGGCCAGGGGATGGGCGGATTGAGGGAAGCTGCAAAGCTAGTGATTGTGAGAGACAGCTCTGGAGTCGCCCCACGGCAAGGCAGGGGAAATCCTGCCATTCATGGTCACGGCGGCAATTGTCTGCAGCCACCCACATCCACTGGGACACTCTGTATCTTTCTTCCTTTTTTTTTTCTTTCTATTTTTTTCTAAGCCGTAGGACCGCAACCACAAGGCAGCCCAAAACCCACCAGAGTAACCTTGAACTCACAGGCACCATCCTGTCTCAGTCTCCCAAGGGAATACAGGCCTGTGTCTCATCACAGCGAGTTCAAAGCACTCAACTGCCCCCCTCTAAAGGCGTTGCCATTTTACCTCCCATTCTGTTCAAAGGCTTAAGCACAAACTTCAGGTTCCTCGACAAGCAGAAGCCCTCCAGGTTACAACCTCTGCTGAGTTCTCCTTCTGGTTCCTCATCCTGCTTGAGCAATTCAATGTTGCAATCAGGCTAAATGTGCCAGGAATGTGGCTGTTCATGAACCAGCTGTGTATCTTCACCAGGGGTCTGGTTATCTAAAATCACCCAGGTGAAAAACTACACACAGAGGCACATGCAGGCACGAATAGACACGCAGGCATAAATGGCGAAGGGTGCATGAGCTTGGGCGTGTCGATGTTTTACTGTTTGTTACTGTTCTGGGGATAGAACCCAAGGCCTTAGGTAAGCTAGGTGAACACCGTCCTTCTGAGCCACATACGCAGTGCGCGATGTCAACTTCACAAGGCTTCACTGATGTTTGACCTAGCTTGAGGTTTTTTTGTTTTGTTTTTTACATTTATTTATTTTGTGTGTCTCTGTGCACACTTGTATAGGCTAGGGTATGCATGTGTGGAAGTCACAAAACAGTTTTCATCTTCCACCATTGGAGATCAAACTAAACTAGTCAAACTTGGCGGCAAACACCTTTATCTGCTAAGCCATCTCACTGGCCATCTATATACATACATATACCTATAGATACATATATACATACATATACACATATACACATATATGTGTATATATATTTTTTTCTTTTTTTCCAGACAAGATCTCACTGTATGGTAAAGGGGTAAAGGCTAGCTTTGAACTCAAGAGCCTCCTGCTTCAGCCTTCCAAGTGCTAGTGTTACAGACACATGCCACCCTGATATTTGGTCCCACTGTGAACCTCAAGATTGTGAATAGTTAAAAACCTGTTTCTAGTTGTGGAGTTCTAGTTTCTGGTTCTAGCACACACCTTTAATCCAAAAACTTTCTGTAAACAGGACTGAATAAAGTTAACCCTAGCTCAAGGCGGAGCAAGTACCCAGCTGACAGGGATTAAACAGAAAGTTCTTGGGTTAAAGGTGTGTGTAGGGCTGAGCCACGCCACAACTAGAAACAGGTTTTCACAGTTCATGAGCTCAGGGTTCACAATGGGATCAAATATCCTGCAATATTTCTCAACCTGCTTTTTCACCGTATCTCTATCCTTGCCCACAAACCAGGGCGATTCGCATGTTAAGCGAGTACGCCAACACTGAGCTAAGTCACCAGACCTCTTTCTACTTCTTACTTTGATACAATCTCCCTAAGATGCCCGGCTTGGCCTTCAACTTCTGCTCCTCCTCCTGATCATCCCATTTGCTTGGATTAGAAGCAAGCACCACCAGGCCTGCTTTATTTAATTCTCTATGATTTGCCATCTGGGGCCACCCCTCCAGAGTTAGCCAATTCCAAAAAGTGGTAAGCAGCTGCCCGTAAGTGTGCCTTACAAATATACACCACCAACCCATCCACAGGCCATACCTGACCGCCTCTATTTTGCTGTTTCAGTCTGGTCCCTGGCTACCTGCCACAGTCGCTCCAAAGCCAGTTACCAAGCAGCTAGAAACAGTCCCCACCCTATCCACACCTCTAGCCAGGTGAAAGAATTCAAACCTGCCAATTCCGGGCCTGTGGTGAATTGCTTTTCTCACAAATGTGAGAAAATACCTGACAAAAGCAGCTTAAGAGAAGAAGTAGTTATTTTGGCTCACAGTTTGAGGGTGTAGGCCATCAGGCATGGCTACATGATGGTCCTGTCACATTTGAAATCAGAGAGAGATGCATGATGGTTCTCAACTCACTTCTCTTTCTTCAGTTTGGGGTTCCAGCACCTGGGATGGTTCCATCCTTATTCAGGGTGGGTCTCCTCTTTGACATGCCCAGAGATGTATCATCTAGTGATCATAAATCCAGTAATTGACAACAAATATTACTCATCATAGCCTGCTTCCTGGGTCTTGGCCATTCTTTCCAAGGAAACCACAATAAAGGCTCTTGTCTCTACCTCCTGAGTGACACATGTAACCATAATTCCTTTGTGGTCCCTCATAGCATGGCATGGTCTCTCCTCTTGAGAACCATAAGTAACACACCTCAAAGAGAACAGAAGGGCTCAACATTTCAAATTGAAAATGTTAGTACCATTCACAATAGCCCGAAGGGAGAAACAACCCAAGAGTCCATCAAGCAAGGTCTAGATGAAATAAAATGTCCTTCCAATGACATATCATTCAGCCTTCAAAAGAAAATCTTGTCACATGCCGTCACATGAATGAGCCTCGAGGACGTTACCCTAAATGAAATAGGTCAGACAAAAAGAACAAGTATGCTAAGATTCAGTTGATAAAGAACCTAGAGTCATCAGATTCATAGAGAAAGGAGGATGGAGGTGGGGGATGGGAATAACAGAGAATGGAAAGATTATTAAAAAAATAAAATAAAATAAAATAAACCATTTTTGTTTTTTGTTTTTTCAAGGCAGAGTTTGTCTGTCTTGGCAGTCCTGGACCCTGCTCTACAGACCAGGCTGACCTTGAACTGAGAATTTATTTATTTATTTATTTAGGTGTCTTCAGTGTAGCCTTGGCTGTCCTGGACTGACTTCGTAGACCAGGCTGGCCTCAAATTCAGAGATCTGCCTGCCTCTGCCTTCCCAAGTGCTGGAATCACAGGCACAAGCCACCACACATGCCCCCCCCTTTTTTTTATAATACAAGGTTTCGTTTTATAGCACTGGGTGGCCTGCAACTCACTGTGTATACCAGGATGGCCTGGAACTCACAGAAATCTGCCTTCCTTTGCCTCCCAAATACGCCTGACTAAGAATAGCATTTCTGTTTTATAGGATAAAAAAAAAAAAAAAGTTCTGGAGATGAGTAGTAATGATTGGACAATCCACTAAATTATATACTTAGAATGATGACAAGCCAAGCATGCCTGTACCTAGCTCTCGGGGGACCAAAAAGATAGCTAAAAGTTCAAGGCCAACCTGTTCCACAAAGTGAACAAGTCAGGGCTACACAGTCAGATAATCTCAAATGAGTAAAAAAAAACCCACTGTCTACCAGCATTTCTTCCAGTCCTTCCATGCAGAACACCTTGGTCCCCTGGGCAGCCTCAGTTAAATCACTCCTTCAGTACCTTCTGCCTTTTCCCGACACACTCAAGGACCGCAGCCAGAATTCAGCACATCCCCCCATTCGGCCCCAGTGAGACCTTCACTGTATCTGCTGTCCCCCCCTCCTTTACCCACTGCCCCTGTCTGCAGCTATCTCCAAGGACGCTCCTCATTCTGTTGGACCTCCGAGCCACCTTTGAAAGGCCAGCCAAGCCCTAGCACACACAAACCCAGGCAATGGTCCCTCCACGGTAACTAGTGTCCTCACTCAATGCCCCCCCTTTTAGATTCTGAAGAGTTGAAGCTCTAAGGAATGCGAAGAGATTGTTTGTTTAAATCCCTTAATTTGTAACGAGGAAAGCAGCCCTCAGTGACTACTTGCCCCAGCGGTCAGCCTTCATTAGTGATGGAGGAGAGAATAGAATCCATGCCACGGTTTATACTCCCTCTTCCTTATACAGCAACAAGCTGCCTCTGTTTTACTATTTATTTATGTTTATAACTATTTAACTATTTATGAAAGCTTAGTCGCCAGGGAGAGGCACGATTTGAAGGGATTAAAAGGATTAGGAGGTGTGGCCTTGTTGGAGGAAGCGTGTCACTGAGAGTTGGCTTTGAAGTTTCAAAAGCCAATGCCAAGCCCAGTGCCTTCAGATGCCCACCCCCCTCTGCCTTCAGGTTAGGGGTTAGAATATACCTCTCAGCTACTGCTCCAGCACCTGCCTGAAATGGCACAATGCTCTCTACCATGATGATAATGAACTAAACCTCTGAAACTGTAAGCCAGACTCCAATTAAATACTTTCTTTCATAAGACTTGCCTTGGTCATGGTGTCTTTTTACAGCAACAGAACTAAGTAAGACACTGGGCTATAGGAGAGAGACTCCATCTAAAAAATGAAAATGATCTAAACATGTTGTCTTTGCTGTCTCCAACGTGAAATAATGTCGGGATAAACAATGACCATGTTTCATGTCATTTGTGCCCTCAAAACACCTAAGAACATCTTCACAAGCCCATGCCGAAACCTAATCGTGTTTCAGGGTCCACCCTCCTGCCTGTGGCCTGTGGTTTCTCTTACTTGTTGTTTTCCTTTTGCTATTATCATTAATTTGTTTTTATTCTGTTTTATTTTTTGTGTCTTTGTTTTGAGGTGGTCTCATTATATGATTCTATGGCCGGAGCCCAGAACTCATGACAATCTTCCATCTTCCTGCCTCACTCTTTCAAGCTGGGTTTATAGACTTCATGTTCTATGGCCAGCTGTGTGTGTGTGTGTGTGTGTGTGTGTGTGTGTGTGTGTGTGCGCGCGCGCGTGAGTGTTTGTGCACAGGTGCTCTTATTCTTTTTTTATCTTTTATTACAATTTATTCAATTTGTATGCCAGTTGTGACCCCCTCCCTTGTCTCCTCTCAATCCCACCTTCCCTCCCTCTCTATATATATATTTTTAAATTATCTATCATCTATCACAGAGGCTCATTAAGTAGGTCAGGGTGGAATTGAACTCATGATCCTTCTGCTTCTGCCTCCCAAATGCTAGAATTGCAAGTGGCTCCACTCTGACATAGTTCCTTATGAGACAAATGAGACTTGCAATGTAGCACAGTGATAGTTTTTGCTCAGACATTAGACATGAGGTCCTGGGTTTGATCCCCAGCACTGAAGAAAAATAAAATAAAATGATTTTATCCTCCAGATTCACAGGCTTCAGTGTGAGAGTTTATTAGCTGGGCTGGCCATGTAACACCACCAATAAAGTGCTGTCCTGGATGATATTAAGCCCTGGGTTTATTCCTGAAAGGACCAGGTTAGTGGGATTATGCCAGCCTGAGCTATAGACCCCGTCTCAAAAAAACAAATACATTTGGCAAACCAAAACAAATAGAGATAGATAATATCCCTTGGGGGTGGGGGAATGCAACCTCAGAAGTACATTCTTGTTTTTTTCTTAAACCTAACTGTGTGTGTGTATTTTTTTTTCAACAGTGACACTTGCTCTAATTTTATCTCAACTTTGCAGGCAGATTGTTCCCAGGGTTGGCTTGGTTCATCTATTTCCTAGTCCATTAATCCATCGCTCTTGCTGCCTCGGCTGTGTGGACATTCTTTCAGATGGAACATACACAAGCTGCTTCCTCCTCCACATCGCTCTTGAGGAAAAAAAAAAAAAAGAAAGAAAGAAAGCAAGCAAACAGCACTTTCCTGCAGAAGCCTTTGCGCTCCTTGTAGGCGCTGGGTCCCTTTGCAAGTCCATCGGCATCTAGCAGTTATTTGTTAGTGTCCCATTACTTAAGACACAGCACGCTCTCTGCAGACAAGCTCATCTTTCTGGGAGACTATTCCTTTCTTGTCTTAATGGATCCTGTCAGAGGCAGGATGTGGCTTTCGCCATCACAGACCAGAGGGGGTGCGTGGGGGGGTGGAGAGGAACATAGGAATAATGGCTACCATAATGGTGGCATTCTGCCAGGCCCATCAGCATTAGGATTTGATGAAGAAGAAGAAGAGCGGAAAAATATGGAAAGTTTGAAACACTTAGTAACTTTTGAGAGAAATTGAGATACATAGCAAGAGTTGCTTGAAATTTTTAATTAAAACTTGGGCAGAAATGAACACCCAGAAACAAGTGTCATTCATCAACTTAAACCACCAACTAAGGTAAACAATGGGGGAGAAAGGCAGGAGAAGGGAAAGAGGAGGGATCGCTCTGGATATCAGGCTAATCAAATTACCCTGAAGGCCCTGCCAGACACTAGCATTAATCACTGGTTATCCCAGCTGCACACCTGTATGGAGGAGGACCTGGCTCCTCAAAAAACACCACAAAAACATACAGCAGGCAGAGTGGACTAACAGGAGGGATGTGGAGGAAGGACGTCTACACGGAAGCCAACCCGGAAGTGTCTGCGTGACACTCTCGACCCCACCCCCCTCCCAGGCCAGGTTAAAGTAAAAATAGCTGATTGGACTCTAGGCAGGGCTGGGCAATCCTCCACTCCTGCAGCCAATTCTTATTCTTTGCTTTTTATTTGTTTCTGTCTGTGTCTCTGTCTCTGTCTGTCTCTCTCTCTGTCTTTCTCTCTCTCTGCGTGTAGCCATGTGTGCAAGCACACGTCTTTTTTTTTCCCTGGAGTCCTGGGAGAAGACAAAACAGCCTGGACACCAGTTCCCCAGGAGAAAGGAAGCCCCTGGGTAAACCCAGACACTGAGCCAAGTGGGGAGGCAGGTTAAAACTCCACATCCACTGCATGGCTGTTTTTCTCCTGTCCTGTGCTAGGGAAGAGGGAGCTGGGCTGACATAGGAACAGAAAGCCTCTGACGTTGTTTCTTGTGTGGCCTGGGCTCTGTACACACACCACAAGCAGTCCCTAGAGCTGGTCACACACGGGCAGCTGGAAAGCAGCTTGGCCGTCTCAGACTGGGAGCTATTTGCACTTGATGAGCACTTTCAAGTGGGAACCCTCAGAGTGTGTACTGTGTGGATGCCAGAGCGCATCTAGAGGGAACAAATGATTTATTATTGGGGCCACCACACACCCTCACTCAAATAGGGAGGAAACCCTTTCCCCCAGCTCTTTACCATTAAAACCTTAAAGCAGTGGGCTCTATTTGGTCTTTTTAGGCCAGCCTGGATGGGAGTCACAGCTAAGCCAGCCCCTCTCCTCCAGCCTAGCTCTGAGTACAACAATATGTAAAAGCTGGCAAAACGGACTCTAGACCGCTTTGATGTTAAACCGGGGGGTGAGGAGGGGGCGGGGGAGGCATGCTCAAACACTGCAGAAAACTGTCTCCTACGTCCTTACAGAACATATCTGAGGTATACACAGCTGGACCACCCTCCAGGGGATGTTAAATGACTAACAACTCACTTCAGACACCGGGGCCCAAGTACAGTGCTCCCCGCAGAACAGAATGGCTGGTCTCCTCATCTGAAATGTTCACTCTGATCAAGCGAGACCCTGCTAATTTAAAAAGCAAAATTTAAAACCAATAAAAACCACCACCATCTTTTGAGCATTTGCTGGGTGTGGTGCTCTGAGAAGAGCCCTTAAGGGTTGGAGAGATGGCTTTGAAACAAGTGTTTAAGAGCACTTGTTGATCTTGCAGAGGGCCCAGGTTCAGTTTCCAGCATCCACAGGATGGTTGGCTCACAACCATCCCTAACCCCAGTTCCAGAGGACCCCATGCCTTCTGACTTCCAAAGACCTGTACATGGTGCAGATCTGTACACACAGGCAAACATACACAAAATTAACTTGTTTTATTTTTTAAACTCTGCATTCACTAGCTCACTTGCTCCCTGCAACCACAAGGTGAGATCCACGTTATAATCTCACCTTGAATATGGAAGAATAGATGCTAAGGGACAGGGCTAAAGTGTCCTGGATTGCTCTGTGCCACACTTGGGTCTCCGTAATCCCAGATCTCTCTGTGGGATACAAAGTTTCTGTTGCTTCCATTTTCATGAGTAAGGGTGGCAAAACTTCCTTCCCTTGGGAATACAATGTTCTGTGTAAGTAAACACTCAAGACACTGAAAACTAATTCTTTGAAATGTTTTTTAAACTTTTAGTTAACTGGAAATGGAACTTTTCTGGTGTACATTCTATGGTTCCGTGGCCTACACAAGAGACAAAGCTAAGGAAATCCAGAGGAACAGCAGGCAGGGACTGCCTTCTTTAGTCCTCTGAGGAGCTAGGGGAGAGGAATCTGGCACCCCAAGACTGCAGGAATGGGGTCAAGGTCCAGGAGCTGAATGCCAGAGAGGAGATCCAAAGAGGTGGAGGGTTGGTAACTGAATGAAACCCACCCAAGATTTTAAGGACTGTGGCAATTGCCAAGCGCCAAGAAATAACCCCTGTAAGTTGGAGCTGTAGCCTAAGACTATCTTCAGATAAAGACACCAAGGAGTTTAACAATGTCCATTGTGTGACCGATTAAATACATGGCCTTACGATTATCACATGCCTTATCTAATTCAATTATTCAAACAACCTTCTATAGGTAACACTGTCTCCATAGTACAGAAAAGTTCAGCACGGGCCTAGCAAGATGGCTCAGCTGGTAAAAGTGCTTGCTACAAAAGCCCTATGACCCCAGTTCAATCCCGTGAACCCACATAAAAGCAGAAAAAGAACCAATTCCTCAAAGCTGTGCTCCACATGTGCGCTGTGACACGTATGCCCGTGCACACATCCCATACATACACACAGACACAATAATCGTATGGCTCTGTCATTGTTTTGTTTTGTTTTTTAATTTTTAAGAAGCATTCAGCAGCCTCCATGCTCCATGGTTACAGCATCCAGAGTTTACATAAGCAGGCTTTAGGCCAGGCCTCGCTGACACCAAAGCTCCATTGGTATATTCTATTTCATGTTGTTACTTGTTTTCATGACCGATTCACATACAGCAGTTGTGAGCCACCTGACAGTGTGCTGGGTGCTGGGATCTCAGTGCCAGTCCGCATGAGGGAGCATCAAGTGCTCTGAACCACTTGGCTAGCTCTCTAACCCCAGATACAACAGGTGAAGAATAGCACCCAGGAGCTGGAGAAATGGCTCAGCCATTAAAGGCTAGGCTCATGAGCAGACAAGAACAGCACTCAGGACATTATTTAAACTGGACAATTCCAAGGAAGTTTTTCAACAGTTTACGATCTGTGGATGAGCAATTATGAATATTACTGGTAAAAAGCAATTCCTGTCTCCATCTGTCTTCCTCTTTCTATTTCTGTCTCTGTTTCCTCCTCCCCTCCCCACCCTCCATAGCACTCCTATAGATCCAGAAATGAGATTGGAAATCCAAGTTATCGATTCAAAACTTTTCTTCCTATTTAATGTACCAAGTAGAGAGAGGGAAAGAGAAAAGAGAAAAGTGAGTATCTCTTATCCCCAAGAGCTTACCCTTTGGGGCCAGGCATGGTGAGTACACCCATAAACACAGCAGGAGGTAAAGGCAGGAGGATTGAGAGTTTAAGGCCCAGCTCAATTACATATCAACTTTGAAGCCAATTTGGGCCACATAAGACACAGTCTCAGCACTGGGGGAGGCAGAGACAGGTGGATCTCTGTGAGATGGAGGCCAGCCTGGTCTACACAGTGAGCCCAGGACAGCCAAAGCTATACAGAGAAATGCTGTCTTGAAAAACCACCACCCCTCAAAAAAAAAAAAAAAAAAAAAAGCGGGTTAAAAAGAAGAATATAAACTTTGGCTTTGAATCAAAACCATTTGCCCGATCATGAAGTTAAGTGTTTCATGTTTCTGCTCGTGCTTTGGGTAGAATTGCCAAACTGGTGTGCTGAGAACATGGTTACAGAAAAGATACTGATCCCGAAAGCCTCAGAACAGCCTGAGTCAGGGAGGCAGTGATCCCAGCTCTGTTGCCATCAGTCATCACAGAAAAAGATAGGAGGTTGTTCTTGTCACAAATAGAGAAACAGGGGTGGAGAGTTGGCCCAGTGGTGAAAAGCACCCACTGGCTGCCCTACCAGAGGACCCGAGTTCAATACCCAGTGTTCCAATGGCAGCTCGAAACTGTCTGCAGTTCCAGTGACCAGGGATCCCTTATCTTCTCCTGAGGGCATGAGGCATGCAAGTAACGCACAGGCATACATACAGGCAAAATACCCAGACATGAAATTTAAAACTTTTAAAAATTCAAACAGAATGAGCCGTGGTGGTGCACGCCTGTCATCCCAGCACTCTTGGAGACAGAGGCAGGTGGATCGCTGTGAGTTTGAGACCAGCCTGATCTATAAAACGAATCCAGAGCAGCCTAAACCCTGATTCGAAAAACCAAGAAAAAAAAAAAATGAGGATAGGAACAATTTAACAAAAGTCCCATTTGAAACATTCCCAGAAGAAGCAAGGTGTGCAGACGCTCATTCCCCTAGGAAAGATGATAGCACAAATCTAGACTTGGGAACCATCAATGTCCCTTCCATCTTGGAGTATGGCGTGACATTCTGAAGTTCCCTCCATTCTAACATCCTGCCTAGAAGCAACAGTTCCATTGTGAAGGGGCAACTCCACAAAAAGAAATATGGCAATCTTCTCCACCAAAGCCTGGTGTCATATACCATTAGACCCAGTACTCAAGAGACAGTGGCAGAGACAGGAGGATTGCTATGGGTTAGAGGCCTACATGTTCTACGTAACAAGTTCCAGGCCAAATAAGGACTGAGCCAATTCACCAGCCCAACCCCACCCCCTTTTTATTTCCCATTTTACAGTGATTTCATTCCGTGAGCATCTAGCTGTCTTAGCACAACTTCAGTTTGGTCAAAGCCTGAAGTAAAGACTGCTGAAGTTCCGGTGGATGGTGCCTGATTCCCAGATGATACCCCACCCACCATCCACCCTGTTAGGAACACAATGGTGTTCTTCTGCTAACTCGGGTGACCTCAGCCCATTCCTGGAAACTATGGTGTCCTTATTTCTTTAACACCAAGCCTGGGGCCTTTACACAGATGACTCAGCCCAAACTCTGATGTGCTGTTTTATCTTCCGATGTTGGCATCTGTTATTTCAACAGCCGTTTCTCCAATAGGCAGGTTTCTTGACTCTCTGGGCCGCAGTCTCGATGCCAACGCTGAGAGACAGCTAGGAAAATTAAAGCCAAAACTTCTACAAAATGTTTGTACAGCACACTAGTCAAGCAGTGCCTTCCTTTCCTGTCTAGTTCTGCCTATCCCCTGCTGAATAGATGGTATTGAGCAAGAAGGCCATATATTGCTGATAAGCCAAGGAATCCTTGAGCAGAAAGGACTAGGTTCAAAGTCACAAGCTTTTCTTGGAATGGGCTCATAGGCAGAAGTAACATTTCAATACAAGAAACACTGAGCTAAGCTCTAAACTACCAAACCTGTAGCTCTTAGGCAAGGGGAAACTCATGAAAGTAAACCCAGGCGTTCTTTGTTCACTCTTCCTTCCTTCCTTCCTTCCTTTCCATTCTTTCTTTTTCTTCCTCCCTTCCTTTCTTTTTAGTAGGATCCCATGTATTTCATCCTAGTCCCCTCAACTATGTAGCAGAGGATGAGCTTGAACTTCTGACCCTCCTTCCTCCAGAGTACTGTGATCACAGGCATGTGTTTCCATCCTTGGTTTACGATGTGCTGCAGATCTCATTCAGGGTTTCCTGAGTGTGAGTTAAAAGCTCAGGCCAGCGAGCTACATCTTTAATCCCAAATACAGCAATTTTATCATATCTACATCTCTTTTTCTTAGCTGAGGATTGAATGTGCAGGGCATTACTCTCCCGCTGAACTATATCTCCAGTCCCTGCTTTCATTTGCTTTGATATTGTTGTTTTATTTTATGAGACAGAATCTTACTACGGATCTCTGGGTTACTGATCTTGAATTCACTAGGTAGCAGGTTCACTTTGTGTGTAATCCTCCTGCTTCAGCACCCAGAGAGCCTGGAATACAGACATATACCACCATTCCCAGCTTCACTTTTTTTTTTAATTCTACACATTAAAATTAAACTGACACCATTTGTGAGAGCATTTGAATGATCTGCACACATGCCAATGAAGAATTTGCTTCATTATGGATGTGGCTCTGTAAGAGACAACTGCTAAATAAACTCACACACATCCATAGTGTTGGGCTAGGAGCCTAACTGGGCCCCAGTACACCAAGCTAAGAATTAAAATGGAGTCACACAAACGTTCTCTATCACCAGGCTGTAAAAAGAAAGTGAAAGGGCAGCGGGAGACAGGTGGAAACCAGGCTCCCACACCGGCTCACACCATTGGCAGGATGCTGACGCTCCTCTGTCTCATCACAAAAAAAAAAAAAGCATTACGCTGAAGTATCCTGAATGTTCATATTTATTTAAAAATGATGCCACGCACACAACAGCTATTACATGAAAGAGATTTAGTGGATGGTGGTGGAGAGATAGAGAGGAAAAGGAAAGAGAGAGACATGGGGGTGAGGTGGGGGGCCCAGGAAAGAAAGCAAGGCAGAGAGAACAAGAGAGGAGAGTATTAGAGAGGCAAAGTGGCAGGTTGGTCCTTTTATAGCTTCTGCATACCCAGTTGACCCGGGGCCTGCCAACACCTGGTGGGAGATGCATGATGATGTCATAAGTTACTAGGCAACCCAGAAGCAGGCTGCCTATAGGCTAACACTGAGGTTCAGTTTTTTTGGATTTTTGTTGTTGTTGGTTGGTTGGTTTTGGTTGGGCTCCCTAGCCTACAAGAAACATGACTTTGAAAGGACCAATCTTTCTGGGGTTTGTTTTTCACTCTCCAGCCCTTTTCTGACTATCCACCACTCAGGAAATGAAGGCTCGCCCAATACTAGGAGAGAAAGCAAAGCTAATCAAGCTCTTTAAACTAAATTGTTGTCATTTTGTCCTCTGTAACAGCATCACAAAGTAGAAACCCAGAAAAGAATGCAGTGACTCGCTCACAGGGATACATAGCCGTGAAATCGGGCAGCTGGGGTGGAGCTCTGTGACTCATACCTGTAATTCCAGCACTCAGGAGGATGGGACGTGAGCACCGACAGACTTTGAGATCACCTTAGGGGGTGAAAGAGCGAGAACCCAACTCAAAAGTAAAACGAGTGAAACGAAACGTGGCACCAAGCCTGACAGTTCGCATGGATACCCGAGACACACATGATGGAAGGAGAGAGCCAACCCCTGTAAGCTGTCCTCTGACCTCCACACATTACTGTGGTACACATACACACGCGCGCGCACACACACACACACACGTATAAATAACAGTAACTTTTAAAAATGTTAAAGTAGAGAGAATGAGCCTAAATGACCCAAATTAACAAACGCCTATCACATTCTCTTTCTCTACCACGTCTCCATTCTCTTCCATCAAGACCCTCTTCATCAAACTGGATATGGTGGCTGTGATGGTTTCAATGAGGACAGCCCCCATAGGCTCACATATTTGAACTGTTTTGGAAGGGCTTAGGAGGTGTGGCCTTGCTGGAGGAGGTGTGTAACTGAGAGTGTGCTATGAGGTTTCAAAAGCCTATGCCAGGCCCAGTCTCAATCTCGCTGACTCCAACTTGCCAATATGGAGTAAGCTTTCAACTTCTGCTCCAACACCACACCTGCCTGCTTGTTGCCATGCTCCCTGCTCTGATGGCCATGGACTCACACTACACAAGTGTAAGCAGGCCCCCAGTTAAATGCATTCCTACTGTATAAGTTGTCTTGATCATGTTGTCTCTTCCCACAAAATAACAGTAACAAACAGTGTAGCCATCATCTGTAATCCCAGTACTTGGGAGGTAGAGTAGAAAGAAGGATTAGGAATTCAAGATCATCCTAAGGTAAAGATTATCCTAAGGTAAGATAGTGTGATGCCTCACATTATCTCAAGAAAGGGAGGAGGGAAGGAAGGAAGGAAGGAAGGAAGGAAGGAAGGAAGGAAGGAGGGAGGGAACCAGCTCATCTTTCAAGGCTAAATTTAAACTCTACATTTTTCTTGTCCTAATCTTTTCCACCCCTATTACCAGAACATTTTTTTTTCTCTCTCTCACCACAGTTTATTTTCAGGATTTGTGATTTTGGATTTCATCTCCCCTATCACATAAGAACTATTTGAAGATCAGAGTCAGCACTGCTTCAATGCCACAGTGTCTGAGGCTCAGCAAAGCACACATTCATTCAGCCTCACCAAGCAATCATTGAACTTCTTCATGCATCCAGTCTAGAGAACTGTAGATTCACAGTGTATGCTAGAGAATGGGTTTCTGCCTTTGTGAAACCTGTTTGTTTGTGGGTACATAAGCAAGAAGATGGCCAATAACAGTATGGGGTTTCAGAAAAAGGATAAATAATGCAGGAGTGTGCAGAGTAACTATCTGGGATGTGAGTGATGACGAGCCGGTGAAGAAAACTTCACAGGTTTGTACTAACTATAAATGACTTAAATTACAAATCACTAAATATACAAACAATGGGGAATGTAGTCCAAAGAGCAAGGAAAAAGAAATTGAAAGTTTCTCTTGCCTATTTTTGGCTTGGGATTTCAGTTTTTATTTGGTTTTGTTGTTGTTGAAAAGGGGTCTTGTGTAACCTAGTCTGGCCTCAACCTTTTATGTAAGTCTGTAAATGACCTTGAATTTCTAATCCTCTTGGATGTCTCACAAGTGCTAGGATGTCAGAACTGTATTGTCATGTCCAGTTTATGTGAAACTGAGAATGGAACCCAGGACTTCAAACATGCTACGAACTGAGCTACAGCCTCTGCCTTTGTTTTGTTTTTTAAGACAGTGTCTCATGTAGCCCACACTTGTCCTAGGTAAGTTAAGTAGCCAAAGCTGATCTTGAACTCTTAATCTTCCTGACTCTGCCTCCATTTGGCTTCTGTCTGCTTTTTTTTTTTTTTTTTTTTTTTTTTTTTTTTGAGTAGGTAGTTTTTGGTTTTTGGAGGCACGGTTTCTCTGTGTAGCCTTGGCTATCCTGTACTCATTTTGTACACCAGGCTGGCCTCCAACTTACAGCAATCTCCCTGCCTCTGCCTCCCAAAATGCTGAGATTATAGGCATGTGCCAGATCTCCTGTCTGCTTCTTAAAATTAATATCTTTTTTAAATTAATTTAATTTTGTGTACACTAGTGTGAAGGTATCAGATCCCTTACATACAGTTGTGAGCTACTGTGGGTGCTGGGAATTGAACCTGAGTCCTTTGGAAGAGCAGGCAGTGTTCTTAACCACTGAATCATCTCTTCAGCCCAAAATTAATATCTTTATCATGATGGAGTTTATCTGTTAACCCAGCACTCTGAAGCCTAAAACAGGAGGATTATGAAGTTGAAGGCCAGCATAGAAAAAAACAGCAAGACCCTGTACCAAAACCAAAAAATATATAAGTTGAATGTGATGGTGTATGCTTGTCATTTCAATACTTGGAAGATGGCTGCAGCAGAGTCAGGTGTTCAAGATTATCCCTCTGCCTGTCAAGTTTGAAGGCTCCTGGAGCTATATGAGACCCTGTCTCAAATAAATAAGCTAACTTAATTTATTCTTCTTTTAACTGAGGAGGGGCATGTGTGTGTGTGTGTGTGTGTGTGTGTGTGTGTGTGTGTGTCATGGTAAGCATGTAGGGGTCAGAGATCAACTTACAAGAAAATTAGTTCTTTCTTTCTAACATGTGGATCTTAGACATCAAACCCAGGTTGTTAGGCTTGGTGTCAAGTGCCTTTACCAGCCCAGATTTAATGGATTCTTGGTAAGCAAGAGTTATGCATTTTTATGGGGTACACTGTGACATATCAGGCCACATATACAATGTGAGATGGACAGATCAGGCTCCACATTGCAGGCAGATACATATATGGAGTTTCTGGTTTGTCTTCAACAGGACTGCAAGCTCCCAGGAATGATAATTTTAAAGGAAGATGCAGATGTTTGGGAAGGTTAGAGACAAGGGTCCCCAAAAGGAGCAAGCACTTGTGCATCAGTGTTGGGCTGGAAGCTGTCCAGATATGGAAGCACCAACGTTTTGCTGGCGTGCAGAACATAGTGACTAGAGAGGAGGGGGAATGGGAGGGAAAGAGTTGAAAAGAGCTTACAAATTGTGTAGAGAAGTAACAGCATTTGTTACCAAATGATGACTCTTTATCTTCCCACCCCAGGCCTGTTTGTTGACAAGCCATTGTGTCAAAATGTGTTGGTCAAGGAAGAGAGGGGCCTCACTTTCCTGCTGTATGTTAGGCCTTGATCTTGTCTCGGCTGGAAGTCGAGAGCCTCCCCTATAAGCAATCAGCCTCCTAATGGGCGAGAGGCATTTGGGAATGAGAATTTGACAAGGCTTGTCAGAACTGTCAGGCAGTAGCAGTCTTTTTCATTCCCCTCTTCCTACCACAGGAGGGGAACAACTCCGCCAGCTATGCCAGGCCTTTGAGGACAAGTGCTAAAACCACCAGAAGTGCTTGCTGCTCAGACATGAACAGGGCACACACAGAAATCTGTTCTTCTTACATATGGTTTCTTTTGCTGTGAAGAAACACCATGGCCACAGTAGTTCTTACAAAGAAAAATATTTAACTGGGGCTGACCTCCAGTTTCAGAGGTTTATTCCATTATTGTCATGGCAGGAAACATGGCAAGCAAACGTGGTGCTGAAGAAGGAGCTGGATATACATCCAGCGGTTTTACATCCAGACTGGCAGGCAGCAGGAAGTGAACTGACTTGTGTTCCTGAGGCCTCAAAGCCCACCCCCTAGTGACACAACAAGGCCTTATCTGCTCCAAAAACACCATACCTCCTAATAGTGCCACTCCCTATGGGCCAAATATTCAAATTTATGAGTCTGTGGGAGTTGTTCCTATTCAAACTACCATATCTACCCGTCTCAAAAATAAAAAAGAGAGAAGGAAGGAAGGAAAGGGGGGCCAAAAGCCTAGCACGGGAATTGTAGAGATGGCTCGGTGGGTTAGAGTACTTGCTGCTTTTGCAGAGGCCCAGTTTTGTTCCCAGCACCCACACTGGGCAGTTTATAAGCACTAGTTTGCAACTCCAGCTCCAGGAGAGCCACTGATTTCTTCTGGCCTCTGAAGTACTCACACATACACAGAAGCAATAAACTAGAAGCACTAAAATAAGGTAGCCAAGCTCACAGGGGAGGTATAGGTAAAAGGATTAGGAGTTCAACGTCGTCCTCAGAAACGCGGTGAATTTGAGACCATCCTAAGATCTGCGAGATCCTGGAAAGAAGACACAGGATGGAGGCAGAGAAGAGAATGGCCAATCCTGGGGCACACACTATAACCTCAGAACTCGGGGGATGAAAATGGAAGATTGCCAGGAGTTCAACACCAGTCTGGACTGCATACTGAATAGTAGAGCCTGTCTCAAAAATAAAATAAAATAAAATAAAGAAGAGAAAAGGTGCCACCCCTTCCTGCACATGTTTTGGAGAGTTTTACATAGACAGGGGATTTAGCAAGCAGTGTGAGGCTCTCTAGGTGTACGGGGGAAGGAGGGACCAGCTGCTTCACACAGTAGACCCCCTCACTGCATGCTCACAAACATGCAGCCGGCCCCAGAAACAGCACCACAGGACACAGCTGCATTCGGGCTTCTAATTACCTCACTGTCTAATTCATGCTAACACAGCAATTAGTGATAAAGCTCAAAACACTCGTACACATTAGCCTGACGACATTTAATTATGACATTAGATGCACCGCACTTTGTTACGTAGGTAGCTTAGCAAGTGATAAGAAATCTACATGGCCAGCTCCTCCAACTGACCATGTAACACACAGGGGAAGCTGTGGTGAGAAATCTACTTGGCTAGCTCCTCTAACTGACCACATAAGAAACTCAAGGGAAGCTAGGAACACGTCAGCTTGTCATCAAACAAAGGCGTGTGTTTTCATGTGAGCTTCTCCATTTCTATACAATGATGAAAACAGCAGTGTTCCCTGGTCAGAAAATATGACTAGACCTTGATTTAAAGAAAAAGAAGAAGAAGAAGAAAAAAAAAAGAGTAAAAGAAGAAGCTGATCTTGGTGGTATACACACCTTTTGATGACCATGAGACAACGGGAAGATAGTGAGTTCAAAGCCAGCCTGAGCTACATAGTATGACTGTAAAATGAAGGAAGGAAGGAGAGAGAGAAAGGAAGGAAGAAAGAAGGGAAAAAAGAAGGAAGGAAAACAAAGCCAGAGAGAAAGGGAGACAGTGAGAAAACGAGAGCAAGAAGAAGGGAAGAAAAGAGGGATGGAGAGAGAAAGAGAAAGGGAGAGCTGGAGGGAAGATTGACACTTGGTTATCACTTGAGGCCTTTCTGTATCCAATCTCATTTTCAAGTGTCTTCGATGTTAGCAGGAAACACAGAGGACATTCGATATATTTTACCAGAATGGTCCATAGGATGTGCCATTCGACGCTGGTATACAGAGCCCATTCATGAGACATGATTAATAGTTCAGCAGCACTGCCAAAAAGCACATAAATCTGGCCATCCACAGTGTAATTGACACGATGCTTGTCTCGCAGATACGGACGGCACTTGCTTATTGCAGTCCAATCCCCAAGTGGGCATTCGAAGCACCTGATTATGCAATACACAGTTGCTGACACTACAGGTTTGGGGTCTGTTACTTATAGCACCCAATTAGCTGCCACAGAAAGCCCGACTCGCCTTGATCGGCCTCACCCAGATGTGAAGCACCGGCAGGAGGAATGCAGGTGACCACTCAGACCGAGACAGATCACCCGGGACTGAAAAGAGGGAGCTTGGGGCAACGCCATCATTCGCATTCTGCCTCAAGTCCCCATGGCTTCTCATGTCCAGAGGGGAGCATCTGCACCCAGCCCTGTAGGACATCCTTCGTGAGCACCAGCTGATTTCCCACTACCTCACCTCCTTCTCCGTTTATTCAACAGCTTTACTTTTTTTTTTTTTTTTTTTTTTTTTTTTTTTAATAATCAGGTTTTCTCTATGTAGCTTTGGCTGCCCTAGACTCCCTTTGTAGACCAGGCTGTCCTTGAACTCACAGAGATCTGCCTGCCTCTGCCTCCATGAGTGCAGGGATTACAGGCATGCATCACTACAAGCAGCTGACAGCGTTCCTTTTCTTCTTCTTTTTTTTTTTAATTTCTCGTGCATTTGGTATTTTGCCTTTTGTCTGTGTGAGGGTGTGGGAACCTCTGGGACTGAAGCCCCAGGCAGTTGTAAGCTGCCATGTGAGTGCTGAGAACTGAACCAGGATCACTCTGGAAGGGCAGCCACTGCTCTTAACCACTGGGCCATCTCTCCAGCCCTGGCAGCTTTTCTTTTTCAAACTCCAGTCTAAACTCTTGACATGTTGACTTGCTATGTGAATTTAAGAACCTCACTTCCCTCCTCTTGGGTCTTTAGACTTCTCTGCCGCATACATGAAGCCCTGGCTTCAGACCTCACTTTCTCAAAAACTAGATCTGTTGTTGCATGCCTTTAAACCCAGCTCTTAGGAGGTAGAGGAAGAAGAATCAAGAATTCAACGTCATCCTTGGCTATATGAGGTGCAGGAAGCCAGCCTGAGCTACAAGAGACTACATAAAAGAAAAAAGAAAAATTAAAATTAAAAAAAAAGAAAAAAATTTAAACAAAAACAAGAAGACAATACTGACTTAGCAGGGCAGCCACTGTGGAGATTAAAGATTACATAACGAACAAGTTGTAAAATCCCTTGAAAGCATAAAATGCCTACGAGTAATTATTACCATTGTTATTAATCACCTCGGTTCATCACATATAGTAAACACGAGACAATAAAGAGGGGACTCTTAAATGCAGTATCAGCAGCCAGAGCCATTTATTACAATGCTATTTGCTCCGACTCCATTACCGTTATAAAATTTTATGCTCCTCTAGCACTTTCCATCTGAGAGTGTCAGGGTGCTGTGGCAGCACGGGCTCTAATTGCACTAATCCTTGGACCGCGAGGGAAGCAGCCTGCAAAGACCTCGTCCATCCCCGTGACTCACCACCCAAGAGGCAAGTCCAGATTCGGGGGAGACCTCCTGCTGAGGGCTGTGTCTCAAAACTTCTAAAGTCTGCACAAGGTCCTAGGTAAGCCCTCTCTCTCTCTCCCTGTCCCTCTCCCTCTCTCTAAAACTTGGTGCCCCACATAAACCACGTGCTCACTCTATAATCCACCTATATGCCAAGCCCTCACATCATTTTCTTTCTTTTCCTTTTTCCTTTCTGTCCTGGATTCTGGGAATTAAACCTAGGAACACAGACACATGCACTTTTTTTTTTTTTTTTTAATGTGTGTGTCATATAGTTGTCTATAGGTGGTGTGTGTAGGTTCTGCCCACTGATTTTAAGCCAGCGTGGCCCCCAGATATCACAAACGCCGATGCACAGGAATCTCGCTGAGGTTGAAGAGCGCTTGTGTCGGGGTTAGGAGTGTAACCTTGATCTAGTGGCTGCTAGAGGTCTTTTGAAATGCAAGAGCTACTCTGCGGGAGAAAAAAAAAAAAGAGCTGATGAGATGACTCCTAAGGTAAGGCACCTGCCACCAAGACTGACCACCTGAGTTTCATCCCCAGAACCCGCTTGGTGGACGGAGAAAACTGACTCCTGCAGGTCTCCACACGTACACTAACTCCATATAAACCATGAAACAAAACAAACACACAAAAACTGGGCTGACTGTAGCGGTGTTTACCCGTAATCCCAGCCCTCGGAATGCAGAGGCAGGAGGATCAGGAGCTCACAGCCTTTATCCTCAACTACATAGAGAGTTTGAGGCCAACAAGGGCTACAGGAGACTGTCTCAAAACAGCAATAAAACATAAAGTAGATATGTGGGCACTGAAATCCATCACCTGACTGAAAAAAAACAAAACAAAACAAAACTGTAATGGATGCAACTTGACCCAGGGAGTAATTGTGCAGCATTTCTTCCCATCTTCCTCCTTGCTATACACTGAGCTGCCTACGTCAGAGAAAATACGAAGTCGCCTCTGTCACAACTCTCCCCCAAGACTCCTGCGAATGTGCTTATTCCGGGACACACTGACTCTTTGGCCAAAGAACTTAAGACTCCAGGTTTCCATGTGCTGGATGACAGAAAGCAGAGCAGACAGAGTGAACCAACAGCACCGAAGTAAACAGCTTCGTTTATCCCTCCAACAGAGAGAAAACAGCCAGGCTGGAGTAGGCCTTCCACGGAGAGACAGTACAGTAACAACAAAAGCCCTGCCTGAGAAATTATTGTTTTTATTACACAAAGCAGATCAGTTTGGTAGACAGTTTCCACAACATCCAGCAAGCCACAGACTTGTTCTCCAGTCTTACCCCATTAGATCCAAGTGTAGCCTCAGGGCACACGATCCTTCTCCAGGCCGCTGCGGCCTTACACAAACATCACGATTAGTACCAAGCTTGTTAGTACCAAGCTTGTTCCTATTAGCATCTAGCATCGGCAAAGGAGAGTGACAGTGGCGGGGGGGGGGGGGGGAACCCACAGAGTCACAGGCAAAGAAGTTGGAGTCCATATGTTTTTTAAATTGATAGATAATTGTATAACTTTGTGGGGTACATATGCTAGCAAGTATTATACATTGGATAATGGTTAACTTAAGATATTAATCATCTCAAACATTTATCATTGAGTTGGTTTTTTGGGTTTTTTTTTGTTTGTTTGTTTGTTGGCTATTTGAAACAGCTCAGGCTGACCTCCAGCTCACTATATAGCCAAAGGTGATATTGAATTCCTGATCCTCTTGCTTTTATCTATCTCCCAAGTATTGAGATTACAGCAACATCAAACAATACTCATTGTTTGTTTGCTCGCTTATTTTGGGTTTGTTGTTGTTTCCGTTTTGCTTTTTCACTTTTATTTATGACAAATATTCTTCGATCTCTTCTGGTCACTTGTTCGTCAAGACAATTCCATCCATCTTAGTCAACCAGAGTAGAGAATCATCCGATCCATCCTGCAAATTCTCCCAGAGACAGCATAGGCTTTAAACTGGCCATTAAGCCGGCCTGTGACCTTGCCAACCTCAGTCACATTCATCTGGATGGGCAGGTGGCCCTTGGCACCAATAATCCAGTTGCTCCTGGAGCATTTCCACAGCACTTACAGGTCTATGAACTGGCAATCGTGGTTCTGCAGATGGAGGACATGCCTGGTCACTCCAAGTCTAAGGGGGATCACAGAAAGTATGCTTGCTTGCTTGTTTTAAACTTAGGGTTTAGCTCTGTTTTGTTTTGACACGGCATCTCACTGCATTACCTGGGTTGACTTTAAACTGAAAACCTTCTGCCTTCGGGCCCCACCCCCACCCAGTACTGAGTATACTCACTTTTACTACAGGAGTAATAATATAATTATGGAAATTTAGAAAACATGAGTAAGGAGAAAAGGTAATATGTTGCCAGGCAAGTCTAGAAACTCATTTCTATCTCTACATATTTCAAAGTTGACAAGATACAATTCCCAATCATGACCTCCAAGTTCACAAATGCAAAGGAGAATGAATGAAGCAGGAAAAGTATGTCACCATAAGCCTACTTACTGAGGGCAACTGAATCTGGAGGAACAGGCCCCACTCAAGTTTCACAATAGAAGTCTATAGATCTGTAAAAAAAAATGAGATTCATAGGTGAATGGATGGAACTGGAGAATATTATACTGAGTGAGATAATCCAGACCCAGAAAGATAAATGCCATCATCTTCTTTCTTATTTGTGGCCCCTAAATCCAAAGCTTTGGATTCGAGTGTACAACCTGGAATAACTTTAGAAGCTAATGTAGAAAAGGGTCCGGGCTAGGAGAGCTCTAGAGCAGGGATATGGCAGGACACGAATGTTAGGAAGAGGGAAAAGGGAAAATGGGAGAAAGTCTTAACTGGGTGGCTAATAGAGAGGAGAAGAGAAGGGAGGAAATGACAAGAACGGTGTTTTGAAAAGCCATAGGGAAATGATTTATTTTATAACACTACTTTAACATACATATATAAGATAGTCAGGAAAATAGACAGACAGTACATAGGTAGGTAGATAGGTAGGTAGATAGATAGATAGATAGATAGATAGATAGATAGATAGATAGATAGATAGGGGTTTTTTTTTTTGTTTCTTGAGACAGGCTTTCTCTGTGTAGCCCTGGCTGTCCTGGAACTCGCTCTGTAGACCAAGATAGCCTCGAACTCACAGAGCTCCATCTGTGCTGGGATTAAAGTCATGTGCCACCACAGCCTGGCTGATAGACAGAGTTTTAATGCAGGTACCCAACACAACAGGATTATGATCCCTTACCCCAGCCACAGACTATCAAAAACCCCAGGCTGGTGATATCTCCCTTCAAAAAAAAATAGGCCTCTTTTTGCAGCAGACAGACGACATTAGAGAGATCCACAACCTGTCAAAATGCAGAGAATAATCAACTATGGGGTGTCCGGCCCCAAATGGAGCATTTATACCACAAGCCCTACACCTAAGGCTCAGGGAACATCAAGGAAGAGGAGGCTGAAGGGCTGATAAGAGCCAGGGAGCCTTTGCTCTATGACTGTATGAGGGTGTCTTCTGGACCAGAGAGCCATGCTTGGCCCATAAACTCTCAACAACATGGCCGCCTATACAAGACCTGAAAAGACTACACCAACATGGATGGAGGAAAATTTCACCAGCCCCCATCCCTACATAACAGTCAAGGCTTCTGAGAG
Organism: Meriones unguiculatus; assembly: GCF_030254825.1. Taxonomy (NCBI): domain Eukaryota; kingdom Metazoa; phylum Chordata; class Mammalia; order Rodentia; family Muridae; genus Meriones; species Meriones unguiculatus. The sequence continues at coordinate 59,759,463 of NC_083366.1, forward strand.
AGGAAACTAGTTTGTGTTGTTTTTTTTTCCCCCCTTTTCTGCCTACTTAAAGCACACACACACATGCCTCCTGGTCCTAAGAAGTCAGTCACAAACACTGGGCAACATTAACTGAATTCAGTGGGGGGGGGGGGGTATGTCAAAAATAAATATAGAAGAAGAGATCGTGAATTGGAGAGGTGGGGGGGCACAGAGGAGTTACAGTGGGGAGGGGGCTTAAAAATGAAAATACAATGTATTTCTGTATGAAATCCTCAAATAAAAGAAAAACTAGGTTCCTTTCTCCTCTCCAGTGACTTCTACCCTGCGACATGGGTTCCTGCAGAGTAATCACAAGGACATTCCAAATCCATACTCATGCCAAATAGCTGCCAGTGAAGAGATAATTAAAAGTATAATGACCATCACATAAGGCTCATTAAGTTCTTTTGGTATTAACAAGGGGCCCTCACCCTCATAAAGAATGAGGGCAACGACTCTAGTCTGTGTTGGATGCCTAAGACTTTACTACACTTCTTTTATTTATTTGTGTGTGTGTGTGTGTGTGTGTGTGGGTGGGTGGGTGGGTGGGTGTGCCCCGCTGTGGATATGGGAATTGAACATCATCAGTTTTGGAAGCAGGTTTTGCATCCTGACTCCTGAGATTTTAGTGTTTAAGTTATCTCTTATCTTGTCCTATCCCCATTCAGAAGATGTAGCCCCAAGTTTTCACTGTCAGGATGGCTTTGAGCACCTCATGTTTCATTTCTTTCTTTTTACTTTTTACTTTTTTTTTCTTTTTTCTTTTTTTTTTTTATTTTATTATTTTTTTTTATCAGTTACATTTTATTAACTCTGTATCCCAGCTGTGTCTTGCTCCCTCATTCCCTCCCAGTCCCTCCCTCCCTCCCTCATCTCCACCGTGCCCCTTTCCAAGTCCACTGATAGGGGGGACCTCCTCCCCATTCATCTGATCCTGTTTTATCAGGTATCTTCAGGACTGGCTGCAAAGCCCTCCTCTGTGGCCTAACAGGACTGCTCCTCCCTTCGGGGGTGGGGAGACCCAAGAGCCAGTCATTGAGTTCCTGTTAGAAATAGACCTTGTTCCCCTCACTTTGGGAAACCAATTGGTTACTGAGCTACCACAGGCTACATCTGAGTGGAGGTTCTAGGTTATATCCATACATGGTCCTTGGTTGAATGTCAGTCTCAGAAAAGACCCTGTGCCCAGATATATTTGGTCCTTGTGGAGCTCCTATCCTTTCCCCATCAGACTAACTCCCCTTCTTTCTTATGATTCCCTGTAGATCTGCCAAAGGTTTGGTCATGAGTCTTTGCTTTGAAAAAAAAATTTTTTTTTCTTTTTTCAAGACAGAGTTCTGTGTAGCCTTGGCTGTCCTGGAACTCACTCTGTAGACCAGGCCAGCCAAGAACTCACAAAGATCCGCCTGCCTCTACCTCCCAGAGGCAGGGATTAAGGGATTAATCTGCTGGGATTAAGGGTTTACACCATCACTGACCTGTTCTTACTTTTCATATAAAAGCCATATTTGCAGTAGTAGGTTTTGTGTGAATGGACTACTTCACTGGATACTCTATGTCTCTACTCATCTGCAATAGCTGTTTTCTTTCTTTCTTTCTTTCTTTCTTTCTTTCTTTCTTTCTTTCTTTCTTTCTTTCTTTCCAAACAGGGTTTCTCTGTGTAGCTTTGGCTGTCCTGAACTCACTTTGTAGACCAGGCTGGCCTTGAACTCACAGAGGTCCACCTGCCTCTGCCTCCCGAGTGCTGGGATCACAGCTCACAGGCATATGCCACGGAGCCCAGCCACAATATCTTTCATTCAAGGGAAACTTCTCAAGTACAGCATGGCAGAACACACCTGTAATGCCAACTGTTAGGAGACCGAGACAAGGGGAATGCCACAAGTTTGAAGATATCCTGGATTACTAATAAATGCCAAGTCTAGCCTTGGCTACCTAGCAAGACTCTAGCTCATAAAAGAAAAGAGCAGAGGGCTGTCAAAATGGTTCAGTGGGTAAAGGCACTTACTGCCAAAAACCGATCACTTGAGTTCAATCCTTTGGACCCACTTGGTGGAAAGAGAAAACCAACTTCCATAAGTTGTCCTTTGACGGCCACACTCTAGCCAGCCATGGTATGTGCACGCACACACACACAAATGCATATTAAATAAGTAAGTGTCACTCAAGAAGCAGAGGCTGGTGGTTCTCTGTGTGTTCAAGGCCAGCCTGGTCTACAAAGCAAATCCTAGATGGCCAAGGCTACACAAAGAAACCAAGTCTCAAAAAAACATTTTTAAATGATAAATAAATAACTATAATTTTCAATTTAAAAAAAATTTTCCCTTTAAAAACATTTTTAATGGAGTACTAACTTTGTTCTAGTTTTATTTACTCCATGTGTATGGCTGTTTTGTCTACATGTATGTGTGTGCATCATTTGTGTGCCTAGTGCCCACACAGGTCAAAAAAGGCACTAGGTCCTCTGGATACAGAGTGATGGAGCCAGAGTGTGGCTGCTGGAAACCAAACCCGGATCCTCTGAAAGCAACAAGTGCTCTTAACCAAGAACTTCTAATTTTTTTTTTTAAGCAGAAATCAGAAAAAGGATATTTACTCAATGTGGCCTCATTAGGAAGAGGGACAAAGAGATTCAGCAAACCCTTCAAATCCAGCTTTGGGGTGCTTAAGTGGGAGTAAAAATAGAGGACCCAAGGATATACATACTGACCTTCAAGGTCAAAGTGTCCTCACAACCGTCTTTATCTGTGCCTCTTGGGTCTCAAATGCAAACTGAAGGGTGATCTGGCAAGTTGTTAGAACTGTATGGAATTTCTTTCTGGGAGACAGGTTCCTCCATGAGGGACTATCCCCCAGGGGAGAGGGGGTGTCCCACTGTCTCAGTGGTCTAATAGTCAGACTGAGAGACACAAATGTCTCTTTATAATATTTACCTTTCTCCTTTAACAAAATTTATAAAATAACTTCAAAAAGAAACTTCTCACTGAATGCCTCTCTGTGCGACTCTTCTGCTTGTTTTATTTTTGCTCTCTGGGTAGCCCTGGCTGGCCTGAAACTCAGAAAGATATCCACCTGCCTCTGCCTCCCGAGTGCTGGGGTTAAAGGCTTGTGCCACCATTCCAAGCATATGAAGCTCTTTTTTGTTTGATTTTTTTTTATTACATTTACTTGTGTGTATGTTCGTGTGTTCAAAGGTCTAGTACGAGGACAGACGTTCAATCACCAGACCCTGTTAAAGGCCTAAGAACTGACTCCTCAAAGTAGTCCTCTGACCTCCACACACCCAGTGGCATAATCTTGCTCAACATGCCATGCAGACACAGAATAAATAAATACAAGTCTCGTAAAATGTGCATCCCAGCTGGGCAGTGGTGGTCACATGTTTAGGAGCACCTCTTGGGACAGAGAGGCAGGCAGATAGATCTAGGTGAGTTCAAGGCCAGCCTGGTCTACAGAGCAGGTTCCAGAGTGAGTTTCTTTCTCAAAACAAATGCACATCCTGTTTCCTACTGATTTTATTCACAGGCCATAGACAGACCCAGCCAAGCTTGCATTTTGATCCCCGCTCTTTTCTGTGAATCTGTTTCCTGGTCTCTAAGATTGAACTCCAATTTCCCATACATAAACTACTCCACAAGGATTGGCGAGGGCTAGACCAGTGGTGGCTGGAGTTTCTTCTTATCTATCTTCTTCTCCATCGTCACTCCTATTATTAAAGACCACTGAAGAATTCCACCAGAGTGGAGCAGTGAAGGAAAATTATTAAAGGTACTTTTTGTAGAAACGCTAAGTCAGGTCAGGTTTGGAAATTATTTTTTTGGTGAGGGGTGGGAGGAGGTATTTCATGACAGGATCTTTCTGTGTAGCCTTGGCTGTCCTGGACTCACTTTGAAGACCAGGCTGGCCTGGAACTCACAGAGATCCACCTGCCTCTGCCTCTGCCTCTGCCTCTGCCTCTGCCTCTGCCTCCCAGAATGCTGGGATCACAGGCGTTCACAACTGCGATAGGCAAGGTTTGGACTTCTTATCTTAGCCAATTAAAGTAATTGGCTAAGGACAGGTCTATGGTGAGTATTGTGGTCTGTGAGAAGGAAGTTATATTTTGGCCAGGTTGGTTAGGTTCAAAACAAAAATTTTAGAGGACATTTTTTCTTAAAGAGCAAGAGAAACCCAGATCATCTTAATACAGCCTCATTCTCTTACACACACACACACACACACACACACACACACACAGGGCTTTCAAGCATCCTTGAAGTCAATAAAATTGTGACCCCGATACATTAAGAAAAATGCCCTAGAGCAGCCAAGAGTGAAAATAAACATGACTAAGCAATAAATTAGGCTCTCCTTCCCTCTCCTTCTACCTCCCACAAGCTTGGGTTTTGCAAAGGGGTAAAAATGCAGTCCATCTGGCTGCTGTGGCACAATCAGGGCCTGCTCTCCAGCATCAGCACACCTCCCCCAGGTGACTCTGGGCCCTTGCATCAGGGGGCACTGGATAAACATGAGCTTAGACAGATGGAATGAGCAGATGTCTGCAGCCCCGCGCCTGGCCTGCAAGGGACAGACAGTGAGTGAGTAGGAGGCCCAGAGAGGAACAGACAACCCTTTTTTCTACCCACTCCCCTCATCCCGTGAGTGGTGATGGCGAAGGTGGGGAGAGTGTTCATTCCTGTCTTTGGTGACGCTCTCCTCCCATTTTTGATGGCATTCTCCTCTGCGCAAACCTTTCCTTGGATGGTGCTTTGTCCCCCACCAGTGCTCATGTTCAGTCATCCCGCTGATGGTTCTTTTTGGAAAGGTAGTGAGAACCCGAGGAGGTCAGACTTAAGTGAAGGGAAAGATCCCTAGGATCAGGCCTTTGTAGGTTAGCCCTGGTCCTTGGTCTTTCCTTGCCCTTTGTTTCTGGTCTACCAGGGGGTTAAAAACCTTCCCACCCCACACTATCACCATGATCACGCTCGCCAAGCACCTGAAACCAAGCAACCATGGGCCAAACCCCCAGACACACAGCACCTTGGACTGTTTTCTGGTCACAGCATTGCAAAGTAGTTAGCACAGAGACCTTCAAATCTAGACAAAATATTAGAGCCAGATGAAACACAGAGCAGGCTGAAGTTGACATGTGACAGATGAAGAAACCGAAAAGCCTTTCTTTTTAAAAAACAGAAACAAAACTTTCTACATTTATGTCTATGTGCCATCCTAGCAGCTCTAACCCTCTCTCCCTCCACCATTCTCACTCTTTCTCTCTGCCTCTATCTCTCTTTCTCTCTCTATCTCTCTATCATCTATCTCTCTATCATCTATCTATCTACCTATCTATCATCTATCTCATTTGTACTAAAAATTGAACCTAGGATCAGAAAAGTTCAGAAAGTGTTCTATCCCCTCCCCCAACTACATCCTTGGATATATATATATATATATATCCTTTAATTTTCAACTGGATTCTCAATAAGTTTCTAAGCAGATCTTAACCTTGTGGCCTCCTGCTTCAGCCTCTTATGTAGCTGCTATCACAGGCCTGTGCCACCAGGCCCAGCAGAAACAGAGCCTTTAAGTGACTCAACCAACCTCAACTACTAGTTCACTGAAGAATCGAAACCAGATTCCAGGTCTCCTTCTTCCTAGACCTGTCCTCCTTTGTTATAATCTATGCTTCTTATAACGTGGCCAAAAACAGTTGGTCCAGCTTCACCCTACATAGCATGTGCCAGGATTGGGGTGGGCATCTGAAACTGAAATTCTTCTAGAGTAGCAATAAAATAGATCTTTGAACTTGGGGCCTGTCAGTTTCAAACATCAGCACTTACACTGTGTCAAGTTATGTACGATGCCAGAAAAGGAAGAAATGAATGAGGCACCTCTTGGAGGTGTTCCTTAATTAAACTATTCCATCAAAATGGATAAACAGAGAGGAGACTCAGACCATAAACGAACATGGAATAAACACAGATAACGAGGAGACAAGATGAAATACTTAGATTATATATTGTTCAGAGGTTAAGTGGATCAGTGCAGTGATGAGTTGGGCAGAGCTGTGGGATTTCCATGTTTAGACAGAGAGGATTAGGTTGTCCAGCGTATGAAATGGCCACGTCAAAACTGCCGTCCTCAGCACTGACACCCTGCATTCGTCCTTAGCAGTGCCTTTCTGTCAAGGGGCGGAAAGAACAGGACTTCGGTGTCTCGCTCATCTTTATGACATCCTGGTGAGTCAGATAGCCAGCCCTGTAATTCTCAGACTTCTGATGAGGAAACAGATGCAGGGCAGGGAGGGGAAGGTCAAGAGCCACTAAAATCCAGCCCTGGCTCCTCTTCTACTCCAGTCAAAACGACTCCCTGGAGCACTTGGGCAATCCCAACAGGCGCCAACAGGGTGATCCATTGAACCACAACCCTTTGATCTCCTGTCAAAGGCAGAGAAATTATGAGTGGCCTTGTCATTATTCCCCTCAAATGCACATCTCAGATTCTCTGTAGAGCAGAAGTTTCCTAAGGGCAGGGACCAGCTTCATGCCCCCTCTGAGCACCCTAGCCAGAAGCTCTGAAGATATACACATGTTCCCTCCTCGGGGCTAGAGAAGAGAGGACTGGAGAGAGGGCTGGTCTCACTGGCAACCAGATGTGGTTCTCACTGCCCGTGGACTTCCTGCCCTGCCTGCCTACCTCCCCCAGGAAGCTTCTGGAACAAGTCTTTGCGTGGACAGTGATTCATTTGATGCCCCTGAGATCATCTGCTTGACACTATCCTCAGGAACAAAGGGGGGCATTCACCAGGAGCGTGAGAAGGGCCTAGACACCTCCATACTTCACTTTTCTAGAGAGGAGGATCCCGCAGTCATAGCCTTGTGGGACTCCCACAGAGCTGATACTTGTGAGAAAACAATGAGATGCATGAGTTTGATTCCATCTCTGAACTTGGACTCGCTCCTTCCTGTAACTCTTCTCCCCAGCATGATGCTCATTTACTATCCAGTGCACGAGAAAGATATATACATATATATATTTTTTTTACTTTATGGACATGTTTCATCTTATTGTGATACTGGGTATTTTGTCTGTCTTCTAGGCCTCCGTTATAGGTGGGAGCTGATTTACAAAGCAATTCTAAGACTGAAATACAGCTAGAAAGGGAGGTGGTGTAAAGAGCTGGGTTTAGCAGGGCTCAGTGGCTAAGAGCACTGGCTGCTCTCCCAGAGGACCCAGGTTCGATTCCCAGCACCCACATGACAGTTTACAACTATCTGTAACTCCAGATCCAAGGGGATCTGACACCCTCACACAGCTATATATGCAGGCAAAGTGCCAATGCACATTAAAATACAAGAAAATATAAATTAAAAAAAAAAAGAGCTGTGTTTAACTCTGGTCCTGCTGAGGTTGAATAACTTGATTTAGTCTTTGCATTGCATATTCCTATATCATGTAGCACATAATATATAAAAATATTTACTGATCAACTAAGCATATGTGAACCAATAAATTAAATTTCATTCTATTATAACAATATAAGAGGAATAAGGTGGCCTAATGAAATTGTTTTTATTGTTTTGTTGTTGTTGTTGTTTTGTTTTGTTTTGTTTTGAGGTGAGGTCTTACTTTGTAGCCCAAGCTGGCCTCTGGTTCCTGGTGATCTTTCTGTTCCAGGTGCTGGGATTAGGGGAAGGAGCTGTTGTATCTTGCTTTGCTGTTGTTATTTTCAGACAGGGTCTCATCATGTAGCCCAGGCTAGTCTTGAACTCTATATGTAGCTGAGGTTGGGAACTCTTGATCCCCCTTCTTCTGCCTCCTCAGTGTAGGAATTATAGTCATGAAACACAATGCTAGGCTCTAACATAGAGGTCTTAACCTTTCTAATGCTATGATAGTTTCTCATTTGTAGTGACCCCAACCATAAAATTATTTTCATTACTACTTTATAACTGTAATTTGCTACTGTTATACATAATAATGTAAATATCTGTTTTCTGATGGTCTTAGGTGACCCCTGTAAAGGGGTCATTTGGCTCCCAAAGAGGTTGCAGCCCACAGGTTGAGAACTGCTATTTGAATGCAACCATTGATTAATAGGAGGCAAAATGAGATATTAAATAATCTACCTATCAATCTAAATGTTTGTCTTTCAGCTATGCACAGAGAACTGTCTCAATTTCAAAAGCATAGCCCAGCTAAGCACAATCAATAACATATCTGTAATACCAAAACTTGGGAGGAGAAGGCCGGAAGAACAGAGTTCAGGGCCATCCTCAAATACAGAGTGAGTCCAAGGCTGGGCTGGAATACATGGTGCCTCAAAAGCAAACAAATATCTGGGCACAGTGGCTCATGCCTTTAATCCTAGCATTCTCCAAGCAGAGGCAAGCAAGATTTGTGAGTTCAAAGGCAACCTGATCAGCCAGACTCAGTGACTTATGCCTGTGATCCCAAGACTCAGGGAGGCAGAGGCAGGTGGATCTCTGTGAGTTCGAGGCCAGCCTGGTCTACAGAGTGATTCCAGGACAGTCAAGACTGTCCACAGAAAAAAATCCCTGTCAAAAATAAATAAATAAATAAATAAATAAATAAATAAGACAGTCTGGTCTACACCGAAAAACTTTTGTCCCAAAAACAAAACAAAAATTTTTAATTATATTAAAAAACAAACAAAAGGCATAGTTCAGTTCTCTGCTTCATTTGTTTCCTTGTAGGGTATTATTTGTGTTTTGTGGTGCAAAGGGCTATAGACTGGATATGCAATGTCCCCAGGTTCCTGTGTCTGATCACCTGGTTCCCACCGGGTGCTATAGCTTTGGAACCTTGTGGAACCCTTAGGGAATGGGCCCTATGCTGAAGGAAGTATGTTCCTGGAGGGCCTGCTCTTACAGCTTATAGCCTGTATCCAGTTATGGTCCAGATCTCTGCTTCCTTGTTTATTGAGATGTGAGGACTTGTAGCTACCTAGCTACCACGGAGACGTTCCTCCCCCACGAATTTCACCATACCGCACCCTGCTGTGAGGCGAAATAAATCCTCCCTTACATTGTGTCTGTCTGTCGTCAGGTCAAAGTACCAAGGAAAGCGGCTACCAGAGGATGGGACAGGATCTCATTATTTAGGCCAGGCTGGCCTCAAACTCCTTCTGCCTCCACAGCGCTAGGACTGCAGAGGTGTCCCACCATGCCGAGCACAGTTCTGGTGTTTTTAGCTGCAGTTAAGTTGCCTCTTATATCTTCCGCCATAATAACTTCATCTCCTAAGATAAAATGGGAGGCCACGCCTCTCCAGGCTAAGAACACACTGTTCGCATCTAACCAGAAGTTTGACGGAGACAAATATTGCAAATGGTTGCCAGGTGTGTGCAAATAGGCTAGTGACCTTTAACCACCCTCCCATTGGGCGAGGTCATCATCATTCTCCTCCAAATCGCATTTGATGGGGATCCTGGACCATCTGTTCAACCACTTTCCCTTCAGTGCCTGCCTAGTCACCTGCACCTCTTTAGAGAGACAAGTGTCTTCTGCCCTCCCTGGCTTCCTCCCTGGCAGCTTTTCCTTAAGCACTAAAGCCCTCGTCCTGGTTGAGATATCCAGAATAAATGTGTCCATTACAGCTTCCCCCGTGTGCTCTTTGTTCAATAAATGATGACTTAACACTGAGCCTTCAAGTTCTAAGGGGAGGCTCAATCCTCAGAAAGCTAGCTTATAGATGGCCATCTCAGCGTGAGACAACACAAGGAACTGTTAGCCAAAATGACTTTGGCCTTCGTAGGCAAGGTGAGGGAGATGTTTAAAGGGGTAGGTGCAGGGAGGACCCGAAACAGTTAAGATATTCCTTGAGAATACAAACTTGCAGGCTGAGTTCATTACCGTGGAGTGTCTTCCTTTCAAAAGCAGAAAAACAATTTTCAGTCCCCGGGTTATGTGCTTTAAACATGGTCCTGACATCTGTTCTCTAAACACAAAAGAAAACGTGCCTTCAACTCCAAACACAGATAAACTATGAAAACGCTGCTCTGTCTTCCTGGGCTGAGGGACAAGGATTTGCATGACTAAGCTTCTACTGTGCTGACATACACAAAACTCAGGAGCAATCAAATCATCCTTCTTAGCTTGACAAGGTTGAAATGAGAAACAGAGCTTTTACCTTGGGCCTGAAGCCTGTGGGCTCACCTGAAAGAGCCGCCTCACCCGGCTGGACAGCAGCTCTGGCTGAAAGTTAGGTCTCCTTATTTTAACTCAGGTGGAGACAGGAGCAAGCGATCAGCGGAGGTTAGCCAAGGCGATGGGTACAGGCTCACCTGAGACTTCCTGGTGTGGACACTCACTAGGAACCATACAGTCAGCTTTGGACACAGTGCAAGTTGACGTCTCTGTTATTGTTACCGTTTCTCTTCCTCCTGTTCCTCGTCTCCAGTTCCGGAGTGGACCTTCCACACGCCAGGGGCACTCTGCCTCAGATGCGTGCCCCAGTCCACATGTTGATTTTCAGTCCCAGCTCAGGCACTGAGTCCATCATCCCAGCTCTCAAGAGGTGAAGGCAGGAAGACCGCCGTGTGTTCCGGGCCAGCCTAGGATGCAAAGCGAGTTCCAGGACAACCCGATGGACATAGTAAGTTCTTGTCTCAAGACACCAAAACTAGGGCCAGCGAGACAGTTCCACCAGAAAAGGCGCTTGCCCTGCAAGCCTGATGACCTAAGTTTAGTCCCCAGAACCCACATAAGAGGGGAAGAGATCCAGCTCCACAGTTGTCCTCTGACCTGCATACGTGTGCCGAAGCATAGGTACGCCCTACACATACGTACACATACGCACACGTGAGTTATAATTTTAAAATTACATGTTATTGGTTTACTGGGGCTGGTACACACATGCCATGGCAAATGTGTGGCAGTCAGAGGTCATGCCTGCTGAGAGTGGGCTCTCTCCTTCCACCATGCAGGTCTCACAGATCAAACTCAATTTCCCAGAACCATGGGCTAGCCCCAGATTTGTGAGACCCTGTTTCAAGTTTAATTAATTAGTTAAATTCAATTTTAAAAAACAACAGCCAGGTAGGGTGTTGCATGCCTTTCACCCAAGGTTTCAGGAGGCTGAGGCAGAGGCAAGTGGATCTTTATGAGTTCAAGGCCAGCCCTGTTCACCTAGCAGGTTCCTGGACAGCCAGTTACATAAACCCTGTCTCCAAAAATGAGTTATTTAGTTAGTTAATTAATTAAAACAAACTCAGCTGGGCAATGGTGGTACATGTCTTTAATCTCAGCACTAGGGAGGCAGAGACAGGAAGTTCTCTGTGAGTTCAAAGACAGCCTGGTCTACAAAGTGAGTTCAGGAGAGCAGGACAGCCAACACTACACAGAGAAACCTGACTCAGAAAAACAAAAGTGTGACCTCCTAACAGTAAACACATTCTCACCAGCTCACCAGCTCATTTAGCCAAACACCTCAAAGACAGCATCCTTGTGATCTTTCCAGTACAATCGGGCCAGATTAGGGGTTCCTATCAAATTATTTTCCTCCGACATCAATTACCTACCCAAAAAAAGTGAAAGGAGGGAGCTCAGACTTCGAGTTTTCTCAATCAGGCTAATTTCAAATTTTCGGTCAGTTCACTTCACAATAAATAACTGAAATATTCTGGAAATCCTTAGTTGTGTGTTCTGAGCTGACAAATATGTGCATCCAGATGTTCGTGGAATCCTCAGTTAGATAGTGTGAACCTTGAGAACGTGCTTTACTTCTGTCTCAGGAAAGAAAGCCACGCTTCTGCCAGGAGAAAGTTCCAGCAGCCCACCCATACCAGGGTTATTTCAGTGTGAGAATAGAGACAGGTTCAGAGTGAGGCTCGAACATAGATTTGAGCTTTATTTCATTTATTTGTTTGTTTGTTTGTTGGGCAGGGTCTCTTCCACTTTGCCCTGGCTACATGGAACAAGACTAGGAGTTTATCTTTCTAGTGTCTCCCCGTGTTGAGAGGCGCTGCTGGCCAACCACTCTTCAGGCCCATTTCACAGAGGTGTACTGAGAACAAAGGGTCTTGAGGATTACCGAGGAGCAGGTGAGGTGATCCGGGCTTGAAGTTCTGTCTACCCCCTTGAAACAGTAATCTCACACAGGAGCAGATTTTCGCCCCATCCCCAGCATTTGGGTTTCTAAGAGAAAGAAAATAGAAGCTGGAGCTTTGACAGTGACAGGTGCTGACCCATCCTTGTCTCTAGTCATGGAGAGACTTCTGATTGGGAGGTGGGGGGGCGAGAGAAGCCCAAGGACCTATGAGATGCAACTCAAAAGTTTTTCTGGCATTATTGAGGGGTTCTTGATTTTGGGCTTTGAAATTGCAGATCAAACCCTGGGTCTTATTCATGCAAGGCAACATTGTGTGAGCTGAGCTTACATCGCCTGCCCTTGTTTTCTCTGAGATAGGATCTTACTTAAGCCAGTCTGGCATTGAATCTGAAATCATGTACATGTACATCAATTACCTACCCAAAAAAAGTGAAAGGAGGGAGCTCAGACTTCGAGTTTTCTCAATCAGGCTAATTTCAAATTTTCGGTCAGTTCACTTCACAATAAATAACTGAAATATTCTGGAAATCCTTAGTTGTGTGTTCTGAGCTGACAAATATGTGCATCCAGATGTTCGTGGAATCCTCAGTTAGATAGTGTGAACCTTGAGAACGTGAGTCTCATTTAATCCAGACTGGCTCTGAAGTCTCTGTGTAGCCAAAGAGAGTTAACTTAACTGGAACTTTTAAATTTCTGACCCTTCCACCTCTTTCTTGACTTCTTGAGTGCTAAGATTCCAGTAGTATACCACCATACCTGACTTTATGTAGTGCTACAGTTCCTTTTGTCGTTGTTTTTTTGTCTTTTTGTTTTTTGAGACAGGGTTACACTGTGTAGCCCTGGTTGTCCTTGAACTCACTCTGTAGAACAGGCTGGCCTCACACAGTTCTCACAGAACTCACAGAGAACCACCTGCTTCTGCCTCCAAAATGCTAGGATTAAAGGCAACCCAACTGTGGCACTATATTTCTAACAAGAGCCTGAAGGTCAAACTTTGAGCTAGGAAAACCTAAACAAATTGAGAGGCCCACCACTGGCAACTGTGTGTGTGTGTGTGTGTGTGTGTGTGTGTGTGTGTGAGAGAGAGAGAGAGAGAGAGAGAGAGAGAGAGAGAGACTAGGGACTGAATTCATACCTTGTACATGATAGTTGAGTGCTTTACCACAGAGCTATACCTCTAGCCCAATAATTGATATTGGTCAAATTACCCACCCTAAGAGATGGCTTCCAAGAAGCCAAATTCAATTTGATTTAGAAAATAAGTAAAGGAGATTCCCGAATCCATGTGTTGTAGAGCAAATTCAAGCTCATTTCTTATGACACATGCTTGCCCGCTAGCAACTTAAATCTTTAACACAGCTGCTACCCATCAAAATAAATTAGTCATGTAGGACCAGACGCTGTGTGTGGTACCCCAAGAATGTCTCCATGACATCACTGCAGCTTACAGATAGGGCCGCCATCACCTCAACCCAGAGACCACAAGTAGGCAGTTCTTTGGTTATTAGAGTGGCCTTGTTTTTTTTTTTTTTGTTTTTTTTTTGAATGGATGATAGCATTCTAACAATCTTCTAGAACTATTGCATAATTTCCTTATCTTTCTTTGTCAAGGCTGAAATCCTAAAAAAAAAAAAAAAAAACAGTCCTTTACCACATCAGCATGCTCTCTGAATTTTTAAGACACTGTGCTTGGCTCTTCACACCATGTCGGTTATCCCTCAATAAAGGTTGTGTCCATCTTCTTTTTGTTGTTGTTGTTGTTGTAGTTGTCGTTGTCTTGTTTTGAGACTGGGTCTCTTCGTGTTGCCCAGGTGGGCCTCCTGAGTTCAAGTGGTCTGTCCTCCTGCCTCAGCCTCCTGAAGCAGTTAGGACTGTAGATTCATGCCACTGCACCCAGCTTAGTCATATTGTAGCCCAGGAAATTGCTTTTCAAAGAAATAAATAACTTGTCTGTTTCTACTCAGTGGTTAAACCGAAATTTAAATGCAAGGCTATTTGGGCTATAGTTGTTTTATTGTTTGTTTCTAATAGTCTATATAACCTTTTAGCCTTCTCCCAGGTCCACAGATAGTCCTTACAGCATCACCTACCTACTTTCAGGTTCAGCTCCCAAAGTAACTTAAAAAAAAAAAAAGTATAGGAGCTAGAGAGATGGTTCAGCAATTACGAGAACTGTCTACTCTTTCAGAGGATCCGAATGCAACTCCTAGCACCTACAATGGCAGTTCACAACCATCTGTAACTCTAATTCCAGGGGATCCTTTCCCTATTCTGCATCTTCAGGTTCCAGGCATGAATGCAGTGCACAGACATACAAGCAGGAAAAACACCTGTACACATAAAAAAAAAAAAAAAAAAAAAAAAAAAAAAAAGGCTACCTGAACATCCCACCATTTCTAAAAACCAAAATTAGAAACAAAACAAAACAACAGACCACTAAACAAACAGTAGACTCTTCTGAGAGACAGGGGTTGTAGCTCAGTTGTTGGGAAGTTTGCTCCAGTGCCACATACTGGGCATGATGTTGCAGAGCTATAGTCCCAGCACTTGGGAATCTGAAAACAGGAAGATGGGAAGTTCACGTTCATCCTTGGCTACATAATGATTTCCAGGCTGTGTTGGGCTACTGAAGTGTCCTTGGAATGAATGGCCGCCCAGTCAGCAGGCAGATAATACAGATGCATAGATAACCCCTGTACACCCAGATTCAAATGAGCCTGGGACTTACAAGCTATGACATGTTGGGCAAAGCTGCTCTCCTTCTCCAAGTCTCAGTTTCCTAGCTATAAGGCGTTGGCAATGGCCACGGGTTGTGAGACTATTAGATGGTCAGGTTAGATGCCCTCTGAAAAGAGCCTGGCCCCAAATTCCATTCAGTAAATGAGAGAGAGCCCTCTCTCCCAAGGGGTCAAGAACTCCATCTTTATTGCTCTTCATGCCCTATCTTGTCTGAGCGATATGATAGGGATTGGAATCACATTTTTCTTTTTTTTAATCTCTCTTCCCCTCCATTAACAATCTCATCTTTGGCAAACTTGAAAGTCCTTTCCATTTTAGTTGGATGGGAAACCAAATAATAACAGTATTTTTTAAAATGTTATCTTCCTCTGTGAATACTTTCAATACAGTAAATTGGGCCAAATGTGGTTCAGATTAGAATTTTGTCATTCTTCTGAAATGGTGTGTTGGGCTGTGTCTTGATTATGTTAGATCTTGTCTACATGACCTCTCACATTGCTTGACAAACGTCTGCAAAAGTGCACATATGGACTGTGGTTTACCCCACAACCATGCCTATCGTCTGTCCGCATGTCAATGACACTTCATCAATCCCCTGAACTAAATGTCTTCGATGCCGCTATTCAAACCCTATATATAACTCAGACCCTAAATTTCCTTTTGTTCTATCTCAGAGTTAACTAGGTTTTTAAAAAGCTGCTTTCCAAATCAGAGTTCAAGTTCGGGTCAAAATGGTCCCTGTACCCACCCCCTATCCCCACCCCTTACCATCCCCGAGTCAGCCCCTCTGAGGCCTCTCAGCAAACAGAGCTAGGCACAGAGTTGAACAATTGAGTGAGTAACGGCATGAACAATTGTCCCAGCAGGTTCTGAGGCACTAAGTCATGAGTGCCAGGACACAGGCCATCTGCTTTGTATCTTGACACCACAGGGTGTTTGTTTTAGTCATTTCTCTTAGTTCCCTGCAACCCCCTGAACGAACACCGGCATATTTATAGCCATTCGGTAATATGCCTCAGCTAGGGAATTTCAAAACAGTTGAGATGAGTGACAATAATTAACAGACCTGGGAAATTATGTCTATGAATAAGGGGAGGGAATTGCTAAGATAAAAATAGAACTCTCAGGTGTTCTGTTAGATACCTTCCTACAGTCACTGCCTTGGTGGCCAGCTCCACACTCCTGGAATGGCATGGACAACCTTCAAAGCCACTCCATCCTTAGTACTGATCTGTAACTGTTGGGTGCCTTACTCTTCCAGTGTAATCCACGGACCATCAGCATCAACATCACCCAGCAACTTGTGGGAAGGGCAGAATTGTGAGCTACTCTCCAGAACTACTAAATCAGCAGTAGCCTTTATACTAAACCCAGAGTGATGAAAATGATGTTTGTTTGAAAACTACGCTCTGGGTAGAAAGGCTCTAGATTGCTCGTCCTCGCCAAAAGAGGTCACACATATGGTATTAGTCACAGTAATCCAGATGAGCCGAAGCAGTCGGATGTATGTGTAACTGGGGGCTGGAGAGATGACTCAGCACCTCAAGGAACTTGCTGCACACAACTATGGTGGCCTGAGTGTAATCCCTTTGACCCGTGTACAAATGGAAAGGGAACTGACTATATAAGCTGTCATTTGACCTCAACCCATGCCAATGCATCATGTTGTTTTTAAACACTTTTTGTTTGTTTGTCTTTTGAGACAGTGTTCCTCTGTGTAACCAGAGCCTCGGCTCTCCTGGTCTCACTCTGTAGACCAGGCTGGCCTTGAACCTTCAATGATCTGCCTGTCTCTGCCTCTCGATGAAAGCATATGCCACCACACCCAGCCTGGTTGGTTTTTTCGTTTGTTTTCTTGTTTGTTTTGTTGGTTGGTTGTTTTGTTGTTGTTGTTATTATTGTTTTTGAGACAGGGTTTCTCTGTGTAGCCTTGGCTGTCCTGAAATTCACTCTGTAGACCAGACTGGCCTGGAACTCAAGATCTACCTGCCTCTGCCTCCCAGGTGCTAGGATTAAAGGTGTGCACCACTACCGCTCAGCTGAATCTGGATTCTTATGGTTGCTGGAAATGACAGCGGCAAATATACTTCAGGTCAAGAAGAATCTAGTGAGCTTTCCCTTCCTTCCACTCTGTTCCATCAAGATCTCAGTCATATTCAATTGCTCACACACATTCCATTCATCTCTGAAAGACAGGCAAGGTAGTCTGTGTCTATAAGCCCAGCACTTAGAAGCTGTGCTGGTCCCGAGAAGGGCAGGTACTTGGAGTTAAGTACCAAAAGGCAAAGAATACTGTTTTTGAGGGGTAGGGATATGGTTTAGTGGCAGAGTACTTGGCTAGCATGTACAGGGCCCTAAAAAAGAACACTCTTGCCAGGCAGCGGTGGCACATGCCTTTAATCCCAGCTCTGGGGAGACAGAGGCAGACAGACCTCTGTGAGCTTGAGGCCAGCCTGGTCTAGAGTAAGTTCCAGGACTGACAGAGCTAGACAGAGAAACTTTGTCTTGGAAAACAAAAACAAACAAAAAAAGGTGCTCTTTTTGAGAACCATTATGAGGGTTAATTAAATCTATTCTGACATTCTGAACAATCTTAGAAATTGTGGATTCAAGCCAGGTGTGGTGGTGCATGCCTGTAATCCCAGCAATTGTGAGGCAGAGGCAGGAGGGTCAAGAGTTCAAGGACAGCCTGGGTTATATAGTGAGTTTGAAGTCAGGAAAGGTTACATAAGACTCTATCTCAAAAAAAAAAAAAAAAGAAGAAGAAGAAGGAAAGAGGTAGAAGGGTGGGAGCTAAGAAGATAGCTCAGTAGGGTAAAGAGTTTAGACATAAGGACTTGAGTTTGAATTCCCAGAATCCAGATAAAGCTGGGTACAAAAGCCCAGCTTCCATGAAAAGATGGCAGGCTGGGAGGCAGAGAGAGAATTCTCAGACACTCAGGGGCAGCTGACCTGGCCCAGCAGATGTGGCATTAAACAACAGAGACCTGTGTTGGACATGGAGGTGAGGACTAACTATCAAGGGGTAAGTTTTAGGGTTTTGGTAGTACAGAACGGTACAATAGGGATGTTGCAAATGTCAACCCATCAGGGGGTTGAGAGAAAGAATGGTGAATAGGTGAAGGCCAGTTATTTTTAAGACAGTGAAGTTTCTCTGTATAAAACTGTAGTTTGATGTGTCAAATATTTTTCTACCAAAACTCAGAAGATAGCACTCTCAAGTAAACTATAGGCATGGTCACAACTCACTGAAATAATGCAAGGTGTTGCGTAAGGAAATGGGAAGAGATGAAGAAGATCAGTAGGAGAAGCATATTTTTTCCATAAACCTGAAGCTGCTCTAGAAATGCCTCTTAAACTAAAACTTTAACTTAAAGAAGAAGTTTTAAAACTCAGTTCTATGGGAGCCGAGGTGGCTTATTGGTTAAGGGCTCTGGCTACCCTGCCTGAGAACCTGGGCTTGATTCCCAGCACTCACTCATTGGCTAACAACCATCTATAGCTTCAGATCCTGTAACGGCCTCTTCTGACCAACTCAGGCACCACACAGTCATGCAGTACACAAACATACCTGCAGACAAAGCACCATATACCCAAAACAACATTTCTTTATTATTATTATTATTATTATTATTATTATTATTTGGGTTTTTTTGTTTTGGTTTGGTTTTTTGGGACAGGGTTTCCCTGTGTAGCCTTGGCTGTCCTGGAACTCACTCTATAAACCAAGCTGGTCTCAAACTCACAGAGATTTTGCCCCTTGCTTCCCTGAGTGCTGGGATTAAAGGCATGCACCACCACCACTGCCCGGCTAAAAGAGCATTTTAAAATAAGTAATTTTTTTAGACAACTCTAAGCCAGGCCTGGTGGTACAGGAATCCCAGCCCTCGGGGGGCAAAGGCAGGTGGGTCTCTGAATTCGAGGCCAGCCTATGTCTACAGAGTGAGTTAGTTCCAGGACAGCTGGGGCGGTGTAGGGAGATGCTGTTTCAAAAAACAAACAACGACAACAAACACCAATTCTATGAGGAACTTACTATGGTGAGGATATTTTACATCCATGTAGTCCCGGCTGTCCTGGGACTCACGATGTAGACTAGGCTAGCGTCAAACTCACGGAGATCCCTCCACCTCCTGAGTGCTGGGATTAAGGCTGTGCACAACCAACCACACGCAGCTCAGACGTTTTTATTATTGAAAGAGAGGAATGGAGAGATGGCTCAGCCACTCAAGATCATTGGCTACTCTTTCAGAGGCCCCAAGACCTGCCTCAGCACCTCCATGACAGCTCACAACCCTGTGAAGTAACTCCAGTTCCAAGGGACCCTATGCCCTCTTCTGAAATCCACAAGCAACAGGCATGTACATGGAGCTCACGTAGACATGCAGCAAAAACACTAGTAGGTCTAAAATAATTTTTTTTTTTTTTAGATAAAATACATATGGCCAGGCAGCTTAGAGTGTATTGGAGATTCAAGAAAGATCACGTGTTTGGCAGGCCCCGGGGGCTCTGGGTTCTCCTTCTAATAACAGGTTTCAGATTGCCAGGGGGGACTAACGGAACAAAACTGACCTTCCAGGTCTCAGTTGAGCCCCATGCTGCTTTCCCAGCTCATGTGAGGCCAGCTCAGCTCCCCTCTGTGCCAAAGTCTCACCCCTCTGTCTGACGCTGGGGGCAGGTATCTATCTCCAAGGCTTTGTCTGAATAAACAAGATTACAGACGTCAAAGCTTGTCAGTCAGGGCTTCTCACCCAGGTGTCTGTGGACCCTGTTGGCCTTGATCTCAAGATTTTCATGACAGCAATAAAACCTGGCAAGTGTATACACATATGCTTTCTTCCTCGGTAGAGGGGTCCATTGCTTCCATTAGATTTTCAAAGGAGTCTGTGACCTAAATAAGCATCCTCATCCCCCTTTCCTCTGTAATTAATTACAGGTGTTTACGGAGCCTTTCGAAGTGGAATCTGTTATTAGGGCCTCGGCTAACTTCCCCCTCTCTGCTAACCTCAGCACTGTTGGGAGAGTTTACGGGGTTTGGGTTTATATGGGTTTTCAGTCCCACTTCCTGGGAAGGAGTGGGTAAGGACCATGCCCCCGGAGATGCCTGCAAGCCTGAGATCTTCTCTGGGGGAATCCAAATCCATGAGCTCTCCCACAGGCCAGCAGGCCAGAGGCGAAGGACCTGTTCTGCGGCTTGCTTGCTGCCTGCCTTCCACTCAGCTGATATCTAACATATGGCATGTGCACTGATGCTTATGAAGGCAATGATTCATTCCTAATCCTTAAAAAAAAAAAAAAGAAAAGAAAGTCAACCCTATGTGGCTTTGGCTCTCTGCCCCAAGTGCCCTTCTGTTCTCCAGAATGTCTGTGTTGTCACCTGCCACTGCTTTCTGTGTCACTCCCTCCTTGGCAGGACCTCTCCTGCAGGCCCCTGGCAAGGCTGGCGGTGCTGTATCCTCCTCCCTGTGCTCGCTCCTCTCTTTTGTGCTCTGTTCTATGTCGTTTTGTTTAGAAGCAGGCTTCACACTGTAGCCCAGGTTGACCCAAGCTCACTGTCTGGCTCAGGCTGACCCTGAGCTCGCAGGAATCCTCCTGTGTCAGCCTCTGCAGGGCTGAGATGACAGGCATGAGCCAGCGCCATGTTGCTGCCTCTTCGTGTTGCTTCCGGTCTTTCTCTTCCTTCCCACAGATGTCCTTGCTTGGATGTTCCCTGGGCCCTCTCCTCATACCTCTTCTGTGGTTCAGCAGGTAAAGGTGCTTGACGCCAAGAATGAGGAGCTGAACTCAACGCCTGGCACCCACATAGTTGAAGAAGAGAACCGGCTCCTCCACATTGTCCTCTGACCTCCACATCATGGCTGTGCTCACACACCCACGTACAAGCGTAATTTCAACTTTTGAAAGAAAGGACATTGTGTTCATTGTCAGATTGGTGATACTTAGAAGCATCTAGAAAAAACACACCTCAGACATATCTAAGTGTGTTTCCAGAGATGCTTGACTGAGGCAAGAAGACTCATCTTGAGTGTTTGTGGCACTATCCTATGGACTGGTGTTCCAGGCCGGAAAGAAGTGAGCTATAACCCCAGCACTCTGGAAGGCAGAGGCAGGTACTCTGTGAGTTTGAGGCCAGCCTGGTCTACAAATCCAGTCCAAGAGAGCCAGGGCTACATAGAAAAACCCTATCCCAAAAAAAATAAAAACAAAAACAACAACAACAAAAAAGGGAAGAATCGTGAAGCCACTCAGGCACTCACTCTGTCCCTCTCTCCCTCCCCTGTCCCTCTCCCTCTTTCCTCTTCCTATACACAAAGTGTAACCAGCCATCTCACACCCCACTGCAGTTATTTCTCCCTGCCTCCATCTCCTGTCGTGTAGACTATGTCCCCTCAGTGAGCTGAAAGAAATCCTCCTTTCCTTAAGCAGCATTTGTCAGGTATGTTGTCACTAGAAGAATGAGGAGGAGGAGGAATGACTAAGGGCCAGGGAGGTTGCTCAGTGTGCAAAATTACATGCCTGGCACTTGACCACCAAGACCAATTCTGGGAAACCAAATCAAACAAGCAGTGGGGTGACAAGGATGTCTAGCTAGCTGTAACCCCGGCATTCCAATGGCGAGACCAAAGAGAGCAGAGACAGAAGAGTCACCCCGAAGCTAGCAGGCCAGCAGCCTTGAGGGCACAGCACAGCAAAAGAAGCAAGAGAGATCTTACCTTAACAAGATGGAAGGTGAAGATAGAATTATTTGCTTTGCTTTAAAGAAAGGTCAGGGTACAACTTTCAGAAGTCAGTTCTCTCCTTTCTACCACATGAGTCCCAGGGATCAAACTTAGGTAGGTCACCAGGCTTGGTGGAAAGTGTTCTATCCACTGACAGAGGACCTCATCTATTCCAGACAGGCCTTAAACTTGCTATGTAGTGGAGGATGACCTTGGACTTCTGATCCTCCTATCTCTATCTCCAAAGCATTGAAATTACAGCCGGGGGCACCACGGCTAGTTTTATATGGTGCTGGGGATTGAACCCAGGGCTTCACGAATGGTAGAAAAACATTCCTCTTGCTGAGCTACATTGTAAGTACCTGGTTTTATTGTTGCTATTGCTTCCGAAGTGTCTTTTATGTTCTTCCTCTATTTCCTTTCCGGAGGAGGGGTGGTTTTTGTTAAAACACAGTCAGCAACTTTTCTTAGCACTCTAACTACTTTTCCTGTATCCTAAATCCTCAGGGGTTTGTGAATAGGAGGAAGAAAAGAGAGTAGAATAAACCTTATCCCATAGAATTTAGAGAGGTAGAAATAAAACAGCTTTCTTCGCTTTGGGTTGTACTCCTCAACATTTGTTGAGGGACATTCCTGACCAAAGGGCTTGTCAGCATCAATGAGGAGAGACACCGTTCCTCCCTGTTGTAGAATGGATGGTCCCTGCAGTTATTGAAATGTATATTTACCGAAGGGTGGAAAAAAAGGAGTTGAGAGGAAAGTAAGAAAAGCAGGATTAAAGTGTGGAGTGGCCCTTGGCTCTCCTTTGAACCCTCTCTGCCTTTTTGGCATGTCACCAGGATCAAACAGGCAATTGCAGGCAGCTCAAGGCCTCCGGTTCTCTGTGTAAATGTAAGAGTCAATTTTGAGGTTAGGATTATGAAGTTTTGTGGTTACTTTAAAGTGGAAGGTATTACATTCACCTTGTCTATTCCCCAAGGAAAGAGGAAATGCCCAGCCACGCAATGAGACTCCTTTCAGCCTGACCACTGTGCTAAGAACACATGATACACGGAGCAAACCTTTGCAAGCAGCCTGAAATGCTTCTCACCGTGATCGCGCACACCCGCCATGTGCAAGCGTCCGTGGGCAAGTGTGCAATTCTCAGGCCAAAATGCACATGCTCAGCGTGTTTGGGATGTAGTACTGTGATTGTATCCACTGCAGTTGAACAGTTAGCATTTGTTACTCCATCGCTAAAATCTATACAATGGCATAGCAAGCTCAGCAGGCTCTTAAAACCAGGAAAGAAAAACAGCTGAGTCGATATACCATACACAGCTCCGGGGGTTGCAGCCTTCATTCCCCAACTAAGAATTGTTCGTCTTTAGCTGGGGAGAGGTGGCACGTGTCTTTAATTCCAGCGCTTGGGAGGTAGAAGCTGGCAGATCTCGGAGTTTGAGGCCAGCATGGTCTACTGAGCAAGTTCCAGGACAGCCAGGGCTACATAGAGAAATCCTGGCTGGCTGAGACCAGGCTGGCCTCGAACTCACAGAGATTCGCCTGCCTCTGACTACCGGAGTGGTGGGATTAAAATAGTTAGCCATCCTAGCTGGCCCTCCCTGTTTCCTTCCTTCCTTCCTTATCTGCATTTAATGACCTCACTTCCTTGTCAGCTGTATGCAATAATCCTGCCTCTGTGTTCAGTTGAATTTGAGAAAACATGGTGAGCATCTGAGGCATTGTGGCTTCTCCAGAGAATCCAGTCCACCCGATTCTAGCTTTCCTGTGTGTCTGTATGTCTGTCCTTTTATCCTTCCCTCACCTAGCAGGTCAATTCCTGGAGCCAGGCAGGGCATGGCACCTTCTTTCCCCAACTCTCAGCCCAGACATATCTCAGTCTATAGCCCAGGCTAGCCTTGAATCTACTCTAATTCTTCTACCTCTCCCTTCCAAGTGTCGGGATTACAGATTT
Organism: Meriones unguiculatus; assembly: GCF_030254825.1. Lineage (NCBI taxonomy): Eukaryota > Metazoa > Chordata > Mammalia > Rodentia > Muridae > Meriones > Meriones unguiculatus. The sequence continues at coordinate 59,782,947 of NC_083366.1, forward strand.
AAGCCACCATGCCTACATTCTCTATTTCATTTTTACATAGATTCTTTCTCTGTTCAGTAAGCACACCTCTGTGCTTAGGGGAACAGAAATCAACACCAGAGGCCGCCTTCTATCTCTCCCAGCTTTCCTTAAAATAAACAAACATGCCAGGCCTATTGTTATTTTAAGGCTTTGTTTTGTTCTGTTTTTTGTTGTTGTTGTTTTGGTTTTTCAAGACAGGGTTTCTCTGTGTAGTCTTGGCTGTCCTGGACTTGCTTTGTAGATCAGGCTGGCCTCAAACTCACAGAGAGGCCTGCTTCTGCCTCCCTGAGTGATGGGATTAAAGGCTTGTGCCACCAAGCTCCGCTGCTGCTGCTGCTGCTGCTTCTTCTCCCTTTCCTTCTTTTTTCTTCTTCTTCTTTAATGGTTGGGAAAGAGACAGAGTCTCTCAATGTAGCACTGATTTCCCTGGAACTCTCTCTGAAGACTATACTGGCCTTGAACTCAGAGACAGGAATGCCTCAGATTTTAATTTTGTCAGATACCAGGATTAAAATCATATACCACCACACCCAGCATTTTAAATGGATATTAAGAGATCCGAACTCAACTCCTCATGCTTAGCAAGCATTTTACCTACTGTGACAAGCTCTCTACATAGCTCTGAATGTCCTAGAACTTGTTTTATAGACAAGGCTTGCCTCAAATCTATTGGAATCTACCTGCCTCTACTTCCTGAGTGCTAGGATTAAAGGCATACAACACCACGCCCAGCTTTAAAATGCTTTTACTATTTATTTATCTTGTGTGTAGATATATATGCATATAGGTGAGCGTGTGGGCCTGGCAAGGCACACGTAGAAGTCAGAGGACAACTTGAGGGACTGTATTCTCTCCTTCCCTCACGTGGGTCCCAGGTATCAAAGCACCTTTACCTGCTGAGCCATCCATCCACCTTTCATTCTTCCTTTTCCACACCTCAGTTTAAAAAGATAAAACATTATTATTCACACAAATATCTTTCACCAACACTTCCCAGTATGAGAAGCTTTATAGGCTACAAAGTCTGTCGTGATTAACCTTCCTTGAATGAAACTTTAGGGATCTGCTTTGAACCCACAGAAGAAATTAAATGCACAGTTAAGGCTGATTTTCATCATCAAGATGCAGCCGGGAATTGTCGTTAAAGCCGTCTCCTGCTGCCTTCATTAAAGTCTTGATCTTCTGTTTCAAATTTATACTCCTTTGTGGATTTAAGGCAGATATTGGATATCCTTTTAATCCATATTTATTAGGCAAGCTATTGATGAATCTGCTTCCATCACAAATCCATGCACACTGTTTTTATTGGCCACTCTGATGGGAGCCTTAAGTGAATACAATAAATGGCCATTATTCACAGAGTAACCGGCATATTTGAAAATAAAACCATTCAATCTAAAAGCACCACCCCGACCCTACCCCCGCTTTCAATGCATTTTGAAGCTGGGCTTGGTGGCAAAGGCCTGTAATCCCAGAGCTTGGACATGTGGCTAACAGAGCAAGTCAAGAGAGTAGCCCCGTATCACCCACCAACCTCCCCGAAAATGCCTCCCTTCACAGGTAGGATCCTCCTGGAGGAAGAAACTGCACCTGGAGAGGAGATGAAGGTCAGCCTGGAGCCTGCTCTCTTGTATATCACAGAGGAGTCAACCTGCGGAAGCGGTTTCCCTCCGGCCTCCCTCACATCTGTCATCCAGCTATGCTCAGCTATGGAAAGCACTGGGAAGTGATTTGGGGAGCATGCTGGAGAAAGACAGAAGTGGAGAGTATTCCTCCCCCTTCCTCTCTGATATAGGCAACATCTAGGACACAGGGCCTGTCTTGGCAGTTCCCACTTGGCAGTTGGCAGCCATTTGGCAAGGGCACACCAGGAAAGTTTGCAAATCAACTTCCTGTACAAGACTCAGGGAAGATCAGGGGAAGGTTGGGGGTGGGATCTGAAAACAGCCAAATGACCAGCATACAGGACCCCAAGGACTCCGAGGGCAAAGAATGACAGTTAATTATCAAAGCATTCATTCGGAATTTCAGAGTAGATGCTAGGTGTCTGGAACTAAAAATAACAAGTCCTCCCAACTTCCTGCCTCCAGTTTCAATTCTAGATCCATCCCTTCATTCTATCTGTTTGCTCTCCCCTCCCCGCATTCACAAGACTCCTCCTACCAAGCCTCCTTATCCTGCTTTGTCAGTGGATGCCCAGGAACTGTGTGGGTTGCTGTGTGGGTTTCGGGAGAGACTGCTCCCAGTGGGTACATGCTGGACAAGTCAGGGTAAAAACACACATTGTACTGACCTTCATCGAGAAGTGATGTGACATTTAAAGGACTTTCTTGGTGCCAGGCCTAGATCCCATTTTTTTTTTTTTGGTTGTTGTTGTTGTTGTTGTTGTTTGTTTTTTGAGACAGACTCTCACACTGCAACCCAAGCTGGGCTAGAATTCTCCACACGGCCCTGGCTGACCTGAAACTAGTGTCAGTCCTCCCTGAGCCCCCAAATTGTCGGATCATAGGCATGCATCACATATTCGTACTATGCTTGGAGTGCTTGGGAAGGTTTGGGCTAGGGCAAGTGAGCAAGTGAAATGGGCACAAAAAGTCAGGAAAGTGTAAAGAGCTTTTTCTACAGAAACCCGTAGGAACACACAGAGAACACAGGAATATTTCATCAGGCTGAAACTACTGCCCAAACAGAAGCCCGGAGAATTTTTTTTGTTTTTAAGACTTGGTATCTTGTAATATAACAACGATAACAATTCAATAATCCGAGGTCTCACTGAGACCCAAACTCCATGCCTCACCCACCCAGCCTTCACTAACTCGCCGTCACCCCCCAGTCTTGTCTACTAGTCACCCTGGTTTGAGAAAAAGGAAGCATATTTTTATTTTTATTTTTTGCTTTTGGTGTGTGTATGTGTTGTTTTGTTTTTGCTGTTTATGTATGAGGTCAGAGGACAACTCACAGGAGTTGGTTCTTTCCTTCCACCAAGAGTCTGGATCATCAAACTTGGGTCGACAGGCTTGGCAGCCAGTGCTATTAGCCACGGAACCAGCTTACAGGCTCGTGTTTGTTTTTGAGACAAGGTGTTGCTATGTAGCCCTGACTAGCGTCAATCTGTCAGCAATCCTCCTACCTACTAGAATTTCAGAGTGCCGGGATTTCAGGCAGGAGTCCATCCATATGCAGATTGTGTCTTTGGTAGTGTTTTGCTTAGAGGTTTTGTTTTATTTTTTTGTTTTGTTTTGTTTTTAAGCAACAAAATCTTGCTATGTTGACCAGGATTCATGCCCCACCATAACCATGGTGTGTGTAAAGCCAACTGGGGCTACATGAGTTCATCTCAAAAATTAAAAAAAGAAAGAAAGAAAGAAAGAAAGAAGGAAGGAAGGAAGGAAGGAAGGAAGGAAGGAAGGCAGGCAAAGAAAGAAAGAAAGACAAAGAAAGAAAGAAAGAAAGAAAGAAAGAAAGAAAGAAAGAAAGAAAGAAAGAAAGAAAGAAAGAAAGAAAGAAAGAAAGAAAGAAAGAAAGAAAGAAAGAAAGAAAGAAAGAAAGAAAGACAAAGAAAGAAAGAACGAACAACAAAAAAAAAAGGAACCTAATGAGAGAAAAAAAAATCTTCTAAAATTCCAAAATTGCTTTTAATGGCTAACTACTAATCCTTACTTATTTCTCCACACCTCTGTGCTGGAGGGGTGAGGGGAGCTATCTTGCAACTAAGAGAAGACCTTTTCTTTGTATTTCAGAGCCGTTCAATTATAAACACCGCTGAAATCAATTCAGGCACAATCCTCCTAACGGCTTTTAAAACGCAACTGCTAACCTGTCTAGATGTTTAGCTTGCACGTTTCAAAACCTGTCAGTTAAGCTTCGCTTCCTGTTGCCACTTTTCTCCCAAGTTACAAACCAGAAGAGAAATTATGTAGCAAATTGGAAACGCGCAACCTACACTTGATGGCAACACAAAAGCCTGGCTGATGAGTATAAGACACTCCAGTCCTTGCTCTAGAAAATGAATGCGGATTAAAGGGCTCATCTACTGGCAGCCTCTAATGAGGGTTAGCCTTCCGAGTTCTGAAACAAACCATCAATTGATGCCCTCCAAAGCACACCTGGTCTATTCGGAGAAGAAGAAATTAGTCAGACCTCTGGTTTGCTGAGTTTACCAGTTAATTTCCCAAAGTTGTGACATTAGTGGCAATGAGAGGGCGTGGATCATTAAAAATATCTTGGGCCAGTGAGCTGGCTCAGGGGATACAGACATTTACTGCCAACCCTGATGACCTGAATTTGATCCCTGGCTTTCAAATGGTGGGAAGAACACAGTCCCATAAGGCAATGATTCTCAACCTGTGGGTCCCCTTTGAGATTTCTTAAGCTATCCTGTATACTAGATATTTACATTATGATTCATAACAGTAGCAAAATTACAGTTATGAAGTAGCAATAAAATGATTTTATGGCTGGGCATCACCACAACATGAGGGTGGCAAAATTTGGCAGGTTAAGAACCAGTGCTATAAGGTGTCCTTTGACTCCCACAAGCAAGCCTGTAACATGTGTACACACATATAAATTAATAGATAAATATAAATTAAAAATACTAATAGGAAGGTAAGGAAATAGATGAGTTAGTGGGATGCTTGCTTAGTATGCACGAAGAGCTGAGCTCAATCCCCAGGACTGCAAAATAAGTAAGTAAGTAAGTAAGTAAATAGATCTAGGTGTGGTTACACTCCTAACCCTAGCACTTGGGAGGCGGAGGCAGAATGATCTCTGAGAGTTCCAGGCTGGCCTGAATGGCGCAGTAAGGCCTTGTCTCAGTAAATAAATAGTAAGTAACCCACTGGGATGTATGCATGGTGGCACATGGCTGTTCTAGTACTTGAAAAGTAGAGGCAAAAAGACCAAGGAGTTCAGGAGCATCCTGGGCTCTGCAGGGAGTTCAAGGCCAGCTTGATCTGAAGAAAATATAAACAAACAGAATAACAGAATAGCCTGAAATAAGTGTGCACGATTTCACCAACTGTGATAAATAACATTGTTCATGTTCTCCACTGTCTCTGGGCTTTAAGCGAGAGCAGGAGGAATTACAGGCAAAGAAAATTGTAAAGTTTTAAGAGGAAAGCTGGGGGTGGGGAAGAAGAAAGCTGGGGGTCAACTGATAAAGTGCTTGCCTGGCATGCACCAGGCCCCGGGTTTGATGTGCAGCACTAGAGAAACTGTGCACAGCAGTGTGTGCCTGAAACCCCAGCCCTCAGAGGGTAGGAGAATCAGGGTTCAAGATCATCCTTGGCTACATAACTTGAACTTGAGAGCTGGGATTTCAGGCTTGGCAGGATAAGCCTCTATCAACAGGTGGCTCGTAGTTACTTATAAGCAGCCTGTGGATCTTGGGACACACCAGTGTAAACAGTTCAGGATGGACTCTTGTCATGGCCCAAACAAAGGACAGACACTGTTCCTCTCCTGGGCCACACATGTCTTTATTCAACAGAAAATAGAAGCTGGGTATGGTGTCTCGGGCCTGGATTCCTGCACTTTGGAGGACAATATAAGAATATTGACATGAAGCCAGGTGCAGTGGCTTGTGACCATAATCCCAGCACCCAGGGAAGCAGAGGCAGGTAGATCTCTGTGAGTTCAAAGCCAGTCTGGTCTACAAAGCAAGTCCAGCACAGCCAAGGCTACACAGAGAAATCCTATCTCAAAAAAGCAAACCAACCAAACGAACAAAAGAATACTGGCATGAGTTGAAGGCAAGCTTGGACTACATAATGAAAAATGAAATCCTGTCTCAAAACGAAGGAGAAGGAGGAGGAGGAAAAGGAAGAGGAGGTGGAGAAGAGGAAGACGAAGCAGCCCCTGCCAGGCCAAGCATGGTGGTCACACCTCTAATCCCAGTTTGGGAGACAAAGACACATACATCTGTGTAGCCTCGTCTGAACAGCAAGTTTTAGGCCAGCCAGGACTACATACGGAGACCCTATCTCAAATGGGTTACAACAAACCCAGTTGTAGTCTCAACTAACAGATAAAAAACCTTATATTAATTCTGAAATAGCAAGTTACATAAACATTAAGCTCTCTTCCCACAGCCCTTGGCAATCACCATTCTACTTTATTTTAATTTAAATGTTTTTGAGACAAGATCTCATCTTATAGTTCTTGCTAGTCTGGAATTCACTATGTTGGCCAGGCTGGCCCTGAACTCACACAGATTAAAGACTGTGCCACCACAGCTGCCTGTATATGTGTGAAAGAGAGAGAGAGAAATCGAGAAAGAGAGACCCTGCTATTAAAGTCGAATTCTGGCATTTCTAGATAGCCTCTAAGCTCTGAATAAGTTGATGCCCCCGCCTGATTCTCAGCTGGGTTCCCCCTTCACCTGATCTGGGGAACATCACATTGCCCTCAGGGAGATTACAAGCCCAACATCCCCCCACCCCACCCCCAATAAGAAACCCATTCAGCAAGCACCTGGGGATTTCTGGGAACAACCACCCTATGCAATGAGAAGTATTGGTGTCTTGGCTTTCAACCAAGGCCCTTTAACTGTACTTGGAGTTCTTCCCCCACCCATAGGATAATTAAGTACTACTTTCCCCTCTTATGATAGGACTGTGTTTCTGTATATAAATTAGGGACTCCTGGTGCCCCTAGCCCCATCGAATCAAACACATTCACCCTCAAAACCCCTCCCACTGCCCAAGGTTTATAAGTCCCTGTTTTACACAAAATAAAAGATCCCGACCACCAGCTGAGACCCATCATTTATTCTGGGGAAGGACAGACTCCGCTTGTTCCTGAATAATTCATCGATGGAGCCCAGGGCTGGCTGTCCAGGCAGCTACTCGGTGCTGGCTGCCGCACCGAGTAGCTGCACCTCGGCCATTCACTAACACTGGTGTGTCAGCATGGGTCACTGCAGCCAGCTTTCTACGACCGCTCAGACCACTGCAGTGCCTGTCTGTGGGAGCCATCGGCCGCCGGCTGTCCTGAAGCAACCGTTCTGTCCACCCCCTCTGTCTCTCTCTGTTTTGGACCTCTGAGTGAGCTCACTAAGTAGCCACCAAGTGGCCTTCCTTGTCCTCTGGCTTGTGTTTCAGAGCCCTGAGCTCCTTTGACCCTGAGGCTCCATCCTTTTCTGAAGGGCAGTAGCAGCAGAACACGGAATGACAGCTACATCTCAGGATAGCACAGGACCTGCCAGACGTGGAAAGTGTGTGTGTGTGTGTGTGTGTGTGTTTTGAGACAGGGTTTAGCTGTGTAACATAAGCAGGCATCAAACAAAAAGTCTCCTGGTCTCAGCATCCAGAGTACAGGATTACAGGAACAAGTCACCAAGTCTGCCTTGGTTGCCTCTGTTTGCTTGTGTGTGTGTGTGTGTGTTTGTTTGTTTGTTTGTTTTTGAGATAGGATTTCTTTCCCCAATGTAGCAGAGAATAATGAATTTCTGATCCTCCTGTCTGTACCTCCCGGTGCTAGGCTTAGAGGCATGGGAGGGCACACACAGTGTAGCGGTCAGAAGGATTAAACCCAGAGCCATGGCCATGCCAGGCAAGCTATGTCTCCCACTCCAGTTTTCACTGTTTTTAAGGCTGAAGCAAATTCCACACATGCACGTCATATTTGTATGTGCATACTACTTTTTTTTCTTTTTTTTCATATTTGAGACAAGATCTCGTGGAGTTTAGGTTAACTTATGAGCTCTATATGTAGCTGAGGTTGGCCTTGAACTACAGCTCCTCCTGCCACCATCTCCCAGGTGCTGGGAGTATAGGATCTGCTACTATACTTGGCTGTATGGCGCATTTTCATTATCTATTCACCTCCTCCACACCCTGGGCCTTGTACATGGCAGGCAAATACTCCAGTACCCAATTAAGCCTCCAGACTTCCACTCATGTATTTGTATGTTGTTTTCACCTTTTGGCTACTATCAATAAACTCTGCTTTGAATGTAATGTAGGTTATTCTTATTTTGAGTTCTTAGAGTATATATTTCATTTGATCTTGGTCAAATAGCCCAAAAGCAATCTTTGAGTATAAACTCTAGTCATTTTGAAGAAGGAGAACAGATTAGGGTAAAGGGGAAAGATGAATACCACTACAAAGACATGGAGAGACTCTAGACTCTAGCCGTGGTGCTGCTGGACAACAGAGAGAAGAAATAAATGGAAAGACACAAGGCCACAAAGAGAGAGCCCGGAAAGCAAAGGTGAGGGAAGACAGTAAGAGAGCTAGCTACCGCTTGCATTTTTTTGTTTTGGGTCTTTTTTTTTTGGGGGGGGGTAGTGGTTTGGTTTTTGTTTGTTTGTGGGTTTTGTTGTTTGTGAGACAGGGCCTCCTCACCATGGAGCTCTGGATGTCCTGGAATTCACTATATAGACCAGGCTGGCCTTAAACTCACAGAGATTGGCTTGTCTGTACTTCTACAATGCTGGGACTAAAAGTATGTGTGCTACCATACCTGGCTTGCTTGTGGCCCTTTTTGAGACAGGATCCCCCTATGTAGCCCTAGCTAGTTTAGAACACACAATGTAGCTTAGTGGTATAGTGCATTAAATCAGTACTTCATTGTAATTTAAACAACTACTCAAAAGCATCTTTTAAGGCATAGCTTGCTTTTCAGCACTTATGACTGAACCCAGGGATTAATAAATGCTAGCAAGCACTGTGTCGCTGAGTTTATGTCCCTAGTCTTTTCAAAAAAATGTTTTTAGGGCAAAGACTTGGGCCCTAATGGAACTGACCACTAGAATAGGGACATAGGTCTTAGTGATCTTGTTCTTTTGTTTAGCCAAATGAGCCTTCCTCACTCTGCAGGTGTTCAATAAATGGTAATGGATGATCTATTGACTAATTTCTTCTGGTCAATGTATTGTGAGACTTCACAAAATCTCTTATCCAGAATAGTTTTCTTTAATGCGTTGTTTATTTGGTTGAATTCTTCTCAGAATCCACTAAGCCAGGGCACAAATCCTGTTATGAGATTGTGCACTCTCCAGCTGCTTTCTCTGTAACGCAGGACGAATTCCCTTTACTTGTGGAGAAAATGGTTCCAGGAAAGCCCTGTACCTACCCTGATACCAAGGACAGCCCAACCCAGTTTCTATTCAGTCATATTTGTAATTCATTTCAGTCTTAATCCTGTGAGAACCCAGTTTCATTCTAGAGAAACAAATGGAAAGGTGTGTGCACCAGCTCGCCTGCCTGCACATGCATGTCTGTGTGTGTGTGTGTCTGTGTGTGTAATTTTGAAACAGGGTCTGCTGTGTAACCTAGGCAGTCCTCAAAACTTGTGTTTGCAACAATAGTGTATTTGGGTATTTTTCACTGTATTAGTGAATACTACAAATGGACAAATTAGTGCCATAAAAGGACTCATGGGTAAGGTCTCCCTGTGTTCTTCATGTTGTTGAACTTTTCTAGGATTCCCATTTAACATTTGTCTATGTGGCAAGTGTGCCACATTCATGATTATGGAGGTCAACGGTTAGTTTGTGGGAATCCATTCTCTCTTTTCATCATATGGATTCTAGGGATTGAACTCAGACCACCAGTCTTGGCACCTTTACCAGCTGAACCATTTTACCAATCCCCCCTATGCCCAACTTCTTTTTCTTTTGTTTTTAAACATGGTCTCAGTATGTACCCATTGCTAGCCTGGAACTTGCAGACCAGAATGGCCTCTAACTGACAAACATCCTCCTCTGTCTCTGCCTCCTGAATGCTGGAATTAAAGGCATGTGTCACCATGCTTGTCCCATACCCTTTTTTAAAGACAACTTCTCATTAGCTCAGGCTGACCTCCACCTCACTACATAGCAGACACTGGTCTTGAAGTCCTGATCCTTCTGCCTGTGCCTTAGATATGCTGGGGCTGCTGGGGTTACAGGCATGTACCACCACACCTGACATCCAACAGGGAAATCTTAATGTGGCTCGTGCTATGCTCCCAAATTCCCATGTTGAAACTCAGTCCCCAGTGTGGTGATATTAAGGGAATGGAGTGACTGGGAAGCAGTAAGGTCTTGAGACCAGTCCTTATCAATAATAGTCTTTCATGAAAGAGGCACCAGCCAGGCATGGTGGCTCATGCAATCCCAGTACCCAAGAAGAAGAGGCTGGTGGATTTCTATAGGTTTAAGGGCAACCCGGTCTACATAGAAAGTTCCAGGCCTGCCAAGGCTTTGTAGGAAGGCCTTTTCTCAAAACAACAACAAACAAACAAACAGCCTTTTCTCAAAACAAAAACAGAAACAAACGAGAAAAGAAAAATGATGCAGCAATCCTTGGCTAGTCTATGCAGACTGTTACATTCAATCATCGTAGCACGAAAGGGAAAATATAGTCACAGAAGCTGCCCTTTCCACTTGGACCACATGAAAATACAAGATGGTGACATCAGGAACGAGCAATGAGCCCTTTCCAGACATTGACATCTTCATCTGGATTTTCACACCAAGACTAAGATAGACTCTATATCATGTAATAAATATTAAATAAATGTTAATTTCCTCAGATATGAAGGTTGTTTTGTTTGTTTCTGCTGTAGTTTTTGAATCAGAATGTCATGCTATAACCTGGGTTAACTTAGAACTTAACCAATAGCCTAAACTGGCTTCCAACTCAAGGCAATCCTCTTGACTCAGCTTTCTAAATGTTGGAATTTACCGGCACCATATTGAGCAGTATTATGACTTAGAAGACAATGAGAGGAGGTCTTGCTTTATAGCCCAGGCTATCCTCAAGCTTAAGCTCACAAACCTGCCTGACCCTAGTGCTAGATGGCATATGTGTGCACTGTAATAACAGGCAGAAAACCCTTCTATGGAGATGCAGAACAATGTGATGCTGTTAAATAACATCCACAGGAAGTCAGACCTTGAGTTGTAGTTCAGTTTGAACCACAGTGCTGAAGTCTGGATAAAGAGCCACTTGCCCACTCCTCTGGGGGAAACCAGTGATGTCTTGATGAGCCCATAAATTACTATTGATGGATGCTATTATTTTGATCAGCAGGGACTAGGGCATCCCAATAGCCCATGTACTTGATTGGATGAAGGACTTTATGTAATCCATTTGCTGACAAATTGTAATAATGCAAATGCTTTTTAAAACTCCCTTTGCACATCCTAGATGGGCTCTGTCAGGGAGTACATTAGAGGAACAAATGTCCTAAAATATTCTGTTGCTTTTAAACCCTAATTGACCTCTGGAGAAAAGGCCATGAGAGAAGGACTCAGCTCTCATGCAGTTTCCTTTGCCTCTAAGAATCTGGTGTCTAATGAGTACTGTTTCAAAAAATGGCAGGAATTCTTACACAGTTGGAATTGTAGTCTGTGACTGTGCTCTGGGGATGGCAACCAGATTACAATATTCTAAATCCAAGAATATAGCAAGAAATGCCTCCCAAATGTGTGTTTCTATTGCCTTCTCTCTAAACTTTCATCAGCAACTCTGCTATTTCAAAGTCACAAAATGTAAGTCAAGCACAGTGTTGTTACCTGTAGTCCCAGATACTCTGGGGACTAACAGGGGTGGATCCCTCAGACCAAGAATTTAAGGCATCTGGATAACACGGTGAAACGCCTTCATTTGGGTGAGGGGTGGTTACAGGCTGTAACTTCTCACTTCCTGACAGATGCTGCAAAACATGGTATTCAAGGTACATTATGGAGGCCAGCCTAGATTCCCTTTGAACTCTTGTTATAGGGTTTTATTGTTGTGAAGACACACCATGACCACCACAACTTTTATAAAGGAAAACATTTTATTGGGTCTGGCTTACAGTTTCAGAGGTTTAGTGCATTTTCATCATGGTAGAAAACATGGAAGCATGTAGGCAGACATGATGCTGGAGAAGGAGCTCAGAGTTGTTCATCTGGATCTGAAGGCAGCAGGAGACTGTGACTCACTGGTCAGACTTGAGGTTATAAGGCAAAGCCCACCCCTAGTGACATACTTCCTCCAACAAAGCCACACCTCCTAGGAGTGCCATTCCCTACGGCTCAAGCAATCACACTCAAGAGTCTATGGGAGCCATTTCTATTGAAACCACCACAAAAACAATGCCAGAAAAAAAAAAAAAAGGTGATTATAGATATTGTTGCTTAGAACAGGGCTTTGGTTGATAGACCTGTACCCATTTAAGGAGATATGTCACACTTTTTAAATGCATGCAGCTCAGTGATTTGATCCTTGTGTTCAATACAAGGGCCTGCCAGAAGTATATATAAAAAGCCTTCAAGGGGCTGGAGAGATGGCTCAGTGGTTAAGAGCACTGTCTGCTCTTCCAAAGGTCATGAGTTCAATTCCCAGCAACCACGTGGTGGCTCACAACCATGTATAATGTGAACTGATTCCCTCTTCTGGCAGGTGTAAATGCAGATAGAACACTCATATACATAAAATAAAAATAAATCTAAAAAAAAAAAAAAAGCCTTCAGGAAGATGGTATCAATGCAAATGGATAGTCCCAAATGGACCAAGGAGACTGAGGATGGATTTGGATCATTTCAAAGTCACAAAAGCAGAGAAAATGAGGAACTAAAGAATAAAGAACAAAATTAAAACAAAGCAAAACCAAAAGCACTTCAAAGAGTAGCTCTTCGGAAGGTCTCCCCCCCTACAGTAGTACATTACTTCTTGCTAAGGCTGCCATTGTATACACCTGGCTACTGCCGCTGAGCAGAAGGCTACAGATCAGAAGGGCAGCAGGTCTCCTCCAGAGGCTCAGGAGCATCGGAAGAATCCATCCCAGAAAGCATCTTCTCCTAGGCACCTGGGAAAAATAATCACCAGAGGCTTTAAAAAAACAAATGAAGATTCTTTTTGACATGTTGGCACACACCCACACATACATTCATACACACACACTCCACCTACACATTTGATGTGTGTTTAGATAGATACAAAAATAACTTTTCTTTTTGGCTGAGACAGTAGGATTACTGTGAGTGCAAGGCGAGCCTGAGCTACATGATGAATTCCAAGCCAGTGTGAGCTACAGAAACCTTGACTCAAAAACAAAACAAACAAACAAGAAACAAAACAAAACAAAACAAACAAAAACAAAAATCAACAACACTACTGCAGAGGTGACTGAGCAGTGATACCCTCACCCAACACATTAAGGGTACTGGGGTCCATCCCCATTGGAAGGAAAACAATAAAAGAAAGCTCAAAAAAGACCTACTTGAGTGGACAAGTAAGGAAATGTCTAATGAGATCCCTTATTCCAGAAAACACTGAAATTATATAGGACAGACCATCCTCTGCTTTGGCTGAATTGTGTTCTCTGGAGTATCTTCTTAGCAAGAGGAAAAGTCTTAATTTAAGCCATTACCAAATTACCAATGACATTTTTTGGTTTTTTTTTTTTTTTCAGGTAAGGTTTCATTGGCTAGCCTGTAACATAGTATGTAGGCCAGGCTAGCCTCAAACTCATAGAGATCTGTTTGCCTCTATAAGAAATTGAGGAGTTAGGCCCTGAGGCTCACGCCTGTGATCCCAACACTCTGGGAGGCAGAGGCAGGTGGATCACTGTGAGTTCAAGGCCAGCCTGGTCTATTAAGTTAGTCCAGGACATCCAGGGCTACAGAGAGAAACAAACAAACAAACAAAAGTAAAAAGAAAAGAAAAGAAAAGAAAGAACAACAACAACAACAACAACAAAAGAAATAGAGAGCTGGAACCACCTTTTTTTGTTTTTTTTGACATTAGTATTCTATTTAAAATTATTTTGGTCCAGTATGATACACACCTTTAATCTCAATACTCTGAAGCTCCCCCCACTCTCTCTGCCTCTGATTCTATTGTGTGTGCATGTATGTAAATGCAGGTGTGTGCCATAGTAAAAGCTTGAAGGTCAGAAAACAATCTTGAGTGCCAGTCTTTGCTTTCTGACCAGTTGAGGAAGCCAGGCTAGCTGGCCCACCAGCATTTTCTCAGGACTCCTCTGTCTTTGACCCAGCTCCCCATAGGAGTACTGGGAATTCCAGAAGTGCATGTTACATATCTGGCTTTTACACGGGGTTCTAGGGAATCAAACTCAAGTCCTCACATTCATGTGACAAAACAGTTTTGCCCAGTGAGCCATCTCATCAACTTCTCAGAGCAAGACTTTTAATGTTGAGCAACTAGAGAATAGCGTAAAGAGGACGAGCTCCGCTTTGTCTGTCTCTCTGTGCTTTCATCAAAGCCTTAAACACAGGCTTTGATTTTGGTCATTGTTAGCTTTGAAGGGAGATATTTCATCTTTGCCTACTCACAGGCACGTTAGGCATTGTCTGAATTGTCTGTCTTAGCCTTCTGGTCTTTCTACTGTACCCTTTCATCTGGATGGCTTGCTTGCTTTGGTTAAGGTCATAGAGACCTTTTAAATAAATTTATGCAAAACAAATGTACAAATGTGTAAATAAACAAATAGATGCAGAGTCAGCTTGTGTGGGAGACACAGGACATGTGTTAAGCAAAAATCTTTTTATTTTTTCAGGGATAGGGTTTTTCTATGTAGCTTTAGCTGCCCTGGAATTTACTCTGTAGACGAGGCTGGCCACAAACCAGAGATCCACCTGCTTTTGCCACCCAAGTGCTGGGATTAAAAGTGTGCTCCACCACTGCCTAGCCCAAAACCTTTCTTTCTAAAAATGTCAAATTGCTTGCCTGGTAGCAGCAGGCTGGCCTGAAGCCCACACTAAGCATGTCAGCATAAAACAGATAAGATTTTATCACATTGTGAAAATTAATGCACACATTTCTACAATCCAATATATATATATATATATATATATATATATATATATATATATATATGTCCAGTCCCAGCAACTGGGAAGCCTGGGAAGCCAAGCAGGACTGCTTCAAGTTCAAGGTCATCCACATCCACATGACATATATACAAACACACATAATTAGATAAAATAAGCCTTTAAAATACACCAAATAAACTGGTATGGTGGCTATGTTGTAGTCTCATCACTTAGGAGGTAGAGGCATATAGAGGGAGAGGCAGGGAAGATGCTGAGGTAGAACTCATGGCTTCAGGCATGCTAAGCACATAAATGCTCTACCACTGAGCTAGATTCTCAGTTTCACTGTTAGTTTTTTCAGCTCCATATCCAAGAACACAGAAAAAGGGAGGTTAAATGGGCTAAGGAAGAGCACAAGAGTGCCAATGGAATTTGTCTGGGTGGATAAGTCTCTCACTGTTCCCTTGTAAAGCTTCTGGAACATGACCAATACCGATATGACCTTTCAATTCATGGCCACTCATGAATATGAAACCAGGAGACTAGTAACACTGACGGAGTCTACATACTTACTGTGAGTGAACATACAGAAAAAGAAAGCCATAAATCATTTTATAACATTACAAAGTCTAATGAGGGGATATGATTAGAGTTTGTCCTCATTTCAGGGATAGTACCTTCAAGAATGAGGGCAGCAGCTCTTAGAAGAAAACTTAACAGTGAAGTTAATCTTAGAAAGCCAGATATGGTGTCTGGGGTGTGGCTGAATCCTTAAGGTGATTGTTCAGCATGTGCTAAATTCCAGATTCCATCACACAGGCCCTCAATCCCAGCCCTTGGGATACCAGGGCAGGAGGATTAGGAGTTCAAGGCTAGCCTGGGCTACAAGAGCCTATATCAAAAAAGCAAAATAGCTATCACTGTGGCCTTACTACACTGTGATTTCTAGGCTCAAACATACTGTTTTCTCTAATTTTAGCTGCATTTAAAAATCTCCTTCCCTTATTTTTAATTTCTGATTGCATTTCAATAGCAATCAGTTATTTTAAAACATGGATAAAATTTTAATTACTTGAAATTAAACCAGAATTTCAATAAATTTTTGACATTCAGACTGTGTGCTTATTTTACATACTTGTACTGTCAGCTTTTTGTTGTTTGTTTTTCTGAGACAGGGTTTCTCTGTGTACAGACCCCTGGCTGTCCTGGACTCCCTTTGTAGACCAGGCTGGCCTTGAACTCACAGAGATCCTCTTGCCCCTGTCTCCCAGAGTTCTGGGCCTGGTGGTGCACACTTGTGAACCCAGTACTTGGGAGGCAGAGGCAGGTGGATTTCTGTGAGTTCGAAGCCAGCCTGGACTACAAAGGGAGTCCAGGAAAACTACACAGAGAAACCTTGTCTTGAAAAACAAAAGACCAAAACAAACCAAAAAGTTAATTCAAGTTAGTCTATCAATCATAATTATCTAGCCAGGAGACCACCCCTCAGAAAAGCTTATTTACCTGAAGGAAGACTTCCTGTTCTTTTTAAAAATGGAAATAATTATCCTGAGTGAGATAAAGTACTTATACCTTCCGGGAGTCTGACCTTTCAGGTAATTGCTTGCAGATCCTCAATGTTAAGCCTGCACATTTCTCTGAGTTTTGACTCAAAAGCTGAACTCTTCCATTTCTCCTTTCTCTTCCTTCCTTCTTTTTTCTTTTCTTTTCTTTTTCTTTTTTACTGTCATTCCAATTCCTAAGCATGCTTGCTCTGACACTCTTTCTCTGGAAGACACCCTTCACATGCTTACCAATCTCTGATAAGCATGATTGCTGAGCTTTCTGTTTCCTGGTACCTGGAATCAAAACACAAGGCTATCTTCTTCTTCTCCACCTCCCTCTTTCCTATAGCTGCTGAGATGTGCAATGCTCCTGCCTTGTTATTTTTCCTCCCACGCTGTAGTAAAACAGACCCTGAGCCCCCTTCTCAGTCAGTTTTTAAACCCTTTTATTAATACAACCCCAGTTCCCCAGTAATAAGATTATCACCAGGATCTCAGCTGGGCTTGTCCTTGTTTTCCAGGTCCCTGTATTCTCCGTCAAATGAATGGAAGAGCCACAGAACCCAGTGCAGAAGATGGCTTGTTAGAGTAAAGTGGGGATGCTAGGGATGAGAATGGGTCAATGGGACCACCTGTAAGAGAACACTCCCACACCATGAGACACTACTGTGCTGACCTACACATTACTGCTTCTTAGAGTTTCTGAATCAGAGAGCTTTCTTCAGAATGGTTTCCTCAACAGATGATGGGCTGATTTATTTGGATCAACTTAAAAAAAATCATTATATGTATGAGTACCTCTATGTGCGTATGTGCACCATATGGGTTATATGTGTTCCTGGTGTCCTTGGGGTCATGACAGCTGTGAGTCACCTGTCCTGGGTGCTAGGACAGTCTTTCAAATGCTGCAGGTGCTCTTAATCTTACAGCCACCCTTTCCAGTCCCCACCTCATTTGTAAAAGGTGCATTTGTTCTGTGTTTGAGTTTTTATCCTTAATGTACATATGTGTACCGCATGCCCATGGAGTTCAGAAAAGTGTTAGATTTATTATTTTTATTTGCATGTTTGCCCTGGTTTAAGTGCCCTATCCATATGGAAGCACCTGGAAGGCCAGAGGATGTGGGATTCCCTGTAACTGAAATTACAAGCAGTTGTGAGCCACCTGATATGAGCACTGGAAACCAAACCCAGGTCTGCAGCAAGAGTACTATCTGGGGCTGGAGAGATGGCTCAGAGGTTAAGAACACTCACTGTTCTTCCGAAGGTCCTGAGTTTAATTCCCAGCAACCACATGGTGGCTCACAACCATCTATAGTAAGATCTAGTGGGCAGGCAGGATGTTGTATAAATAATAAATAAATCTTTAAAAAAAAAAAGTACTGTCTGAGTTACTTTTTACTTGCTGTGCTAAAACACCATGACCAAGGCTACTTACAAAAGAAAGGGTTTAGGAGCTGGGCGGTAGTGGCACAAGCCTTTAATTCTAGCACTTGGGAGGCAGAGGCAGGTGATCTCTGTGAGTCTGAAGCCAACCTAGTCTACAAAGGGAGTCCAGGACAGCCAAGGCTACACAGGAAACCCTGTCTCAAAAAAACACAGAGGAAGCGGGGAGGAAGAAGCAATAACTCTATAAAGATAGCCAAGCTTTTACCAAGAGGAAATGGCCATCCCTTAGTTGGCCCCTGTAAAACCCTTCTACCACAACCCTCCTCCCTTTCATATGGTATTTAAGTATTTTATTTTATGTTTTAACACAGTCTCACTGTGTATCCCTGGCTGACCTGGAACTTGCTTTGTAGTCCAGGTTGGCCAACTATAACTCACAGAGATCCATCTGCCTCTGACTCAAGAACTGAGAGTAGCCACCATGTGCCCATGGGTGTTTTAACCTTCAGAAGGACCAATTATGCTGCCTTCTTTCTATTTTACACGATATTTCAAATTCTAAGAGAAACAGTTGTGATACTTTCCCCTTTCTTAAAATCAGAATGTTTCCGGGGACAGGAGTGGGAGGGAGAGCAGCTGATTATGAAGGAGGGTTCCATCCTTGATGACCTTCAAGCCTGCTAATTGCCAACTAGGCCCCAAACAGAATTAGGGTATGTCTGTCGGCGTCTTCACATTTTTCTATATTTTCCAAATATTCCACAAGGGACCATCTTAACAAGGAAGGATTAAAATTAGAAAAACTAATTAGGAAAAGAAAATACATTGCTGATGGAACTAGGAATTCTACAAAGTCCAGGGACATGTGTCAATCCAAGTGAAGCATGTGAGAAAAGAGGTGCCATTTCCCACTTAGGAAGTATATGATGCTGAGGTAATATATCTACTGAGGCAAAGTTGTCTTGATCAAATAAAAGGTGGCAGCGGGAACCTTCTGGCAGAGATGGAGTTGAGCTAGCACAGGAAGAGATGAGAACCAGAAAGACAGTATAGCAGTTAAGAGCCTGTGCTGCTCTTGTAGAGGACCTGAATTAAATTTCCAGCATATGCCAGGTCACTCATAACCTCTGATAATTACAGCTCCAGGGAGATCTGACATCTCTGACCAGTACTCACATGTATTACATACACCCTCCCCCTAACCACACACAGACATACACACACAGACAGATATGCACACATACAGAGACATACACGCACAGACACAGGCAGACTCGAAAATAAATAAATCTGAACAAACAAACCAAAAAACCCAATAGATCACCAGTAAAACCACTTTTTGGCTCAAGCCATCACTCACCAGATAAAATAAAGATGTTTCGTTTGGTTTTTTGAAACAAAGTTTCTCTGTGTAGTCCTGGCTATCCTGGAACTCACTCTGTAGACAAGGGTGACCTTGAACTCAGAGAGTAACTTGCCTCTGACTCTGCTGGGATTGAAGGTGTGTAACCCCCACACCCAGTGACCAGAAAGATTTTAGAGTTAAGGCTAGCCTGGGGTACATAGTGAGGCTGTCTTAAAACAAGCAAACTGAACAGTTCTAATTGGATGACTCTCATAGATTGCCCTAGAAAAATCTCTGGAGAGAAAAAATGATGTGGATGGGTGGTATCTAATGTTTGTTCTCCCCTTTATTCTCAAGCATACTCCCAAAATGAACCATGGCCTCCAGGAGATGAATAATAAATCCTGTTGTCTTGATGCCCAGGCAGGACAATTCCTAGCTGGAATCTACAACTTGGCCTGGTTTTTATTTGTTTGTTTTTCCAGACAGGGTCTCTCTGTCTGTCTGTCTGTCCTGGAACTCAAGACCAGGTGGTCCTTGAACTCAGAGACATTTGCTTGCCTCTGCCCCCCAAGAACTTGGATTAAAAATATGGATCACTACTACCTGGCTAATTTTTTTTTCTTTTTTATAAAAGTAGGAGTATCTTATAATCCTAGTACTTGGAATCATCACTAGCTATTTAATGAATTCAGATCAGTATGGTCTATGTGAGGCTCTGTCTGCAATAAAACAATAGGAAACAAAGTAGGAGGGGTTCATTGTGCCCATATGGTAGCAGAAGGTGTGAGGAGAAGGCATGAGGGAAAGAGGGGGGCTCTTGACTGGCATACCACTGGTAAGTCCAGGTGAAGATGAAGTCATTCTAGAGCCCCTGAGTTTGGGGCAGAATCTGAAGAACATAGTTTATGAGGACGATTCCAGGAAATAGGAGGGATCAAGAAAGGAAGCTGGGGTTTAGGGAAGTAGCTCAGTTGCTTGAAAGCTTGTGGGACATTTTAAAAGCCCTGGGTTTAATGCCCAACATTGTAGGAACCAGTCATGGTGGCACATAGCTGTAATCTTAGTGCTCTAAAGGCAGGGGTCTCTAGTTCAAGTTCACTCAGCTATTAATATATCTCAGGTTCAAGGCCTGCCTGGAATACATGAAATCTTGTTTTAAAAAAAAAAGTCTATGAGGAGGCCAGGAAGAACTATGCATGCCTATAATCTTACCACTACAGAAACTAAGGAAGGAGGACTAGCTGGAATTTAGGGCCAGCCTGGACTACAGGAGACCTTGTCTGAAAAGGGGAAGGAAGAAAAGAAGGTAGAAAGAAAGGAAAGAGGGAAGGATACATCAGTGGGTGAGCTGGCAGCATAAGAGAAGCCTGAGGGACTTCGTGTCTGGAGGCCTGCAGAGAAACCGGAAGCAAGTCTACAGCACAGTGCTCCTGAAGGCCGCAGGAACAGCTGCTGGCCCTTCACTTCCAGCTCCCTGCTGTCTGCAGCTTGGGAGGAATCCCCAGCCCGGGAGCAGTATTTCCTTTCCAAGTGTGCACAGGAGCGGGTGTGCACAGGAGCAGGTGTGCACAGGAGGTAGCCTAGTATGTAGAAACTGACCCGAAGCTCACTTGGGGCTGCACACCTCAAGCACTATGGAAATCAAACCCAGGATGATAGGACCTGAAGTGTAAGCTACCAAGGGTTACAGTGAGGCTCAAGGGATGTGTGTGTGTGTTATTTTTATATATACATACCTGTCCGGCCGCTTTTTGGAGAATAGATTTGAGGACAGCAGGACAGGAGAGAGTAGTGAAATGAAATCATAAAATGGCCCTGGTCAGGTGATGAAGTTAATGAAACCTGGCTTCCCAACAAGATAGAGTGGCTGTAGATGTCCTTCATGGCTGGCATCCAGGAAGCCCTGGGCTGGATCCCCAGCCTCGCTTAAAACCAGGCACAGTGTTTTCATATAATCTTATCTCTTGGGAGGTGAAGGCAGGAGAAATACAGGCTAGCGTAGACTGCGTGAGACCCTGTCTCAAGAAACAGACAATCAAGAGGGGGGAAAATCTGTTTATTGCCTTCTATGACAGAGCAGATTAACTAGACATCATTTTAGCAGCAGCTGAGGATAGGAACACAGATCTATAAGCTCAGCCCTTGAGAGACGGAAGCAGGGAGATCGAGGCCCCCAGCTACTATGGAACATGAGGCTAGCTCTTTCTACATAACAAGTAGTTGACCCTGTCTCAAAAACTGAGGATGGGAGGTAGGGAGTGGTAAAAGAAAGGAAAAAAAATAATCAACTTCTCAGTGATTGGAGGCCAGTGACTTATATAAAAGAGAAAAAGGAATGAGGGGTTTGTGGGGCATTAAAGGGGAGGGTATTCGTGTCTTTTCTGGGGACTGAGTGGAGAAGTTTGGCGAAGTTATGTTTGGTCCTTTGAGGTCATCACCATGGCACTACAGTCCTGAGCTGATATGGTGATGGGGGTGACAAGTAATATGCAGGTGGTGTGCAGTGAACTTGGCCCCTGGCTGTCAGACAGTTATCCTAGATCCAATCAGTTTCTGCTCAGCCCTGCTGAAAAGGAATTTGTAGCCGAAGCCGCTGGGCATCTGAGAAGATAAGCAAGACTGAGGTCTTCTGGCCAAAGGCATCCAGCCCTGAAGATAAAAAAAGATTAGAGCCTGGAGTCTGGTTGAAATTCAGCTAAGTCACCCAAGCTGGGAGGACCAGGGTTTGGGCAACCCAAAGCCAGTACTACCAGGATGAATGAGACTTTGCGGAATCAGGTTGTTCTGGTGCCTCTGCTATCTTTACAGGAAGGCCTCTTGTCTTCATGTCATTGCTTCTTGGCCACAAGATAGTGGTTGTACTTTTTTGTTTGTTTGTTTAAGATTTATTTATTTTATGTGCATTGGTGTTTCGCCTGTATGTTTGTCTGTGTGAGAAAACCAGATCCTCTAGAACTGGAGTTACAAATAGTTGTGAGCTGTCATGTGGGTACTGGGAATTGAACCCGGGTCCTCTAGAAGGTTCAGCTGGGGTGCTCTTAACCAATGAGGCATCTCTCCAGTGCCCCCCTCCCCCACATCACTTTTTTTTAAAGGGCAAGCAAGGTTTTGTTAAGAAGTAGAGTAAGCCTTGTGGTGGTGTCAAATACCTTTAATCCCAGCATGGGGAGGCAGATCTCTGAGTTCTTGGCCAGCCTGGTGTACAGAGTAAGTTCCAGGACAGCCTGGGCTACACAGAGAAACCTTGCCTCAAAAATCAAACAAACAAACAAAATAAATACTACCGTCAGCCAGGTTTGGTTTCCAGGTCTTTAATCCGTGTCTTTAATCAAAGTCTGTTATAGTTCTGTGAGTTCTGGGCTAACCTGGTCTATATAGTAAGCCCTGGCCAGCCAGCACTACTAAATACTAAGATCCTGTCTCAAAGCTAAAACAAAACAAGAACACACATCTGTAGGATGGAGGAACCTGGTGAGCAGACAGAAAAATGAGAGGAAAAAAATGAAATGTCCCAAATGCCACAGAAGAAACTTCAGAAAAGGAGACAGGGTCAACAGGGTTTAGAATTCCCAGATAAGAGAGCTGATTCAGACCTAAACTTGGGAGTTGAGGCAGGAGGACCAAGACAATGACAAGAGTAGTTCCTGTGGCAAAGGTGGGCAAAGACGACTAAGTAGAGACTGGGATGGAGACCACTGTAGAGTGTTTGTCTAGCATCTGTCAAGGCCCAGGATGGCAGACAGGGAGTGAAATAAGCCCAAGAAAGACGACATGAAGAAATAGTTACTAATTTTCTCATAAATTTCATCTTAAATAGGTAACTGGGACATTAGAATGAAAAGAAAAAGGTGCAGGATGTTCTAGACTAGAACTACGAAGGATATGTTAGAATGAATTTCCTATAGAGATTAGGTTTGCCTTGAACTCACAGGGATCCATCTGCCTCTGCCTCCCAAATGCTGGGGTCAAGGGTGTGAATCACCACAACTGGCCTAGCTGTGTGGTCTTAAAGCAGCTGCTTAACCTTTCCAGATACTCACTGACCCCTAAGTGGAATGACACAATCCTACTTATTCCCAAAGCTGGTTAAGGGTCGAAGCCTATATGGGCCCGTCAAGGTAGCTGATACACAGTAAATTATCCATACGTGGTACTGACGTTCTCTGTGCCAGAACTTAGATTTTGTTTGATTGGTTTGTGTTTTTTCAGGATAGGGTCTCACTATGTAGCCCTGGCTCTCTGGAACTCACTGTGTACACCAGGCTGGCTTCTAACTCAAGAGATTCACCTACCTCTGTCTCCCTTGTGGGCCACCATACCCAGCCAGAACTAGTACTTATATATCAAGGATCTAAATGAAATTACCATGGGACAGAATAACAAATGCTTAAATAAAATTTGCAACTTCCTTCAGGCAGACAAGCCTGTATAGCCATACCACATAACACAAGCCAGGTTCCCCAGTAATGTTTCCCTATTTGTAACTCAGCAGAAAATCACGTACCTGCTTGTCTCTCTGAGGCTCAAAGTATAGCCAGAGGGCTGAGGAGCCGCTGAGCATCTGCCTCCTCCTTGAAATACAGGGTCAGCAGGAGGACAGACCCACAGGAACACCCACGAGGGGAGAGAGGTCTTAGCAAGGCAGATGGGAGGCAGATATTGAGGCAGCAAATGTGTTCCAGGGTGCTGATGGAGAAGGACACAGCACAAGACCCTGACGGGCCCCGGCTAACCTTAGGTTCTGGTTTGTAGTCACTGTCAGGGTATTCACCTCTAGTCAAGCTGGCTCTCTATGAAGCTGTGGAAGAGCAGATGAGCACTTTGTCTGTAATGGGGAGTCCAGTGTCCACAACCTGTGCAGGAAGGACTCTGTTGGCTCGGATACAAGGCAACTCCAGCACGCTGACGACCTCAGGTGCATTGTGTGCTGCGGGGCTGTACTTTCCCTTCCCTTTCCTTCTTTACATTGGGGGTGGCAGTAGTGGTGTTTTTGTTGTTGTTTGAAATAGTTTCTGGCAGCATAGCCCAGGCTGTACTTGAATTTGCAGTGACTCTCATGCCTCTGCCTCTAGAGCTCTGGGATTATAGATGTGTGCCACCATACCTGGCTTTCCTTCTGTCTTTCCTTTGTTTCTTTTTGTTTGTTTTCATAGGGACAGGGTTTCTCTATGTAGTCCTGATTGTCCAGGAACTCTATAACATGTAGAACAGGCTCACAGAGATCCTCAAGCTTCCCAAATGCTAGAATTAAAGGCATGTGTCACCACACCTGGCCTTTCTTTTCTTTTTAAGATTATGTGTATTTGTGTCTGTGTGGATGTACGTGAGTGAGCTGTGGATGTGGGTACTAGGAACTAAACTTCGGTTCTCTGAAAGAGCAGTACTGGCTTTTAATCTAAGTCATCTCCCCCCATCCTCTTACTCCTTACTAAAACTCTGCCTACTTATCCTTAAACAAACAACAATAGGTAAATAGCACAAAGGCACAGTCTGGGCACAGCATGCACACACCAACTTCCACCTCCAGCACAAAAAAAATCACAACCCGAAATAAGACAGCTTGACAAACACTATGTTACAAATGGCAAACATAGGCCTGGTGGGATGATTTAGCAGTTAATAGCACTGGATGCTTTTCCAGAGGTCCCAGGTTTAATTCCCAGCATCCACATGACAACCCACAATTTTCTGTACCAGCTCAGGAGACCCAATTCTCCCTTCTGACCTCTATAGGCATCAAGCAAGCACATGGTGCAAGACATACAAGAGATGGCTTAGTGGTTAAGATCACTGCCTCCTCTTTTGTAGGACCTTGGTTCAACTCCCATCACTCAGCAGCTCACAACAGTCTGTAACTCCTGTTCCAGGAGAGTTGACACTCTCACACAGACACATGTGGAGGCAAAACACCAATGTATATAAAATACAAATAAATTCACAAGTTCAAAACATATACACACACACACACACCTTTCATTTGAATCCAGGTCTCATAATTGTTCAAGATCAGTCTTTTTAATCAGTTTGGAGATTTTGTTTGTTTGGTTTTTTGAGACAAGGTCACAGATAAGTTTGATCATGTTAGTCAGGCTCGGTGGTGCACACCAGTAAACACCTTCAGTTAGGGAGGCAGAGGCAGGTGGGTGTGTCTCTGACTTCAAGGTCAGCCTGGTCTACAAACCATGGCCAGGACAGCCGAGATTACAAAGAGAAACCTATCTCAAAAAACCAAAAATCAAAGTTTGTCCATTTTGTCAATAGCAAGCTATGAAAGGCTGAATGGATCTATTCCTTATGATTATGAAGATCTTCCTTATTCCTTATGATTATGAAGATCTTCCTCTGTAAGAAGACGAACTAATTTTTTCCTTGGCTAGGAACTTCTTGCCCCTAGAGAATATAGTCATTTCCCCTAGGAAAATGTCCTGGATAAGGAAAGGGCCTCACAAGCCCAAACCTGAAATCCTTCCAGTTTAGATGTGCTTTGAGCGTACAGTCCTTTCTTCCCTTGTTCACAAAATGAATCACGAGATTAATAATAGCCAAAGGCTAAGGAACTACAGTCATGCCTTGTTTCTGCAGAGTCTTCACCCTCACTTCACTGATGATGACAATGGTGACAAAGCATTTCATCAACTGGAGATGAGCAGAGGCCCAGAATTTCCACCCCACATCCCCAGAGAAGGGCTAGAACAAGGTGGCTGAGAGCGGAGGTGGTGTGGCTCTTAGTCAATGTGCCTTGCTCCTGCACTCCCACAGAACTGATGATTCAGCTCTTGGCATCAGAAACCTTTCTTTTTCTAGTTTGTTTTGCTTTTTGAGACAAGGCTCTCATCTAGCCTGTGCTGGTTTTGAACTTGGGTAGCTGAGGTTGACCCTGAATTCTTGGTCTAATCGCTTCCACACTCCCAACCTTCCACCTATTATACCACCTTGGCATTCTTGGCTTTTTTTTTTTTTTTTTTCCCCAGAGAAAGTATGCTCAGCATGTTATAGAGATGCACAAATGAACACAGGACACTTACATAGAGAAATGGGTAACAGGATCATAATGATGAAAGAAGATAGAAACTGGGTGACTGAAGTGAGCTATAATGTCAGCCTTTAGGAGGCTGAAGGGAGGAGTGCACTGAGTTCTAGCTTGGGCTAACAAAACATTAAAAAAATTAAAGACACTAGTCCCAAAACATAGGAAGGGAAAGAAATATTCCTTACTCAGAAAGACAGATGCGGGGAAAGGAAATGTGAGTGGGTGGGGGAGACTGAGTCAGCATTTTTGCTTACCATTCCTTTGACCCTCCCACCCCCACCCCACTCTCCCTTTTGGTTTGAGAACTAGTGTTTTTTGTCACCACAAGTGCAAATGAGGCTTATTCATTCAAGGGAGTCAGGCCTTGCCTGACCTTTTACTAACTGTGAGCGATGGATTGTTAAATCTAATAAGCATACGCACATTTGTTCCAAGAACAAATAGCTGTGAGGTACACTGCATGCTGACCCGAAATGAAAATAAAATATTAAGTACTTAACATTTTACTATAAAGAGCTATGTAATGTCAACTCGTGTGGGATTTGATAGTCTATCATTTGATTCCTTTTCTTTTGCAGAATGCAGTTAGCAAGCATCTTCTCTATCACCCACCCAGCTCTCTGATAGGGCTCTTTGCCTTTACAAGACTGAACCCACAGTCACAAAAAGGGAAGTTGTAGGAGGTTCAAGAAACTGCCTTCCTCTCTTTAATCACAGCTATCCAAATGGTAAGTGCCTTTATTTGCATTTGAAGGAAAAATTCAAAGAATTGTATTGGAATGAGGAAGTCCTTAGAGGTCCTGAATATCCTGGCCTTACAAAGGCCAAAGAATGGAAAGTCTAGGGGCAGCAAATTGAAAACAAAGCAAAAGTGAATATGAGAAAACAGACTGACTGTTCTGATTTTGGTTCAGTTTTCCTGCCTCACCTGCTCTTCGGGATCTTTCCCTTTTCTACTAATGGTTCTGGGGATTAGGTCACTTGTGGTCCAGGTGGACCACCTCCTGAGCCTCAGGGCTCCACTTCCCAGAAGATAGATCACCTGTGTGCACCACCAAGACCTGTTAGCTGTCTTCTCATTGCCACCCTTCCAGCCTCTAGTCTGGTTTTAGAATAACAGTGCTTATTTTCCAAGTCAAAGCATTTCCTTCCACTAAATGGCCCCTCAGTAACTATCTCTTGGAAGTCTCAGCACCCCACCCTCTGAATAGCTAGAGGAGCATGCTACGGCCCAGGTCACAGGTATCTTCTCAGTCCCTTCTGGATGCTATTTGTAGGAGACTATGCAAGACTCTAGAGGATAACTATATCTAAATATTTGGCAAACAAACAAATGCACAGGGCACTATAAAGGATTACCGGAATCTTACAATCTAGCTGGAAGCATGCTATAAAGATTCAGAGGTGGGGAGGATCTGAGAGGAGCTGGGGGAAGGGAATGAATATGATCAAAACATATTTTTAAATTCACAATATATATGTGTGTATAAATATATATATACATATATATATTTATAATAAAGGTATATTTATAATAAAGGGTGCCTCTACACACACCTTTAATCCCAGCAGGGAGGAGGCTGAGAGAGTTGGTTCTCTGTGAGTTTGAGGGCAGCAGGGCCTACATGGAGAGATATTGTCAAAATACATACACACAAAAAGACAAAGATAAATCTTCCTGATAGAGCATTTTCTGGGTATGTTAATACCCTGAGTTCTATCTCCACCACTGCAAAGTAAATGAAAAATAAAATTAGGACTAAACTGGATGCCATGGAAGGTGCAGGCAATAGAGGATTGTCACTAGGGTACAAAGTGAGCTCCAGGCAAGAGTAAATTCTTTCATGAAGAGATGCTTAAAAAAAAAAAAAAATAGGGGCTGGAGGTGGAGCTCATAGGAGAGTGCTCCCATGTATGTCGGTAGAAAAGAATCAGCCAGGGAGATGGCCCAGTGGGTAAAGGTGCTCGCCACCCAGGCGCACCTGAATTCAGTCCCCAGGATCCACTGGGTAGAGTGAGACAGCCACCTCCCTCAGGCTGTTCTCTGCCCTCCACAAGCACCCTGTGGTACACACACACATACACACATTAAAAAACAAACAAACTTTTTTTAACCAAGTAAATAACTACACAAGGAAAGTATGAACTGTATCACTGTGTAGACAAACAGAAATTCAATGGCTTAAAGGAACAGCGGCCATTTATTGTTCATGATTATGTAATAGGAAGGAATGGCTCCTCCTTTCCCCATATGGTGCTGATTAGGATAGTAGTTCCTAAACCCCTCACTTATCTGGTGCCTTAGTGAGGACTGCTGCATCTGAGGGGTGCTGGCTGGTTCTTCCGTCTCATTACCTGGTAAACCTGCCAGAGCTTCTCTGCATAGCAGCTCACAGCAGACAAAGGGAAATGGACACTGATGTCTTACTACCTAGGTTGGGAGGCCCCCAGTCACTTCCACAGGTTCTGTGGGTAAAAGCAAGTTATAGGCCCAGATTCAAGAGCAAGGCAAATAAACTGCACCTGTTCCCGGGAGGAGTCACCTGCAGCAGCCACCTTGGCAGGCACACACCAGAGCACCCAGCCAGATGCTCCTGGTCCCAAGAGCAGTCTTCTTTCCCTGCAGAGAAGGGAAGGCAGCTGCTAGGCACAAGTGAGGGCACAGAGAGAGCAGTTTTGGGGGGTACTCTATGGAACAGGCAAGAAAGAAAGGTCTAGGATATGGTAAAACAGACTGGGTATGATAAAGGCAAGCCTTACAGAATGTTCTACAAGGTGCCTGGTTGGCTGTTGGAGGTTGGAAAATAATAACAACAGAACTAGGCAGGGACACATACCTGTGATCTAGCACTCTGGTGGCTGATAAAGGAAGATAGTAAGTTTGAAGCTATCCTTGGTTACACAGTGAGAACCCTACCCCTCTCCAAGACAGCATTTCTCTGTGTAGCCTTGGTTGTCACTTTGCAGACCAGGCTGGACTCAAAATCACAGAGATCTGCTTGCCTCTGCCTCCCAGAATACTAGGATTACAGGCATGAGCCATCACACCCAGTCTGAGACCCTATGGCAATGCACCAAAGGCCTGGCCTGGGGTGTAGTGCAGTTGGTAAAGTGTTGGCCTAGCATTCTATGGGTTCATTTATCCCCAGTGTAACCCCAGTTAGGTACTCAGCACACTCAGGGTGTGGAGGCTGCAGGATTAGGTCAAGAAAAGCTCAATGTCATCCCTGGCTATAGAGTGAGTTAGAGGCAAGCCTGGGCTATAAGAGACCTTGTTTCAACAACACTCAGTGGCTGAATGTGTTACTCAGAACATAGCACTTATTAGCATATGCAAAGCTATGGATGCTAGTTCAATGCTCAGTAAGGAACAAAAAAAAAACAAAACAAAACAAACAAAACAGCCCCAAACCAAAACATAACCAGGGGTCCTTCCTTGACTTGAGGACAAATGACTCTAATTTTCAACTTGAAGTTATTCTCTGACGAATTTTATTTTTTAGCAATGTTTCAATCCTGCTAAGCTAGCTTGACCACAAGACACCAAAACTGCTTAGAGCATGGCAGGCAAGAAATCTCTATGTCATTGTCAGAGTCAAGGACGTCACATGACTGCCAATTTCAGAAGCTTGTTGAGCATTGGAGAGGCAAAATGGCTCCATCCTAACCTGCTCTCTGTCTATGGCCAACATAAAAAGGAGGCAAGGTCAGGAGTCACCGCTTTACAATGACTCCAGTCTGTGGACTTTCTCTAGCTGTCCCCCTCTGGCCCCTCCCCAGCAGGTAGTGGGTGCAGCCACCAATTATAGTAGTACTTTTAAAAGTCTTTTTAAGATAGGTTCTCATATAGCAGAGAACTAACTCTTCAATTCCATCACATGTCTGAAAATGCCATCACACATTTTACCAAGGTAGAATTTTAGTTTTTTTAAATAACAATTATTCAGTGTGTTTGTGTGTGCCCTGGGGATCTAACTTAGCTCTACAGGTTTGTCAGCCAGCACTCTTACCTGTTGTGCTGTCTCACCAGCCCCTGCAGTAGGACTTTAAGACACTGTGTACTGGAGTATGAGGCTGCAGAAAATTTCACTGTTGTCCTTAGAGAGCAAGCATTTGTTCAGAAATTTTTTTTGTTTTTTGTTTTCCTGAGGAAGCCATGGTAGCATAGTCCAGAATGGGGTGCCTGGGATTCTAGCTGGACAGGCCTAGCAAGGCTTCATTCTCAGAGTGAGCACTCCCCTTAGAAACATGAAAGTGTAGCTAAATATGAGAGGCTCTCTCTACTCCTGCAGCCGACACGGTTGGGAACTGCACTCTGGGTAGAGGAGCCTCCTGGGATCCTCCTCACCTTGACCGACAGAATCTTTAAGACCAACAATTTAATTGTCTGTTTCCTTAGGCTTTTGAGGTTGTTCATAGATGTACCTAGATCTTGTGCAAGATTCAGAGCTGGGTCTTTAGACTAGTCACCCTCTTTCTCCCTCCCCCCCCTTCCTTCCCCTTCATTGAAACTGGCTTTAAGGGAAGAAGGAAAAGCTACAGAAACCAAACATGTCACCTCAAACAGAAACAAACAGAGAGGGTAGATCCGAAACAGAAATGGTCAGTCTTTTCATCCCCTCCCAGCCCTGTTTCTTTTCTACTGTCCCTCTTCCTCATAATAGCAACAGCTGTTCTCACAGCTGCCCCAGCATGGTTAACTCTGAATTTGTTTTAGGTCGGCCCTTCCTTGTCCCTCAGGGCCACTGTCACCTAGTCTTGCTGGTTCTGCCACCCAGAAGCTTTGTGACACTGAGTGTGGTGGCAGGTGGCACACACTTGTGTATAGTTCCAGCTCCTTGAGAGGTTAAGGGAAGAAGGCTGCTCGAACCAAGGAGTTGGGAGCCATACTACAGGAGACCATACCCAAGGACAAAACACACTTCCCTCCTGTCAGAGGGCTTTCCCACATACAGCTGAGCTGGGTCTGTCACTCTCAGACACTTTTTAAATGAAGTGATGTTTGATGGTCCTGGGAACTGAAACAGGCCTCACCAGAGCCCCGTGGATGCTGAGTGTGTGTCACTCTAACTCTGAGTCACAATCCTAGCTATAATACCTTTTAAAATTAATTGATTATTTCCTTGAGACAGGGTCTCATTGTATAGCCCTGGCTGTCCTGGAAATCACTATGTAGACCAGGCTGGTCTCAAACTCAAAGAGATCTGCCTGTCTCTGCCTCCTGTATGTGCTAGAACTATAGATATGAGCCAACCCCAGCCCTAGAACCTTTTTAATGTGGCTGTTGAGATGGTAATTCAAGTTATTCTGTAAATCATTATGTAGCCTAGGTTGCCCTCAAATTTATAATGATCCTCCTGAGTTCAACATCATTCCCAGCTTTTCATTATTACTATTATTATACTTATTTGCTTACTGTGTATCTGTATATGTATAAATAAGTGAGTGTGTGTACTAGTGTCATGGCACAGGCAGGTCAGAGAGAATTGGGCTTTTCCTTCTTCCACTTGGCTTCAAGAGATTGAACTCAGGTTGTCAGGCCTGAGTTCCAGGTAGCCATCTCACTGGCCCTCCCAGTTTTTTTTCTTCTTTTGTTGAGACAGGATCTTACCATGTAGCCCAAACTAGCCTAGAACTCCCTAGAAAATGGCCCAGTTGTCTCCAAACTTCAATCCATAGCCAGCTTAGTTCTTCCCTAATGCTGGGATTACACATGTGAGGGCCAACATGCCTGGGCCTTTTTCTTCCCTGTGATTCTGGTTATGAGAGCAAAGGCCTGCCACTGAACACCATTTAGGAATTTCTTTTTTACTTTTCCTGTTTAACCTCCCCTTTAGGCTTTCAACCAAGTCTTCTTTTCATGTATTTTGCCCCTAAAATAAAGTTCCCATGGAAGAGGAAGAGTTGCTAAGGTATACAGGCATTCAAGGCCTCTCCAGACTATGCCCTGCCCCCTCCACACCCTGGTCCCATGCATATACTGCTCTCTGTCCTCCAGGGTACCTTTGCAATCTGGCTCATGCAGTAAGGTTTCTTGAATGTACACACCTTGCTGCAGGCCATCTGTCTACTTTTTTTCGCCCTACTTCTGCTTTTCCTAGTGTTCTGGGCATAATAAACCTCTCTTTTATTTGAAAGTTTATCTCAAAGACATCCTTCCAGTCCACTCCAGGAAGCCTTTTCAACTCACTGGCCTTCTCTACCTCTTTTCCAGTTCCTATGGCATTTTGAACATTTATTTGCATGCAGTTATATACTATGTTATGGTAATATTTCCTTTTCTTAAAGATTATTTTTAGCCAGGTGTGGTGGCACACACTTGTAATCCCAGCACTCTGGGAGGCAGAGGAGAGCGGATTGCTCTGAGTTTGAGGCTAGTCTGGTCTACAAAATGGTCCAGGACAGCCAATGCTACACAGAGGAACCCTGTCTTGAAAAAAACCAAACCAACCAACCAACCAACCAACAGAAAAATGAAAAAAAAAAAAAAAAAAAGATTTTTTTTTTCTGTGTTTTGTTTGTGGGGTAGCTAGTTAGAAGCTGGCTTGGTTACAAGGGACTCAAGAAAGGAAGAAAGAGAAAGGAAGGGGAGGACAGAGGAAAGAAGGAAAAAAGGAGGGAGGGAGGAAAAGAAGAGAGGAAGAGAGAAGCTGTTTCCATGTTGGTTCACACCTCTAGTTAGGCAGGAAGACTGCTACATGTCTGAGATTAACTTAACCCAGCCTAGGCTGCAAATGGGATCCCTGTCAGAAAAAGACTATGAAAAAAAAAAAAAGAACTTGAAAAAGAGCTTCAAGATGAAGTTGCCTTAAGCTTTGCAAGGTTCTTCACTGGCACAGTTTAAGTACCTATGCTCCAGGGTTTTAGTGACGGGTAGCCAGTGTTCTATGCTTCATTGTTCATGCTCGTAACCACAGCTACTGCGGAGACCAAGGCAGCAGGTGGCAACATGGGGAGACTCTGCTAGATAAATAATCCTTTGGAAGGTTGAGATTAAAGCACAAACATTTCCTCTCTAACCAGTCCTGGCCTCTTGCTAGTCATTTGGAAAAGCCCGTGTGGAAATGCGTGTGTGGAAACCCACATTACTGTGGATTCTTTTTGTGGGCACTGATGAGGACCAGTTTTCTGTTGGGAGTTCCTGCCTGTGTGTCATACACCTTCCTGGTTCAGCCTGACTGCAGTCTTCTGTAGGGTACGGGTTGTTTTAAGTTTTGAAAATCCTTAGACTCCTGTGTGTGTGTGTACCTGGTTCCCAAAGGGGTCAGAGACAAGGGCCACTGCATCTTCTGGAGCTGGACTGACAAGTGGTTATGAAGCTGACATGGGTGCTGAGAACTGAACTTGGGGCGTCTGCTAGCTGAGCACATGCGCTTACCCATTTTGACACTTTTTTTTTTTTTTAATCCTATCTCTCACTACACAGCCAGGCTGGCTTTGAACTGTCGGCAATTTTCCTGCCTCAGTTTCCCAAGTGCTGGGCTTAAATGCAGAAGCCACCATACCCACATAGACCAAATTAAACAGACTAAATGGGACTAGAATTCATACCAGTGTTTTCAGGTAAGTCTATTTTCCCTAAAAGGCCTGAGTCATTTCCTTTCTTTCTTTTTTCAGGGGTTGGGGCTCGAGACAGGGTTTCCCTTTGTAGCCTTAGCTTTGTAGACCAGGCTGGCCTTGAACTCACAATGATCCACCTGCCTCTGCCTTCCACGTACTGGGATTAAAGGCATGTGCCACTACACCTAGCCTGAGTCACTTTCTAATTAAAAATTGCCTGGACAAGTGGTAAAATTGCTCAGTGGTAAAGTGCTTGCCTTGGTTCCATTTCTATTACTGCCTAGTAATGATCATGGTGATGATGATGATAAAAACATTCTGTTCATTCACACATTTCTATGTCCTCAACTACATGATTGAGAGGCAGCCTGTTAAATTTATTGTATTTGCAAAAGGAGAAATTCGGTCAGTTTGACAGAGAACAAATTTTACTACAGGGGCCCAAAGGTGAGTAATTGGCCTTAATGAGTTTGGAAATGATTTTGAAATCACATTAGAAGGCTGTCTGATACCTCCTGCATATAATAGCGGGCCTGATGCTGGGGTGGGGGAAGGGTGACGGGACAGGAGACCTTCAAGGTGGTAGGGGTAGAAACAAGGGGAGGAGGGAGCATTGTTGTCATTGCCTCCTTGGCAGCTGGTGCCATTCCCACTCTCCTCTTCTCCCAAGCTGAATGATAGTAGCTTAAAAGAACTGCTGAAGCACGGACAATGTGCAAAGAAAGTGGCATTCACAGCCTATTAACCTTGGATTCTGGAAGTTGTGCCACTCCCATGATTCTCCTCTGCAGCTGCCTTTGAAATTGCAGCTTTTTAGGAGTGTGCTCCTCTCCCTCTAGATTGGATGCATGGTTTCTGATAAGGGTGAACAGGAATTGGAAGAATTTCCCAGCTGTCCTGGAATGGTAACTGAGTTGCAGAAAGGTCCCCTTAGGGATTGAGGATGATAGTAGCTACTGGTATCTGGAATTTATCTCAAGTCTTTCTCATGAGTGTTCAGAGAAACAGACACCAATGATAAGAGCAGTCACTGTCTAGTGAACATTCACACATTCAGTCATCCTAGAAATGTTTATCGAGTCTGAGTCCTGCCCTTTATTGGGCGTCTCAGTTTCTGTTGTTGTGATAAAATACCCTGGCCAAAAGCAACTTAGGGAGAAAAGAGTTTATTTCCGTTTACAACTGTCAGACCACACTTCATCACTAAGGTAAGTCAGGGCAAGAACTCAAGACAGGAACCTGGAGGACAGAACTGAAGGAAGTGCTTACTGACTTGCTCCTCCAAGGTTTGTGCGGCCTGCTTTCTCACAGCCCTTGCTTAATCCCTGCTGGGCTGGGCCCTCCCATATCAATCACTAACCAAGAAAATGTTCTACAGACTTGCCCACAGGACAGTAGGACAGGAGCATTTTCTCAGTTAAGGATCCTTCTTTCCAAATGACTTTAGCTTGTGTCAATTGACAAAAACTAACCTTAGACACACTTAACAACAAATCACAAAAATAAAATTTAAGGAGTTAAAAAGGCAAAGCAACTACTTTGGGTCAACTGTGAAGCCTAGGGATAGTCTTACGAGAGTTGCTGTAAAAGTAACTTTTATTCACCTGATTGAATTGTTGTCTGGGAGGCTAACTGCCTCCATCTGCTAACCTAGGCCCAGTCCTTGAAGCTTCTAGCCTCTGTACAATCTAATCTAGACATAGAATATTTTTAGCCTCTGGGACTACTGCTGAATTTACTCACCCTTTCTGGTTCTTCCTGAACTCAGACTGGCTGGTTCAACTCAGCTGTTCTGGCCCAAACTCCCCTCCTAGCTGGCTGATTAATCTGCCTTCTCTCTTGTCCTCTGGCTGAATTGCTCTGCTGGGCCTCAGACTCTTAACAATCTGTTCTAATCTTCCAGCTCCTCCTCATTCTCTGGCTCATTCTGCCTTACCTGTTTTTAGCTTGTTCTCTTTTCAGCCTGTCCCCTGGTAAACTGCCTCTGAATTCCATGAACTGAACATGCCATGAGCTCAACACCACTGCCTTTCAAATGCACTGACACAAACGAACTGCCTGAAAAGAACAGACTAGAACTCAGAGATCTGCACGCCTCTGTCTCCGGAGTGATGGGATTAAAGGCATGTACCACCACACTTGGACCTCAACTTTTCTTTACCTGAAATTTGCTCTATACCAGGCTGGCCTTGAACTCAGAGATCTGCCTACCATATACAAAGTTCTGGCTTTGATCTCCAGCACTATATAAACCAGGTATGCTTGCCCCCATCCAGAATTTGGAGGCATGAAGGGGAACAAACAAACAGAATGATAAAATGTTTTTAGCCAAGGAAGACTACTATTTTGTCATTAATTTTTTTTGGGGGGTGGGATGTCTCTTTAGAAGAAAATACATTTAAAACAAGACAGAACAATCTCTACCAATTGAGAGGTTTTTTTTTTTTGTTTGTTTTTTGTTTTTTTAATGATAGTGTTGTAGCCCTGTCTAGAATTTGCTATATAGACCAGGCTGGACTCCATCATACCTGGCAAGATGGCACTAATTACTGGAAGAGATGGGAAACCTAAGATGGAAACCTGGGAGATGAAGGTATTCCTTAGAGGGACATTCTTGTCCCAGCTGCAGAAATTGAACATCGACCATGTACTAAGAAAGTTAAGTGTCTATGGGCGGTAGTGGAGCATGCCTTTAATCCCAGCACTTGGGTGGTAGAGGCAGGCGGATCTCTCCGAGTTAGAGGCCAGCCTGGTCTGCAAAGCAAGTCCAGGACAGCCAAGGCTGCACACAGAGAAACCCTGTCTCAAAAAACAAAAAGCAAAACAAAACGTGGTTTGTAGAGGATGCTACTCCATAACTGACTACCTCCTTCAACTTGCAAGGTTGTAACACAGGGGAAGTAGGTGAGAAAACAGATTCACATGGCCATTTTTGGAAAAGCCGCTCAAGATTGAACCCTTTGGGCCACTTGCCAGTTTCATTTTTATAAATGAAAGCTAAATTTGCAAAGCAACTGCTTTGGTCTCGAAGGGCTGCCAGTGACTAGGCTGGAAGCCTAAGCAAGAGTTCTGAGGCTTGTCTTCTCGTCCTTCAGATGTCATTTTCTCCCTTTCCTCATGTGGTCTTCCTTCTGTGCTTTCAACTCTTAGAATTCACACAGGATGGCCCATTGTGGGAGAACTAGTTCTTTCCGTGTGGGACGATGAAATCTCTGGCCCAGCTGGGAACCTAAATATCCCCGTTGAGCTTGGGCTGGTCAATTGCCTACATAAGGGATCGCGGATAGAAGGCTAACCATGCTGAAGAGCTAACCGGAATAATTTTCCCTAAAGAGATACTATACGCTTACTTCCCAGCCCTGGTGCAGTCCCTACAAGCTGACACCAGGAGATCTATTCTATCTGTCACCTTTACAAGTACAAAGATACAACTTTACCCTTTATCCTTTTTTTTTTTTTTTTTGTCTTTCTTTCCAACACTGGCCAGAACCTAAGTATGCTTTTTTTTTTTTCTAGTACTTTCAGCTTTCTTACTTTTTCTCTAAAGCACCTTCATCATGTAGCTGACTTCCATGCTGGTTATATAGGATGGCTTTTTTTTCTTTCTTTCTTTTTTCTTTTTGGTGTTCGTTCTTTCTCTTTTCCATTCTCTTCTGGGCAGCTGCTGAGATTTATAGTCCTTCTTTTAAAATTGAATAAAACTGTCCTTTAGCTTCCACTTGAGTCCATTCTTAAATTTTCATTAATGAGACTAAGAACCCCAAGAGGGAACCCCCCTCAATTTCCCCTGTATCACTAGGAGAGTTATATTGAAATAGGGCCTGGTTTAGTGACATTATTATTATTTATTTTATTTTATGTGCTTTGGTGTTTTGCCTGCATGTATGTCTAGTGAGGATGTCAGATCTGCTGGAACTGGAGTCACAGACAGCTACAAACCCAGATCCTCTGGAATGCTTTCAGTGCCTAAACCATTTCTCCAGAAGCCACTCATCTATCTTATTTATTCATTTATTTATTTATTTATTTGAAGCAAGGTCTCTTTACATAGCTCCTCTGTCCTGGAACTCATTATACAGATCAGACTGGCCTTGAGCTCACAGAGATCACCTGCCTCTGCCTCCCTTGTGTATGGGATTAAAGTGTACACCACCACAACTGGCTGGTTGCTTTATTTTTATTAATTGCCTCATCAAGGACCCCAACTCTGGACTGGTGAATTGGCTCAATTAGTAAAGGCACTAGCCACTAAGACTTTCAACCCCCTTGCCCAACATGGAGGAGAGGACTGACTTCTACAGGTCATCCTTTGATTTCTATATTCTCAGTAGGTACATGTGAGCACACACACACATATACTTACAACAAACACAAACATGAAAACCTCACCTCTCCAACTGCAACCATACCCTGAGATACTGAGGCTTAATTAAGACTTCAGTATGTGCCACCAGATGTGATATCACATACCTGTAATCCCAGCACTCTGAAGCCAGAGACAGTAGGATCTCTGTGAGTTCCTGTTAAGCTATATAACAAACCTGTCTCAAAAATCAAATCAAAACTACTAAGGATGTAGATGTATGAATTCTTTTATTTTTTTCTCTTCTTCTTCTTCTTTTTTGACATTGTTTCTCTGGGTAGTCTTGGCTGTCCTGGAACTCCCTCTGTAGACCTTGAACTTGCAGAGATCTGCCTGCCTTTGCCTCCTAAGTGCTGGGACTAAAGACTAAAGACTTGTGCCACCACTGCCCAGTTTATTTATTGCAATGTATAAAATTCTTAAGGGTATAAACATTTAGTCTGTCAGCTGTAGCTGTATTTCAGTGGCGGAGGGTTTGCCTTGTATGCGTGACACCGTAAATTCAATCACCAGTCACACACCCTCACACACACAGGCACATACACTCATACACGTACATGAACACATGCACCCAGCCTCACAAAGGCAGACGAGAAGCATCATTTGTCAGATAGATGTATCTTTATATACTTACTCTTTGAAAATGTCTTAGCTTAGGGGTGGCATTCACCAGCATGCTCGAGAACGCTGGTTTCGTCTATCTTCTCTGGGCAGTTTGAAAGAGAAGCTCTGGCTGCGGCTGGGCATGGTGTGCATACCTTTAATGCCAATACTTGGTGGGGGGGGGAGGAAGAGACAGAGAGAGAGAGAGAGAGAGAGTGCGCGCTCGCTTTAGCTAGAAAGCAAAGCAGAGAGCTTTTAAAAGCCATTTGTCAGTTTCACTTCCTCAGTGCTGGCAAGTCCCTGGTGGTAGGTACTTATTTGAAAGATCACCCCAGGTGCAGAGAAGCACTTGTGAACAAAATGGCAATTGGCACAGTGCCATGTGTCCATTCATTCATTGATCTTCATTAAAAATTTTCAGCATTTAAAGAGATTTATTTTATGTGTGTATTTTGTCTGTCTGTATGCTGTGTGCCTGATATTCATGGTGGTCAGAAGAGACAGCGTCAGAGCCTCTGGAACTGGAGCTATGGTTATGTCTACCATGTGGGTACTGGGAACTGAATTCATGCCTTCTGGAAGAATATCCAGTGCTCCTAACTGCCGAGCCAATGCTCCAGTGGCCTCCCATCCCCCATTAAAAAAAAAATGATTCTTGTGGGTGGTATGTATATGGCCTGCATGGGTGCTTGTGACACTGTATGTGTGTAGATTTCAGTGGAGGTGGTTCTCTCACCGCCTTTCTTTGAGTTCTGCAGATTGAACATCAGTCTTGTGCAGCAAGAGCTGAGAAGTCTTCTTGCCTCTGTTTTTCTGAGGCAGAGTCTTACGTGGCACAGATTTGCCTTGCACTATGCAGTGGAGGATGGCCTTGATTCTTGATCCTCCTACCTCCAGGCAGTGAAGAGATTACAAATGTGTGATACCAAGGCCAGCTGGCCTCTAGCATTCATTTATTTAATAAGTGCTTATGTGCTTTGATAGTTTTTTCCTGTGGGAATTGGGGCAGGGTCAATGTAGCCTTGCCTGGCTTCAGACTCACAGAGATCTGCCTGCCTCTGCCTCTCAAGGCGTAACACCTGGCTTTCCTCTAACCTAATCTATTTTTTTTAATTTTTTTTTTTTTTTTTTGAGGCCGGGTTTCTCTGTGTAGCCCTGGAATTCTCTCTGTATATGAGGCTGGCCTGGAATTCAGAGATCTATCTGCCCCTGCCTCCCAAGTGCTGGGATTTTAAAAAATTTGATTTTAAATATTTTTTATGTGTATGGGTGTTTTAGCTGAATGCCTATCTGTGCATTGCATTTAAGACTGGTGCCCAAAGAATCTAGAAAAGGGCGTTGGCACCCTGGAACTGGAGTGACATACAGTTGTGAGCCACTGTGCGGGCTGACGGACTGGAACCTGGGGCCTCCGGAAGAGCAGCATGTGCTCTTTACCACCGAGCCCTGTCTCCAGTTCTGTAACAATCTTACACATGTGAATTTTCTTTTCAGTGCTGAGGATTGAACCCACGACATTGGCATATAAGGACCAAGCCACTAAGCTACATTCTTAGTCCAAATTTTATTTATTTTTGCAAAACAGG
Source organism: Meriones unguiculatus (assembly GCF_030254825.1). Classification (NCBI taxonomy): domain Eukaryota; kingdom Metazoa; phylum Chordata; class Mammalia; order Rodentia; family Muridae; genus Meriones; species Meriones unguiculatus. Next base: position 59,823,143 of record NC_083366.1, read on the forward strand.
GTTTCTGTGTGTATCAGCCCAGGCTGTCCTAGAACTCACTCTGTAGACCAGGCTAGCCTCAAACTTAAGAGATTCACTTGTTTCTCCCCCCGCACCCAGTGCTGAAATTAAATGCATGTGGTACCACCACCTAGCTAATCCAAATTAAAACCAAAACTATATATATATAATGATATAATGTATATATATATATATTAGGAGTCCCAGCTAGTTATATATATTTTCTATTATTATTACTTTTAAAGGTTTATTTATTATGTATACAGTGTCCTGCCTGCAGTATGCAGGCCAGAAGAGGTCACCAGATGTCGTTAGAGATGGTTGTGAGCCACCCATGTGGTTGCTGGGAATTGAACTCAGCACCTTGGAAGGGCAGCCAGTGCTCTTATCCTCTGAGCCGTCTCTCCAGCCCTATTATTATCCCTTCTTCCCTAGTCAGGGTCTCACTGTGTAGCTCTGGCTGTCCTGGAGCTCACTATGTACACAGGCTGGCCTCAGACTAACAGACATCGTCTTGCCGCTGACTCCTGAGTGCTTGTGTTAAAGGCATGTCACATTACACCCAGCTAGGACCTTTGTTTTTGAGACAGTGTCTCACTAGATAATTCTGGAGTGCCTGGAAATCACACAGATCTAGTCCCTTGCCTGTTCCTCCAAAGCACGCCAGGATTAAAAATATGTGCCACCACTGCAAATAATAGGGCCATCTTTTGCCACCTGTTGAGACAGGTGTGTCTTGGCCAACCCTTAGTGGGCCTTTTTACATTTAAACAGCTTCCCTTCCGCATTCTCTTCCACCCCCATTACTGGGATATAACCTGGGGCTTTGCCAAGCTCTGCAAGCACTAGACCCCCAAGCCACACCTCCAGGCCATTCTTCTGTGTTACTCAACATTCCTTTCACAAGACTTTGAAAAACTCGTTGGTGCTTTATAAGCCTTTGAGAACAGGGTCTGCTTTAATTTTACATCCTTAGTAAATGTCCAACTCTTTTTTTACTTAGGGGATGATTGGCAATGGAAACACAAGAAGTTGGAAATTAATAATCTATGAAGTTTAGACCCAGTGTAACTACTAAAGTTGGAATCCTCTCCATTACAACTGTGTTCATGTGGTTTTGGAAGACAATATAAACTTTGTAGATGTCACAATTTCTGCAAGAGACAGTTTCTGCTTTTGTTGAGCATTGTATGGATTCACAGAAGCCAGGGAGTAAGAACATCAATCAACTTTAGTGGGTATCAAGTTTAAGGCTTAGACTGAAGGGCTGGGAGATGGTTCAGTAGTTGAGGGGTGGGGGCGGGGGAGAGGCTGAGCCCAGTACAGTGTTGCACAGTTATAATCCCAGCACTCAGAGAGGCAGAGGCTGGTGGATCTCTGTGAGTTCGAGGCCTGCCTGGTCTACAAAGTGAGTCCAGGACAGCCAAGGCTACACAGAGAGCTGGTTGTTCTTCCAGAGGACCAGAGGATGGGGCTGGATTCGGAGCACCCACGTGGGGAGTCACAACAGTCTTTAACCCCAATATTAGGGGATTCAATACCTCCTTCCATTGCCTAAGGGCATCAGGAGCACAGATGGTTCACAGACATACATTCAGGCAAACACTCAAATACATAAAAAAGCAAGCAAACAAAAGAGCTGTCTTATACTTAAATGAACTACCTTAATCTGGAGTGCCAGGACTCCCAAGAGTCTGATTGCTGAAAGATTGCTGAAAGATTTCTGAAAGTGAAGAACTAATTACGTCTGCGATGGACAGTGATTGCTAGTGCATTTTATCCAGCCAGAATACTTTTTTTCCACTCCCTCCCATCTCCTTTAGTAAGCATTTTGTGTAGCCCAGGATGGTCTCAAATACACTATGTAGACAAGGATGACCTTTAAGTCCTCATCTTCCTCCCTCCACCTTCCCAGTGATAGGACTATAGACAGGCCTATGCCTTTACACCCTGCTATCCATCCTTCTGGATAAATAATTTGGTTCAGCCTGTGTCCTGTGTCAAAGGAGTTTCTTTGGGGTCTATGTTCCCTGGCTGCTAGGAGAGAGAAGTGTTGCAGTAAAGGAAAGAAAAGTGGTGATGTTTCATTTCTGCTCAGGTGACCCTCCCCTTTTCCATCAACCGTTTTCATCCGTATTACTTGCCACTGGAGGTGAGCCCACATACAGCTTCTTTGCCTTCTCCCCTGGCAGCTGAGGACTGTGATGGCTATGCCTTAGTTACTTCATCAAGATCCCCTGTGGATTAACTGATTGCTAACAAGTTCCACACCCAGCACAGAGGGCTGTGTTATAATGAAGGTAACATGAATTTGAAAAACTGCAGGTCTCCACTCTGGGCTGCTTCTCCAGAGTTCCTGAATGAGGACCAACTCTATTTCAACAACACAGATACCATCTAATTAGAAGAGCAATGGTAGTTTAAAATGTAAAAATTCCTTTTATTTATTACTCCTAGCTTCTTGTGGTCTAAAGGACAATTAGCAGAGGTCTGTTCTCTCCTTCCACCATGTGGGGTCCAGAAATTGCAATAAGGCCCTCAGGGTTGATGCTTTTTTACCCACTGGGCCAATTGCTGGCCCTGATAGTTTACAAATATTAAATCCAAAGATAGAGGCTTTCAGTGACTTCTACCAATGAGGTTTACACACATCAAGTAGATTTAAAAACATCATTTGAATATGCCTGCTTTGTGCTGTGGCATCTTACCGAGGCTTGACAAATAAGACTATAAATTCAAAATCAGAAAGCACTGTCTGACAAAAAGAACTGTCTCTTTGCCTTGTCATTACTGACTCCATCTTTAAGGTGGCTGTTGACTTCTCGGTTTACCTCCTGGTGTGTTTGAAAACACTCTTGCAAATCTCAGTGGGCTGGAAATAGCTGCCTTACCCTCTTTTAACAGAAGCTCCCACCTTCTGAGTACACTGGCTCATAGCTATTTATAAACCTGATGTCAGTCAAAGATAACTTTTTTTAATATCCCTCCTCCTCATTCTCTTCCTCCACATGTTAAGACAGACCTACATAAAATGAGAAACTTTGCATGAGGTAGTCAGCAATCCTTTAAGATGGTACGTAAGTTCTTTAAAGCAGAGTTCTGAGACTGTTCTGGAGAAACCATCTCCTTAAGGAAAGGATTTCTTTGGGACTTTTTCTTCTCTGGAATAGAGTTTAAACATGTCCTGGAACTTGATTATGTCTAGGATAACCTTGGACTTCTGATCCTCCTGCTACTACTTCCTGAGTACTCAGCCATACCCTACCACACCAGTCATTTTTTCCCTTTGAGATTTTTAAAAACCTGTTTATACCATTGTTTATATCATATCATTGTTACTGATTTTTTTTTCTCATTTTTTCTTTCCTCTTTTCTTTTTCCAAGAAGGTTTCTCTGTGTGCCCTGGCTGTCCCTAGAACTGCCTCTGCCTCCTGAGTGCTGGGATTGCACCATGACCACTTTGTTAGTTTTGAGAGTAAGTTTTCAGCTCAGGGTCCCTTTTTACTTGTTATGAAGTGGTGGAAGTTGATTTTGAACTCCAATTCTCTTGCATTCATCTTTCTTGTGCCATATTCCCTTGAGAACTGGGTCTTTGGCCAGCAAGCCTATTTTGTCTCTGGCCCCACCCTCCAGCTGGGGTTACAGGTACACTCTGACATTCCTGGCTTTTCATGTGGGGTGGGCATGGGAAGTCCAATTTAGGTCCTAGAGTTTACAGAGCAAGTGTTCCTTGCCCATAAGCCATCTCCCAGATTTTTTTTTTTTTTTTAAGATCTAAGAATCTTTTTCTTTTTTCTTTTTGGCTGTTTAAGAACTCACTATATAGTCTTGGCTGACTTTGAATTCAAAGAGATCAGCCTGCCTCTTGCCTCCCTCTATGACTGGTGGGATAAGGTTATTATTACAGTATACTTAAAAATAAATCTGTCTGCTTCTGCCTCCTGAGTACTGGAAATTAAAGGACTGAGCTACCGCGTCTGCTTAGATAAGATTTAGGTAAGAGCTGCCATTAAAGGTGTTCACTAACTACTAAGCCCTTCCTAATTATCAGTGCACTTTAGATTGTATACAATGTTATTCAAATGAAAAGTTGGGCCTGGTGGTGGTAGCACAGGTCTTTACCCCCAGCACAAAGGCAGAAGGATCTCTGTGAATTCTAGGTCAGGGATCCTGGTCTACATAGCAAATCCTAGGCCATCTAGGGCTACACAGTCACACCATATCTCAAAAAAAGAAAAAAAGAAAAAAGAAAAAGGGAAGACATTAGTTGGTGTGACCTATAATCATAACAGGCGGCTGTTAACATCCAGGTGTCAAGAACCGTGCCCTAACAATTCTTACTCAGCAGTTTCAATTTAAGCCTGCTTATGGCCAGCAAACAACACAAAGGTCAAAGTAGAATTAGACCATGTGAAATCCAGAAATGACTTTGGTGATAACTGAATTGAACCCTTTCATTTCATAGATATACTGACATCCAGATTGGTCAACCCAGTCAGGTGTGGGGGCGCTGCCTTCTATCACAGCAACTGGGAGACAGAGGCAGGTGGATCTGAGTTCTACCCAGTTCCAGGTGAGCTACATAGTTTGAGACCTTATCTAAAAAAAAAAGAAAGGAAGGAAGGAAGGAAGGAAGGAAGGAAGGAAGAAAAGAAAGGAAACATCTTATTTGTGTTGGTTCCATGAACTCGATATGAGGCAATCATGGCTCCTGGAAAATTTAGAGATAATTAAGTAGGATATGATACAAAAGTAACACAGTGAGGATATACAATATAAAACTAAAATGTAAAGTTCAAAAACTTCACCAAGGAACCTTTGAGATGGTTTAGGGGATAAAAGTGCTTGCTGCTGAATTTGATCAGAGTTCAATCTCCTCCTCAGGACCCACATGTTGGAAGGAGAGAACTCACTTCTGAAGGCTGTTCTCTAATTCATTTACAATCACACATAGAATAAATAAATTATTAAAATGTGGTCAAAAGAGAATTAATAATTTGATACCAGTCTGAGTTACAAAGAGAGAGACCCTTTCTCAAAAAAGGGGGAGCAGGTGTGGAAGTGGGGAGATGACTGGGAAGTTAAGAATACCCTTCAAACACCAGACTTCATTTCCCAGAACCCATGCAGGTGGTTCACAACCTCTAATAATTCCAGTTCCAGGGGATCCTATACCTCTGGCCTCTGTCAACATTCATACTCATACTCATACTCACACACACACACACACACACACACAATTAAAAAGATAACGAGGCATGGTGGCACACACCTACAATCCCAGCACTCTGGCAGGTAGAACCCTGTGATGATGACAGCTTGGTCCACAAAGTGTGTCCAGGACAACCAATGCTACATGGAGAAATCCTATCTCCCCTCCCCCCCACCAAAAAAAAAGATTGAGTAGTTGAATACGTAGTACTTCAAGATAGTAGCTGAAATATCAATGCACACTCAGGAATGAGTAGGTTAAGCAGCCATGCTTAACTGAACACTGTATGATACTAAAATGGATTTGATTAATACAAAAGTAAAAATAGCAAAAGCTGCAAAAGTGGAGTAGGAGATGCTAATAGTGGTTTAATTGTCAACAGTGTAAATGTTGGCCATTAATGTTTGGGTGAAATATTAAAACATGACACCTTTTCAATTCTCTCACGTTCCTGAGACTCCAAAGAGAATATAATAAATTATGTCTGGGCTTGGTGGCTCACACTTCTAATCCCATCACACAGCCAAGCTAAATTTCTGAGTTCAAGGCCAGCCAGGGCAACTTCTAGAGTCTCTAGTAAAAAGAAGGAAAGAAAGAAAGAAAGGAAAAAAAAGGAAGGAAGAAGGTAGACACCACTGCTGACTCTGGAAAGTTTCCTTTTTTTTTTTTAAAGAAGGTCTCAGGTATTCTAAGCTGGAGGTATTCTAACTCCAGATGTACGCCAGCCTCGACCTCTGTAGAACTAGTTACAGGCTTGCACTACCAAGCCCAGCTGTGTTCTAATTTAGAAATGACTATCCTCGCAGAGGAGGACAGTGTTAGCATGTACTTAGAAAACCTCCCCAGACTCCTACAAGAGTTTCCTGAAGAATTAAAAATCGTCACAAGAAGCCAGGCGTGCTAGTGCACACCTTTAGTCCGAGCAGAGGCAGGTGGATCTCTGAGTTACAGGCTGTTACAGAGAAACATTGTCTCTATTAACAACCACAACAACACAAATCATCACAAGAAAAAGCAAATTAGACCTCCTAAAAATGAAAAGAGAGAGGCAGCAAAAATAGTATTTGGCTAGGCCTGGATGATGGGAGGGGGAAGGAAGCCATCAGGAGTTACCTCCACAGCAGGGAAGACTTTCAACCACAAAGGACAATCCATTTTTCTTTTCAAGGAAAACAACACTAAGGCATATCTAAGCCTCATGGAAATGAGCAGATTCCTCCTCTAAGGCCTCAACTAAACTGAATGATTTTTCACGCGTGCCTGTGACTTGGGAGTTGGCAGTCTGGCAGGAGAGTTCATAGGCCCAGGATCGAGAAGCCCAACTTGTTGCGAGAACCCACATGAAACTCAACCTTTGTTCTTTAATGATTGCCTGGGGTCTGACAGATATGACATTAAACTTTCGCAAAGCTGTTTAAAACCATAACGACGTGGAGAAGCAGACACCTCCAGTATACAGGTCATAATGGGTTTTCAAAGCACCTTGTGGCAAGATGACCATAAAGTCACTTGGGTGGTCAAAAATGAACTGTGAAACAGAATGTTTTGGATCATTACCACCAAATGGAAACAGTGAACAATTTGTGCAAAATTTAGGACACGCAGGCAATTTATTTTATTTTTTTTGTGATTGTAAAATGAACAATATTATTTTTAAGAAATAATGAGGTTTAAATTTTTTTTTTATATATATAAAGGTGTCTTATGTCAACTCATGAAAAAGTCCAATAACTTGCCTGGTTCTAAACTAGACTTTTCTTATTTTATAATCCTCCCCGCAAGTTTTGGTCGGAATTAACTTGCAAGGCGGGGCAGCTGAGCTCAGGGCAGCCACTGCGCTTACCTGTCTGAAGTGAATCCACTGCTGTTTAGCTGTTTCTCAGAACTTTCTAGACACCTCGCTTAGCTGCCCTGTCGTGAGTGAAACGTAAAGGCCGTGTGACTCGAGGGCTTACGCGGAGGGCACAGAAGCCAGAGGGGGGAGGTGTGGGCAGGTGGACGGGGGAGGCTGCAGCGCATCCGCGTCCCTGCGGCCAGCCTGACAGATGCGACAGCCCGGGACCTCTGAAGCCCTCCGCTCCACCCGGGAAAGCGGGGCCGTGCGACCTGACAAAGTTCCGCGAGTGAGAATGCCCCCCGGGAGCCACCGCAGGGCCTGGGATCCATCGGTCTGAGCGACTGGCGAGCCTGGGCAGGGGCTGGGCCGGGCAGGCGGCGTGCGGGGCGCAGACGGTTGGTCGTGCGGGCCCTGGGGTCGAGACGCCTCCCCACGGGGCTCGCGTAGGTCGGGCTCGGTCTCCACGGTGCGCTCGTTTTTTCTTTACCCCGGCGTTTCGGGGTCCCCCGCGGACAGCCCCGCAGCCCCGAGGTAAAGAGCCGCCTCTAACCGTCGTCGGGGACGGCGGGGCTTCGCCTCCCAGCCGCCGGCGACGGCCTAGCACGCGGGCGACCACGAGGCCGCGCGCGCCCGGCCCGGGGGCCCGGCCTCCCCGCGGGCTCGCCCGTGGGGTCGCGTGCGGCCGCGAGCCGGCGCTCGGCGAGGCCGCGACCTCGGAGCACCCCGGGCCGCGCGCGCCGCTCGCTCGGCCACACGGGGGCCGGCCGCCGGGCGGCGCGGGCTGTCCCGAGGTGACACCGCCTGCCGCGGCAGGAGCAGCCCGGCGCCGCCGAAGCAGCGAGCGCGCCCCGAGGATTCCTCCTTGGTGCGTGGCCCAGTTTCGCTCAGGACCCGCTCCAACCCCCTCCGCTGACACCGCCCCGCCCCGCGCCGCCACGCTCCGAGGCCTTCCCCGGGGTGGGGAGGAGGTGAGGGGAGGCCGGGAGGGGAGGGAGCCTGGCGGCGTGCCCCCCCCCCGCGCGGGCCCGCGGCGCGCGCGCTCGCGAGCGTATTCCTCGATTCCACAGGCGGTTCGCGCCGCGGGTGGGGGCGGGGCGCGCCGGGCCGCCCGCCCGCCCGCGGGGAGGGGACTGGGAGGAGGGGGGGGCGGGCCGGCGTGGGGAGTTCCTCGCTCGCGGACCACACGCTCCGCGAGCCAATCCCGAGCCAGCCTCTAGCAGTGTCGCACGCGGGACACGTCCAAGCGTTTGTTGGCAGGGCCGGGGCGGGGGGCGGGGGTGGGGGAGGGAAGGAGGAGGAGGAGGAGTGATCGGGGAAGGGAGTTGAGTGACAGGAGGTGCGCGGCACGCTGGGAATTGTAGTTCCGAGCCTCCGTGGCCATAGCCATTTTGTAGTCAAGGGACTACAACTTCCAGAAGATCAAGGGGACTATTCTAAGGTGCCCCGGGAATAGGCGGCTCTCCCCCGGGCCGGGCGTCCTGGGGCACTGGTACCCAGCTGCCCGGCTGCAGGTAGACGTGAGGGCAGTGGTGAAGGGCTTGCCTGTGGCGGCTGTTGGGTGAGCGGACCGCGGGGGGGAAAGGGGCTGAGGTGGAGCGACCGAGCGTGCCATGCATTGAGCTAGGGAGCCTCTCTCAATTCCACGCCTGGGCTCGGCGTGGGAGAGGCGCGTGACGGGCGGCCTGCGGGGGGTTCGCGGAGGCCTCTCCCGGGTCTCGTCGACGGGGCTGTGGGCGCTCTCCGCACCGGGGCCAGGGCCAGTGGGCGAAGGGTAGGCAGGCGTGCGGGGGCTCAGCTGTGGGAGTTTTCGGCTGGCGTGCGGTGGAGAATTAGCCGAGGAGCCCTAACTTGTATAAAAGCAGAGTCCATTTAAAGTTGGGCTGGATAGTCCGCCTCTCATTGGTTAGGGGGCTTGGAAAAAAGAGACTCGGCGAGCCCTCCGCTGTGGTGCCGCCGCCGCCGCCGCCGCCGCCGCCGGAGTTGACTCTTCTGCTCGTACTGGTGCTGCAGCACAAACGTGACTTCCAACATTTAAAATTTATCTTTCCTTTTTCTTTTCCAAGATGTAACTACAGATCAGATACTAAGGACCTTCACGTTTCGCTGATGTAGTTTTTGGAAGAAAAAGGGGGGGGAGTGAAGGGCGTCGGTTTTTTTTTTTTTTTTCTTCTTTTTCTTTTTTTTTGTGCCTCTGTGTTGTATGTTTCGGGGGAAATTTTCCATTATGAGTGTTTTACTAAAGTGAATTTTTCCTGTTTGCTTCGATCGTCTTTGGCTCTTTTTTTGTTTTTATTTTTTAATTTTATCCTTCTCAATTTCGGATTTATTTGAAGGCGAATCTGGCTTTGGGGGAAGAGGAAGAAAAGTCGGATTACAAGATCAACCACCACCACCAACAATAAAAACCATCAGGATATTTTTTTGCAAATTTCTGACGGCTTTAAATTCATGAAGCAATTGTCCCCTTTTGCAATCAGCATTTGGATATCAGAATGAGCAAGGAAAGACCCAAGAGGAATATCATTCAGAAGAAATACGTAAGTACTCCTAACAACACATCCTTTGGCTTGCAGTTTTAAGCAATGGTTGTGAATGTCAAGTTTATAGATAATTCTGCAGCTGAAAGGTTTTAAACAGCGTCCGATAAGGCTCTTTCTTTTCCGAAAGGGCTTTTCAGGCAAAGTCGTGTCTGCCTAGTTTGGTTGAGAAAACAGCCTGGTGTAGAGATACCCAAGTGAATCAATTGACCTCGAATGACACATTAATGCAGTTTTTGATGAAAGGCGAGGGGTTTGGTGGAGGTTGGGGTTCTGCGTTTGGGGACAGTAATACAACTAACCTGCACTCCGGGTGGATCCGGCCCCTTACTGCACTTTGCATACAAATGAGCCTGGTAGTGGTGTTATTTGGAAAATCGTGTAGGTAGGTGTGTTGGAAGCTGTAAGTTGCAAGCCCGGGTCGGATTATGGCCATCTTCTTGCACTGGCACATCATTTAATGTATGTGGTCGTTTTGGTTTATCTAGTTTGCAACGTAACCCAGTTGGGAATCATGTTACAGAGAATGCATTTATTGGTATTGACTTTATAATGAGCCTGGTTTTGGTTTTGTTTAAAAGGAATTCATGGTTTCTAGTTTCAGAGAAGGGGAACATGGCTCATGTTTTAAAGTATGTATGTGTGTGAATACGTATGTTAGTAGAAATAATTTCTCCCTGTTAACTGGATTTCTGAAATTGGGGTTGTAATAGTTAAATTTGTTTTGTGCATAGTATGGCAGCGTTTTGCTTGGCATAGGGAGTGTTTTTGTTTTGTGTAGTGGTTTTTTTTTTTTTTTTGGTAAGTTTGAGGGGAGGGAGTGTAGAGGGGAACCAAGGGATTAACCAAATATGCACTTGAGTGATCGGTAGTTAGCTGCGTATGCTTTAGAGCAAAGAACTCATTTTCTCCAGAAAAAAGGCCTTTGAAGATACATAAAGAACAATGCGACCTTAAAAGAAAGTTTTATTTAACTAGAGTCGATGGTTTGTTGTTAATATTTTCCCTTTCTGACTACTGTGGAGTGTATAATGGGAGATGACCTTCGGAGCAGTGGTTTTGTAAAAAAAAATATTTATTGGGAAACCTGAATGCCTCTTCCGGAGGGCTGATCCTAATCTATACACGTAAACTTAACTATGAAAGAAACGCAAGATTAAATAATGAAGCTCAACTTACAAAGCTGCTCCGTGAGGAATTTAAGAATTAAAATACATCCGCATTGCAGAGGGCTGGGTAGAGCGCAGAGGACTAGTTTAAAGTCGGTATGTAGAAACTGCATGGATACAGCCTTCCCTTGGAGCGTGGATTCCTTCCCAGAGCATGTCTGATTCTGATGTAGCCACAAAGGAGATGGGGTAGAACTTGGACAAGAACCCCCCACTATATCCCGGATCTCGATAAGTTGGAGAACACTGTGGGGTCGGCTTTTTTTGTTGTTGCTGGAGGCCAGCGGATTCTGCCGAGTCTCGTCCGGCCGCAAGCCGATGTGGCCGGCTGTGGCCGTGCGAGGCAGAGCACGAGTTGCCGCTGGAGGAGCCGAGTCTGTGCTCACGCCGAGCTCCGGACGCAGCCAGCCGGGAGGGAGCGCGGGGCCCGCGGCGGGCTGGGCCGGAGCCCGGGCTGGGGCGGCGGGCGCGCGGCGGCCTGTAGGGGGCAGACTCCGGGCTGAGCTGAGGCCGGGCGGGTGGGTGGGGCTCGCGGGTGGCGCGGCGTGCAGACTCGGGGCGTGCCTGGCCTGAGTGAGGGAGGCGGCGCTGGGGTGGGGAGGGGGAGGCTGCCTCGGGCGCCCCCCGCCGCGCGCTAGGCTGATCCGGCGTCTCCATGCCGTCCTGCCGGCGGGCTCCGGCGCAGTCTCGAGAGCAACAGGTTAAGCGGGCGAGACGTCAGCGCGCCCCCTCCCCGCCCGGGGCCTTCCTCTGCCGTGCGCCTTCGCACCCCCGCCCCCCTGCGTTCCGTCCTCTCCCCGCCCCCTGCCCCCAGTGGCTCTGAGTCCTCCGCCCCCATCTCGAGCCGCTGCGTTCTGTTGTCATTGTGACGTCACAAAGGGACCGGCCCGGTGGAACCTTCCCCTCCTCCGTGATGTCAAAAGTCCGGGTGGGAGGTTCCAGGCGCGGCCTAAGTAGAAGCTGCGGGACCGGGGCGTGGGAGGAAGAAGGGTTTGTGAAGGATGTGGCCGACCTCGTCCTTCCACTTTGAGGTGTCCCAGGTCCCACCAGGTGAGCGTCGGGAGCCTTTTACTCCTCACCGAATGCTCTGGAACCTTCGCAAAATATTTAGGGTCTGGGGAGCAGGGAGTATGTGCCGGCTTAACGGAGGAGTATTTTCCCTCCTCAGTTCCTGGTCTTTTGATGGTGTAGTTCCCGCTCAAGCCCGTGTTAATGAAAACTGCATTTGTGCGTGGATGGAGTTGAGGATTTGGTTACTTTGTCGTGTTGAGGGGTGCCTTTACAGGATGTAGCATAACTTTGGACAGGATGCTGCTCAGCATCCGCTATCTGCTATTGCGTTAAGCTTTTCACTGTCTTTGGGGTAGGGCTGTTCTCTTGGTTGTGCCAGTCATCTTCCCACGAGCTGTATCTTCGAAACTCCTGAGAGAGGAAGGGCTGTACTCCAAAGAGCACAGGAGTCTCAAGATCCACTGGGTTTAGTTCTTAATAGGACAGCAAATGGTTTGTGGTGTGACTCTTCACTGTTCGGTAAAGTGGAAAAAGTCGTAACTGTTTTTGTCACTTTACTAAGTCATTGAGATTATGTGGGTGGAAGATAGATGTAAATCAGTGAGCTTTAAATGGAAGGTAGCATTATTACTTGAGCTGGTGGAAGGCAGTGTGTTTCCTACAATTGGTCTCAAAAGCTTTAGATGCCTTCCATTTAGTTTATTGCCTTAGCAAAGAGTTTGAGAGTGTGATTGTAGATGGAAGGCTTTGGGAGAAATGAGTATTGTATTTTTTATTAAATGACATCATTGAGAAGCTCATAAATTGAAATATAATCCTGTCTTAATTGTGTTGGGCATGACTCCCACTACAATACCTTAGATAACTGGAAAAGGTTGCCTTTCGGAGCCCCAATTCACTTGGACAATAAAACAGTTGCGAGTTTCCCCCTGTGTGTATTTTCTGCCATCATTCCTGTAGTTTGTTATTCTTAAGGGAAGTAGGGGGATGATAACCAGGCCATTTGTTCTTAGCTTGATACCAGATACTTGAAAAAACAAATGATCAGGGTGGTATTTTGGATGACTTTGACAGAATTTGTACCACTGGGCTGTAATAATGTTTAAAATAACACACGCTATGACATCCTCCGAAACTAACAGGACAACTTTGAATGTGTTCTTTAATCACTACTTGGGATTGAATTCAGATCTTAAGGCTTATTTGGAAGACATTTATCTGTGGAGCCATATCACTAGCCCCCTCCCTGTCCTATTTTAAGGATCTAGTTTTTCAAATGTCTGTAGTTCTAGCAGTTTCCAAGATCATCTTTAGTTACATATCCAGTCTTAGTTGAAAGCCCTTCTTGGGCTACACAAAAAACAGTTCCTGCTCCCAATGCCACTCTGTTGATAGAATTTTTGCCTACCATACACAAATTCCTGGTTTCAGTACCGATCCCCAGATAAACCTCTAATCAGGAGTTTTAAGCAGGTGGATCATGAGTTCTAGGTCATTTTCTGCTATATATAGGAATCGTGAAGCTAGCAGCCTGAAGACCCGCTCAGAAACATACCCTAGACCACTGCATGATCTCAGAAAGTGAGAGTTAGCTTCATAAGGTTCAGAAATGGTTTTACTATATTTTATAGTTACAAAGTTAAAACAATAGAAAAAGTATGCCAAGGCAGGGGTTTAGCTTAGTGCAGGAGTGCTTGCTTGGTATGGACAAAGTCCCAGGGGTTTTGATGATCTCCAGCAAAAAAAAAAAAAAAAAATTCAAGGTAATGATTGATTCCTGGCATGATTGATACACACCTTTAACCCCCAGCACTGGTGAGGGAGGCATGCATATCGCTTAGTTTAGGCTAACCTGGTCTGTAGAGCAAGTTCTAGGCCAGACTCTTGACTCAAGGGAAAAAAAATCAGTTTGCTTGCTTTTCCTTTGTTGAACAAACATTGTGGTATTTTACAGCTATAGAGGAAGAACTGAAGTTATTAAATTATTAGTTGTCTTTTTTTTTTTTTTTTTACTCCTCACATTCATATTGCTTTGTATTTGTTTCTAGTGGTGGAAAACCCTTTCCTTTCCCAAAAGTCTAGGGCAGAGGTGCTTTGTTTTTATTTTTTGCAGAGCTTAGGCTCTTGCACATGCTAGGAAAGCTGTGACACCAAACAATCCCATACACTAAGGTATGGTATTCAGACAGTACAGAAGCAATACAGTCAGGTTCATGGTGTGCTTAATTAATTTAAAATTAACTGGCTTCTTATTTTTTGGGGTGATTTATTATTACTTTGTTTCTTCAAGACAAGGTTTCTCTGTGAAGCTTTGGCTGTCTTGGACTTCTTTGTAGACCAGGCTGGCCTTGAACTCATAACCTGCCTTTGCTTCCCAGAGGTGTGTGCCACCACACCCAGCTTTATTACTCTTTTTTTAAAGGGCTGATATCTCTACAGATACTTATTCACAATGAAAATTTTTTATATTTTTATATTTTTTTGTGCACATATGTGTGTGGATGCTGTTCTCACACGTGGAGGAGCTGGTTCTCTACCATGTGGTTTACCTGCTAAGCCATCTCACTTTGTTGGGAGTTGAGTATTTGTCTCTAGCCACTGGCCCAAATAGCCAGCTAGAAATCTTTTGTACTTTAGATGGCACACACATATATACATGTATATATATATTTATATATATACATGTATATATGTGTATGTATATATACACATATCTATATATATGGTGTATCTAGGGCACTACTGAGTCCCCTCTATGTCCCTTGATTATTTAAACTTACTGACTTCAAAAGGACGACAGCTTTTGAAGTCCCTGTCTGGTGCCTGTTCCATTAACAGTAGAACTGTCTTGAAAGAGGATGAGGGGAAAATTATATTAAGCCAAGTATATAAAGGCCAAAGTAGAATGTTTTGAATCTGTTATGTTGTCTTGATCATAGTAGTATTTGGAATTAAGCTCTGGCCATTTTAATTAAATTTTAGTTGCAGTGTTAAAACCTTATTGATGTTACTGGCCTGAATCTCCCTAAACATTGTTGTGTTAGTTTTCCTAAATAACCTCTGTCTGCCTAGCCTCCTGCTTGTAGGTGCAGAATATTCTGGTTATTAACCCAAAACTTCTGCCTTGTGGGCAGCTGTGGGGTGTGCCTATGTCCCCTTTGGCTTCTACCCAGAATGCTTGCCAAGTGTCAGTTGTTTGTTCCCAAATCTGGTTATTCCAGTTGGGCTTATTCTTGTAATTACAATTAAATCTTATGTAAACCTTGAAATGACTGTGGAAACAATTGGTTCAACTTTAAGTTGAATGCTTTGTTGACGTGATTAGTGATAAAAGTGCTAGAAGAAGAAAAAAGAATTAGATATAGCCTGCACATTTTCTCTTGTGGATTCTTCATAAACACTGCTTTGCAAGTCATTCCTCCTCTTGGTGGTGGTAGCATACATGTGGAATGTTACAACTGCAGTCTGCAGGCCCCTTTAAATACCCAAATTCTCCTCTTCAACAAAACATGCCAGCAAGTCTGAAAGAATTCGTATTCAAAAATAAGACTGTACTGGACGGAGAGATTAACTTAGGTCCCAGCATTTGGGGGGGGGATGAGGGTTGCTATGATTTCCAGGGTAGCATGGGCTATAGAGTGAGACACTGTCTCAACAAAAGAAAAAGATTAGTACATTCTGTTTATCATCTAGTTTTCATCAACACTATTATTATTATTCTGTAATTTTTTTTTCTGTGGCAACTCACGTAGTTCAAGCTGACCTGGAACTTACTGTGTAGTTAAAGATGACCTTGAACTTTGTCTCCCAAGCCCTGGAATTATAAGCACTATCATACTCAGCTAAAATTTTGTGGTTTTCTTTTTTCTTTTTACATTTAATAGTCCTCCCCAGCCCTCGCAGGGAGTGGGTGGGTGTGTGCTACATGTGTGTTGTATGCTCAGTGACAAGTGCCTTTACTCACTGAATCATCTTGCTGGTCAAAAGCTTATATCCTGTGTGATATAGCAACTTTCCTGTCTCTGTCTGTCCCATGAGGAACTACCTTTGGTCTTCGTTTCAAATGCTTAAGTGTACACCCATGTTTTTAATTTCCCTTTGAATCAAGATCTCATTCTGTCTGTAGTCCATGTTGGCCTCAAATCCATGGTGATCCTGCAGTGGGATTGCAGGAATGGCTTTTAATGAAGCTAAATGCATTAATAAGTTTAGTTCAGTTCTGATTCATGATAAAACTATTGAAGTTGCAAAGACTTCTTCAGGAAGTGATCACTGTTTTGCTAATCTTGCCTGGTTCCAGTACTTCTGTCCCCCTGCCTCCCCTGAACGTATGTACGTGTGTGTTATTTTTGTATATGTATATATGTTGTTGCGTGTGCTATGGCCTATGTAGCTGTTAGAGACGACAAGGCAGAGGTATGTTCTTTCCTCCCATTCTGTGGATCTTGAAGAACTGGCTATCAGGCTTGGATGAAAAACACCTTTTCATGCTGAGCCATCCATTGTACCAGTTTAGAAAACACTTAGCCACACAACACCAACTTTTCTTGAAAATGTTATAAAGAGAAAACCCAGTCAGTTCTGAAGTAACCACCCACATTCATGATTTGTATAGCAAGCTCACATGAGAAAATGAGGTTTAAAACTATGTATTCCTGTGTTTCCGTTCAGATGAAACTGGTCTTAAAAAGCTTTGTCAGCTTCTGAGAACAAGGCATGTGCCAGTCTGCAGCGTACTTGTCTTTGATTCTTAAGGCAGTAGATGATGGAGCTACATCAGTGTTCACTGTCTCTCTGGGTCCTCATTGCAAGATCCCAGGCTGGTTGTTGGTGCTCTGTTAGTGATTGTCCACCCACACTTTTCACTGTACCTGAGGGCCAACATGGGCAGCAGTTCTCCAGGCTTCTAGAAACTGCTTTGATGTCTTAGGGCTGTCACACATCACCTTTGGTACCTTTCTCTGCATTTGTACTGTTGCTCTTGACTTTGCTGTTTTGGAGACTCTTAGTTCTAGAAGAAACTGTCCTTGTTCCTCACAGCAGGCCATCCATGAAACACAAACTGTTAAATGTGTTAATGAGGCAACTTGAGTAATAGGATCATTACTCCTGGAGTCCTAAGGATGTGTGACTGTATTGGAGAAGAACCCTTCTCTAGAGTTCTTTTGTTACTCCTTTTTGATCTCCAGTTCTTGTGGGTGCTTCCCCTTCCTTAGTGCTGGGATTACAGGTGGGATTACCAACCTAAACATGGTATTTAAAGTTTTTAAGTTAGTAAGTCTATCAAGACACTCATGCAGAGGAGGTCTGAAATAGTTTAGATAGCAATGTTGACTTTTCGAGACAGGATTTCTTCTCTGTATCCTTGGCTGTCCTGGACTCCTTTTGTAGACCAGGCTGGTATTGAACTCACAGAGATCCACCTACCTCTGCCTCCAAGTGTGCTAGGATTGCAAGCCTGAGTCACTATGCCTGGCAATCCATTATTTTCTAATCACTACTTTGGAGAGGGCTCCGTCTTCAATGGTTGACCCTTTCTTAGTTCTCATTTCTGTCAGCTGTTAAGTGGGTGCCAGGAGGAAATGAGACGGGGTTAGAGAACTGAGCATGCATTTCTTGTGTTTATATTTTCCATAGGCTTGCAGAAAGAGGCTAAATGAACGTGCACTCTGCTAGGCAGCAGAGCAGTTGCTCTTTGTGTATAAACTGTCACTACCAGTAGGTACATTGGCTTCAGTCAGGAAGGACCTTGAATTTGGACAGGCCTGTTTTGAATATATAGGACACTTATATAATGAACAAGTTTGAGAATATGAACTGAATTCAAATTCTAGCTCTTACTTAACCTGGTTGTATGAACCTGGGCAAGCTACACAACATGACTGAGTTCCTTCCTCATCTGGAACGTTGTTGAGTGTACCTCATAAGCTTGTTGCTGGGAGAGTCAGGGAGATTTTTGATGTGAAAGCACTTTGTAAACTGCATACTGCTGCACAAATGCTCAAGGTATTATTACACAGTGGGAAATCACCAACTTGGAGACATCAGGCCTGCCAGCAGCCTTCCTAGCTGACTCAGAAATAAATAAATCTAGTAAATTCATAGTGAACAATATATTTAGAGCAAGGCTTTAAAGATTAAGAGGTGATATAATAACTGCCCTCCCCCATTCCCACTTTGCTTGTTGAATGCCTCTGGTATCAGGCAGCATGGCATTTAGAAAGGATAGATTGAGAATTAAGATCAGAGCAGCACAAACACGTTTAAAAGAATGACTTGAAGAAGTATATATATTCCTTGAAGATGAAAATCTGATCATTATCGGTGGCTGCTTGTGTGGCCTTCTGCATTAAGTATAAGCCAAATCTGTCCTTACCACAGAATGGAAAACCTTTCTTATTTACACCATCCATTTACCTTGCCCCTGTGCATTTTACATCCTGAAGTTAGCCAAGTCAGTCCCGAACTTTGCAAGTTCTCATCTGTGCTCAGGCAAGCGGATTTCCTTCCTGAGAAGTCCACCATGTTACTCTTGGGCCTCATGGCTAGACTGCCCTACTCTGTAGACTCTCTGACTCTTAGTCTTTCCTTGCTGATGTGTAGCGCCCCTTCTAGGTGCAAGGAACGCTTCTTTATGTTGTGTGTCTGTTAGGTGCTGAGTTTTGTAGGTGATTGTGGGTAAGTGCTTTGTACCAGCATATAGTTAGTACACAGAGAATTCTTTCTTTCCTTCTTTCCTACTTTTTTTTTTTGAGACAGGGTTTCTTTGTGGCCCTGGCTGTCCTGGAACTCTCTATATAGACCAAGCTGGTCCTGAACTCACAGAGATACAACTGCCTTCCAAATGCTGAGATAAAAGGCACGTGCCACCACTGCCTGGCACACAGAGAATTCTCTAATTAAAGCTAATGGTGGAATGTGTCCAGTACCACTGGGAGGGAACTGGTATGGAAAAAGATGGAGTACATTCACTAATTAGAATTTCACACTCTTATTTTAAAGCTGGGAACCTGTCTGTTGTTACAAGAATGTCCCAGTCCCCACACTCTGGAGAGCTGGGCATGAAATCCAGCACTCAAAAGTGGAAGAAGGCCTCTTTTGTTGTCTTTAGACAGGTCTTCATGACACTTTCTCTCTTGCAGGTGCATTCTTAGTCATCCAGGGTAGTTGAAGTAATTGATTCATTTTCATGGAAAAATAAAAATTCATATGTAATCCCCATAACTAATTATAAGCCAGTAGCATTTTCCCCTTGTGAAAATGGCTTTTCTGCTTCATATAAAATCATTTCAATCAGACAAGTACTCAAAGATAAAAATTACTGAAATTGCATACGGGATATTCCGCTTGTAGATGTATAGGCTCATTATGTGCTTTTTGCATTTATATATCTTAACTCACTTATCAAATACAATGATTTTTAACGGTCTAGGCACGTCATTGACATGAGTTTCACTTGACCTGTTGCCCCCTTGATGGCTTTTCCACAGGTTTAGGATTGTTAAAAAAACGTTTTGTGTAGCCTGCCTTCTTTGCACTTCAGAGTCCTGTTAGAGAATTACTGACTCAGAATTGTGTGGAATTGACTTATGGGGAGGGCCTGTGCTAATTTGGGGTTCTGTGCATGGTACATATCAGACTATTGCATTTGTTTGTTGGCTTTTAAAAACCAATACAGACACTTGTAAGTAGTAAAGATGTCAGTTGAGGGTTTTTTTTTTTTTAATTTCTTATTTTCTTGGCCTCTCTCAGAGCATTTAGGACTAAGAAATGTGAAAGCACTTTGTAAAACAATAAGAACACAATGTGTTATTAGACAGAGACGCTTTTTAGTACTGAAGGGAAGGAGGAGAGAGCTTGTGGAATTGTACATTTTGAGTGTTTATGAGTTTCTTTTTCCTTTGTGTATACACGGGAGGTACTTAAGTAATAAAATGACCTGGAAGCATGTTGTTTGTACATGTGATTTCAGTCCTCTTGTTAGTAAGGTAGACTTTGTTAACATTGGTCCCTGAGGGCTGAGGCTTCATAGCTTGCTCAATTAAATAAAACTGATAGCTTTTAGCGGCTTACTGTTTGCTCCTATCCTAAGAGAATTTATAGTTTACTAGGGAGCCAGGATGTAAAACATGAGGAAGAGAGCACTGGCTTTTGAGTCAGATTGAAGTCAGAGATCTTGGGCTATGTTTAGACGATGGTGACCTTGGTCAGATTGTTTGCTTCTGAGTTCTCTGCTTTCCAGAAGGGAGGAAGAGCCTCTTTACAGAATTAGAGGAGGATGAAGGGTTAACAAGGGAGTGTCAGACAGTCTAGACAGGGTTAATCTAAGTCCTGCAGGCCCACAGGGTGCAACTCTCCAAATTCAACGTTGAAGAGGATGTGTTTCTGGGTCATCTGCATTACAGCATATTCTAGTTGTTTGAGGAAGAGGGTGAAGATCAATCTGCCTGCTTAGCACTTGGCCTTTCTTACCAAGGCTTGCCTTTTCCTTTAGTAATGGGAAAATTTTGGGATTGAATTTTTCTTGTCCCTCCCATGGTTTATGAGGTTGAAATAGTGTCTTAAGAAGCAGCATTCCTTTTTGTGTTCGAGTCCTTTTAGATGAACTTTGCCTTAGATGGAATCTAACTCCCATTGGTTTTACCCCAGTTGCTCCCTTTCCCATTCTTATACTGCCCAAAGCACTAAAGCGCTGTTTGTTCTATTTTCAGCTTGCTTGATGTCTTGAGGATGAAAGAGCCAATGTGAATGGAAAGCATTTAATAAGGAGTCATGGTCTGGGCTCCCAGTTAAATTAGTAGCACATGCTTTTCATTTGCCTTGAAGGATTTTGCTTATGTTGCCTCGCTGTCGCTGTGACATCACACAGCTTGTCCCTCCACGTAAGCTAAATGACTACATCATACAAGGCCACTCCTCTGGGTTGTTCCGTGTGTCAGTTATGGCTGACCTGGAACTCACTTTGTAGATCAGGCTGTCTTGGAATTCACAGATCTGCCTGCCTCTGCCTGCCCAGTGCTGGGATTAATCAGTTAGTTACTGTGCAGTTAAGATTTCAGGAGTTTTGGTAGAAGAAACTATTTTGTGTTACCCCACAAAATAGAGAAACAGGGTTTCTCTTTTAGCTGTGGCTATGCTGGAACTCCTGTTTGTAGTCTAGGCTGTCCGTGAATGCAAGATTTGCTTGCCTCTGTTTCCTGATTGCTGGGACTGCTTCTGCTTACCAGATTGTGGTATTGAAGGCGTGTGCTATCACATCTGGCTGAATTACACTTTTCTTTGTGTGTGTGTGTGTGTTTGTATGGGTGCTTGTATGCCTGCCATAGATTAGGTCTGGAGGTCAAAGGATAACTTTTGGGAGTTGGTTCTCCTGTGTGCTTTTCCACCTGGGCATTGAACTCAGGTTGTTTGGCTTGGTGGAGTTTACCTTTACCCAACTGTTATTCAGAAACAGACGAACAGAGCCTTCCTCCCCCTCCTTTTTTGAAAGATGAACAGTATTCTGTGGCTCAAAGTTTGTCTTGAGTACTGGGAATGTAGGTGTACGCTTCTTAATATATTTTATTTTTTATATATTTTCTACATGTTACGTTTTCCCCAAAAGAATATACAACATTAGTGAGCTGCCATCCCAGAAACAAATGTTTTTTTGCCTTAACCTGATTGAAGTTCAGTTACCATGCAAATCTGACACAAGATTAAAATGTAGGCCTTGAACAAACAGTTGCTGTCAAATCAGCAGTGTTTGGCACTGAGTAATTTAATATGTATATATATCTGTATATATATATATGTATATATGTATATATATACATATATGTATATATATACATATTATATACACACACACACACATATAATAAAATTGAGACAGGGTCTCTCTGTAATCCTGGCTGTTCTGGAACTTACTATTCGGACTAGGCTGACCTTAAACTTGCATCCATCCTCCTGCCTCTGGCTATATATAGAGTGCTGGAAGCAAAGACAGTGCTCTGAGTTATAACTTTCTTTTCTTTTGAGGCACAGTTTTTATTTACTATATAGCACAGGCTGGTTTGAAATGAACTAGAGTAGCCCAGGCTGCCTCCAAGGTCACTGAGCCTCCCCCAGAGTCTGGCTTTACCAGCATGAGCCACTACACCTGGCTGAGCTTTGAATTTTGACCTACAAACTTTGCTAAGTAGTATTGGTATTGACACCCTGAACTTTTAATCTGTAAGAATTTTAAAGATTCATGAAAGTAATTCTTAGTGATGATTCTCTCCTGAGGGGCAGAGATCAGATTTCTATTTAAATACCAATGTAGTTTATCACTCCCTCCCCCCAGGTTGGGCCAGGCTGGATCTGGGTTTAATAATGAACTTCTGAATTCCTCTTAGCTTGGTTGGTTGGTGTTAGTAATGAATCAGTGTTTTATGTCTTTAATGTTTTCATATATTCGCTCTGTATTGTAATCTTTAAAAGTACTGTTAGGATTCCAAACCACTGTGGTTTTAAACTGGGTTGGAATCTGAAAGGTGGCTGACAAGAGCGAAAAGAAAACCTCCATTAAATAAAAAACATGTTTGGCTTGAGATTGTCTGGGCTCAGGGCACATCTTAGCCTTAGGCCAAGCCCCATGGTTGAAGAAATCAGCTTCTCATTCTCTTGGATTTACTCTCTGCTTCTCCTTGCAAAGCAAAATTAAAACTATTAACTACATCATGAGTTTTTGTGAGTTATTTGAAAACTTATTTGAAAACTCAGCTTGATGAAGCTGTATGAATTTTTGTTCAGATGAGACTGTAATGTCTCACATTCGATTGTACTTGAGATAAATCAACTAATTCTGATAAAATGGATTTTCTTTTGTTTGGCCTTGGTAAACTGGAGAGGATCAAGAGGTTGGGGAAGATGGATCTGACTTCACAGTATCTACTCTCAAGCCTTTCTTTCTTTCTTTTTTTTTTCCCTTTTTTTGTTGTACTGCCTGGTCTAATTAAGTGATGTCTGGTAATTTCCCAAAGTGACCTAGACTGGGATGAAACACATGCTCTACTCATCTAGCCTTTTCCTCCTTTTTCTTCCAGGAGGCTTGCTGAAGTTGTCATGTATTTCTCTGCAGAATTTATTGGAGCGGTAGGCAAAGCCTCCTGGGAGTATAAATAATGATGATTATAAAGAACAGTCCGTTTACCAGGGAAGGTCATTATCTTTGACTTGCAAAGCTTTTATAGCCAAAGAATGTTTTGCTTACAGTTGTTTAATACACATAAACACCTTAATGTTACCTGTTGTAAAGAGTTGTTCCTTTTCCCCTTTGTACATGGAAGTCATTCCTGTAAAGAACACAAGATGTCACCTTGGCCCGGCAAACAGCTTCTTTTTCTGGACAGACATAAGAAGGCTTTGGGAAGTGCTTTTCAAGGAATGGAGTGTCTGGCTGCCTTCTTGCTTGGTATCAACAGCAAACAATCCTCTGTGTTGAGTGTTAAGAGATTGTAAAGCTGTTAAGTAGGCATTAACTTTACTTGTGCAGTATTTTCGTATCCAAATTACAAATTCAGAGTGGTTTTGAAGTTAATCTAGGGAACTTGTAGAGTAGCCACCAAATGACTGTCTGTGACAGGTACTCTCCTGCTCTTTATTGTTAGCACAGATTACAACTTCAGAGTAATAGAAACACTAAAAGTTGCTCCTTGAAATATTTTTGTTAGTTAGGTCAGGGGAGAGCTTTCAGGAGCCCACTCTGTTCTTTCACTGTGTGAGTTCTGGGACTGAACCTCAGGTCCCTCAAGTCTCAGCTGAAAGTGCTTTCACCTGGAAATTTATTTCTTTGGCCTTTAAGTTGCCTTTTTTTTTTTTTTTTTTTTTTCTTGCTTGGGGATAAAGTTACCCCTGGCCTTTGTTTGCTTTTAACAACAGACTGACTAAAAGCAAGTTTTTGGGAGAAAAGGGCTTATTTGGCTTATTTAGCTGAGGAGTGATTTTTATCTCAACCTTTCTAGTAGCTGGGAATGTAGGTATGCATGCCACGAGCTTGGGTGTCACACTTTGTGTTTAAATTTTCTTTTGGTGCTGAGAATCAAACTCCCAGGGCCTGCCAACATAGGCTGGGCCAGAACCGTTATCACTGAGTAACACCCCTACTGCCAACTCAGTTTTACTTAGGCTTTCTT
This sequence comes from Meriones unguiculatus, assembly GCF_030254825.1. NCBI lineage: Eukaryota > Metazoa > Chordata > Mammalia > Rodentia > Muridae > Meriones > Meriones unguiculatus. The sequence goes on from NC_083366.1 coordinate 59,847,067, forward strand.
GTAGCCCAGAGGAGGGACTTCTGATCCTTCTACCTCAACCTCCTGATAGGGAGGTGATGGGATTATAGACATGTGACATGTGTTGTTGTGGATGGAATCTGGGGCTTTCTTTCATGCTAGGTAAGCATTCTTTACCTGAGAGCCCCAGCCCAGCACTTTGAGCGCCCAGCTGACCTTTGCTTGCTATATCTTGTGCAAACTGTCAGCTTCAAAGCGTGTCTTTTAATCATCATGTACCACAATTCTGGTCCTATATTCCCATGTTTGTGGTATTTTAAACCAAGATGAGGCATCTCAGTCTATCCCTATATAATTTTAGATGTGACTGTAATGTCTTTTAAAAACAATTCCGTGGTTTGTAGTATATTCATAGTTTATACAACTACCACTGTGGTCAATTTTAGAATATTTCAACACTCCACAAAGAAACTCCATACCAGTAATGCTCCCCAGCCTCTGACAGTCACTAATCTTTTCTGAATCTGAGGAATTTTTTTCCTAGATACTTGACATAACTGGATTAATAAATAAAATATGTGGCTTTTTGTGATGAGCTGGCTTCCGCTCAGATGACTCTCACAGTTTTAGCATGTTTCGATATTCAAGGGTTGACCGTGCTCATGTGTGGATGCACCACATGCTGCTTATTCAGCTGGGCTGTGCCCATCAGTGGTTTTGGTTAGTTTTACACAAACTAGAATTCACCTGAGGAGTAGTCAGCTGAGGAATTGCCTCCATCAGATTGGTCTTTGAGTGTGTATGTGGCTCTGTCTTTTTTTTTTTTTAATAATTTATTAGGGAAGGCTCAGCCCACTAGTCCCACCTTTGGGTAGGTAGTTCTGGGAGCTAATAGGAAAGGTAGCTGGACTGTGAGCCTGAGAGCATTCATTCCTCCGTGGCTTCTGCTTTGGCTTCCCCAGAAGATGATTTGTAACCTGTAAACTAAAATAAACCCTTTCCTCTCTCAGGTTAGTTTTGGTCAGTGTTTTATCACAGCAACAGAAACAGACTAGAATACCAGCTATCATTTGACATTCGTGTTTATGTGCGCTTTTTCCCTGTTTTGTGTAAGTTCTTACATGGAGATAAGGTTGATGGTATTTGTTTGAAATGCAGTAATTGGTTAGAAAAACTGCAAATGCTCATCACTAAATGTAGTTAGGTTGTTTACATACTGGGCTTGAGGCCCCCAGTTCTGGGGTTCAGTGGGGTCCTCTCTCCTGATTGGCTGCCACTTTTGATTCAGCTATTATGTAATCTCACTCCCTCTGCTCATTTGTAAAGTAATTCAAGTCATATGTTTATGTGGGAGCCATGTATTCCACTTGCTTAGTGTGGCCCTTCAGGGTTCATCATGGGCTGATTTACTTCATGAGGCCCAGATTCCTTTTTTTTGGGGTTGGTGGCTGTAGAAGGTTTTTAAATGAGTCATCTCCATAGTGCTTACCTCAGATTTCTGGTTTTTCAGCTGGGTGTAGTGGTGCCTGTCGGTAATCCCAGCACTTGGGGAGGTAGAGGCAGGCAGATTTCTGTGAGTTCTAGGCCAGTCTGTTCTACAGAGTGAGTTCCAGAATAGCCAAGGCTACACAGAGAAACCCTGCCTTGAAAAACAAAAACAAAACAAAATTCTGGTGTTTCAGGTCTTGGTTCTTGTATGTGGTTCTACTTTGGGCCGAGGACTAAATGACTGACATCCCTTTTCCCCTATCACACTTCCTTTTTTTTTTTTTTTTTTGCCTCAGAGAGATAGATCCTCCCGCCTGTGCTTCCTGAGCAGTGAGATTAAAGGTGTGCGCTTCTTACTATAACTGATTTAAGTTTTCTTGGTCCTGGCCTCCAGCTTTACTCAAGTGCTGGGATTATAGGCATAAGCTGCCACAGTTGTCTCAGCTTTAAGCTTCTGTGTGCTTATCTCTTCTAACATTGTCTCGCAAAGTACTTTGATTGAGGCTAAGAATTAATTATTTACCCAGAAATTCTTCCTGAAAAACATCTTTTAAGTCTGTGCACCTTTTTGAAACAGGCACTCAGGTAGTCCAAGGTCAGTTTTACTGTGTTTCTTGTGGAAGCCTTAAACAGCATCTCCAAGATGCTGAGATTATAAAATGGATAGGCCTGATTTTCTTGCTACTTCCAAGCTGGTTAAAACAGTAACAAGTGCTCTTCATGATATATGTAAAATGATAGATATTTGAAGAAAGAGGCCTGGAACATAATTATTGCTTGAAATTTTATGTGTGGGGGCATTTTGCCAGCATTTATATGTGCCTGTTGCCTTCTGAGGCCAGAAGAGGGCATGGAATTCCCTAGGACTGAAGTGCCAAGGCAGTTGTGAGCTGCCATGTGGGTGTTGGGGAATTGAACCAGGTCCTCATCTCTCTCTATTGTGATTTGTCAAATTTATTCTTAAATACAGTGTTCTAAAGTTGTTTAGATGGTATAGTTATTTATTGGAATCATGGTTTTTGCTCCTTTTTAAGCACTTAGAAATAGAAGGGGGCAATAAGAGAAGTGGAGTGGGAAACTTGCATGCAGATGACAGGTAAGGTGACCCCCCCATGGGATTGGCTAGCATTCTGTGAAGATGGAGTGAGCCTTGTGTACATTGTGCAGAGGATGGCCACACTTTCCTCAGGATTCCCGTAGGAAGCCAAACACTTACATGTTTGTGTATGGAATGTTACATGTTATACAGAGTTGAAGTTCATTGTCAAAAAAATTCGTTTACTAATGTTGTTAACCACATTCTTCACACACACTGCTTTTTCTGGAATGACTGTTCTATATTAAGTCCTGTCCAAAGGCCATTAATTTAGTACCCACATCAACCTAGAAGTTATGTGTGCCCTTGGCTGTTTGTGAGTCTAAGAAGTTAGTATTTTAAACTTTGCATTAACTGGAAATGTTTTCTGCTGTGCTGCTTTTGTGTGGTATACCTATGTACATAGTTGTGTTATTTGGAAAGCAGCCGCCACATCCCACTAAAATTAAAATTGCTTATTAGAGCTAATTTTAGAATTGAGTTAGAACTGCCCTATAATGTAATGCAGAATATTTCCCAATAATGCCTAGGTTAACAATGATAGTCTTGCTGCATTGTTCAAAGAAGGCTTCTGTTCAGACCCAGCTGGGTTTCAGGCTTAATTCATTGCTCTATGGTGGGATCACCACAGCTGCTGTGGGGCCTTTACAAATGCAAAAAAGCTGTCAGTGTTTGTTTCATCAGCTGCATAAGTGATGAGGCCAAGTTGAGGAATCCATTCCAGTGCGCAGTGTGCAGGCTGTAGCCATCATTGTTTATAGAATTAGTGTGTTGGAGCTTTAAAATAGTTGGCACATCATCTGCCCTTTAAGAGTACAAGACTAAAGAACCGAACTAGTTGGTTGTCCTTGTAGTGCTTGCTGGTCCCAGTCTACCTCTTGTCTTTTAACAGGGCTCTGGCCTGTTCTAGGATTTAATTTCTTTGGATGCCTTTGGAGTGCTAAAATCTTGACCCAGACAGACTTTGGGTTCTAAAGTCTTTAATCACCTCACAGCTCCACATAGGTATGGCTGTCAGCTGAAACTTAAAATAGCATTCCAGATTTGGCTTTGTGAGATTGAGTTTGTGAAGTGATATTGCTTTGGGAATGGCTTTCTTTTCAGCAATCCAGCTGTTAGGATCACTTAACCACCGACCCACTGGACAGGACACTTTCTAGTCAATTGGGGGCTCTTAGTTACAGTGACTTCCTCAAGCCCTGGTGTAACTGGGTGCATGCCCAGTTTTTGTTTGGCAAGCAGGCCTTAGGGACCAGTACCCATAGTTTCCTTGCTGTTGCACATGACAGGGTAGAATCAAGTTCTCCTGTCTTTCTGTGCCTCTGACCCTTGATGGCCTGAAACTTGCAATGCAGCCTTTGGGTTTGAGATCTTGTAGCCCTGTGGTGTTGGGGTTGAACCTTGGACAAACCTTTCATTTTGAAATGATTAATTCTCAAGAGTCTTTTTAAAAGGAGGCCTGGCTACTCTGCCCCAACTGTAAGAGTATTTGGCTTTTCAAGCTTTTTAGCCAACTAGGATGAATACTTGTGTTTCCTAATTTCCAGTTGGGAAGGCCCCAGAGTGCTCTCTCATATTCATAAGAAAGATGGCACAAAAAATTGAGGGGCTCCAAATGAAAGATCAGTCTACCAATGAGCTTTATCTCAAGTAACTGTCCCTCCTGTAAGGTCTGGGCTATACCCAGGACCTAACCTGTTCTGTAGGTTTCCTGCAGTCAAGAAGTGACCCTAACTTCTGGATTTCTGAGCAGAGTGTCTTAATCACTTTGATTCTAGGAAGTGGCTGAAGCCTAACAGGACAAATGGGGCTGATGAATTCCATGTGGTGTGCTGATTAGGTAGGGTTTGGGGACCCTGCCCTTACTTGGCCTTAAAAACAGATTTCTTAGGATGGTCTGTGACATGTATATTTACCACTCAATTATAGTCAACTTCCAACAGAGAACAAATAAAAATACTTTCCTAACACCCTCTCTCATCCTCTCTCTGAAATAGTAGCAATGAAAAGGAAAAATGCAAACAGTGAAGGCCACATTTCTCCCCCAGGGGAAAGACTAATTTACAGGGTCTCAAGGAAACAGCAGTTTCATGGTCATTGTTCTCCTGTGCAGTCCTTGGTTGACCTGTTTCTTCTGTTCTAGTGTTTCAACTATATATTTTGGGTTCAGTCCCTTCTGCTTTTTTGAGTCATTTTGAGATGAGACATTTTCTAGTGATGGGTTGAAAAGTTGTGCATCCTTTGTGTGATTGAGGTGAGCAATAGTTATTGTGTGTGTGTTTGTTCTGGTAAGTGGGCACAGATCTCCTTAGTGGCTTGCTTGATCGAAAATATGCTACTATAAATGACAGCCCTAATCCCTACCATGGGTATCTGAATGCCCATGAAGTTTGTTACCTTTGTCTTCAGTTTGTGGCAGAGGTGCTCTAAAACATCTACCTGTCCTCTACGTTAGAGATCTATCCTTCCACGGGTGCTTCAGCAGCTGCTTTCTTACAGCTGCTTTGATTGGGGTGATTTAGGTTCCTAATGTAGATTTTCCTTGGCTATAAGCAGAGATGAAAAAATTCAGTATTCTGTACATAAACCATAGTACACAGAAGATGCTGTTGATTTACTGAAATATTACTCCTGTTAACTCTCTCCTCATCACTATAGAGCAATCTACCAGCACCTTCACTTTTCTCAGGTGAAATAGTTCGAGGTGTGTCTGTGAGGTCTGGGCATACCTGCCTGTAATCTTACCTGGAAAGGAGCCTGAATGTGAACTAGCTGGTTGTAGACAGCAGTAGGTGCTGAGTAGGAAGTATAGTACTCCTTGGAGGGACATCATTTGTATGGAGTTAAGTCAGGTTTTAAACTCTAGTACACTGTAGATGAACTTGGAAGTATGCCGACTGTATTGAGTTTTCTGGTTGTCACAAGCCATCTTGTTGAGATGCCTCCTGAAGGATGGTCAAGTCTGGTGTGCTGCTGATTGTGTTAGTGAAGAGCTTTTGAATACTCCAGTTGTGAAACCAGCCCACAAGTGCTTTCACTTTCATTTACCCTAACATGTGATTGAATGGATATTCCTGGGGTGTGTGCACACTGATCCTGAGACCGGTGTATTATTTACATTATTGAGGGTGTGGCTGTGTTTCTCAGGAGCAAATAAACTGCAATTCACAAAACCTTGGGGGAGGAAGAAGGTAAGTTGGTTCCCTGAGATGAACCATTCAGAGTGCTGCTGGCTTAGTAGTTTTTTTTTTTTTTTTTCTTTCTTTCTCCTTCGAGACAGGGTTTCTTTGTATCCCTGGCTGTCCTGGATTCCTTTTGTAGACCAGGCTGCCCTAGAACTCACCGGTCAGCCTGCCTCTGCCTCCCAGGTGCTGGGAATAAAGGAGTGTGCCACCATGCCCTGCTAGAACTTAGAAGTTTTAACGTGGTCTTTCTTAGAGGGGATGTTTAGTAGAGGGAAGATACAAAGTAAAGAATTCTCCATATGCCAGAAAATGGCTAGGGACACTGGTTTCCACTAGAAATTGTTTGTGGCCACTTCTTTTCCCTCTGGAAAACCCCCACTGAATATATAAACTTAAAACCCTCTCAGCTGGGGCTGGAGAGTTGGCTCAGTGGTTAAGAGCACTGACTGCTCTCCCAGATGGATCTGGGTTCAATGCCCAGCACCCACATGGCAGCTCACAACTGTCTGTAACTACAAAATCTGACATCCTTACTCAGGCATATGTGCAGGCAAAACACCCATGCACATAATACAAATAAATTCATTTAAAAAACCCTCTCAGACAGCATATCTTGACCTAAATTAGTTTTCTGTAAAAGAGCAGAGTTAGATTTTTCCTGATAGCTTTCAAAACACAACTGAAAAGCTCATCTTTGAACTTTTAGCTGTTGACAGTTATCCTGCTCCCACTAATAGAAAATAAAAAGTTCATTTGCCACAGTGATTGTCATTTCCTTCTTAGGAGTGCAGCTTAACTCCAGGACTTCATTTAGTCAGAGGAAAATGGTTGCTACCTCCCTTTTAAGCTGCTTTCCATTATCCAGTTGTGGCAGAAAGACTGTTGGGGAGGCCTGGGGAGAGGGGGGGGTCACATAAAGGAAGACTAAGAAGGGCTGCTGCAGAATGTGTTCTTCTGTCTGAAAGCCTGTGTGGAGAGGGTGGTGGCTTTAGAAAAGAGGGTGAAGTAGGAGGGGGCAGCAGTCGCTGAAGCATGACAAGCCTCCAAAGGCCCCTGAGACTTGAACACAAAAAAGGGAGCTTTTTGCAGCTCTTTCACATGCACATGTCTCCCCGGCTCCATCCATTCTCCCCTGCTGTTTTGTAAATCTCCCAGTTGGAAATTTCTAACATGGGAGAGCTTCTTCCCGAGCTTCACTTGGCAGAATGCTCACACGCAGCTGCAAAGAATTTGCTTTTCCTTTTCACAGCATCTCTCATTTAAAAGCATTAGTGAGACTACAAAACAAAATAAAAACTTGAGGATTTTTCAGAAGTGGAAGCCAAGTTTAATTAAAGTCAAGGAAGTTGGGGACTGTAACTCTTTTGTGAAGCCTCTTAAAGTCAGATGTGAGCGTCTGCCAATGGAAGGCAAGGTGGGAAATACCGATGGCTGTTCTTTGGAAATCTAAAGGCTTGCTTGTCGGGGTATCCTTGAGGGATAGCCTATACTTTCTCAAAAGATGTGCAGGTGTGCTGAGCTAGCATCTGACCTCAGAATACTTACTTACTAGTTGGTCAGTAGTGGTTTTTCCCTCCTTTTCTTGTTAGAGGAAGAACGCCTGTAATAGCTTGTATTTCCTAGCCTTCTAAAACCTATTCTGGTTCTCCCCTTCCATCTGACCAAAAGCACTAGGCTGGAAGAGGTTTAATAAAACATAACATTGAAATTTCCTCCCTTGCCATAGTGGTTAAGTCCATTGTCTGCATGCTTGGCTCTAGTGTGCCTAAGCTTGCCTCCTGCCTCTCAGTGCTGGGATTTGGTAGCTATGTGCCGCCATGCCCATGTGTTTAGATTTTTAAAAAATCCGTTTGTGTTTGGGGTTGCCCAAATTCGTTATTTTGGAAGGCAGTTTCTTCATCTAATAAGAGATTATATAGTTAAATATGGGAAGGGGGGGGTCTCAGTGGTATGTAGTATGAACTCACAGGGTTCAGTTGCCTGAATTAACATCAAAGAAGGTACTTTTACTGGACGTTGAGCCCTCTGGTCAGTTAACATCTGGAAATGAATGACTTAGTGGTTTTAATCTCATGGACAGAAGATGGGTATCTTGAGTATTTGATATTGCCTGGAGTTCAGTTTTGCCATGAAATTGGTCAGTGTTACTAACTTGCATTTCTTTTCTGAGTAAACATTAGTGGTTAGATACTTATTTATGCAGAAGAGACTTCAGCATAAGGATTATATAATAAGGAAACATCACCATTCCTTTTTGTGTGTAGATCCTGGTACCCGAGGAAATAGTATTTTAGAGTTTTCTCAGGCTAATTTTTGGGTTTTATCTTTGATCCTATTTGGTTGTTGTAATCTCTCTCTCTCATTTAAAAAAATAGGTGTAGAATTGATTCCTTTATTCCAGGCAAGTACTGTAGCAATGGAGATGCATCCCTAGCCCTAGTAAGTGTCATGGTGATAGGTTGATTGGGTCTTCCTAATGTCTGCCCTAACCAGAGCATCTTTTTATTTGTTGGGGTTGCTGTTTCTGCTAAGACTTTTGGAGCTCTCTGAAGTAGCAGGAGCTGCAGAGTCATTCTCTTACAATGTAAGGGTGTAAAAAAACATACTGGATTGCAAGCAGTGCAAAAAATGCTCTTGAACAACCCTCTTTTGGAAGCCTGGTATCCTATAGTGTTCATGTACATTCCCTAGCATTCTGTGTTCTCTCACTGAGCATATATAACTACCGTAAAAACTTATCTCTTTTTGAGAAAGTCTGCTTTTGAAGTTTATCTTTGCCTTTGTTGGAATACTTGCTTTCACGGGTTGAGTGTGTGCTATGTAAATACTTTATATAGGTTATGCTTTACCACCACCAATCCATGGTTTACCATTTTCTTCTTTGAGTTATCCTATTTTTGTCACATTTCAGTTGTGGAAACAAGTCAGCCCTGGCCAAGGTATAGTTCCTTAGCACTTTATTGCCTCTCTGGTTCTGCAAAGTAGTCTGAAGGCAGTCCTCATTGCCATTGTTATCCATAATGGGGAGAAGTCCTTATCACTGTTCCAGCTTCAGTCTGGTCCTCAGGTAGTTTCTTCCTTCTCATCTGTCAAGTGCTCAAATTTTTAAAGTCCCTGGGGAATCAGTTTTTCTCCATCATTTCATCTTCCAGTTTGCTTGTCTGGAAAATAGGTGTCATTAATTTAGTGCCCATGTGTCTTTACTTTTGAGTGTTACTGGCTTTTATTTTTTCTTTTAAAATTATTTCATTTTTTTATTAGCATATATTATGTAAGTGGGTTTCATTGTGACATTTTTATGCTTGTGAAGTATTTTGATCCTATTCAACCTTCTCATTAGCCCCTCCTTAAAAACAAACAAACAAACAAACAAACAAAAAACCGAAAATATTCTCAGGCTCAATATTGTCTCAGTGGGCAAAGGTGCTTGCCACCATTTCAGATGACCTGAGTTATATTCTTGAGTGTCCTGAAAGTAGTCCTCTGCCTTCTACAATAAATATGCAATAAAAAGTTCTTAATTAAAAGGGAGGTATACCAGGTTAAATCATATATCTTTTGTTAAGAAATGTAATGAAGCATTTTAATGGCATCCATAGAGAAGGAAGTTGGCCTATCATGATACAGTTTTTTGCTTTTTTTTTTCCCTCTCTGTTTTTGAGACAGGGTTTCCCTGTATTTTGGCTGTCCTGTAACTTGTCTTTTAGACCAAAGATACCCTTGCCTCTGCCCCATGCCCTCAATGGTGCCCTGTGCATCACTGCACTGCGACAGTTTCTTAATGTGGATGTGTGAGGATTTCTTTGGCTTGGAAACAGTACAAGCCCCCTCCCTCACCACACTACACTACTGCTCTGTTTTGTTCACCTCATCCTCCTTTTTGTTTTACAAAAGTGATGGAGGTCGGTCTGATGCATGTTGCTGGGTACACCTATCGTTGTTGTGTAAATCTACCTGATTGGCTGATTAAATTGCCTATACCTGGGCAGGGCAGAATCTGGTAGGCGTGGCTAAGGTTCCTGAGCTTTAGAGGGCAGGAAACAGATGGGAAGAGAGGAGAAAGGAGGATGCCATGATGGGCTAGGTGGAGAAGGAACCATGTGGGTGAGGAGGAAGGACTCTGAGGATGGTGTGGATGGAGAAAACATCCAGATGAAGAATACAAACAAGTATTTATAAGATTTATGGTGTGGATGGAAAGGTAGTCCAGATAAAGATGGTTAAGGGGGATGGCATTGGATGGGGGCTGGGAGATGTATGGTGAGGTTATTGAGACAGCATAGGTGAAATACCTGCCCAGCCCAAGGTAAATAAGGCGATTGTAAAATCTAATAGGTGTCTGTGTCTTATTGTGATAGTGGGTTAGGTAATAACTGCCACGATATTCTTAAGGCAAGTAATAAACATATAGTTCAACACTAAGTTTATTTACTACAACACAAAAGTTTTGCAACATGAGTGTTTTACCTGCATTTATGTTTGTATACCACAGGCCTTGTTCCCTAAGAGACCAGAAGAGGGCATTGTAACTTGGAAATGGAGTTACAGATGGTTGAACTACCATGTGGATGGTGGGAACTGAATCCAGGTCCTAGATCTGCTGTCTCTCCAGTTCCTGAATTTACCATTTCCACCTTTCTTTTATTTTGTATTTGGGTGTCATTGTGTGTGTGGGGAGGTGTCAGCTATGATTACTGTTGATTCTTTCCACTGTATGGGCTCCTTTTAGGCCATTAGGCTTGGTAGCAAGTATATTTACCCACTGAGTTCCAACCCTTAAAAGATTTTTGTTTGCTACCTATTGTCCACACACTTTGTATACACTGAACTAAAAAGTAAAAGATGGTTTGTACTATTTAAAATTGGCCAGTGTATGTATTTCTCTGCCTTGACAAGGTTTATTGATAATGTGCAAGTGTTGTGTGTGTGTGTGTGTGTGTGTGTGTGTGTGTGTGTTGTTGGGGGAGGGGGTTCCTCAAAGGCCAGGAGAGGGCATCAGATCCTCTGGAACTGGAGTGTTGGGAATCGAACCAGGGTCCTTTGCAAGAAGACTTAAACCACTCTAAACCGCTCCAGTCCCACAGTTTTGTGATCTTTACCCTCAAACTTGCCACGCATCTGAAGATGGTTTTGAATTTACCTGCCTGTCTCTTCACAAGCTGGGATTATGGGATGGGCTCTCATGCTCATAGTGATTGCGTTTAGGAAAAGTGGACACCGCCCAGCAAGCTTGAGGTCAGTTTGGTTTACATAGGCCAGGTAGGCAGGTAAGGGATCCATAATGAAATCTGCAAAAAAACCCCACCCCAATCCCAGACAAATAAACCTCCAAACTTTTACCAGGGTACAGTTCTTGAAGGATGATTTTTAGAACTTACATAAATTAGTCAGGGCCCAAGCTTAACGATGTGGTCATTCTTTTGATAACATGCCCTCAAAAAACAAAATATTCTTTCTAGACCTTTTTTTTTTTTTTTTTTTTTTTTTTTTTTTTTTGTGAAACAGTCTCACTGTTAAGCACTGGCTGGCCTGGAATTCAAAGAGAGCCACCTGCCTCTGCCTCCAACATGTTTGGATTAAAGTGCTGATACAGTGCTGGTGCTTGCAGAGGCCAGAAGAGGGCATCAGATGCCCAGGAACCGTAGTTCTATACATAGTTGTGAGCTGCTGTTTGGATGGATGGCTGTTTGGATAATCCTAGGTTCTTTGGGAGAGTAGTAGCAAGTTTTCTTAACCACTGAGGCAAGGTGCAAGATGATCCTTGGCACTCTTAGTTTTTGGTTGTACCTAGGCTTCCACTCTGCTTTTCCCAGTACTGATTGCCTCTGTGATCATATCAGTGAGACTCTTATAAAAAGCTACTGACAGTCTCGTGGTCCAAAGCTCCACCTGCAGTTAGAAACTGGTTGTCCTGGAATGTTCTTTTCTGTGGGAAACTGGCAGAAACCTTCATCCTAAAAGAGATTTTGGTCAGTCTTTTGACATAGTGGTCTCTGAAAGCTGGAATTGGATTACATGAATCTTTCAAGTGGTCTCAGGTAGCTGGTACCGATTTACATTACTATCTTGTAGAACTAAAAATGGATTTTGCTGGGTTTCCTTGCCAGACTTTGGTTCTCAGTTTCAAGAGGCCAGAAGAACACAGGATGATTGCTTGGAGCTGGAAGTTCTGTCTGTAAGTTGGACAGCCCCAGATTCTGGGAGACTGGCCCTTGGGATGACAGGCAAAGAGAAGAAAACTTAACCTAGAAAGAAGTTGCATCATTCCCTCATTCCCCCCTCCCACCGTGTGTGTGGGTGTGTGGTGGTGGTGTTGGTAGTGGTATATTTCTGCAAGCCAGAGTGTCTCTAGCCTTCAGTTTTGGTTTTTGAGGCGGTATCATTGAACTTGGAGCCCACGGATTATCAAGACTGGCTTGCCAGCCATTTGGAGTATTTGTGTCTTTGCCTGAATTTTCCTCCAGCTCCATACTTAGAGATGTACGCCCTGCAGTGTACAGCATATATATATATATATATATATATATATATATATATATATATATGGCCATTAATGATCTGAACTCAGATCCTAATAATTTTAAAGCAAGGACTTTTTACTGACTGAGCCTTCCCTCTTCTGAACAGCGGCTGTATGTTCAGATCTGGAAAATGTCCTACACACACAGTTTCTTCATTAGCTACCGATACCCCTTAATTCAAAATCGCTTGTAATAATTGGAAGCAGCTGCAGTTTCCCTGCAGACTAGGTGTTGGAATCAGATGCTTTTGAATTAACTGGACTTTGACTGTTCATATTCTAATTAAAGTCCCATTTTTATCACCCTCTCCCTCAATCTTTGCATTTCCAGTGACCTGGATTGTACAGTTACATGCTTGAATTATACGGTCATCTTAGTAGAAAGGTGTATAATCTAAGTTCAAGGACCTGTATGTTCTTATTAAATAGTGAATATAGCAGCATGGTCCTTTTCCTTTCCTCACCCTCTGAACCTTGCTTCCATAGGAGGGGGAAAACTTTCCATTTACCCAAGTTGAGCTGTCCTCTTTGGGGATACTGGTGTACTTAATTACTTGTGTCACTGCTATAGATAGGGAAGACACCGTGTGAGATGGAATATTATTTTCAGCTGCATTTTGTCTAATGGAGTTGCAAATTAAGCTGTGAATACCGAGGTTTAGGGATAGTGGGGATATTTTCTTAGGTGGAGGAAAAACCCTAATTAAGAAACTGCTTTTGAGGGCTTTTGTGTTGATTCATCTGTTCACCCAGCAGCTTAGAAAGAGAGACTGCCTTAATTTGGGGAGAGAAAGTTGGATGGGAAGTTGCTTGCACCATCTCCATGACACTAACAGGGAAAGAGGTACACTGGTTGTTTCCTCCCATTGTGATGTAAGAATCTAGCTTGGGCTTAAGGTTTGAGCAGATGGTTCTGGTTAATTTTATGTTTTCCGTATTCCCTTGAGTGTTGGGTTTTACTTTGGCTGACTTGTACTTAGGGAAGTACAGATAGGCTAGGTTCTATGTGGCTGTCTATTTATTTATTTATTTATTACCATGAAACATTTTCTATGCTGTGGGATACATGGTCTTCTGTCCATGAGCATCAAGGATTCCTGGAGAGAGCAGGTCTATAAATCTGTCTATTATGGTTTGGCACTGTTACATACTAAGCACTGAAGTGCTGGGGAATCTCTGAGCTCTGGTTATATATAGGTTTGGCCACTTGGAACAATTCAGCAGCCCCTGCAGTTTAGCCTTCCTTTTCACACTTCTCAAATCAGTTGTCCAAAGGTATACAAACGATTGCTATGCTTAAATGGAGAACACATGGTGTATCTGAGTGCTTTATGGCATCCTCTTCTGTATTCATTTAAATCAGGAGTCTCTCTTTTTTTTTTTTAAATTTTATGTGCATTATTGTGAAGGTTTCAGATGCCCTGGAAATGGCTTTACAGATAGTTGTGAGCTGCTATGTGGGTGCTGGAATTGAACCAGGGTCCTTTGGAAGAGCAGACAGCGCTCTTAACCACTGAGCCATCTCTCCAGCCCATCCCGGACTTCTTGATGTGAGTTCATGGGAACAAGTCTCTTGGGACCTTTATGATGAGCCAGGTTTTATTGTTCTGTGTACCTGATCAGACACTGGGTTGGGATTGGGAGAAATGACAAGTTGTGTACAGAGCTGCATTCAGGGAAGCCTGTGGTTTATTTGAATGTTTGCTGTAGTGAGTGATCAGGTGGACCCAATGCATTCCGTAAGTACCAAGTCCCTAGCAGCAGTCAAGTTCTAGGTGTATTCTAAGGACACCAGGAAGCAAAGCCTTATTCATAATTGTTTCCCTGAGTGAATTCTTCGTGTAAGTGCTTTATTTTTTCTTTATGGAAATGACTAACTTTTTTTTTTTTGATTCTTAAATATAAAAAAATAATGTGTTAAACACTTCCCCCTACTCCCACTATCTTTGCGGATACTCAGTGGAAGAGAAGAACTTGTAGTGTTCTACTTTTCTTGGCATTGTGACAAAACACTGGGTAGAACCAACTTTAGGGCTGTTTAGAAGCTTTGATTAGGGGGATGTACTCCACCAGAGCCAAGATGACAGGGCAGCTGGGGCTGGCTTGCTTCATGGTATGGTTTCTTTGTATCTCCTTGGATCAGGAAGCAGAGTTAAGGCTAAAATTAGAATTTATACCATACCTCAATCTTGTGGCCCTATTTCTGCTAGCTAGTCCCACTGTCCAGAAGGCTCTATAACCTCCCAGAACAGTGTTGCCAACTGGGGATCTTGTGTTCAAGTACTTGAGCCTGCAGTCACTCAAACTATAACAAGAAGTTAAACTGGGTTCAAAGTCTTTGCATTATTGAGGTACTTGATGAAAATATTGACTTTAAGGCAGGACTCATATGAGATGGGCTTGAGCTGTTCCAGTGAGACTCTGCCATGGTGGCCCAAGGCTTTACTCCCAGTGCTTGGGAGGTACAGTCAGGCAGATCTCTTTTTCTGCTTGCCCTGAGGAAAAATTTGCCTTTGTATTTCTTTGCCCACTGTCTCTGAAATGATGGACATCTTGTTTGCCCCTGTGAGTATAGGCTCCTGAGCCATCTGCCTTCTCTACCCCAAAGATGTTCAGTTGTCCCTAGTCTTCTGTGACTCACCAGATGGTATTCTGTATATATTCTGAGTGGTTCAGTGGTAGTGAAAATAAATCAGAGACTCTAGTGTGTTTTGTTGTGGTATGATGATGTTGGGATCTGACAGGGTTTCCAATAGTCAAAGTTGGATCATGATCTTCATTCAGAGTAGGTTTCTCAGCCTATCCTCCAACTGGCAATTCTCTTGCCTTACTTCCCAAATACCAGGTTTATATATAGGTATGTGCTACCATGTCCAGATGTGTTCTTAATTCTCTGACTACGACACATTTCCTTTTGTAAGCACTTAAATTTATTTTTAAAGGCAAGTAAGTTTTTGCACAGTGTGTTTTTGGTGTCTACTCACTTCTGCCTTATAGCTGTGCTGCTGCATTCCATTGTGATCAGGTAAGTGACATTTAAGTTTCATCTAGAGAAGCGTTTTGGCCTCGGAAGCCTGTTTCTTATTTCCAGCATCCTGAGATACTGCACTTTCTGGGAGCTCATTCATTCACAGTAATAAGCTAAGCCACATTTGTAATTCATGAGCTCTAAAGTTGTCTTCAACTCTCTGCAGCCAGGAGAGTAAGTAGAAAGTTTAAAATTAGAAGTTGTTGCCAGGCATGATGGCATATGCCCTTTAATGCCAGTGTTCAGAGGCAGGTGGATCTTTGACAGTCTGAAGCTAGGTCCTCAGTGGTGGATCTTTGGGAGTGAAGGCCAGTCTGGTCTACACAGCCAGTTGCAGGCCACCTGTCACAAGCAAGCAAGCAAACAAACAAACACCAGATTGCTCATTTTTGAACTTTCTACTTCAGGAATGAAATATCTTAATTACTGGATGGCAGAGTCTCTTTGCAAAGCTCATATGCATCTCTCCATGCTGTCAGAGCTGCTGTGGCGTATATATGTATGTGTACATATGTGTAAGGATGGTATGTATATGAATACAAATGTATACATATGTGGTGTGTATATGTATTTATATGTATACATATGTGTAGGTCGGGTAGAGTAATAGAGTTGCTAGCCTTTTTACCCATGATATATACAGGTGTTGAGATTCATCAACCATGAGAACTTTTTTTCTTTAAATTTTAGATTTATTTATTGTTATTAACCTTTTTTTTAAAATTGAGATTATAATATTACATCGTTTCCCCCTTCTCATTCCTCTTTGCAAACTTTTTTAAGTTATGGGTATCTGTGTTTTGCCTGAATGTGTATGTATGTACATATATACACACATACCACATACATGTCTGGTGCCAGCAGAGTTCAAAAGAGGGAATCAGATCCTTTGTAACTGAAGTGAAGTTATGGACAGCTCTGAGCTTTGTATGGGTGAAGGCAACACAGTACAAGGTCCCCTGTACTCTGTTCTTATGTACTTTTAACCATTGACTCATTTCTTCAGTACCGCTTCCTTTTCCCCCCTAAATTTAAATTGCTTCCATGTATGTAATGTACTGCATTCACTTGGTGCCTTCAGAGGCCAGAAGAGGGTGTCTGATCTGAAACTGGAGTTAGTTGTGAGCTTGCCATGTGGGTGTTGGGAACTCAGGTCCTTTAAAAAAGAGCTGCTAACAGTTGAGTCATCTCTCCAGACTCAAAACTTTGAGTTCTTAATTTGGCATTGATTTTTTTTTTTCCCCCTGAGTCAGACTCTGTCACTAGGTAGCTGTTTTAATGAGTTAGTTTTGGCAGACAGGAAGCAAATATATTGGCAAGAAGATTTAGGGAATTTGGTGAGATTCTGTTAGTCTGTATAAACCAACACTCAAGCATTTAAACATTTGAAGTAGTGAGTAGGTGTAACTGGGCTTTTGGTAACTTTGTGAAATTGTTGTAATTACTGAAATCTTAGGCCTTTAAAAATTCCAAAGGAACAGCTAGGACCACATAAAGAGGAAAAGCTACAAAATGATAGGGTTTACTCAGGTTAGCAAATTGGAAGTTGAGCTCCTTTTTTCACTTAAGCTCCAGCCCTCACTTCAGTTTTTATGGGGTTGTGGTAAGAGTATCAGTGCTTTCAGAAATGACCTTGTATTGTTAGTTACAGGAATTTCACATTCTGTCATGAATTCTACACATTTAATATTGAATCAGCTCTCATTGTGTTACATAAATATTTACTGCATCTCATTTATGATACCTGTAAAAAAACTTTCTCATTCAGATCTCATCTTAGTAATTTATTTATTGACAGAGGAGGCCAAATTATAGTAATGGGTAATTGAAAGCCTCTTCCATTAGTTTTAAATGTGAATTGCTAATCATATGTCACTTTTATGAAATTAACTCTAGTTACTAAGTATTTAAATTGTGGTTCCACAGGAAGAATGAATGAATTTTGAATATTTTTATTCCAAAATATAAGGAAATTGATCTGCCTAGTGGGTGTGCATGATGATGAATTTGCTTTTAACTTCTGTGAAGTAGTGAAAAAATTAAAATTTATAAAATACTTTTAATGTAAGAGGGCTTTGCCTGTACACGTGTGTATGTGCACCACATGTCCTTATTGTACTGTAGGGAATGGAACTCAGGGTTGGTTTGGTTGGCTTTTCAAGGCAGGCATTCTCTGTGTAGCCCGATCTGTTCTGGAACCTACTCTGGTCTCAAACTCAGAGATCTGCTGAGATTAAAGGTATATGCTACCATTGCCAAGCTTGTTTTTACTCTTAATGTTAAAAATAATTTAGTCATTATCAAAGAA
Source organism: Meriones unguiculatus (assembly GCF_030254825.1). Lineage (NCBI taxonomy): Eukaryota > Metazoa > Chordata > Mammalia > Rodentia > Muridae > Meriones > Meriones unguiculatus. Next base: position 59,864,650 of record NC_083366.1, read on the forward strand.
AGCAACACTAAACCAAGGTATAATTTAAGAATTGCTCTCAGGTCTAAAAGTGAGAATTTATGTAAGTTTTGTGAGTTGGTCAAATTCTCCTTGCCCCAGTTTTTTGAGCTAAAATAACCAGGCAGTATTTGCCCTGAATGAGAACTGAGAGGCAGTATGCTTGGAAGGTTTCCTGTAGTGTTTCAGGGAAGAACCATTCCTGAGCTTGGAGCTTGTGACCCTGTGTTTTTGCTTATCTAGTTTCCTCCTGGTCTGTTTTGCCTCCTGCTGGACTTTGTAGCAGATCATCTTCAACTATAATTTGGGTGGATTAAAATGTGCTTTTTGGTAACAGTCTAGAGAAATTTTTTTGAGACAGGATTTCTCTGTGTATCCCAGGCTGTACTGGCACTATGTGTTTGACCAGGCTAGCAAAAGAACTCGGAGATCCACCTGCCTCTGCCTTCCAAGTGTTAGTATTTAAGGGGTGTGTCACCATGCCTGGCTTTTTAATTTTATTATTGAAAATAGACACACAACTGGGCAACTTAATCAGTTTTTTTTGAGACTTAACTTTCCACCTTTCTGGTATCCTCTCCAAGTCGGTCAATTTGAAGATGTATAAAAGATGTCTGTCTGGGTTTCATTGCATTCTTTCTGCAGTGCCCAGAGTATTATCAAAGGTTTCTTGCAATTGGGTATTTTAGATGGGTAATTTGACCTTTGTCATATGCTTTTCTTCCTTTCAGTCCTTTAATTAACTCTTAAAACAAAACAACCCCCCACTCAAATGCTTAATAAATGTTTCCTTGGAAGCTGTCTTGTGGAGTGATTTCTGTTCCAGGTCCAGGAAGAATAGAAGCCTTGGATGATTGGTTCATATTATAGTCATGAGCTCTGAACTGCTGACTGATAGGAGGAAGGGTCTAGGATTGTGGTGGTCTAACATTTTGAGAAAGTGTTCAGCTGGACTGTGTATCTTAACTACTCCCTCCCCAAAGGAAAAAAAAACCGAAAAACAAACAAAAAAATTAAAACAAATCCCAGGTGGGGCTCCATAGGCTGTTTTATTTCTCATTAGTCTTTTGCAGCTGAAGGCTTTTTACAACCAGTTGTGGCAGAGAACCTCTAAAAATATGTTTGGGGACACCACAGTCCAGTTCCTGGCCTCAGTGATTGGTGAGAGGGCATCTACCCAGAAAGCAGCACAGGTCTTTTAGGTGTGTGCTATTGGCTTTATTTATTTATTTATTATTATTATTGCTACTAGAAGAACAGTTTGAGGCCACTTTAATATCCTCCAAGTTGGGAAGGGTTTTGATTTAAAAATGACTTAATGTGAATTATCCCTATTTTACTTTTATTGAATAACAGACAAACTGTCAGTCATGAGGGCAAGGCTGATTTGTGCTGACCCAGCACAAAAGTTCCAAGGAAAAGTGCTAACCCTGGGTAACTACTCTGTTCATAGAGAACCCAAAGCTTCAGATCGTTGACATCAACCATAGTTTCATTCTTCATCCTTTCCTACAGTTGAGCTCAGATCACAGATAACATTTTTTCTTTTTCTGTTTGCTTGATGCATGCTCTTTTCATGTGTGAATTTAGAATGGACTTTTTGAAAACTATCTTCAGTTTACAACATAGGCAAAAGAGGTGGGTAAAAAGTTTAGATGCTTAGGTTTTTTTTTTTTTTCTGGTTGTCTTAGAGTATTCTGCTATTAACATTTTGAGAGACTTGCGTTAAAATGAAGTCCTTTAATTCATAAGTATATGAATTCATAAGAGGGTTCAGTTTTTTGAGGGTATCTGGTAATAGTCAGTTGTACATGTGCATTCTAAATACTTTATTAGGAAAATATTTTCTCGTATTTGTCATTGTGGGATTGGCTACAGCTTTTTCTCCATTGCTACTTGTAGGACAAGAGTATTTCTGAAAGGTCAAGTTTTGACAAGCTATACCAGCAGTCCTTCAGTCCTTCAGAATTTTCTGAGGGTTTTTTTTTGGCACAAAGCTTCAGTTTTAGTTTGTGATTGAAGCTGGTAGTTTTTTTTTTTTTCTACTGTTTCACAGGCAGATTTTTATTTGTGTGTGTGTGTGTGTGTGTGTGTTTGTGTTTGTTTGTTTTCCCCATTTTTTTTTTTTTCCTGAGATAGGGTTTCTCTGTGTACCCTTGGATGTTCTGGACCCATTTGTGGACCAGGCTAGCCTCAAACTTACCGGTATGTTCCACAGTGCCCTGCTTATGTGGTATATTCTGATTGTCCTTTGGACTTGTGTGTGAACCCAAGAAACACAAGGGATCCCTTTCTGATCACTGGTTTGAACAGCTTTATCATCAAGGTAGCAGTTACTGGGTTGTATGTATTTAATGAAGGTAATGCTGTGTAGTTAAAATTCTGTGGAAGAATATTGTTTTAAAGCTTATTTTCAGGTATAAGAACCAGTCTAAATGCACCTTTTTTTAGCACTTTTAGCACCTTTTAGATTCAAGAAAAGGAACTTGATCAGTCCTAGTGGCTATCTTAATTCCACAGACAAGGTTTGGATAATTGTTTTGCTTTCTTGCTTGCTTATTTGTTTTTCAAGGCAGGGTTTCTCTGCATAGCCTTGACTGTCCTGGACTAACTCACAGAGATCCTTCTGCCTCTACCTCCTGAGTGCTGGGATTACAGGTGTGCTCCACCATGCCTGGTCAATTTTTTTTTTTTTAGATGTAAATAATTAGTATTTGTTTACCAAGTTTCAGGTAATTTTTCCTTCATCCTTTCCCTCCTTTCCTTCTTTCCTCCCTCCCTCCCTCCCTCCCTTTCTTCTGTCCTTCCTTCATTTATTCATCATTTAGCTCACATAATGCTTTACTTCAAAGAATGGCAGTTGGACAGTGTCAGAAGTTCTTTGATACTGAAGCTGCAGACACTGATAGGTCCTGTCATTAGGCTGCATAGTCAGTGGAAATACTTGGGCCTATTACTACATTCACCAACACTTTGCTCTTACAATCAGTTTCTCCATCTGAGGGCAAGAGCAGCACAGGTGTATGCAGCTGCCTCCTTCTCTCCTTTCCTATTGCTGTGTTTCCGATTCAGGGAAGAGGTTCCCTCTTTTGGCCTCTAATCCAGACTGACAGGCATTTTCTTGATTAATGATTGATTCCACACAGGTGGTCCTGGATGCTATAAGAAAGCAGGCTGAGCAAGCATGGGAGCAAGCAACCCAGTAAGTAATTACTGTACTTATTACTTCAGTATCGTTTGCCTTGATTCCTGACTTCATGTTTCCACACTGAGTTTTTGCCCTGATTTCCTCTCATGATGGAATATACACTGAAAGAAACCCTTTCCTCCTCACATTGCTTTAGGCATGGCATTTATCACAGTAGCTGAAAGCTCACTAAGACAGCAGGTATGGAACTTGCCAGAAGGAGCAAGGAGAATGGTATACAGTATAGATGCAGGAGAGAGCAAATGTGACTTAAGCAAATTCCTATATTTTCTTGGTTTTGTTGGTAGTATATGTTTAATATTTTAAATTCTTTGTATTTCTGTGCTTGATAGCTGTGGCTGTAATATGAAACATTTATCTCTATCAGGAATGTTGACTTGTGACTGGTCCAGTATTGTGATTTGTGGTCTTCAAAGTGATTGTTTTTCTTGTCTTGTACTTCTATCAAGAATGTTTTGTAGCCAGGCATGGTGGCATGTGCCTTTAATCCCAGCACTTGAGGCAGAGACAGGTGGATTTCTGTGAGTTCGAGGCCAGTCTGGTCTATAGAGCTAGTTCCAGGACAGCCAAGGCTACATAGACCCTGTCCAGAAACCAGCCAGCCAGCCAGCCAGCCAACTAACCAACCAACCAACCAACCAACCAAGAATTTAATTTATAAAAGGTTTTAATTGGGTTTACTGTTTTGGAAGGATAAAGTCCATGATGGTAGATTCCAGGCATGGTGGCAGGAATAACTGAGACTTCACATCTTGATCTGCAAGTAGGAGAAAGAGACACCACACTAGGAAACCTCAATTCCTGCCCCTAGTTGCTAAACTCCACCTACAAGGCCCCTCCTCCTTATCCTTCCCCTCTAGTTCTAGCAGTTATTCAAACAGGACCCTAAGGAGGTTATTTTGCTTAAACCATCACCACAGTTGAGGTAGGAACTCACGGCAGGAATTGAACTTGAGACCATAAAGGAACAATTTATATTGCTTCCTCCCCAGAACTTACCCAGTCTGTTTTCTTATATAACACAGGACCACCTCCCCAGGGTTGGCAGCACCCACAGTGGGCTGAGCCCTCCCACTTCATTAACTATTAAAATACTAGACAGATTTGGAAGCAGTTGAGTGCCGTTCTTCCTCAGTGACTCTAGCTTTTGTCAAGCTGGCATAAAACTAACAAGCATAGTCACTTTAGCTTAATCCTCCCTCCCCCTAGTCAAATAGCAACCTAAACAAACATTGGTAAGCTGTATGTCCTGACTTGGTTTTCCCTATGCAGACTGACATACTTCTGGGTTGTTTTGCATGTGCACTCCCCTCATCCCACCTCACCTCATTTGAATTAGATTTTCATAGCTCATGCAATTCCAGAACACCCACCTCCACCCTCTTCCCCTCCCACCTCAGCTTTCAGAATCAGTTCTCTGATTGAATTCAGACCTGCTGGGCTTCAGCTCTTGTCTTCCTGGGCAAGCCTCCTTAGTTAGTGCTGGGAGCCCTAAGACGCTGGGATTCAGAAATTTTTCAATAGAAATTTTTCTAGTGTATAGGAGGGAGGCAATATCTGTAATTTCTCTCCCTTCATCTTTAAAACAAAACAAAACAAAATAAAAAAAAAATGAGGGCACTTGTCTGAGGAGGTCAGAGGTGTCAGTTGTGAGCTACTTTATGTGAATGCTAGGAGCCAAATCCAACTCTTCTGCAAGATCATTGTATGCTTTTAACTGCCAAGCTATTTTTCTACCCCAGACATGACTTGACATATCTTGAAAACACCTTTTAGAAAATGCAAAGGAATGAAGAAAGCTACTTTGCATTTCAGCATCTTTGAAAAGCTAGTTACTTTAGAGAGGTGACTAGGTAAACAGTTTTTGATAGTTCAGATAACTATTTTTGGGGCCAGACTGCCTGTGATTTGGACCCTCCAACTTGTATTTCCTCTTAACTGCACAATCATCCTTCACATGCATGATACAAGGATGAAATCTGTTCCTACATGTAAACTGCCTACAGCATGCTGGAGAATGTCTCATAAATGTAGATACTGGTCACGATCTATGCCATCTACATGTATACTATATGTGTTAACTAGGGATAAAGACTGTGACAATAACAGGACCTTAAGCAAGAAGGGTTTGCTGAGCCAACATGGTGGTACATGTCTTTAATGCCAACACTCGGGTAGAGGCACAAATCTCTGAGTTTGAGGTCAGCCTGGTCTAGAGGGTGAGTTCCAGGACAGGCTGGAGGCATGGCTCAGTGGTTAAGAGGACCTGCTTCTCTTTCAGAGGACTCAGAAGTTGGTTCCTAGTGTCCACATGGTGAATGAAAACCCTCTGTGACTCCAGATCTGATGAATGTTCAGGTCAAACATACACACAATCACACACACACACAAAAAGACATTCCATTTTTTTCGGAGAACCTGAGTTTCTAGCACTGATATGGTATACATACCCAAATAAAGACACACACATAGAATTAAAAATAAAATAAATCACCACAAAAAGATTGTTAGAAATCCAGAAAGCAAATTCTTGTTCTCTCCTGAGTAAAATAATGACAGTTGATCTGATAAATTACAAAAAAACAGAAGACCTTATATCTAAGCTAATGTTGTCATTGGCATTATTGGTGCTTAGAGGAATTTACTGTGTTTCTGATGCTGTGGGAGAATGGAGTTAGATGCTTCTCATTCTGAAAACGGTGGAGCTGTGTGCAGAATATCATGTCACAAATTAAAAATCCAATGTTTAATTACCATTTGGCAAAATTGGTTTCCTGATCATTATTTTGTGAGCAATAAATGTGCAGGGTGCTTGGCTGATAGTTAAATCATGTTTAACTCGAAGGCCACTGTGTTAGGTGGCATTTTCCTCCAAGGTTGGATAGTAGTTAGTTGAACACAAGTAAACTTTATGGTTGACTGACTGACCTTCCTGTGAGTCTGTCCCCTCCCAACAAACATTCCTCCCTTTCTCAGCATAAATAATAGTTGGAGCTACTTTAAGTTAGGTGTTTCGTTTCGTCTCTTTGATTTAACTCACAGAATCTCACTGCCTTTCTCCCAGCTGGTTCCATTTCTGTTCTTAGCAGTACTAATCACTATCTTGAATCTAGCCCGCTCACTGTGCGTTTTCTCTGGGTTAAAGAAGCCTGTCTGTCTTTGGCCAGTTTTCTTTACTTTTGGTTACTGCCAGCTGTTGATCTCCCCTTGCTACCTAGAATGGCTTGAGTTTCTTGCTGAGATTCCTGCTTTGCCTGTATGCTAAGATTATAGATGTGTGCCTCCACATCCAGTTTTCTACCATGGAAATAGTGCCCAGTACTGTGTGTTGAGCAGGACTCTGCTCTGTGTAGCATTCTGGTGGTACCCTTTAAACTATTGAGCCATCTCTTAGGCTTCCCAATGCTCCACAGCTGGTTTATTCTTTGTATCTGCTTCATTCTGTCACCGTTGGCTTATTTGTGTTTTGTTTGTTTATTTAGAGGCATGGTCTCTAGAAGAAATAGCTCTAGCTCCTATTTGCCTTCCTCTGCCTATGTCCCGGACTGCTTGACTCATAGGGGTTTGCTGTCACACCCAGCTCTGTGTTTTTACTTTTATTTGCCCACAGAGTATGCATCAAATGTATTTCACTGTGATACAGCAGTGAGCAGAGTATGAACAATAGGGGATGGTTAAATTATGGAACATCTTTTCCATGCAATGATATGCTAGCAAGATTATTGAATGACACAATGTAGGGAGAAAAGCAAGGTAGGAAACAGTATGTATGCATTTTTTGTGATAGTTTGCTGCTAATGAAAAATATTAAAGGACATATATCAAAATCGTTGGGGTGTGGCTTGTATATTCTTTAATAGAGTGGTATCCAATCCCTGACATTTTCTCCCTACTACCTGTTTAGTAAACACTGTGTCTGAGAAATTTCATTACTTGCCTGTTAAATTTATTGTTAGACTGGACCACGTTTGTGAGTAGACTTTGGAGGAACACGAACTTTTTACGGAGCAATGAATATATGCCTGTATATAGTAGCCTAACTACTAGGAGGGCAGGGGGTGGTTGCTCGAAGCAAGACTTGTGCTTCATATGCATGCTGTGGTGCTCAGGGGTGAGAAGCAGCACAGAACAGACTGGAAGGAAGGATGGTGTGCAGGAGATCTTCTAGCAAACTTGTATTACTTTGTGATTTAGAAAAATAGTATTTAGAATCTTCCTCTATCAAAGCAAGCAGCCAGAGAGCAATGGGCGTGCCATCTTATCTCTGCTGGCTAGGGATTGTGGGTTTAAAATGAAATTAAGTCTAGAAAGATTTTCCCAGGTTGACTTGATGGCTGGCATCTCTGGTGAAACAGATGAACTCCAGATAGCTTATTTAATTTTCAGAGGTGCTGCTCAGATTTTCTTTGCATCCTGCTATAGGTTAGAGCAGTGGTTCTCAACCTTCTCAGTGCTGTGATCACAAGTGTGGTGAGCCCCAACTATAACATGATTTTTGCAACTATAACATGAATTTTGCTACTGTTGTGAATTATAATGCAAATATCTGATATGCAGATGCTCTGTGAAATGGTTGTCCAACCCCCATGGGGTTGAGAACTGCTGGTTTGAAGCAAAATGTACATCTGATTTATGTAAAAATACAGGAATATTTAGTGTTTTTTTTCTTTTTATCACAAACTTGCAGAAGAATCAGTGTAAAATCCTCTCTTCTGAAGCTACTGTGTAGACTAAAATTAGGAGGTAGTCTTTTACAAGGGACTGGCAATATGAGAGAGAATACCTGTGGGACTTAGTATTTGTAGTCACTGTTAACAAATTGCCTTCCTTCTCCAACCAAAACAGGAGTGACTTACAGAGCACTAGCTGGGTCAGCATGCGCTGAGCTATGGGCATCAGCTGGCACAGTGGCTGCAGCTGCGTTTGATTCTTGCTCTCCTTGCTGCTTAACTCTTCATGTTTTCACTGGTTTGGAGAGAGGGGGTGTCTTTACCCATGTTAGTTTATACAAAGTGCAGACATGCAAAGGGTGAAGTTTATTTAGTTCTTCTAGGAAATGGAATTCTCACCTCAAATCTTACCCTTGCCCTCTGGGTGCCTGTGCTCCAGTTCTGGAAGATGAGATTTATATCAAAATTATTTTTCTTAAAATAATTTCAGGATGGCTTTGAAATAACTTCAGGATAGGAAGGAAGCTGATTTTTCCCATTTCCTATATATATACTAAGCTCCTGAATTTTTCTCGCCTGAGGTGTGGCTTTTGGCATTGACTTCTATTCACTTTGGCACTTTGCAGGGAAATCAGGTCACTGAAGTGATTACAATGGTTTTTGTCTTTGTATACACAAAATTAAAGATTAAAAAAATATACTTGGTGAGTATGTGGTGGTATACAGGCAAGGGTCAGAGAACAACTGTAGGAGTTGTTTGTTTCCATGTGGATCCCAGGGATCAAATGTAGGACTCAGGATTGGCACAAATACCTTTACCCACTGAGCCATCTTGTCAGTCCAAGTACTCTCCTTTAAAAAACAAAGCAAAACAACAAAATCAAAAAACAAAAAGTTGTAAATCTGCTTGAGTTTTAAAAATCATTTCAAGTATATGGTTTGAGATTTTTGACAACACCTTGCAACACCTGAGATAGTCCCCTTCCTGGCCATCCCCAAGTAGTACTGACCTGATATTTAGAGCTATAGATGGATTTTATCTTCTGTAAAACTTCTTGTAAGTGGTGGCATTAACTGTCTCCATGGCTTTGCTTTGTTTCTGAGATTCATGTTGTTCCAATAGTTTGCTTTCATGGCCTAGTGCTTCTCTTCTCTGTCTTGCTGTGTATGTGTAGGTCCATCCGCCTCCCTGTCCCCTGTTTGTTATTTTCTAAGTAGATACTGAAGTCACTTTCATGAAGGAGCAAGATTAACTAGAGAATTGATCCAGTGAAATTTAATGTTATGGTACCCTGCCCCCTCACACTAGCTGTGAGTGGGGAAAGAAAAAAGAAAGCTTATCTACTTCTTGAGATATGGGGTATTGGAGTTAGTCTTTCCCATAGACTAGGCTGTAGCGTTCCCTGTGGGTTCATCTTGATGTGAAACCTCAACATTTAGAAAAAGAATGGCATTTAGAAAAACAGATGGCAGTGATGGAAAGTTGGATATAATGTGCACGTCAGTGTTGGTCGTACTGTCCTCTTGTTCCCACCCTACCCATCTTTTGAAAAATCTAAGTTTTTGGCAGCTGTGGAACCTGATATGAAGTTTGTTGCGTTGTGTGTCACGTCCACTCTCCATCTTCCCAGCCCCCACCCTTCCCTGTGCACCTTGGTTGTCCTGGGAAGTACCAAGTTGTCATTGACTTACTTCCTCCCCCCCACCCCCGACTTAGTATCTATGTGGGGTTAGTGCTGGGATTACAGCTGTGTGTTCCCCTTTCCAGCTGTGTTCTCCACTTATTTGCTTCCTTTTGCTGCATAGACAAAAGGTAGATAGACTCAGAATGGCAAGGAAAATGGAGCCTTAAGGAAGCAGGCACATGTAATTTCTACAAATTCTGTTTTAGCTAATGGGAGAGTGCTATTCCATTGGATCTGTGTGCTTGGACTACATACATTTTAATACCTAATTTTCTCATGAAGTTCAGTGTTGAAAACTAGTATCTTAAGGCAGTTTTGGGTGTGTGACCTGAGTTTGAAGTCAGGATGTGTCAGTTCCCCAAGGTGTGCTTAGGGCAGTTTTCATAGATGATTGCATTGGTGACAAGATGAACCAAAGCTTCATGAATTGCTGTTCAAATCTTATCATGCAAGCATGGGTGTCATGGCAGAAAGAAAACTGTGGACTTGTTGAATTAGGAGTATGATGTGCAAATGCAGCAATCTGTGTTTCTCTGTACTACTGGGTTTTTGACTTGCAAATCTTGAGAACAGGAGGTCTTGGTGGAAATGCTTCCAGGTCTACAGAAACTTGTTAAAATTTAAGAAATAATTACAGTCTGTAATCTGGAGTACCAAAGACTCAGGCAGGAGGATTGCCATAAATTTGAGGCCAGTCAGATTTATATAGTGAAGGCTCGTGGTACTCGCACCCCCAAAAGAAACATATTCACTTGTTTGTGGGCAACTCAGTTTCATGAATTTTGTGGTTCCTCTCTGACATTGCCTGGCCTGTTAGACAAGCCTCACCTCCTTCTGCCTAACTTGAGAGCTGGCTTGGCATGATGTTTCATGACTTGTTTCACTCACCATAACAACCGTAGTCTTATGTAGCTGTGTTGTTTAGTTGTTTCGTCAGTGTTAAGCCTCACCGTGTTTAGGAGCTGTCACATACTAGAGTGGAGCCAGGCTACCTTCATGATTGGACTGGCCGTGACTACAGAAGAGGGGTGTCTTCAGTCTGTTCTAAGTCGCAGAGATTATGGTGGTCCTGGGTTACTTTGAATGGAGTTTGTGCCCAATTCTTAACACATTTCTTGGATTACTTCAATTCTGTGTTTCATTCTAGTCTGTAAGCAGAATTTGGAAATGCATTCATGATGCAAGTGGGTTGGGCCCAATATGTTGCCTTGGCTTTTCAGTAACCACTGTTGGGTGGTTTTGGGAACACACCTTTGTAACTCCTGAATCTATAAAAGAACTGATGCTTTTAGTTTCCATATACCTTCCTCTTAAGAAAATGTATATGTGTGCATGTGAGCGCACATTGTTGAGTATGTATGGCTGCCTGCATAGGCTGGAATGAGACTGGAGTTACAGGTAGTTGTGAACCATCTAATCTGACATGGGTGCTGGGATCTGAACTTGGGTCCTGAAGTGCTCTTAACATTTGAGCCATCTTTCCAGCTTCTATATACCTTACTTATATTGTTTTCTTGATAGCTTTCTTTATACCTTCAGATTGGTTCTCCGGAGATAAGCTAGGGTCCAGCTTTCTTGGAGGGGTTCTCCCCCACAAACAAACGACTTTTCCTGGTGTAAAACCTTATGTGGCAGCCAGAACCCTTGAAGAGAAAGGAGTTACTTAACTCTTGAATCAGTTCTGCAGCCCTTTGCTTCATGTCATCTAAAGCCAGTGAGACAGTTTCCATCATAAAAAGCAGTGTGCTGCATTTACTCCTTTCTTTGAAGTGAAAAAACTGGTCAGTGAAGAAGTACTGCCTTTTTGCTTTGTTTGCAGATCAGATGAAAGAGGGCCCTTATTCTTTTTTTTTTTTTAAATACATCCTGACTGCAGTTATGCCTTCCTCCACTTCTTCCAGCACCCTCCACTTCCTCTCCCCTAGATCCACTTCAGAAAAGAAGTTTCCCTTCAGAAAAGAGTAGGCCTCTGAGGGATATCAGCCCAATACAGCATAACAACTTACATTAAGACTAGGCATAAAGTCTCATACTGGGAATGTGCAGGGAACCCAGTAGAAAGAAAAAGGTCCCAATAGCAGGAGAGTCCGTGACAAAACCCACTCCCACTGTTAGGAGTCTCACAAAAACACCAACTTAACAACCATAACATATGCAGAGCACCTAGGGCAGACCCATGCAGACTCCATGGTAGACATTTCAGTCTTTGAGCCTATGAGCCATGCTTGTAGATGATTCTGTGGGGTGTGTTTTTCTGGTGTCCTTGATTCTTCTAGCCACTACAGTCCTTCCTTCCCCTCTTTTGTGGAGATTCTCTGACCTCCTTGGGGAGGGACCCGATGGAGATCTCCTATTTGGGCTCTCTCTAACTAATGTTTGACCATGGGCCTTTGCATCTTTTTCCATCATCTGCCAGAGGAGGCCTCTCTTATGATTGGTGTAGGTACTGATCTGGACTTCTGACGGCCAGTGTGGCCTCTGGTAGAGTAGGGATCCACCCTTACTCTGTTTCTTACTAAATAATGTTTTAATGTAGGGTAAATTACTAATAAACACAGCAGTTGAAAAGCAGTGCCCTGTTGTGCAACGTCATCAGTTCTTTAAGAAGTGTAGCTGTCCACAGAACTGTTCGAATTGTTTGGGAAAAAGGTCACACCCTGAGCTTGAATGTGGCTCTTGGAGTTACCTTGGGCTAGTCATTGAGCCAGCAGAGGAAGCATGCAAAGGCAAAAGCTGAATAAAGAGCCATAGTTTTTGGCTTATTGTAGCTGTGGTGTTTCAGTGACTAATGTCTGCTATGGAATGAGTTCTTGAAGATGCTCTTAAGTATTATTGGTTTTGAATTCCTATGTCTGTGTTTATTGCATATATTTACTTTGAGCCATGAGATTTGATTTCTTGATCCTTAATATCACCTTGAGAAAATAGCAAGACATAACTCTCAGGCCAGCCCCCCTCCCTCTCCCCCAAAAATCTTATCTGTAAAACACAGAAAGCTACTAACATGTCAGAAAATACACCTCTCATTTTAAGTAGTAATTTGACTTCTCCTGGTGTTTATGGTTTAATATAGGCCTATGTAAAGGCGATGTATGGCCTGCAGGAAAATCATACAGATGTTTTTGTTTGAAATCACAAGCATTCAGCAAACATCCTGATGAGACTAATTTCTCCAAAATTCTCTAGGTGCCCCCTCTCAATTTTTAACCACTCAGCAATAAACCTGTATTTTTTTCCCTGTTGAAAATAACTTGCATATTGCATACACAAACAGTAATAGTTACTTTTTTTCATCCAGTTTATCCAAGTTGTATCCTGAGTGTATCTGCATTTTTTAATTCAAGCGCATTCTCCCCAGTTGAGAATTTCTAATTTGAGAAGATAAAATGGCTTCCTGGGCTTTTGTTTCATCTTGCCACCCTCCATGCTCTGGATAGGGGTACTGATTGCAACTTTTGATTGGAGAGTTGGTGTGGATGGGCACGGAGATGAGGATAGACATGAGATATTTTTATGCTTGGACCCACAGAATGTTTGTGTGTATGTTTTCTCCTTCTGTTATGTGTGTGTTCCTTGCAGATGAGGTGAGAAATCTACTAGGGAGGTAGGCTAGTCTGTTGTTCTAGTGTTGGAATTTACTGATGTTGCTAGGCTTCAAGCATGCTAAAAGAAAGCCCAAACAAAACAAACACGACAGCTGTGAGAAGAGGAGTGATTAAACAAACATCTTGATCTGCCTTTGTATTTAAACTTCAAAGAAAAAGCTGAGATTCTGGCCCAGCTGGAGGACAAGTGGATCTAGCAGCCTATTTGGGGACAGTGGTTGGTGGACAGAGTTCTCAAAATTTTCCTGAAATGTTTACAGAAAACAGCATGATTCTTATTTTTGGACAGGGAAACATTTTACAGACCCATTAAGAATAAGCAAGATTGCTTGATGCTGGGTGGTTGGTTTTCTTGGTGGTTTTGCTGCCACCTGTCTTACAGCATGAGAAATCCCCCTAAGAGATTTTTAGTCCTTACTGAGGCTGCTTAGTGGCTGGGAAATGGAGCCTTGGGAACCACACTCTGTTGCTCTGCCACAGAACTGTGGCCTCACACTTCATAGACTACCCTAGTGCCTCTCAGAGAAGCATCTCTGTGAGTTGGGAAACAGGCTTGATTCATGATAATGGGGGGCTGTTAAGTCTTTTGATCCTTTAGAGAACAGAATGTCTAGCAATTATAGCTTAACTCACTTAAGAGACTAGAGAGCTATACCCTGTTATAGAATACTACAGAATTCAGAATATTCTACATTAAAGACATCACTGGTTTGTAAGCACAAATGTTTCACTGTTTCTAGAGCGGTGAGGGCTCTCATAGCTCTTGTATCTCTGTGACTATGCACTAGCTATGTGGCATGAAATATCAGTGGTCTCCAGACTAAACTTAGAAAAAATGAGACCCTTGTTTCAGGAAATAGCAGGAGAAGTTTAACTTCAGAAGAGCCCTTAACTTCATGGGGTAAAATACTACGTGATGAACAGTTGCAGGTTATATAAATGATGAACAGTTGCAGGTTATGTAAATTATGTACAGTCATCACTCTCTTTGCTCCCTGCATCATTTACTTTCTTACTTCTGAGACGTTCAGCCCCTTGACTCTTTATTGGAACTGTAGGTAAGCCCCAAGATAATTTGTCGTACGATGATTAGAAAGTGAATTGGGTAAGTATGATTTGGTTATTTTCACTGGAGGAGACAGTTCTCTTAGAACCTGGCTAATTTTTATAGCTCACTAGTTCCTCCCGTTGGCTTAGATTATTTTCTTAGTATGTTTCAGAGATTTAAAGATGCCACGCTTTCACATGGTGAGCTGACTAGCCTCCACTTCTGTGTGGCTTATCTACTGGAAGCCTTAATGGGCAAAAAGAAATAGGCTGTGGTCCTGGACACACATGATGGGACTGGGAAATGGCATTGTTGTTTAATTTTCTTCACATTTTCAGGACGTAGTATTTAATTAAGAAGTAGGTAAGGTCTTGGTGCTAATCCAAGTTTCCAGTGGATCTGATTTAAAACAGAGAAGCCTTGAATTTAATTAGGCAATTCATGGGATACGGGGATAGGAATAGAGAAGCATGTTGGAAGAAACTGAGTGCAGCCTATACTAATTTAGGATGCCTTTCTGGCTGGGGGAGGCAAAGGGTCCTCTGCTGTAAGTGGATTGAAGCAGTGCAATCTGACTGTTGTTCATTATCTGATGGCTACATAAATGCGATTTGGAGGTTGTTTTGAAACCTACTGTGCTTTAAGCTCATCTGGTATTCATTATGTACAATGCAGTTCTTAAACAAGATGAAACTGTATTGCTAATGACATAAAATGTTTCCTCCTTATCTAATCAGGAATCTTTCTTGAGTATCTAGATTAGATGTTATTCAGAAAGGATAATATAGGGAATAATTAGTCTCTGTGTTTCATTTGTAGAATTTGCCATATGGTCTTTAACTCATTGCATACAAAAATAAAAATCAATAAAGGGCAGTTGATGGTATTTTCAGCCCGGGGCACATAAGAATATGATACTTTTGTTTTCTTAAGCTTGCATATGAAATAAGATATGTACTGTGTAACAATTTGTGGTATTGGTTCATTTGTTAATTTTGTTTGGGCATTACAAAATTTTAGAATTTAAATTTGGGAACAGGAGGCAGTGTAACATAAGATTCATTCAGGCTATGTATGTATTGTCTGTACAAGGCATTGCTTTGTGGTAGTATAGTCTAAGCAAAGTGAATGTACTAGACACTCACAAGGGAAATAGATTTCTACAATTTCATATCTGAGTACCACCCAGTCAGAAAACCTGTTCCTTTCTCAATTGTTAGAACATTAATACAGGCAGACAGTTGTGTCCCTCCGTCCCTCCTTCCTCGTCTGTGCCTTTTCTTTCTTTCTTTCTTTTCTTTTTCTTTTTTTTTTTTTTTTGCATCTAGACATAAATTACTAAATCTTCCCACACAGGTGCAGGGGTGTGGGGGGGTGGGGTGGGACCTCTAGGGCATTGTACAGGCTAATGCTTGCATTTCATCATTGAGATATATTTTCAGCCTCAGAATTTATAAAATTCTGTTTATGACACACCTGCTTTGTATGTGGAGGCTAATTTTGGCCACACAAGTACTTGTATTATTGGTTGTAGTACATATTTCATGCTTTCTTAAGATTTGTGGGTTACAGCAATACAGTTTATTTTTTGAGACAGTATGGGGAAGGAGCATTGCTTTCCTTTTGGGATAAGGTCACCTAAGTGCGTTCTCTGCCTCCTCGAGTTAGCAGGCTTTCACTTCAGCATCTGTCTTTTTTGTTTTCTGTTATTTTGTGTTTTTGAGACAGGGTTTCTCTGTGTAGCCTTGGCTGTCATGGACTCACCTTTTAGACCAGGCTGCCCTGTACTGGGATTTACAACTATGCACTACTGTTTCCCAGCTTGGGTCCTGATCCTTTACTGGTAAAATTGAATGACTGAGATTTTAAAACAAAAACAAAAACACTTTGAGTTAAGTTTCTTTGTGTAGCCCTGTTTAGCCCATTTCCCCCCCTCATCTCATGACAGTCAGTCAATTCAGTGTTTGCTGTATTATGCTGAGTTCAGTGGCTGTATTAACAACAATTAAAGGGGGAGAATTTTAATAATAGATGAGTTACAAGAGCAGTCTAATTAGAAGAGGTTCTTGATAAAATAATTGCCCAGTGGATGGAAAATTGCTATAGCTCCTGTTGGGTAGAATAGAATATAGGTGAATGGCCCCTTGGTATGGCAGTGAACGGCTATTAGAACATGGACCTTTCAGGCTGAGGCGGCGCAGCCGCTTGAGACCAGGCGGCCAGCTTGGGCAATTCAATGAGACTGTCTCTACTCTCAAAACAACCAAATAGTTAAACACAAATGTCATTTCAGAAGAATTAAAGATAATGTGGAAATCTATAATCTCTTGTGAACTTGGTTTTCAAGAAGCAGTGTGACAAAACCCCAGTGGAGTAGATGGGGGATTCTGCACTTACAGATTAAAGAATAGGACACTAATTTATTACTGGTAGCAAGTGTGGACAGTTATTTTCTCTGCACACACAAAGCTCTGGCCAGCATTATGTTCAATTGTAGATACTTTGTCGACAGTTGTTACTATGTTCTACATCTTCTTGGGTACTGGAATTAGAGGCTTCCACAATGCTCCACTTAGTTTTTGTTGTTTGTTTCTTTGCTTTAAGACAATGTTTCTTTTCATAGACCTGTCTGTTTGGGATCTGCTAGCCTGGGATCAAGCTAGCCTCGAATTTAGAGATGGGCTTGTCTGTGCCTCCCAAGTGCTGGGATTAAGGTGCAAGTCACCACACCCAGTGTATTTAGTGTTTTAATGATAGCATGAGAAATACTTAAAATACTGCCTGGTACATTCTCAGTGTTTAATGACTCTTTCAGGCATTAGTTTTTTTTTACCAATTCCTGGGTAATATTTTTAGCCAAGTGTCAGGAAACATCTGTATTAATCCAGTGACTGAAGCCAATTTAGAACAAACAAGCCCTAGCTAGTTTGGGGCTGATCCTTTTTTTGAGGAATGTATAAACCCTAAGAGGTAATGTCAAGGGAATTTAAGGATAAAGAAGCATAGCTGACTAGCTCCCAATATCATAACCATGATATAAAAACTGCAGCATATTCTTAATCCACTAAGAAAGGGGCGAAAGCTGTCATGCTTAATTTTGTTCATTGCTGTTGGACTGTATGGGATTTAATAGCAGGCCTGTGGGTTGGGAGGTTTCTATGTTTTGATATCCCATCAGAGTCATTGTTGCTGCTTTTTTTTTTTAAAGATTTATTTATTATGTATACAATGTTCTGTTGGCATGTACATCTGCACGCCAGAAGAGGGCAACAGATCTTACAGATGCTTGGGAGCCACTATATGGTTGCTCGGAATTGAACCTTAGGACCTCTGGATGAACAGCCAATGCTCTTAACCTCTGAGCCACTGAGCCATCTCCCTGGTCCCTGCTGATTTTATTTTATGCTTCTGAGCTGTAGTGAGGGCCCCCTCTTCCTTACCTGTGTTGGTGAGTGGGACTCTTGCCTGCTAGTTTGGCAGGCACTGCCTCATTTTCCAATTTTTTTTTTTTTTTTTTGCATTTTGTTGACTGCAACCATCAAGTCTACCTTCTTTGCTCTGCCTTTCTTATAAGCCTTGGGAATGGACCTGCGTATATGTATATGACTCACCCTAGTCTAGTGAAGCACCAAGGAAGTTTTGGGGAATCTCACTCTTCTGATGTTTTGTTCCCTCCTGGTGTTACTTTACAGCCTATTTCAAAATACACATTCATGCTTTGATTCTGGGGCATTAGAAACAAAGGCATGAATTTTTTAGAAACAAGACCCAGCCATTAACACTTTCTTGTTGCCGGATATTTGATCATGTACTGGGAAAACATGTTTCTAGTTGTGGTGTGTGTGGCTCAGACCTAGCAGACACCTTTAACCCAAGAGCTTTCTAAATAAAGCCAACTATAGGTCAAAGGGCAGAGCAAGTAACCAGGAACATAAGTAAGCATGAGGGACATTGAGGAGGAAGGTATTTAAGACAGTGTGAAGGAGAAAGGGCTTTTTTCTTCAGCTGAGTAGGAAGGTCAGCTGGGTGCTTTCTCTGCCTCTCTGAGCTAAGCAGGTTTTCACCGCAGCATCTCTAATGGTAAAATCGAAAGGTTGGGATTTTGTTTTACAAAACAAGTTTCAGTTATGTTTTTCATTCTTTTATATCCTTATAATTATGATCTTATCTTTATACATACAGCTGAAGATCAGAAATATTTAAAAAAAGATTAGTTTAGAAACATCATCTACGGAGATGGCTCAGAGGTTAAGAGCACTGGCTTTTTTTTCCAGAGAACAGAGATTCAATTTCCAATACCAGTATGACAGCTTACAAATGTAACTCCAGTTCCAGGGGACCTGGCAACCTCACACAGACAAAACACCAATGTACATAGAAATAAATCATTAAAAATAAAAGAAAGATCACCTCTTCTGCTTCCTGTAGGAGCTCTATACGTTTTTGTTTTTTTTTCTTCAATAATTTGACTGTGACCACTGGTGGTAGTATTTGTTTGTTTGTTCGTTTATCTTTTGAGGCAGGAAATCTCTGAGTAGCCTTGGCTATTGTGAACTCTGCCTCCCGAGTCCTGGTGTGCAAAACAACTGCCAATCAGTATTGGTAATATTAAAGAATGTGTTATAGGTGATCTTTAGAAAATCTAAAAAACTAAATTTGTTTAGTTTTATTTTATGAATATTGGTATTCTGCATGTGTGCCTTTGTGAGGGTGTCAGATGCCCTGAAACTAGAGTTACAGACACTTATGAGCTACCATGTAGTGGATGCTGAGAAATGTACTTCCTATGAACGACCAGCCTTAACTGCTCAATCTCTCTCTCTAGCCAGGTGATTTTTTTTTCTTTTTTTTAAATGACCTATTTCTTTTGGTTTTAAACACCAAGGTAAATCTTGTACACTTTAATTTTAGTGATGTTAGACTAAATTTTCTTCTCTCTCTAATTTTTTAGACATTTCTCTATGTATCAGAGTCCTGGGTGTCCTGGAACTCTGTCTATAGACCAGGCTGGCGTTGAACTCACAGAGATCCTTCTGCCCCTGCCTTCTAGGTGCTGGAATTAAAGATGTGTGCCACCATGCCCAGCTTAAACTTTCTTGACAGTGTTTTCAGGTGGTGTGTGTGTGTGTATGTGTATGTGTGTACACTACTTGTTCTTAAAATGTAGGCCTTACCGCTTATTCTACTCCTGGTGGTGAGGTGGGGCTTTTAACCACACTCCTAAGGCCCTTAGCCTATACATAATAACTTTGAGCTCAGTGTTTCAACTAATCTTACTGAAATTATTTGTTGTATATAGCCATTATTTCTGTTTAGTGTTGTTGAGGTACTGCCTATATTTGAGCCTAAAAATTCATGTTTTCAAAGTGTTATGGAGAGGAACTTGTCTGTGATAAATCTGTCACACTGATGTATGGGCCATCTTAACTTCATAATCTTTTTCTCTTTCTGGGAATATGGTATTTTAAAAGCAACAGTTCACTATCGACTATTGTATTTGAATATCTTCATACATCTTTTGTTTTTTGTTTGCTTTGTTGAATATTAAACCCAGTGCTTCTGCACAAGTTGCTGAGCCACAGTCCAGCCCTCTACATTCTTTATTTGGTTGAAATTATTACTTTGTGTTTGAGGCAGAGTCTCCCAAGGTGGTGTAGAAATCTTGATCCTTCTGTTTCTGTGTCTCAAGTGCTAGCACCGCAGGTGTGTGTATCATGCCTGGCACTGAGGGTCAGAGGGAGGGTTGTGTGCTTAGTTGAGGTCTACAGAGACTGCTCTGGTCCTTGGAGGGTCTGTTCTTTCTACTTTCTGTCCCATTTTTAGGTTAGGATCTTTTCCTTGGAATACCATTTTAATTCCCTATTGAACAGTATTCCTGCTTCTTAGAACCTACGTACAAGCTAAGGACATTGCTTTTGTAAACTTCAGCTTGCTTGCTAATTTAATATTTGTATACACATACATGCAAACACACCACACCCACAGAAAATAAGTGGACAAATTTCAATTTAGTGTTGCCATCTAAGGCATACTCTGATCTCTCTAGTTCTGGGGAATTTAATTGAAGAGTGCTTATAGCTAGTCATGGTTATATGAAAAGGAGGAGGAGGGTTAGGAGTCTAATGGTTACCTAACTGCAAGTCTGAAGCCTGTCTTCAATAGGAAGGGAAAAAGGCAAAAGATCCAGCATGTGTATTTTGGAGTGGCAGAAGTGGGGTTTTAGAAAGGGTTATATCTTGAATAATTACGGCCTGTTTTGGCTTTATATTTGGGAACATTGCAGGATACTTTATATGAGCCTCTATTACACTTAATGCTCTTGTGGTTCCAACAGAAAATGGTATTGAGGAATGACAGTATTTCCTTGCCCAATTGTGGTCACCTGAATCTTGTCACTCATTTTATTTCAGAAGAGAATGAGGAGTCTTTAACTGGCTTGGTGTCAACAAAATTAATATGATTTAAAAAAAATTTCTCTCGTTACACTTCTCAGTGGTTCTCAAAGTGCCATCAAGGGACCCATTTCTTGGCAGTTTTGCAGGGGAGAAAGAAATGCCTTAACAAAATATTATTTTCCCTCTGTCTTGAGTGTGCAGTAAGGATTTCCTTTTATTGCATAATGGAATTGGAAGAGCTGGCTAAGATATTAAGATATTCAGAAATTACCCAGGTGCAAGGGCACAGACCTGTAATAGCAACTGCTCTGGTGGTTGAAGTGTGGGATTTCAAGCCTTAGGCCAGCTTCTAGGCAATTTATTTACAGCGAGCATGTCTTAAAGTAAGGGCCAGGGTTGCAGCTTTAGTTGTACGGTGCTTGCTCTGAGTGTAACCCCTCAGTACTTGCACAAAAAGTTCATTAAGGTGGAAGACAGTGACATTTTGCACCCTAAAAAGATTAGCTGTTCTTCCTTCATGCTGTATGGCTCTTCTGTGTCGAAGAGTGCTCTTCTCCTTCTGCATGTGTTTTCAATTTCCCATGATAAAATATTTTATATTATACCATGTATCCTCTCCTAGCCTTGGTTGGTTCAATTTTTTATTTATTTATTTATTTATTTTTGTGTGTGTATGTGTTTTCTTTTTATGGAATCCACACAGTCATGCATCCTAACCGCAAAGTTAAAAAAAAAAACAAAGCAAATTTTTACTTATTTTCTATATTGGAACATTATGTGTTGTGTGTGTGGTTGTGTACATACATGTTCCTGCCAAGGTATGCGTGTGTATGGAAGCCAGAGGACAACTTGGGAGTCAGCTCTCTCCATTGTGTGGACCCCTTGGGACCACATTCAAGTTACCAGGCTTGGTAGCAGCCTTATCAGCTGAGCCATCTCACCCGTCACCTCTTCCACTCTGGAAGCTGGTTGATGAATATCCATTGAGAACATCAGGACTAGAATTAAGAAAGAACATTTTGGCTCCTTGAAGCTGATGAAAGAGATCTGGGGTAGTTAGGAGTCTGTAGAGGGGCAGTGTTCTAAATTTAAGGAATTTGAATTTATACTGGACGCAGATTCAAGAAGTTGTCGTATGGAAGTGGGCCCACATTCTGAAGCCCACTCACTGCACCGTGCGTGTTTGAGGAACGCTGTTGCCTGTTACGTTTGTGTTTGTCTCCAGAGAATACACAGGCTCTGGTGATCTTGTTTCCATAGATAGTGTGCTCACTGTGCTGGTCTGCCCTAGTTGCTGGTTTACAACCGGAGAAACAGAACAGTGATGTGGACGAACAGTAGATTCTCGTCACAAAGGAGTCCCCCTGAGAGATACACGAAGGAACAGATACCTTGAAGATGAGGTTGTAAGGGTTAAATGTCCTGCAGACCTCTGGGATAACTTTTAAGTTTACTATATATCTGTTCTAGGTCTTTTCACTGAATTGGAATATTCTTACCCTAAACTGTTTTCAGATTAAAATAGCTAAGAACTCTCCCTTTGCTGGCTCGCAGTATCAATACCTGAGGAACACTGTTACCCAGTTTGCTCAGTGTCCACCAATGATCAGTCTTTCTCTGAACTTCAGCACACACAATCGCTAGGAGACTGTGTTTGTGTTCGTGCATGCATGTGCGTATATACACCTGCCCTGGCCTGATAGTCTCTTCCTTTAACTGTCGTTGTACAGATCCTTGGATCTAGCCTGGGAGTCTCTGGTTGGACCATTTATTTCCCTTCTGGTTGTGATTACTCCCATTATCCCCTTGGGAGGGGTGGCCTAGAAATTCATCTGCTGTCCCTGGGCTGTTCTCATGGCATCTACCTGAATTGTTGAAATAGGTTCTCATAATTTTATCTTTTTAGTTAGAACAGGTTATGGATAAGGCCTCGGAGTATATAGGATAAGTTAGATTGTATGATAGCCTCCCTATTTGCAACAGAGGGAATGCACCTTAGTCTCAATAAGCTGGTTAAATGCATTCTATCTACTTTGAATGTCCATACAGCCATTTGGATTTTGTGTTCTTTTTTTTTTTTTTTTTTTTTTTTCAATGCAGTTTATTCAGGAACCTTGAACAATCCTCGGACCCTGGGGAAAGCCAGCCCACAGCTTAAATAGCCTCTGGGTAGCCAACCCAGGCATGCTACGTGGGCAATGCAGATAGGTCCACATACATGGAAGCAAGCCAGATCCTCAGCCTTAGCCAAATGTGGAATTGTTCGTGACAGAGAGCACTCACCATCGGGAAGGTGGAAGGCAGAAACCAGCTCCATCTTTAAGGCATAGCATTCCGCAGCTCTCTACAGTTCCCCCTTTTTGTTTTAGACGCATCAGGCAAGAGTAGAGGTCTGATCTCTGATATTAGAAATAAATTGGGACTTTGTACCGATGTTCATCTAGGTGTCATCCACCCAAAGAGCATCAGACCCGACCGATACCTTTTTCTCAGAGGCGGGACCTGGGGCATCAACCCGCATGCAATCAGACATGCTCTTCTCTGGGTCCAAAGCGGCTGACCCTGAGTGCAGTGCTTAGCCTCGCATCCTGAGTGTAACATTTTAGCTTTTTATGGTATCCAACCAGGATTTTGTGTTCTTATATAGACCAATGCCAAGAGTTTGTGTTCAAATGTGGAGTTCTTTGCATTTTGTTTTCTTGACAGGAACTACATAGCACTGGCTGGCCTGAGACTGGCTATATAGACCAGGCTGCCATGACAGTTCTATCAGCCTCTTCTGTTTTGCTGGAATTGAAGGTGTAGACCCAACCTTTGGAATTTTAATGTGTTTTCTTCTTTAGCCCACCCATGAACAACTTTTTTAATGTTATGGGGAACAAAGAGAAAGACATGATGTATATAGATTTGCTAACCTTTATTCTGTGGGGAAAAAGCCTACAGCAGTGGATGTTTTAGTGTTATCCTTATGATTTAAAACAAACAAGTAAACAACTCCTTCACATTAGCCTATGTCCTAAGCGTTGACATGAATGTTCAGCAGAATTGGCCTTGTCGTCAGTTTTCACTGGGATCCTAGCTTTTGCTGTAATTAAACTTGGCGTTCATGTAAGGAGTGAGATGGGATGCTCTCTGAGATGGGATGCCCTCTGGTCATGGCCCAGGGGGCAGGATGTGTATGTACTCTAGGGGTGCTGAGTCCTTGTGAGAAGCTTTTTATTTCCCTCTCCTCTTTGATTTTGCAATTCAGGCTGTACCTTTAAAAAGAAACTGTAGGAGCTGTTCCCCAGGTTATTCACAAAATGAGTCTTTGTCTGCCTTTTCATTCACCATCTGGTTAGAAAGCTAAATTGGAATCGTGCTTGTTTTAATTATTTTCTACTTGTGTGGCCAGGAGGTTATTTGGTCTGGTGAGGTTACATTATAAGCTCTTGTGCTCAGTGCTCATTAATGCCACTGAGTTCACATCCTGTGCCAGCACCAGAATGGTTAAGTGGATCCACTTGTGTGGTCAGTGCTTGATACAACACAGTGGTCACAACTAAATTACTGGAGGAAGTGTGGTGTCAGTGTGTGGTTTCCTTCATTTTCTGCAGTGTAATCACCAATAATGTTGATTCCTTAAGTGTATTTTTCTTACAGTAAAAATATGATTACAGATGGCTTAGACTTAGGCAAGTCTTAGAGGGATGATATATTTCAAAAGTTGCTTGTCATTTTGTAATAAAATAGAGTATACAAGTATATTTACCATCTCAAAATGGAAATTGTGTAGTGAGAGAAATTAGTGTACTATCTTTTTTTTTGTGATCCAGCTAAAAGATGCAAGTCTTACAAAGAGGTATTGTTTATCAGGAGACTGACAATGAAATGTCTTCTTAAGGAGACATGTAGAGTGTAAAAATTTACACATGTACATACAGGCAGTTCCTCAGTTCCCCATTTTCCTTGTCTGGTAGTAATAGATTCAAAGAAACAAAGAAACTAGTATTTTTAAAAGGTGACATTTAGAAGTTTTTGTGTGACCAACTGAAAGTGGTTTTTCAAATTCAGAGAAAAATTCATCTGTAGTGAAACTTAATTTACTTGTGACACAGTCTTAATTCTTTTGTTTTAGAACGAACAAGTAGCAATTGTTCATCCCTACTCATTCCTCATTCTATAAAGCAAAACTTGTGTCGGCCAATGTGGGCTATGGGACATACATATATATAAAATCCCAGAATTTGGGATGCTCAGAGATTGGTTGCTAGAGGCAGGAGGACTGAAGTTTTCTACCTAGAACAGCCAGGGTGATGGGGAAACTGTCTCTAAAACCCAAAGCTGTCCTTTTCAGCAGTGGTTTCAGAACTATCCCAGCCTTTATGCTCTTCTTGGCAGGCCATGCTGCTTTGCTTGATACTGCTAAATAGGCTTGTGAAGAAAGTCCATTATAAACTTATGGTCAGGCATATAATCTGAAAACCTGGGCAGATGGGCTATAGATAATTGGAGATAGCACATATTGGGGTACATAGAGTAGATGTCTGCTGGTAAAAAAAAAATAAGTGATGGCATTTGGCAGAAACAAACTAGGTACAATGGTAAGGTTTTTTGTTTTGGTTTCCATGGTGATGGCAAATGATAGTGGTGTGGGGAAACAAACTAGCCATTTAGCCCAGGAACTCAGTGTGCTCAATAGTGTTATTAAGACTCAGAAATTAAAAACCAAACATTATTATTAAACTAATATTATCATTTAAAACATTTAATATTTCTATTTCAAAATACAGCATAGTCATCTGCCCACCCCCCTCTCCACTTAGAAAACATTTGTTATGGGAACAAATGAGAGCTGTGAGGCTGGGGAACTGCTTGCTTTGCCTGTGTAATGGGCATCTTGCCACTTAGAACTTGAAGGGTTTACCTGCTGAAAGAAAAAAATATATGGATTTTTTTCCTGAATAGTTTTGTATATTCTTTTGTCCACTGCCCATTTCTTAATCCGTTTCTCACATGGCAGACTTTGTGGGGTGGACTTTGAGGTGTACAAGCCACAAACCGTAAAGTTCATCCTTTAAAAAACAAATTCAGCTTCCTTTCTAAGTCTCACTGTAACTTAGCCACCTCAATTCTTCATCTACTGTCCTAGCCTGGTATTCTGTCCACATTCCCTCTCCAATACAGTAGACTGTTAATTATCCAGTTGCCAGATTATTCTATTTAGGTGCCTAGCTTGATTTAGAAATGTGAGTAAAAAGTGTATGAGTGAAAGTGAGTTTATGACAGTTAATGGATATTGATTGCATTAAGCATGGTCATACCTTGACACTCAAAGTTTGGGCAAGGGAAACAGACTAAGAAAGATGATTAATAGTTCAAGCAGGTACTTGCCTCCACCCCAACTGTGAATCAAGACTCACATGACACATTAAATGATCAAACCTTTAAAATAGGAGTGTGGAATCTATAACCCCAGAGGACATCTGACATGCCCAGCACTCACAGGTGCTCTCACAGCATGTTTGAGTTGGTACAGGCATGCAAACAGGAATTGGGCTGACAGTGTGAAGAGAGGAAAGCCTTTCCAATTAAAACCTTTTGATGACTGTGCTTGCTATAGTAAGTCATTTTAACAGCATGCCTCTGAAGGGGCAGCACAAGTGTACTGATAATGGAAAGAAATCTGATTTTGTAACTGTAGTGTTTCCTCTAGAGATGACTTATGTCATCATCAGGAACCTGAAGCCTAGTTCCTATCTCTGAACGCTTTATGACAGTTTTTTCTCTGAGGACATTTTAAATACATGAATGTGTATTGTACTTACCATGGGTGGATACTATATATATATATATATGCATTGAAGGGAGTATTTTTCATACACAGTTCTATTTCTTATGCCTCTGCTTTTTTGAGACCCTTTTAAGCAACTCTGGATTTGTCCACATTCACAATGAGTATACCCCTCCTCCCTCCCTTGTTTGACCACATGATTATTTCATGTCTCCATTTTGAACTTGACATTTGCAATACCAGTGTTGGCAGGCAGTTGGAGCAAATAAGGATGACCGTTGTTAAGGGCATTGGACAGTACTCTCTATGCCCTTTTCTTGATTCAGTACTGGGATATTAGAGTACACACTAATACATACACAAGATCTTTTTGAGACTGTAACAAGACAAGAAAATTGCAGAGCATTGTGGGACTGATGGTAGTTCCTGGTCAGAATGGACTGGACGGGATGTGGTAGCATATGACCTCAGCCAGGCTCATGTTGTTCTTTTTTTTTCTTTTAAGTAGTGTGACGACAGGGCAACAAACAATGGGATACCCAAGAAAAGTCCCAGACTAATGGTACATTACAATGAGCATTTGCAAGAAAAGCTGTTTGGGCAGAGGGTGTGCTGTGCGACATACTGTGACATGCCACAGCTTCTACGCCAAGATCTTTTTTCCTTTTTTTTTTTGGGGGGGGGGGGATGTTGCATGGGCAGAGGGCAGGTCTGGAGGGATGGAGAGATGAGTGGGATTTGGCTGCATGATGTGAAAAGCAGAAAAAAAATGTTTTGTGTGTGTGTGTGTGTGTGTGTGTGTGTGTGTGTGTGAGTGTGTGTGTGAGCTGGGCATGGTAATCCCAGCCCTCTTTGGAAGCAGAGGCAGGTAGATCTCTCTGAGTTCTAGCCCAGCTTGGTCTACAAAGCTGCACGGAGAAACTGTCTAGAAAATCCAGTGGTGCATGTTCAGTTTCTTCTCCGTGCAGATTATTAAACCCTTCTTTAGCCCCCTCTATCTTGAAATATGTTATACACGGCAGTTGAGTTTGTAGAGCTGGAGGGGATTCTGCTAATTTGTCTTTAGCTCTTATTTTAAAAATGACTTAAATACTGGGGCCGCTTTGCTTGATGCGGTTAAAGCACTGTCTGTTGCCCTAGTGTCTGTAATTTTGTAAAAACTACCACTCCCCTCTTTTCTTTTTTACACCTCTTTCATGTGTTGCGGTTATAGGGAAGAAGGTGTGTCAGGATATGGTGGAGTTGTAGGAGTTGGTTTTCTTGACCTTGACGATGCCAGGGATTGAACTCAGGTCAGCAGGCTTTTCTGCTGGAGAGCACTTTTACTCACTGAGTCATCTTGTTCTTCCTTGGTGGCTATTTCTGTCCCGTTTTTCTTTCTCTGGTTTCCTAGTGTTCACTGCTGCAGTGAAGGACACAGGGTACCTTTTCTTTTTGCTATCTGATGTTATTGGGCATTATCTATTAGGATGGGCCCTGCACATAGTCACATTTGTCTGAGGTGACACAATTGTGGGATAGTAGTCAAAATTTGTGATAAACAACAGTGGTATTTGAAAGCTCATTTGATAAGTTTCTTCTTGATGACAAAGTAGCCCCAGCTGGCATGGCAATGTAATTTACTATGTAATCCGAGGCGAGGCTATACTGAGATTCACTTGCCTCTGTCCCCGCCTTATGTAAAGATTTCTTTGTTTTTAATTACTGTACAAGTATGTCAGAGGCCAGAAGAGGGTTTCTGGATCTCCTGGTGCTGGAGTTATTCAGGTTTTCAACATGGGTGCTGGGAACTGAACTCTGCTCCTGCCAGAGCTGTATGAACTCTTTAACACACTGAGTCAGAGCCATCTTTTCATGTCTACATTATTTGAGACAGGAACTCACCATGTAGCCCATGCTGTCCAATCACAGAGAACTATTTGCATGCCTCTCTTCCTTTTGAGTGCTGGGATTTACAGGTATACACTACCACTCCCAGTGATCCTTTAACAATAAGAATATTTTTAAACACTGATAAGGTAGTACTATTGAATTTTTTGTTTCGTTCACAGAGACAGGGTTTTTCTGTGTAGCCCTGCCTGTCCTGGACTCACTTTGTAGACCATGCTGGCTTGGAACTCACTGCGATCTGCCTGCTTCTGCCTCCCAGAGTGCTGGGATTACAGGTGTGCACCACTGTGCCCAGCCCTACTGAAATTTTTGATTGCTTACCCTAGCTAGTCTTGAATTGCAGGTGAACTGTGTTGGGTCATACCTAATGAGTCAATAAGTAATCAGCTCTGAACTTGACACAGCAGACCACATACCTACTGATGATTACCTTTTTAAAAGGGTGAAATAAAAAGAGACTGTTCTGGAAAGGAAGTCTTGATTTTCTACCCACACTTTCCTGTCCCTGTGATGTTAGGAAAAATGTTAATCTGGTGGCTTTGTATAATTTTCTTGTCAGTGGAAAAGTGTAAACCATTCATGCAGAAATAGCAGCACTCCAGCTCTAGCCTATAGTATATCTTCTCCTTTGCTAGATAGTACTAGGGTTTCTTCCTCCCATACATTCTTTTCTGTTCCTGCTTATTTGCCCTGGAATATTTGAAAGCTGTTCTTACATATACTGGGGACTTTTACTTTGCAATAGCATATGTAAGAAGTTACAGGTAGGGTTCTCAGCTTCTGCAACTAAGGGAGTGTGATCCAGTGGTTCTGAACCTGTGGGTCATGACCCCTTTGCCAAACCTCTATCTCTAAAAATATTTTATGATTCATAACAGCAGCAAAAATTACAGTTGTGAAGAAGCAAGGTGAATAATTTTATGGTTGACATTCACACACAACATGAGGAACTATATTAAAGGGTCACAGCATAAGAAAGGTTAAGAACCACTGGAGTAGACAGTCATTAGGATGGCTGCAGCCCAGGGTAGACATTTAGATACCTGGCTTTTTTGTTCAGAACCTGCTACTTTCCACCAGTCTTGCTACACTTGCTTGACTAAGTTTCCTCTTTTGTCACCAGAAAAGGTCTTCCATCAGGAATTACTGAGATGCCAATTTTATTACTTGGTTAGTCTTATTGTGTGTGTGCTCATGCAGGAGAAGTGGCTAGAGACAGGGTCTCTTTCACTGAACCCAAGGCTCACATTTTGACTAAACTGGCCAGCCGGCAAGCTCCAGGGTTGCTTCAGCAACCTAGCCTTCTACATCCCCTGTCTGTCTTTGAGGAGCCTACATTTCCTCTAGGCTTTTACTTTGGGTGCTGCAGATCTAAACTGAAGTCTTTGTTTTGCCTAGAAGTTTACCTTGTGAGCCCTCTTCTTGCAGTTCCAAACTTTAGTAAATGTAAATGAATAATGACAGAGTAAAGGGGTAGGTTTGTATGAGTAGGATCAAGTTGTACACTGCACTGATCCATATAAGGGCTTACATGGTATTACCTAATATTGAGACTGTGTCATTTGATGAGAGTGGTTGAAACCCTGTTTTGTGTTTGAAGTGTAATTTGGTTTCATCTTACAACATTTAGAAATCATTGAAAAGTAGTTGAGGGCTGGCAAGATCACTCAGCAGGTAAGGGTGCTTGCTTGCTGCCAAGCCTGAGTTTGGTCCCTGGGATCCATATGGCAGACAAGAAATGACCCCCGACAAGGATCTCTCTGATCTCTACACCCATGCCCTGATGTAGACTGCTTGCCTAGAAAGCATGAGGCCTTGGGCTTGGTTCCAACATTACATAAACCTGGTGTAGTGGTGTATGCCTATAAATAGATACAGAAGTTTAAGGTCATTTCCAGTACATAGTGAATTTGAGGCAGCTGGGATAGACAAATTATTATTATTTAAATTTATGTGTACAAGTGCTCTGTCTGCATGTACTCATGCTTACTAGAAGAGGGCATCAGATCCCAGTTGTGAGCCTGCATGTGGTTGTAACTCAGGACTCTGGAAGAGCAGTGTTCTTAACTGCTTAGCCAGTCATCTCTCCAGCCCCAGGATAACATCAAGAAACAAAACACAAAACAGAATTTTTAAAATACTTATCTTTCTTAATGATTATATATATTCTGTAATGCAGCTAAATTAAAACATTGTCTCTCCTGTCAAGCACTTTGTGGAATATCTCTTGTTTACCATGCCAAGATCCTGCACTCATGCCCATTTTAAACCATGGAATTATGTGCCAGAGCAGGGTATCTACTTTGAGTTGTCAGAAATCTAGGTGTCTGCTGTAATGTTTGCTCTAAGAATCTGTTACAATGGAATTAGAGTAGCGCTTCCATTGTTTAGTTCATCTTCTTAATGAACTGCGTGGTTACATATTTTCTTTTTATAAGCTTTTAAGAAACTTTAAAGTTCATAGATATGTTAATTTCTTGGGTACTAAAAACTGTATAGGAGGGCTGGAAAAATGGTCCAGTGGTTAAGAACTCTTGCTAATCTTGAAGAGAACCTGGTTTAGTTGTCAGCACTGACGTAGAGGCATACACCCACCCACAGTTCAAGTCCAGGGCAGTCAGTGCTTTCTTTTGCTATCTGTGGGAATCCAGCATGGGAATACACACAACAACACACTGATAAAAAATCTAAAAAATCAGAGATGTATTTACAATTTCTTGTTGTGGGACTACAGGTGGAAGCCAAGGCCACCTTGTGCATAGTAGGCATATGTGTTTTTCCTAGGGGTATTCCCATGGTTTCTTTGCTTAAAAATTAGCATTAACTCTACTGTAAATTTATCTTATTATTATGCAATTATGTTAGTATAGTTATGTTTTAGTGATGATAAAAATATATAAATATATATTTATATTCTTTTGGTTTTTCTGTGTAGCCGTGGCTGTTCTGGACTTTGATCCATAGAGATCCGCCTGCCTCTGTCTACCTGAGCGCAGGTATGCGCCATCACACTGGCTTGGAACTTGCTATTTAGACAAGGCTTGCTAGCCTTGAGCTCACAGTTCTCTGCCTTCCTATTGCTGAGATTAAAGACGTGCACCATTATGTCCGGTGTGACTGAATGCTTTGCTTTCGCATTTCTACTTTAGGAGTTTGAAAAAAGGCTGTTAGACATGCCTTTCAAGTTTGGTTCTGTGATTCCCCCCCCCCCCCCGAACTTTTAAAGAAGGGTGTTATTAAGTTCCCTTCATGCAACCAAATGAGTCCTACAGTTTTGATGGGCATTATTATTACTGGTTGAACTCAGTGATGATGAATATCATGCTGTAACCTCCCCCTAAACTGGATTGCAGAAAAAAAAAACAAAGCCTAGGATAGTGTACATCAGAGAGTGTTGGGCTACAGATGGTCAGGTGAAGGGGAGGAAGGGTAGTCTGAGAGCCTGTCATCGTGGCCTCCAACATTTAGCAGATGTTCTAGGAGTTAATAATGCTTTTCAGTTATCTTTGAGAGAAGCAGGATCTGGATAAGATCAAGTTGTTTTGGCATCACAAGACTGTAAGCCAACCAGACAAGGAGAGACTGGCAGTGAATTGTTATGTTAAAAAACAATGGCAGTCATAGACTAGCTTCCGTGCCTGGGATTTACTTGAGATTTTTCTGTCTGTATGTTAATGTTAGGTTTACTTTTGGAGAGGACCTATTTGAAAAATAGCTTGAGAATATGAAGCTCCCTGGTGGTGTTGATCCTGCCCTGTAGATCAGGGTTGATAACATGGCTCTTAAAAGCAGGTAGCAGTTTGCTGGAGTTGTAAGGAATCAGAAGGTAATTTATCATTACAAAGTCAAGTTTGATTTTTGTATTTTCTTTCAAGTGGTGTCTGTAAAACTCACTAGGGCTCAATCCCTAAGGCAGTTTTGGAAGGAAAGATGTTGAAATTTATTCAATGGATATTTCTTGAATGTTGTATATAATTTCTATATCTAGTATCTTTTTACCATATGTGTGTTGTGCTTTGTTGTGCTGTGTGTGTGTGTGTGTGTGTTGACTTGGTCATATTCAGCTGAGAAAGAGAAATTACCAAGTGTTATCCTAAAATCTGATAAATCCGTCTATTTAAAAAGAAAAGGTTTATCAGGGTTCAGGCACGATGTCTCTGCAAGTGAACAACTTGCTGTGCAAGTCTGCTTACTTTGGTTTGAACCCTGGAACCTAAGTAAATGGACTGAAAGAACCTCGTCCAAAAATGGCGTATTGTCTGTGTCACATACCTGCACTCCTAGGCTTCAGCATTTTTGTTTGTTTTGTTTTGACAAGGCTTCAGTGTGCAGCCTTGGCTGTCCTGGGCTCAATTCATAGACCAGGCTGGTCCTGGACTCATAGCTATCTGACTTTCTGAGTGCTGGAATTAAAGGTGTGTGCCAGCACATCCGGCTTTCAGCATTTTTTTCCAGCAGTTTTTTTAGTTTTTAGTTTTTTAGTTTTTGTAGTCATTACCACTGTCCAGTCATAACTTTCTCAGACACTCTGATTTTACAGATAACTTATCCATGACTTTTTTGATAATATATTTGTTATCCATGAATTGTGTGAACATACACTAATCTTGTGAATATATATGTTGATTGTAGTTGAGTTGACAACTGGATAGCCTTTTTATGCTACCAGTTCATAGATTTTCTACAGAAACTACAGTCCTAGGTTGACAGTCTCTTGTCTACAGGTTTTTTTTGTAATGTCATTAGCTCTCAAAATTTTTCCACTGTTACAGATATCAACTAGTATTTACATTAATTTTATTAATAGCACACCCTGCAGAAAATTCCATTAAAATATGGTATATATTTGAAGCATTCTATCAGTACTTGTTGTTTTTGGTTATTGTTTTCCATCTTTTCTATGGATACTTGAAGATAGAATTTGTTTTTGCAAAAGCCGTAACGTAACTAGAGAGGCAAATTCACTGTAGTTTCAAGATATACATTTATATATCTATATAATTATATATGGTTATGATACATATATATGGTTCATGCCTAATGTGACTTTTCTCTGTGTTTTTTTGGATGCTGCAGGTGTTTTCCAGGCTTTTTCCAGGGATTGTAGTCAGTGGCTTTGCCTACTGCTTTCCTGGGTTGTAGTCTGAAGACTTATTTCTAAGACTTATAATCCACGTACTACTTATCTATACATATATATAAGTTTATCTCCAGCCCACTTAGAGAGTTCAGGAATGTAGCATAGTTCACCTGGATGGCTTGGGAAGTGGACATTCTTACCCAACTCCTCATGGTTTAGGATCACTCTGTACATGCATTGCCTTAACTAGTAGACCTGTTTTGTCTGTGAACACGAAGGTATGTATGGTTTACACAGTTTGTTACTGCCTGTCGCCTATATGATTGGGAAAGAGCTTTCTATAGGTATTAGTATGTGGGAGAATTGCTCAACATTGTAAGAGGAATTTTTTTTCTGTGTCTCCCTCCAATTTTATTTTTATTTTCTGTGTGTGTTTTGCATTTATGTAAGCATATCACATGTGTGCAGTGCCCATGGAGGCCAGAAGAGGGCAGAGAGCTTGAGATCAGGTAATCGTAAGCATTGGCATGCCATGTCTGGAAGGCAACATTTCCCAGCGCTCCTCCCCAAAGGATCGTCATTCTTTTCTGTCCCCTCACCCAGAGCGTTAGAAGCAGAGTTTGATATAGACGTTCCATCTAGGGAGCATCTCAGTCCCTTTTCACATTAACTGTTGCCCACTGCCGCAGAAGTTCTTTTGTTTCGCCAAAGTGGAGGGTAGTACCCGTCAGTAGGTTTAGAAAGCCTAAGTGTTTATAAGGTAACTTGACATGACAGCGTGCATGGCTAGGCTCCCCTGCAGTGTCTGTAATCTCGCCTGTGACCATGTTTTCACAGTACCAAGTATAAATTACATTTGTGGAGCATGCCTCAAATTCAATTAGAAAGTGATGGGTTACCCCTGTAACTTGCTTGCAGTTATTGAACCAGTTGACATTGCCTGGCATTGGATTGTAGCATTTAAAGTTAGCACTGGGTAATGGTCTTCCAGTGGTTTTCATAGCTTTGATACTATGAAAGATAATCTTCAGGGAGGAAGTTTTCAGGTAAGTTCCAGCTTGATTTTTTTTTTTTTCCTGGCTTGCAAACAAATTGTGTTCTGTGTCTTTAACAGTAATTTTTTTTTTTTTTTTAACTCAAAAAGGAGGTATCTCACACCTGACACTTTTTTGGGAAATATTACCTACATAAGCATTGGTCTTGTGACTCGGATATCGGATTGCTTCTTTCTGCCTTCGTAGGGCTTGGTTTAATGGCATGTGCCCCTAAGCCTTAGCTGTAGTGCTTTTATTAATGGCTTTTCATATATCTTTAAATCTTTATTTAGTTTTGGTTACTCCAAATTGTATTATAAATTAGTTGATGTTTTACTAATGTTGTGTTGTTAGGGATAAAATCAAAAGCGTTTTAAGTGCATTTTGTACTCCTTCTAGGCTTTATAAATTCATTTTTCCTTAGTACACATTTAGACTTTATTTCTCTGAGCTGGACATGTTCTGAAGAGGAATTCTTTTTCTTTTTGTTTAAGGGTTGCCTTTCTGTTTAACCTAGCCTTTGGGTCCCTGTGACCTGTTTTGGGCTTGCTTAGCCTTGTGGAGACAGAGGTTGGGCTGCAGTTTCCATGCTGCTCTTAATCTCAACCTAGGCAAGTTAGCATTTTTTTTTTTTAATTTTTTTTTTTTAAACCATGTTTCTGTTCTGAGAGTTTACTTGCAGTGGATATAAAGAATCCATTCAGTAGATGCTCACTGTTATTAAGCTATTGGCCTTTGCAATATTGTGAATCCTGTCTGGTGAAATCCTTCTCTTGGATTGTTGTCAGATGTAGATGGAAGCTTTGAAGAGGCTCTGACTTTTTAATCCTGGCAAACGTACACCAAGTCATCTCTTTGCTGAATGTGACTGTGGTCCATGAAGTACTTTTAAAAATTCCTCTCCCAAAGAATCTGGCTTCCATGACGAATTCATTTCTTTAGTAGGAGAGCAATTCTTTTTTTCCCCCCTCTGTCTTAATATTAGATAGTAGCAATGACAGGTATTGGAAACTCCTGTTAACACTAATGATAATCTGCATTTAATGTTTTTCTTTAATGTCTCCTGTCTGTGGTTTTCCTCTACTTACTCTTAATTGTCGCATATAGTGGAAGTAATTAAATACATGCAGCTCCTCCTCTTATGAATGTTTGCACCTCTTTTAAGTTTTCTTGGCTTTCCCACATTCTGGTTTCAATTATGTTGATGGGTCTCTGGTATGAAGGGCAGATTAGTGGCTTTGGTATCGCCTATTTCTTTAAGCTCTTCTGCAGTTGGTTGATGCCCTTGTGTACATATCCTCTGGTCTGTTCAAGGTTGTCACTACCACCGTGAGTGAATTCTGCCTCACTTTTCCCCATAGTAAACAGCTGATTGTAAAGTGGACAGTAAAGCAGTAGACCTATTTTAGAACGCTTTTTAAAAACTAATGTTGCTCTCATGTCTTTCACATTGGCGCGTGCACACACACACACTAGCATGTGCTTTTAACCTTTGAGCCATCTTTATAGGCCCTTTCCATGCTCTGTTTTGAGAAAGGGTCTCACTGGACATGGCTCACCAATGTAACTAGAGTAGGTGAACAGCAAGCCTCAGGGATCCTTCTGTGTCCGGCCCCCTAGCACTAAGATTATAGTCTGGTGGCCAGCTTTGAGAGCCCTGATGCAGGTCTTCATGCTTGGGTGACAAGCTGTTTACTGTAAAAGAACTTTTATTCGGCTGTTTCAGTTGTTGTCTTGCTCATCCTTTCTTATTCTTACTTAACTCTGGGCTGTTCAACTCTAGCCTTCTGTCTCAAACTCCTCTCCTAGCTGACTTATTCAGTCTGATTTAGCAATCTGAATTGCTTGCTCTGCTTCGCCTCAAACTAACTCCTATAGTCTTTTCTTCTAATCTCCTTTGTTCTCTGGCCGGTTCTGTCTTCACCAGTATTTGTCAAGCTTTTTCTCTCTCTCTGTCTGTCTGTCTCTCTCCCCCTCTCTGTCTCTTGCACTTTAAGTAGCTTCCCTTTTTCCTTTCTCTTGTGAGAGTTGGGTGTCTCCTGTTCTGTCAAATCTTTCTCTGCCACTCAATTATATATCACTTTCAAACATGCGTACTTCCTTCTACAAACTAACTTTACCTTCATTACTTTGTATTAAAGGCGTGTGTCACCTGGCTTGGACCTAAGCTTTTCTTTGCCTGAAACTTGCTCTAAACTGACTTTGAACTCAAATCTGTCTCCTGGATTAAAGGCCTGTTCATATTCCAGCCTAGTAACACAGACCTAGAAGGTCTTTGGATGTTTTGAATTAAAATTTCTGTATAGTTTACTTACTAAGCCATTTCTTCAACACATATGTATTCTTAAATGTATTTTGTAGTATAGTCAGGCAAACAGGTGGAAGTTGAAGTTTAACACCGGTTAATTAAGGTGATGAAAAAAGCATTTGGACCGAAATAGAATTTTAAGTTTAGGGATGGAAAACATTTCCAGTGAGACTCCTTATAGTATAGCCCAGCATAATGTTCTAGACCTTTGACCCCAATGTTTATATTGATTTCTTGGGGATATTTTTCTTATCCATTAGAGGATGTGATGAGTTATCGATGAGGGGTATAACTTCTGTTTTAGATCTTATTTTCTACTTGAAGATGGGACTTCCTTTTGGTGATGGGAGTTGCTATAGAAAAATGTTCCATCTGAGAATGGAACTTTGTGGGCAGGTATATTTTTAGTATTTCCATTTACTACCACAGTCACATTCTGTGTTCCATTTTATGCCTGCATGAGAGAAGTGGGCCTAATTGGGTTAGCCTGTAGAGTGGTTTCAGTAAAGCACTATTTCCATGTTGGAAAATGCCTATTTCTATTTCAAGGGCTTTTTTTTTTTTTTTCCTTCCCAGTCTGTAGGTAGAGGACAAATTAAAGACAACTGTTTTAGAAGTGGGGCTGGATTCTGGCATTGGAAGCTTGATAATGACAGTTTTGGCAAAAAGCTTTGAATTTTGGCTCTTTAGCCTGGAAGATCTCCTGAGGAAATGCTGAAGGATAAAGGACCCTGGGTACCACAAAGGGAGGAACTCTAAGCCTGCCTCAGGCTAGTGTTTTGTTGTACCAATAGTTTAGCTCCTGTAGGGACTTTCCACAAGAGAAGGGCAGTGTCTCATTTTGGCAGTTTTTTTCTTTTTCTTTTTTAAATGGATACACCATCATCGTTTCTAAGTAAAATTCTTAGTATTTTCAGTTCTTATCAATAATGAAGAAAATAAAAAAACCTCAGCAAGTTTATGTTAAGCAATAAAGTGAAAAAAAAAAAATGTTTCTTAGTCAAACCCAGACAGTTTCTGAAAGGTAATGAGTTAATACCACAGGTTCTTAACGGAAAGAATTGGGCTAATGAAATATGTGGCCTTGGCTGTTAGTTTTCCCATGAACGTCTAACCATCATTTATTCTTTCTGGATCTCACTCGTGAAGTGAATTGGCACCTATAAATTTAGGTGTATGTGTGAT
This sequence comes from Meriones unguiculatus, assembly GCF_030254825.1. Classification (NCBI taxonomy): domain Eukaryota; kingdom Metazoa; phylum Chordata; class Mammalia; order Rodentia; family Muridae; genus Meriones; species Meriones unguiculatus. The sequence goes on from NC_083366.1 coordinate 59,902,528, forward strand.
ATAGTGTTGTTACTAGCAGGGTATATGTTCTTAAATTTTTTTTTAAATTTTATTTATTTTTATATTAATTACAGTTTATTCACTTTGTATTCCAGTTGTAGCCTCCTCCCTCCAACCCCTCCCATCCCTGCATCCCTCCCTCTGCTTATGTTCTTATTCTTTGATTCACAGCTATTTTCTTGTGGCCAAGCCGTATTCCCTATCAATGTAATTTGTGTGCACATCCCTTCTTAGCCCCTAAGGGTGAACAATACATTGTATGGCTTGAACTGGGAAGTTATTTTAGGCTTCTTGCTGTGTGGCCCACTGATGCAGTTTAATAAGCTGGATGCTTTGCCACTGGTGCTTGCTTCAGTTAGCAAGAAAAGAGACATCCTGATGTATTTGCTCTTTTTCAAGGCTCTCCAGACTCGTTTTTCTCTGATCACATCTTAGATGGATGCTTGGTTCTGTTTAAACTATATTAGCTCCATTTCACAGCTCATCCCACAGTCCCCACTAGATGCTCAGAACCACAGAGCAGTGAATGTTTTCTCATGAATTTTACTTATCAGGAACAAGAAGAGATTAATTATAGTAAAACATAACATTTACACTTTCGTGGAATTGGTATGAACGGTTTAGGCTGTCTACTGTGAAAATACTGGATAAGAGGATGATTTATTTATGTCCTAGGCAAAAGTGCTTGATGCTGTGAGAATTCATCTTACTAAGAATATTAATCAGTTTAGTTATAGAATTTGCTTTTAATCATTTTTGAGCACTTGAGACCATGGAAAATGAAACTTGAGCAAGGAGAACAAACTTCGTTTTGGCATGCTTGAAGACACTGATTTTTATGTCATGTGTATGGTATGTTGTACCTGAATGTATGTATGTGCACCATATGCATGTAGTGCCTGCAGAGTCCAGGAGAGAGCATCAGATACCCTGGAACTGGAGTTATAGTTAAGTTGGACATGCTTGAAAATGAGTAGTATGTTTCCTTTTTCTAAAGAAAAAAATAATGTGCTGAATCAGAGAATGTGAAGTACCTCAAGTAGATTTCTCTTTTTCTTCTCTTTTGAAATATACTACCGATAAAGTCTTCTTCATGTATTCAGAGTAAGTAGCACTCTTCTACTCTGTAGCTTGTATAAGGGACAGGCAGAAGTATCCCCCTGTAAACAATAGTCTGCTTTGCTTCCTCCCCGTCTCTTGAAGTCTTGAACGCAGATTAATGTAGTAACATACACTTCATGTTTTGCTGAGAATTCTGAGGGAGACTAGGCATTTACAAAATCAAAGCTCCTGGGATCATTAGATCATTAAGTTCATTCTAGGACCTGCATTAAGGTGACACTGTCTTTGCAGTTTCCTCACAACATACAAGCTGTCACTGCACACATGGAATGCTGCTGTCTGCATCCATGAAGCAGAGAATGTGTTCCCAGGTTGGGAAGTCTGAGTTAAGGTTTAGGAAGGAAGTGTGTGGTCATCTTGTGCTTATTCTTCCTCTCTTGAATTTATCTGTTACTTCATGTGGTTGTCCTAACATGTAGGGAACAGAGAGCGGATGCTGTGGGCCCCGATGCAGACCGGTGAAAAGTGGCGTACTTCTGACAGTAAAGGGTGGGGAAGCCTTGTGAAAGCTAGCAGCACAACAGATTTTGGGGGAGTGGGGTCATGAAAGCCAGTTTTATCAACATTTGGAGACTTCTTTGTATTGATGAAAAACATTCTTGAATTACAGGAATTCACATTTATTAGTTTGTGGACATTAGTGCAAATGGATTCCGGGTGGGTCAGTATGCTGTAGGCAGTGTGAATATATGTTTACAAGGGAGAGTTTTTTTTTTTTTTTTTTTTTTTTTTAAATAGGTTTGCTTTTCTTGTGTTGGATTTGTTTTTGGTTTTGGTCTTGCTATTTGTATGGTAGCTCATGGGTACTCACTATAGGAAGAATAGCCAAGCTGCTTTTCAAACCAAAGCACAGTGTAGGAAGATATTTTGGTTTTGCTATTGGATGTGGAGTGTCATCTCTCTGTGATGTTGCTTTGAGTTTCTATCCACATTAGTGCTGTTGGGTACCTTACTGTGTTGCTGCCCATTAAATTACTAAAAATCTTATACCTGGTCTTTCTGAGAAAGCTCTCATCCACACTTTTATTTGGATTTCAGTGTTAGGACTGAAGATAGGACTTTAGAGATTGAAATGCACAGGTAAAATTTTATTTAAAAATTGAATACTATTTGATAGAAGTACGTCAACAGCATTAATTGTCTGCCTAGAAGGTAGGGAGGAATCACAGTTCAGTGATTACCTTCCCATCCTCTTTGTTGAAAAATGAAAGCAGCAGAAAAACCTTTGAGCCAACTTTATGGTTTCAGGGCAGAACTTTCTTCCACTTTTCAGTTAAGTAGTGTCCTGTTTCTAGAGAGAAACAAAGATTTGAGAATCGATGGTTCTATATTATTATGTAACTGCCAGTTATTGTTGACCACCCAGGTGTTCACATTGCAAGATCCTCAAGGAACTGACTGCTTGAACTCAGCAAAATTAAAACAGGAACTTGTGCCGGTTTTCCTCACGCATTGGAGGTGTATTTCACATACAGCTCCTGCTTCTTTATCCACAGACATTGGGACCTACTGTAGCAAGTCAAAGAGGTTTTGTGCTTAGTTGAAGGATCAGAGACTGTCTGATTAGGTAGTCTTTGAATAGTAGTCATCACAAAGGTCCTTACTTAAGAGCAGGGCGATCAGAAGTGGATATGTGCACGTGAGCCTAGACAGGTCTGCAAAGCAAGGGTACATAGGCAGCCACTGGAAGCCAAAGAGTGCTAGCAATTGGGTTTTCACCCCTAAAGTATTCACTCAACACCTAGACTGTTTGTAGCTTAGGGATTGTTGTTTTGGATTTCTGAAAAAGAATGCTTTAAAGTATCTGGTAGGTACTTAGATAGTAACTGAAAATAAGGAGGCTGAATTTTATCTTTCTTTCTCCCCAGGATCAGAGGTGGCAGGTACACACATAATGCTGTTTGTGCTTCTAATAATACATAAATTAAATGTTTTGTACAAAACCTGTATTCTTGAGCAGCAGGCACAACCTATCAGATGAGAGATGAGCATATACATAGATACTGGATCACAGTTAACAAGTAGCCATTTGGATGCCTTCATGACTTCACAAATTTTTATAATGTGATGTGGACCCAAGCTTAAATTGATTAGCTACTTGAGTTACCTGACCTCTTTGAGGTCCCCAACACCTCTCCCCCTTTTAGGATGAGAAATAACAACCCCCTAAAAGGAACAAGCAAATATTGACTATGACTGTGGGTTTTTTTTTTTTTTTTGCCACATTCCTGCTGGAATTCATCCACTAATTTAGTCAGTAAGCCATTAGGATACAGTTCATGTTTATATAAATGAAGATTTTGCATTTTATAGATGTTCTTAGGAAAGTTAAAGCAGTTACTTAAAATGTAGCTATAGAATGGCCAGAGAACACTTGGGAAAAGTAGTATTTGATTGAACAAGAACAGATGAAGAGAAGATTCAGCTGAAGTGAAAGTATATATAGGGAAAGAAGTATAAAAGATAGGAAAGATGGCTTTACAGTCCTGCTAGCCACAGCAAGAGAAATACTAAAAGTCCCCAAGAACATTGTGTCATGAGCATGGGCTCCTCCTCGTCCATACCTGGTCACCAAGTGAGTGAATCTCAAAAAATCTTATCCTGTCATTTTAGAATAGCAGTTTTGAGTCTCAGCTTGTATGTGAGCATAAATTATGGGGGAACTGTCTGTTCTTATTCATAGATTTAAACACATTTCAGATGAACTTGTTTTTTGTTTACAGTGGCAGCACTAATAATTACTTTGCACTCAGAAGTCTGCAAAGTTTTACTTGGTTGGAAGAAAGTGGTTTTGCTTTGCATACAGAGAGATGGTATTACAAGCATTATGTTTGTCAGCCAATAGAGTATTTTGTCTAACTTTTTACAAAGTTAAATTTTTGGTGGGTTTAATATTTCGGCATAGTTTAAAGTAAAATTTGATTTAAACTGTTTTTATTTAAGTCAAATTAAGCTTTTATAGTTTCATTAATTTTTGATATGTAATTCATTGAGTTTTTGTATTTCATACGTTTCCACGTGCTTCTCAAATGAAACATAACCCCATTTCTGTGGCTTCTTATTTTCTCTCTCCATCCTTTGTTTAATAATAATAAGCCTAAATACAGGAGCAAAGTGGTGATAAGGAATAAACCAACTTGTTTTATGCTCTCATATTTAAAATTCTTACTTGTACCTATGTATGGTGATGCACACCTTGAATCTCAGCAGCAGCAGGAGGATATTTGGTCTTATGTCAGATGAGCAGGAAACACTGCAGGAAAAAAACCCGAACTCCTAAGCATTCTGCATTTGTGATTTTCAGAGTTTTATTCTGATGTGTTCAAAGCCTTTGGCTTAACCGTTAGGGAGAAATACCTCCCAATGGTCTTACATGTGAGTGTTGTACATTTCTTCAAGTAATCTTATATGAACATTTGTTTAGACTGTGCAGAACAAAGTGCAGTAAGTGCAGCGATAAGCATTTATAGCACAGGATTTTGCAGTTAGGTTAGCAATATGGCTGCTGATAGACAGCCAAGAGCACGCTAGTGGGGTATCCTATAGTCCCCGCACTTGGGCCACCTGAGAGAGAAGGATCTTGAGCTGAAGGCCAGCCTGGAATATGTGGTGAGAACTTTCTCCAATGTCCTAAGAAAGCAAACAAAAGTAGTGAGGAGGATCTAAGAGGGGAGATGTGTAGACTTTCAAAAGCACTTTTCAGTCAACACTAGCTTTAAATCACAGATTTAGTATGGATTTTAATTTTTTTAAAGCCCTTTCAATACAAACAAAAGAAAACAAAAAACTGCCAGTGGATATAAGCTGTAGTTTCTAGGTACAAGGGAACTAGTAACTGTCAGTTGCATTTATGGAGAAGTCCTTTACACTTTTCTTTTTTAATAAATATATGGAGGCTTTTTAAACTCCTTAGAAGAGAAGAAAGAATATTTTTATTTTTTTTAAGCTAGAGATTTAAAAACATTAATAAAAAAGCTTTATGGGCCTGTGAGACTGCACAGTGGATAGAGATACTTGGGGCTGCAAACCAAGTGTGAGTTCGTGGTTGGGAAAAAAAAAGAAGAAATGACACCATCTCCCTAGTACCTGTTGGCATAGGTTGAGGGTGCAACAGCGAGTGTGCACATACAAATAATTTAATTTAAAAAAAAAAGTAATAAAAAAGCTTTAAACAAATGTAGGAAAAACAACACCCGGAGTATTCTGTCTGTTGTTTTTAAGTGTGGATTGCTCCATGTGGGTTGTAGTTTGCTCTTTGTAAAGCAGAAAGTTATTTGGGTTGAATTCCAGTGTTTTCTCTTTAATAAGGCATGTAGTTGCATCTTGTGTTTTTGCAGGCTCCTTCCAGCTCACAAGCATCTGTCCTGTGTCTCACTCAAGGAAATTTGTCTCTCCCCCACCGATCCCTCTCCTCGTTGGTTGGTCACTTTTTGTGATGTTGATGTCACAGGTGCTTTTCCTAGTGTTCTGCAGTGTCACTCAGATAGTTGTCTCCCTTTTCTGTTTATGATAATTACTAAAGAGCTTTTTACTCTGGGGGAGTACCTGCTGGGTTTCTCTGTGGGAAAGTCTGTTAAAATTGGAAAATGGTTTCTTTGAGGTCAGGACTTTGATTGGGTTCTATCAGGGATTTAAAGTTTTTCTTTGTTAAAATAGTTTCATCATCATTAGTTAATGTAAAGGTAAAAAATATACATTTTTTTTAACCATTTGATTTGCATTTAATTACTGTTTTTGATGGAGTGCTCTGTCAAATCATTTTAAGGGCTGGTGATAAGGCTCAGCGTCTAAATGCATTTGTGACTAGAGTTTGATCTCTGGAACACTCATGGTACAGAGAACCAATGCCTATAATATAAATTGTCCTTTGATCTCTGTGTTAACACACACACACACACACACACACATTCTGAATGAGTGGATAAACAAATAAAATAATTATCAGCCTTTTCAAACTTTCTCCCTTTGATAGCATCATAGAACAGTCAGTCCTGTGTACCCATGCTGCTATTCTGGCAATCACTTATCATTTTGTAATGATGAGAGAACAGAACCTGCTTATCACTGACTCGATAGACTTAAAGGCTTAAAGGATATTTGTCTCATTCATTTATAGCTGTGGAACAGTATATTTCAGCTCCTTGAAAGATGGCAGGTGCTGGTTTTCAGCAAATAAAAACTTCAGTGTCATCTAGAGCCTTTGCAGGTGCTCTGCCTCCCCTCTAGATGGTTCCTGCATTCCACCCCCATTTAGGCAAATATTGATGTCTCATTTTCAGGCAATTGCTTTCGAGGAAATAAAATAGTCTGGTAATCTGTGGTTTTGTTTTAACAGTTATCTAAAGTGAGGGCCTGAATTTCCTTCCTTCCTTCCTTCCTTCCTTCCTTCCTTCCTTCCTTCCTTCCTTCCTTCCTCCCCCCCCCCTCTCTCTCTGTTGCTCTTATGTAGAACTAGTTGGCCTCACAGAGATCCATCTGCCTCCGCCTGGATTATAAGTATACACCACTATGCCCTGCTGAGAACCTGAGTTATTCTAGGTGTGCACCAGTGTACTGTGTCTGTAACCTCAGTGCTAGTGGAGATGAAGTTCTCTGGTGTTTCCTGGCCAACTAGAGTAGCTGAAATGGTGAGCTCCTGGTTTAGTGGAATGCTGTCTCAAAAAACAAGTGGAAGGTGACCTATACAGAGGGGGTGGGTAAGGCAGGGGGACAGGGAGAGGAAATAGAAAGATTTTTATAATAGTGTATAATGGAACTAAAGTTCATCTTGAGATTAGGACTGGTGTAATATATAGGAAGTATATTCCTATTACAGCAAAGCTCTTGTGGTAAGGCTCTTGGCCTTATGGAATTGATTGCTTTGTCTTATAAAACCACGAGCCATTGGTAGGTAACTAAGATAGTCATGGCTGGTAAATGAAACCGAATTGTTTCCTGTTGTGTGTGCATGGCTGTAAAAAAGAATGGAGAGTGCACTGTTGTCTTTGTTTCTTGAGAAAGTCCACTGTTGATTTATAGTTGAATCACAGGGAAATTATGGTCCAATATTCACGGAACATGAGTACTCATTGCATTGGCTTCTGCTTTGATTTACAGTGGCAAAGATCTCTGCCTGAAATCTTGACACCTTGTCAATAAGGGTTTTTGTGTTCCTGTGAGAATCAAGTAAATAAAGAAGCATTAGGTAGATCATAAAACTTGATGGGATCTAAGAACTTCGGAGCTCCCACCCCTGGATTTGCAGGTGTCTTGTTCATTACAGAAGAGTTGTTTTAGAGCATGTGAGGAGAGAAGCACGTTGGGACAGGGTTTGGTTGGTGGCAGAAACCTTGTAGGGGAGGTTGCTTGGTGTTGAAGTCTATGTCTCATAAATTGAATGGCAGAAGACATTTCCTGGTTCCAAAATAAATGTAAGCTGGAGTCTGTAGTGTATTCCTACAACCCTGCAGTATTGCCAGGGTTTGTTGCTTACTCTTGCACAGCAGGTGGCAGGCCAGCCTCTTATCATATATAGCACAACACAAAAGTGAATGTAACAACAGCAGAGCTCCAAGTTTATAATACATAGGTAGCATCACAGTGGAATAAGGCGCAATTTACCTATTTCTGTAACAATTAAACTAGTGTAACATTTAAGGTCAGAGTTTGTTTGTAGACTGATACTTTCTTTTAAATTTTTTTTTCTTTTTACTATTTATACAGTATTCTACCTGCATGTGAATGAGCAGGCGGAAGAGATCTCATTATAGATGGTTGTGAGTCACCATGTGGGTACTGGGAATTGAACTCAGGACCTTTGGAAGAGCAGCCAGCTGTCTCTCCAGCCCTTGTAGACTGAGAGTAATCAGTAAAAATCTAATGACTGTTATAGTTTGTCTGGATGAACAATTCCTTAGCAGTATGTGTTTGCACTGTTGCTTATTTTTGCTGAAGGTTTTCTGCTTAGCTGGATACTGATTGAGCCTTGGGAAGGGACTCCAGTAATATTCTACACCCTGCTGGAAGGAGTGTACTAATTCTTTGCCATTGCTTAAAGGCCTGCATTTTTGGCTTAAGTAGGGAAATGGATTTTTAGTGGCCTCATTCTTGGAAGTCTTAGTTTGTAGCCTGGTTTTTGGAAAGTAATTTAAAAGCATATGAAAGTATTGTGTATATGCAAGGCACTGTAAACTGCCTTGTCTTGTACAAATGGTCTTGACAGTCAGTGGTTTGCCTTACATGTGAAAGCAATACACATCAGTAGGAGCCATATTTTGTAGAAGCCATACCATATCTCTTTAGATCTCTTTGCTAGAAATATGCTCTGATTTTCTTTTTAAGCCAGTTTGGGACTGCATAGGGTGCTGAGTTGACAAGATGGTTGTATGTATTCAATGGATTTAACAGCAGCATAATCTTCTGGGAGGTTTAGGGACATTTTCAGATCACTAAATACCTTCCCTGTAGGGTGGAATGGCTTTATGTATATAGCAGTCAGGTTTGGAATCACTTGCAGGATTGTTAAGTGGATGGGCACATAGAATGATGTAATAAAATGCATAATCAAATAGCACACATGGTCAGTTGAAATCTTGTCTAGTGTCATGCATAGTGCTGTCTAGCACAACTCCCTATGATAAACTTTATATAGGTGAGTTAGCATTTATATTGTGTGAGTGCTTGAAGTGTGGCCAGTATGACTTACAGTGGCCACCACGACTGATGGCTACTATAGTACATAGTGCTATTTAGGACATTATATTTGAGGGATTTGGAGTGCATTCCTACAGAGGTTACCATGCCTTCACCTTTGAAGTGCTGAGGTTATAGGCACACACACCACCACACCCTTCCTTTTTTGAAGACCCAGTTAAATTTATTTCATCTTTAACCTTCTTCATTCCCTCTAGGGAAGATCAGTTAAAGTTCAGAGTTCTGCTGGGTTCTTGAAAATAATCCTTCTGTAGATCTGACATCTGAATATGGCAGAAGACAAGATATTGGAGGGATTAACCCTGACTTCTCTGTTCTGAATGCATCCTGTCATAGGACAATGTGTGGATATCTTCCTGCCATGCCACTGCCTTCCCGACAATGAATGCCTGACATTCTCAGATGCCAAAAGAGCTGACTTGGCAGCTACCCAGCAGATTTTCATAAAAGCTCAGCTGGTGGCCTGAGGTGCAGGCTGTCAGAGTTGTGTTATGCAATAAATCGTTTTTCAGCAGAAGTTCCTAATCCAATTTCAACTGTAGCTTTAAAAAAGGCAGTAATCAAAGATAAGTACACATTTATTTAATAGGAGTAAAACACCTTGCATTAGTTTTCAGTCCAGTTTCTTTAACTCGGAAAGTGTGTTTTGAGGAAACTTCATTATGTTTTTATTTTACAACCAAATTCAGGCTGTATAACCCCTCTCTTAGGATGTTTTCTGTCTGGCTATTGTATTTTTGGGTGTGAACAATTGCTGTTCTTGTTTTAGATAAAACACTGAATTTAAACACATGGATTAGTATTGAATTGATTTGGGTGAACTCTGTGGAGGGGAACTTTTCTCACAAAGTGAAGAAAATGATCATGTCCCAAGTTGAAGTGGTAACTAACCTTTCAGCCTTTCTCTTGGCAGTGCCTCTCATGCCGACTTTCACTTAGTGCCAGGTGTTTACTAAACATTTGTTTAGTCCCTATCAAGAACTACTGGTGAGTTCCCAACCTGATTTTTATTTTATTTAATTATATTTATATAGGTGTTTGATTGCTGCATGCTTGTGCACCACTTGTGTGTATAGTTCCAGCAAATCCAGTAGGGCCGGAAGAAGGCTTCAGATCCCCTGGAACTGGAGTGAATCACCATGCTTGCTCTTAGATTTAAACTTGGGTTCTCTTAAAGAGCAGTCTGTGCTTTTATCCACTGAGCCATCTCTCCAGCCACCATTTTAATTGTTTTCCCTGTTTTCTCTCCAAACTGTTGTTGAAACCAGCTGCATTTTCTTGAGTGGAATGATATAACTGCAGATAACTGAAATATTAGTCAAAAGGCATCAATGAAGAAGTTACTGTTCATTTTACCATGGAGGAGGAAATGGCCATCAGGCTTTCCCATTTTGTCTTCTTAGTTTTTTTCACGCTACTACCTTCAGTGCAGATCTTATTAGAGGCTAAGTTGAGCAGAGAAGTCACAATCACAAAATGCAGATAGATGTTGAAGGCTTGTCTTGCTATCAGTGAGCACCCAGAAGTCAGACAACAGCATTTTTCATAGTCGTTGTCATCGTCTCCCCCCTCCCTCCCCCCGTCTCCAAGGAGGTCATCTGTACCTGCTCTGCAAACTGAAGTCTCATGGGTGCCCCATCTTATTGAGGAATTGGCTGTCATTGGAGAGCAGCAGCTGAAACAGCTATTCAGGCAGTTTCTATATATCAATGTTGTGGATGTTTTTGGTTTATGAGGTCTAAACATGTTTTTGCTAAAATTCCAAGATGGGGATTTTAGTTTGTCCACACCTGTTAAGTGTCATGTGTGGAAATTGGTTTTTGCCAGCTGGAATTAGTTGAATCCTGAGGACTTTGAAGGGAGGTAGAAGCATTTAATAACTCTTAAAAAGGTAGATTTCTTTTAAAAAAAAAAAAATCTCTCGTAGAAAGTAAAGTGATTTTTCACCATGTTTACAGGTTGGCTTGTATTGTATTCCCCTGTTTTCTGTTTGGGTGTGTTTGAAAGATGCTTGTTTTTGTCATTTGGGGGTGCTGATGCAGAAAGAAACTATTGCATTCATTTATTAGGAGATTGTGCAAGAGATAAATGTGATACTTGTTGAATTTGTCCCTTTGTTGTGATACAATAAGCTTCAACTCCTGTACCTCCCTTGCACAGAGGATTTTTGTAGTCATTGTGATATCTTACTTAGAGTGTTGCTATGTTGCAGGACATAGTCAAATTTCGGGATGACTTTTGGGAAAGAGATGTAATCTTTGTGCTTCTATTATTCCTGCTCTGACAAAGAACTCAGATTCTGAGGTTCATGTTTCATCCTGGGTGTTGATCTTTCAAACACACCAACTCATGGCATGTGGAATAATCAAAAGAAGGTATGACAGAGACAAAGAATGATTAACAGGACTTGTGATATTTCCCCTCTCTATTTGGGCTCTGTGATTACTTGAGAAGCCAGAGGAAAGACTTCTTAGGAATATTAATGTGGACTTTGTGGTTTCAGCATTCGTAATAAAAACAGTAGATGAGCATTGGAAGCCATCTTTGATATGCTGCTCACTGTTTTCTTACTTAGCCTGTGTTGTAGAGAAACAAGAAAGAGTGTGCAGTTGACATGGGCTTGGGATGCCATTATGCACAGCAGTATTTTTGGAGTTTACATACACAGAAGTCTGCTGAGAATTTGATTAGGGTGCATATGTTGAGACCTATATAAATCAGGTTTAGGATCTGCATTTGTTAACAGCACTTACTGGTTAAGTCCATGTGGTCTGAGGTTGGAGTTGCAAGTATGTATTTTCATCTTTCCCATATATAGTGCAACCTTTGGAGAACTGTTTGTCTCTTTAACAGCATAGGATGCTTATTAACTGTTAGTGCATGCTCCCTACCCACAATCCATTGTTCTTGCCACATGTGGGGAAGCCAGGGACACTTTTGTGGAGCTGGTTCCCTTCTTCCATCTGTAGGTTCTGCCAAATGCCATCAAGCTTCTGAGCTGTCTCCCTGGTCTGATGTGCCCAGTAACCTCCTTGTTAATGGAACTTGAATCAGTTAGGGATTTTGCATTCTAATTTTTGTAGAAAGCATTATGACTATATGACAAATTTTGCTTCCTGAACAACTGTCCTCCACCCCTTTAAAAAGTACATTTTATGATTGCTTCAGTGGTTGTCAGATAAGTTGCTGTTTGCACTGTACTAGAAGTGGACATGTTGCTTGGATTTGTGGGATTTCTTTTCACCATTGTACTCCCATAGACACGACAATGTTCTCAACACCTGAGAGATGGTTTTAGAAACTGATTCTGGGCTGTTTTTCAGGTTTATGTGATAAAGGTTTTGGGGCTAGAGTATAGCATGATATGCTTGGGAAGGTATAGAGGAGCAGGAACTTATACAGATGTGGTAAGAGCAGTAAGGGGTGAGCAACATTTGTCAGGAAGTACTGTGCTAGGCTTATTAGGTTATGTCCATGCCTACTTTCAGAAGAAAAATGTTGTCTTGCTTCCGTGTGGGTGGGTGGGGGTATTGGAGGCAATGTGTAAATAAATGGGTTGCTGAGAATGAGAGATGTAGCCAAGCTTCTGCATTAGTCCCTGTGGGAGAATATTTTATAAAGGCAATAAAATTAATTGCAGGCACTTCACACTAGATGTTGTCTAAGCTTGAGTAGTAGAAAGGCAAGTATGGGAAAAATGGGTTGAAATGAATGAGAAGATGAGACTCCTTTTTTGATTTTTTTTTTTTGGTGAGACCAGGCTGGCCTCAAACTCACAGAGATTCTCCCCCGCCTTTGCCTCCGGAGTGCTGGAATTACGGGCTGGAAAGCCCTCTATTTAGTGCTTTTGTATTTTCAGGTTTATGTCCTGATCCTGTCATTCTGTAGACCATTCTAAGGCACCTCACTCGGAATGAGGAGATAGTCACAGCAGAATGGGTGCGAGATATTCACAGCAGTATGAGTGGCTAACTAGGACTTAGTACTGTGCGCAGACAGTAGGGAGCAACAGGATGACACAGCGCATACAGCTCTGCAGCTGTGAAAGGGAGTTTAATGTGGAATATTCTGTATTATCACCTAACCAGCACAGTCGTTTTATTAAGGTCACAAGTTTGGTGAGATACAGATTATAAAACAACAGTTAGCATGTGTGTGATTTTTTTTTTTCTTTTTTTATTGTCTAGTGTTTGAAACCATATAATCTATGTCATTCATAGGTTGCTTCTCCTGCATTTAAAGAATTTATAGGTGTAATAAAGCTTCAGATGTCAGCATCTCAACCTTGAATGTGGCTTCCTTTGTAGGCATTTCCATTTCACATGGCTTATACTTCACATAGACTTCAGTTAAAGGCGTATAATTCTCTTATCTAGAGCCTGAGTCAGGATGAAGACTCCAGCCTTCACAGAATGCAGTAAATCTTTATGGGAGTTTCATAGACAAAACTATTTTGGGGCTTTATGATTTATAAACTGTTGATGGAGGAAATAATAGTTTATAATCTCACGTCATTGTTTGCTGTGGAGATACAGATGAAAAGAATGGGAATTCCTTCTGACAGCTTGAATGAATAGGTCCCTTCTGTTTTAAAAAGAGGTGGGTTTTAGCCTAATAAGTCTCCCACCTGTGGTTGCAGGTAACCTGCTAGAGGAGCTTGCATGAAAATTCTAGGGAAAATCAATTTATCCACATTTTACTCTTCTTCTGTTACATGTCCACATAATCTACTTCTTGATTAACTATTTGTATTCCACAAATGGAGTCTTGTTAAAAGCCTTCATGTTTCTAGTTCTACTCATGATTTTGAAGGTCCCTGGTGACTTGAGCCTCATTAGAGGTTTAGCAGTTACTTGTGTTCTTCTGGTTAGATTGGCATAGTTTTTGGCTTCTCTTGGTCCTCTAAAGTTGCTGCCCTGCATCAGAAATATCTTGGCAACCAAGAGTGAAGGAGGGCTAGTGGTGGAAGGCAAGGTGGAAATCATATCTTGCTTCCTTCCGTGGGCTATTACTTTCCTCTAGAGTAGCCTTTCTCAATCTTTAGAGGTCAAATGACCCTTCCACAGGGGTTGCCTAAGCCCATTGGAAAACACAAATATATTTACATTACAAATAATAACACCACCAAAATTACAGTTATGAAGAACTGTCTTAAAGGTTTGTAGCATTAGGAATGTTGAGAGCCACTGCTCTAGGAAATCCTTGAAGCTTGATCAGAGTGCAGCTGTATGTAGGACTTAAAATTTTTATGTGGTTGGACTTCTTTCTAAGAAGTAAGCTTGTGTTTATGCAGAGTTTAGAAGTTTAAGAGCTGGATAAGACTTAATATAGTATAGTCTTCTCATTGAGTTCTGTGGAGATTTTACATTATCTGTTGTGATGGGAATGAAAACCAAGTTCTTCCTACAACACTTATGCCTTGGATGACAGTTCTGAGCTATTGTGTATGTTCTGCTACAGGAGAAAGAAGGATGGAAAAAAAAGTGAGTGTTTTGAATACTGCTTTTACCTAAAGATCTGTTTTTTTTCTTTATTCCTAGAGGAATCATCAAGTTAAAGCATTATAAAATGCTCTCATAGGTTGGTGTGTGATTGTTAGCTTATCAACCTACAGAGGTTCATAGGACAGAACTTCTAATGTTCTTAGCTAGCAGAAAACTCTTTAAAATCTAAAATCTTGTTCCTAGTTTCCTGAACAGGCATTTCTTCCTAGTTTCTTAGTAGCCACTGGTTTCATATGCTATTTCCATGACCCACAAAACCAAGGGCCTCATGCATGCTAGACATGTGCCCTAACTCTCAGTAGCCCCTCGGGCCCTCTTCTTGTGTCTTTATATTAACACTGGTTCTTTATTTCCCCACCATGTGGTTTTATTTTGTTCTCTTAAGAACAAAGAATTATACTTTTATTTTCATTTGAGTTTGTTTGATTTAAATGTTTCTGCACACATGTAGAGTTCAGAGAACAGGTTTTGAGAGTTGGTTTCTTCCTTCCCCGTGGGTTCTGGGGATTAAACTCCGATCATAAGGCTTGTTTGTATAGGGAACTCTTGCTTGCTGAGCCATCTTGCCAGTCATGAGTTGTAGTCATTTTTGTAGCTTGTAGCTCTTTGGTTCAACCACTGAATTGCATCCTTCGTCATGTAATATCATTGGGTTAAAAATTACTACCTCATTTGTACTTTGTAGAGCTTGTTTTCTTCATTTGTCCCTTAGGGTTAATGGGTATCCAATTCAGCTTTTAATGATGGAATTATAAACTCTTTGAAGGCAACAGTTAAAAATATACAGTATTCTACCCACTTCTCAAGGGAACACTGCTTATATAGGGTCCTGTACATACATTTGATGTTGTTTATATATAGTGTGGTCTTATTTACACCTGGTCTTGAGGTTGACAACTCTTTGCTGATTCTTTTTCTTTAAAAACAAAAACAAAAAACAAAAACAAACAAAAAAAACCCACAGTTTTTCTTTGCTGATTCTTGTTAGGAAAAATTTAATGTCAGTATTAATTTTTAATAAGTATATGTAGATATTGGGGTTACATGAGGAAATTAGGATATTTGCATTCCTTCATTGGAGGATTAGTTTGGGATTTGTGCAGAAGGAATGTATTACCACTTTATACTCAGGTGCTGGATCAAATAATCCTTGTAAGGAACAGGACACCCAAACCCCTTCCCCAAAGATAAACAAGAACAAGTAATGGTTCTGGCTGGCTAGGATCTTTTTTTTTTTTTTTTTAAGATTTATTTATTCATTATGTATACATTATTCTGGCTGCATGTATACCTGCACCAGATCTTATTATAGATGGTTGTGAGCCACCATGTGGTTGCTGGGAATTGAACTCAGGACCTTTGGAAGAACCATCAGTGCTCCTAACCTCTGAGCCATCTCTCTAGCCCCCTGGCTAGGGTCTTGCTAAGGTAGATCAGGATAACCTAAATCCCCCAGAGATCCACCTACCTCTGCCTCCTAGGTGTTAGGATTAGTGATGTGTCCACCATACCCAGTTTGAAAATTGAGTCTGAATTAATTAGTGTGCCTGTTTTTTTTTTTTTTTTGTTTGTTTGTTTGTTTGTTTGTTTGTTTGTTTTTGTAACTCCCCTTTCATTTTTTTATAGGATGACAGCGATGGTATCCCATGGTCAGAAGAAAGAGTGGTACGGAAAGTCCTTTATTTGTCTCTGAAGGAATTTAAGAATGCACAAAAAAGGCAGCATGGAGAAGGCATTGCAGGGAGCCTGAAAACAGTAAATGGTGAGTCAACAGTAGAAACTGGATATGGTCTCTTTGTATTGTCATGTTCTGACTTGAGTGGGCTCATAAAAGCTTAAGCTTGCTGGGCTAAGGAATTTAGGCTGTATAGATATATATGTTGGACATCCTATTCAATTTATAGATTTATTTTATGTTCCTTAATGTATTGCAAAATAAATTTGGGAATGTGCTTTAATCTGTTTTGGAGGTCATAAGCTGAATGTGCTGCATATGTATTGCAGGCTTCACTTTTTTTTTTTGTAAACTTAATTAGTTTCTTGCTCCTGTATGTGTGTACGTTTCTGTGTGTGTGTGTGTGTGTTTCTGTGTGTGTGTGTGTGTGTGTGTGTACTCAATCTACTCAGTAAGTGCACACAACCCTTCAATGATCTTATTGCAATTGCCTTTTGTCCTGGTTATATAAGGAAATATCCTAAAGGCCTACTGTTCCTTGTGCTCTGTCCACCAGCCCTGTGAGCATGCTTCTGTCTTCCAGGTCTAGCTAGTTGCCACAAGATGTGGGTGTGCAATGGTTAGAACCCCCAGTCACAATAGGATACTCTTTCTGTGTTTAATTGAACAGATCTGGAAAACCTGGAGAGAACTGGCTTTCATGTTTGTTACTTTCTCTGACATTCAGTAGGATTCTAAGAAAACAATTTCATTGTTGTCTGTCTCCAGCTGTGGTACATTTCATAGTCTATGGCATATATCTTAATTGCTTATAGGTTATGGAATGAATTGTTTATGTTCCACTTTGTGCAGGAGGAGACCTTAGTGTTGGAAACAGGAATCCGCACATATAGTGTACCTAGTGCCAAGTGATAGTTCACATTTGGTTTCCAGTTTTCTCCTTTCTCCTCTGCCTCCCTATACTTCCTCTTTCTCATGTGTGTATATGATGATTATGTGTGTGCAGACATGGAAATCAGGGGGCCTTAACTTGCTTCATCCTTGTTTGAGATGGATCTTGTTTGCTCCTGTGTTGCCTCAGATTTCTTTTGTTTGCCTTAATTGAATACCTCATGGTTTCTTGTTGGAGCTAGTATTTACAGAGTGGATCTATTTTTGACTGACTTTCGTAGGGTCATGGGAGGGTTTTCTAAAACCCCCTCTGTGAACTCCATTGTGCACCCAACTTGCTGTCTTAAGCTGGTGTTCTGTCTTCAGTTGGGGTAACTTGAAGGAAGACACAAACTCCACCTGGTTGGTTTACTTAATGTAGGAGTTTCCTTATGTGTATGTGTGGTTTTGCCTCCGTGTATTACCTGTGCACCGTGTGCTTACCTTGTGCCCAAGTAGCTGCATATGGATTCTGAATAATAAGCACTCTAAACCCTGAGCTACCTCTGTAGCCTTGACTCTACCTTTTTCTATGTATCTCTGATTTTTTTTTTTTTTTTTTTTTTGGGTCAATGCTCTTCTGAGCCAACATACATTTGACAGGTCTGTTTGGAGAATTATGTAAGTTCTAGAAGCCATTTTCCCTTCCTTCGTTGCAGTACTGTAAACTGTAAGCCCTCTGTAGAGTTGGTTTATTATCACTGTGTAACATAGTATTTTGTCAGATACAGTACTGTGTATCATAGTATTTCATGAATGTCTGAGCACAGAATGATGAGGAAGAATCGGATTAAAATCCAGAGCAAGAGTAGAGGAATAGCAGCTACTGATTAGATGTTGTTTTATGTTTGTAAACAGGAATATTATCCTATCCAAGAGTAGCAGGAAGTGCCTTAGTAAGATTCTATATTTGTCCATTGTTAGAAATTCAGTATAATTTTTCCTACCTGGTAAATATTAGACATTATGAAAAGGAGGTAGACAGTTGTCCAGAGCTTAGTAATGGTATTATTTGGATTAAAGAGCAGAAACTAAAGATAGTCATTGTAGCAGCACCCACTGCTGCTAGCCATCTGGTTAGCTTTGACTTTGTAATAGTGTGAAAATACCGAGGGAGAGGGTATAATGACAGTTACAAAAGGCATTCCTATTACGATTGAAGCTTTTAACTTGGCACCATGTGCGTAGTGAAAGTTCAGGTTTTGTCAGGACGCTCTGCTTTTACGCTTGACCCCAAACTTGTGGTGATATGATTTTCCTGCCTCAGCCTGACAAATCCTGTCATTATAGATACATGGCAGGTCTGTCCACCCACCCATCTGTCCAGTGTGATCTGTTTGTCTCTATCACTGTCATCTAGTGTGTTAGAGGGTGTGAACTTGGCGGTCAGCAGATAGCTTTTGGGACTCAGTTCTCATCTTTTGTTTGTTGAGGCAAACAAGAAGCGTTCATGTTGCTGATGGGCTATGTACTTCAGACTAACTAGACATTCTGGGCAATTATCAGTCTCCCATCTTGCTTAGAGGATGCTTTTAGGTAGGCTTGCTACCTACTGTGGGTTCTGGGTAACAAAAAATGATGCAGGCATGTGCATCTAGTATTTTTGACTATAGAGCCTTCTCCATGACCAGCTGGCTTATTTTTTAAAAGATACTGTTATAAAGATTTCAGTTTTGGTTGTTAAATTGCTGTGAATATGCTAGTGTCTGGTTCTTCTTGATATCTTCCAAGACCATTTTTGTCACTGTACAGTGGATCAGGTTTCTTCAGGGCTTTTGAGTTTTGAGTTCCTTGTGGTGGTGGTGGTGTTTTAAAGAACTTTTTCTCAGCACCATTCACTCCCATCCCAAAAACAACAACAACAAAAAAATCTTTCTCAGAAAGGTAGCTATTTTATTGAAAGTAGGTGCTATGTTAAGCAAAGTTTGGCAGTTTTATTCGGGAGAGCCAGAAAATAGAATTACCACAACGGGAATAGCTCCTTTTTTTGTAAGAGTGTACTTCTCTCCACTTACTGGGAATGCTCTGTGAATCTTCCCCTCCCCCAACAAACAAAAACATCGAGGATTCAAGACATTGGAGTCTGTTGAGAAGAGAGTGACTTGTCATTGCCTGTTATGTGTGACAGGAAGGAAGGGTTTATTTTGGTTCACAGTTCCTAGGGAGGCATGACAGCAAGAGCGTGAGGCTGCAGCTGCTCACATTGCGTCTATAGAAATAGAGCATGGATAGGAATTGTGGCCAGGCTGGGAAACCTCCAGATAAACCATCTCCTTCCACAACCTTTCACAACAGTACCAGCAGGTGAGGACAGGTTTTCAGAAAACCTACGTGGGGATCTTGCTCATCTAATCTGGACCGATTCTTATAACAACAGCCTATTCCAATAGAAACACTTTGTTCTATAGATCATATACAGCTATGACATAGGTTAGGGGGGGTATGGTGATAAAGGAAGTGGTATGTTGATTTAATTGTCAATGGTTAGTGAGGAGATTTCTGTCAGAGAACTAAAGCTCATCTTGCATGTTGATGTGTCTCGTAGTTGCCTGTGACTCCAGCTCTAGAGGATCCAACACCCTCTTCTGTAGGCACCAACACACATGTGCATATACATTTTATAAAGAAAATTTGACTTAATTTTCAGCACCATATGAAATGGTACTCCTTCAGCTTTTTTTTTTTTATATTATGGAAATATATATGGTAGCAATAAAGCTTTAAGATCTCCTATTAAGACTGTTAAGTATACAGTTTTTACTAGGAGGTGAAGTGTCTAGAGGTAGGGTGGTGTTTAAAGACCTCTAAGCTGAAAGGTATGGACAGCGCAGGTAGCTCTGGGAGAAGGGGAGGTGGAAAGATCGTCCCCCCTTCCCCCCAAAAAAAATCCATTGAGATGTGCTTTTCTGTTTTTCTTTTTTCCTTTTTTTTTTTCCTCCTAATTTTTGTTGTCATTGCTTGTTTTTTGGTTGGTTGATTGGTTTTCTTTATTTTACATGGGCCAACAACTTCTGGGCTAGGGACTTGAAGTATGGTTGATACAACTATTGACACTCCATTGAAGGGAATTTTTTTTTTTTTTTTTTAATTTGCTACCATTTCCATTGCATTTAGCTTCTTGGTTAGGGATTAGAATGTGTCAATTTCCCCCTTTCAGTGCATGGACCTCTTCTTGCTTGAAAATCTGTGGATGTCTTATGAGTGTGCCTTGCTTAGTTTGCTTTTCTGTTGCTGTGAAGCGACAATATGACCTCAGCAACTCTTAAATTTAATCGGGGCTGGCTTAAAGTTTCAAAGGTTTAGTTCACTATGGTCATGGCAGGAAGCATGGCAGTGTGCAGGTAGACATGATGCTGGAAAAGGAGCTAATTACCCAGATCTGCAGGCCGAAGAAGAGAGCTAACTGGCTTGAACTGAGAATCCTTGTGACACACCCTCAGCAAGGCTGTCCCTCCTAATAACAGTGTGCTACCTCTTATGATTCAGACCACCACAGGCTTGCTTCCACAGCCTATTGTTTCCGTTAGAAACAGGTGGTTTTCATTCATTCATTCATTCATTCATTGGATTTTTTTGTTTGTTTTTGTTTTGTTTGTTTTGGAGTCATTCATCACTTCTGACTCTGTATTTATACCTTTTAGCTTGGAGGTATTTTGTCATCATATGCCTTAAAGTTCTGATAGTCTTTAAGTTGAGTAAAACCATCTTTTGAATGTACATGTGGTAGAGATTTTGTTTGAGTCACGTAGGCATTTATTATGTAGGCAGTAGCAGGGTTGGAATTACAGTTAAAGTTAATGTAACTGATTTCAGATGATAACATGCAATCCAGAGCACATGAAGCAACACTAAGTCTTTGAGGTTGTGATACTGAACACAGTGTGCTTTTGTCTTATGTCATTTTTATCGTTATTATTGTTAAAGCTTTTGTAATTTTACATTTTTTATTTCATGTGCATTTGTGTTCTGTGTACATGTATGTTTGTAAAAGGGTGTGTCAAAAAATACCCTGGAACTGGAATTACAGACAATTGTGAGCTGTTGTGTGCTGGGAATTGATCCAGGGTCCCTTTGGAAGAGCAGGCACTGCTCTGAACCACTGAGCCATCTCTCCAGCCCCTTCTCCTGTCATTTTTTAAAATTTTATTTATTTATTATTTACACAGTTTTCTGCCTACTTGCGTGCCTGCAGGCCAGAAGAGGGCATCAGATCACATAGATGGTTGTGAGCCACCATGTGGTTGCTGGAAATTGAACTTGGATCTTTGGAAGAACAACCAGTGCTCTTAACCTCTTAGCCATCTCTCTAGCCCCCCTCCTGTCATTTTTTAAAACTGAGATGCTTCCAAACTATTTCTTCTTCTATAAGAATTTCTTAGAAAAATTCAATTAAAAAATCTAAAGCAGTCTGTTTTTTTTTTTCCCCTTCACATTAACAGGGGGATGTAGTTGACATAATTTTATGTAAAGACAAGTACCTGACTTGAGATAAGTCACTGGCATGTTAGCATGATGGGGGAGCAACCTGTTGTTCTCACCATTGATGTGGTTGTCTGCTGTTAATAAAGAGAATTGACATAGATAGGAGCTTATGTTTGCTGCACGGCTAACCCATCAGCTTTCCACTTCCACAGATCCTGTAATAACCTAAATGGGCACAAGATATTAGAGACCTCATTTTTATGTCATAAAATTATGTTCTCCACGCATCTTACTTCGGTGCTCTTGAAGTGACAGGGACTGAAAGGTTTTGTCTTCTTAAAGGAACCACGTAAGAGCTTTGTACAGTGTTGTGGATTGGCTGCAGTACTTTACATCACTATGGCAGCTCCTTGCTACAGCAATACACCCGGGTGGAGGGCTGAGGCAGTATTAAGATCTGCTGATGGTGAGCCATCTGTCCTTCCTTCCTGCTGTAGATAAGATAATGCTGCTTTCCCTGGATGTAATGAAATGACAGAGGTTTTCAAAAAAGCTTGCAGAGGCTGGGACCTTGGCCACTCTTTTAAAGCCCTTGGCCTGCTGGGGCTAAAATTAGAGACATTTAAGTAATAACATGCTACACAAATAACGAGTACACATAATTACACCGTGAGAGAGGGCCGCTATTAGCTGTATTTGAATTTCATTTGCTTCCTATAAATGTCATCTCAGATCAGCAAGCCCTTTGGCCAGCAAAACAATTTTGAGTAGATTTAATGGAAGTTGGATCTCTTACAGCAGGGCAGGAATTGTAGTATTTAAGCTGCTCTTCGCATTTCACAGTTAGTGTTGGAAGGCTGTAGCTGGTATTCGTGCACTCAGATCATAAAAAGATGATACAAATAAGGATGGACTGGCAGTTTGCTTATCCAGCTTGATCCTGGTAGTGCCAGGATTTCAAACCCAATTCTTAGTTTATTTCATTAATTTACCACTCAGATAAATAGAAACTATTTTTGAGCCCTCCATGAATTCATAAGACAAGTCTTGTTTTCAAAGAAGTTTCTCCTTGTAAATTAAAATAGCATTTAGCATACAAGTTATTAAATGTCTTGATTGCATTTTTAAAGGATTTCAGTGATTTTTTTTCCACCACCTTTCCCAACCCTCCTGCTGCCCTTCATCTTCTCTTGTACCCACACATCCTCCTCCTCCTCTTTTCCTTTTTTATATCCTATGTGTCATTTTGTTCATCCTGCATTGTGTATTTTTTACCCTCTCTTGATATCCTTTCTAGTGTTTTAGGTTCAGCTTTGAAGCAGGTAGGTGAAATAGTTAATTAGGAAAAATACCTTAGGAAGAAGGTGTTAAGTATTTATGAAGTTACCATGTTTCTGGGCTTTTGTAATTGAATTGACAGAAGCAATAAACACAACACACACGCGCACACACACACAAACCATCCAATGTTAAGTCATAGACACAAATGCGGTCAGTCACCTGGTGGTTAGGTGTGTGTATGGGTCTATATCTTTTAGGTTAGCCTAGAGCAATGGCCAATCTGCCTCACCTTCTTTTGTGCTGGGGTCACAGGCAGACACCACCATGCCTATTGGCACATGTACACCTGTTTTAATGATTGTCACTACTTTGACAAGAAAGAGTTTTACTCCTATTTTTTTGGATGAATTTGATGTGTACCCATCTGTGATACCCAAGTTGAAGTGCTTTGGAATGTCTCCTAATCTCATGGAAAATTAGCTGGTTAAAAATAAGTGAAGCAAAATTATAGAAAAGATTCCTATAGGATAATTAGGTCACAAATCAACATAAAAGGCTGATTGTCTGGAGTGAATAGGCTATCAGGAAGGCAGCTGATGTCGAGGCACCATTTGTGAGCAACCAGGAAAGGCTGCATTAAGACCTTGCAGAGGGTCCTTAAAGACTCAGAGTAATGATTTTAGTGACAGACACTGGGAGTAGAAGTTAAGTTCTACCAGAGAGTTGGAATTAGATCCAAGTAGCTGCCATGACAGATTTCTTTGACTGGTACACATGTTCTGACTGTCAGTAAGATTCTTCTCAGAGGTATGTAGGAATCTTCAGCCTTGATGAGGAGTTTAATTGGAAGGAACAAATCATGCCTAAGATTGACTAGAACTAGAAATTCAATTTAAATGACAGTGAAGTGCCAAGCTTTCCAGTTGTAGCATTTACTAGTAGCCTGGAGTGTTTAGTCTGAAGGATCCTTTTCCCTTTTAGTGTGCTAAGTCACTCTGTCCCCATCTCCTAAGACACCTTTCTTCATCATTTTTTCCTTTTCACCA
This sequence comes from Meriones unguiculatus, assembly GCF_030254825.1. NCBI lineage: Eukaryota > Metazoa > Chordata > Mammalia > Rodentia > Muridae > Meriones > Meriones unguiculatus. The sequence goes on from NC_083366.1 coordinate 59,926,200, forward strand.
GTATACGAAGCATGTGTCTTTTTTTTTCAGAAGGGTAAAAAAATAACCCCCTTGGTCTTGTACTTAATGATACTTCATCACTGTCTTACTTTATTGGAAAAATTCCTCAGAAGAAAACATCTGTCTTTAACTCCAGCCCTGGGGAGGTAGAGGCAAGAAGGATTTCTTAGTTTGAGTTCAGCTTAGTCTACATAGTGAATTCCAGGGCAGCCAGAGCTACATAGAGAGACCTTGTCTGAGAGGTGGGCATGGGGGTGGGGGACAATGACAAGATAACCAACATTTTGAGGCGGTACCTGCATTTATTTCCCTGCCCTGGTTCTGACGATTTTTATCATGCCCAGTGTCTCTTCTTTCAGTTACTCCTCTCATGCTGAACTTCCCAGGATATTTCTCTTGCCCCTTCAGTTTTCTTGACTTCTCATGAGTTAAACCTCTTCTGGGTCTGGTCAATATTGCTATCTTTCTTTGTAGGAGGCATTTATGATTCTACATGGCTTTCCACATTCCTTGAATTCAATGGTACAGCAAAGGCCACAAGACCAAAATATGTCTTTTGCCACTGTTTATGTAGGCACTTGGCTGTGTTGGAATGAGAGTCTCACAAACAGAAAGTTGCCATGTTCAGGGATCCCTATGTATTTGTGTCTGTCTGTCCCTGCATGCCCAAACATACACATGTATGAATATATAAATTAATTTGAAAGCCAGAAGGGCATAGTCAGTTGCTGTTGGTTTTCGTAGGTCTGACTAAATAAAATCCCTAGAGATCCTTTTGACCCTATCTCCTCATTGTTGGATTTCAGGAATGCATTGTTGCCCACTCTCCTACTTGTCTCCTTAGGTATACTAGGATGCAAATTCAGGACCTCCTGTTTATGTAGGGAACACTATACACACTGAGTTGTCTTCCTGAATCCCAATTTGGCCTGTAGTTATGGCTCAAACTATGCAATATGAGCTTTTTAAGTTTCTCCTTCAGTGACATTTTTCTCCTAGTATCTTTTTCTTTAGTATATTAGACAAGAAATGGATAGCTCCCCCAGTTGTACTTTAAACAAACAAAGATTCTGCCCTTGTGTGCTAATTTGTTTACATCAAGGCCTGTGATACACCTTCTGGCCTTGCAGAGGGGTATGGTAGCAGTGTGGAGGGACTGCTGATCATCATCCTGTGGTCAAGGTGAAAGTCTGTTTCATTCATCATGGTGTGCCATAACAAGATGCTAAAGTGGGTGGCTAGAGCAACAGCAGTGTCTTAAGTTGGAACCCTGAATACAGACCCTGCACTGATAACTTTGTTCCTGTTGAGTGACCTCTTTATGCTGAGAAGAAAGCATCACTTTAGGACTAACATAGTAATTTACCTTTTAGTCCTTTTTCACTGACACAGACTAAGGGCAGTCACATTAACATCAAAGAATTTCGTCTTCATAAAAACAAATAAAACCTATCTTTCCATTACAGTTGGGTAGGACACACAGGGGCAGTGACAGTAGGACTTAATTTCGATGGTGGATTATGTTAGTTTTCATGTTAGTTAGTACACATTGTATTTTCTTTTGTGCTATGTGACATTTTCCTGATAAGGTAGCACGATGTTTATACATTTCAAAGTCGTGTTCTCATTTGGATGAAATCTCTCAATGTAATTGGAGAAAAACAGATTCACAGGCAAAGAAAGCCAGTATAGAAGGCAGGATGGCTGAGCACCCCTGGGGCCATACAGTGTGTTCAGAATGATTTATGTGAGTAAAATGATTTACCACAGAATGATTTACCACAGGTGAGAAGAGGGCTTGATGCTGAGGTGACCCTGAAAGGAAGATCCTTTAGTCTTGAGATCATATTAGCAGAATTCTGTGTTGGGCTTTTGGGGTAAAGAAACCCTGCTAGCACTTACCATCTATTTTCTCTGCTCAACTTGTGTATAAAGGGCCAAAGCCCTTTGGGGTCTTTATTCTAGAGAGTTCTTTATTCAGTGCTGAGGTATAGTTCAAGAATAGGATCTGCTTATTAGCATTCATTCTTGTAAAATGATGATGTCACTACAGGAAGACCACATGTGCTTTTTAAACCCAACTTATTTCATACGTTGAACTCTGATGTTTGTATTGCTAGTGCCTTAAATACTATTTACTACAGTGGACTCCTTAGTGTTGCTGTGTTTGCCACCCCCCCCCCCCCGTCTCCCTCACGTTGAAAATACTGTGTTATTTCTTGAGTCACATTAAATGTTTGAAGCCCAATATACAGTGTATCTTTAGAGCCACTAGAATGATTACTAGATACACTTCTGGAAACCTGTAATCCATAAATCCCTTAATTTATAATTCATTTTTTCATTTCTTCTACTGCCAAAACTCACCTATCCTACTGATGTGCTTTGTAGATTTGGATGCTCTTCTAACCTTAGGTTTAGTTTCATAACTTTTCCCCAAAGTTAATAAAAACATATAGCTCTCATCCAAGGTAGCTGGGAGGATGATAGGAACATAAGCTATTTTATAGTTGATGCCTTTTGTCATAATGGAGAATAGTCATCAGTCTTGATAAATCAGCAAAGTGAACCTTGTGTGGTTCCTTTTTAGGCTCTTGGAAACCCTACCCCCCAGCCCCCCCCCCCCTTTTTAATACACTCTCGACCTGTATCTAGTATTGTATCATTTCATGCTTTGGGTCTTGGGAGAGAGCTGAAGTTCTCTACTTAAGCCCCATTCATTTATTATTATTATTATTGATTTGGGAATGCCTTCAAAGGGATTATTAATAAATAATCTATTAATAAATCTTTTTGAAAAGCTGTGTTTTATTTGGGCATGGTGTCACATACCTATTCTGTATCTCAGCTACTTGGCAGGCTCAACCTGGGGTTGAGGACGGGAGGGAGGTGGATTGCTTGCCTAATAGCCTGGATTTAGTTTCCAGCACTTCTCCCTCTGTTCCCAAAGACTCCCTCCCATGAGATTGCATCTTGCTATCTTTTTTTTTTAAACAATGCACAAGTCTCTGCATCCCTAGCTCTACCTAGAAGACAGTCTAGTTAGTGCACGTATCATCTTTAGACATGATTAGGGCATGTGCCACATGGTCTCATTGATGGTGTCCTGCTAGCTTCAGATGAAGGGGTTTCACTCATATTATACATGACCCTGGCTCTTCTTACATAGTAGGTTTATCTGTGCTTGTGGTCTACACTGTGTCCAGTGTTAATTTTGAAAAGGGCTGTCTCAGTTTGCTCCTGGAAAGTGTTCCACCGTTTTAAAGGGTGAGCTGGGAGGCTCCCAGCTATCAGGTTATGAATGTCCCTCTATGGAAAAGATTGACAAACTCTTAATTCTGTGTCTAAATCCTCCTTATAAATGGAGATAACAAGAGCAAGAAAGCCTTTGCATTAGTTAAGGTTGAATATGGGGACGATGTGCCATTATTTGTTTTATGATCTGATAGCATCTCCTTGCAGTGTTGCCGAGGTCTTCAGACAGACTTCTGCCAATAGAAGCTATTTACAGTATATTCCTTTTTATTTATTAAAGTTTTTATGTCACTTAGAATATGAGTGAGGTGGGGAGGTGCATGCTGTAGCGAACAGGTAGCAGTCAGAAGACAGCTAGTTGGAGCTGGGATTAAACAGGCATGGTGACAGGTGCCCTTAGCCACGGGATTCTCTTACACGCACACCCTTCTCCAAAGTGCTCATAGGCCCCCTCCCCCCTTAAAATACCCTAAGACTTTCTTTATTTAACAGGAGACTCTACTTTTTTTTCATTTGCATTTTATTTATTTAATAAATTTATGCCTGATTGCAAACCTCTCCCTCTCTCCCTCTTCCCCATTCCTCCTTCCTGTTGTCAGAGAAGGGGAGGCCCTCCATGGACACCAACCCACTCAGCCTGGCACTGCAAGTTGTAGCAGGACTAAGCACATCCACCAAGGCCAGAGAAAGGAACCTAGCTATGGAAAAAGGATCCAGAGGCAAGCAACAAGAGTCAGAGGTCACCTTTGCCTCATTTGCTGGGGGGGGTGGCATTCTAGGTTTAGCCCATGCATGCTCATTGCTTAGTGGTTCAGTCTCTGTAAGGCCCCCCATGTGCCCAGGTAAGTTTACTCTGTAGGTCTTCTTGTTGTGTCCTTGACCCGTCTGGCTCCCTTGCCCGCTGCTTGAAGTCTCAGCTAGGGTCACCCTCATAGACTTCTGGGAGCCTTCTCCATACCAGAGATGCTCTCCTTCTCCACCATGGATTTATGTTTTCTCTCTCAATGCTCTCAACCCTTCAGCCCCACATCCTGCACCTGATTGCCACACTCTCTTCCACCTAGTTACTTCCCTATGTCTACTTTAGATGTCTGTTTTATTTCCTCTTTCTGAGAGAGATTCAAACATCCTCCTTTTGGCCCTCCTTGTTACTTAGCTTCTTTGGGTCTGTGTATTGTGGCATGGTTATCCCGTTCTTCTTCTTCTTCTTCTTCTTTTTTTTTTAAAGATTTATTTATTATGTATACAATGTTCTGTCTGCATGTACACCTGCATGCCAGAAGAGGGCACCAGATCTCACCATAGATGGTTGTGAGCCACCAAGTGGTTGCTGGGAATCGAACTCAAGACCTCTGGACAAGCAAACAATGCTCTTAACCTCTGGGCCATCTCTCCAGCCCGTTTTTCCCATTCTTTATGGCTAATATTTATTTACAAGTGGGTACATACCATGCTTGTCTTTCTGAGTCTGGCTTGCCTGCAAATTTCATGATGTCCTTGCCTTTTGATGAGACTGGTTTACTTTGTATTTCTGTGCCTCATTCTTCCAAATGTTATGGTAAGAACAGAAGTGTGCTGTGATTATTATTGTCTGTTACCATCTGTGACTTGATTTTTAAGTTGTTCTGAGAAAATGTGAAAGCCTCATGGTTTCTATTTTCCTCAACTGTCTGAGGGACATGTAGTTACTTCCACCAGTCCCTGTGGAGGTAGGATTATACTTTAGGTAAGACTAGAGTCACCTTTTTGCTGGCTTTCTCCTCTTCTCATGGCTTGCTACACACCCAGACTTAAGTGGAGAGGCCCTCTCCAGCCCCTTCTAGACCAAGCAGCTCACAAATGTTATAGCCTTCTCAGGGTTTCCTTGTATTGAAGACTTCAAGGAAATAGGTTAAGATTGCCATCAAGTGGCCGCTGTGGGTAGTGGACAGCAGCATGCTGATGATTCAGGGTTTTTACCTACTGTGCAGGTCGGTGAAGCTTGGGAAGATTGTTGGAGGAGTAAGGAGTCTGCTCTTACTTTGGTCTTTGTAATTCCAAACCGTGTCTTGTATCAAAGATAAGTGCAGTTGAGTCTGCCTCGGTTGAGGGCCCTGGAGCTATGATGAGTACAGAACAGATAGAGGTAGTTCACCCACAGCAAGCCCCGGTCAGGAGGAATTATAAGAGGATCATACTGTCAGTCCTCAAAATGATCATCCCAACCCAGATGCAAAGAACACACAGAAGGTGTGACTCAAGATCCGGATCAAAGGCACATTGTCTTCCTGCCTCAAGATCTGTGTCACAGGCATGCTCTCCATTTCTGGATTATTGTTCATTCCAGATATAGTCAGGTTGACAACCCAGAATAGCCAGCACAATCCACCCCTTGTCAACTTAACACACAGTCTCATCTCCTTATGTCATGCATCATCAATTTCTAAAAAATAGTCAGGTGATAATAATGTCTCACATGACACAACTATCCCTCACATTACCACAAACACATTGTAAATTTAGAATAGGTGGCAGTATCCCTTGGAACATACTTCTAGTGTGTCAAACTTGAGTATGATAACCATTGATGTTAATGAAATTGAAATAAACACAAATGTATATACAAATGCATTCTTTTTAAAAATATTTTCTTTATTATGTATACAGTGTTCTGCCTACCAGCCACAAGAGGGCACCAGATCACATTGTAGATGGTTGTGAGCCACCATGTAATTGCTGGGGATTGAACTCAGAACCTCTGGAAGAACAACCGGTACCCTTAACCTCTGAGCCATCTCTCCAGCCCTACGAATACATTCTTAATAGAATGCATTCATATGTAATAGAACATATTATATAATAGAAGCACTTATGTCAACTATCATCCTCATTTCTGTAATTGTTCACGTGGCCTTAAATGATATTTATAACTATCTTCCTCTACTACCTATTTTGTATTTCCTCCACCCTCTGTGAGTACCTCTGCAGGTCTGGCCTCAGCTTCTGGAGGAGTGATCCGCATCTTCACTCCCTGACGGGTCTGTGCTCTCCGTCATCCTATGTGGATGAGGCTGTTGTAGTTCCCTGCTAACACTAATCACAGGGCATGGTAGCACCAAGAGATGCCCTGTAGGACCTCCTGCACTCCTGACAATCCTTCCAAGGCAGAAAGCCCTGTTTGGCTCCTGATATTTACTATTTCTGGAAGTGAGGTAGTAATTTTTCTCTCAGGAGCTGCATTCTCAGGAATGATGAGAATGAGGATTTGCAGTCTTTAGTACCTAGCAGAAAGTAAACATCCAGAGTATGAATGCACCATGAAGCAGACCACTTAGAAATTATGTTCGACTAGGTGTACAGCATTTGAAGGTTCTGAATATCAGTATCTTGAAATCAGGATATATTCTAAGACTAAAAGCTGTAGTGTTGATCCAGAGACCTTCCATTTTCCCTACCAAGCTATCCTATATGACATGGGTAAGGAAGGGGACTGGTCCACAGGAGTTGTTTGAATCAGCAGGTGCTCCCACTACTGTACATTTGGGATATTTTTGGAGACTTTAATTGGTTAAACATTACTAATCAGAATATCTGAAGTCCAGCTTTTGATCTTCATAAGGGTTTTTTGGCTAGAGACATGGCTCAGTGGTTACAATCACTTTTTGAGATATGGTTTCTTTGTATAGCCTTGTCTGATCTGGAGCTAGCTCTCAAGACCAGGCTAGCCTTGAACTCATAGTGATCTGCCTGTCTCTGTCTTCACTTGTTCATTTAGATAAGAGGACCCAACACCCACTTACATGGCAGCTCACAACTGTCCGCAATTTCACTTATAGGGGTTCTGATGTGTTTTTTCTTTTTCTTTTTTTTTTTTCTTTCTGATCTCCAAGTAAACTAGGCACACATGGTAATACATACATACAAAAAAAACCACACACACACACACACACACATCTTGAGAATAAAAATACAAACCTAGAAAAACGGGTTTGAAAATACTGAAGAATCAATTACCCCCTCCTGTATAGTGACTTTGTCCTATTGGGTTTAACAGAGAATGACTTTCTGGTATTTATGGCATATTGTATATCTTTCTTTGTGTCTACATTGTATTGTCGGGCAAGGAAAATGTTTGTATGTTCTACGGAGTGCGGATGAATGCGGGGGGGGGGGGCATTCTGAAACTTGGTAGTATGGTGTGTTTGTCTCCCTAATCTGCTGGTAACATGACTGCTAATCTGTATCAATTCAAGTGGCAATTCAAGTGGTCCTCTCAGACCAGGAGGTAAAGGTTATTACCAAGTCAGTTATGTAGAGTGATTTTCAGTAGGCATGGATTTTGAAGCTATCTTGATGTGGCCTGAGAGTCAAGGATGGTCTCAGAAGTCACAGTGGGAACCCAAAGAGGAGATGAAGACAGTTTGCCATGAACACCAGAAATAGTTAGGAATTGTGTTAAAATCATTTCTTATTATTAATTTCTAAATATGACACTACTGAATTGTGACACTGACTTGTCATCCATTGTATTCTGGAAACACATTTTAACAATACTGTAATTGTGTATAAGTGTGCATGTTTGGTTTGAATACGGGTAAATAAGAAGATCAGAGAACAGCCTTCAGGAGGTGAATCTTTCCACTGTTGTCTCTGGCTGCCATTCTTGCATCAAGCAAGTGCCTTCATCTACTAAACTTTCTTCCCTGCCATCATTCTTAGAATGTTTTATTAGTTTAGGATGATACTACCTGTGAATGAGGGAATCAAATTAAAAGAGTCTTCAACAATTTTCAAGTGAAAATTTTTTATGTTCAAAGGAGACATACATTTCTCTTTTTTTTTTATTCCCTCCAGCAGCCCCACAGTGTATTTATGAATGAACTTTGTTTGCTTGTATGATATCTTATTTTAAGCATTCTCAAACGATTAATCATCACCATCTTAAACTTGGTATGGCTTCTTGTTTACCAGTGGTTTTCAAATATTTTAAATACGGCAATTTAAAAAAAAAATTAATCTCCCACTCATCCTCTTCCCTCATTTAAAAAGTGTTTATTGGGATCAACCTTGATCATAATGCTTTCTCCTGCAGGACCATCCTTGGAGAAAAGCATGGCTGGTAAGAGAGAAGACTGTGGAGTAGTGCCTAGAGGTCCTGGCCCCGGCCCCCATTATTAGACAGTTTTAGCTTGCTTGGAAACTATGTAGATCAGGCTTTCCTCATAACAGCCTGCCTCTGTCTCATGAGTGCTGGCACCAAAGGTATGTCACCATTACCCACCTGTTTTGTTTTAGTTATAGTTGAGATAACAGCATCTTCCCCGAGATGATCCCCTGTTCTTAGCTAAAAAATTTTGGTTCACTGGGCGTGAGGAGGCAGAGGCAGGTGGGTCTTCGTAAGTTCCAGAACAAGCCAGAGCTGTTCCACAGAGAAACCTGTCTTCAAAAAACAAAACAAAAACAATTTTGACTCACTTTTTAAGCTTGGAAACTAATTAATCAAACATAATGTCAGAGACTCTTTTTATGTCTCTGCTGCTGTTCTGCCTAGTAGGCAGAGTGTTCCTGAGACTTGCTATAAGACTATTCAACCAACAAGGACCAGAACATTTTGCTTCTGCTTCTCCTGTTGTCTATTCCCATCTATCCTCTTCTTAGAGAAATATCTTTACCAGACTACAGCCCCCCCCCCCCCCAAATGCTGCAACTGCCCAGAGGCATCTTTTTCAAATTACCCCATTTTGCAAAGAGCTCAGGCATGTTTGAATCTGGCCCGATGCTTTGGTAGACTACATTGCCGAGGCCAGCTTTAGCACACTGCTACTCTACTTCATGACTGTAAGACCAGCATCAAGATTGAATGGGAAAGGGAACAGAGGGTTAAAAGGGATTCTTGATGAGTGTTATCTTTTCTGACTTTAAAAAAAAATTGAATGCTCTAGTTTAATTGATTGTAGTGTTGGTTGTAGCATGAACAACCAACTTAGTTTTATTAGTTTTGTCACTCAGTGTGGACCATTCTCCTGAGTTACTGCAGTTACTGGCATTATTTTGTAACTGAGGTGTGACCCTGATGTCATATTGGTTGTCAGGGCAACTGTGCTTATTATGTAGTACATTTTGGCATTTTAGGAATTATCAAGGCCAATTGGAAGGGTCCAGACTTGGTGTATATACCTAATTCTGCTTGGTATAGAGCCAAATTTTGTTTAAGTAAAAATCTTAACAAGTAACACTTAATATATAATCCTCACAGTACCTGCACTTTATTAACTATATTTAGTTAATAATCATAATGGTTCTAGTATATTTAGTTATTATTTATTATATTAGTCATGCTATACTATTTTACTTAGTATATCTTAATAAAAGTCAGATATTAGCACAGTGTTTCACTTCCACTTTGATTTTTTTAAAATAAATCACACCTTGGTGACAGGAACAATAAAATGAAGTTTGGCCATAGAACCAAAGGCGTAGGCACCCATTAAGACACTATTGTGGGATTCCTTCAGATGCCATAGCTCATGGAAGTTCTTTTGTGAAACTGTATAGCCAAGCATGGTGCCTTGTGTCTGTAATCTTCACTACTCAGGATGCAAGACAGCAGTTCAGTTCCAATCTGGACAACATGCTGAATTCCTACCTGAAAAATAAGTGACCTGTACTCGGGTCATTTCTCGGTTAGTTATGTCACTAACTCAAAGTAAACACCCTATAAATTTCTGTGTTCTCTTATTGTTTAGGAAATTAGTACTAGCCCAGATGCAGGCAAAATTTATTTTATCATTTTTATTTTTGGGTTTGGAAATCTGCTTGCATGTATGTCTGTGTACCATGTATATGTAATGCCTGAGGAGGCTTAGAAGAGGGTATTGGATCCCAGGTGTGAGTTGATGTTTGGGTTCTGGTGATTGATCCTTGGTCCTCTGAAAGAGCAGCTCAGGCTGTTGAGTCATTTCTTCAGCCCAGATGTAAATTTTTGTCCTTAATCTCCCCCCCCCCAAAAAAAAAAAAAAAAGATCTGTGACTGGTTGACGCCACGGATGGATTGGATAGATCCATAAATCTATACAGTCTGGTCTTTAAAAATCCCACTTTCTTTTTTTGAGAATTCTCGGCTCCACAGCCTGTATCATTTCCTCCCTTTTGTATGGATTCCTTTGTGGGGACTAATTGTACAAACCCAATGTTAAAATACATGTGTCTATGCAGCTCTTGCATGTATGGATAGCTAGAATTAGAAGAGGTATCACCACTGCACCTTAGGTTGTGAAAGAATCTTTCCTTAATGTACTATAACTCCCAAGGCTTGCATTTTTCTCTGTATAATTGCATATCAATGTGGACTCCTTGGTTTTAGTTGTTTGTGTGTTTAAGACCAATTTTTAAGTTACATGACTCAGGGTAGCCTAGGCTTGAACTTGTGGTACTCCTGTCTCAATCTTCCCAAATGCTAGGATCACAATTGTAAGCTACCACATCCTGCTTAGCTGACTTTGAAGTAGCTCTGAAGCAGCAGGTTTTTTAATTATATAATAGTTTTAGGTCTGCAAAGCTGAGTAAGACATGCAATGTCTTCCTCTCACGAGACAAGAAATTGTATGAGTTGGAATTTACTCTGGTTATTTATTTTCAGAAGCTAAATGCACCTAGAGAATTTGTTGGAGTTTTCCTAACTTGGTAGCAATGAACTGGTAGAAATTATTGATTATGGAAGAGGCAAAATATGCCCTTAAGTGTTCTGAGGTTTAGGTGATAATTAGGTGGAAGGCAGCATGTACCTGGCTGGTTGCACAAAAACGCATTGGTATGAGATCATTTCTGAAACTCTAATCTCTTCAGAAAAGTAGCATTTTTGAGTGCAGTGTTTTGCTTTCTGGTGTCTTGGAAAACAGAAGGTCTTCATGTAGACACTGGATTACTATGACAGCATATTGGTGTTCATGTAGTGTCTGACACCTGCTTGTGCGACCAATTTGTCATTCATTCAACTTGTAAATTTGAATATTTTGTGTCAGAGGAGTTCTACTAATTCTGCTCCTAGATAGGTATCTAGGAAAAATTAGTTCTTGCTTTCTGGGACTGCCACAGAGGAACTGCATCATGATGATATATAGGTATACACTGAAGATTATTTTCAGTGCTTCCGAACAAAGAAGTCAAAATAAACCAGAGGGATAACTGAAAACTCACTGTTGAGTATCACAATTCATTTCATAAAAGAGAAAGGAAGAAAAGCTGGTAATACTTGGGTTTAAGATAGACTATCAAACTCAAGACAATGATGACTTACAGGAAAAAAACAACCCTTTCTCAGTTTTTCTGTCATCTCGTATATACTTAAATTGGAAAGGTTATATTGCAAATCTTTAGCCCAGTGCACCCCCCCCCCCCCCCAGTCTTCCAAAGACTATTCCTCTCAACTCCTACTTCTGGTGATCCCTCCCTTGGGATAATGGGCCAGGATTTTATCTAAACAGTTGCAGACCTACTGGTGTTCATAAGTATTTTTCAGCTCTTTATGCCCCAGAGCCACATAAAGGCTTTAGTGGAAGTGGGATTAACTTGTACCTGGAGACAGATGATAAATGTAAACACCTGGTTTCCTTTAGTTTCTGTGAAGAAGACAACAGCAGCAATGGTTGGGAAAGGCCTTCTTAGAACTGGGGGGTGTTAAAGGAAACTGAAATCTGTATATTATTCTCCAACTTCATTTCTCTCCAACTGTATATGTCACAGGTTCCCCCTTACCTCATTTCCCCAGAATTGGTGCTCACCAAAATATCTGCCTGTCTTTCTAGTTCCCTGCTCTGGGATAATTTTTGAAGAGCCTAGATAAGTCTTGCGAAAAGGAAAAGATGCCCATCTCCCAAATGTCCTTAGTTGACTGTGTATGATTTATGCTGCAAAGGGACTCATGCCAAACGCTTGCTCAGTGTTATAATCTCTGCTGGAGAGATGAGAATTCCCTCTGTCCAGAAGCTGTACCAGCATGTTAATGCAGGCCAACTCTTGAGTGGCCTCCTCCTGTCTAAGGAGACATAGTGACTTGGAGTATGGTTGGAAACCATACTAGCCTAAGCCACAGCTTTCTCATCTGTACAGTAGAATTGCACCAGACCTATAAGGCCCTGATTGTCATTCTCATTTGATGAAAGTATTTGGGTACTACTTCAGAGTAGCTTGTTGTCCCCCCCCCCCCCCCCAAGGTTCTGGGTTTAAGTATGTCTAGTTACAGTGACTTAAGAAATGACCATGGTAACTGTGAGGCAGCTGTATCATACCTCAGGAAATGCTAGTAACTGCCTTTAGCATTTGCAAGGTTTAAATTAAGTTAGTGCTTGTGTTTTAGGAGCCTAGAAAGATGAAACAACAGAGTCAGTTATTAGGATGGGGTTTCCCAGTGCCCTGGATATAAATCTTGTAGTGAACTTTCAGTGCGGTTCATGAGCTCAGTCTCCATCTTTGCTTTCCTTGAAGGGCCTAAAGAGAAGCATGTGCGTAGTATAAAGCATGTGTTTTGCATGGCATCATTGCCAGATGAAGTTCAAAAGCTTCAAAGAAAATGACTTTGAAAATCAAAAAAGAGACATGCACTGCAGTTATTGGAGGCCAGTTGGATGCCTGCCTTTTTCACCCCTCTCAGCAGCTGCCAGGCTACAGAGCCTGTTTTGTGAAAGATCCTCAAGAAACAATGAGGGAAAACAGCTTCAGCTTGATTAGATTAGATCAATTTATGTGCCATAGGGAGGTGCCTAGGCAGGGCTGGGGGAGGGGTATCCTGTGCTGGCGGTGGCCTATGCCTGCCCATTCGGTCACTTCATAAGTAATGAAGCTCCTGTGGTGGCTGGAATTACAGAAAGGGGGAGGGAGGGGTTGGAGGAGGAGCGTGTGAAGAGAGATTTCTGCAGTCTGTCTGGAGAGCTGCCCAGGTTTCCCAGCCAAAAAAACAAATAAAAATAAATAAAAGGCAAGTGCTGAATGACACAGATTATGATATTTAAAAAAAAAAAAAAAGGACACAATTGAAACAGTGCCCTGGTTCCTGCTGTTGTTGGAGATGGGTGTGTGCAGGAGGGAGGGGCTGGCTAGTGTGCAGGCCATCCCTTGGACACAAAAGTCTGTACAATTAAATTGTGACTCTCCCTTGCCAACATGTCCCCTCCCCCATGTGCCATAAATTCTGTAATTTTGATACGTCTGCATTGCAGGTCGTAGAAATGGCAGGATGTAAGGCTGGTTTCTTTTGCCTTTTCTCATTTTAATTTATCAAGATGGTAAAAACCGGGGAGAGGGAAAGTCAGCCAGATGCCCCCTCCTCTCTTCAGTGTTCGATTCTCTTCCAGGCACATAAATAATCTTCTCTCCCGACTGTCTCCCCTCCCCCTTGGTCCCCGCTGCTGTTGGGCTGTCCTATTGCCGCGCGGAATCTGCACTGCCGCTTGCTTATTACGTACAGGGGAGGATTGTTGACAAGTGCTCGGGAGCCTGCCTCACTGCGCTCTCTCTTCCTCCCTCCCTTCCTCTGTCCTTCTTCCTCTGTCTCTGCAATGATCCAGCTCTGAGGATGGCTGCTCCACGGGTCTGTCAGGTGCAGTTTTTGGTGGCTTATCTTGAGGAACCTGGGATAGAAGGTCTGTTCCTATAAATAAAAGAAAAAACAAATAGCTGTGATTTGTTTCTGTGTGATTTGGCTTTTGTTGGAGAAATAGGCCTTTGTGGGTTTTCCTGCTGGGGGTCCTGATTATATATCTATTATGGGTGGCAAGGGACGTGTTTGTACACACACACACACACACACATACACACACACACACACACACACAGTATTTAAAAGTGTTTGGATTTGTTTAATATTATTTTAGATTTTATATCTTTCCTAAGGGCAATGGTGGCTCTTACTAAGATACCGTGGAAATTTACAAGAGAGAATCAATGTCGTTCTTAGCACATTAAGCTCTGTTGACCATTTTGGCCAAATCTGTAGTTTTAATCATGCTTGTATGAATTTAGACATTTCTCTGGGGACTGACCAGCTATTCAGCAATAATATTAATATTATTAATTAATAATATTTTGCCAATGCATTTGTTTATTTGCCATCATTTAAAAATAGATGCTTGATGAAAGTTAAGTCACTTCATTCTTACCCTACATCTAGCTGCTTTTATAAATGGTATAGCATGTTTGGTTTCATTTCCCTTATTCCTTTTTATGTTATTATTTCCTTTAAGATGGAGGAAACTGAGGCATGTAAATAGAGGGCACATCATCAAGTGATTCTGATCATCCCAGAACGCTTTAAACCCAGTGTTCTTTATTTTCCCTGCATTCGGTGCATCATTCCATATCTGCGTTCCTGTGTATACAGTCAGATGCATATTGAACCCCATCCCTCGAGGGGCAGATTATGGCCACATTCCTGTAGTCTTGCCTTGTACAGATTTTCATCGTATATCAGTATTAGAAAGACTGTTGCTCTGGGAAGCAGTAGGCCTGGTGAACTTGTTTGCTATCAGTGGGCATGCTTCTGTTTGGACTCTCAGTATAGTCATCTGGAAAGTGGGTGGGCAATTGATTTGTTTATATGCAATTGAGATAATGAGGGTCTTAGAAAATTCATATTCTTTCTCTCCCTCCCTCGCCTGCCCTTCTTCCCTCCAAACAAAATATAACTTGGAACCTTTATGTGTTCAGTGTAGCAAAAAGGTTTTGATAAGGGTATTGCTGTTAATATCTATAAATTGTGTGGGTCATATACAGCTTTTGCAAGGTGTAAGCAAAGATTAGTACACAAAGTGGGTAAGTTTATGATGTTCACTGATGGCCTGTAACTGAGATTTTCATTTTGGAGAACTGGTTTTATTTTGGTACTCATGTTTGAGGACTAAATTCAGTAAAATGAAACTTTGAAGATCTCAACATCTGCACACATTGTAATTTCTTGTAGAAATCCTAAGCTGTTTGTATGGATCACCATGCTTTGCCACATGTGTTTATCCCAATATAAAACTTTGTAAACAGTAGTCTCATTGATGTAAAAATAAAGCTCATAACTCTGAGTTCCATTGTTCTGCAGCTCATTGTCCAGAGTAGCCTAATAAGCCCAGTCATGCCTGTTGTGTGCGTTTTCTTAATATGGAAGACAGCTTTTGACCTGAGAAGGTCAGCACAGGGCCTTAAATGCTGGGAAACCAGTTTTTAGTAGCTGGGAATTCAAGGATCTGCACTTGTGCTGGTAGCTTTTAAGTAGGTTGCATGGTAGGCATATGCTTGACCTGTTTGTCAGTATGAAGTGACTGATACTGGATGCTGGATGGATCTAGGATTTAGAGCTCGACATAGTAGAGTAATGATTCTATACAAAAGTAAAGCGTGACGTTATAGTGTGCTGAAGGTGTTTGAGGGCAGTTTTGAAGTCTACTTGTTCTAATTGCTGTGAAAGTAATGATTAACATGAATGAGTGAAAGGGAAAATTAATATAGTGTGTGATTGAGCTTTGATCCAAAAAGAAATAAGGGTTCATGCCAAAATAAGTGCTCTGATAGTTAGCCTTTGTGATGGTGCAGAATTTTTCTTCTGAAGACCAGAGATTTAAAATAAAATGTGTATATAAATTTCATCTGTGAGCTTTGTTTTGTTGGGTATTTGTTGTTGAATTTGTGATTGTTGGTTAAGATCTTGAAGAGGGGATATCTTTTGTCTTTGGGTGATGTGATTCTTTTTCATCTAGGGCTTAAGTCATGCAAACTGAGGCCCAATTTGTAAAGGTACTACCCTGTATTGAGATGGCCACAGGGCCTTTTGGTGAGGAATACCGTTTAAGGTGAGGAAATGTTTTGTTGCCTCTGTTGCCTTTTGTACTTTGCTTGATTAAAAACAGCTTTCCATCCAGTAGCTAAAATTTTTCCAGTCACCATGTTGGATTATATTGTCTTTTATCAAAGTATTGGTTTTGCAAAGGAGGTTTTAGATTCCTGAGGAATAATGGGTATGGTGATTGAGATTGGTAGTGGGTAAAGGGTTCTTCTTGTAGATTATTGGTATATAAATAAGAATTTATATCTGTGTATTGGGATAGCACAGAAATAATCAAAACCCAGCTTTACCCTTCTGAAGTTTGATCTATTTTGAGGTTCCATAGGGGCTAGGATTTTGATTACATTTTCTTGACTAAAATGGGAGATTTCTAATGCTGATTTGACAGTAGACAAAGGGGAGTCTCAGTTGGCTGAGGGGTTGTTCTCATGAGGGAGAAGGATAATTATTTTCTGTAATCCGGTGTATGAAGCCATTTTCATTTGCACCTCGTTGACCATAAGTGTCACTTACATCCTGCCTTATGACTCTCAGCCACATCTGTGTGGATGTGTTTTAAGCATGTCAATGGACAAGCCAGGGTTGAGTTTCCCAGTCTCTGCCCTGCTCACCCCTGTCCACCTCGTTGTATTGGATGTTCCCTGCTGACCTGCAGATGTACAGCTGAGGATTAATGTCTACATTCACGTGTGAAGCTGGCCCAGTATCAGAATGCCTGTACTGTTTGAAAAGCAGACAGTCCAATGTTTTTCAGAGTCTGAGGGAACCAAGACTCCATTTTTCACTAGTAATGGCGGCAAACCATGCATTCTGATTACCTCAGAGAGGTTCCTTGCCTTAACCAAGGAGGCTGCTATTATGATTTTCTCCCAACAATAAGTGAACACATATGTGTGAGCACATACAGAATGATAAATTGCTATTGAAAACAAAAGCTCTTTGGGTGCTTTACTGTTTAATGTGTAATGTGATACCTTGTATCTTAGTGACAGAGTGGCAGACGGCATTGGCTCTGTAACACAGAATCACCTTTTGTGCATACTTCCTACAGGAAAGCAAAAAACATTGGATCTCCCTAATATGCTAATCAGTTTGGTGTGCTCCAGATGTTTGAAAAACACTGGAACAGCTTCAAAGCCCTCCTTGTTTTCATTTCTTTTGGCATTGCCTTTGTGGAGTAGAATTTTCCTTTGGTTTTGTATTCTGCCATGCCTTCTTTGTCTCTAAAATATAAAATCATAATCTCTATATTTTTTTCAAGTGTTAGAAAAGAACTATCTTCTGTTTCTGCATTGTGTTCTGTAATCTAGAGTTACCATTTATTGCTTAAAAATTCTTTAGTTGGAGAAGGCTTTGCATAAATTGTTTCAGTTTATATTTTCATGTAAGGGCAATAGGGAGAAAGGATTACCATGCACACAGTATTTCTAGTTTTCAACATGATTCATTTTGTTCTTCTCTGCTGCTGTTCCAGACCCTTGTGTGGTGCTGTAAGGTTTTTCATTTGTTGCTAATTTTGGAAATGAGATGAATAGCTACTGAGCTTTTAGAGAGACACTGGTAGCAGCATGCTGTTGTGTTTAATATCTTGGGATGGTTTTCTGGGTAGTATGGCGGTAGACAAGTGGTGTCCAGGCTGTATCACATTGTTGATAGTGTCTAGCTGAGGTGGCAGGCCCAGTCCCCAAGCTGTCTTTATGTCAGTGATTTTGAATTTTTTGCTCATATTTATTGCTTTTGTGAAAGACAATAGACTGGTTTAATTTAAGTTCAATGTACTGAATATTAATGGAGGAGAACAAATGTACAGTGACTAGATATTTGGGCCTTTCAGTTTCTTTTCTGTTTAGCCTCCTCTCTCCAACAAATGCTTGTTTTAGCATTTGTTTGGGGTTGGAGGGGGTGGAAAAATTAAAAATGGAATGTGTGTACAGGAGGGGAATACTGTTGCATTATTTCTCCTCCACTAAAAATAATAATTACAACATTGAAGCTGGGCTGTGTTAAGCAGAAGAAGGAAAAGGCACCACACATTAGCCCGTCTAGTATTGCCATGATGGCTATTCTGCCCTGTGGCATCACATTCTGTTTTGCTGATCCAGCTCTCCTAGCTCATCAGGCAGGCTCTATGATTTAGTTTAAAACATTAGAAATTAAGTTTGATAGTAGGAGATGTGAAAAAGAGTAAGTAAATAGATCGGGGGAAGGATGCTTTATCCAGGCCACATAGACAAGGAAACTAGAAATGTGTAATTTTTCTGAATAATTTTTATACAGGGTGGGAATACTTAAATTGAAACCGTTGATCATGTACAGAATAACGTCAGCTCTGCTTCCTCATAAAGGGTCTGATTCAAACACTAGGTCTGTGTTGCTCTCTCAAGTTCAGGTCATCCTCATTTTGTGACTTGGAATGGAAAAGGCTTGGAGTGCCCTGAAGGTACTAATTTGAGGCCAGTGGACAGTAGAGCTCCCACTTGTATTCCCATTAATGGCTCAATCTTGCCTTAGGATCAGAACAGCTTTTTTCCCCCTTGTGCATAACCATGAATACATAATTTCTGATAAAATTCTAAGGGACATCACATACAATTTCCCCATGCATTCCTCTAGTATTTGTGCTTAGTAGTTATTTTTTTGGAGGGCTCATTTTTAGCATTTTTATACTTAGAGATGTATACTTCTTCCCCCAGCTCTTTCCTACTCTGGCTGGTGGTTTGGTTTTTTATTTATATCTGTCCTTGCACCTAATTGTTACAAGTTTGTAGGCAAGCCTCCTAATAGAACTATTGGGAGAAGGTGGAGAGAATTTGTTGCTGATGGAGGCCTCTCTGAAATATTGTCCATAGTTATATAGTTAGTTGTCTGGTTTCTTGTTTAAGCTTACCCCAGTTTAGTGGTGATTCAGGAACAATAGGTCTTCTGCCAACTGACATTAGACATGGGCTCCAACTTTCTTTGTATCACCTGGGAGCACTAGTTGTGTAGAATAGGGCACATGTGAATCTGGGACACGCTCAAGTTGAACAGCAAGAGAATTTGTTGTTCATCCTGTGTGGGGTTTCTGGAAAGACAGAAAAGCTGCAAATTTTCACATTAGTCTAAAGTGTCATACTCAGAAGACTACTTCTTACCCATTCCTACCTAGTGGTATCCCATCTTTCCTTAGTTTCTTTCTTTTAAAAGCTCAGCTTTTAAAAAGACTATGTATACATTGTGCTGCCTGTATGTATGCCTGCACGCCAGAAGAGGGCACCAGATCTCATTATAGATGGTTCTGAGCCACCATGTGGTTGCTGGGAGTTGAACTTTGGAAGAGCGACCAGTCGTAGTAGTCTCGTATTCTTTTTTAAAATGCGTTGACAGTGTTGCTCCTGGCTGCGCTGCTTGTCTGACTGACCTGCATCGCCTTGCTCCCCATCACTTGTTCCCTACTGGAAGTGTCAAGTGTTCTGTTTTTGTTTGTTTTGGTTTTGTTTTCATATGACTAGGGAACACAGGTGTCTCTCTGTGTCCATATCCTAAAGTACCCTGTCAATATAACAGGTATTTTGAAAACCTTAATCTCCCTTCTTTCACTTTTTTTCCCCTGATAAATTATGCTTTATCTACACATACACACTATTTAATCACAACCAAAAGTACACTTGGCTATACTACAGTTTGGGAGGGGCCTCATACATTTTATTCCTTAGTTCCCCTCTCTTGCTAAGGAATTGAACCGGACTTGGCTACTGAACTGGCCCCAGTCACATTTCTATTGAGTTTTGAAAGTATATTTGTATTTTCCAGTGATTTGGTATCCTACCCATTTCTGTATTGGTGTGTCAATGTACTAATCATGATATTATTTAGTTATATATGCAATTCATGTTTTTAGATTCATAGCCAAAAGACATTTAAATAAGTAGGTGAAATTACAGTGTACTTAACAGCGCAGTATGCATTCGCTGCTGTATCCAGTGAACACTACTGTTGTCCCTGAGCGGATCTTCCCATGTTTGTGTCCACGGGAGCACATCCATGTGTGGTTCAGTACTGAAGGTCTAGGTAGCTCTTGTTTGTTGAGATCTGAGGCCAGACTAGCTAAAAGCTGAACTAATGGCTCTACAGGATTGTCCAGTTTGCCTCTAAGATGTTATAAAGTTTCTGCATTTAGCTGTTAATTTTTTGTTGTTGTTGTTATAATTAGTAAACATTTATTCGTTACTAGTTATTGAAGAAAACTAGTGGGATGTTAAGATAATTGAAGCTCTTTAAAATATATTTTAGTTTAATCCCTAGCATTTTAGAAGCTGAGGTAGGGAGATCACTCATTGAGGCCAAACTGGGCTGCATATTGAGACACCGTCTCTGTACCAAAACCCAAAACCATCTTCATCCCATTTTTGGCCCCCCGCCCCCCAAGCAGGTGTGTGTATGTGTCACACACACACACAAAATTACATCTTGACTTTTCTTATGTTAATTGTTTTTTGTAGTTAGGCTTTTGAATCTCTTGTGAGTCAAATGAGGCTTAATTTTTCTTCCTTCAAGAGGATTGTATGTGCTTGTAAGTTTTCTTCTGCCCTCATCAGCTGTTGTACAGAATTGAAGGAAAACTGCTGCTCCTAATGTAATGTATTTAAGTGTTTGTCCCTTTTCTCACCTGTAGGGCTCCTTGGTAATGACCAGTCTAAGGCTTTAGGACCAGCCTCAGAGCAGTCAGAGAATGAGAAGGACGATGCATCCCAAGTGTCCTCTACTAGCAACGATGTTAGTTCTTCAGATTTTGAAGAAGGGCCGTCGAGGAAAAGGTTAGTACCCAAGGCTGGAAAGTATTAGTGATCTAATCATAAATCAGGGACTACAAATTTGGTTGGTAATATTTGCCAAATGTGAACAAGTGTGAATCTACCCACATAGTCCTGTTTTTTTTTTTTTTTTTTGTTTTTTGTTTTTTGTTTTTTGTTTTTGGAAGAGTTAGAACTAAGGCTTTCTTAAGTATTTCCCAGTAGTACAAGGAAATGAAAGGTGTTATGGCCTGGATTAAATGTGTTCCTGCCATGCTTCTTACCATCAGAAATTCTTAAATATATTGTATATGTGTTTTCCTCATCTCTGAAGAGAGATTTTTTTTTCCCCCAAATTATTAGAAACTTCATATGGTATTATTTCTTAAAAGGTGGTATTATTGTCACAAGACTAGGAATCACTGCCTATGATCTTAATAAGTCTGATTTTAATCAAACTATAGAATCTGTTCTTCAAATATAGCACTGTTATTTCTATATGATTTTCCTGTATGACTTAAGATAGTTCAGTAAGGTGGTATGCTATAGCTGTATTGGCAGTAACACTGTATAGCATGCTGTTCTAACTGGACCTTTAAAAAATCTCTTTGCCAGTATTTACCAAATTTCATGTCTTATTGTTTACCCCGTTTAAAATTTGTTTTTTGTATTATCTTTATGACTATAATATTAAAAGGAAAAATTCTCTTGGTTTGATCTTCTTAGTTTGATTCATCGTCTCTAGTGAAGAACATTGAAAAATTAAGGGGAAGAAAGTTAGCTATATGTTTGTGCTTAATAGTTCCTGAGCCTGAAGTTGACGTACATAGCTCAAATTCTTAATTTGTCTTCCTTCTTCCTTGTGTCTAATAGCATATGGTCTATATTAATAACTTGTACTGTGATTGTCTTTCAGTTCTCACCACTGTCGTAACTTGCTGTTTGATGTGTTAGTGTAATGAGCACACACATCAGATGACTCTTGTCAGTACACTATGCTTGTTTTTTTTAGAAAACAATTGAGAGACTTCAGAGACTTCAGACTCAGTGATGAGTTTGAAGGGGACCATCACTAGAGTAGAGGGCTGAAAAATATATTCAGTAAATCCATTGTCATGTGTGGTAGTTAATCTGTGCCTTCTAGAATGGCTGGTGCCCATGCCTCTGGCATCAGCTTTTGCCTCGATTTGGAGAACACATTCTTTGGTCATAAGCCAGCATTCACTACTGTGTGACTGACTCCCCCTCCCTCCCCGATGTCAGTAGGTCTTTTTCTTGGATGACAGTGCTGGTGGCTTTCTTTGCAAACATTGTATGGTCAGTGTAGCTGAGTGCAAAATAGTCATTTAATCTGAATTTGTAGGTCAATAGAAAAAGGAAAAACTTTGTAGAGTTAAATTTTAATCACTGCAAATCTTTTTTTGGTTGTTGTTGGTGTTAAATATCTTTTCTACTAAAGAATTTATTGTAGGATGCTAGTGATGGTTCAGCAGAGAAATCTGGGTTTGAGTCTCATAGCCACCCATAACTCCAGTTCCAGGGGATCTCTGCATGTGGTAACTTACCATACATGCAGGAGAAACAGTTATACACATAAAATTATTATTTTTAAATTAGAGCAAAATATTTCATTGTAGCAAAAGAAAATACAAGGGGAAAAGTAAAATCCATTGCAGCATCTTTTTGAGCTAATAGTCAAATTCTACAAGTAAAACTTACTAGGTATTTTTGCGGCCTAAGTATAGGGTGCGCCAAGTTTTCATCACTAGTTTTTAGAAAAAGTTTCTGTAATTCAGTGTGCATTGGTGTTTTGCTTTCAAGTATGTCTGTGAGGGTGTCAGATTCCCTGGCACTGTTGCAGACAGCTGTAAGCTGCCGCGTGGATGCTGGAGGTTGAACCCTTATCTTCTGGAAGAGCAGCTGGTGCTCTTAACCCCTGAGGCGTAAAACACTCAGATTTTGTAATTTTTTTTAATTACATGTATGCATGTGTGTCTGTGTGGGTATGTGCACATGAGTGGAGGTACCTACAAAGGCCAGAGTTGTTGGATCCCTCTGGAGTTGGAGAGCATCTGTTGTTGGTGCTATGAATCAAAGTTGAGTCCTCCCAAAGAGCAGTACATTATTGCAAGATATTTGATCACACTGTGATCCAGATTGTGTACGGGAAAAGCCTGTATCTAGTTGTGGTGTGGCTCAGCCTTAGCATACACCTTTCTGTAAATCAGATTAAATAAAGTCAACCATAGGTCAAGAGGTGGAGCAGGCCACCAGTTGATAGGGAGTGAATATAGGAAAAATATCATAGAAAGTGAGAAAAGGTCAGGAGGATGGATAGAGAGGCACACAGGAAGTAGAAAGGAGGGATATTCAGTTTGAAGGAGAAGGGGCTTTTTTTTTTCCTTCTTAGACATCTGCTAAATAGGAAGGTCAGTTGATTGCTTTGTTTGCCTCTCTGAGCTAGTAGGCTTTCAGCCCGGCATCTGGTTCCTGAATCTTTGTTGATAAAATTGAATGTTTGGGATTTTGTTTAAAAACAATAGTATATGTTCTTATCCTATTTTTTGTCCTTTACCTAGTCCCAATGCTAGTTTTTGATGCTGGTATGAGATGTCCTCATTTACTTAAAGCTGGAGGTTTATCAGTAGTCTTGTTAAGGCATGCATGCCTTTGCAGTGTCATAGGATAATTCAGGAGTTTTGATATAAGTAATATATTCTTAATAACTTACATTTTTAAGAAATCCTTTATTTTGGTTTTGTTCCATTTTTAGTGGGTTGGGTTTGAACTTTTTTAAAAGCAGAATTGATGAATTGGAATTGGAATTTCTGCAGATTGCTCAGTATAGTGTTTACAGTCCATTTGCATTGTATTAGATACTTAAAATTTCTGGGACAAAATAAATACTCAATCCTAAAAGTTCAGGGTCATATTTGTATATTTGCTTTGACGTTAATCCTATTTTTAGGATGATCTGATGTGGTCATTGGTAACTGTTTTTACCGTTTTGTTTCTGTGCGTATGGTCTTTGTTACTTATTTACCTTTTTGTCTGTTAGCTGGAGAAGAAGAAACAAGAGGACAGTTTGGTCATGCTGTTAATGCCCTCATCCTGGAGTCTATACGCAGTGAATGCACCTTATATTCTGACTTATGATCTGACTTTCTCCCCAGGGAAATCACTTTTTGTTGTGATACTTCTCACACGCTTTAAAAATGGTTTTGATTAAAATGACCTTGCGCTCACAAAATGTTCTCTTCTAGACTCATGTTAAGCTGTATTTGCTCAATATGCCATGCCATAGTTGTTCCCTGACATTTAGAAGACAGAAAACAGTAGAATTCATAGCTCTTTATGACTCCTTTCGCAGTTCTAATTCCTTAGGGAGAATGGGTTAGAGACTAAAGTCCCAAATGTCTTTTATCTTACCTGTTAAAGATATCATTTAGGGCAGTCTTTGTAGAAGACAAAGCTGACTGGGAGTTTTCTCCTTGTTTGGGCAGTGTCTTCTAAATGGAAAAGCGAAGTAGATGAGGCACTTGGCATAGCTGATGGCTGGTGTGGGAGTCTTTCATTTATTTTATATTTACTGAGTGAGGCAGGTAATGCTATCTGTTATGATCCTTTCCTCAGCCTCCCCAGTGTCATCACAGGTACATGTCCTTGCTCTTGACCTTCCGTCTTTTTATTTTGATTATTGTGGTGGGTGATATAATACACATCAGGGTTTTCTGTTGAAGTATTTAAGTTGGAAAAACTAGATGATGACCATGCCTAGGCCATTCCTGTAGGTTGTCTATTTGATTTAATTTATGTACCCTTCTGGAGCAAACAGAAATGGACAGATTTAGGCCAATCCTGTGCAGAGTGGTAAGAATAACATTTTAGAGGTATAGTTGTTAAGGTAAAGATGTGTCTAATGAGTCAGCTAAGTTTTGAAGAGAATAAAGGTGTACGGTACATGTTCTATGTGTCTGATATCACTCTCAACCATCAATAGTTTTGGTGACACCTGAATCTTCAGGATCACTGGAGAGACTTTTGTTTTACACATTGTGATATGTTTTTTCACCATTCCCAGGCACAGCAATCTGTAGGCACAAGGAAAAACATGGACCTTTCTCTCTCTTTTGAAATCAACTGAGGTCCTGGAAAAAACACCTTTATGGTTAACAATAGTGATTTTCTGTGTTGAGCTTAATATGCCTTCAAACTTCAGGAGTGGGACCATTTGTTGATAAATAGGTTCTGTGGAGACTATTCATACCTTACTGATCTTTTCAACCTGCGTAGAGGCCGCTATCTAGATCATAATGCCCAAATCTATGGCAGGAAGATAGTCTTCCAAAGTAATTCATGCAGTTGCTATAACATACTTTTCAAAATACCTGTAGATAAAACCAGATAAAATAACTAGATAAAATAATACCACTGTATAGGGTATAGAACAAATGAAATGCTTTTTTAGATTATTCAGTTCAAGCTCACTTTTCATAGAAAGATTTATCCAGTTTAGTTTCTGGATGTGAATACCTGTGAGCATTCTCTAGTACACTAAGAGATTGAGTCTGCAGTTTGCTAATTTGTGCTACTATTACTGTTTTTCTGAGATATATTTTGTTATAAATATTTAAATATATAAATACATATTTTGTCTCTAGGTTTGGAAGGGAGAGAGAACACCAAATATATGGGAGTGTTGCTGCACAGCATACAGGGCTAAAACTAATTTAAAGTCCTGCATTGAATAGTTTTCTAGCATCTCTTTGCCAAAACATTAATAGTATTGTTTAAGGTTGATGCACTAACTTATTGGCACCCCACAAACAAGCAAACCCGAACATTTTGATTTTCTTTATACATCAGCTAACTATGATATTCCAAATTCTGTCACAAAATTGAAGAGTATTTTACAAACAAAGTCTGTACAAAGTTAACATTTTAGTGCTCTATTGACTGAAGGGTACTTCATACTCACTTGTCAGTTGTCTATTCTGGGGTGTTAGTTGTTACATGCAGGCAGAAGGTAAATCCTGACTATATTCCTTTAGCTAAAAGCATGCATTCCTTTTATGTGTGTGAGAGTAATCACCCAACAAGGGGATAAAAAATTCAGTGTTGGCCCTTTATATCATTAGTCCCAACCACCAACTTCTCATGTAGTTTAATGAAAAATAATATTTGAACATTAACGACTTGTAGGTGGCAAATCTCATCCCATAATAAAGCATATGAATCTTAGAAATGTTTATGTCTGTGATAAAACTGTGTCTAAAGGAGGCTTTACATTGATAGTATGATATGGTGCTAATTAATAAAACTGCCTTGGTTCTATCAATCTATAAGATTTTTATTATTTATTCTTTACAGCTGCATTAATAAGATACAAACCTAGTACTCTGTTACTTTCCAAGTCATGTGTGTCAAATGTAGGCTTTATTCTTGAAGATTTTTTCTTCGGCCAAAAACAAATGGCCCTTGGGAACTGAGCCATGGTGGACCCCACCCATGGTCACTGAGCACTTTGGTCAGTTCTGCCTGTCTGTGGTCCTCACAAATCATGTGCACCACTGTGTGACTTCCTGCCAAATGTTGTATCCCTTTTATATAATGAACATTTTTATCCCTCATAAACTAACCTTTAGCTTATTCATGCCCTGTTATGATCTCCTCTGCTATTAGAGCTTTTATCTCATGTGCAAGAAAAGCTCCTCTGAGGTGCAAAAACCAAGAGAATGGTTCTTCCTGCTGGTCTTGGTGGTTCTCCAGGAAGGTCTTTGGTAATGTTGTGACTTTAGTAGGTTGTTCCTTTCCACGTGGGAGAATATTTGTTCTTATATCTCATCAGTGGAAAGAACATATTTGTGGTTAGACGGCAAGGATATAGGTGTAGGCTGTCTTATTCCTGTTTTGGGAAATGAGTATGTTTTGTAGGAGTGTGTGCGCCTTAACCTCAGACTTAAATTTTTTCCCTAGAGATCATGCTTACAAGGTGAAAGCAAGGCCTCCAAGTCAGTGTCTCAGGTGCATAGTGCAGAGCAGGTGAGCTCTTGGTTTCTCCAGTAGAGTGTACCTGCTGTGCTACCTGGAGGCCTTCCCATAATTCCATAGCTCGGTTTTCCCTGGGGATTTTTGTTCAGACCTCAGTCCTTTGTTGTCACCACACCTCTGATTCCCCATCTTGCAGTAGAGCAGTCCTTGCAGCTTGCAGCTGTTGAAACAGCGTCATAGGTGAAATGGACCCATTTCTGTCTTGGAATGTTTAACTGCCTGGCCGATGATTGCCCAAGGTTCTGTTTTTGTTTGTTTGGTTTTGGGGGCATGGGGTTGAGTTATGGAAATTTGCCCATTGCTTCTATCTGTTGAAGCAGATGTTGAGCCCACCTGTATTTTTATCATAAGTCAGGCCTATTTTGTTCTGCATAGGCAGATTTCATCAGGTCTTAAGATGCAGCTCTGTTTTCTATTGAGGGAAGGATATGCCAATCAAGGATCTTTCCTGTCAGATCATGGTGTAGGATGATGGTTATTGGGAGTTAAATTCAACACTCTAGAAGGAAGAGTTTGGAATTGTGGTGTGATTCCCCCCCCCTCCTTACCCCCAATATATTTGAATGCAGAGACACTGAGAGTGGAACTCTTTGATAGGATTAGAAGGATTAGGAGATATAGCCAAGTTGGAAGTATGTCACTAGGGGGTGGGCTTAAACCTATGTCAGGCCCAGTCTCTCTCCTGTGGATCAGGATGTATGTAGCTCCCAAGAACTTCTCCAACAACCTGTCTGCCATTCTTTCTACCATGATGATAATGGACCAAGACTTTGAAATTGTACTTTTATAGGAATGGCCCTGGTCATGGCATCTCTTTACACCAAGTAGAACTGTGATAAAGATGTGTGGTGAATGCAGTTTGTTGGTGAAGCACTATGGGTTTAGTTATTTCTGGGTGACTAAGCACAGGCAGCCTAGGACTTGGATTTCAATTTAAGACACACTCTATGGCACATGGAATATAAGTCCTCCTATGTACCCCGGGCATGCTTCCAGCTCAAGCAAACTGTTATTGCCCAGATAAAGATGATAATAATGGGAGCTGCTGCTTTGCTTTGGCTGAATGCCTGCATCTTTTCCTGGATGGGAAATCTGAAATGTAGGACTTGGGGACCTTAGTTATTTATGTCCTTACCTTACTCTCCTTTCTTTCCTTGGGGCCATGGTTGGGAGCTGATGGGAATGGCTGCTGTCTCTTTGTAGGCTCTTGACCTTCGGTGAGTTTTAGTTGTTCTCTCAGGGTTCTCCACCTTTGAGAGGATTTCATTTATTCTACTCTTCTGCTATAGGTCCTTTTATCCCATTCTTGACTATCTCTCTCCTCTCCTCTCCTCTCCTCTCCCTCTGCCTCTGCCTCTGCCTCTGCCTCTGCCTCTGCCTCTGCCTCTGCCTCTGCCTCTGCCTCTGCCTCTGCCTCTGCCTCTGCCTCTGCCTCTGCCTCTGCCTCTGCCTCTGCCTCTGCCTCTGCCTCTGCCTCTGCCTCTGCCTCTGCCTCTGCCTCTGCCTCTGCCTCTGCCTCTGCCTCTGCCTCTGCCTCTGCCTCTGCCTCTGCCTCTGCCTCTGCCTCTGCCTCTGCCTCTGCCTCTGCCTCTGCCTCTGCCTCTGCCTCTGCCTCTGCCTCTGCCTCTGCCTCTGCCTCTGCCTCTGCCTCTGCCTCTGCCTCTGCCTCTGCCTCTGCCTCTGCCTCTGCCTCTGCCTCTGCCTCTGCCTCTGCCTCTGCCTCTGCCTCTCCCTCTCCCTCTCCCTCTCCCTCTCCTCCCCCCCCTCTCTCTATATATATTTGAGAATAGTACACAGACCACCATGAGTGCTATATATGTGCAGCCCCAAATAATTCTCACCACAATCCCTTAGTTCTTGATTATTTTAACAACAACCCACTTCATATACAAGAAAACAGGCATGAACAAGAGGGTCTCTTCTGTATTATTCTGGTACATAGAAAGAACCCAGCACATGGCTTCTACTTACCTTGAGATGATCATTAAAGGACAATACAGTGAAGGGTTATGGAAGTGTTCTTGTTTTGTAGTTTCTGAGTGTGACCTTTAAGGAGGTGAGGGTGCTGCCACATGTGGAAATAGGTACTGTGTTAGAAAGACCTGCACAGTAGGGGCAGCAGTGAAGCCAAGAAATTCAGGTTTATTCGTGGTTTCCACGAGTTAAAAGTCACTGTGTTGGAAACGTAATTGCTAGTGTGGATGCTAGAGCAGAGTTTTAAGACCAGGAATATGATATTTTGAGCATACATGTAGGTCATGTGAGTTCTCCCCTTTTGAGTGTTAAATTAATGCCCTTCTTGTGATAGTGGTTCTGTGTTTTTTTGTAGCATCTAGTGTGCTCCTGCTTTACTATGATTATTAGTAAGAATATTCTCACTGGATGACTGCTCTCTTTACCTTGGGATAATTTATTGGTATTAGGTGTTCTTTAATAGGAAGTCTGTCTTGTAAAGAATGATTTGATAGAATCAGTATAATGTTTGATAACTGTGTAGAACTTGAAGCACCTTTTTCTCTTTAGGGAGGGCCTGTAAGAGTGAAAGAGCAGGAGACTGTGTCATTCTTGGCCTTCTCTTTGGCAAGTTGTTTTTCTGAAGTGGGTTTTTTTCAGCTTGTGTAGGCACTAGTGGACCCAGTAACCATTTCTGGTTACCAGGAGACAGGCTTAACACAGCTACGTAAGTAATATCAGGAGCTTATGTGTGCTGGGATTTTGCTTGTAGAGCTGGAAGTTTGGAGTTGAGTTATTGTGACCCCTGTAATCCTTGAGTGGGCTTAGGCTGATATCCAAGGATTTTTTTTTCCTGCTTCTCTGACAGCATGCTCAGGCATGCTTTCGTTATGAGAGGTGGGGGTCACAACCTGTTTCTCAAGCCAGGTCCAGCTACCTATCCTTAGTAAGCCAATTAAAAGACGTAAAAAAATACTGGGAGTTAGAAAAAGATGGGGCCTAACTGGGAAGAGGGTCAGAGGAGTACAATCAATTCCAACCCCTAAAAGTTCTCAACCTTCTTAGGGCTGTGATTCATTAATGCAGTTTTCCTCCAATTAAATTATTTTTTTCAATCATTATTTTGTTGCTACTTCATAACTAATTTTTGCTACTGTAATGAACTGTAATGTTTGTAGCTGATATGCAAACCCCTTTTGCAATTCACTGATTGAGGAACCTCTGGGTGTAAAGGTTTCCTCTAAAGTGAGATTAAAGGGTCCAGGATAAGCCCATCAGTTAAAACAGTTCTGGCAGGGTATGCTCCTGCCTACCATTAACCAATCATTGACTGGGGCTCAGGCTCATCCTTTAAGATGGTCTGACAGTTCCAGTTCTGTGACTGCTTTCCACAGAGGGTTGGAAGAGGCTGACAGCCTTTTCAGGAGGCAGGAGGGTTTGTGGGAGCCAGAGAATCCACACAATACATTGATTTAGAAAATGAGCTGTAGTTTGAGCAAGGTGTGCTCAATATTCATAAGTACCCTCCCTAGGAACATGAAAGAACAAGTTAGGGGCCTGCTACAAGCTGCACAGGACAGTCTTGACCCACAGCAGCCTGGCTAGCTTTTGATATTAACTTGCTTCCATTACCTGACAAGGGACTGCTGGAATATTGTTATCAATCTTTATTTCCATCTAGTCCAAGATGTTCTTCAAGGCAGTGCAGTAGAATTTGAATGAATATAGAACACAGCTTTCTTCATCTGCAGGAGGGAACAGATTCTGGACAGGGTTCTTTTCTATATATAGAAAAATGTGATTGATCGATTCTGTCTGTCTGTCTAGATTTATTTTTAAAATTCTTACCAACACGGGGGCCCACACTGGACAACTCTGATTTTTAGTTCTCTTCTTTAACCTTTATGTGGGTGTCAGGGAACCAACTGTTACCTCCTGAGACAACTTCCCATCTCTAAATTTCTTGTTAGAGTTATTTTTAATTATTTGTGTATGTGAGTGCATGTATGAGTAAGCACCGGGGTATGTAAGTGGTAGATGAGGATTAGAGGACAGTTCTAACACACACACACACACACACACACACACACACACACACACACACACACACAAGCGCGCACGCGCAGCCATGTATTGCCAGCACTCAAGAGGCTATAAGGGAGGAGGATCTAGAGTTCCTGCTACCCTAGGATATAGCAAAACCTAGGTGATCAGCTTTCTATATTGTTTTTTGAATAAAACTGGGGTCTTTAGTTAAGTTTTTCTTTCTCATAAAAGTAGGGCTTCACAGATTATCAGAATGACCTTGTTTTTGCACATCTTAAACATGGGATGGTGGAAATGCAAGTTGACATTGATGGTTTTTACTTAGTCGTTAGTTACTGCCAATAACAAATTTCTAGGCTCTTATAAGAATGTATATTTATCCCTATAATTTTCCTAAAGTCCTAAGTAAACATAGACTTGTTCCTTTGGTTTATTTAAGGAAAATTGTCAGTACTTCTGACACAATTATTATTGAGACCACTTCCTTTTTGTTGCTCCAGAGATCAGATTGCAGGGTTATCAATTCCACCTCCCATGCAAATCAGGGTCTAACATGCTTTGGGTTTCCATGGAGACTCCTGGGTACCAGTTTCTTTCTGTCTTCATTTTTTTTATGGTTCTTTTAAATTGAACTGATGTCACATGCTTTTGTCCTCCTTTGCATATCCCCAAGCAGACAAATCAAAACATCACTTTGACATCTCTGAATAGATTGGCCATCCTGGAACATATGCTGAAATTTAGATTGGATAGATTCACATTCAGATGAAAGACACTGAAGATTTGTAAGGGTTTAGAGTTACCAGGATTGTGAAGGAGGTGACAGCCATAAGTGTCACTTGTGAATCACATGAGTGTGTTCATGTGGGGGTTGCTAGACATGCTTTTTTGTGCTTGCAGAATGCTCTGTGGTGTTAGTGCCTCCCATGGGTAAGTTCAATTAATAGTAATGTAAGTGTTTAGACTGAGATGGTGAGCACTCTTTGATGCTCTCTTCCCCTTCCCTCCCCCAACAGTGGAAGGCAGCAACCAGAATGACTTGTTTCCTGTAGTGCTTGGACTCATTTCTGTCATTTAAAAATCAGAGAGGAGATAGAAGATGGTGTGTGGGGTGGCGGGCATGCTGTCTTCCCCCACCCACCCCCGTATTTATGATAACTACCAGGCAAGACTGTTTTCTCCTTTGCTTCAGGCTCATTTCATTGGCTTTGTTTTGCAGAGTAGAATCTTCATAGATTTCCTTAATACATTTGTCTCCCAATAGTTTAATGCTTATTTTACCGTATTTTTATTTAGACTG
The DNA here is from genome assembly GCF_030254825.1 of Meriones unguiculatus. NCBI lineage: Eukaryota > Metazoa > Chordata > Mammalia > Rodentia > Muridae > Meriones > Meriones unguiculatus. The sequence continues at coordinate 59,958,379 of NC_083366.1, forward strand.
AGTATCACCAGCATTTGATTCCTGTGTTTGTGACAGGAGAGGAATGGTCATGGCTGTGTCTGTCCTTGATGCTCAGGCTTTCAGAGTGTGGCTCTTAACTTCTGGGCACATGGAACAGTCTTCGTTTATATTCGCGTCTTCAGTGCCTGCTAAGAGTATCTAGTGTATTATAAACATATGTATTTTTGAGAATATAAGAATTCTAAAAGTAGCTGGGCAGTGCTGGTACAGGTCTTTAATCCCAGCACTTGGGAGGCAGGGGCAGGTGAATCTTTGAGTTCGAGGAAAGCCTGTTCTACATAGTGACAGCCAAGGCTATACAGAGAAACCCTGTCTTGAAAAACCTAAAACAAAAAAGAAAATACCTAAAAAAAAGGACAAGAAATGAAAGTGTAAAGGAGTCATAATATTACAGAACTACACAATCTTACCTATAGCAATTCAGCTCAGGACAGTAAGTGCTATTACACAAAGAAACCTATCTTGGAGGATGGGACAGTTTAGATCTTTGTCAGTCTGTCACATTAGAGGTGTGTTCTTTTGCGTGTATTAAGTTGCTGGTCTTTCTTCTGTGCACTGTCACTTCTGACTTTCTGTTGACGCTGTATTCTCCCATTTTAAAATATTATAGGTCTCTGTATGTACACCAAGATGGACCTTGTAGATTTAATTTTCTTTGTAGAGTCCCTTACCTTTCCTCCCCTCCAGTTTTACAGCAGGCTCTGTCCTCCTGGATGAGGCCAGAGACTTGCCCACAGCCATCTTTACTTAGTGATGCCAATAGAACTTGCCAACTTATTGTCTTGGTGGTCCCATTTTTTTGTTCTTCTGACACACTAACTTAAGGTGGACTTCAGCTTTCTTGTTTATTATTTCACTTTCCTATTTTCCTTTAATTGTGCTTTTCAGGATAGAGAAGGTATTTTAATATTTGGCCTGGTGCCTTGCTAATCAGCCAGCCAGCCAGCCAGCCAGCCAGCTTGCCTGCCTGCCTTCTCCTTTCTGCTTCCTGAGACAGTCCTCAGACCTGCAATGATTTCTTTTGTTGCCTTTGCCTCTGTGAGGCTGTAATTAAAGGTGTGCATCATCATGCCCAGCTGCCTACTTGTATTTTGAATTTGTTTGTTTGTTTTTGAGACATAGTTTGTCTGGGCAGCCCTGGCAGCTGCATAGCTGTTAGGATAACTTTTTCTGGAGAATATTTCTTTTTGCCCCAGATAGACAGGGCAATACCGGAGCACAGAATCACTTCCACTCATGTCCAGCTATGAGTGAATGAGCATGGGGGACACTATGGCAGCTAATTTAGTGAAGAATTGCACCCTATGAAGCAGGGTTCCTCTTTTTTATAGTTTATTGCTTATGTAATCTTCTAAGAGGCCTTTTGAGTTACATGAGTCTAAGTCCCTGCTCCCTCACTGAAGGAATGCCTCTGTCCCAAGGAAACAGCTACATGTAAAGATCTGATCATAGACCTGTACAGAGAATAACCCCATGACTTATAGAACACTAGTCAACTGAGCCCTCACAGTTAGACTGTATAGTAATGTTCCTAACAAGGTAGGGATCAGAATGTACAGTGTTTTGTTTTGGCTGAAATTTGAATGAGTGCCAAAATTGCATCCCCACCCTATTTATAGTTTGTTTAGTGTAGATTGTGAAACTGAAGACCGTGGAGAGAAGAATGTGGTAAATGTTGCTCCACCGTTTCAAAGACCCTTTAAGCAAGTATCTTTATGATACTTGAAAGCTTGCGTCTCTTGTTTCCTGTCTTTGTGAATTATGCAATTGTCCTCTGGTCCTCAATTTCCAAAGCACACCCCTACTCATTTTTGGGGAGCAGTCATTGCTGGGGGCGACTATGTACATCTTGATTTGTTGAGATGGGCTTTGGCCTAGCTTAGGCTGCCCTTAAATTCACATTTGACTACCATGTTAGGATTACAGGTGTGGACCAGCACACCTAGCTTTTGCTCTGCCCTTCTCTCCCTTCTTATGTGGGGTCTTCTTTGTCCCTAGCTGGCCTCAAACTCACTTAAGTAGCCAAGGCTGGCCTTGAAATCATGACTTTTCCTTCTAAGAGCTGGGATTATAGGTGTTATGCCACTACACCCAGCCAGTGGCTCATAACCTTTTAAAATTGCATGTCTGCAAAACAGAAACTATCCTGGGGCATATATACCTGCAGTGTTAACCCTTGAGATGCCGAGGTTGAAGGATCGAGAATCGGAAGCTTGTCTGAGCTTTAGGTAGAGAGACCTCAATACATAAAAACTTTTAAACAATTTTAAAATTTTTATACAATCAAAGTGTTTGAATTTTGTTTTTTAAATTTTTTACTTTAAAAATATGCTTATGTACCCTGTGTGTACCTAGTTCTCAGAGACTAGAGGATATCAGATCCCCTGGAAAATGGAGTTAAAGACAGATGTGAGCTGATATGTGGGTGCTGGGAATGTGGATGCTTTGAAAGAGCAGTCAGTGCTCTAACTGCTGAAGCCATGCATCCAACAACAAGAATATCTTTCAGAGAAACTACTGCTAAAACCCCTTCCCTTAAGGAGATGTATATAACTCCTACCTTTTCCTTCTAAGTGCTAATGAAAATTCAAAGTAAATTTTACTGGCAAGTTCATTGGGTTTACTTGCATATAGAATGGATGATAGGTTGGTTATGGGAGCATGGATGGCCACATAGCCTCACTGAAAAGTTTTCACCAACATGGATGTTTTCTGCATAACCACAAAGATAGAGAACCCTCTTTTCTAGTTTTCCCTGGCCTATATATTCTCTAGCACCTATTTGAACTCCCACCCCAAGGCCACTGCATTTAGGGTAAAATTGCATAGATACTGTTTATAAGGGGGGACTGGGTACTCAGTTGAGGAAATGTTAATAATTCACAGGCCTTATAACTGTTAATAGCTGCTTGGAGGATAATACAATTCAAGAGTAAGGAAAGGCTTTTAGGTAGATAGGAAAAATAACCTGTTCTCTACATACCATAGTGAAATAGTTGTGGTTGATAACAACAGTCTTTCATATTTTGAGAGTAAATGTCTTCTTACAGAAATTTAGAGGGGTCCAAAGAGATGGCTTGGAGGTTAAGAGTGATGATCTTCTAGGAGACCCAAGTTTGGTTCGTAGAACCCTGCAGTGGTACACAGCTACCTGTAACTGTGGCTACTGGACTCTGACACTTCCCTCCCCACACACATAAATGAACTAAAACCTTAAGATTTGAAAATCAGCTATGGATGGACATGCCAGTAATCTTAGTACTTGGAAGGAAGAGAGGAGGAGGAAGGAGAAGTAAAGGAGATGGAGGAGGTAGGGCAAGTGATACCTGACTCTGTCTCAAAAGAAATTATAAGAGTTTTAGGGTGGGATATAGCCAATTATGCTGATCTGTTTCTATATACACACACTGAAATGCTGATTTCTCTCATCCTATAAATTTATGCAAGTACAGTGTCACACATTAAAGAAATCTGAAACTGTTGGAATCTTAAGATGTCAGTTTGGCATGCAACCTCAAGAACATGCTACTGCTGCCTTTCTCTTTAGAATCATTGACTGAGAACTGTGACAGTTGGTCCTGCATCTTTTTTGTTTGCCTGGGGAGGAGGTGTTAGGCCAGTTAAGTGAGGTAGGCCCACTGTCTAATGTCCATATAGCTTTGCTAGGCTAACTAGCCTGTACAGTTCATACAATACCATTGTGAGCTCAGGGTTGTGACTATGTTGTTAAAGTCTACTGAACATTTTTGAGTCCTCGTGTTGTGTGTGTGTGTGTGTGTGATTTCTGATTAAATGCTAAGGAGTTGAACACAGGCACTAAATAAGGTTCTGGTCTATCATAAAAAAAAAACTCATTCAAGCAGAGAGTGTAATTTTGTTGTGGATTGCCTTTGAATTTTCTCTTCCTAGGTTTCCAAAGATTATAGAACCTTGTACTTCTTGTTGTGTACTTAGTATTCATGGATTACATTTTTGTTGGCAAGAATACAATATACATCAGATTTTTTTTCCTCTCAAGTAATGTTTTTTTTTTTTTAATAGCCTTGACTTTCCCCATAGGCTCCACCATTGAGTGTGTGTGTGTCTGCGTGGTGATAGAATGGACTGAGACTATATTGTGTGTCAGGACACGCAGTCTTTAAAGCTTTGGTCACACATTGCCTTAATTTAATATATATCTTTGGATAAATTTACCCACCAAAAACCACACCTCCATTCACCTGGCGCCTCTTTCTGCTTTTCACAAAACACATTTGTTGTAGATTTTAGGAGGAATAACCCTGTAGCTGTATCTAAACACACAGAATTCATAGTTCTAGTCCCATGTGCTGTGACAGGCAGTCCCAGACACCCATCATTTTCATGGTGACCTGGCTTTTAAATTTTCTTTAGTCTATGGTGCTGTAAACAGTGAGGTATCTCTTCATTGAAGATAAAGATGGTGAAGGAGCAGCTCCCTGTGCATTGGTACAAAGGTATTAGAATCCCTGGAACTGAAGTTATAGACAGTTGTAAGCTGCCATCCCATGTGGGTGCTGGGAATTGAACCTGTGTCCTTTGGAAGAGCAGACAGTGCTCTTAACCACTGAGCCACTTCTCCAGCCCAGTGGATAAGGTCAGTTTTGTGTCTTTAGTTCTACCAGCTGTGAAGTGTTGTTACCTTGTTAGCATTGTGACCTGAGCACAACTGGGAATGAATCCAATTCATTTGTCTGTAAGAGCTTTAGAATTCCATGCCATTATTCCTTGGTTTGTTAATTTGCCTATTTTGATAGGTATTTTGTGTCTTTTCCAATAGTATTCTGTTGTAGCTTAGTGGTGTTCTAAACAAGTCAGTATTAATAATATTCCAGCTTCTGCAGTTTCAGGAGGCCACAGGAAGACTGAGGTACACAGCCATTGCTCTCAACTTTCTGTATTGAGAGCTATAGTGGATATAGCATCACTCAGCAATTTTTATATATTCTCTCTTCCTTTTGAACTTTGTAACTACCAACTACTGGTTGGTAATTATGTTTGTTTTTGTTTCTCAAGACAGGGTTTCTCTATGTAACCTTGGCTGTCCTTGACTTGATTTGTAGATCAGGCTGTCCTGGAACTCTCATTGATCCACCTGCTTCTTCCTCCCTCCCAGAGGTGGGATTAAAGGCGTGTGCCTGGCTTCTAGCTAGTGTTTTTGTTTAACCAATATATTTGTTTTGCCTTTGTTAATAATGCTCTTTTAAGACTTATAGGATCAAGCCACTGGCCTGCCTGCTTGCTTTTTTATTTCTTTAAGTTCTCCTGGGTTTGTTCCAAACAGGTTAATGTACAGGTAGTGCTTTCAGTGTTAACTGTTTGCACTGGCAACACCTCCCACCCCCATTTCCCAATTTTGTGTAGGTTGGAGATGAGCTTAACTGGACCTTCCTTGCCTTCCTGTCTAAGACATGGGCTCTTGTTATACTTGCTCTGGATTTATAGACATGTGCTATATGTCCAGTTTTTCACATGGATTCTGGGGCTCGGAACTAAGGTCCTTCAACTTTTACACAACTGCTTTTCTCGTTGATGTGGCTGTTGTTTGTTGAAACATTAGTGACTACTTGGCTGCTAGCTTGGTTTTGCTCACCCAGCCTTATTTTATTATTACTTTTGGGTAGATGGTTTCATGCATAGATGTGCGTGCCTGCGTGCGTGCGTATGTGTGTATGTTTGTGTATGAAATTAGGCAACTGTGTTGGTAGATATTAACCTGACCTAAGATACTAATATACAGGTTTTCTTTTATATTATTTATATTTATTATTATTATTATTATTATTATTATTATTATTATTATTATTATTATTTTAAGATAGAGTTTCTAGGTGTAGCCCTCTCTTTCCTAGAAACTCACTCTGAAAACTAGCCTGGCCTTGACCGCAGCCATCCTCCTTCCTCTTAGATTACTTTTATAACTTCTGAGAAACCATATATACTCCTTAAGGATGTTAGATTAACATATTAAAGGCAATGCATTTTTTTCTGGGTTCTGGCAGTGGTTGAGGAGCCTTGCAGGTTTAAATATATGCTTATCCCCACCTTCTACCCCTGTGTATATGCAAGCACATAGATAACGGAACACAATTATGAGGCTCCATTCTCTTCGTTTATGTGGCTTCCAGAAATCAAAGTCAGGCAGGAAACACCTTTATCTGTTGAGCTCTCTAGGCCACTGGCTTCTTTTGTATATTTTTTAGTCCTTTACAGTTCTAGGGAAATGAAGATCAGGTTTGTTTGGCAAAAATGGCTTGATTTCACTATATAGCTCTAGATTATAGCTTTCTCTTAGGTTTCCTCAGTAAGCATTGTCCCTTTCCTTTCTTTTTCTTATATCTGCATGTCTTGACCTGTTGTCTTTCTGGCTGTGTCACATTTAGCTACATATTGTGGTTTTTTTCTACCCACCACCTCACTATAATTGCTATTCTGAGAAGTGTGATGTTAGCTGAACCATTCATTGCAAGTCTCTTCAGCTTCCAGGGTTAAGGTCAAGGGATGGGAACAAACTATATCATAGGTAGCTTCTGCATGAAGTTTCCTGTAATGAATGATAGTACTGTCTCTACTGTTTACACATTTAATTATAATGAGCTCAGTTTATTGGAGAATGGGGTCTTAGGGTCTCTCCCTCTCTTAGATGCCATGATTCCTAAGTACGTAGGATTTTCTTTTGTTTCTTATCAGAAGGGGTTTTGGGGTTTTAGTAGTTATTTTCTTTTTTGTTGTGATGAAATTCCAGCAGGAAGCAAGGAAGAAGGGTTTATTGGAGCTGATGGTTGCAGTTCTCCATAGTAGGGAATTTAGGTTGGAAAGTTCAAAGCAGTATGACTATTTTGTATAGGCATTGAAAGTAGAGAATATGGCTGGAAGCTGGTTTGGGCTATAACTCTCAAAGGTTTGCTCCTAATTGCTTAAGTTGGACAAATAACATAGAGGAATGTTGGGGACTGGAACATTATGTAATCTAAGCATAACTGAGTTCTAACTAGAATGAACCTACCACAAGAAGCCCTGGAAGAATCCAGATGTGCCTCAACCCTTCCTGTCTACCTTGCCGGGTAGATTTATTGTTTAGGTAAGCAGCCTAGACTATGTAGAACCAAGAGCTTCAGGAATACATTTTTTTGAGAAGGACCTTTTAGAAGGCAATGTAGGGAACAACAAATTTATTAACTTTCCTCCTTGAAAGGCTCTTTGTGTTTTGTGGATGCCTTCATTGATTTTTTTTTTTTCCCCTGCAAGATTAAGCTAACAAGACAATGGCAGCTAGCTTGCAAACCTTTGGTCATTTTATGTTATCATTATATGATTCAATTAGGCTGCATTTCATGAAGTTGAAGGCTCCATGCTTAGGTCTGGAAAGCAGCGTGTTGTTCATTTCTATGGTGATTTTTAGACCTCAGCCTACCTTTGGGTCTTGGCCTTAATTACTTTCATTGACTTACTGTTGTGAAACATCTGCACACACACACACCTCCTTGCCTTCCCTGCCCTCCCCAAAACCTTACTGGGCTTTGTCTGGGTATATATCTCCATATACACTTGCTTAGTGAAATCCTGGGTTAGATACCAAATACTACAAATAAAATAAAGAAGTTACTGGGTTTTTCATATCTTTAATGGAGAATTTGAAAACAAGAAATGAGTAGATTTTCTTGTTAAGTTTGAATTTGCCATTCAGTCATCTGCTTACCTTTTCACTGTTTTTGCCACCCACGAGCTCAGGTTTGTTGGTGATTTTGCATTCCCAAACTGAGAACTCATGGAAAATAAAGAAGTGAAGGAATTTAGTGGCATCAAAATGCAACAAAATAGCCTATTTACACTCTTAGTACAGGTGACCCAGGGGTCACAGAAACAGGATTGCTATGTTTGAGAGCAGTCCAGGGTACATTGAGAGACCCTGTCTCAGTCACAAAAAGACAGATTATGGAACAAAATGGAAACATAGATAAAGACATGCTCTGTCTGTATGTTCATTGCTATGAATGTACTGGGTAAAATACAGTGCTGGGTAACCTATATGAGAGTGTCAAGGAGGGGTATAAATACTCCTCTTCAAGGACCCAAGAGTCGAGTCACAGGGCCAAAAGAGGCAGTTTAGCAAGAAAAACACAAAGCTAGGTTCCTGTTTCCAGTCCTGATTGGGAGGCAGAGAGCAGGGAAGAAGAGCAGGTGGCTTCTGGAAAGATAAATGGGTCTTCAAGAAAATATATTAGAGATTTTGATAGTATGTGACATAGTCTCCAATGCATTCAATGCAATATATTTTTTATATTCTGGCTTTTGGAGACTGTACTGAGGTGGCCTTGAACTTAGCAGTCCTGCTTCTGCCTAAATTTTCAAAGTGAACCAGCATGACTGTCTTTGTTTTATGATTTATGCCAGTCATAGTAACACATACACACTATGGTATCATACCTTCGCTCCGAACACATCTAAGAGCATGGCCAGTTAAAGACTAGCCCGAGCTAGTCAGCCAGAGATGCCTTGCCTTGAATGTAGGCAGAAAGGGCATCTTATCCTATACCCCTTCAAGACCATTTAGTGAAAGAGCAAGGGAAAATAATAAGCTGGGAAAGGCCTTTCTGTAGACCGGCAAGAGTACCAGGGCCGGGGCTTAGCTGCTCTCTGAGGGCTTTTTTTTTTTTTTTTTTAATGCCCAGCTGGAAATGATCTCTCTTAGGCTTACTAACAAATTGCTGAAGGTGGAGCCACAGCCGCATTTCCCAGGGCAGATTCATGGCTAGGAGAGTGGGGTTTGGCAGCCTATTGACACAGCTAAAGATGGATGCTTCCTGGGTCAAAGGCATGTGTAGGCTGGCAGAACTGAGGAGAGCAGTGAGAGCAGTTAAGTTCCTGCTAAAACACGCCTCCCCCATCTCTACAAGAAAGATTCTGCCTTGGCCTTTTTTGCTGTCAGAAGAATTTTGTTGAGGCCAGCAGTAAGAAGAATGTCAATCGGGAACTTTCAGAGTAGAGAAGCATGTCATTATTTCTACGATTGCTCAGCATTCTTTCACGTTTTGACAATTTAATAATGTATTTTGGTTTTCTCACCACCTGCTTCATCATTGTTCCTACTTGAAAGCTCTTCTCCATGTTCTTCCTTGGAAATACTCTCCCTTCTCTTCTGAGACACCTTGCCTTGTGCAGTATAGTTTGAAAAGAGCTGCAAAGCACATTTCTTCCATAGCATGGTTTTCATCTTCATTGGAGTAGTTTATTCTGATCCGGGAAGACGAGAGCTATGGGATAGTCCAGTATGTACTTATAGGAAGCTTCACAAAAAGTTTCCTGCTTTTGAAGCATTCACTAACACTGTGTTTGAGATTGGGATGAAAGATGTCTTCCCTTTCTCTGTGAGAGTAAGTAAACAGAGCAAAATGACTGGGCTTCTGTTGAGGGGACTTTAGTTATTTGTGGGGCTGCAGCTTTCCTCGGAAGTTTTATTGTTTGATGACTGCATACAAGGAAATAGGCTGAAGTGGAAATGAATTAAGAACTTGGCTGAGCAACAAGTCTCTCAGCCATGCTGAAGAATGCATGGCTGCATTTATCTTGAGCCCTGCTTTAGGTATTTGGTCTTCTGCAGATTTTTAACAGAGGCCAGAAATTATAACAGAGGATTAGTGTTCAGGACAACACTGACTTCACTGGTGAAGAGGTGGCCTTGGTTTGCTTTAATCATGCTCTAGTCTCATTGTAAGGTTTGTTGTTGTTGGCCTTGCTAAAGACTTCACAGAACTAGTGGATCTGCTGCCTCAGGTTTCTCAGCACAGACAGGGCTCTTTGGAAATGAGGCATCATGATCTCTCAACAACAGAGCTGTATCTTAGTAGAGATTTGATGGTTCAGCGACCAAGATATGTGACACCCAACTTGTGTGTCAGCATGTAATTTTGTTTTCATTTTGTTAGAAAACATGAAAAGTAGCACACTGAATCTTTCTGAATTTTTTTATTTTATGCTGTGAGTTTTGGTCAGAAGACATTCGTAGCAGATCCATCATGGCTACCTAGGGTGGTCATAGTTGGAAAACACATGTTTTCTGCAAATATGTTGCTGCTGTCCACAGATTTGACCTTTTATGCTATAGTAGCCCTTTTTATGTTGTTTCTTTCCATAGATTCAGTTATTTCTGATCTCAAATACTGAAAATTGTACAGTTGTTCACTTCATGAGTTTTAAATGCCACTTCCATGTGCACTCTCCATTTTTCTTGTTACTTGTATCAGATAGTCTTTGTCCATACTACTTGTCCATTACTTATTATCTGTCACCTTGGTAAACTGTAAACTGCAAGGTCTGGGTTGTAGTAACTCTTATTTTGCTTTATAATAAAATGGCCTCACCATAGAAGAGTTGTAGGGTGGCAACTCGACTATGCCAATGATTAGTCTTAACTGAAGGAAAGAAACACCTCGTATGCTGAAGTTGTTGAAGAAGAAAACAAAACAAAACTGTACTTTTCATAAGGTATCTTGGAATGTATCTCCATGCCATAGAGGGCAGGGGACACTGCTGTAGCGCAGACATGGGATTCAGTATAAGTTCTGTAATACAAAGTCAGACTGGGCCTGGAAGATGGAGATAGAATATCGTGATTAATATGCCTTAGCTGACCCCAGCCCTACACTAAAGCTTCTCAGTTTGGTTTGATTTGCTAATATCATTAAGTTTTTGCTTTGTGACCTTAAAGGATGGACATGTGTACAATCCTAAACTTTAGCAAGAACTGAAGGTTAAATTTTGGCCATCCTCAGAACGGAAGGCAATTTTTCACACCTTTACTTTTATGTTGCCTTCATTTCCAATACTTGTTTAAATACTTATGTCACTGATGGCCCTTAGAACTGTTGTGCCTGCTGCCAGTGACATGGTTCCTTACTGGAGATTATGGGGGCTCCATTTCTTTGGGGAGAGTGCTCCATTTTCTGCTGGGAGAATGTCTTGTGCTCTAGGGTTGAAGAGACCTGTGGCATTTATTCTTCAGTTGCCATCATACTTCTCATCTTGACAGCTGTCACATGATCAAGACCCATTTTACTAAAGAGATAGCATGTGAATGGTAGTAATGTTTTGATATGAAAAAGCAAAATAGAAAACATTTGGTTGGTGATTACTTTGGTCCTCTGTACCTAGATACTTTGGTATTTGGAACTTGGTACTTTTCTATTAAATAATTTCTATTAAAGCCACCAAATAAATTTTTTAGGATTATTCCTAAAGGAAATATTCCTGGTACTATGTAAGTAACATAGCTTAAGTTTTATCTTTTCTGGTTGTGGAGTTACTCTTTTTTATTGTTAAGGAACAATATGCATTTCAGCTGTAGGCTATAGTTTTTATATCTTAAAAAAAAAAAAGCCTTATTGGGCCTACAGAGATGATGGCTCAGCAGTTAAGAGCGCTAAATGCCTTTCCAGTGTACCCAGCACCCACACAGCATCTAACAACTGTTCGAAACTTCAGTTCCAGGGCATTTAATGAGCTCTTTTGGCTTATGTGGACACTTCATGCATGTGTACAGAGGCATATGTGCATGCAAAATAAAAGGAAAAAGGTTATTGTGATCTACTCTCTATTTTCAATACTATTCGGTACCTTGAATTGTAATGAAGTTGGTGAGATAGATATTTCTGTGTTCTCGTTCCTGCTTTCTGGAAAGAGCACCTGGATTATCTTCTGGCACCAGATGTTAATGAAGGCTTTAGAAATTGGCAATTGCCATCTGTTGGGGCTTTGTGGCCACCCCAACATTTTCAGTAGGTAACGAGAGTTTAGGTACGTATGTGTTTTCTGTTCTTTTAAATAGAGATAGTAGTGTGAACTGAGGAAGAAGATGAAGTGTTGGCTCACTCTGCTTCCTGTGGGGCTAGTATCTATCTGTTTTTTAATTCTGTCTGGATGTGCTAAGTATTTTGCAGTGCCAGGATGCAGTTGGGTGCCACGGCTTCCTACACTGTTATCTGCACATTGGCTATACCTTAGCCCCATTACACCATTGCATCTTGAATATTTGTACAGGATGTTTCTGTATGATTGACTTTTCATTCAGACTTTACAACTCTATTGACAAAAAAATGAATGAACTGAGTTGTGTGGTAGACTATAGTTCTTTCATATGTTTTTCTTTCTTTTCCCTCAAAACATGATTCTTGCCTCACAAGGTCATTCATTCCCTCTCCTTCCAAGCTATTCTCTTTGCCAGGAGATGTCTGCCAGGGGATTTTTGGCAGCTTGCAGTTGGGTTTTGAGTAACCTAAAATTGAAAAACTAACGTTGCTCCTCCCCCCCTCCCCCCACATTTTAAAAACTGCATTGGCAATCTCACCTCGGGTGTTGAGTAGAAAGGCAAATGAACATTTTAACAGGCACAGCTAGGCTTTTAAAACAGTGTGCTTCAGATAATTTGCCAAAAATCTTGTACCTACCATAATATAGTAAGAATTTAGCTAGATCCTGTTTAGACACTTAAATAAAGATCCTTCTCTTTGTTGTTCTTTTGATTTTTATCTGATATTTCTCCCTTTCCCCTTAAGGTTTAGCTCACTTGGGACCTTGATGAAATATTCAGCTTGTTTGAGGTCAGATCGCTGATGAGGAGGTTCTGCCCTTTTGCCTAGGTGGTGCACAAAAATTTCCAGGGATGTGTGGTGTTTGTGGCTGACAAAAATGTCTTTGTTGACTACTTTAATTGTCAGCTAATAATGACGCCTCTCCCTTTGGGCATGGTTGCTTTCTAGAACACAAAAGAACTCAATGTCAATGCTTTTCTTGATCATGAGTGACATTTTTTATTTCATGCAGACTTGGACAAATGTCAAAATTCTTTGACATTTCAGAATATAAGATTTATTACTTTTCCTATTGCTTTTATGGGCTGCTGCCATCACCTAGCCTGAGGTTTTGTGTGCCAGCAAATGTTTAACTTGAAGTTTGACATACCTTTTGACATTCTTTTCTTTTAATTTATTTCTAAGAATAATGAAAGACCCCTCTCTGCTGTCTCTCATGTTTTTATAAAGGTGGTTAGAATAGTGTTGTTGAGGATACAGGCTGTTTGTATATATAAGTACTAATTTCTCAATGAAGGATTCAGTATTAAGCAGATTATTGGTATTATTACCATTATTTTAAAAGTCTAAGGAGTTTGATTTGCTTCTTAAAAATTGCATTGTTTTCTGACCTGTCTTTGTGGATTTCTATGCTGCATCAGTTTTTAAACCAAATGTGACCCTGTCCACCTTCTTTACCTGTCCCACTAATTTCCCACTGGCAAAAAAATCAGTCCCTCTCAGCTAGAACTTGGTAAATGAGGGAGTCACCTTGGGAATCACCTATTCAGGGGAGTAATTGCCCAGGTATCCTTGTTTTATTGCAGAGGCTATGCTTGGAGATAGACAGTCTATCTTTGTCATGTTTTTTTCTTGTTTAATGTGTTTTGAGACAGGGTCTTTGACATGTAGTAGCCCATACTACAGTGAAGCTCACAATTCTCTTTCAGCTCCTGACTTATTTAACTAAGACCCACATTGATAAAAATGAAGTTAGTTGAGCCAAAGCCCAAATCTTTTCCCGGTGCCTGCTGGACAACCAAGCCTCTTAAGGAGTGCTTGGGAGGGGATTTCCCAGAAAGTTCCCCAAGGCAAATCTGGCAGACTTTCACTCTAAATAGCTCTTTATGTAATTTAATTAAGAGCTGCGAATATCCTGTGTTTTTTTCATAAATAATTTAATCTGTTTATATGTTAAATCCCCCCCCCCCCCCCGCTTAAAAAAAATTCGGCTAGATCTCCAGAAAAACTACAAAGCACAAGACTTTTGTGTAACAAAACCTTCTTTGGAGCCAAGTGACCTCTCTCTCTGTCTTTGTGTTATATTCTCAAGCTAATTCAGCTGTGGAAACCGGGACAGGATGGTGCTTAGAGGAATATCATTTGTGGCTAGTGTTCTTGTTACACAGTGGGGGTGAACTAGTATTTTGTGGCCTCTGGGTTCACTTGAGGATGTGTTTATATCCTCTCTACCATGCAGGGCATTTATAACCATCCTGTGTGTTTTGTCTGCCACTTGCATTTGAATTTGGTGGGCAGTTTGCCCTGGTAGATGGTGTTTCCTGCCCCCAAATCTAGTGTGCACACATGAACACACTCTTGTTTGTTTGAGCAGCTGCCAGGTTTGTAGTGTGTGTGTATGTCTAGGGGTAGAATAGAGTGGGTAATTATTATGGGGATGAAAACACAGGATTTCTCCCCCCCCCCCCGCCCGTTTGAATAGGCCTTTCAGCAAGTTGGCAAAGTGTCAGCACCAGCCCCAACATTGCCTCCACGAGCAGAGCCCTGCTGGTCATTTTGCATTTGCCAGACACAGTTTCTCATTTTTGATTGAACAGACCCTTTCTTTCTGCCTGCCATACGTTTTGTTTAGAAATTGGGATGTAATCTAAATAATTGGAAAATTGACTTAATAAAATGTTTTGGTATGCACACCTCTTAAGGTACTAGTGATGCGTGGACTAAACAGTATTGTGTCCCTTCTCTCATTGTATGCACACACTGTTTTTGGTTTGGAGTCTTCAAAATTTTTGTCAGCAATGGAATTCAGTCAACCTAGGATTTACTATTATGCTATAGTAAATATTGCCTTAGCAATAGATGCCCACACAATCTGCTTTCTTTCAAAACAATAGCACCTTCCTTCCTCCCTTTTCCCCCTTTCTCCCTGTGCTTGGGGTCTAAACACAAGCAGGGCCAAAAAACATTGAGAGCTGCCACCCCCCCCCCCCAGCTTAATACTAATGTTAACAGGTTTTCCATGTTTTGTCTATAAAAGTGTTATGATACTTTTTTTTAATACTATCAAAGATTTTTACAGAATTGGGTGCTCATGTGTATGGAGTCCAGAGGTCAAATGTGGGTGTCTTTGCTTTACTTTTTGAGAGAATCCATCCTTGAACTTGGAGCTCATTGATTGAGTTAAACTGGCTGGACAACGAGCCCCAAGTATTCTTGTGCCTCTGCTTTTTGAAGTATTAGGATTACAGGTTGGAGTCATAGTTCTCAATCCAACCTGCTTTTTTTTTTTTTTTTTTTTAAAAAACACGAATATGTTGTTGGCTCAGACTCTGGTCATTAGGCGTGTGCTGCGAACACCAACTGAGCACATCTCCCTAGCCTCCCTACATTGTTTGGACTGGTCTTGCAGCATTCCTGGCCTGGCTGCAAACCCAAGTGGAAGCAAACATTCACCTGGCTGTTGACAATGCTACTTAATGTCAAATAAGGGGAGATTGGGAACTTGTGTGTTGCATGTATTTTCAGAAATGGAAGGGGATGGGTCAAGTAGGTTTTCTCCTCCCTAAAGTTCATGTGTCTTTATCAAGTGGGTACAGATGTGCCCACTTCAAACTGTAGGGCTGTCAGTGCATGTCAGCCTCCTCCTTGGAGTAGCAGACTGTCTCTGAGTAGTGGTGTAGCACATGGCACCAAAAGAATTACACCCACTCATACCTTATTTGGTTGTTGTTGGATGCTGGTAATGGTAGCTGGCCACACAGTTACTCCTAGATAAGATGGCAGTTGTTGTTGGAACCAATCTCTAAATTTTTTTTTTTTCTTTGATAGAGTTCTAGTGGGCTAACCAGCACCTTCTTCACTGTGTCCTTCCTTTTTTGTGGCTTCTGGATTTGTGTATCCATCAGTCTCCTAAATCTATGCATCCGCCCAGGCAGTCTCTAGCAATTTCATTCTGTTATACTTTCCACCTTCAAGTGCTTAACTGTCTGCCTCTTAAGTAACGGGTGAAGAGCTGTGTATCTACAGCAACAGTATGGTATTCTCCTGATTCTTAAAAACATTTATGGGACTCTTCTCTTCTTCTGCATGTTAGTCTTTCAATAAGCCATAAAGATGAGGTTTCAATCAAGTGCTAAGTAGGACAGGGTTTGGGGTTGAAAACCCACGGCACTGCTTTTTAGAATGTTTGAATCTGAGGTGATTTTTTGAGGTGCAAACCAGGCTGTTGCTATTAAAAGTTAGCATGCTTCTCACTTCTCCCTTAAAAAAAAAAAAAGTTACCTGCCCTCATCTTTCTTTCTCGTTGTTTATTTTTCTATACAACCAGGAGGAGCTTACTAAAACTCTAAAAACACCTAAGTCCTGGCTTTGAGCATTTATCCCAAATACCTGACAAAAATAATAGCTTAGATTTCTGCTCTTGTTGGCTATTTCCAGTGTTTTAATTCATACATGTACACATTCATGCACACACATAATATACCAGTGAAGATATTATTTTTGATGAAACATGGTCCTTAAAACAACCTTTGTTCCTTCTGGTTTTTCAAGTGACATGTTGTCTCTTTATATATGTACTCATAGATAAATTATGTTCACTCATTTCTCCTACTGGTTTACATGCACTACATTTTGTTCCTTTATATTGGCTTGTGAGATCTAGAACAGGGCTATCTTATTGAAGAATTAACAGTACTATTTCTGTGGTTGGTTTTAGGGCTTTCCTGGGCTGTGCCATGAAGGCCAGGCTGGCCAAGAAGCACTGGCTAAGAATCAAAATGCTTCCCATTTTGTGTCCTTTAATAATAGTGAGGAGTTGACCATTGGCCTTACTCTTGCTAGGCAAGCACCTTCCACTCCTATCTTCAATTCAGTGTTTTAGTTTTTCTGGACTATTCCTGTTGCTTCTCCTTGATTTCAGGAGCCCCACCCCAGTGTGACTTTTTATTCAGCCTTTCTCAGGCCAAAAAGTATTTTTGCTGTAAAGTTTTTTTTGCACTAATAATGAAGTGGAGTGTGATGCTTCTTTGGGAAAATGCTAGGCAGCTGCTGGAGGCATTGGAGTGGAAATCCCTTCACCTGTGAGGTAAAAGCTACCAGGATGGATGTAGTTCCAGCTCCCATACATGTGTGCTTGGTAGCATCCTCTGGAAGGGTACACCTGCCTTCATTCCCATCAGTCCTGGGTTCTTAGATTTCTCTCCGCCTCCTTTCCTCATAGGGTAATATTCTGTATTCCCTTACTTTTCTTTGAGTCATCCAGTCAGTTGTGACTGTACTTCAACTATTGGGCTCCACATGGTCCTAGAACTCTTGTTGTTTGGGGCCACTATAATCCTGGAGGTAGGTGCTGCCTGAGGAATCAATCACCACAGGGCTTTCTCAGTTCTGCTTTTCTTCTCACAAATGCTCACAAAGTCTTCACAGATGGGGAACAGAGCTAAGTCTCTCTCTCCGGGGGGCAATTTAGACAGTACCTTGGTTTTCATAGTGTCTGTGGGATAGTCCTGAGCAACAAAATGTCTTTTGTTTGAACAGTGGTGGGGTCAGAGATTGTGACTTGGTTTTCTGTGACCCACTCTGCCATCTGATTTGTCTTTGTTAACTTGTTTTTCATTATGACTGCATTAGCCCTTTTGGTTTTTTGAGAAAAGGTTTCTCTGTGTAGCCTTGGTGATCTTTGACTGGCTGGCCTTGAACTCAAAAAGACCTGCCTGCCCCTGCTTCCTCAAGTGTTGAGATTACAGGTGTGCACCACCACCCCTGGCTTTTTACAATGCAGCTTCTTGTTGTCCGTCATCCCTCCCCTCCCCTCACCCCCAAGCAGGAAGCACTTCTTTTTTGTTTATATGCAGGCAGCATTTCTGTATACACTCTAGGACTTTCTGGGAATCAGATCTCCTTAGTACTCGTTAAGAACCACCACCACCAAAACACACACACACACACACACACACACACACACACACACACGCAAAACTGGGTGGTGTTGGCACAAGCCTTTAATTCCAGCTCTCAGGAGGCAGAGATGGTGAGGGTTCTGAGTTCCAGGACGGCCAGGCACAGAAACCCTGTCTCAGACAATCCCCCACTCCCATGTGCAAAATAAAAATCACCAACAAAAAGCTGAAAACATCTGTTTGCAGAATTTGAGCCCTGTTTATTTATTTCTTTTTAACAGGAAGAAAGTGATAGGGAAATATTAGTTGGAAAAGTGTTATGTTGTTGGTCAGAGAACAGTTTTCTGAGTCCTAGGGATTACTTTTACCCACTGTGCCATCTCTCTGTCCCCTGCTGCCCTGTAGACTTGACTCTGCAATGGATCTACATTCCCCAACCTATGAGTGAATTCAGGATGATTGAAGTGGGTCACTAGTTCATTTGAGATAGAATGAACTAGTGACAGATAAAGGTGAAGGGAAGGAAACTGTTTCTACTTCTGAAATAGTAGATGGCCTGAGGCATGAAAGCCGCTGATCCCCTGTGATCAAACCCTTTCCATTGTTGTTGTTTTGTGAGACCCAGTCTCTGTGAAGTGAAGACTGGCATTGTACTGATGCTCTTTCTGCGTCATCACTGATCCTTCACTTTCTACTACACACTTTTATGGAACACACGTAAAACAATAGCCACATTTATTGCACCGTAAAGCAGGCTATGGATTATGAGAGTATGGGGGAGATAGAGGGCCTTAATCAGTAAGAGTTGTCTCAAAAAGATTTTCTTTTTGTTCCTCCTGTATCATGGTTTTATTGCTATATGTAGGCCTATATTCTCCAGTTTCTGCTTAATTTAGATTTAATTTTCTTTTGCTGTTGCAGGCCCAGGCTGCAAGCACAAAGGAAGTTTGCTCAATCTCAGCCGAATAGTCCCAGCACAACTCCAGTGAAGATAGTGGAGCCTTTGCTACCCCCGCCAGCTACTCAAATTTCTGACCTCTCTAAAAGGAAGCCTAAGACAGAAGACTTTCTTACCTTTCTCTGCCTTCGAGGTAAGCTTGCGGTGCAGATGACACCCCCGTGTTGGCCTCATGTCTCCATTCCCCGCTTGCTTCGAGGGCAGTGTTTTGTTTTGGAAGATGGAGTCTCACTATGGAGCCTTCGCTGGACTCGGGGTATATGAAGCCTGCCAGACTCCACCTTCTGAGAGTACTGGGATTAAAGATTTGTGGCCCCACTCCTGGTTCTACAGTGTTTTATTTAGGGATTTAGTTTTTTCTTTTTATGTGCATACAGGTGCGTATGCAACATACACATTATTTTATTCTTGTATTTGCATGTTTTATTTGCACACATGCCTGTGCCCCACATGTAAGATGGTTTTGGATTCTGGGGAATAGAGTTACAGATGGTTGTAAGCCACTGTGTGGGTAGTAAGACTTGAGTCCCACTTTTTGTTATTTGTTGTTGTTGTTTGTTTTTCTTTTTTTCCTGTATGCAATAAATCAAAGACCTGGAAGGGATATTTTTTGGCCAAAGACTTGAGTCATTCCTACAGGCTTCAGTTATTTCTCTTGGTAGTTTGGAATATTGAAGAGAATGAGTGATGGGACCTTGGGAAAGACAGCAAGGTTCCCTAAACCTTGTTTATTATCTGTGGATGACACTGGTGCCAAAGACCATGTGCTCTTTTGAAAACTCCCTTAGGAATAAACAAAAACCTTGTGGCTGGAGTGTAGGGAGTTGTAGTTAATGTATATACCATGTAGGTGTTTGTGTTGGAAAGCTTTAGAGATTAAAAACTAAAATGTTCCAGTCTCAAGTCACCAAGAGACTGTCAGCCAAACTAGCAGGACTTGTTCCTCTCCTCTCCTTAGTTCCATGTTCTAGAACTCCTTAAGGAAATTCCGTGGACCTGGAATGTTTGCCTATCCCTTCCCCTACTCCCCTGCTTTTTTTTTTTTTTTTTTTTTTTTTTTTGGCCAGAGGCATAATTAGTATCTTCCAAGGTTGCACATGGGCAAGACAGCCTAGCCTGTATGTGTGCTGTGAGCTTCCACTCAATACCACTGCTATATTTCCAGCCACCAGTCTCGTGATTCTTATTGAGTTCTGTCTTCCTCTCTTTGTTCTGACTGTAATTATTAACAGATTTAAAAGAGCTTAATGCAGCAGAGCAGTGGCAGGTTAAGTGATTTCTCTTATTTACATTTTTCTTTTTATGGGGTACTGCAAACATGGGGGATTCCCAAAAGGTAGTCATGAAACATAACAGCACACAGTTCATTCTTATGACCATGGCTGTTACAGTGCAGTCTTCCAGCTCTGCCCAGTGAAAGCTGGCACTGAAGGTATGGGCGGGGGATTCCCAGTACATATTCTAATATAGGTATTGTAAAGTTGTCTTGTCTGGGGGCTTGACTGCCTTGTTTCTGCTCTTATGGAATCTCCCATGATCTGCTGGTTAATTCCAACAACCTTTACAGAACTTTCTTTTTATATGAGATAGTTAAACAGATCAGGCATTAGAAAGCTGATGGGTAACACAGGATATGTTATAGGATAAATGAGCATGTCAGGTAGGTCTGGCCATATGTAAACAGGTGGAAAACTGTCTTAGGTTATATGGAGTGACTGCAGAAAGGGAAGACATATCTAAGCTTGCTCTTGCCCAAGATATTGGAAACTTTTCCTGTAAGGTTCTGGGGCTGGGAAGGAATTCTGCCGAAACCTCTGCCAAGGCCCACGTGTTGGGAGGATTGGGGTTGGTTATTTGGAAGGCCCAAAGATTAAAGCAAGAAAGTTAGGATTTGGACAGGTTTTGGGTTAAGTAGGAAGATGGTCCTGGCAGTGAGTGCTTCAGAACATGAATGAGACTGCAGGGAGTGAAGTTAATTTGGGCCTTTGGGATGAATCTATCCCTGGATTGCTTGCTCCTATATAAAGTACCGGGTATTCTGGTGTCTGTAGTCACAGTTTCTAGGTGTGTGAAATGGGTTCCAGTAACTGGTGCACCTTGAATTTATAGAGGTAGCAGAGAGGCTATCGGATTAAATTTGCGATCTGGGTAGTCTTTTTCTCAGATACAATGGAGGAAGCTCACAAGTAGAGCTTCATCTGTAGACAATGCCTGTCCCTACTTGGAAGGAGTACACACTTTGTTGTATTACTGGCCTTGAGTATTGAGGAGGAGAATTGTAAGAAAAGTAGGGGGTGGGGAGTGGGTGATTTTTAGAGGTTGCATAATGAGAGGGAATTACCTGCAAGAAAGTAATTAATCTCCCAGTTGCAAAGAGCATTATGGATTGCTAATTGCAAAATTTCTTGAGCAAAATAGGAATGTCTTTGGGGTGGAAGACAAGTGGTCTTAGTGGTACCCATGAGTTTGGGGTCACTTTTATGAGGTAATATCTGAGCATAGAAACTGTCAAAGTAGAATTCAGCCTGCTCTGCTGCTTTCTGTGTCCTCCCTGCCTGCCCTCTGCTTTCTCCAAGTCACTTGAGTCTGATGTTCTGTATTCTCCTAGTGTCTCAGTTCTGCTAATATAGTAATTTGTTTGCTAGTAATGAAGAAATCAGAAACCTTGGAGTTCTTGATCCGAGAAGGATGGATCTTTTTTTAATTGACTTGTGACCTTGACACTGAAGTTTGGCCTGGCTTCAGGCCAGCTGGCTTCTGACCATGTCTGCTCTGCAGGAAGATGAAACAAACTCACGCTCCCTGCCAGGTGGCTGGCCTGGCTTCAGGGTTACATTCCAGAATACTCTCTATCTTTTGCCTCAGTGTCTAGAGAAGGTCTTACTGTTTCTTGGGCCTTTTGAAATCCCCTGGGAGAAGGCATATGGGGATGGAAGATGGTGTGGTGGAAATCTCTGTGCTAGCATTGCTGTTGTTTTGGCCAGGCACCTTGCTGTATATAAATTTTATCCCATGGTTTGCTCGGAAACCCCTGCTGCAGGCTTGTGTGCTGTAGGAAAACTGTGTAGTGTCTCTGGGAATCTGAAAAGCCTTTGCATAAATCATAAATTCATATTCAGACTTGATGCTATATAGTAATTGGAAGTTGGCAAGTCCAACTTAAGTAATTTCCACTTCTCAGCTAATGTTAGGAGCTACTCAGGCTGAACACCATCGTAACTATTGTGTGGTGTGGTTTGTCTTAGCATTAAGACACCACAGACTTGTGGATTTGACTGTAAGCATGTGCGAGAATTTTTTTTTTAAGATTTATTTATTATGTATACCGTGTTCTGGATGCATATACACCTGCAAGCCAGAAGAGGGCACCAGATCTCACTATAGATGGTTCTGAGCGACCATGTGGTTGCTGGGAATTGAACTTGGGACCTCTGGAAGAGCAGCCAGTGCTCTTAATTTCCGAGCCATCTCTCCAGCCCTTGTGTGGGTATTTTCACGTACGTGTGCATGCCTTTTCGGATGCTCTCACACACATATGTGGTTTTGGTGATCATACTTTCTTGAGCAAAATGTCTTTGTATACAAGGTTTTTAATATCTCTTTTGTGAGATATGTTCCATCATGATTTCTGCGTCTGTGTCTGTATTTGAAGCTACCTGTACAGAGGCCATTGGGAAAACTTTGGAAGGTGCTGTGTCTGTCAGCCTGAGAAAAATGAGAAAAATGGTGCCCTTGTCTTTCATGACATGGAAATAGAACCCAGGCCTCCACACAAGGAATTTGCCATATTAGGGATTAGACAGACAGCACCTGGTTGAAGATGTATTTATGGCAGTGTCCAAGAGGGACCTTAAGTCTTTATTTTCAAACTTCCCTATAACCTGGCCCTTTTACCTTTATCCATTTGGGAAAGAAAATGTACATAATAAGAATGGCATTTTTTTAAAATTACATTTATTTAATTGGGAAAATAGTTCAAGGTCAGAAAACAGCTTGATTCTTGCTTTCTACCATCATGGGTCCTTGGGACTAAACTCAGGCAGTAAGTATGTTTATTCACTGAGTGAGCCGTCTCCCCAGCCTGAATTGCAAATTTTATAATTTATGAGTTGTTTTTGAAGACTAATATTTACATGACACTAGCAGTAGCCTAATACAAGAGTGCTGAAACATACATTGCTATGCAGCTTTGTGGTCACGAGAGTAGTTTTAGCTAAATACACTGTTCACATCAAAAAACTGGCTTCCAGAACCAGGGCTTTTTCTTTAAAATCTGGATGCCATGGAAACTATTTTCATGATTGGCACAGTTGTGATTGGCAGGCAGTTCTTTTCTCATTAAAGGTGAGTTTTCTCTTGGATAAAGCTGTTACCTCTAGCATCCTCACACTACACACACACACACACACACACACTTGATGGTATCTTATGACTTGATGAACCTCTTTTAATTTAAATTACAATGTGTTGTAATCCCAGCATTCAGGAAGAAAAACAATGGCATGTGGAAGATCCACATATATGTTTGCAGATGGGTGACTGTTGAGAAGTCTCCCTTGGGGATTGTAAAGCTGACCTGGAAGGACCAGCGTTGGAACACAGTGATTGTTGGCTTTTAAGGGACCTTCATCGCTGTGGGTTTCAGTGTATGTGTAAAAGTAGAAATGTGTGGAACAGTGGCATGTGTATCATTGGATTCATGGAGTAATTTCTGTAGTTACTGGTGTTATAGTTTCTGCTTTCATGCAACCACAAGAAATACCATGGGCACTCCATATTAATTGGATCCAGTTCTAGTCCTTTACTTTCATCCTAAATAACTGTGTGCAAAGGAAGACTTTTAGTGCAGAGAGCTGTGTTTGCTTGCTAAGATTAAGTTGGTTGAGGGAGGGGAAGATAATGGCTATGGAGGGCTTCTCTGTGTACATAATTTATAGAGAAGCATCCCACTTTATAGAAACCAAATTAGAAAAAGCAAGTTCTAGATTATGTTGTGGTTGTAACAATTTGATTTTGTCCAAATGAAAACATTTGGTTTGCACTTTAGTAAATATTATGGAGACATTGCCAGCTAATTTTGAAAAGTAATGAAATACAGCTTTGACAAAGCGCAGATGTGTCCTGTACTCCTCCCTCCTCTATCTAATACTCCCTCCCACTCCCCCCATCAAATTTGCTAGTGCACTTGAATAATCTGGAGAGAAAAATGTGCCTGCTGAAGTTTAATATAATTCTATTCATAATCATTGAATACACTTTCTTGTCCCACTAAAAAGTGGAACCCCCCCCCCCACACACAACACCTTTAATCCTCCAAAACATTCACCTTCATTGATTATTTCAAATGAGTTTTTGTAAAGGAGAGCAGAGACCATTATGACTGGTAAATCAATTAGCACCTCTCCATCTAGTAGTGTACCATTCACTCTTGAGGCTTTGTTTGCCTCACAGGAAGAAGAGGCCACCCCAAGGACGGCTCTTATCAGGCCTGTCTTGTTTCCAGTGTCATTGCTGTAGTTTTTGCAATTGGTTTGAATCCTGCTATGGGGAAATCACCATTTTGCCAGATTTGCCTTTCTCATTATTAGTATCCACTCTCATTTCTATCTGTCTGACATTTGGAGGAAAATTTCAAGGTATACACTAACTTTTTAAAAGTGTGTCAGGATCTATTACAAAATGTTTATAATGAAAAAAAATTAAACATACTCTGTTGTTATAAATAAATATATTAAGTGTTGGGTTGTAAAATGTTTGTTATTAGCCCTAAGATTATCACGGCGGTATTATCTAACCCGCTATTACAAAACATAAGATTATAAACCTGTAAGATTTATAATTGCCTTATTTACCTTGGGCTGGGCAGATACTTTCCTTACACTATCTCAATATCTACCAGCTATCTCCCATCCCCATCCAATGCCATCCGTCTCAATCCTCCTCATCTGGTCTACCTTCCAGACATAATCCTATCATACTTGCTTGTATTCTTCTTCTGGACCTTCCTCCAGGTCCATGTGATTTCTTCTCCAGGCTAACCCACCATGGCATCCTCCTCCTCGCTCTCCTCCTGTCCTTCTGTTTCCTGTGATTCTCCTCAAAAGCTCAGGAATCCTAGCCACACCTACTCCATTCTGCTCTGTTTAATCAACCCATCATGTATGTCTTAGGCAGGTTTACACATGGATGACAGCAACCAGATTTTAGGCAGGTTTACACAAACATGGCAGTACACAGATCTTTAGGGCCAATAATTAGCATTAGACCAACTTCCAAGTAAAGTACCCTTTACTCTTGAGGTGGTCTCAGTATTCAGCTATCTGTGTATTATCTGTCCAGAATATACCTGCCTACTACTCTTTTTGCACTGAAGAATGTGAAATAATTTCCCTCGGCAGCAGTGGTACATACTCATGCCTGAATTGAGGATTTGGAAGCTGCTTTCCTAGATTCCTCCTGTAAACTTTTTACCTCTAAGTTAGATAACTAGATTTTTACTATGTGAGAAGGAAATGAGTACTTTTCTTTGACATAGAACTTCACAGATGCCTTTTCATTCTTCTTTAGGTTGTTACTTAGCTTTTTTTCTTAGTCTTATCTAGAGAATAGAGTGAAGTTTTGTCAGTACATTGATTTTTTTCCATTTCGGGTTTAGATACGAGGTTGCTAACTTGAAATGAATAGGGTGGCAGGATTCCTGGACAGATTTCTACAGCTACAGAGGTAGACTATGCATCACAAGACTGTAGTTTTTCTTGTCAATTGACAGCAAGGTTATTGACATGTACAAGTACAAGGGCCTGCCCATATTTAACAGGTGTGTGTCTGCTTTCTATATGATATGCTAGTCATTCTTTAATGTTTCTAATATTGCAGAAGTGCTAGGTTGGTTTGGAGTCGTAGTATTCTATATCTTGCTCAAGGGGACCATTGTTGTACTTGACAGAGGGTTAAAAGGGCTCAGGACTGATGTTTGGATGAAGAACATCTTGTGTTGTCCTTTCTGGTGGTAATGAACTGAAATTCTCCAGTGGAAATCCGGTTACTGAGCCCCAATCCTTACAAAAAGACCCTTGTAGAGTTGCATATAAATAGCTTCAGTGAAAATGTGGGTATTTTTTATTTTTTTTTAATGTCACTTTCTTTACTCTTGTTTGACAAATGATTTTCCAAAACTAGTTTCAGGTTTCAGAACCTTCCTTTTGTCAAGAAACTTTATGCTAAATGAAATTGATTAAAGGTGCAAAAATAAAACAGGAAAAAATTTTGTTAGACCATGCAATTCTACACTGGGGTCTCGTTTGCAGCCTGTAGCCCTCTGGTGTTTGGGTGTAAAATTAAATCATTTCATACTTACTACTCCAAAAGTTAATCCCGATAATTTAATTGGAGTGCTGTTGTCTGTCATTCATTTACACCCTTTTTCCTCCCAAGACAAACAAACAAACAAACCAAAATGTAGTTCATGCTGGCCTTAAACTCCTAGTCCTCCAGCTTATCAGTTTTGACCATTGGTGGTGGTTAGGAATGATTGCAAGCAAAGAAAAAGAGGAAGGGAATATATCAATTCTTTTGTTTAGCAGTTTATCTTTATGTATGTGTACCATTTGAGTGTCTGGTGCCCTTGGAGTGCAGAAGAGGCAACCAGATCTTTTAGAACCGGACTTACGGTTGATTATGAGCCATCCGAATCAAACCCTGGTCGTCTGTAAACCCTGCTCTTGGCAGGAAGTTTGAGATTTCCTTTTGGGCCATGCATAGGATTTTAAAGTTCTTCTTTTACACAACTTTCCTATGCATGGTGCTTAATGGGGAGAAAGTCTCAGGGTGTTATCTCTGCTTTTTTTTTTTTTTTTTTGGCCTCTGGTTCCAGACAGAATCTTCCTTTGGCTTAGCTGTGCTTGATAAAGGAGGAGTATACTGTACTTCTGTGTGGAAGTGACTTTTCTGTGGTATTAACAGCTTTGTTTTTACTGCAGAGAAAGCAAGATTTGAGAACAGAGAGGATAGATGCAAAAGAAAGGAATATGGCTTCTTCTTTAAGTAGATTGCTTTGTTTTTAAACTCCACAGTTTTGCTATTTAGTGTTTTACAGGAATTTACTCATTTATATGAGCCCCAATCCTTACAAAAAGACCCTTGTAGAGTTGCATATAAATAGCTTCAGTGAAAATGTGGGTATTTTTTTTATTTTTTTTAATGTCACTTTCTTTACTCTTGTTTGACAAATGATTTTCCAAAACTAGTTTCAGGTTTCAGAACCTTCCTTTTGTCTGGTTGTTTGTTTGTCTGGTTGGTTGGTTGGTTGGTTGGTTGGTTGGTTGGCTGGTTGGCTGGCTTTTTGAAGGGTTTCTCTGTGTAGTCCTGACCAGGCTGGCCTCAAACAAACTTCCTGCCTATGCCTCCCAAGTGCTGGGTTTAAAGACATGCACCATCACACCTGGTGTAGCCAGTATTCTTAAACTGTTGAACTTTGTCTCTAGCCCAAGGAATTAAATTTAATAACATGTCCCACAAACTTCAGAGTAGTTTGTAAAATATTTGAGGTGTTGGGGAGCTTCTGTACCTGGTCTTTTATGTATCATAAGAGAGTAACCTCATAAAGGACAAAATTTAGTTCTCCTTCTGTCATCAATAATTGATTTTTCCCCCTCTCATTTCCAAAGTTGTCAGTTAAATGCAGAATGCAAAGTAATCCTCCAACAATATGGCTAGATGTTTTCATTTTACTCACATTTTCTTGTGTAATTCATTCCTTGCTATTATTTGTAGTTTTTTTCTATGAGACTATTGCAGATAAGATTCTTAAAATTTTAATTTGCTGTGTTTTGATGAATGGTATTACACCTTTCTGGAGGGTTTTGCTTGAAGTTGCTAAAGGGTGCAGATGGAGCTGCACTTCGAGGGGAATATTTGAAAATAAAAGTGGCGCCAGCGATGAATAGCTTTACTTTATGTGGCCAGCATGCAGTTAGGGCCCTAGCTTTGGAAACTAGTTCCTGTGGGTGATTTTCTGGGAAGGGGGAGTGTCAAGATTGGTGTTGATGAAGTCCATGTCCTGACCTGCCAGGTTCTCCTGCGCTGCCCAGCAGTATGGTATATTTTGGAAGCTCTCAGGATGAGGAGGATGTCGAAGAGGAAGATGATGAGACAGAAGATGTCAAAACAGCTACCAACAATGCTTCATCGTCGTGCCAGTCAACCCCAAGGAAAGGAAAAACCCATAAGCATGTACACAACGGCCATGGTAGGTCCACCATTGAAGTTGTATAAAGGGCAGTATAAGCAAGGCTTTGGGTGAGTGTTGAGATAAGGTTTGAAGGGTATCACCTTGGGTCTCAGCCAGATTTTTTTCAGGTTAATTCAAGTATCAGACTCTTTGTGGACAGAGTTTAGCCCAAACATATTCTATATGAAAATGAAGGTGTTTTATGTGGAAATGATTACAAACTCCATAGGAACTACAGATGACAGGCCAGAAGAGGGAACACTAAATAGTAATGGTTAACAAGATGGGCATACTTTCATAATCAGCTTTTATTTTGATTGTTTTCCAGGAATATATAGTATAGAGAAATATTATGACATTCACAATGCACATCTGCTATAGTGAATTTTCACGAGGTAGTCTTGATGGAGGAGAATTCTATAAAAGGGAATGACTTGAGAGTTGAAGGCTAGGAGGTTGTATCCTTAGACATCCTTGAGAAA
The DNA here is from genome assembly GCF_030254825.1 of Meriones unguiculatus. Classification (NCBI taxonomy): domain Eukaryota; kingdom Metazoa; phylum Chordata; class Mammalia; order Rodentia; family Muridae; genus Meriones; species Meriones unguiculatus. The sequence goes on from NC_083366.1 coordinate 59,986,794, forward strand.
GACACTGCTTTGTGTATGGGAGAGAGAGGGAGAGAGATGATGAGAACTTACATACATACAAATTCCCTATTCTCTTTTATATGTCTTTTACTCCGCGATGCAGTAAATTTAAGTTGTATGAGACTAGTTCTGTTATAATGTTTATAGAAATTGATTTTACAACAAACTTTTTTAAAAAGTGAATAACATGCTAAATTGGTATTTTTAATATATTTTTGTGTACATTATGTGTATGTGTGTAATACAGACACACAAATACATACATACACATACACATTCGGCAGTTTAATTAGGGATATGCATCCTATACAAAGTGGTACTTAAATGTAATCAAATGTTAATAGAAAAAAGCTATCAGGAAGTCTTTCTCCTCCTCCTCCTCCTCCTCCTCCTCCTCCTCCTCCTCCTCATTTTCCTTATTCTTCTTTTTTTATTATATCACACATTAGTATAGGCCAGAGGAAAACTATGGAATCAGATCTCTTTACCTTTCTGTTGGTTCTAGTAATTGAAGGTAATCTGTGGGGCTTGTATCATTGGGTAGCAAGTGTTTTTACCTATGGATCCATTTTCTAGTTCCCATCATGGAAACTTTGAGAGAATTGCCTTTCATTTGGCATTCAGGTTCAAGTGTATGGTTGAATTGTAATGATGAAAAGGGTGTGTGATAGAGTTTTACTTACTTCATAGTTTGTTGTACTACTATCTTAGAGGGTATATTTGTTAGTGAAAAGGATAATTATGACTGAGATGTACTTTGGGGACCTGAAAAGAATGCCCTGGTTGGCGGGAGGAAGAATTTCATACAGAGAATAGGGAGTTTGATTTTAAGTGTGAAACTAAGATCAAGTCAGTGAAGTTAGAACAGTCTAAGAGGTGTTTTGGTTTTTTGTTTGTTTGTTTGTTTGTTTTAAGTAAAAGGAAAATAATGTAGTTGGAGGATTCTGCCTGAGAAAGATCTGATAAGAACATGGGCTTCCACACATGGAGTGGCATGGCTCATGATGCGGCCATGATAATAAAAGGCAAGAATTGGACGAGGGTTAATTCGTGAAGGTCCAAAGAGGTTATTACCTGTTGATTCATCCTCATTGGTTATTGATATGAGAAATACAGAGCCACAGTTATCTCATCGTGGATGAAATTTTGATTCACAGTGAGAACAGACTTGCAAGGCTTTGCTTCTTGAGAAATAATGTAATCTTAGTTTCTTCTTTTTGTTTGATGGAGAATTGAGAATGAGTAGTTATGAACAAAAGATGAAATGATTCTTATTATCTTCATCTCAGTTATGTCCATATGAGGACAATACACTTTGTTTAGTATACTATTTGATTCATTCCTTAAACTACATTGCATTTTTACTCTCTTACTGTGATGTGTCTATCTATGTTCATGATTGATTAAAATAATTCTTTTTACCTGTTTCTGGGCCTGAGGTTTGTTGTGCTGTGAGATGTTCAAGACTATTAGTGGATTTTAAAGGTGATCCTTTTTAGATTCATGAAAATGTTCTTTTCTGAGAATACCTGCAGAGCTCCAAATTTGTTCCTGGATGGCACTGCACCCCCTATTGCCCTATATGGTATCCTAGCCATGGCACCAGCTTTTAGATTTGCCACTCCGCAGAATGGGGTGAGATTGCTCTGCAGTATTACAGCCTACATTCAAGTGAGACATGATGCTGTGGTCTGCTGCCTGCCTCAGTTCCTTAACTTCAGACTGTTTTGGTAAACTGAGGGTTAGGGATAGTGTGTGTATGTGGCTGTGAATGTCTTCGGTTAGAATCTGCTTTCATGTTGCCCAAACAGACAAGATACAGAATAGTTTGTGGGTCAAAAGGTGATGTAAAGTTAGATGATCTCTTTTTTTTTTTTTTTTTTGCTATTTCAACTTCACTGTGAATGTCCACATGCCTTAGGTGGGTTTTTCCCCCCTACCAGGAAGATGCTGGGTGAGATTATCATTACTGTTTACCAGGTTATTCCTCAGATTTGTTGACTGTTTTCTAAGAGACAAATTGGGGAAAGCAAGCTGCTTTTCACACTTTTCTATTGCTTTTCAGGTTGGTATTCATCTCTCTCTTTGTATATTACAGTGTTGAGACATGTCAGGAAGCCCAGAGAGAGACATTTTGTCCTCTCTGGATGGATCAACCCACCAGGATGCAGGGAGATAAGTGGACCAAAAACAGTCAAGAAGAAGTTTGAAAAATTCTAGAGCCCAAACAGGCAGTCCTTTTTCCTGATTTACTTTGTTTCTGTTGAAATGGAGTAGGAGTATATCTCTCATGGTGTGGTGTCAGGACACTTGGTCTCTTGAGAACTGGCGGAGAGAATAACCTATTCTTGACAGGCATTTTGCATATCTCCTTGGGTCTGAGTGTGTCAGCATTCTTAGATTAAAAACCAGGGCCCTAAAATCATGTGCGAGCCAAGCATCCCTGATAGAAGCTTAGTTCTGAAAACATCATGTAGGTCCCCATATTCTTTACAAGTGACAGAACACCCTAATTGAAAAGGATTTATTGATTAAAAAAAATATATACCATTCTGGGATGACTTGTACAGCATTACCTGATTGGTTAACCTTTGGTTGCAACTCAGATTAAGGGTGCAATAACAAATAGTCATGCCAGGGATTTCCATTTTGATATTTGTAAAATCATCTTTCATATGCAGAACCTCAAATGATGGCAGGAGCAGGCCCCCCATAGAAGTACTGTTTGGAAATAGAACAGCACAATCAAACTAAGCATGCATTTATCATGCAAGTTAGTATTTGGAATGTTTTAGAGCTTGAAAAGTGTTTCTAATTGTTTTGCTCTTTTCTTTGTTTTAACACTAGTTAACTGGAGTAGATTAGGAATTAATGCATTTGGAATGAACTTGGCATTTTCTTAGTATTGTTGTCTTGGCAAGTTTTTTGTCACCTTCTGCAGAATAGCTTGGTGGAAGTTCGTCAAATGTATTTTTTTTTTTTTTCCTTTAAAGGATCTTGGAAGGAATAGGAGATATAATTGTTCCTTTTTGTGTACATCTTTTTCTATAGAGCAATATTTCTCAGGAGTCTTTTAAACATTGGACTCCCAGCTGGAATGATTTAATTGCCTTTGGATTCACACTGGGGGCATTTTGTATGGCGGCCAAAAAGCAATAATTTGGACAAGTTTCCTGTGTTTGTGTGTTGTCATTGTCCTTGAGGAGTTATGAGCCCCCTCTATCTGTCATCTTAGAGGGTTTGTGATGAGCAGAGCCCAAGTCTTGCCTGACAGAATACTGCTTCAGCAGGCATGGGATAACCTGCTCTCTTTCTAGCCTCTGGCAGTTCCACCTTTCCTGTTGACTATTGCAAAGAAGTGGGAGTGTAAGGTTGGAGCTTATCTTGGAGGAACAGCAGTTTCTAGAGTTAGGAAATCTGTCTGCGTAACACCCCGGAGTATTTGAGGGACTGTTTGTTAACAGACCACTTGGCATGGTAATCAGAGTATACTTCAGAATCCAAGCAGCTTCTGAAGGTGCACCCTTTTGTAGTGGAGATTGATTTTCTTTCAAAGAGATGCCACCTATCCTGTTTCTTGGGTTATTGCCTGTTTGGATATGCCATATTTGTCACTGTTACTAACTCATCATGTAATTGGAAAACAATCTGGACTCAGATTTGCTAAGAGAATTCTAGAAAGTTCATGTGTCTCAGATGCCTGGGCATATGCTGAGAGTTATCTGAGAATCAGTTGGTACTTTTGTGCTGACATTCCCAGCACACCTCAGCTGCTTTGTGAGGAAGTTAGTTGTAGAGAGCCTTCTGGCAGCCCTGCCAGCTTAACCCTTTGATGCAGTTTCTTCTCATTATTCTAAAGTATGTTCTCCACTGGTCTTACAGAAGCACACACACACACACACACACACACACACACACACACACACACAGCATTAGTGTGGGGATCTGTTTTATGATGACTAGTAAGAATGTGCACCTGGGGTACAGGAGAAGCCCTGTGCTCTGGTTCTTTTCCTCCAGCCACACAGGACTGCCAGCTATTGATCTTTGAAGCCACAATTTTTCTGTTCCAAACCACCTGATTCAAAGACCTGGTTACAGTTGTGGGAAGAAGGTTCAGGATATGGGCCTTCTCCTGGGATAAAGAAAACCTTTTCAACTTTGCATCTGTATGCATGCTGAAGTCTGTGGAACCATGCTCTGTGAATGAGTTATATGATGTGTAAGACTTAGAGCTTCAGTAAATGGATGTCTGAGACTAAACAAGGTACCTGTCACTTGGTAGGTGGCTCTTATTCTGTTCTCTTCTAATCATGCCGTAGTTTGTCTTATGATGCTAATTAAAATACCTCCTCACAATTAGGACTACAATAAATTTGTATGTGTTAATTGGTTTTTCTGTGTAGCCCTACCTGTCCTGGACTCGCTTTGTAGACCGGACTGGCCTCAACCTCACAGAGATCCGCCTGTTTCTGCCTCTGCTGGGATTACAGGCATGTGCCATCACGTCCAACTTCAGTCTACTTTAACAAGAACACTCATTATGCACTTGATGTTTACTGAGCAGTTCAGTACTGAAGAATTTCAGCTGTGTTTTTCTGAACTGTTTTAAGGAGAACCTTAAGTTACCCAGTAAACCTTGTTGACAAAGGCAGAGTTTTTGAAAGCTACTTCTCAATCTGGATGAATATTGAGTGAGGGTGCAAGAGTATTAGAATCATGGTTTCAAGGTGTTTATTTGAACACCCTTGAAGACAGTCCATTAAATGGCATGTTTTCCTGTCTTTGATACTGCATATTTATTTAATTGGGAAGTTATGTTGCCTAGTCAGATCCATCAGCTCTTAATGGACGTCTTATGTTTATCAGGCAAGCTGCCTGGGCCAGTTTCTGCCTCCTGCTTCTGTTCCAGCTTTTCCAGTTTATGCAGGCAAGTTTCTGGGTGAAACCAAAGTATTTTAATGTCCTGTGGGGCCAGAAATTGGTCTCTTGTCATTGTTCTGGTCCTCAGTAGTTTGGTCTATCTGCCTTTGATGCTGACACTACTACTCTTAGGCTTGGTAACTGCCCTAGTCCAGCTCAGCCCCCAAAGAAGAATCAGTGATTGAGGTAGGGGTATGTGTGTGTGTTTATTTATTCTTCTGCATTTTGAAACCCATTTTTTTCCTAGTTTTGTATTTTTATTTTGAAAATGGTAATTTTCCTTTATCTTGTACTATAATGGGCCACATATCAGGGTCTTTCTCCTACTATGATGTGATTATTCAAGTTCAACGGGGAGCCAGAATTCTTAACATTTACTTGAGATCTGGATATCCTTTCAGAACACATTTATCTTTTTTTTTTTTTTAAAGATTTATTTATTATGCATATAATGTTCTTTCTCCATGTACACCTGCACACCAGAAGAGGACACCAGATCTTATTATACATGGTTATGATCCACCGCATGGTTGCTGGGAATTGAACTCAAGATATCTGGAAGAGCAGCCAGTGCTCTAAACCTCTGAGCCATCTCTCCAGGGCCCTTAGAACACATTATCTTTTGAGTGCAGAGTTTTTAAGATTCCACACTGCAGAATCACTCCCTGTTCTTCTTCACAGTTAATGCTCCATCCGTTCTGTGAATAGTGCAGGAGTCTTCTGTTTTCCTGAGTGAAGTGTGGGGATCCGTTTGCTGAGTCCCTTCTCCCCAGGGTCCCTCTGGAAAGTTGGTGAAGGCAAATACCTTGAAATAGCTGTCAAGGCTAGGGCCTCATCTTGTTATCAGTGTTTTGTTTGGCCAAGAAGACCAGGAAACTTTTTCAATGTCAAATTATTCATTTTGGTTTATGGTCTTTCTATTGTCCTGACACATTATTTATAAAGTTATTAATAGCCATTAAAACTTTGTATCATGAATTACCAGTAACATTGGAAACATGTTTAAATGGCAAATATATCCATCTCTATGGTTATTTTACGCCATTACCCATAATATATTCTGATGTTTGGACAGTAGAAACCAAATTGTGATTTTAGGGAATTTAAGTTTTCCATAAAAGATGGAAATTCAGTTGGCTTGAAAAATTACATACATTAATTCTTGTGCAGAGGCCTGTAATCCAAGCACTTGAGAGACTAGGAGGTTATTATTGCAAATTTTAGGCCATTCAGAGCTGAATAGCATGACCTTGTCTGTTGTGGGAAAAAGGATAATTAATCTAAACCAAACCAGGCACACACTACTCTCTCCTATCATTTGAGTGAGGTGGGATTCTAGCTGGTTTTTGCAGATACAGTAAACCAATAGAACTTGACCAGGATGCTTGGGCTAAGCCTGCTTTAAGCCTGGATGCTGTACTGAGTTACTGTGCTCTTTCAGTCCATGGTAAGCCTGGTTAGAGTACCTACATGCTGCAGTACAATCTTCCTGAAGTATTGATACTCCTTGGCCAACATCTCATTGTTTTTAGACAGTAGAAACTCAAAAGTTGAACTGGCTCCAGGGAAGTTCTGCATTTGTACAGTAACAAGGCTTTAATGTCAACCAACTGCTGGAGCCTGTGCCTCAACATGAAACTTACATTTAAGTGCCTGCCTTGGTATCAGGAATATGCAGTGGATCTCTTTTTCCTTCCTATATGTATGTTTCTTCTTAATTTTTTCTCCTACAGTGATTCCTTCTCTTCCTCAACCTCTTATTTTGGAGAGGTGTTGATTGACAGGGACAATGTTCTTCTTAATTTAACTAATTTGTATCTGTTCAGGCTTGAAGGTCTTTGTGTTTATTCTTTCCTGCTTGCCTGGTGTTTTCCTGAAAGCGACCCAGTTTTCTAGAGTAGCTCTTCTGAGTTTCTAAATCATCCACCCACATCAGCTCTAAAGTGAGTCTCAAGAATATGGACAATCTTTTATCAAGCATCAGGTACTCCTTTTTAACTTCATACGTAATAACTACTTGCCTCCTGGCATTTGTCCTGTTCATTGGGATTAATTAGCAAGACAAGGGTGAGAGACTAGATTGTTGGCTTTGTCAGCATTCTTTAAAAGGAATTAATTTTTTTATATGAAATGTACATCTTTGCCAGTGTTTCAAGTGCTCTCAAAAAGATAACCCTGATATTTACATAGCTCCTTTCTGTGATGCAATACTTCAGTGTGTTGTGGAAGGCAGACGAGGGTCCAGCTGGTTTGTCCTGGAGGGAGTTGGGCACAGATGTGTTGGTAACTGGGAACTGAGCTCCAAATGTGAGCCTTTGTATGTGTGAGGTTTAGATACATACTCCTTTCAAAGGTTGCCTTGAACATGCCCAGATCTCAATGTTTGAAGAGACCTCATGGGCAGCACCATTCATGTTGGACTCCTGGGAGCTGTAAATGTGAATTTCCCCATGGAAAAGTAGCTTTCCACCTCTCACATAATTGCAGAAAAGACAGAAAAGAAGCTAAAGAAACTTTTCTTGCCTGTGTTTTACTCCTTGTTGGATGGAAAACTTTCCTTTCAAGAATGAAGTGACCTTCAATCAAAATATCAGCCACAGGATTTAAAGATTTTGTTTGTCATGGTGTGAAAACACTTGTCTATATAGAGCATTTAACTTTCAGAGTAAGTGTATACAAATCAGTATACCAACCTCTGTTCATTAATGGAAGGCTATTTGTATCTCAGAACAATACAGTTTTCTAATATGGTTTGCTGTGATGGATGCTTAAAGAAAGTAGCCCAATTCTTTCTTTTAATTGGGGACAGTGTGCAGAGAACTTCTATACATTGATGCCTTTCTGTCTCATGCTCACAAAAAGTGAAGGGTTTTTTTTTAACCTTCCTTCTCTGTCTTTCTTGAAAATCTTACAAATTAAGACAAAAGATAATTACTTGGAGAAATAAAACTAGCAGGTTCCCACGACACTTAAAATTAATGAGCTGTCGAGTACAAAATATACCTTGTCCTTGGCTTTATCGTCTTTTCTCCATCATTCTCTTCCCTTTTCTTCCTATTAAACACACACTGTGACTTTTGGGTTATGTTTGGCGTTGAAGTATATTGCTGGTATAAAGTAGCAGGATGGTTACAGCCAGAATCATTTGAAAAGCATCTTTTGTTTGAAAATCAAAGTTTGTTTCATTTCTCTTTCCTAGGATATCTTATTAAAATACTCATTAGCAAGCACACTGCTGCATTGATCGCACTGGCCTCCCTCAACACCCTCTGCACAGCTTCACCTCTGGTGCCAGATTTTTGCTTTTCAGCCTTTTTTCCTGGCAAAGTGGATTGGTAGTTGAAAGTCCTCCAAGTCTAATCCATTGAAACCATAGGACTGTGCCTTTCCCTTTCATGTACAGGCAGTGGCTGGGCTTCCTTTTCTAGGTCTGGAGGACACAGCTGACTGCTGACTGACTGTTCTATCGCAACTTAGAACTGGTTGTTGACCATGATTCATTTGCAAAACATTGTAGTAGTCACTGCTAGTGTGGGCCTTGTGCCAGGAACAGCTAACCTATTTCTCCAAACTTTTTTTTCTCCCTGAATTGTCATTGCGGTAGGAGATAAGCATTCCTTTCCCTCCATGTTACATAAGAGCATGAAGGCTTGGACAAGTGACAAGCTAGACAGTAACTGTGCTAGAGGCAAATTGGGTAGCATCTGGAGACAGATGGTGGCGGTGCTGAGCTTTATTCGGATCCTGTGGAAGGTCTTTGTCATAGGGACCCTGTGGCAGGCAAATGGCAAGTATAGTAGATTTCATGAACTCCAGTGGTCACAGGTTGCATGCCTGGCCAGGATATGGTGATGCAGTTTCCTTAGTACCTTTCTGCAGGAGCATTTGTTATCCTCAGTGTTCAAATGAAAAATCCAAGAATCAAATCATTTGCCCAGTAATAAATATCAGAGTCAGGAATTGGTCTTTAAGTACTACTATTTTGAAATAGATAAATCCAGAGAATATTTTGTATATTTGTAAAATAAATAGCTATGAAACTATTGCTTAAAAGCAGGAGAGATGGCTTAGAGATTAAGAGCACTGGCTGTTCTTCCAAAGGTCCAGAGTTCAGTTACCAGCAACTGCATGGTAACTCATAACCATATATAATAAGATCTGGTGCCCTCTTTTCGCATTCATTCAGAATACTGTTAAAGCAAGACATACTGTGAATTGGTTGTCTTAGTGGAAATATGAAGGCACAAGTTCAGGGTATTGGGAGTTAAGGATGACTACCCCTGTACTATGAGTAAAGGAGCTATGTTCTTTGGTTTAAGAAATCATTGACCAGCCAGGACTCGTGGGCCTTCTTGATTTTTGGTCACACTGAAGTATGACTCCTCACAGATGATGCTTTTCATTTGTCTCAGGCAGGCCCAGGCTCCAACTATAAGTGTGATTGATGGCTTCTGACAGTGGCTGGTTACTTAGAGTAAATGCAGCCACTATAGCTGCTCAATTTTTCCCGTATCTAGTAGCATCTTGTGTAACAGAGGAGCAATGAGACACCATCTTTATTTCTCTATCCAAAATCTGTTTTGAATATATAATTGCTGGTCATGGAAGGAGCATTGAGGTTACTGCTCACAGTTAATTCAGATGTGAGAAATGTGAATCTATCTTGTGTTGTGCAAAAGAAGATTTACACCTAAAAGAAAAAAGGCTTAGAAGGAAAGTTATATTAATTTTGAAAATATTGTGTGCCGTGGAGAGCTAGCTGTTGGTCAAACATGACTTCAGTTAATAGCGCTGAACCCCGTATACATAGAAAGCAGATCCAGAATGAATGTTCTCAGAAAATTAGCAAAAACATTGGGAGTTCTGAGCGTGTAACTTAACCATTTCACAAATCTGTTTGTCATAATGTGTCATACCATAAACATAATTTTTATTAACCAGTTTCATAATTTGTGAGGAGAGATGAAGCAATCTCCAGCATTTGGGAGTGGGAGAGTTTCCTAAACATGAAGACAAACTTTAACATTTTAAAAGCAAAGGTAGCACTATAAAAACACAAATTGAGCGTGGTGCCTTGAACATGGTGAGTGAGCATGGTGACATATTGTTAAATGTGTTTTTGAGTTTGAGGTCAACCTAATCTACATATCAAGTTCCAAGGACAAGTGACAGAAATATTTGCAACTGAGAAGGTGCAAATCATTTAAATGGTTCCTTCCTGTGACAGTGAGAACAAGCATTGATAGCTTGCCCTCCAGCTACCTGTATGTTTAGAAAGGAGTTCTGGGAGTAGGTGGGGGTTGGGTGGAGAGGTACTTGTGGTTTGGCTTTGTGAAGGGCTGGTAAAGGAAGGAAGGCTGACTTCTTTTCAGCTCCTTGCTCAGGTCTCTACCCCTGCTACTGGTACACTTGGGTTACAATGACCTGTTAGTTGTAGAACAAAACAATTCTAGCAGGGGATTCTACCCTGTAATCCTAGCACTCTGGAAGCATAGGCAGGTAGATCTCTTTGAATTCAAAGCCAGCCTGGTTTACATAGTGAATTTCAGGCCATGCAGGACTATACAGTGAGACCCTGCCCTAACGAAAAACAAAACAAAATCCTGCCAACATATTGGTGAGTATTTTAGGTAGGCAGCTTACAATAAACAAAGCAACGAAGTCTCTGGATTTCAGGGGCTAGCTGATGACTGTAGGCCATACTGACCTAAAACTCATTGTGTAGCCCAGGCTGTTGTTGAGTGTTGGAGTATTTGGGCTTTAGTTATGAGCCACTACAACTCATTGCCTATGGTAGGGAATTTTATGAATGGATTTTATAAAATATGATATAGGAAGGATTTCTTAGGATATATCTGAAAGGTTTTATTCAGTTTCATCTCATCTCAGAGTCTTGTGCATTTGTGTGCTGGTCATTTCTCTGAAGAATGTTTGAATAGGTACGTGATATGGTTCTTCTACTGAAGGTAGTAAGTTTATTTTCCCTTCTTTTCCCTTTCTAGTTTTCAATGGTTCCAATAGGTCAACACGGGAGAAAGAACCTGCTCAAAAACACAAAAGCAAAGAGGCCACTCCCGGGAAGGAGAAGCACAGCGACCACAGGGCAGACAGCCGAAGGGAGCAGGCTTCAGCGGCTCAGCCCACAGCTGCCCCCTCTGCGGGCTCCTCTACCAAGGGGCTTGCTGCCAACCACCAACCTCCCCCTCTGCATCGGTCGGCTCAGGACTTACGGAAACAGGTAACCCTAAGTGAGGAGCTTTCTAGTGTGCCAAAAATGCCCACTTCACTCATCAAGGTGAGCTTAGCCTGAAGGAGCTAGAAGAGGAGGTCATAGTACGACAGAGATGATGTCTCTGTACCAAGGTGCCCTCTGTGTTCTTTCTTTCTTTCCTAGATTTCCTGAGCATGTTATTAGAGTTCGGTGGGGGTGGGGGGGTGGAGACAGGGAGCATCACTTTCGATTGTTCTTCTTTGTTTTTGTTTTGTTTTTTAAAACAGGGTTTCTATGTGTAGCCTTGGTTGTCCTGGGCTCATTTTGTTTTGACTAGGCTGGCCTTGTACACACAGAGATCAACTTGCCTCTGTTTCCTCCAATGCCGGGATTATAGGCATGTGCAACCGTGTTTTTGAGCATCACTTCGTTTTCTTTGTTTGTCTGTTTAATGTAGATGGGTCCTCTATCTCCATCTCCATCTGCATACCAGAAGAGGGCAGCAGGCAACAGATCCCTGAACAGATGGTTCAGAGCCGTCATGTGGTTGCTGGGAATTGAATTCAGGACCTCTTGTAGAAGCAGATATTGCTTTTAACCTGAGCCATCTCTCCAGCCCTCCATTGAGCATCACTTTTAAATGTTCTCTTTGCCCAGATGCCCCACCAGTAGACTGTGGAAACACCCACTGCCTTCCTCATTTTAGTCAGAGTTAGGTGGTAAAAAGAATTCTGTAGATGGCATAGGTTTTTCTGGGATTATTTTGGTCTATTTTATTGTTTGCTTTTGTTTGTTTTTAATTTTTTATAGGATTATATTTATTACATTTATATATTCATGTGTGTATGCATGTGTGCACCACAGCTTTTCTCTGGAGGTCAGAGGACAGCATTTGGGAGTTGGTGCTCTTCTTCCACCGTGTATGTTCCAGGGATCAAATTGAGATCATCAGTCTTGAATGCCAGTGCCTTTACCTGTTGGACCATCTCACCTGCCCTCTTATTCTAGGCCAGGACTTGTAGCAGGTGTTCTAAGCAGGCAGCCAGCAACACTGCTGAGTTACCTGAATAGGATGAGATATATTTGGATGTAAAGGTTCTGTATCAAGAGACCAGAAGTATAGAGTTGTATGCTGCTCTGACATCAAGTCAAGTCTTCTTGAAAAGCAAGATCTCTTTGGAGCAACAATTAAGACCTGCAGGATGGACCATTGCTGTTCTATGGAAATTTTCTTGTTCATGTCCTGTCCATATTTTCTCATAGCTCTGGAAGGCAGTGAATATGGGCATATAGGCAGATCTGCTGGGGTATGTAAGGAAGGCCTGGGCTAGGTCTTCCAGAACAGATAACAAACCTTTGCCCTTCATGCTTCTGACCTGGGGGACCACAGACAATTGATTCCTTCTCTTTACTAGACATCCAGGACTATGGTTTCTAAAGATAGATTCAGAGCAGAGCAGTGAAGGGGCAGGGGAGATCTCCTGACTGGCAGAATCCAAAATGTAGTCTTAGTAACTATAAGTAATTCAAAGTATTTGTCCCGGAGGGTCAGTGAGTATATTCCTGCATAGAGCTGCACACGTGCATATGCATGTGCTCACACATGGTGTTCCAGGCTTTCTTTCACGGTTGTCACATTTAAGTGTTTCTGTGTTTTATAGAGACCTTCAACTTCTGGATCACAACTCCCTTGTGGGTCACATCAGATATCCTGCACATCAGACGTTAACATTACAATTTGTAACAGTAGCAAAGTTACAGTTACGAAGTAGCAACAAAATAATTTTATGGTTGGTGGTCACCACAACATGAGGAACTGTATTAAAGGGTTGTAGCAATGGGAAGGTTGAGAACCACTGTTCTAAGTCTTTTGAAGCCTCATGAGAGAAGCTAGTAATTTTAGAATGATGTCAATAGTGGCTGTGGTTCCTGAAACAAAGGTGTTGTCTTTTACCAGAGATTGCAACTGAGAGTGTAGATTGCTTTCTGTCAGCAGCTGGGGGCCTGCCTCCCTGAAGCTGGCCCTGAGTTTTCCATTCTCTGAGGCACAAAGCACAGGGAAGTACACCCTGCTTTGGTTTTCTGTCAGCGATTCGCTCCACTCCCACCACTGTTGGTTTCACGGGAACTGGGTCTGAACTCAGTTCCTAATGTTTCTGTTTGTGAGGTGGAATTAAAAGAGGATTTCTAGATTCAGAGCTAAAGAGACGGTGGTGGCTGTATCCAGTCAGTTTTCTGAGATAGGCTAGTATTTTATGCATTTCCTGAAATTCATGCACCATGTTTTTTTTTTCCATTCAAGTGTACTAATCAGGCTGAACACTGCTTAGTTCGAGACATGAGATGAGATGGGGACTGACCATTGGTAGACCAGTTATGCTTTCTAATGCAGCAGGCATATAAAATGTTATTTTCTAGTCTGCTTGTAGTGAAATTCTACACTAATACACAACATTTTTTGTGCATTTGTGTTTTGCTTGCATGTTTGTCTCTGTGAGGGTGTTAGGTCCCCGGGAACTGGAGTTACGGACAGTTGTGAGCTGCCATGTGTGTGTATGCTAGTAATTGAACCTGAGTCCTCTTCAAGAACTGCCAGCCATCTCTCCAACCCCCAACATCTTAAGACTAGAAGCTAGTTTTGTCGAGTTGTATCTCCTGATTATTTACTTATCTCCCAGAGATTTATGAGGGTGGCTTTTAATCAGGGGACACATGGTTTACATTCATCCAGTATTATTGCTGCTCATCTCAGGACCTCATAGCTCAACAGGAATTAGTCTAGGAGAGTGGGGGGGAACAGCAAGGCCTCCTGGCCTGCGTTCATTGTCTCCTGTTCCATGGTTGGAGCATACTACCTTATATCTACTAGTGCTCTAGAATATTGAATAAAGACTGTCTTATTTAATGGCCTGTTGCTGTGACAAAAGATGTCACGACCAAGACAACTTTTACAATAAATGATAGCATTTAATTGGGGGCTTGCTTACATTTTCAGAAGATTAGTTGACTGTCATCATGATGGGGAGCACGGTGGCAGACAGTCAGTCAAGCATACACTGCTGAAGAAGTAACTGAGAGCTATATTCTGCTCCTCAGGCATTAGGCAGAGAGAATGGCACCGGGCCTGTCATGGCCTTTTACTATTTCAACGCCTTTCCCAATTGAAACACCAACTCCAGCAAAGTCACATCTGTTAATTCTTTCCAGCAATCTACCAACTGGAAATCAAACGTTCAAATACATGAGCCTATAGGGCCCTTCAAACCACCCCAGAGGCCACCATAGAGTGAGCTGCTAGCACCTGAGTGCTGCCAGTCTTAGCTTCTTTTATTTTTGGTTTGGACGCTGCAGATAGGGGCTTCTCCAGGGGTGATGACTTGGCGCTTCAAGTTCTAATCTTGCTGTGACCCCGATCTCCACTGAGCCTTTGAGATATGATCTTTACCTTCCTTATACCATTGTCTTTTTAGTGGCAGTTATGCCATCTCTTTACATAGGGGCCTTGTAAGAAATGAAAGGACAAATAGGTGACCATCACATAAAGTACTCTGAAAATAAAGTCAATAAAGTAAATTGTAGCTAAGTGTCTGAAGTATACTCTGAGCTTTACCTTCAGATTTGACTGTAGGAAATGTTTTTTCCTGAGCTGTGATTTGTAAGGGATGCTGCTGATGAGTACGGTCACTCTGTCCTGCTTGCTCTGATGCCCTGGGGCAGATAACCTTCTCACAGGAAAAGCACCCTCCTTCCACCAAGGAATAATGGTTAGTCCTTGGTCTTCAAACAAAGCCCTGGATCCTGAGACCTAAAATACATGAATACATACTTTCCTTTTGTGTTTCTCTTGGTATGTAGGGTCTGTAGCTAGCAGTCCACTCCAATCTCTTAAACCTCTGGACCTGGTAGTGTGTGGTAGATGCTGGCATCTGTTGTTCTGAAATAAGGCTTCCATTTTAAGCACAGTAACAAATGCCAGCTGTTGTGGTGTTGCAGTTATCAGGAGAAGGATTATTTTCTATTGTTTTGAGGTAGGGTCTCACTGTATAGTTGAAAATAGCCTTGAACATTTGACAAGCCTCCTGCCTCAGCGTACTGAGTGCTGACATTACCTGGCTCCACAAAAGGGTTTTGAAATGCTAGTTTGCCAAGAGAGTCAATGAAATTCATAGTTATATGTGGTGACTCTCCTGGGATATGACCTATTGGGCCACACCAAATATGTTAAGGTTAAGCTGTAACCCTGAGAAGGAAGTTGTCAGATCTTCATGGGCAGCCTCCAGATGCTCTTGGAAAGAGAGCCGGCATTCTTGGTCACAGGAGGCCTCTTGTGAAAGTGTATAGAAGTAAAATGACCTGGCCCCTAACAGAGGCCAAAGAATTCAGAGTATAAATTATGGAAAATGAATTTAGAGGAAAACTTTACAAAATGAAATCCTAGTGTCTTAGTGTTTCTTTTGCTATGAATAGACAACGTGACCACAGCAACTCTTATAAGGAAAGCATTTAATTGGGGCTGGCTTACACAATTCAAAGGTTTGCTTAT
Organism: Meriones unguiculatus; assembly: GCF_030254825.1. NCBI lineage: Eukaryota > Metazoa > Chordata > Mammalia > Rodentia > Muridae > Meriones > Meriones unguiculatus. The sequence goes on from NC_083366.1 coordinate 60,002,471, forward strand.
TCCATCATTGTCAGAAACATAGTTACGTGATGGAGAAGTAATTGAGAGTTCTACATTGAGATTGGCAGGCAACAACAGGAAGAGTGAGCCAGTCACTGGGCCTAGCTTGAGCTTCTGAAACCTTAGAGCACAACCTCTGAGACATACTTCCTCCAACAAGGCCACACTTCCTCATCATGCTATACCCTATGATTCTGTGGGGCCCGTTTTCATTCAGACCAACACCCCTGAGTGCTCCTGCAGGGTGTTTTAAGGAGGTTTTGCCATGGTTCTCCAGAGCCTGTGTGTACCATTTGTCGCTTCCTATTTGCGTGTTGCTTGTGTTGTGAATACAGCCATGGTCCTATGAGAACCCAGGCTTTCTTTACCTTTGATCCTGCTTCCTCTTTCTCTAGCTCTGGAGTTCTGTTCTTTTCAATCACCCCCACTTAACATCGGCATTCCTTGTCAAGCTCACTTGCTCCCTCTAGTGGGAGAATAAAGTGTTTGATATTAATGGCCCTGTGTGAACTGAGGACTCTATTAATCTTGGTCCACAAAAACATTTTCAGTTAGTTAGCCCCAGTCATCCATTTTCTATTCTACCTTGTAAGTACAAGTTCTTTGTATTCACCAGACTTTAATTAAGCACTAAAAAAAAGGGGGGGGGGGATTTCTGTCATTGAAAACCTAGAGAAGGAAGAATACTTGGGTTGTTTACTTACTTTTTTAAGAATTTGCCTTTGGGATGCTCTATGTGCTAGGCCAGTTGGATCTAACTTTACAACACCTCAGCTGCTTAGGAAAGAAAACCAAAACAACCATTAGACAAATACTGTCTGGCTATCTCTGTGGTCTCTGGAGATGCAGGTAACAGGAGGGTGACTGTGGCCCCATAACAAGTTGCAGTCACCACGTTTTTTGCAGAACTGGGTTGAGGATGGCGCTGTGTTCTTAGATTCCCCACCAGAGCTAAGACATAGAAAGATGTCTGTTGGTGGTTTTGCTTTTCATGTTGTATGTCAGAGGGTCCTGTGTTTTTCATCCAGTAAATTAAGGCTCATTCTTTTGCATGTACACTGTCTTAGGATGTACAGTTGTGACTCCTGGTTTCCCCTTGCCATGTGCTAGTGACACAAATGAGGTAGTCTGTTGTCTCCATGTCAAGTGTACTGTAATGATCTGAGGCTAGTAGAACATCATTGGTGCTGTAGTTCTTCATCCCCATGGTTGTGATAGTGCTGGTTAAACGCTGGTTTCCGAACAATGGGTATATGCTGTGAAGGAGGTGTTATTGCATACAGTGGGTTGGTTCCAAGCCTTTTCAGTACTAGGCAGCCATCAAGTTGTCAACTTTTATGGATAATCTTTAGCAAGCTTCCGGGGATGGGCTGGTTGCTGGTTTAGCTCACCAGCTGTGTTGTAGCCACCCCACATAAAACTTTTTGGGCAAGCTACAGAGTTACAGACATGCCTGGACTTTTCTGGACACGAAAGCAGTATATTTGAATGGACACTTAAGAATATACCTTAAAACAACAAGTGAGTAGAGTCATTTTCCAGTGGTCAAATCAGTTGAAGACACACCTTGGCAATAGTATAGTATTTCATTTTCCTAACATCCCTCAACAGTGTGGTTTTTCCTTGTACCATTGAAGATAGTAACACAATTGCAGTATGTTGACTGTTTAAGGGGTCCAGGTGCTCCTAGAAGCCAGAGGGTTGGTCCCAAGAGTCTTCACCTTCATAGTTCCTTGTGCTGTGTACTATAAGGAACCTTGTTTTTATGATACCCTGTCTGAAAAACTTGGGGGAAAGCTGGGCTAAAGAACCTGTAGGAACACTGCACCATTCATGTCTTCTGAATATGGATTCCTTTTGTGCCCTTACACATCCGGTCTGTAGTGATGGCCTGTAGAACATGCCTTAATCATCAAAAGTGCTCACATCAATCTAGGGATTTTCAGGCCTTCCAAGCTAAAGAAACTTTGACCTGATGCCAGCATATACCTGGGGCTGGCCCTTTGACAAAAAAATCTCTACCTTTTGGAAGAGACTAGCCATATTGGATTTGCTATGTAAGGGTGAGCTAGACCTAGAACCAGAACAGGCCGTGCTTCCAACAATGCAGGGGAAGTGGAGAACCTCAGTAGATGCATTCTTCTACTACCTCCTGTGCATATAGCATCATTCCAGAGACCTGCCCGCCTACTATCTGTGCCTTCCTTCTTATCTCCCAATGTGCTTCATATTGGAAATACAAATTAAATCAGTATTTACCACTTACTAATATTCTTAGTGTTTTCATTTGGGGGTTTATTCAGTAGATTCATTTTAGTTCAGATGAACTTCTTCCATACATCTTCCTCCCCATTACTAGAACCTTGTGTGTAATTTCATCCCTGGCTTTGTACATTTGTTTTCTGAGATCGGGGTCTTTCACACGGTCTAGGCTCATGATTTCTTCATGCTGACTGGCCAGCAAGTCCCAGGGATATACCTGTCCCTGCCTCCCCACAGTAGGGATTAAAGTGTATCTTTTACTATTAGCTATTTTCATGAATGCTGGAGAATTAAACTTCAGTGTCTCATGGCTACATGGCAAGTACATATCAACAGAACCATCTTCCAGCCTTGTATATGTGCATCTAATCTAATTCATTGGTGTCACATTGCCTTCTTCTCTTCTAAACTTATAGCCAGTTTCCCAATTTGTTCCAGGTCACCTCTGCCATGTCAGCCATACTTGCTGGGTACTGTGGCACTCACCATTAATCTCAGCAATCCTGAGGCACAGAGGCAGGTGGATCTCAGCATTTGAGACTAGCCTTGTCTACACAGCGATTTCTAGGCTAGCCATGGCTATGCAGTAAGAAAAAGATCCCACCATTTAGTTTTAATGCCTCCCCCCATTTGTGTCTCGTAGAGGGCTTTTGTTGTTGTTGTTGTTGTTTGTTTTGTTTTGTTTTTGAGACGAGGTTTCTCTGTAGCCTTGGCTGTCCTGGACTTGCTTTGTTTATTAGGCTGGCCTCAAACTCACATAGATCTTCCTTGATTACATGAGTGCTGGGATTATAGGTGTGCACCACTATGCCCGGCTCCTAGAGGGCTTTTGTGAGAGCTTTTGGAGACCAAGTATGGATGTTGACTCGTAATCCATGTCACACCAAGAATTTGTTTTTTACTGGACCACAGATAATTTTTTTTCCCATTTATAGAAAACAGATCTGACTGGCTTCTGTGTAGCACACATACCCCATGGGTGTTGAAATTTCACTGAGACCTGGTTCAACCATTTTTCATGGTGTGGTTCAAAGATAGCATCTAAAAAGATCCGATTGGAATTCCAAAAACCACAGGCCTCTATATCTGGAGGAGTCTTAGAGACTTGGGGGTGGGGCAGTGATCTGTTTGGATAAACCATGAACCTTTACTTTTCATTGCTGGTTTGGGTGGCTACCAGTTTAGCTGTTTTCACTCAAAGCTTGTTCGTTAAATAGCTCAGGCTTGTCACCATGGTCTCTTACTGTGGTGAGGGCATGCTGATCATGAGCCAGCCTCATGGAACTTGTAGCTACTTGTACAAGTACCTCATGACTGTTCCTCACCATCAAGCCAGGCTCTGATCTTCAGGGAACAGGTGTGTGGTTTCTGTAATTGTGTGAGTTTTAGACTTTTGGAGGTGGTGGCAGCCGTTCTTTACCCTGTGCTTCTTGATTTTAAAAGTGACACCCATGAGACTTAAGTGTCTCACTAAACTCACACCTGTGCTGATTGGTCGCCTACCCTGGAACCAATGAGTCTGGTACCTCCTTGTTCTTATTTGGCAATCAGTAGGCCAGTGGCGGCTGGGGGGAGGGTGTGTGTGTGCCAGAGCCATGCTGTTCCATTCTATGTGAGCATTTTGTTTCACAGAATTTTCTCTTGGCTTTTTAGGCTGGCAGGTGGATGGCCAGTATTTGACAGCTGCCTCTATTTACCCAGTTAACAAAATCTCAAATGGGCGCTTGCAAGGGGTGAGAAAATAGGAACCATAAGCCCAGAAGGGGGCTAGGCACATTTTGGCTTCACAAAGGAAGTTGAAGTATTCATCCTGCATCGAGTGAGACTGTCCATACAGGTTAAGTCTCACGGATGGTGAGAGGCTGAGGTGGCGGCAGCTGCTGACAGTTTGCAGCCATACCTGTAGGCTTGCTGTGTGAATCTGAGCTAAGGCTTGAGTGCTGCTGCTCTTTTTCTTCTATAGTGTATAGGTTTTTTGTTTATTTTTTTGTTTTTGTTTTTGCTGTTTAAATTGCATAGTTGATTTTTTGTTCTGTCTTTTGGCCATACTGTTATGTGGAGCACACAAAGGACAGCAAACAACCACTTTTGTAACAGGGATATATATATATATATTTTAAAAAAACACTATTACACACTTTTCTCAAAACAAATAGGATCTTGCTGTTCTTAGAAACTGGAGATAGATAACTGATAGGTCTATGGCGAGGTCTTCATTATGGAGTCCCACATTTCCTGAAAGAGCCACACGAAGAAGAGTTAATATGCAAACCCACCCAGGAAGAGCCCCAGGCAGGCCAACACAGTATTGTGGTGAAGGCGTGCTAGTCAGATGCTCTGTGTGCTGTGAGGCCCCTGCTAGTGTCGCTGACTGATTCTTGATGGGTTTCCTCCCTTGCTTAACTTAGGTCCCACATCTCTTCTGAGCCATGTCTGTCACCATGAGCTGTAATAGTCCTTTCCTCTCTGTTTCAGCGTCGGTCCTAATTATTTCTCTCCTCCTGCTCCTGCTGCTTCCATAGGTGTCTAAGGTAAATGGAGTCACTCGAATGTCATCTCTGGGTGCAGGTACAACCAGTGCCAAAAAGATCCGAGAAGTCAGACCTTCACCATCCAAAACTGTGAAGTACACTGCCACAGTGACCAAGGGGACTGTCACATACACCAAAGCCAAGAGAGAACTGGTTAAGGAAACCAAACCCAACCAACACAAACCCAGTTCAGCTGTCAACCACACAATCTCAGGGAAAACTGAAAGTAGCAATGCAAAAACCCGCAAACAGGTGCTATCCCTTGGGGGGGCGTGCAAGTCCACCGGGCCTGCTGCCAGTGGCATCAAGTCCAGCAGCAGGTTGAACCCAAAGTCATGCACTAAGGAGGTGGGGGGGCGGCAGCTGAGGGAGGGGCTTCGTAATTCCAAGAGGAGACTGGAAGAGGCACAGCAGGTGGACAAGCTGCAGTCACCCCCCAAGAAGATGAAGGGGGCAGCAGGCGCTGCTGAAGCCCCTGGCAAAAAGGCTTCTGCGGAGAAATCTCTGCTGAATGGACATGTGAAGAAGGAAGTGCCCGAGCGAAGTTTGGAAAGGAATCGGCCGAAGCGGGCCACAGCTGGCAAGAACACGCCGGGCAAACAAGCACATGGCAAGACAGAGGGCACCCCCTGTGAAAATCGTTCTACCTCGCAACCCGAGTCCTCGCACAAGCCGCATGAGCCGCAGGGCAAGCCGGAGAAGGGGGGTGGCAGGTCTGGGTGGGCAGCGATGGACGAGATCCCTGTCCTCAGGCCCTCCGCCAGGGAGTTCCACGACCCGCTGGTGTACATCGAGTCTGTGCGCGCTCAGGTGGAGAAGTATGGGATGTGTCGCGTGATCCCCCCTGCGGACTGGCGGCCAGAGTGCAAGCTCAACGATGAGATGCGCTTTGTCACGCAGATCCAGCACATCCATAAGCTGGGCCGGCGCTGGGGCCCCAACGTACAGCGGCTAGCCTGTATAAAGAAGCACCTCAGATCTCAGGGCATCACCATGGATGAACTCCCCCTCATAGGTAAGGATTGAGCTCTTCCACTTTGCCATGACCCTAGCATGGAGGCAGGTGGATTCCTCAGTACATTTCTCTTCTCCTGGAGCTAGACATTTGTGTTAAGAAGTTTGCAATTGATGGGAGTTTCCCCTTGCTGGACTGTGTTCTAGAGCAGCTAGGGTTGAGCCAGGGAAGGGCTGAGGAGTTCAGGCTGCTACAATCTGGTGCCTTGGCTTGACAACCACAAATTACTTACTTCCTAATTTTGCATGCCAGCAGGATTAGTTTCTGCTGAAGCTTATCTCTGTGGCGTGTAGTGGGCTACTTGCACCTTGTGTCACAGAGTCTTTCCCTGTTTGTCTGTCTGGGTATCTTATAAGGACACCAGTGAGGTTGTGACAAGGCCTGCTTGGGGAACCTTATTTTAACTTACTACTTTAAAGTACCATAATATCGTGGGGTTTTATTGGATTTGTATTTCAATATGTTAACTTGGGTGATCTTTTAACTCAGCTTACAAGCTCCATGTCGTTTCTGTATCTTTCTTGTCCCTATCTGTCCACCTCTCTGTGTTGGTTTTTTGGTCTGTATCTCTTCTCCCTGGTGCTCTCCCTGTGGCCCCCCCCCCATTCTTTGGTGAGCAAAATGGACCTTCTCTGGATATAAAGGGACAATATTATATTCTATTTCTTTCAAGGGCTAATTTAGTTCTGGCTAGGACTGGAGAGCATGCCCCAAGAGCTACTGCTATGAGTACATGTCATGGCATGGCTGATTGTCTTTCCTGCAGGGTATGGAGTAGGCATGGCTCCTTTGACCTTCTGCTGTCACCACTTTTGACTCTCTTGTTGTTCCTGGCACTCCAGGATAGGCTTTTCCAGGGAAAGCCAAGTGATTTGTGCAAGAGAGGCTAGTCCTAAGGTGGTCAGCTGCTGTCCTCACTGTAGGCTCCAGCTCTTGGGAAGCAGTGCCCGCTCTGTGGTTGACAAGTAGGGACTGTCTCAGCAGTCACCCAAGGCCAAGAGCAAAGATCAGCAGGTAGAGATTTCCTAACTCCTCTCCCCAGGAGGCTGCCATTAAACATGCCTTTTGAGGGTCTCTTGAATCCTTGTTCTGTTATCTGCTGCCAATGTTGGCATGAGAGGAGGCTTTGGATAGAGCTTCAGAGACATGGTGAGGTATGTCCTCACCCTGACCCTGACCGCCAGCCCCCAGGTAACTCAGAGGCAATGAATCAAGAGTGCTGCCTTGATGAGGCCTGTGGATTGGCAGGTTCCTGCCAGTGCACAGTGCTTTTGTGTTGGGGGATAGGTGAGATGGCAGGAAACATTGCCATGATAATCCAACAACTTTATGCTGTATAATTCTGTTTTCCCCTATAGCCCTAATTGCTTAGCTAGCACCAGAAGCCACTTTATTATCCTTTATGTTTATCTCCCTGAGACAGGCTGCTGTCTTCAGGGCCTCAGTCTCTAGGCAGGTGGACAGGACACCTTCCTAGGGGACGTGCATGCCCAGCCTGCCTCCTGTTACTGTTTCATCTGGAGCCATGGTTCTTTTAATTTTGATGTCAATACAGTCCTACTTTTGAAGATTGAAGAATTTCTTGGATTTTATTTTGTTCCGTTGTTGTGGTATTGTTAGTTATTCCTCTTTTCAATGAGACTGCTTCTCTGTTTTTCATTCAAGTAGATAGAATGGTGAGGTCTGCATTTAAATACATCTGAGATGGATTTGTTGCTTTATTGGTTTTTAGTTTGCATGTCTTGCACAGGCTGGGCAAGCGTTGTACCACTGAGCTACACAGACCAGTCCATATTTGAGTTTTGATAAACATTTAAACTCTTCGTTTCTGAGATAAGGAGTCTCTGTGTCTCAGACAATGTTCTGTGACCCTGAGCAAATGTAGTTTTGGTCTTGGATGAGAGATTCAATCTCCTTATGAGTTAGGCTGTTGGGAAGAGACTTGGCTTTTGACTGCCATGTGCAGTGGTTTCCGACATAGCAGCGATGCTGTAAGCTATGGGAGCACTGGCCATACCTAGGTCCTGCTGCTCTCATCACAACAGCTTTGCCCCTCTGTGTAACAGTGCCTTGGCCATGCTGAGCCCGCAGCTTGGGTACCATTTCAGTGATCCTCTCCTTGTGTGCATGGCTACCTCTTTCCTTCCTTCGGATCAATTCCTCAGATGCCTTTCCTGCCCACTTTCCTAAGGTGATGATCCCTCAGTTTGTCTCCTAGTACCCAGCTGTGACCCCAATATTCAACAATGTAGCTCCAAGCTAGCTGCTTGTTGCTCTGACTCTGGAGCCTAGTGGGAGCCCCTGGCTTTCAGGACTAATAGGCCATAGCAAAAAAAACCAATTTCCTTTATGCTCTTCTTAACCATTTCTCCCCTCACTGCCCAGGAGGCTGTGAGCTCGACCTGGCCTGCTTTTTCCGGCTGATAAATGAGATGGGTGGCATGCAGCAAGTGACTGACCTCAAAAAATGGAACAAACTAGCAGACATGCTGCGTATTCCCAAAACTGCCCAGGACCGGCTGGCCAAGCTACAGGAGGCCTACTGCCAGTACCTCCTCTCCTATGACTCCTTGTCCCCTGAGGAGCACCGACGGCTAGAGAAAGAGGTGCTGATGGAGAAGGAGATCCTAGAGAAGCGCAAAGGGCCATTAGAGGGACACACAGAGAACGACCACCACAAGTTCCACTCTCTGCCCCGCTTTGAGCCCAAAAATGGGCTCATCCATGGCGTTACACCTAGGAATGGCTTTCGTAGCAAGCTCAAGGAGGTGGGCCGGGCCCCACTTAAGACAGGCCGGCGGCGATTGTTCGCTCAGGAAAAGGAAGTGGTCAAAGAGGAAGAAGAGGACAAAGGTGTCCTCAATGACTTCCACAAGTGCATCTATAAGGTAAGGTGCTCCGCAGGTTGCCTATAACCTGTAGGGTAGTTGGGAATAAGGCTGGCTGTTGTGCTGGGTGAATGCTGGAATACTGTCTTACACTGTTTTGAGCTGCTGTGATTGAATATCATGGAGGACACATTAATTCACGGGAAGAGAATGGCTCTTGGGTCTGGAGTCTGGGCTCCCTTTTTGCCATTTGGCTACTTGGTAGGAGCTATGGAGACAGCACCTTTGATGTCCCTGCCTCTTGCGTTGTTACAGTAGTGATTTTAGCAAACCCTTTAGAGGGGACACACATTCATATTCTTGGGGTAGCTGATGCTTCCAACAGAGCTCTGTCTGATCCAGCAGTGATAGACAGTTGGACCTGCCTAGGGAGTCTGAGCAGTTAAGTAGGCAAGGACTCAGGTTTGGAGCTTGGCAACATAAGAGATAGAGGAGTAGTTTGCCCACGTGGGCCTTTCTGGCTTCTCTTCAATTATGTGTGTTGTTTGTACTTGTGTTTACATGTCTTCCAGAGACAGGCAGATGAGGTTTGTCCCGTCCTCGGGTTCTTGGCCTGGCCTCTGAGCACTGCTTGTGTGAGAGCTGTGTGGGCCGGGATTGTGAGCTCTGAGAACGCTCTCATTATCTCCTTATTTTGTGTTCCAAAAAGCCTGCTGCTGACTTCATTTCAGCCCAGTGCTGTTATCTTGATGTAGAGAGCCAAACCCGACAAATCTGTAACACAAATCTCACCGTTAACAGCAGCACAGAAAGGAGGTGGGAAAGTGCCTGGAAAGTGCAGTTGCGGATGATGTCCCAGCATGACTCCCCTGAGCCACCCTGCTTCTGGCAGAAGAGCAGAGTTAGCAGTGTCTCTTGGCAGCTGCTTCCCAAGACTCAGGGCTTCCCTCCCTTGGCCTGCTTAAGGGAGACGGGGGATGGTGAAAGGTACTCCACGGCCAGCTTGTAGCAGCTAAATGCAAGCTGCCCTCCTAGATGAAGCCACTGATGTCCCCTGTGGTTCCTATCTGGGATCCCTTGAGGGAAGTATTCTTGGGATAGGGATTGGCTTGGCCTTCCGTTGGAGGAGGCATGCTGGGCTAGATAGGTTTCTGCTGCGTTGGCGAGGCTAGTCCTCACCTTTGCTACTGTCTGCTAGGTTCCTGTGTCTATTTCATTTCATGCCATGGTCTGTCTCTCTGGAGCGATTGCCGCTATAACCATAGGGCCTCATAGAGCAGCGTGGCTTGCCTTTGGTCCCAGTGAATGCCTTTTGGAGGATTGGCCTGACAAGCAGACCTCAGCTGCCACACAGGCTTCCGGCCTGGAGCTTATTTCTGGGCTTCATTACGTCGTTCTTTTCATACACAGATACTCTCACTTTCCTGTTGTCTGTTACTAGACTCAGGGTTTGCTCTGCATCTGGTTCTTTGTTGTTGTTGTTGTAGTTGAGATGCTTGGCGCCTGGGGCTCTCTGTAGACCAGGCTGGCCTCAACTCACATAGATCTGCCTCCTGAGTGCTGGGATTAAAGGCGCGCACCAGCACCGCTTGGCTTCATTTGGTTCTTTATCCACTTATCCACCCAGGTATAGGGTTTGAGAGCCCAATCAGATGTGCTTCTGAAATGCCTTTTGAAAACAGAGAAATAACCCAGGGACTGAATTGACTTGTTTGGTGTGTATTGTAAGTGACTAGGAGGCCATCCTCATTTTCAAAGCTACTCACTAACCTGTAATTTCAAACTAATACCTTCTGAGATAGGTGTTCTCCATGTCTGTTGCTAGTTGTTCAAAGTTACTACTGTGAGAGTGTATTAGACTCAAGGAAATATTTCTTACTGTTTTTATAAATCTGCTTTGTCAAAGGTATTTTTAGATTTAATTGGAAAAACCTGGTATGCTTGGCCAAGGCGCCCACGACTTCTGTGTGCCCTGGGGCACCAACTGAGGGCAGCAGTTGTCCATCCCCCCTGCTTACTGTGCTTGTGGTAGTTAGTGTCACATTAGGTTTCCTTGTACTTAGGCCTTGACTTTAGGAGAACAGAAAGTTTGGAAAGGTTTCAAATTGTATGAAAGTCACTTTCTCAACTTGAGAACCCCTGCCAAAGCCCTGCCTTGTAAGCCCAACTCACTGTCTGGATGCTCACTGCTAGCTAGTACTCCGCAGGCAGTGTGCTGGGCCCACAAACTTATGGGGATGCTGTCACCTACTGAGAAGACAGTGTGGCTTGTCGCCATGGAGAAGCCACTGGGCAGAAACCTGTGAGACAGATTTATGTCCTGATATAAAGCTACACTGTTCTGCTCTTTTCTTTGTTTCAGGGAAGATCTGTTTCTCTAACAACTTTTTATCGAACAGCAAGAAACATCATGAACATGTGCTTCAGCAAGGAGCCCGCACCAGCAGAGATCGAGGTGAGTTGGTCAACTCCATACAGCCTCCTATGACACTGAGAAGCCCTCAGGCTGGTTGAGGCATGAAAGGACATAGAAACAGAGGTTGTCTTTTGTGTGTCTGTGCTGTGGCAGCCGGACATTTCCTTTTGGAATTCCCTCACCCCTGCTGGAGGAGTCTGAGGGTTGTGTCTTCCCATCACTGGTCCAGCTGGCAAGTTTTGCCCTCAGTGAACTGCCCCTCCCCCCTCCCTGTGTGTTCTGGAGGAGAATGTTTGGAATCCCCTGAAGTCATGGTGTGCTTTTCTCCTCTCCTGTTGTTCATGTAATGGGATTGGCAGGTCTCCATTTTTGTGCCACTGCCAGCTCTCTACTTGGAGTTAGTGCAGTGCTGGAAAGACAGTGGGCTCCTGTGTGCCTGGACCAATTAGCAGCTGTTACATGTGAGGCCCTGCAGGATGGAGCTGGTCCTGTTTGTTTACATTCCCTGGCCAGAGCCCAGTAGAGTCCCTGGGACCCTACAGCTGCTGACATAGGAACCTAGCAGTGGTTGGTTTGTGAAGGGAGAGAGGCCAGCTTCGATCCCTGCCTCAGCACAGTTGTAGCTGAGAAAGAGGGGAATGTTGGACAGGTGTACTTTCTTCTGACGTGACAGGTTCCAGCCAGCTTTTTAATGGACTCGGGACTTTGGATAATTGTTTGGTGATCACATTCTTTACCATGACCTCCATAAGGAGTCTGCCTTGCTCTGTGACCTAGGGCTTGACATCCGCTGTTAACCTCAGGCTCAGCCCTGCCTAGGCTCGCCATTATATTGGACTCGTTTGACACCCACGTGGCCATCATAGTTGCTTCCTGACGCCTCGATTTCTGACGCCTCATGACACTATCGCAGACATGTCAGATGAGAGGGCTCAGCCTGTGAGGCTAGAGAGACAGCCTTTGTCATCATCCCTCCTGTGATCTTGGCATCTCCAGGAAGCTCTCACGATTACTGCTGTCTAGAGCTCATCCTACAGGCTTCTATTTAGGATGTGTTTCAGCAGAAAGACTAGATTTCGCTGTAGCCATTATCTGAATACTTAAAAAGGCAAGAGTGAAGGTTTGCTGAAACTCAGATTTCAGTTTAGTGTGGCTGGTGCCTTGGACTCCGTGTCCTTTAAGACCAGCAGGCTTTTTTCTCTTTCCTGGGGGACAGTGGTGGTTGCTGGTGTGGAATGAGTTCTTGTCCCTCTGCTAGAGGTTAGTGGCAGCTGAGTTGGGGTGTTCTTTCTGGGTTGGCACAGAAATCTTGGTTTTTGGCCATTTGGTCCTCTAGAAAGGAGTCAGTACCCTTCTGTTCCTGTGAGCTTGGTTTCAGGCTGATCCTGTATGCTCACTGGCTGAGTTTCTCCCACACCTAGGTTTGGAGGGAAGAGAAAGTGCTTCTGAAATGTGTGGGTTGAAAGTGCAGTTTGAGTGCCACTGAGGGCAGGGCAGGAACCATCTCAAAGGGTAGCACCACCACTTGATTGCAGTGCTTCTCAATGGACTCCTTGTCCCTAGTGGGATCAGCTCAGATTGTAGCTTGGCTGTGTGTGTGTGTGTGTGTGTGTGTGAGAGAGAGAGAGAGAACAGAGGACAAGTTTGGAATAAGTTCTTTCACCTTCACATGGTTTTCAGTGATGAAAACTGAGTTTACCAAGCTCATTGACCCCCACACCAGGTTTCCAGTTCCCAAAGGATGCTGACCGCAGTAGATTGGGGATGTGACAAGGAGCTGTTGTCCTGTGTGCTGTGCCGGTGCTATACTTATTCTCCAAGTGGGGCAGAGGAAATTTTTCTTCCCTTATTCTCGATATTTTTTTTTAATTTCTTTCCTATAAACAGCTTCTTTTCATCCTTTTAACTGTTAATATTTGTGCGTGTTTATGTGTAGGTTTGTGCTGCCCACAGCATGTGTGTGTCCGTCTTCTCCCTGGTTTGAGGCGAGGTCTTCATTCACTGCTGCCTGTGCCAGGCTAGGTGGCTTGTGAGCATCTAGGAGTCTCCCCTCTCTCCTTGCTCTACTGCCCTCAATGTGCTGGCATCACAGATGGATACTACTGTGTTCAGTTTCACTTAGGTTTTAGGAACCCAAACCCAGGTCCAAAACTGTGTGATGGGTGTGTAAGTGTACATTTCTGAGATCAGGTCTGTTTACATTATTGTATAATCATCAGCATAGTGCTCTGTGCCCCTTAAAGACTTCTAAGCTCTTCCCCAGCTTGGCAGCCTCTGTCCTGCTTTCTAACCCAGGGGTCTCCTGTACAAACTCTTTGGGGACAGGTTATGTTGAGTAGGATCCTCATGCTTTAGCCAATGTGTCAAGATTGCCATCGTTGAAAGGTTGGTGTGCATAAGTCACGCCCACATTACATGTGGATGGCTTCCCTTGACATAGTGCTTGACATCACTGTCATCCCAGGCCTTATAGTGTATCCAGAGACACTACAGACCTCTGTGGTCTTGAGGATGTGTCCCCAGAGATGACAGTTATACCTTTCCCTTAGGGTTTTAAGGGATTGCTTACTGGCAATTCCTGACAGACAACTTGTGCTGTGCCTAGTGTTACAACCATGTCTTGGTGTTTAGTACCACGTAGACACTGACTATTTCCTCTTCTCAACAGCAAGAGTACTGGCGGTTAGTGGAAGAGAAGGACTGTCATGTGGCAGTTCACTGTGGAAAGGTGGACACTAATACCCATGGCAGCGGGTTCCCGGTGGGAAAATCAGAACCCTTTTCAAGGTAATAGTCCATTCTCTTATCTATATTTTGGGACCTCGATGGTGCTCTTCCTCACCAGTCTGTGACAGTCCCCATCTTTCCCTCTGCAGGCATGGATGGAACCTCACCGTCCTCCCCAATAACACAGGGTCCATCCTGCGTCACCTTGGTGCTGTGCCCGGTAAGCATGACCATAAGCACCCTCCTGTACCAGCTTTCATAGTGAGAGCGAAGCCAGGGTGGTTCTTCTAAGACTGTTAGAGAGGCCTGGAGCCATACGTACAGAGGGCAGAAGTCTGAAAAAAATGTGGGCTCCTTCTGGCATGGCAAAAGTCTTGGGGAACCTAGTTTATTAACTCAGAGTATTAGAAAAGCCTTTTAAAAACTGAGTTCTAACTCCTAGAGGCTGTTTTTATGAGCAGCCACAATAAATGGGTAAGAAATAAAAGCTGCTTCCGACTTAGGCAAAAATCCCATGGAGGTTCTTCTTGCTGTAAATTCCTTGAGCCTTGAAAGGGAAGCCTGAGTCCTGAGAGAGTCCTTTCTGCCCAAGCCAGGAGCCCTGTTTCCCACCTTGTTCACTGGAGACAGAGGCACTAAAGCCAGGCCTCCTCAGCCCTGACTTTGCACATTCATTCTTAGCTTGGAGGGTTTGCAAGCTACCCAGCCACAATGCAAGAATTGTAAATTTATCTCTGTGTAGCAAGTGGGGAGAACAGACAACTTTTTCTGTGTTTCGTTTTGGAGAGGCAGAATCCTACCCCCAACTCCACAGCCTTCTTGGAGGACACTTTTAATGGCTATTACTCTGAAGCAGCGTTGCTCGAAAATGACTACTCTTTCCTTACGTTTTAGGAGTGACTATTCCCTGGCTAAATATTGGCATGGTCTTTTCTACCTCATGCTGGTCTCGAGACCAAAATCACCTTCCATACATTGACTACTTACACACTGGTGCTGACTGCATTTGGTGAGTACCCATCCCAGCCGCAGGCGCAGCAGCTCTAGGAGCCCGGAAAGTGGTGCTTTTCAGTGCAATAAAAAAGGACCTACACGTGCAGGGGAAAGGTACTTGCCTTTCCAGCCTAGCCAGGGTCCGGGCTTTCTACCTGTGCGACAGGGGTTGCAGGTGGCAGAAGTAGTTCCCATGCGTGGCCTGTTGTGGTGTTCTCTTATGAATTGTTGCTTAGTCTGTTTCCCTGCTGGGAATCCCCCAGTTATATGTTATGGAATTCCCACAGTTGATTTATAGCAGTATTCATAAAGTATGATGGGGAGATTGGTCTGGGCAACCTCACCTGAGTGGCCTTTTGCAAGAGCTCCAGAGCTAGTCTACCCATTTTCAGAACTGTTTCTCCATGATGTACACCTGCATGGCACAGCGTATTCTCTTTGTGGATCCTCTGTGCTCTGTTCATGGCTGAGCTCTCTGGTTTCTGTGTTGATAGCAGCACATGGGAATTGACTGCATGGCGTATAATGCTCATCTCATAGTCTCACAGCCTGCTCCTCTCACACTCATCTCTACTAACTGTTGTGGCCCTAAGGGGTTGATGAACTATTCTTTACTAAGTAAACAGAATCTTCAACTGATGGCTACTCAGCAGCCTATGTGGGCAGCAGTCTGCTGCTGTGGGGTACAGTTTTTTCAGGCCCTGATGAGCAAGAAGGGGTCTGTTGTGTCCTATGTGACCTGTTGAGGTGAGGCTGTTGGTGTGTTGACATATGTGGAAACAGATCACATTGCTCATGAGGCAGGGGCAGACGGCAGCTGTGGAATGTGCCACACTCTTGTGGACTGGTTTGCTTCCTTGGAAAGCGGTGATTCTGCCCAGTGCAGGTGTTCCTGTGGCCACCACTGACCTGTGGCACTGACCTGTGGTACTGTCCCCATTGCTATGATGAAACACCATGACCAAGGGCAAATCAGGGAGGAAAGCATTTATTTGACTTATGCTTCCAGGTCACAGTTCATCATCAAAGGAAGTCAGGACAGGAGCTCAAGCAGGGCAGGAAACCTGGAGGCAGGGTCCATGGATGGAGGTTTGCTATTTACTGGCTTGCTCCCCATGGCTTGCTTTTGTCTAGAACCCTGACCACCAGCCCAGGAGTGACCTGACCTAAAACTGGCTGGAGGCTGGGCCCTCCCGCGTCAATCGCTAATTAAGAAAATGTTTTACAGGCTTGCCTACATACAACTGGATCATACAGAGACATTTTCTTGAGGTTTCTTCCTCTAAGATGATTTTAGCTTATGTCAAGTTGATGTAAAACTATCTAGTGGGTGCGCAGTGGCCCATGCAGATTGTTTTTTATAGCTTGAATGTGTAGTTGAAGGTGGTGAAACTTGATATTCTGTGATTTCTGTGAAGTCTGAGCTCATTATGCCTCATAATGGCATAGAAGAAAGCAGAGAACTTTATGGTGTGTGGTGTTTCCTCACTTTTTAAATCATGAGTCAGTAATGGGATGTGCTGACTTTGAAATGATATAAACACTTAAGAAAAATGTGGCTGGTATCTTCCCTTGGCGATTGAGACCAAGATTTGCCACAAAGACATTGTATGAGTGCTGGGGTTGCTGTTTGGCCAAGCTTATAGAACTGTGTCTATGTGGAGCTGAGGGAGGAGGGACAGTTACCAGTGAGGCCTGACAGCTTGGGGCTCGGACGACTTCTGCAGTCTCAGGTTCTTTCAAGACCCCAGCCTACTGTGATGGACATTGGCCCTGGCAACAGGCTTCCTGTAAGTCCTCAATAGGCTTCCCTTTGCCAGACTTTGTTCATAACGTGATCCAGGGGGTCATGTGGTATAATTGGCATGTGCTTGGTGGCAGGCTCCTTGAGGTATTGAGAGAGTGCTGGGAAAATGTTCGGGGTCTCTAGATTCTCCTCTTGACTATGTCACCTACTTTTCCAGCCTTTACTCCCACTGATCCGCCCTCCCCTGTCTCTATAGGCTATAGTCTGTTGTCCCAGAACCACAGCTTTCCTCCTGGTCACTCTATGTTCCCATGGAGGCCTCTATCCTTCTGTAATCCCTCAGACTGTGTCCTGACACAGTAGAGAGAGTGAGTTCCCCAGGTCTCTGTGGACATCCCCAGTTTCCCAGCAGTGTAGCTCTGTTTGCGACAAATGGGCTGTGTGTATGCACTGGTCTTGGCCCCTTTCCAAGTCCCTTTCTGGCCAGTAAGTAGCTCTAGGGCCTCCTTGGTTGTCTTGGTGGAGTGCCCCAGGTACCTAGGTATGCATGTTCTTCTGTCATGAACAGTATCAGTACTAGCTCGAGAACTAGTCTAAGGGAGTGTGCAGTTGTGTCTGCTTCTCATTTAGAGAGGGTTTCCCTATCGGGCTTTGTTGTGAAGGCTTTTGGCTCAGCCTGGGGGGCAGATCTGCATAGAAAGTGAACCATATGTATAAGGTTGTGCCTGTGGTTTGGCTTGTACTGGGCAGAAGTAGCCAACAGTGACAGAGCAGGGCACTGGGCCAGCCCTTCAGCCCAGCTGCCCCACAGCGCTCTCACCAAATGTCTCCTATGTTTCCAAAACCCTAGGTATTGCATTCCTGCTGAGGAGGAGAACAAGCTGGAGGGTGTGGTCCACACCCTACTGCAGGCCAATGGCACTCCGGGGCTGCAGATGCTGGAGAGCAATGTCATGGTAGGTCTGTCCTCTACCTACAAAACAGCCCTGAGTCTCCCGGAAACAGATATTTATTATTCTGTTACCTCCCGACAATACTGGCTGGGGCTGGGAAGTGCTCCAAAAGGGTTGTGGACCTAAGAAGGAAGGAGTCCTGTGCTTCCAATGGCCTCTGCCTTGCAGTCACCATTAGGCTCATATCGACCTGCTTCTGTGATTGTTCTTCTTTGATGTTTTCTGAAGGAGAATCATAAGCTGGTTCACTGAACAGCCCTCCGTCCGGTTTCCTGTCGGCTGGACTTCCACACAATAACCTGGCTGGTGGCCTGCGGCAGAAGGGTTGCCTGCAGGGCAAGGAGGGCCGTGTGTCTCAGTTGGCATTATCTCCCCAGATCTCCCCAGAGGTGCTGTGCAAGGAGGGGATCAAGGTCCACAGGACTGTGCAGCAGAGTGGGCAGTTTGTTGTCTGCTTTCCGGGGTCCTTTGTGTCCAAAGTATGCTGTGGCTACAACGTCTCAGAAACCGTGCACTTTGCTACCACCCAGTGGACAAGTATGGGCTTCGAGACTGCCAAGGTAAGCAGGTCAGCTGTGTGTACATTCGGATTCACCGTGAGCCTCTGAGGTCCTTTCACAGTACTGGTCCGGGTGGAGATCCTCAGTTACCAGGAAGGTTTTATAGGAAAGAAGGTTTTGAGGTCTGTATCATGAAGGCTTTTGACTGCCATTACTGGCCTTCCTACAGTTGTGGAGAGACCACTCAGACATAAACAAACACTGGGCCAGAGTATATGAGCACCTCTGCCCATTCTGAGCTGCGGTGCTGCCTCACGCTGGCAGTGAGGTGCTGGGCTCTGGTGCTGGTCTGCATGTAAGCAAAGTGGCTGCACAGCTATTAGTGCAAGTCCAGGGGGCACTTCAGAAATTCACACAGCCTGACTGCCACTGTGAACCTTGACTACTCCTTAATGATGGAAATAGACCCTTTGTAAAGGTGACTCCTCTTTTTAGGAGATGAAGCGCCGCCATATAGCTAAGCCATTCTCCATGGAGAAGTTGCTCTACCAGATTGCACAAGCCGAAGCAAAAAAGGAAAATGGTCCCACCCTCAGTACCATCTCAGCCCTTTTGGACGAGCTCAGGTACTGTAGACCCAGGACCCAGGACTTCAGGTGAAGCCACAGAGCTGGCAGCAGGGCTTGACTGAACAAGCAGGCACAGGCGGCTGTTCTCTTGACTGCACAGGGCCCCCCACCACCACCACTTTTTTTCTTTTTTGGCTATTTCCTCTCTTGTCTTCCTGTATAGTGGGAAGGTCTTGGTGAGCCTATATGAACAGAAGCATATGATCTCAAGCTCATTCCTCTTTGGGGTCAGTGCTGAACCTCCCTTTTTTACACTAATACTTTGCTCTAGGCTCTAGGGCTGGTTGGTACTATAGAGAGGGACCCACCTTTTCCAACCCTTGGCTCTTACAGATACGGTAAGAGAGATACTGTAACATACTCTCTTACACACATACCATAGAGAATTTGGGCAGCAGCAGCAGCAGCAGCATCTAACTCTGTGAAACTGATTGGTCCCCTTGAGTTGGTCCACTTGTGTCCCACACATTTTGACAGTGCTTCTCAGCTTCAAGCAGGCCAGGCAGTCACTGAGCACTGTGCGTGGTTCCCTGTGTCGACCTCTTACCTCACTTGCCGCCTCCTGAGGCTTCTCACTCTCCAGGGAAAGGGTTCCTGATAATGTTGGTGGGAAACAGAGATGTTCACCACCTAGAAAGTGTCTTCAAGGGTAGGGACAACAAATAGGTAAAATGTATCCTTAGCTTGGAGAAAGAACATCTGTAACCTTAGGCAAAGTCCTGTTACCCCATGGCTTATCTGCCCTTTTGACTGAAGAGCATAATCTCTGGCTGGGGCCTTAGGAAGGCATGCCGGGTTTGTAACCCCATGGCTGGCTGTGCTGTATTGGAGGGTATGCTTATTCCAGAAGGGTAATGACATGGAAAGGGAGCAGGTATTCCTTACAGGCATGCATGCAGCCTTTTCATGGTGCCTGCTATTTACCTGCACAGGGATACAGAGCTGCGGCAGCGCAGGCAGTTGTTTGAGGCTGGCCTTCACTCTTCAGCACGCTATGGCAGCCATGATGGCAACAGTACGGTGGCGGATGGGAAGAAAAAGCCTCGAAAATGGCTGCAGCTAGAAACGTCAGAGAGGAGGTGCCAGATCTGCCAGCATTTGTGCTACCTCTCTATGGTAAGTATATGTAAGCGAGCCTAGAGTAGACCCACTGTGGACCCCAATACCAAGCCCGCTCAAGGCTTTTACAGCTTCTTGCCTCCTCACATTCTGGTAGCAGGGCCCGAGTCAGCTGGCCACCGTGGGCAGTTGTAGCTGATGTTGGACCCCCTTGCTTTTTGTTCTGCCTAGGGCTCTGCACCATTGATGGCAGCACCCACATTCACTTAAACCTTTTGGGAAATACCCTCATAAATTCCCAGAGATATATTTCCTCTGATTCTAAATTCTGTCAGCTGGCAGTGCCTTGGTGGGGTTTTATTAATGTTAACAGCATGCGTTGCCCATGACAGCTAGTGAGTTTGTGATTAGCCCTTGGAGTCTTTGAAAGGGGCAACCTGTTATTTCTTTTTGTTTGCATGGAGGCTCCTGAGAAAAAAACTCCAGATTTAAAGGCCTGTCAAAGTGTCCACTCAAGTTGGAGACCATTGTTTTTTATTGTTGTTGTGGGTTGTTTTTGTTTTTGAGATACAGGTGACAGGACTTGAGGGGCCTACACAAAGGATAAGACTACACAGGCCCTTGTAGCCCTCAAGGATCAGTGTCTTTCCGTGACCTCAGGTAGCAGGACACTTGCTTGGTATACAGCAGCGTGCAGGTCCTCTGGGGTACTGAAGATTAGGAGCCTTACCAACGTATTTTTGTCAAACTCCCCTAAGCCTTCTAAGCCAGTGTCAGTATATTTTGTCCCATCTCTATGATGAGGTGCTCCAGGAGCCTGCAGAACCGATCTGGTGAGGGTTTGAAAGCTAAGACAATCTGCTGCTTTTTTGCCTCTTTCCCTCCATTCCCTTCCTCCCCTAGTTGAAGACCCTGTTGCAGGGTTTCTCATCGGTTTGTATTGTTAGTCACTGACCCCTGGCTTGGGCAGATGTGTGTTGATAGGCCTCCTTGAATTCAACCTGAGCCCTTTCCCTACAGGTGGTACAGGAGAACGAGAATGTCGTGTTCTGCCTGGAATGTGCGCTGCGCCATGTGGAGAAACAGAAGTCTTGCCGTGGGCTGAAACTGATGTACCGCTATGATGAGGTGAGTTCTGACCATGCTGTGCAGGGTGGAGGCTGAGGGCGGCCACTGTTACTCCTGTAGATGCCAGCTACTCATCTCTAGACTGGAGATGTGACAGCTTGAGCTGCAGTCAGTGTGTCTGCCCCCTGTCCCCAGCTCCTCAGTGCTCAATCTACAGCCTGTTCTTGCCTTCCCAACCTCTTTCCAAGTTCTTCCTGTTCACAGGCCACTGCCAGATTCTGTGCCTATCCATTTAGCATGCTTGCTTCTTGCACAGGAGGTGCCTGACCCAAGATGGCCCTCCAGAGCTGTTCCCCCGCCACCTGTCTTGATAACACATCCCGGGAAGCTCCCTGCCTTCAGACTACTCAGGCTCTGGACAGAGCGTTTTCTTGTGGCTCCAGAGCCTGAGTCAGTGCTGGGAGGGGGGTGGTCATGCCCCTTGCGTGATGTAGACACCTGTCACTGCCCATGGCTGCCCCTCCCTCACCATTGGTCCATGTCCTGTGTGCATAGTTGAATGCTTTAGATTGAGAGCCCAACCCCCTGACACCCTGGAATACGGCCCTGTGCCGCCCATGTGCTGGGAATCGTGTCCCTGTGGGATCCACACTGTCTCTTCGGCTTCACTTTTTCCCTCACTCTTGGATTCTGTATCCAGCTCTACACATCACATTCATCTCACCTCAACCTTCCTGATGCTGCAACCCTTTAATATACCACGTTGTGGTGACCTCTAACCATAAAAATTATTTTCATTGTTACTTCATAACTGTAATTTTGCTACTGTCATGAATGGTAATATATTAATATTTGATAAGCAAGACAGCTAATATGAGACCCCTGTAAAGGGTTGCTTGATCTCCAGAGGGGTTTGACCCACAGGTTGAGAACCGCTGTTCTGAATGAAGCCAGTCCAAACAGATCGTTTCACTAACGGAGCACAATTTAGCAGCCCAGTTGGCCTTTTGGCATCTATCTGTAGTTGAGGCTGCGTGTGCACTTGATTGCCTTGCCCACCTCTAGTACTATTCAGATGCCGTCTTCAGCCTGCTCTGTGCCTGCTTTTGGTCTCTGCACTCCTTATAACCCTGCTTTGGAAAAGGGAACATCTCAAGCAGCCATCCCCAATTTTACAGGCTGCAGCACACCTGTCTCCTTGGCTCCGTTTGCAGTCCTGTGCCAGCAAGTGCTGATCCCGGTCTGCCTGGTGCTGCACATCTGGTATCCTGGTGCCCTTATTCAAGAACCATCTCTTGGACAACATCATTGTCACTCACTGTGTGTTCCCCAGCTCTATGGCTGGCTGTGCAGCACATCACCCATGTGGTCCCAGGATCTGCCTTCTATTCCTAATGCTGGCAACAGAATCTTCCCTCCTTGGCTGTGCTCCCTGAAGCTTGAACAGGTGGACAGTTAGGTGCATTCAAGCCATTACAGTACATACTTACCCCAGGCTTGCTGGGTCAAGTGTAGGTCAGACTCATGTCTGAGTTATAAGGTTGGAAAGCAGAAGTAGGTCTATTTGCGCCTGTTCTGTTCAGTGGCACAACAAAACTTCTGTGGTCCCTACTTCACATAAACAGTAAATGTCATAATGGGCTTAAAATCCCAGCAATGAGTAGAATTACTGTCTGGCATCCTGTACTTCCAAAGCCCCCATAGGGCACAGAGTTGGCAGCAGCAGGCAGGGCCAGGGAAGGTGCCTCTGCGCACAAGATTAGGGCAGCCTGAAGGCACTTCTCTGAAAGTGCTGCAAGCAGCTGAGCAGTGGAGTGGGAAGCTACCCGGTGTTGTAGGTCAACATTTTACTGTGACCACAGTCCTGAAAGAACACCAGCACAACTCGTGGTCGGATATCTAGTCAGGAAGTCAGCTAGGGCATATGGAAAAACACACTTGGCAACCCATAGCTGAGTCACTAATGACCAGGCCAATGACAGATGTACTAGGGATCCTACACCTGTTTCTCTCATACCCCAGTACTTTTTTTTTTTTTGTCCTGTACACTGTGATGCTCACAGGAAGAGCTGGGCTTTCAGGACACTTAAGAACCTGGCTGCCCAAGGCAAAGTTTTTTACTGTCTTTCCAAGCTTGGCTACGAAGAAGCCAGTCTTCAGGAGGCAGGACACTGTTAGATCAGCAGATGTTAGGTTTTTCACGGCCTTCTAGGGCTTTCCAGAGACAGAGATGAAGTGTGTGATCCTCAGGAGTCTTACTGTCCCGGGCTGCTTCCATTCTTTACTCATAGTGTCCAGACATCTTGCCAGGTATCTGGCTTCCTGCCTATGCTCTCTTGAGTCATTCATTCTTCCAATGTGTCCCAGGCTGGTCCCACATGTGTTCTCCTGCTCCAACCTCTGGAGAGCTGTGATTTCAAATGTGGGCCATCACACCCAGCTATGGATATATTTTGGGTGAAGTACAGGAACATGGCTGTTCCCTTTCCCCTCTAAGAAGGAGGGGAGTAATGGACTTGCTAATGCCACATGGTGGAGAATTTTGGCTTCAAGCTGGTGCCTGTGAAGCACCTCAGTGTGGGTCACAGCAGGCCGAAATGGTCTCAGCAGTAGGCCGGGCAGCCATTCCCCTTAGTCATGTTGGTTTAATTTGTCTGGATGCTGTTCTTAATTTCTAGATTTTTCTTCTCACATTGACCTGCTAAGAGATAACTACAGCAGCAGCTTCTACTCTAGCCCCAACTATCCGAAGCAGGGCCAGGAGATGGCCTGCCTCCGAGCTGGGAGGCAGCTGTTTCTCCTTTACAGGTCCCCTGGAGCTGGTGTTAAAATGCAGGTGTGAGCAGTAGTGGGTGCTGGGAGCCCAATAAGAGGAAAGAGTGTAAAACACTCAGCAGCTGAGCAGTCTCTCCTGCCCCAGAGACTTCCTTAGGCATCAGCCTGTCCTGTCCACAAGTCCTCTGCCGCTCTGAATCCTAAAGGTATTTCTAAAGCCTGCTAATATCCAGTGACACACACTGGATATTGCCTTGTAAGGTACGGCTTGGTGCCCGGGACCCCTCTGCTATACTAACTTTGTTCCCTGTCCTCCTGGCAGGAGCAGATCATCAGTTTGGTCAACCAGATATGTGGCAAAGTGTCTGGCAAACATGGCAGCATTGAGAACTGTCTCAACAAACCCACACCAAAAAGAGGCCCCCGCAAGAGAGCGACCGTGGACGTGCCGCCATCTAGGCTGCCACCCTCATGAAGATGTCGAACCCATGGTCACTTATATATTTTTTGTAATTACTATATTCTAGTTTGGAGTACTTGCTGTAGGATACAAGCTGTCTTTGCACTAGCTCTAAAGAAGAATTTCTTCTGGTTTTAGAGAACTGATTTTGTTTTAGCATTAAACTGTTCAAGTTTTTGTACGTAGATAATCTAGATACTGCAGTCAGGTTTGGAAGCTGCCGTACACTCACTGTCTAAAAAACCCTTGAGGGGGCTGTATTAATTTGTATCGCCCCATGGCTGACAAAAGCCTGTTTTTTTGTTTTTGTTTTGGTTTTTTTTTTTTTTTTTTGTTTGGTAACTGTTGGGGAATAAAGGCTTTTTAACCCGTTTTTGAAAAGGGTGAAGTTTGGAGAACAAATTTTAAAACCATCCGTCACATGAGCAGATTTTTCTAGATTGGAAAAGTGATAGAAGACACACACACACACATATATACAGAAAAAAGAAACTTGAAATGGCTTTACTTTGGCTGTCTTTTCTTCTGTCATGTGCAAGGGGAGTTTGTAACTTCTGGAACCGGAGAGCCCCGTTTGTTTGGCTGGGCGGTTATGGCAGCTGAAGGCAAATGTGAGGTTTGCGTGACTAGGTTCTCATACCAGCACATCACTATGCATCCGTTCGAGGAAGAGAGGAGGAAGACAAAGACTGCCTGCCTTGGAGGGTCACTGAGGGAGACCTGTGCCTGATTTCACTAGGAAATCCATTCTGTTATTTTTTTGGTGCTGTTGGCTACTTTATGGGAAAAAAAAAAAAAAAAAAAAAAAACAAAAAAACCCTTCAATAGCATCCTTGAGGAAAACAGGAAACAGTAGTTGACTGTAAGTGCTTCCCTGTCGTCCACGTGCAATCTCCTGACATTCCACCTCCGTCTCTCTGCTTGTTCACTCACACATCAGCATTAATCTTTGTTTCAAACACACTTAGAGCCACTAAGTCTGCGGTTCTTTTTGAATGTGAAAATACATCTGTGCTCATCTTGTCTATTTTTTCTCTTCATGTTTTAACAAAAAAGAAAAAAAGAAAAAAAAAAGAATCCCATCCCTTTTGTACATACTCCTGTAAATTGTTTTAAATACTTGAGCCTTTTCTTGGTGGGGGAGGGGAGGGGTAAGAAAGATGAAGAAAAGCCTTACATTTCAGTTTCTTCATCGGCTGGATTGGATGCTTACAGGGTTTTTCTTGTAACATTTATAAGTGCTGCTTACATCACTCAAAACAACAAAACATGGTAATGGAGTAGCTGTTGCCCTTCTCCGGTTGTCTGTACAGTATGTGTGGAATAAAAAAGGGAAACTGTTTTCACAAGCTGTTCTTTGTTTCATAATTGGATCAGTCCGTAGCTACCCATATTGCACTGAGCTTGCCAGTGGTGACTGCCAGGAACGTCCTAGGATCCACTTTGGTGGTTGTTGTTGCAGAAGACTGAACTGTTTTGGAATGTTTAACGATTACATAACAGTCGAGTGTTTTCCAATGTGGTTGTCCAGTTTTTACGGCCTTGCTGTGTACTTTTCCCTCTCTTTGACAGTAGACTTTCGCCTCTGGCCTACAGTTTGGCATTTAATTTATTAGCGCTGCTCTGCACCTCTCCCTCAGGGAGGGCTCCGTGTGGTCTATTGCCAGTTCTTTGTTTACTTTTCAGGTTTGTACTACAAGGTTTAATAATAAAAACAAGTTTTTTGGACATTTTGTCTGTCTTTTGGAAAGTGAGGGAAGGGTATGGGCTTTCTTTGGTCAGTGGGGCAGAGGCTCTAAGTCCTCTCTTTGGCAAGGCAGTGGAGCTACTGAGGCATTTCCATGTTAATGCTCAGCCACACTCTGCTCTGGGTCTAGTGGGGTTAGGCGCTCATGCCCTGGGCACCTTCCCTACGGGAGAGCAAGCTGAATTATTTTGCCTCAAGTTTAATTTCTGCTGAGGCCCAGGTTGTTGACAGCAGTTTTAGCCTGATGGTAGTTCAGCTGATGGGTATAAAATTAAGTTTTTCCAGTTTGACCACTATTGCTTATATGATAAGTTTCTTTTCCCTCCTATTACGGAGCCCACACAGCCTGGCCCAAGGTCCTATTATCACTCAGCAGCCCTCCACACCTCTAAGAACTCTTGACCACCTCAGCCGTACCCACTTGTCAAGCCAGAGGCCTTTCTTATAATCCCAAATACTCACCGGCAGCTCAGTGTTTAGTCCATAAGCTTTATTGTGAGCACTTGTAATGGTTCTCACACACCATTAGCAATTGTGCAAAATCAAAAACCTCTAAGCACCCAGCCTTGCAGGAGGATGCTGCACACAGCCGACAAGTCACTTAAATGTCCTGAGTTGAATCACTGTCATCACTGACACCTGGGGTGGACTTTCTGTCAGTATGTAATGTGACCAAGGCAGTGTCCACCTGCACCTCCTCTTCATCAGGCTGGACGAGGGGGGCATCAACAGTGTCCAGGTCAGTGTAGGCAGAGGTTGAGACAGGTGGCTGGAGTGCTGGTTCTGAGGGATTTGGAATCTGAAGAGTCATTTCGTTCTGACAGGGGTTGGATTCCAGCTCTATTGAACAAAGTAGAAAAAGCCTCCGATTGGTGATTACCATTGAGGACAACTGTCTGAGGCCACCCTACAGGGCTGCCTCTTGTCCCACAGGGAGTCACAGGTGAACAAGTACCTATTCTGTACTGTGACACTGGGAAAGACTAAGAAAAAGCTAAGGGCACATGCTGAAAGTCATGCACCAATCCTTGATAACCTAGATGATCCTTTACACCGTCAGTTCCTATATTCCAGCGCTAGGATGAACTAAGAATTATTCAGCCTTTAGCAACCCCCAATTTTGCGAGGAATCAAGATTTTTAGACATAACCAGTCACTGACTAAGTCATTCCTCTCCCTGTAGAGGGCTGAGAGGAGGAGGGTCAGGTCAGAGGAATTGGTCTCTCAGTACTGTGGCCTGAGAGTTTCCCTTCCCTCCTGTATATGAAAGCAGCTGAAAAACTGGCTGTGCAGTGCTCTACAAACAAAAGGACCTCATCGGGAGTCCATAGTCCTGGAGTAAGGAAGGCCTGCTGCATTAAGGGGCAGAGTTTAGAAAACATCGAGCCACACAGGAACGCTAACATGTTCCCAATCTAGCCCAATCTCTGCACCTTGAGGGCCCGCTCACTGGAGCAGCCTCCATTCATTTGCCTCACTACTTCCTACACATGAAAAATGGGTTCATGGAAGAAGTTGGGTTGAAGAGATTTGATAATGGTCTGGTCATGACTTACCCAAACCAGGGGACAGCACAATGTTGTCCTCTCCACCAGAGTTCAAGAAGACATCTAGAGCCTCCTGGTCAGAGATGTCCATCAGGTCCATCTGCTCCAGCATGTCCACATTCACCTCCATGGATGACATGCTGCCCATGGGCTCTGAGAATAAAAGAAATTGTACCTTTTGCTTTTCATGGTAAATGGTGCATTTCATCACTCTTAGGCTAATCACACTATTTTCTCCCAGCTTTTGCCATCACCAAATGAGAATACAGTTTTACTCTGTCCTAAGTTATCTTTTATTACCTTTGTCCACAAACTCATGTTTGCAGGTGTTCCTATAAAATGTAGGTGTAGGTAGGAGCTGTTTTAATGGGTCAGTAGGAAGTCAGAAAATTCCCTCCTAGGTCAATGCAACCAAAATTGCAAGTGACACTTTCCTCCTGGTAGAATGGGAACAGAAGCTCAGCAGCTGCAGGAGACAGGCAGGGTGCCTCTTAGAACTGGGACCACCAGCCAAGGTGCAAGTTGTTTCTGGATGGATATATTATGAACCTTGGCCTTCACAGACAGAGACTCCTTACAAAGTGAGGGGCAGCACAAACGAAAGCATAACAAGGACCAGGGAAGTCAGTGTCAGAGAGGCTTCGAGGATGAAGCAGATAACTAAGTTCACCATCAAAATGTAGACTTTGCCCAAGTTGAGGATGAGAGCAGAGCACAGTAGAGAATAAATTCAGTATACTCCCCAGAGTGTGGCACGGGCGCACATAGTCACTCCCACAAATGAAGATGGAGGGGCGCCTACAATCCAACAACTGAAAGTTTTGTGATCTTCAGTAGAAGTTGGATTAGCTTTAGGCACACAAGCACCTAAGTTCACTACATTTCTATCTCTAGGTTACACAGGTGGTTCTGACAATGTTGTTCTGAGCCAGTCAGGCTTAGCTTGGGCAGGGTGGACTTGAACAGCTTTCTGGTGTCACAGGGGCAACCAGTGCAGTAATGTCACAGCTACAAGGGTAGGTGAAAGAGTAGCACCCCCTTAGGCACTGGTGTTCTAGTGGGATTCTTGAGGGTATGAGTGGATGCCATGGTTTCAGCCGTCTCTTCTGGTCTGTGGCTTTGACCTCAGCCAGGACCTCAGCCTGAATGTTGGACGTTCAGGAGAGGCCAAGACAATCACCACAAGGAATGAACTAAACCTAGCCTGGTGTCTCTCACCTTCAGTCCCAGCACAGGGGAGGCTGAGACAAGACCGTGAGTTCCATGCCAGCTAGGGCTATTTATCAAATCCCACCTAAGAATCCTCTCTTCCCCAATTATGTGATTCTCCTACCTCAGCCTCCAAATCACTGGAATTGTGTATGTGTCTTCAGAACTTAACTCACAGCTGTATAAGTCACACCCATCCTTCTGGAGGGATGCCAATGTACCTACCTCTTTGATGACTGACATAACTGTCCTAACTTACTATAAACTTTCACCTAATTTATGTCAAATAAACTAATGAAAAATAAAATATGTGTTAAATATCAAAAGTTGTCAAATTCAGCTCAAGTGATATCCCAATAGGAAAGTCTTAGCTTTGGATGCCTTACTAGAGAATGAAGAAAATCAAGCCTATATTTCAGGTAGAAAATAGGTGCCCTTGGTGCCTTTAATCCCAATACTCAGTAGGTAGAAACAGGCAGATGTCTTAAGAATGAGGTCAGCCTGGTTCCAATGAGTTCCAGGCTACTACCCAGGGCTACACAGCAAGGCCTTGTCTCTGAAAAGGACGCCCAAGGAATGTCCAGCTTTCCTGCCAAGCCTCCTGAGTGCTAGAAGCACCTGGCTACAAAGACTGTTCTTTGCCAAAAGTGTTTGATTTGGCACACTTGTCATGGAAACCATAAAACACTAGGACAGACCAGCCAGTGGTCCCATATAGTGTCTAGGGTTTGCTCATCCACTCAGGATAAACAAGGAGAGTGATGTGCTCCATCCAATGCTGAATTCCAAAAATTGGTCAGTTGTAAGTTTTAGAAACATAATTTTAATCAAACTTCAGAGTAAGTATATTGAAGAACTTGAAACAGGAACAAATGTGGTAATGGGGGTGAGTTGGCTGGGTCTAGCTTACACCAAGACTCATCAGGGTGCTTTTGCCTCTGTTGACACTGGACTGTTTGAAACAGGGAGTTCAACAGTAATCGGACCACTACTTACTGAACTTTAACTCTAGGAAAACCACAGTGGAGTGTCCTAACCTGTACAAGCTTTTAAGCTTGTACAAAAACACACAAACATAAGGCTGCCCAAGCCAGTCACCTTGAGTAATACTGTGTATCAGAACTGTGAAAGTCAACACCTGAACTCTGAAAACCAAGACAGTTAAGAGTACAATGAACAACTAACTGTCAAAGGTTACCTTCAACAGCTTGATGGTAAGGCTCTAACATCATCGTGAATTGAAATCAAGCTGACGCCAACTAGAATCTTCACCGCTCCTGACTCAGTATTCACGGTGCTGGAAGGTACTTGTATGTGTGGTGGTTTGAATGAGAGCGGTATCCCCTAGGCTTACATATTTGAAAAGTTGTTCCCAGTTGGTGAAAGCATTTGGAAGGGTTAGAAGGTGTGGTGGGGTTGGAGGTGGCGTGTCACTGGGGTGGACTTTGAGGTTTCACAAATCTAATTCCACTCCCAGTTGTGTGTGTGCCTATCTGTGTCTTTCTGCCTCATGCTTGGGGCTCCAGATGCTCCAGTACCATGCTTACCGCACACTGCCATGCTCTCTGCCAATGATGGCATGGACTCTAACCCTATTAAACTGTAAGCCCCAAATAAATTTCTGTGTGTTCGCTTGGTCCGGGCCTCTTATTACAGTAACAAAAAAGTCTCTAAATCAGCTACAGGAGGAGGAGCAGTAATTGGTATTAGCTATAACCCAGTGACCTGTCTGCAAGATGTACCAGTACAATAGTGACAACAAATGTTACAGGAGTAACTACCACTGTTTAAAAAATAGACTCAAGGCAAATTTCTTATCACTGCTAAAGTAGCCCCAAGTCTGGGACTAGACAGGTCACAGGCCTAGGGGAAACTATTACTATTATGCTAACAGAGCAGAGCAATAAAATTACTCCTAATACAGATATACCCACAGATCAGTGCCTCACTTAGTCCTCTCAGAGAACGTACTTCTTGCAGTAGATGGGTGCTAACACAATGATTCACAACCTACAAACCTACAATGTACAGAGAGATAGACAGACTGACTGACTTTGGGGTGCTAACACAATGATTCACAACCTACAAACCTACAATGTACAGAGAGATAGACAGACTGACTGACTTTGGCGCATTCAGTCCCAATTGGGTATCTTCATCAAATCCTCCTCAAGATTTAGAGATCTCAAGACTCAGCTATACCTCTCCTGGATATATACCCAAAAGACGCTCCAGCATACAACAAGGACACTTGCTCAACCACGTTCATAGCAGCTTTATTCACAATGGCCAGAATCTGGAAACAACTTACATGTCCCTCAACTGAAGAATGAATAAACTATAGCACATGTACACAATGGAATACTATTCAGCTACTAAAAACAAAGAAATAATGGAATTAATGGAATTTGCAGGCAAATGGATGGAACTAGAAAAGATCATCCCGAGTTAGGTAACCCAAACCCAGAAAGACACATATAGTATGTACTCGCTTATAAGTGGATATTAGCCGCATAGTATAGGATAAGCATACTATGAGGCACAGACCCAAAGAAGATAAGTAACATACAGGATCCAAGGTAGGATGCATACATATCACTTGGAAAGGGAGACAGGACAGACAGAAGTAGTGGCTGAAGAGAGGGAACAAGGTAGGAGATGGGGGCCCAGAGAGTTCAGATCTGGGGAGAGCAAGGGCGAGAGGACAGGACTGTGAAGAAAAGAGAAACAGTGGGGTTATCTCTCTGACAGGGTAGGCTCCTGGGAGGATATGAGGGGGACTCAAGCAGAGACTCCTACTAGCAGAGAGCGAAGAGGACACCAACTACCTAGTCTCCTAGCAGAGGGAAGGGAATGTCAACACACCCACATAAACTTTGACCCAAAATTTACCCTGCCTACAAGATGTGCAGGGATAAAGACAGCAGAGAAGAGCAGAGATTGAGAGAATGCCCAACCCATGCCTCACCCAACCAGAGACCCACCCTAAGGGAGAGTGCCAACCCCTGACACTATGAATGAAGCTCTGCTAAACTTGTAGACAGAAACTTGACAGAGCTGTCCTCTGAGAGGCGCTACCCAGCAGCGCCTCAAAACAGATGCTGAGACTCACAGCCAAACATTGAGTGATATGTAGGGAATCTTCTGGAAAAGTGGGAGGAAAGAGGGACTTGGAGATGATAGGAGCTCCACCAGAAAAAAAAACATAACCAGGGCCCAGAGGGGCTTCCTGAGACTGAAGCATCAACCAAGGACCATGCATGAACTGGACCTAGGCCCCTACAAAGATGCAGCCGATGGGCAGCTTAGGCTTCAAGTGGGTCCTCTAGTAAGGGAAGTGGGAACTGCATCGGACATGGACTCACTTGCCAGCTTTTACATCACTTTCTCCTGGTGGGACTGCTTTGCCAGGCCACAGGGGAAGAGGACATGCTCAGTCCTGATCAAACAGGATGAGCAGGGCTGGATGGAAAGGGAGCTCCCCTTTTCTTAAGGGGAGAGGGGAAGGGGTGAGACTGGAAGGGAAGGAGGGATGAGGCTACAACAAGGATGTAGAGTGAATTAAAAATTTTTCTTCAATTAAAAAGATCTATGTGGATGAAGAGGCCGACAATTGTTAAGAGCCAGAGGTTGTGGTTGATCCAAGGGAACAGCACTCTTCAGTTCTGGAACTAATACACAGAGAACTCCTAGAGAGAGACTGTGTCAAAATGCACAAGATTTGAACAACTTCAACCCAGACAAAACCCCTGCATAGAGAGAGGAAGCAGGCACAAAGGTCCACTTCTAACCAAGAGGCTATTTGTAATTGATACCTGCTTGGAAAGGGGTTTTCTGCAGTGTCATTTGGTATATCAACGTACACTCCAGGACATGCCTCATGTCCAGGAGTATTTGGCCAACACAAAATTACTCCAGGGTGTGTGTGTGTGTGTGTGTGTGTGTGTGTGTGTGTGTACACTTGTTTTGGAATTGCTTTGTCATATTGGTTTTGTTTGATATTTCTTTTTAATCAGTGAGAGAAAGAGAAGGAAGAAAGGAGGAGAGAGAATCATGAAGTTGGGTGTTGGTGTGGTTTGAGTGCTACTGGTCCTCACAGGATCAAGGGTTTGTAGGTTTAGTCCCCAGCTGGTGAGCTCCTTGGAAAGGAGGAGGAAGTATGGCATTGCTGAAGGAGGTGTAGTCTTGTTGAAGAGGTATGTCACTGGGGGTGGGCTTGGAGATCTCAAAAGCCCAGTCTTTGTCTCTCTGTCTACAAATCAGGATAAAGTTCTTAACTGCAGCTCAGCACCTACCTGCACCTACACTCCCCACCACCATGATAATGGACTAACCCTCTGAAACTGAAACAAGCCCTCAATTAATGGCTTTCTTTTATAAGAGTTAGCATGGTCACGGTGTCTCTTCATAACAATAAAACAGCAACAGACAGAAGTTGGTCTCAGGGAGTGGGGTACTGCCATGACAGGCGTGACCATGCTATTTGTTAGTAGACTTTGGATCAGGAAAACAGTTGAACCCTTTAAGCAGGGCTTCTGGGCCACCCTAGTAGGAACAAAGAGAATAATGCTGAGGGAGATGTGAACTGCAGGGGCCCAACTCAAAAGGTTTCTGAAGGAGAAAATATTATCAGCTGGCCTAAAGGCTATTCTTGTGATACTTTAACAAAGAATGTGCCTGCCTTTGCCCTTGCCCTAAAAATTCTTTCCAGAGGCTAAATTAAACAGTTTTTGATTAATAGCATTGGCAGAGGAGACTTCGAGAGAGCCTCGTATTGACTGTGTAGTTATTAGTGATTGGCATTAAGCATATCTTCAATGAAAAGAGCAAATAGGGCAAAATGAAATACAGAATTTGAGGAGCATCTTAGTTGGGTTTGCTTTGGTTTTTTAACATTAATTATGTACACATTATTCTGCCTGCATGTACACCCGCACCACCAGAAGTGAGCACCAGACCTTACTATAGATGGTTGTGAGCCACCATGTGGTTGCTGGGAATTGAACTCAGGACCTTTGGAAGAGCAGCCAGTGCTCTTAACCTCTGAGCCATCTCTCCAGCCCTTAGTTGAGTTTCTATTGCTGTCAAGAGACACTATGACATGGCAACTCTTACTTAAAAAAATTAATTAGGGTTAGCTTACAGTTTCAGAGGTGCAGTCCATTATCATTACAGTGAGAAGCAGGGCAGCATGAAGGCAGAGAAGGAGCTCAGAGTTCTACATATTGATCTGCAGGTATCAAGAGACTGTGAACCACACTGGGTGCAGCTTGAGCATATGAGACCTCAAAGCCCATCCCCACAGTGACACACTTCTTCCAACAAGGCCACAACTACTCCAACAGTTCACACCTAATATTACCACTTCCTATGGACCAATCATTCAAACATATGAGTCTATGGGGGTCAATTTTATTCAAACTACCTCAAGGAGCAAAGAAGCACCAAATGTAATGCTGAGCAAAGTCCAGTGCTCAAGAAGATAAAAAGTTTCAGCAAATGCCTGATGCTAAATGGAAAAAGGTAGTAGTGACCTCAAGACTTGCACCAAGCTAAGCTTCCAACTTGTGAAAAAGGAATTTAAGAAAAGCTTAAGCAGCAAAGGAAACCATTAACAATGGAAAACATATGCAAGTGCAAGTCAAAGAGGGACCCAGGATGTAGCCTCAGCAATCAGAAGAACTTGTCAGCTTCAGCGATGTGGTTCTGGCTTTAGAATCAATAAGGAAAGGGGTTGTAGAATCTTCCTCCATAATAAAGAAAAGCTGCTGAAGCCAGGTGTGTGCAGAGGAGTCCCTGCATGGAAGCACAGCAAGGCCATGGCAGGAAGCTGTGAAGGTGAAGCCTGGATTGCCTTGGGGACCCTAAGATGTTAGTGATAGCAGAGTTGTGGGATACTTGCCAAGGAGAGCTGCTAACAGGGTATGGAACCAGGCCAAGAGAGAGAAGTATGCTGTAGTCAACACAGCTAGAGGCCGGAGTTCTGAAGAGCACTTTGACAGCAGATATGGAGATGCAGAATTCAGAGTTTGCCCTACTGGTTTTCTGTCTTGTTTTTGTTTAGAACTTTCTCATGCTTCCTTTCCTCCCAGGACGGAACTGCAATGTACAGTCTGTGCCACTATATGTTAGAAGTGTGTGATCTGCATTTTGATTTCAATTTTACAGGAGGTTACAGTTTAGAGATTTCCATGAATCTCAGACTTTGGACTTAAAAGTCCAAAGAGACTTTTAAACATTATTGAGACTGAGAGACTATAGGGAATTTTGAAGTTGGACTACGTAAGTACGTTATGATACGGTCACACACCCACATGGCTAGGGAGTGGAATGTGGTGGCTAGGAAGTGGGTGGATCTGGGAGGAGGAAGAGGATTATCAAAGTACACTGTAATAAAAAAATTTTAATTAAAAAATGCCCAATTTAAGAAATTGAAACCTAAATACATCACTTCATATTATTGGGAGTGGAGGGGCTGCAGCACTAAGATAAAGGTCACACAGAATCCACACAGCTGGGAAGCTTGCCAGCTGCCATAAACATTCTGAGAAGTAATGACAAACTCTAGTAAATCTAAAGTAAGCACACCACATGAAATAAGTACTGCTCCAAAAGAAGCAGTTCTCAAAGTGAGGTTCCTCAGCTGCTACCTTGAGCTAGAGTGTCCATGGGAATTGGCTCATAATGCAACCTCGTGGTTTCTTCACCTACACCTTCAGGACCAGAATCTGGGACCCAGTTGTTTATGATAAGGCCTGCTCCTTTTAGACAGCATAACTACAGCCATTTTTTATTTCAGGCCTAACAGCCACATCATCTCAGCTTGTTGCTAATATAGGGAAAAGCTCTCTGTGTAAAGCTGACTAAAAACTATGTTTATGTTCAGCATACTCAGAAACTCCCCAACCATCAACACAGCTAGCCCCAACTGCCACACACACTTCAAGGTTAGCTAGAACTGCTTTGTTTAACTAGCAAAAACAACTTGAATCAGACATGAGTACCCTGTTCCACTCTCCCCACCATACCCCCATGTGGTTTTTGCCTTTACAAGCTAACTTTGAAAGACAATCAATGTCACAGTTTGGCTCACGAGTTCCTTTCTGTGTCCCTGTCTTGGGGTGTTGTATTCATTAAACCATCTACATCTAACTAAGATTGGTGTCTGAGCAGTTTATGCAGCTTTTTCTGGACCCCAACATTTACTCTCAAAAATGTACACAGAGATAGATGAGGATGTCTATAGAGGCTAATCTCAATGGTCAGTTAAACTGGATTCATGAACACATCTCTGGCCTTCTCTCTAAGGGTGTGTGTAGAGAAGTTTAACTGAGGTGGCAAGACCACCATACAGTGGGTAGCCCCATCTCCTGCACTGAGGAATTACAGTGAATGAAAAGCAGAGAAAGGAAAGCAAGACAAAAACCAGCTTCTTGATCTGCCTAAACGTAAGCAAGCCCAGGCCTACTCCCATTCCCACCCCCCCATATCACTAAGCTCCTGTTACAACGCCTCCTCTTCCCTCCAGGGGATGTCCTCAAGAGGATGTCCTTCTGAATTATAAGCTGGTGTCCATCCTTCCTTCCTCTGTTTCTGCCCCTGTGAAGAGGAGACTAACTAATGCAATCTCCATGTCAGCACTCTTTTTAATAATAACTTGGGAACAAGTATTCCTATTCATACTAAATGAATTGGTTATATGTGTTCAACATAGATAAATTTAAGTACATAAGTTGAGTTTGAACTGAGTAAATTGTACTGATGATGCAAAGGGACCCTCTAAGCAAACTATAAGGCTAACACCTTACTTCCACATAAAGCATGTTTTATTGCTTTTTTAAAGCTGTATGTATGTATGTATGTATGTATGTATACAGTGTTCTGCCTGCATGCACACCTGCAGGCCAAAAGAGGGCACCAGATCTCATTATAGATGGTTGTGAGCCACCATGTGGTTGCTGGGACTTGAACTCAGGACATTTGGAAGAGCAGCTAGTGCTCTTAACTTCTGATCCATCTCTCCAGCTTCCTATTGTTTTATTATGGTGCTGGAGTTTGAACCTAGGGCCTTGTACATGGTACGCAAATAGCACTGAGCTTGGTCCTCTGCCTCTACAAAGGTTTAGAAGCCAAAAAACACATGTTCATGTATTGCACACATGCACTATAAAGGCGGTCACATCTGAACATAAAGAAGGGACATGATCAGTGTCTTAGGGTTTGCTTGCTGTGAGAGACACCATGTGCACAGCAACTCTTATAATGGAAAGCATTTAATTAGGACTGGCTTACAGTTCACAGCTTTAGTCTATTACTGTCATGGTGGGAAGCATGGCATGTGCAGAAAGACATGGTGCTGGAGCGGTAGATTTTCATATCTGGATCTGAAGGCAGCGGGAACAGACTATGTGCCACACTGGGCCTGGCTTGAGCATCTGAAACCTCAAAGACCCCTAGTGACACACTTCCTCCAACAAGACCACACCTATTCCAACAAGGCCAAGCCTCTTAATAGTGCCACTTTCTGGTGACCAAGCATTCAAACACATGTGTCTATGAGAGGCATGTCCTATTCAAAGCACCGCCAGAGTTCCACAAGGGACTCCCACAGCTGGTAGCTTTGTGTTAGAACCAACTGTACCTGGGGCACTGAGCTCAAGCGTGGTCAAATTTTCACCTGTTCCTTCTACCATTCCTAAAGCTGGCTATCAACATTCACCTGGCAAAAACCTTCACCTCATTCTCAGTCCACTTGAACATCAGAGAGGTGAGTCTAAGGGGTAGGAAGCTCTAGCTCCTGGGCCTTAATCGGTCAATCAGCAGAGATCCTCAACAACTTGAAACCTAACCTGGAGCAAGGATCCAGGCATCAGGCAGAGCAGGGCATCTCCCAGGAGATCTGTCCAAACCTAGAGGTCAGGACAACTGGACGATAAGGAACAAAGAAGTGATAGGTAAGTGAGGAGGCACAGGACTGGGAAAGCTGGAAAAGCAGAAAAGGAGAGCATGGAGATGTGACAGGAGGTGACGGGGAAGCCTCAACTTGCCTATATGTTGCTGTGGAAGATTACATAGCTCCTGCCAGAGGGAAAACACAGCTGCCCTATCCACCCCAGCTGTACCTCCAGAGGAGATAGTTCCTCAGGAGACACAAGAGCGAGCCCCCCAGTGTCTTCACTTTATCCCAAGGTGTTCATTTATGAATACAGATGCTGTTCCTGAAAAAACTAATTCAACTACAGAAGTTATTAGAATAGAGGTGGCCCTCCACAACTGTGGGTGGAGAACAAACATAGGTCTGTGATAGCTGTATGTGTAATAAACATGTACCATTATTCTCTAAACAGTACAAGCTAACTATGAACATGGCATGACACTGTAGGAAGTCTAGGGGACATGAAGTCACTGGACAGTGCTTGGGGGATGCCACAGGTTATATACAGTATGCCATTTTTTTATAAGGAATTTGTATATCTATGGATTTTGGTCTCCATGGAAGAGGTCTTGGAACCAAATACCAAAGGCTAACTTCTGTGTGGTATGGTCTGATAAAGACAATCAGCCTTTAAAATACATTTTCTATTTTTTTCAACCTTGTGGTTAACCCGAGAAGCCTCAGGCATGCAAACCATTCATTCGACCAATGACTCCAGCTCTAGCACCTCAAAGAATTTTTAATCGGGAGAAAGCTCTCTAGTAATATTTTAAAAGTCAGCCACAAAGAGGTTGAGTTTGATTCCAGAGACATAAATTCAATAGACAGGAAAGGACACTATAATCATAGGTAATTTTTTAACTTAAAATTTTTTTTTTCCTCCTGGCTCAGATGAATACTTGCCTAGCATGTTTGAGGCCCTGGTTAGATCCTGAACGCCATAAAATAACAAAATCCTTTTCAAAATTCTATATGAGCATAATTTTGTTTTTAGTTGTATGAAGTTATTTTTAATTTTCCAACCCGAATCTAGAACTAAAGGGAGAAAAAGGCATCTAGGCACGACCACAGCAGTCACTTTGGTTTCGAGATCTAACCACCATGTCCTAGGCAGCCTGGCCTGGACTGCCCCAGCTCACCTCGTCTCTCTGCGATCTGCAGGTAACCCGTGGACAGGTACTGTTCCATGTCCTGCTGGAAGGCTTCCTCAAAGAACTTCTGCCGTTCCTTCAACTTCAGCTGCTGGGTGTGCTCCATTTCCAGGACCTTCTGTGTGTGCTCTGCATCTAGTTCAGCTGAGAAAGCAGAGTAGGGGTGAGAGCTGCAGAAGGGACTTGACAGGAGGTGACACGGACTGCCTGCTCTGCCGTGGCAGGGACTAGCTGCTCACCAGTCACTGCCGTCTTCTCAGGTGACTCACCTTAAGAAGCTCTTTTTGCATCCAGATTGGTTCTACCTAATCATTTGTTTTGTGTGTTTTTTTTTTTTTAAATAATTATTTACGTGTCTGTGCAGAGCCACACAGAGAAGAGGGTGCTGAATCCCCTGGCATTAACCATACAGGCAGCTGTGAGCCACCCAAGGTGGGGGCTAGGAACTGAGACCCCAAGCGCTCTTAAACACAGAGCCATTTCCACAGTCTGTGTTCAATTTTGAGGCGGATTTGTAAATACAATAACGCAGGTAAAAACCTGAGTTCCTGGAGGGCTGTACCCACATTTCACTCTTTGCTCTAAGAACACAAACATGGATTGTCATTCAGCCTGAAAGAGAAAGGAAATTTGGACACATGCTCCACCACAATGAACTGTGGTTCATTCAGTAAATGAGCAAGGCCCAATAAGACAAACTCCTGTGTGACAACACTAAAATAAAGCACCTGGAGAAGACATCCAGACAGGGTAGAATGAAAGATGGTGAGAATTGTAAGAGAAGGAGTGTTTTCTGAGCACAGAGTTTCAATTTTTAAAAAATAAGGTTAGCAGTGTGGACGAGGCAGCTCAGTGGTAAAGTGCTTATACGTAAGTGTGAGGACCTGAGGCTGGATTCCCAGCACCTGTGTAAGCAGCTGGGCATGCTGGGACATTTGTGTACTGCAGCACTGCCAAGAGTGGAGAAAGGCAGGTTCCGGGAGTTGATGCCAGTCAGCCTAACTAAAGCACTGAGCTTCCAGAAGTGAGCCTCCTCTCAGAAGGAAAAACAAAACAAAACTTAGGGGTGGATGCTGGTCCCATTTGACAATTGTAAGACTTTTACTCACATGCACAGAGACAACATGGTGTAAGTAAGTGATTTTAAAGAGAACAAACAGCACACGATACAATGGATCTAAAAACTGCCTTTGTCCCCTACTGCTCCATTACCTTCACCGTAACTCCTGAGCACGGCATCCTCTATTAATGACAGAACTTAAAACTCAGTAATGGACTTTATTTTTGATCTCACACCAAGAATATAGTGTCTAGTACTTAGAATATTCATATTCTAATCTACCTACATGCCAGGAGCATGTAGACTATGTAACTAACGTTAGCAACCAGAGACAGGAAAGCAAACATCCTCTGAGTAGATGACTCTGGGATACACTATGAAGACTTCCAAGACCTTGGCCACCCTGGCAACCCCTTCAAAAAGGCTTCCCTTCCCTTATTGGCCATCCACTGCTTCCCACACTCCCTGGCTTCTCTCCAGCCTATCACACATCCTACCTGTACTGAAATCCTTGCGTTTTCCCCAGAACCCCAGGTAAAAATCTACTGCCAGTTATAAGTAGTTTAATCGTTCCAAGCTGCCGCTTTATCATCTATCTCGGCGAGGTAAACATACTAATTTCTTAAGGTTGTCGTCAGGGTTCAAGAATGGCAGATATGAACCATCAGCAATACGACACTGGCCAAGAACAGCTAATATTAACAGGCAACATGATGTCAGTAACAGACTCTCAAAACAGAAGTTGTCACACATGGTGGGCAGGACTATAATCCTAGCATTGGGAAGATAGAGGCACAGGGATAGGAATTCCCAAGCTACATCAGGTATTCATTCATTCCCTCCCTTTTCCACAGACACTGACGGACAAACATTACCAAGAACCAGAACCAAGTACAGCACTAACATCATTCTCTCAGCCCTCCTCAGGCTTCGGAACTCATCACGTTTCAGTGTCTTCAATACATCTGAGAAAAGTCGTGCATTCGAAGGTTGCATGAACAGGACACCTATTCACCTGTCTTGCTTCAACAGTCAACATGTCTGCTAAACACTTGACAACTGCCAAGTGCATTAGTGTAATTCAGCTCTAAAACATAATAGCATGCTTCAAACACTTCATAGCTCAAACTGGTTTAAAGGTTTTCCAAAATAAGTTGTCTGAAATCAAAGATCAATTTAGAAATTATCAAAAGGAATACCTCACTCAAGATGATTGGATAAACATACTAAAATCTGTACACCTAAAGAAGCTAAGTAAGAAGGAGGACCCTGGGTAAGATGATCAATCCTCACTCAGAAAGGCAAATGGATGGACATCGGAAAAGGGAGAAAACAGGGTCCTACCATAACAGGCCTCTGAAAGACTCTACCCAGCAAGGTATCAAAGCAGATGCTAAGACTCATAGCCAAACTTTGGGCAGAATTCAGGGAATCTTATGAAAGAAGGGAGAGATGAAAGACCTGGAGGGGACAGGAGCTCTACAAGGAGAGCAACAGAACCAAAATATCTGGGCCCAGGGGTCTTTTCTGAAACTGATACTCCAAACAAGGACCATGCCTGGAGATAACCTAGAATCCCTGCTCAGATGTAGCCCATGGCAGCTCAGTCTCCAAGTGGGTTCCCTAGTGTTGGGAACAGGGACTATCTCTGACATGAACTCAGGGCTGGCTCTTTGATCACTTCCCCCTGATGGGGAGCAGCCTTACCAGACTACAGAGGAAGACAATGCAGCCGATCCTAATGAGACCTGATAGGCTAGGGTCAGAGGGAAGGGAGGAGGACCTCCTCTATCAGTGGACTTGGGGAGGGCATGGGAGGAGATGAGGGAGGAAGGGTGGGATTGGGAAGGAATAAGGGGGGGCTACAGCTGGTATACAAAGTGAATAAAGTGTAATTTATAAAAAAAATAAATTAATTTAAAAAATTACCAAAAGGGATTTACTTAAAGAATATTGTATTTTAACTGAGTCAAGATCATCTGTATAAAGGTGTGAAGGTGTTTCATTTTCTTAGGACTACTACTAGGGTCTGAATTACTGCTCTTAGGGATTTTCATCTTAATTCTTTACGTTGAGAGGAAATCCAATCCTGTCTCAATCACTCCAGGGTGGGTCTGAGGAGAGTTTGGGCTATGGAACTTAAAATGACTTAAAAAAAAAAATCCATAATTGCTAAGCTGCCAGGGAGACAAGTATTGCCCTCTGCTGCACAGGTGCATGTGTTCTTTTCACAGATGGACCTGACACCCTCCGTTGTGTTACGTCGAAAAGCAACACAGATGAGAAACCTGAAAGAAAAATGAGTCAAAGAGTACCTCAAGCTAACAAACCAAAACAATCCGGGTAAAAATCCCGGTTACAGAACCTCCCCGAAGGAAAAATGACCCTGGCTATCTGTTGTTCTGGGGAAGCCAAGTCAACACCGAGACTTAAGCTTGTAGCTATGTCCAGATGTTGTCACCTACAAAATTCAAGCCTGAAAACCATGCAATCAGATCACCCCTTCTCCCCAAACCCTCCCCAAACTTACAGAGTTCTGAGTGTCAGGCTGCATTCATAGCTACCGGGGGCACATGCGGCTTACCTAGGACTGGTGGGCCACACCAAACAGGATTAAAAAAAAAAAAAAAATCTTCAAAAAGAAAAAAACACAGAAAAAGATTGAGTAGTTTTTTCACCACAAGTCTGAAGTGGTCCTCCAGCTCCATTACCAAGGCATGCTTACAACTGGGCTTTGGCCACCTTAGCAGCAAGCCATTTCAGATGGGCAGTTACCCTGAACACACTAGGATTACATCAGCACTTCAGATGTCATCAGCAAGTCACAGGTGGGACAGATGTGTATAAAATTTACAAAAACTAACCCACCATGCTCCTTTCAGGAGCAGCCCCACTCCATTCTGCTGTCCAGCACCTTTAATAGCCCTTGGGACAAAAGACAGTGAGCATCGGACCCGTCCGATACCTTTTTCTCAGAGGCGGGACCTGGGGCATCAACCCGCATGCAATCAGACATGCTCTTCTCTGGGTCCAAAGCGGCTGACCCTGAGTGCAGTGCTTAGCCTCGCATCCTGAGCGTATCATTTTAGCTTTTTATGGTATCCAACCATGCTTGGGGAGAATGTCTTGCTTCAATGGCTGTAAAGGTATCGGACGGGTCCGATGCTCTTTGGGTGGATGACACCTAAATGAACATCTGTACAAAGTCCCAATTTATTTCTAATATCAGAGATCAGACCTCTACTCTTGCCTGATGCGTCTAAAACAAAAAGGGGGAACTGTAGAGAGCTGCGGAATGCTATGCCTTAAAGATGGAGCTGGTTTCCGCCTTCCACCTTCCCGATGGTGAGTGCTCTCTGTCACGAACAACTCCACATTTGGCTAAGGCCGAGGATCTGGCTTGCTTCCATGTATGTGGACCTATCTGCATTGCCCCCGTGGCACGCCTGGGTTGGCTACCCAGAGGCTATTTAAGCTGTGGGCTGGCTTTCCCCGGGGTCCGAGGATTGTTCAATGTTCCTGAATAAACTGCATTGAAAAAAAAAAAAAAAAAAAGACAGTGAGGTGCTGATAACAGATGGGGCAAAAATGGGAACACTTTAATCTAGACTGTAAAAAAGAAAAGTAATAAACACTGAATTAAATATGAGTTGAGAAGAAATTTTAGTAATTTTTCATTCAAAATAAAGAAGACTGAGGTTTAATTTTTTTTTTTTTTCTTAGACAAGGTTTTTCTGTGTAGCTCTGGCTATCCTGAAACTTAACTCTGTAGACCAGGCTGGCTTCAAACTCACAGAGCTTGGCCTACCTCTTCCTCTTGAGTGGTAGAATGAAAGGTGTGTGCTGCCGCTGCTGCCATCACGACCACTACCTAGCTTAAGAATTATTTTTAAAAATCTGAAATAACTACAATCTAATGTTCTCAATACTGTGTCAGGAAAT
The DNA here is from genome assembly GCF_030254825.1 of Meriones unguiculatus. NCBI lineage: Eukaryota > Metazoa > Chordata > Mammalia > Rodentia > Muridae > Meriones > Meriones unguiculatus. Next base: position 60,046,025 of record NC_083366.1, read on the forward strand.
GTGAGTTTCAGAAAATTACAGTCTATGTAACAGAATCATGGAGAACTGTGAAACCTCTCTGAATTTTTATACACAAGTCTTTCCAAAACTCTTTTTTTTTTTTTTGGATGAAAAAACTCAACCAAATAGCTGTCAAGATAAAAAGGTGAGCGCAGCTAATGATTTCAGGCTCTGCACTTAATAGTTTCTAGATGCATCCACAGTGTTTGTGTGGAGTAGACATTTGTTGACCAGTAGAGAGCATGAATAATAAGAAAGGGTGCAGCTCCATGGACGAGTATCTGCCCATCGCCATGAGCCCCTAGGCCTGACCTCTAAGGAGTGGGGAAGCCCATGTAACAAGGCCAAGTCCTTGAGAAACTGCTTTCTCTCTGCGGACTGTACTAGCTTTACCCCTTTCCACTCATAACATTCAGCTTCTAACGCTTTCACTTTGAAATAATTTCAGATTAATAGCATGCTGGCAAAAAAAAAAAAAAAAAAAAATACATATCTTGAGTGATGGAAACTTTGGCATGGTCGTGAACTGGATTAAAGGTCTAATGTCACAGGCAGACTACACAGACCCTGGGCCTCTCCTAAGGCTCAAGTTTCATATAACTATGGCATGATATCAAAGCCAAGAATCTGACAGCACAACACACAGAGCTTGCTCACATACCCACTGTGCAGTGTACTCCATTTGCGCATGGGCAGCTCTGTGCAGGTTCACCGCCTCACAGCCTGTGTGGCCTCTGTCCAGATACTCCACTGCACAACCAGACTCTCCATGCTGCTCTTTATAATCAATATCACCCTTCCTCAAGTGCTGATCTGTCCTCCAAGTCTGTATGTCCAGTGTCTCATAAATGCCACATCAACAGAATCCTACATGGCTTTTCTCACTCAGCCTGCTATCTTGGGCTTGTCTACACTGCTCCATATGCTAAAAAACATGTTCCTCATGTTTCTGTGGGAATTCATAGTAATTGGTGTGCCCAAGGATGGATGGGTGAATTCCAGCTTGGGCTATTATGAATAAAGCTGCTATAAACATTTGTACAGGTTTCTGTGTGAAAATAAGTGATTTCTAAAACAAATGTCCAACAGTACATCTTCTGGGTTGTATGGTAACAAACGGCCAAAATGTACTGCAGAGAGGCCATCCCACTGTACAGCCATGGTCGGATGAGTGATACCATACTGGTGCTCAGAGTCCTCTCCTTTTCCATTCCCATGGTACCAAGTTCCAGCTTCCTCGTGTCTTCAGCAGCTGCTGTTTCTTTATTTTATAAATGTCCCTGGCTGTAACTCTGTCCTACTTCACTGTTTCTCACCTCTGAGCCTGTTGAACATATTTAACTATACTAAAACTTTGTCTAGACACTGAAAACTTTTTTAGATAAAAAGACATACAAGATTTTATTCTAGTTGAAAAGTCTCTGCTGTAGTGTGGTTATCTAATGATACTGCATTCCCTTCCTACCACAACTCCTCCAATATGATGCTCGACTGTTCCTAAAGTCTCTCCTGCTTTCCTGCCCTAACACAAGATGTGAACTGAGAGATGCCAGAAAAGATTTTCCTGGAATAGAAGTATATTTCATACATTTTAAAAACAGCAACTTCCAAACCTTACATTTCAGTAGCATTTAAAAGTTTTATATGGTAACTGGGAAAGAACAATCTAAAATACTGGAATTAATGCTTTTATTTTATTCATTTATCTTTTATGATACTGGCAAGGACCCCAGGCACTAACACATACCAGGCAAGCTCTATCAGTAAGCTATTCCCCAGCGCAAGTTAACACTCTCTCAAAAAGGTTAAATGACTTCTTACGGAGTGTTACCCTACTTGGAAAGCACACGCAGCCTTGTACACACCTCTCTAGTACTAAATGGTACTTATTCTAAGTTTTATGCATATAGCTGTAAAAGGAAGGTCTTTACCTACCATGCAGTAGTCGAAAACGAGGCAAGATCTACAAGTCAGAATAAATAAAGTTTCTATACACCATGAAGAAGTCAAAGCAGCTCCAAAGTTGTTCACCAAATGCAGTGACTATGAGTGACTCCCGGAAGTGCAGTTTTCTAAAAACTCAGGCCACAGGAAATACTATTCTATTATCTGCCCTTCCGGAACACTTAGTACGTTTCTACAAATTAATTACTCTGAAGGAAATGGCTATTATCTTGGCTTTTACAAAAATACATGCCACAGAAACATAATGTAAAGGCAAGGTCTACTGGACAGTCAGAAAGACCCCTCCTTCCCTGAAGTCTCTGTCCTCAAATCCCAAATAAGTGATCACCACATCCAGCTCTACAGTCTGTCTTACTTATTTTTGATTGGAGAGAAAAACTAATCCCAGATTCTGTGTGGTTTTTTAACAAAGTTCTATGAATACTAGTTCAGCATGAAAGGATTTGGAATCTTTGAAATTAGAGCAAGACACAGTGAAAATTAGATAGATGGTGTTCTTTCACTTTTCTGTCTGTTTCAGCTTAAAGGAGGACAAGGAGTAGCTCAGTGGTATTCACGTCCTCCCCTGAAAAGAGCCACTACAAAAAAAAAAAAAAAAAAAAGAAAAAAAAAAAAGGCTTAGGACTGAAGGAAAGCTGAGAAAGGTACTTAATCTGTGTGAAGGCCTCACGAATTATTAACCTGCTCAGCATGCTACAAGAAGGCTAACAGAAGGTCTTGGTGGTCTGCAATGAGGTCAGTGGCATCAAGATGCTGTAGTTTCTGCAGAAGAACAACAACTGAATGAGTGAATGGGTGAGGTTGTCTCTCGGTGAAAATGTTTTTCTGTGATGATAACAGAAAAAAATATACCAAAATGCTGTATAAAATATCAAAAGAATATCATGCTAATTGATTCTTAGACTTGTTCTAATGAACAGATGGATGGGAACACGGGGACCCACACACATGGGGTGGGGAGAGAAAGAGAGAGACAGAGAAAGAGGGACAGAGAGAAGCTAAAAAGAGAAAGAAAACCACCTTCAGTGGCCACCATGTTCACCCTCACTGAGGATGAGGAGAGAGCACCCTCCACTCCACAGGGTGCGTAACAAGTCACTACATCACAGGTTGCTGGCACAAACCCTCATGAGTAGATCCATGCTTTGTCCCCAACTCGAGACCTAACAGATGTGAAGTAGGTTCTCATGGAGATGTTTTCAAACCATTTCCACTTAGAATTTCATATGCCACAAAATTAAGACTAGCAGGCAAAACTGTAATAAACCAAGTTTTCTGAAGAAAAAGTACACATACGTACACCTGTGAGAGCTGAGAGAGCTACATATGCCAACATGTGGCAGATGGGAAAAGCATGTTGCTGTCCCAGCATAGGAAGGCAGCACCCAACACTATTATGAAGTGAATGGCTTGATTATAATCACGTGTCACAAAAGTGACGAAACTAAGTGATCAAAGCGGAAGCTTCGTCACATTCTCCAGGGGCCATGTTTTCTCCCACAGTATGCTGACTAGATAGGTTTTTGTTTGTTTGGTTTTGTTCAGCTTGACACAAACTAGAGTCATCTGGAAGTAGGAACCTTAACTGAGAAGACGCCTCCATTAGATTGGGTTATTTTCTATCGCTGACTGACGTAGGAGGGCCCAGCCTTGGAAGGTGTAATTCCTGGGCAGGTGACCCTGGGTTGTATAAGAAGGCAGGCTGTGTGGGCCAGGAGAGCAAAGCAGTAAGCAGCGTGTCCCTATGCTCTCTGCTGTAGTTACGGCTCCAGGTTCCTGCCCTGAGTTCCTGTCCTGACTTGCCTATAGGATGAAATGTCCTTTCCTCCCCAGGCTGCTTTTGGTCATGGTGTTATCACAGCCACAAAAACAAACAAAACCCCCACATACATATAATGGGCTGTACCCTGTGAAAATGTGAGGGAAAAGAAGCCTTTCTTCCCAATCTTGTTTAAGTATTTTGGTTATAACAATACAACAGTAACTAATAATCCATTATGCAAGTTCTGTGTAACATATGACATGCTAATATTTCCTCCCACATACGACTTTCAGTTTTCTAATATATTCTGCAGTACACATACATCTTTGTTTTGTTTTGGTGTGGTTTTCTGAGAAAGGGTCTCAAGGCAGCCCTATTTAGCCTGGAACCTGGTATGTAAACCATGTAAAACTTGTCACAGTCTTATCTCAGCCTCCTGAATGTAGCGTTATAGGGTCACACCACCAGGCTTAGTTTCAGGTATTTTTATTTTAATGGATTTTTTTCATCATTTTTGAAAGTAATTCTAGTATAACCTCCTGTAATGTTATTAAGTAGCTTTAAAACTAAAGATCCAAGTAAGCTCAAGATTCTATGAATATATTAAATATAACCTAATTCCAAGCAGGCAAGGAAAATGTCATCTAATCAACTAACATTTTAAATTTTTTGTGCGCGTGTATGTACATTATGAAGTAAATAGTTCTTTTAAATAGTTCTTTTATGAACTCTTTTATTCACAGCATCGTGGTGGTGGCACACGCCTTTAATCTCAGCATCTGGGAGGCAGAGGCAGCTGGACCTCTGAGTTTGAGGTCAGCCTGGACTACCTTTGAAGAAAGGCATTAGTGCCTGGCAGAGAGAGGCCATAATGTGAACAATACGAGTATGAGTATCAGAGGGTCACACGCATCTGAATGTTGTTTTGAGACAACCTCACCCTATTTCGTTTTGTTTTGTTTCGTTCCTCTGCTTTTACCTGGCTCCTCCTTTACATTATGGACAGCTTAGAAATGCAACCACCATTCAGTAAATATCAAGAAGCTGCTTCTCCAGAGACAAATGCACACAAGCTGCTGCCTTCCCGTGGCTGTCTAAGGAGTGGCATCCCACTGCTGTGACCACACTCAGCATTCTGCTCCTCCTCTGCCGCAGGCTCTCTACCCTGTTCTCACATGGTGCTCTTCACTGTGCTACATGCTTGCCTATCATGCAGCCCAAGCAATGGCTACTTCTTTCAGGGCAGATGCTCTTTCAGTACGGTCTCACCAATGCCTGTCAGAACTGGTGTCGGCAAACATCTAAGGTATATGTTGGTGACAATCACAAAATGGGGGGCTGTATCCTAATTGTCCAGTGTCAGGAGCAGGAGAACACTAGTCACACAGGTGAGTGGTTAGAGGCCTCTGAGTAGTCAGCCTGACCGCAAAGCTGCAGAAGGCAGTCACAGAGGGTCAGCGTTTGGGAGCACTGATGCACAAGTAAACAGAGCAGCACAGCTGGCAGGAAGCACCAGCATGCCATTACGTGGGCTGAGAACAAAGAACTTAATCATCAGGGCTAAAACTAGAAGGAAGAAGTGGCTACTGGCTTTCCAGAAAAAGCAATGAACAATGGTATCACAGTAACCCGTAAAATCAACAGTCACAGTGGTCCATATAACCAGTACAGTATCCAGAACAGGTGATGGCCAGTGGCATCACAGTGATCCACGTAAACAGTGAAGTGTGTACCCAAACACCTGCCCACTACACAGGGCAATACTAGCCAAGAAACCTGTACCACACGGTGGCTCATGTCTGTAATCCCAGCACTACTGAAGCTGAGTCACAGTTGCCTTTACTTTGACTTTCTGGGGCTAGGTACTGAGTGAGTGCCAGGCTAGCCTGAAATATGTGTTAAGACTTTGTGTCTAAAACGAAAACCAAATATCAAAAGACTTACTAACCATGGACGAAATACAGCCTCTGAACTATTCAAAAACTATATTCATAAAACAATGTTTTGAACTTTCACTTGGAGGTGACAATTCCAACTGGACAGAGACTAAAGGAGTACCACAGCAAGTTTAGAGTGGAACACCATCTGGAGATTTACTTGGAAAATGAGAGAGGTGCACTGGCAGGAGTTTTCTTGCACTGTAAACAAATGAAAGCAATTCACTTATAAGAAACACAGTATTTGGGAGGTTTTCTGGCTGGCCTCCAACTTGCTATGTTCCTGAGGCTGACCTTGAACTCTTGTTCTTCCTGCTTTCTTTCACCAAGTACTGGGATTACAACCATGTGCCACACACTGGCCTTAGTTTGTTTATTAGTTACAGTGTTCTGCCTGCATGTGTGCCTGCACGCCAGAAGAGGGCCCAGATCACACTATAGATGCTTATGAGTATGTGGTTGTGGAAACTGAACTCAGAATCTCTCAAAGAGCAGCCAGTGCTCTTAACCTCTGAGCCATCTCTCCAGCCCTGGCCTAGTTGTTTTAAGATGAATAACTCAAAAACTTTGTATATAGCCACTTTTCTGGTAACCATGGCAAATATCTGACAAAAGCAACTTAAGGAACGAAAGGTTATTTTGGCTTAAAGTTCCCACCAAGACAGGGAAGCCCTGATGGCAGGGCTGTGGGTCATTGCACACTGCATCCATTTCAGAAGGGGGCTTCTCTGCTCAGTCTGACTCCATCTGTCTTAGGCTTAAGAGCCATCTTATAGTAAACAAAAACTAGGCTCAGTCCTGTTTATGATTAAGTCTGTTTCTCAAAAATTGGGCTATGCCCACCTGTAACCTAAACTACAAATGGTTCTGTACTGCCTGTTCCAGGAATGACAACTGTGTCTTTGTTTCAAAAAGTGTTTATAGCCATCTTGCAACCCTACCTTTGTTTTAAAAGGGTTCTTATGGCCACTTTGCAATCATGTCTTTGTTTCATGACTAACTTGTTATTCTTATGTTCTACTCCTGTAACCCCACCTTTTTTGCCTACCAAATCTTCCATTTGCCCTCCAAACTCTCTATCTACCCAAGCCACAAAATCCTTGTCTTCTTTACATCCAATGCTGACTTCTCAAACCCTGCCGTAGGGGGAGGAAGCCCGTGTACAAAAATAAAAGAGCTTGCTTTAATTACTGCTTGCTTTAATTAATTTGGCCATGAAAATTTGGGTCGGTAGTTTTTCCTCCTCCCATCTCTGGGATTAACAAAACCATATATATTCAGGTAAGGAACATGTATAATAAATTAATAGTTACTTTTCCATTGCTATAACCAAATAGTGAAAAGAAACAAGCTGGGGGGGGGGGTGCTCAGGCTCACATTTTCAGAGGGAACAGTCCATTACAATGAGAAGACATGGCAGCAGGAGCTCAGTGTGTGACAGTGGAGCATGCACTGGTGGCTTCTTTACAGATTGGACCAGGAAGTAGAAACCATGGGAAGAATCAGAGGGGAAGAATCAGAGGCACAGACCTCGAGGCTGAGACTGGTTGGCTTATGGGACAAATGAGGTAAGTCTATCATCATGTTTAGAATGTTAAATGTCCCCCAGAGGCTAATGGGTTAAGCACTAGCTCACAGTTGGTGGCTGTTTTGAGAGTTTGGAAAATTCTTTTGAAATGTTTCCTACTTAGAAGTGATCTCTGGGAAAGAAAAGAAAAGAGAAGAGAAAAGAAGAGGGGAGAAGAGAGGAGGGGAGGGAAAGGCAGGGGAGGGGAGGGGAGGGGAGGAGAAGAGAAAGAAAAGAAAAGAAGAAAAGAGAAGGGGAAGGGGAGGAAGGGGAAGGGGAAGAAGGGGAAGAAGGGGAAAGGGAAGAAGGAGAAGGGGAAGAAGGGGAAGGGGAAGAAGGAGAAGGGGAAGAAGGAGAAGGGGAAGAAGGAGAAGGGGAAGAAGGGGAAGAAGGGGAAGAAGGAGAAGGGGGAGAAGGGGAAGAAGGGGAAGAAGGAGAAGGGGAAGGGGAAGAAGGAGAAGGGGAAGGGGAAGGAGAAGGAGAAAGGGAAGAAGGGGAAGGGGAAGGAGGGGAAGGGGAAGGAGGGGAAAGGGGAAGAAGGGGAAGGGGAAGAAGGGGAAGAGGAAGAAGGAGAAGGGGAAGAAGGGGAAGGTGAAGAAGAGGAAGGGGAAGAAGGTGAAGAAAAGGAAGGGGAAGGAGAAAGGGAAGGGGAAGGAGAAGAAGGGGAAGAAAGAAAGAAAGAAAGAAAGAAAGAAAGAAAGAAAGAAAGAAAGAAAGAAAGAAAGAAAGAGAGAAAGAAAGAGCAAAAGAGAGAAAAATAAAATAAAATAAAAGAAAAGAAAAGAAAGGAGGGAGGGAGGAAGGGAGGAAGGGAGGAAGGGAGGAAGGGAGGGAGGGAAGGGAGGGAGGGAGGGAAGGAAGGAAGGAAGGAAGGAAGGAAGGAAGGAAGGAAGGAAGATAATTACATGCATGCAGTACAGCTATAGAGTACAGAAGAGGGCATCAGATTATCTGGAATTGGAGTTACAGACAGTTGTTGGCTTTGAGTGCTAGAAATTAAATCTGGATCCTCTGCAAAAGCAGTAAATGCTCTTAACCACTACGCCCTTTCTCCAGCCCTGGGGAATGGGCCTTAATGCTAGGAACTCTGCTGGTTCTGCCCCAACCTTTCTGCTTCCTGTCTATCACCACAATGTGTCTAGATGCCACATCCTCATGCTGCTACAGCCTAAAATGATCTAGTGGTCACGTCTTCCCTGCCAAACTGTCTACTCCTTCTGAGCCATGAACCAAAACAAACCCTTCCTTAAGTTGCTTCTGTCAGAGACATGGGTGCACTGAAGAGAAAGTAACTAATATGGAGTATTACCCTCAAAGGTTCACCACAAGTGAGCTGCTTCTGCCAACCTTCATATTGCCGGCATTTAAAAATGTTCAGGATCAGTAGTTATTAGTCATGCCCAAATCAAAATTACAAGAAATATCACACTATCATTTTGTGGCTATAATTTAAAAAGACAGATAAAGGCTTGGGGGTATTGCTTCATAGGAGAGCAGTTGTCTACACTTTGTTATCCCTAGAATCAAGCCTCAGCAGTACAGAAGCAAAATATAAGAAAGCATACTACCAAGTACAGATAAGGAGAAGCATAAACTAGAACTGTGCATAAACTGTATTGCACTGCTAACTGGAGTGTAAAATATCATTGGCATCCTGGAGAACTTCTGAGGAGCAGTAAGCAAAACTTAGCACACAATTCAGCAACTTCTGTCCTAAGAATCTACCCAAGATAAATGAAGAGAGATCTAGGTAAGGCCTCGGAGAGAATGTTTACAGCAATGTTACTCGCAAGGGAATGAAGTACCAGACACCTACTATGATATAAATCTATCTCAACACAAATAAAGAAGACAAGTGACTACATGTAATACAAGTCATTTACATGGAACACCCAGGAAAGTCTCCAGACAGAAAACTGACTATGCTTCTTTGAAGTCGGGATGAGGAACCGAAAGGTATCTTTTGAGGATACTGTTTTAACCTAGTCTGTGGTTAACAATAACAACCTTTCAAATGCAATAAAAATATTCACGTGTACACACAGAAAGGTAATTTCAGAATTTACACGCTACACTCAACGAACCTGTTAAAGTACAACCTCGTGGGACACTGCAGCTGCCCCGAGCACCCATGGTGAAGTACCAGTATATTAAGCACTGAGAAGAGAAATACAGAAGAGCTGCTTCCTTCCTATCTACAAGGCAACGATGCACCAGAACGAGCCCAGGCTCTGAAGACCATAATGCTCGGCCATCTGCCTGACACTGACTAGGTGTCGGGTTAACTTGGGTGCAACATGGCAAACATCTCCTGACATGGTGCAGGGGTATTGACGAGAACAGGAGAAGCAGGAAGGTCTCTCTGAAGTGGTTCACAGGCCTTCACTCCAGGGATGTCTATCCAGAAGAGAACATACTTGAAGACACAGTGGCATGGAGGAGGCTGACCACTCAGGCCTTTCTGAGCTTTCCCCAGGTCACTGCCATTAGCTTGCACCTCCTTTGTTCAATACCACTCTGTCCACTGTCTCCACACCATCAAACTCAACAAAGAACAGCCTTTTTTTGTTTCTGGGGTCTTCCATGTCAGAAGCTGCATGTCCCTTGCAAAACTTGCATTAGACAATCCTTGGACATGAGCCTTGTGATTCTATGAAGCCCTCTGAGGTCAGCTGTTGTCAGTTTCTCCAGCCTTAACACATGCCCAGTTCTCAGATTTTCTTCTAGCTGCTTCAGGCTGTCAAGTGAGGCATGTCCTTAGACCCTCTGACTACACCCTCGTCACTGCCCCTCTGGCCTTGCTTCCGGCCTCAGTCATGTCCTTTCAACTGAGCCCAGGAAGGTGTCTCTCTACCTTCTCTTGTCTGCTGAGCATCACATGCTTTCAAGAGCTCCTTGCACCTGCACCCTAGTGGCTTTGCCTCCTCTCCTGTCAGCCTGTTTTTAGCTTATTTTATAGAGTCAGATTACCCAAACTTGAGCAGTGGGAAGTCGCTTGACTCCTTGAACTATCATTTCTCTATTTTTGGCCATATACTTTAGTAATGCGATCTACTCTGGCCTAGAAATTGATTAAATCATTCATGATTTCCTACCATTGACCTCCTGAAAGAAAACTGGACTGACATAGGGCAGGGAAAGGAGTCTTCAAATCTTGCCATAGGCACACTTATAAAGAGGGACTTCATGGTTTTGAATAATGACTTGGGGCTTCTATCAGCTTCTGAAAAAAACAGTTCTATTCGACAGTGTATCATGATATAAGAAAAATGCTTGACATATATGGTTCCTGTTTTCATTTGATACGTTATTTTACTCAAGTAGACTATTAGCTAAATTATCTCTTCCTTTTAAACCATGTCAAACAATGTTAACATTATGAATGTTCCTGGGGTTTTGCCCTAACCTGAGAACAGGTGCTATAGAACTGCAGGCCTGTGCTAATACTACAAAGACCTGGGCACGAATTCTGCTAGTGGACAGAATTTATACTTGCAAATGTCAAAGAGTATCTCACCTGGAAAAAGCCTTATATAGTAAACCATTCTCTTTACATCCTATTACCCTCAACCACAGAAAGTCTCAGTATAACACTGTAAAGAAAATGGTATTAACAGAAATAAATTAAATGAAGCTACAAATGAAAAATGAAGTCAGCGTAGCTGACGTGGCTGAGGCTGGCAAAGGTGGCAAGATACGTGAGGAACATGTTACACATCTCGGGCGAGGTCTAAGCACACCCGTCCTGTGGCTGCGCTGGTGTTCCTCTGTTAATCAAGGGCAAACAAGGGTTCAGTTACAGCTCAGTGTCACGTTAAGGAACCTTGGAATGGCAGTGGGGATACCACAAGAATTTCTGTGAGACGCAACCCGCTTTTGAAAAATGATACAGAAATAGCTCTGCTCAACAGCCTGACCTTGCTGCCCAAGAGAACAAAAGGCAGAAAAAGAGGAGGAGCCGGCATGTGCTGTTATTTTGACAGCTGAGGCAAGAACAATGCCTATTCTGCACCTGCTCTCTTCCTCTCTGGTCAAGAGTGCCCACAACTTCACCTTCTAAAGCAGGGAAAACGGTGGCCTATAACAAATGGAATTGTTTTCTCGCCAGCAGATTCAGAGACATAGAGATTCTGTTGGTAGGGAAAATACTTGACTTTCGAAAGCCATCACTCACTCCATTATTTCTGGAACTGCAAAACATGCCAATCATACCATGAGCTTTCAGGAGATTTTCACTTAAAGGGACTAAAAACATAAATAACATTTGGACATGAACTAGGGCAATTGGCTAAAAGACAATATAAAAAATAACTCAAAAGCACACTCTGAAAAAACCCCAGAAATCAATAAAACCTAGAAACTAGAAATCAATAAAATAACATGGTTTCATATCATTGAAATAAAAATTGTTACATTTCTTTATTTTCTTAGTTTGGTTCCTACTGCTATGATAAACACCATAACAACAAAAAAGCACACAGGAAGGAAAGGGTTTATTTATTTTATTTTAAGTGTTTCCAGTCCACTATCCACGGAAGGAAGGAACTCAAACAGGAACCTGGAGGCAAGAGCTGATGCAGAGACCATGGAGGAGTGCTGCTTACTGGCTTGCTCAGCTTGCTTTCTTATAGCACCTAGGGCCACCTGTCCAGGATTGCCACCACATACAGTGGGCTCAGCCCTCCCACATTTACCACTAACCCAGAAAACACCTTACCCCAGTGTTTCCCATAGGCCAGTCTGATGGAGGCAAATCCTCAGTTAGATTCCTATTTCCCAGACAGATCAAGTTGAAAAACAAACAGCACATTCGTTTGTTGTGTGTGTGTGTGTGTGTGTGTGTCTGTGTGTGTGCACATGTGGAACAACCTGTGGGACTTGGTTCTCTCCTTCCACCTTGTAAATTCAAGAACTGAATTCAGGTCAGCAAGGGTGGTTGCACTTCTTAATATATATGAGTATGTATATATGCCTGCATGTATGCCTGTTTATCACATGTATTCCTAGAACACAAAGAGGTTAGAAGGTACATTGGAGCCCTGGAACTAGAGTTATAGACATCTGTGAGTTACCGTGTAGGTGCTGGGAATTGAACTTGGGTCCTCTTGACTAAGCACTGCTCTTAGTCATTGAACCATATCTTCATACTCTATGACTTCATAATTTGAAACCTTAAAATGCATTCCCTAGTTATTACATGACCAGTATATCCTGACTTCACTTATTCTCACAAAAATGCTATGAGGTAGTGTTAGGGTTTAGGAAATGATGCCCCCCCCACCATAACAGCCCCTTGGACTTCAAACTGAGAGCAGCAGAGTTAAGAGTAAGAATAAGGGTTGGAAGGGCTCCCCACAAGCTCCTTTACCCTCATGACCAGCAGGGAGGAGTGGTGGCCTTGGCCCTTCTTCCTGCAGTCTCATTACCCAATACTGGATGCACACCAGAGAGGAAGGAGGGCAAAGTCAGAGCTCAGCAAACACTGACCCAGGCTATTATCTGTCCTTGGGCTCATTCATTTCCCTCCTGAATAGTCCATCATCCTTTCAGATTGCTGCCACTCTTGCCTCCCTAAAAGCCTTGCTTCCTTCTCCACAGGAAGAGAGGACTGGCATTTTAGCCTCCACCATCTGACTCTTTAACAGCACATTAACTCATCTCTCCTGACAGTGATGTCATTATGTCAGAATTAGCCATCAGGTCTTTAGAGCCTAAAGTCTAACCTTCTTTAGAGAAGATTCTACTAGTCCTATTTGGAAGATGAGCAAAACCACACAGAAGTCAGTTGCTCCCAAACACACAGCAGTGGGCAGTGAAGTCAACTCAGACTCAGCTGGTATGCTCTGGCTGTGGTAGACTGCCCTCCATGTCTACTAGGAACAGAACACTCCAAAACTGCCAGGGCTACACAGAGAAACCCTGTCTTGAAAAACCAACAAAGTAAGCCATGAGTCACTGGCCTGTTTACCTTGAGTCATAGTCAGAGCAGCTACCTCATTTTCAGGAGGTGAAGAGGCTTGTCCATGATGGGCACATGGTGCCCACTGACCTGTATCTGCAGCTCGTACTCATATGGAACCCTTAGCACCCAGTCCTTTCTCTGAATCACTCAGGTGATCTCTTTAGCAAGTCAAGAGTAGAACCAAAGTTGAGGGAGGTTAGCAAACAGAGACCATAGAACAACACTGTTATTTCCACCTAAACTATTTTATGAGAATATTCTGTAGTCATCAACATCGAAATTAGGAACATGACATTAATACATATTAATTACTGAGGCAGAAACAGTTCTTTTCCATTTTTTTTCCCACCATACAGAAATATTTGATACCTGGTATAGCAAGAGAAAACTAAAGCAAAGGTTACTTAAACATCAAGAGTGTGATTCATCAAAAATTACATTCCTGGAGTCCGTAACCAACAATGAACTTCTATATAGTACAATAAAGCGCCACTTAAAACATTAATGATAAGAGTTTTTTTTATAAGCATTTTCTTCTGCTATGTGCGGTGAATATACACTCTGAACACTATTTAAAGTCTCTGGTTCATTGCATGTGGTGGTGCAGGCCTTTAATCTCAGCACTCAGGAGGCAGAGGCAGGCGGATCTCTGTAATTTCAAGGCTCTGGTTTATAAATCAAGTCCAGGACAGTGTTACACAGAGACACCCTGACTCAAAAAAAAAAAAAAAAAAAAGAAAAGAAAAAAAAGAAAGAGAGAGAGAGGGGAAAAAGAAAGAAAGAAAGACGAAGAAGAGAGGAGAAGGAAAGGAAGAAGGAGGAGAAAGTCTCTGGTCCTATTGTTAAAGACCTTTGACAGAAAGGTAATAAATGTATATGGTCAGTAATTTCAAAGGCACAAAAACATCTTGTCTACACCTCTGGTGTCCACACACTCACATTTAAATGGATTCTCAGCATCACCACTAATAAAATCAAAAGGCACTAGGGCTGGAGAGCTGGCTCAGTGAGTTAGAGCATGCACACCTCTCATGAAAGCCCTAAGCTTGGCTCCCGCACCCACATGGGGGATTACAAACATCTGTAAGACCAGCTCCAGGGGATCCAATGCCCTCTTTGGGTCTCTAAGAGCAATTGCACTCATATTCTCATTACACTCATGTCCTGCCACATATATTATAAAAATAAAAATAGAAAGACAATGAGAGATGACTCAGCAGTTCCTTAGTGCTCTTGCAGAGGACCCACTTTTTGTTCACAATATCCATGTGGCTGCTCACAACCATCTGTAACTCCAGTTTCAAGAAATCCAATACCTTCTTCTGACTTTCATGGGTTTCTGAAAGCATGTGTTACGCATACAAACAGCCAGACCCACAAACATATACATAAACTAAATGAAAAATAAATCTTTTTTTAAAAAAAGCAACAGGAAGAAAATGTAGAGATGGCATGAGTGGACAACTTCCTTTCTTGAAGGACCAGAGCTTCCTAAGTGGCAAACACCTGTTCATGGCTAGCAGTGAGGGTGGAGGCAGAGAGCACAGCACAGCACAGCACAGCACAGCTCAGCATAGCACAGCACACTTGGGTGTTCACCACAGGGCTTATTTCAGGGCGTGAAAGTGAAGCAGAGAACTGTAAAGGGAAGGATTTGTTCAGCCACGTGAGTACCTGCTGTAGGAGCTGAGAAAGTCACCCCTCAAGCATGCTGTTCTCAAATGTTGAGCTCTGACACAAAGGCAGGAAAACAGGGTCTCTCAGATCCTCGCTTTCTTCTCTGCAGCCCCCCCCCAAAAAAAATATCTCCTGAAGGAGAACAGGGCCTTCCTTGTCATTTCAGCAGACGGAGAGGGTAACTTAGAGGAAGGGTTCTAGCCCTGATGTCACGCCACAGCCCAGAGGACATTTTGTCTCAGGTCATGTCCACTGGTGGTCCTCTTTATTTTTTCTAAACCCATGGGTCTGTAGATACTACTCTCCTGGTCCTCCTGTGCACTCAATAAAGGTTGAGTGCCTTTTCTCCTGCTAGTCTGTTAATGGCCAGGATTCACTAGACTCCACTATGGAATCTTCTGAGGGCAGAGAGGCAGACAGCAAGTCTCCTTTTGTTGCCACACTGTGCAAATTCCAACATCTAAAAAGCAAAGATCCATACTGTATCATCCATGTAGTTCTCAATGCTACTGTGCATATATTTACTTCAGCCCGCTGTAAACACACTGTTTTCCCTTGAAGTTATTGAAAGCGGATCTAGTCACGATCTCCGAAGCCCAAAGAAATAAACCTCCTCCTGCAGTGAGAGCACTGGCCCTCGGCAAGCTGTTTCACCCAAATGCTTAGAGCATGGTGTGGGAGAGGAGAAGGCAAGGACAGTGTCCAACCATCTCAAGACTAAGTTTCTTTGGAGTTATTTGGACATGAAAAAAAACCTGGGTAGCAGAAATATCATACACTATTTCTATAAAAATAGTGTTCCAGGCTTCCTAATTTTCTTTAATATAACCCTAACATAAGAACAATATGATTCTGATTGGAGAATGAATATTTTTCTACATGTGGTTTCACGTACTCATTTTTCTTGCATACAGAAATATAAACACAACTTTTTGCTTTTTGTTTTCTGCTGACACATATAATGTTGTCATACTACCTGACTATATTATTCATCAGCCATGTAAAGGCAGCTCTTCCAGTGACTTTCATGAAAACCCTTTTCTTTGGCTTATTCCTGTTTTAAATTAGAATGAGAAAGAGAGAACAGAGAGACCAGTCGTGGTATTGTACGCCTTTAATCCCAGCATTGACAGGCAGAGACAGGTGGATCTCTGGGAGTTCTAAGATCAGTCTGGTCTACAGAGTGAATTCCAAGACAGCCAGGGCTATGTATATAGAGAGAGACCCTGTCTCCTCCTCCTCCTACCCAAAGAAAGGATTCTGTGACATAAATCTGCTTAACACCCGTCTGAGAAAACAAAGCATTTTTTCTTTACAATACAAAACGCTCTGAAGGTAATTAGTAGGGCTCAATCAAAGCCAGATACCTGAAAAAGAGTAACTGCCAGAGAATCTAAGAAGTGAAAAAAAAAAAAAAGGAACTCTTCATTCCCTATTTTCCTAGATCACTTGTCATCAGGCAAGAGCTTCCTTGACGCTATGCTAACTTTCTAGTCATAACAAGCATTTTTGCTTTGCATCTCCTGTAGGAGACACTGCCTGAGGACATAAAGCAGAATGAATGAAGACACATGATGCCACTTTCAGTTCTCTATCAGTATGCCAACAAAATTGGGGAAATTTCACAAGGTCCCAAGTCCTAGATCAAGAGCTATGGGCAGTCAATGGCTACTGAGTGAAGGTAAATCTATCTTCTCCTGAGATGAGTCCTCACAGGTTATACAAACCCAAGCAATCACCCCCAAATTCATGTATACAGGAGCAACAGTAAACAGGGCTCAGTAGGTTTTGTGTATGTACATGTATGTATGTATACATGTTATAACAGTAATTACAGGGAAAAGGGTCATTAATTTGAGAGGGAGGAGGGCATGGAGGTGTTGGAAGGGGAAGAGAGAGGGTAAAGATAATGCAAATACAGTACTCATATCTGAAATAGAAATTTTTGAAAAGGTGTCTGCCCTCAGGAGAGAGAAAGCACTCTCAAGATTGTGTGAGCTGGTGGTCACACAGCTACTTGAAATATACTCTCTCTGAACTTTAATTTACGTCAACGACAAAAACACTTTTCACAAACAAAACAAAAACCCATCTGGTTCAAGATGACCAGGCAAACCACATACACTGTAAGCTTTCGGTGCAGCCCCACTCTCTTCTGTAAGCACTCGGTGGCTGTGACTCCTCCCTTGCTTTGGGAAGAGCACTGTACAGAGAGATCAAGAAACCAACAATGTGAGGAGGGCAGGGAGAAAGGTAGCAGGAAGGCAGCCTGGGCTCTAGGCTCTCCAGTGACTTGACAGCAGGACACAAGCCAGAACTCGGAAGAGGTGTGTTTCTAGCTACACTCAGTGGCTCAAATGTAGGCACCATGCAGCAAGAAGCAAATTTACTCATGAAATTTTATCAACCACAGTATGAGAGAACACAAGGGATTATTGTAGAAAATAATGTAACTGTTCTCTATCAATAATGCAGCAAGTCATTTCACCCTATACAACAAAGTGACCTGTAGCTATCAGATCACTGTCAAGGTCACGGCTGACTTAGCTTGCCAAGAATTAAAATGAAAAGGCAGCTATTGTGGTACAACGCCTGTAATCCCACTGTTTGGGAGGTTGAGACAAGAATATCAGGAGTTCCAGCCAGGGCTACAAGGGACCCTGTCACAATACCAAGAAGTAAGCTCTGTTGTGTGACGGTATATGGAACAGATTATCACAGAGTGCTAACCACAGGGTGAATTGGCACCGTCTCTCTCAAAAGCCAATGGCCAGGGCTGAGTTAGATCCCAGCACCTATCTCAAGCAGCTCACAACTGAAGTAACTCCAGCTTTTGGGGATCTGACAACCTCTTCTGCTCTCCAAGGGCACGGCACTCACACACTCAAACCCAGGCACATAAACTCATAGTTTTATGGGGGAAAAAAAGGTTAATGGCCAACAGGAAAAAAAAAAAAACAAAAAACAAAAAACAAACGAACAACATAGCATAAAGACTACAAAACACAGAGCTGCTCAGCACAGAGTAAGTTTTGATTGACATAAAGCTGAACTAGCCTCCATCTAAATTCCCAATGGTAAAAAAGCAATTTTTTAAGGTGTTAATAATATGGGATGATACTTCTGAGTTGACAATCCAGCTGGGTGTGGTGGCAGAGGGCAACAATCATAACTTAGGTGGCTGAAACAAAAGGATTGCCATGAGTTCCAAGCCAGGCTGGATTAGAGTGAAATCCTGTTTCAAAACAGCAGCAGCAGCAACAAGCAATCTCACAGAAAAGGTAGCTTCAAACTGTAGCAGTAATTACAGTTCTTATAGCCTGTCTCAGAGAGGATCTTCGTACGGGCTGCTAGAAAATTTAGTGGGTGCAGACGATGAGAAGGACAAAGCCTCTCCAGCTAGACAGTAACCACAAAGAATGAACTCTGGCCCTCAGGAAGGTTTGTGGAGAGCAAGGTGCCCAGTAAGGTCCACCTTTAGAACTGCTCAAGGGTGGATTCTACAATGGGTAGGATATTGCGTTACAGGATGTAAGGGGTTTGCCTGAGGTATCACCAGAGGCACTCGTGGGCTGGAAACACAGCTCCACAATGCTGCCTGTAGCATCCTGAGTTCTTTTCAGAGATTTGTTCTCAAGTAAAGCCAGAATTCATGAATGTAAAAGAGAAAAAATTCCAGGACAAGCCAGTTTACAGCAGAGTTGAGAGCTGGAGTTTATTAGGAAGAGATTTCAATATAGATCTAACGACAAAAGTAGGGCAGGTTAGAAAAAGGAACCCAGGGAAAAGATAAAACATGTCCAAATATATGGGCTTTTCAAAGGAGCATCACACTCATGCCTTTGCAAACCTATATGAATGATACTGGTGAGTTCTGAAGCTGTACCTTCAAAGGGTGGCTAAAGTATTTAAATGAACTCACAGGATGGTTCCTAAAGTACACTGGCTAGGAATGCTACTGATAGCTAACACCGTAGATCACAGGGAAGTCTTCACTGTGTACAGAATCTGATCATCTTGCTTGTAAAGACACCAAGATATCTGAGAAATGAATAAGGCCATAGGCCTTAAGGGTTTTTTTGTTTGTTTGTTTTTTGTTTTGAAGATGAGGTCTCATATAGTCCAGGCTGGCCTTGAATTATGTAGCCAAGGATTACTTTAAACTTTTGATCCTCCTGCCTCTATCTCCTAAACACAGAATACAGGGGCATGACACAACAGGGTTTTCTGCAGTGCTGATGACTGAACCTAGACTTTGTACATACTAGCCAACCAACTCAACTACATCCCCATAGCTCCAAATGTTACAGCTCGGACAGGAAAGGTACCCTGGCAGTGGGGAGCCACGGAATACCACAGCCACACTGCTCAACAAACCTCACACAAGAGATCTATTGGAAGGGAAGAATCCAGGAGGGCGGCTGCCTCTACTCGGAGAGAAGCGGCAGAGAACTGAGCAGAACACAGGGTTTATATAGAGCTGCGGGGGCGGGAGGTGCAGAGCTTTGCAGGGTGGCCTGATCTTGGGGCAAGTTCAGGGACTGGTGGAAATTATTTTTCTATAGGGCAGGGCCTGGCCATTTTCCTGCCTTGGGGCACTGGGAATGGCAATTAGGAAAGTCTGGGGGATAGGGCCTAGCTGGTGGCACTACTCAGGTGAGGATCCTGATCACCAGAATGGTCTTAGAGCCTGGCAGCTGGAGGTCTCCAGGGAAGGGCTTACAAGTAGTCTATGAGCACAGAAAGCCCTTCCAGGCACTGTGAATAGCCAACATTAGCACCTTACCAATTGAACTATATCCCCAGTCTGTATTTTTGGTATTGTAACATTTTCATTTGACCATTATCTATATACAAAAGCAATCACTGCCAGGGGTACACATCTTTGATTCTAGCACTTAGGAGGCAGAAGCAGGTAGACCTCTGTGAGTTTGAAGCCAGACTGGTCTATAGAGCAAGTTCTCGGACAGCCAAGGCTACACAGAGAAACCCTGTCTCAAAACAAACAAACAAACAAACAAACACCTCTGTTTCTCAAGGATTGGGCTATGCCCACCTGTAACCTAAACTATAAATTGTTTTGTACTGCCTGTTCTAGGAATGGTAAAATGGTAATCATGTCTTTGTTTCAAAAAATGTTTATAGCCATCTTGCAACCTTACCTTTGTTTCAAAAAGATTGTTATGGCCACTTTGTTATGACTACCTGTTGTTATGACCACCTTGCAATCATGTTTTTGTTTCATGGTTTTTGTGACTAACTTGTTGCTTATATTCTGCTCCTGAAACCCTGTCTATTTTGCCCACCAAATTCTCCATTTGGAAAGCCCCTACCCTGAGCCATGAGAGCCTTGTCTTCCTCACACCCAATGCTGACCTCTAGAACCTTGCTTACCTTAGGGGGAGGGAGCCAGTGTACACAAATAAAATGCTTGCTTTAATTGATTGCTTGTTTTAATTAATTTAACCACGATGATTTGGATCAGTGGTCTTCTCACATCTTAAGAAGGAAGAAAGGAAGGAAGGAAGGAAGGAAGGAAGGAAGGAAGGAAGGAAGGAGGGAGGGAGGGAGGGAGGGAGGGAGGGAGGGAGGGAAGGAAGGAAGATAGGGAGGGAGGAAAAAAGGAAGAGAGGGAGAGAAGGAGAGGGAGGAGAAAGTCTCTTGGTAACCTTCATAGCAAATGCTGTTAATTGTGGGAGAATTCTTTACTCTTATCAGATGTGAGAAGGCTTCAAACAGGCTTTGGGTGGGGAGCCCCTTTCCTCTCCCACGTGCACTCACTTCCTGTCATTCACCCTGCTGCAGTACAATGCTAAAAAGAAAGCACAAAGGGGACACCTTCTGAGAGTCTTTTAAGACTGTTCTCAGACATGATCAGAGCTAGGGGAGACTCCATCTTAAGAGCAGTCAAGCATTTCAGGCCAGACTCTGTCTGGTACAGTGCCTTAAACTTTTCCTTTCAATCCTGTTTTCAGCTTCAACCTAATACCTCAAATTCAGAGGAATTCTTCTGAAGCTTTGGAACATAACTCAGCTTGTTTAGAAATGCATACATACAAACAGACAGACCAAGAGGTTCTTGTACTTATCTTTAAAATATCCAGGTAAAGCCAAGGGAAGATCCGGTAAGAACACAGTAAGGATCAACTCTCTATAACATATTAACTACTAAAGCTTGTAAGACATACATTTATGTGGTTAGAGAAAAGAGGCAAAATATATATTACTACACAGAGGAAAACTGAACACCAGGCGAGCAGAAACTGTCCAAACTGTATCATTAATTCTCAGCTTTTCCAAGGGATCACTGTGGTACAGTGAGAAAAACACTGGTTTGAGGAGAGGCGTTTCAGGTTTTACTCTGCTCCAACGCTCACTAGCTGGGTTTCAATTTTTTCACCGCTCTGGTTGCGACACTGAAATAAGGACTATGACGTATAAACGTGGCGCATCTTAAATGCCTGAAGAGTAATAGGTTTCCTCTTTATCATAATTTTGTTTTTAGTTTGCTTTGCTTCAGTGCTAGGGACTGAACCTGGTACCTCAGGTATGCTAACTAAACTACACCCCCAGGCCCTCATTTATTATGATTTTAATAGAAGGAAAGGTTAGTACCCACCCATCTTTAAGAGCACTGAAGATTTTATGTGCTATATTAATTTTATTAAAGAATATATTCTGATGGCACAATATGCTGATTGTCCAACCTTCCTCCTACCTTTTTTTTTTTGTGGGGAGAGGGCAATGCTGAGGATCAATCCCAGTGCCTCATGCATGACAGGCAGTGCTCTACCCCCGAGCTGTTTCTCCAGCCCCATTGAAAAAAATCACATCACTAAAATTACTGTGAAAAATCTTTCTGTAAATACAATTTCCAATTAAAAATAAAGCAAATACTTTCCCATAGTAAGTTCTTGACTATTCAATTCTTTCTTATCCACAGTGTTCATTTAATATATTCTCAGAATTAGAATTATGAGCTTTAATGAATAGCATATTAGTGAGGATCTTATTTGAATTGTTGCTGTCTTCTACAGTATTTAGAAAAAAAAAACAGTAAAATGCATATGTCAGTATCTTCCAGCATGCTTCCATCTCTTCTATTACAGAGCTACCACTGACTCCTCAAATACAAGCAAACTGTATTTCATATGCCTGTGTGCACACAAAAGGCACATAGGACTGTATCATTAATTCTCAGCTTTTCCAAGGGATCACTGTGGTACAGTGAGAAAAACACTGGTTTGAGGAAACCCTCAGTCCTGTTGGTCACCTGACTTCTTCCTTGGTCTGGAATTCTACTTAAAAAGCTATGACAGCCAATGATCTTCTGAGTTAAAGGAGACTCCACAGATGCCTTTAAAAGTATAAGCAGCAGGTCCATGGGCACCCACAGGTAATTTCCTGACAGCAATCTCTAAAAAAAGCTAAGACAAACCATGAAGCATCACAATTATTCAACAGATAAGTCCTCTTTCCAAGTCTGAAAGGCAGTTTCCACAGAGCTCTTTTTTGTGGTGCTAGAATTTAGTTTTACGAAAGGTATAATTTTTGCTGTCACGTTTATACCATGTTCCACCAAAGGGTAATAACACAGAATTGCTGTATTTTTTCATGATATCAAATGTGTTATGCAACAAAAGCTTGTGCCAACTAGTTCCTAACATGACTATTGCTATAATTATGAATCATGCAATAGTGGTCTACAATCTTTATAAGAAGCTGAAGGATAGCATTTAAGGGTCCCAACCTCACCCCAGGCTCCATATTTATGTAGTTTAATACATAAACAAGCTGTCAGAGTGCCGATTCCTTGCCAATATAAAATTTCATCCTAGAGAGTTCCAGGTCAGGCCACAGTATGCTATCTGACAAAGTATCAGAATAAAGACTCATCTAGGTTTAAAAAGTAAACTGCTGAGCTGGGCAGTGTGCACTCCTTTAATCCTAGCACCCAGAGAGCAGAGGCAGGTCAGTCTCTGAGTTTGAGGCCAGCCTGGACTACAGAGTGAATTCCAAGATAGCCAAAGCCTCACAGAGAAACCTTATCTTGAAAAAAATGAATAAGAAAGAAAAAGGCTAGGCATATATCCAAAGGATGCTCAAGTACACACGTACATTTGCTCAACCGTGTTTGTAGCAGCTTTATTCGTAATAGCCAGAACCTGGAAATAACCCAGATGTCCCTCAATGGAGGAATGGATATAGAAATTGTGGTACTTTTATACAATGGAATACTACTCAGCAATTCAAAAAAACAAGGAAATCATGAAATTTGCAGGCAAATGGTGGGATATAGAAAAGATCATCCTGAATGAAGTATCCCAGGGGCAGAAAGACACACATGGTATATACTCACTTATATAGTCTTATGAAATAGGATAAATATACTAAAATATGTGCACCTAAAGAAGATAAACAAGAAAGAGAACCCCGGGGTAAGATGATCAAACCTCACTTAGAAAGACAAAAGGGATGGACATGGAAGGTAGGAGAAAACAAGAAACAGGACAGGAGCCTACCACAGAGGGCCTCTGAAAGACTCTACCTTGCAGTGTATCAAAGCAGATGCCGAGACCCATAACCAAACCGTCAGCAGAGTGCAGGGAATCATATGATAAAAGCAAAAGCGGGTGTTAATATGACTGGGAGAGGACAGGGCTCCACAAAGACCAAATATATCAGGGCATGGGGGTACTCTATGAGACTGTTTCTCCAACAAGGACCATGTTTAGATATAACCTAGAATCCCTGCTCAGATGTAGCCCATGGTAGCCAGTATCTAAGTGGGTTTCCTAGTAAGGGGAACAGGAACTATTTCTGACATGAACTCAAGGACTGGATACTTTACCTCCCCCCCCTCCGCCCCCAACGGAGGAACAGCCTTGCTAGGCCACAGAGGAAGACATTGCAGCCAGTACTGAAGATACCTGATAAGCTAGGGTCAGTCAGATGTAAAGGGAGGAGGATCTCCCCTAGCAGTGGACTTGGAAAGGACAAGGAGGAGATGAGGGAGGGAGGGAGGGAGGGTAGGATTGGGAGGGAATGAGGGAAGGGGCTATGGCTGGGATACAAAGTAAATAACCTGTGATGAATATTAAAAAAAATAAATTTTTTTAAAAAAGGAAAAAAATAAGAGTTGGGAAAAAAAAAAAGAAAGAAAAAGAGATGATAGATGGATGGATAGATGGATGAAGAGACTGTCCCAGAATAAAAATTAAAAGGTAGGATGTAAATTTCCATGTATTACAGTACACAGCTTTTTTCCCCAAACATCTTTATCCTAATATGAACAAGCTTCTTAAAAACAAATACACAGACACACTGACATATATTTTAAGTAGAACAAGAACAGACACTTAATATCCCTGCCAGAATTCATCAACAAATTAAAATTGTAAGAAGTAATTCCTAGGTAATAATTTAAAATGATGTCCATACTAAAGCCATTCCTCTCAGAACCTCCAATGCCGAGGGTTACTGACAGAAAGCAAACTTACTATGCCGTCTCTACGAGTGCCTTAGACATAAGACTAAAGTTCTCATTGTCTCCATTCTTACTGGCTTTTTCCTCATCACCTAACAAGTAAGATAAACAAGAATGTAGCATACTCCTAATTGGAGTTCAATTTCATAAATTCTTCCCTTTTGTAAAGTATTCAGTATACACGTTTAAGCAGGGGCCTGGGGGTGGCAGAGTGTGGCTGCAAACCTGAGGCACTCAGTTCATTTCTAAACAACAACAAAGTAAAGCACCAGACAAACATGGGACAGGAGGGAAAATTTTTTGACTTTGATGCTAATTTAAAAACTGAAAAGCCACGATAGAGTAAGATGCTGGGGCCATGCACTCTTCTTTCTGCCAGGGCACGATATATTTATGAAACATGTTATAACACATGCCACCTAAAATGCCTAATGTGGAATTTTAAAAATGTGAGAACAAATAGAAATTATTCATCACTGACTCCAAAGGACAGAATCACATTACTCAAACAAAAACAAAAGCAAAAAGAACAAAAACTCAAAAATAATTCTTAAGATTAATTTTTCAGCTAATTCCACAGGTTTAAATGCTTCTATATGCATACATAAAAGTCACATTTAAAATCATCCCCTCCACCAACAGGTGATAAGAAGTATATGCAGGTTCTATAAACTCATAAAAATAATGTTTTAAATTTGTATGCAGCATTAAGGCATTTTCAAAACCCATATTAGAATCAGCCATCTTAGATGAACCCATAGTGCCACGGGCTGAACTTTTTCTCCTGTCCCCAGATATGGTCACACACTTAATAACCATGCTACCGTCTGCTTGGAAAATGAGCACCCTAGCAGCAAGGGTGCTGAATTAGCTCTCATTTCTAATCATAAGAAACAGCCTGGCACTACTTGCCTGGCATTTTAGCTTTTAATGTGAATACTGCTTCATAAAAATATCTGCTTGGGAAATTTCACCTGCTGGATGATGAGAAGACAAGTATCACACATGCAAATATCTTAGATTCCCATGCAGCAATTATTTGTTCTTGGAATTAATTTAGCAGTAATTACTTATTTGATAATACATGGACAATAAAGCTCTTACTAAAATATAGTATTTACAGGTTCAAATCAAATTAAATTTAATTTCAGCTTTTAAATAATATTTCATCTATATATCATGCAAACATAACAATTTTAAATAAAAGCAGCTGAGGAAAAACATGAAATAAAGTTCCACCTACAGGGACTCCTCTGACTATTTTCCTTGAGTCCTGGTGATGACATGATTGAGAACTGAGCAAACGGACAGAAGCAGAGCTGGTCAAGAGGAACCCCCAGTTACCAGGCAGCTCCCCTCACGTGCATCTTCTGAGATGTAGAACAAAGGAAGTGAGGCTGCAGCCAGAACCCGTTCTTTTCAAAGAAAATGTATTGAGCCTGTTAGTTTTCCGATGTTTCTGATGGCTTAAGCAGACACACATGAGAATCTACTGCCTCTAAAAAGGAAAATCCAAGCTCTCAGGGGCTCTGGTATACAAAGATGTATGCGCCGATCTGGGGCCATACCAAATGATGCTGAAAATGGGGGTGGGGTAAGCTGAAAATATACTAAATCCTTCTGAACTTGTCGTCTAGTTACAAAGATGCATTAGAAACACTCTAAAGAGCACAAGAAATGTTAATGTCTGAAAGCGGGCACATTAAAATAAAGCTGCACCTGCTTTGTAATACATAGGCATCTTTAAGTTCCCCCACCTCATTTAAATGTAGCTTTAGAAAAGGTTCCCTCAAATTCAATAACACTAACCAGTGGCTTGGAATGCACACCAAGTCCTTAAATGTCACAATTTTGACAGTGACTGTGGTCTGCAGCTGTACCCTGCTTCAAAACTGCATACCCCAAAACACTCGCTCTGTTGCCGGCCTTCTATCAGCCCCTCTCACTCTCTCTTCAGCCTCAGCCTTTCTACAGCCTGTTCCCCTTTAGGCAAATACATTTTCTTAAAAGAAGCTCCCTTTAACCAAACAACCTCTCCTACGCTTTTTTCCTTAGTTTCTTGTTTTATGTGTGCATGTGTGTTTGTATACATGTGTGTAGGTACCTGCAGAGGCCAGGGGCTTCAGATCGCAGCCAGAGTCTGCTGTAGGAGCAGTACATGCACCTTTAACCACTGAGCCATCTATCCACTCCCAAGTCATTTATAACAGCTCTCTGTTGAATCTCTCCTCCCCCATCCACACCTCCCCCTACCCGTCCTCCTTTTTGAGACCAGTTCTTGCTATGTCGCCCAGACTGGCCTCTACTCATTGGCTCAAGCAATCCTGTTAGCTGAGCATCTGAAGGAGATGGGACCACAGGCACACGCCAGCACAGGCAGCTCAGCAGCAGGTCTCTTATCTTGGACCCGCTCTTTTCCACCCCATCCTCCTGTGAGACCCCAGAAGATATAGAGCAGATCTGATCCTGTGAGGGCTAACTGGAACTCCTTGGGTGCTCCAACTCTCTAACTTGCCTCTCTCAGATGAAGTTCTATGTTCTCTTGAGCATGCACCCCCATAAGGAACAAGAGTCTTTAACACAGCCTTTCAAATATGATTACTTACACACCATAAGTGAATGTGCCTCGGTGTGTGGAGTACCTGACTGGCGTGCACAAACCCTGGGTCTGATCCCCAGCATCACATAACCCTAGCATGGCGGTCAACACCTACAATCACCGTACCCGGGGAGTGGGGCAGGAAGATCAGAAACGCAGTCATCCACAGCTACATAGTGCAAGGCCAGCCTGCATTACCCGAAAAACTGCCTCAAAAAACAAACAACACAAAATTAACACTTAAAAAGATAACAGTAAGAGGAAAAATGAGGCAAGATCTAGGTATTGGGAACACAGCAATCAAGTAAAGATGCTTGCCGACAAGCCTGAGGACCCCAGTTCAATACTCACGAGGTGGAAGGAAAGAGTCCACAGGCTGTCCTCTGGCTATTACATGCACTCACACGAACGCATGTGTGTGCAAAAAAAAAAAAAAAAAAGAGAAAATTGAAGAGGACATCTAGTCGTCTTCCCTGTTCCCAGCGTTCTGCACTCACACCTCTTTGTGGAGACCACTCGTCTAGAAGAAAGGTCCAGCCCCCTGGGCATGACAGACAAGGCCAGTTATCACTTGCTCCTCATGTGTCCAACTCTCCCCCTCACTTCATCCCACACATCATATGCTTCTGTGATGACAAATTACTTGCAGCTCTTTCCACGAACAAGAAATTAAAACTTTAGCTTCAACTCTTGAAATAAACATCTCTGGATTTTTGCAAGTGTTCTTTGCTCTTTCCCAAGTGTCCTTATAATCCTTTCAGCCCTGCAGGTATTTATCATTTGCACTGAGTTACACTGCCTGTCTCCAGTTGATTACCCTATTTTAGTGTGTCTATTCCCACTATTCCTAGAAAATATTCAAACCATGCTTGTCGTTCTTCCTATCCTATAACTGTACTTAACAGTGAGCTTCCATTTTTATCCCGTATTTAATTTGAGCGTGTAGTACAAGGGTACACTGCAGAGGTGGTTTTGTGAGCTGACACTTTCTACTTATGGAGACAGTATCTGGGAGAGTGGCCAAGGGCCACTTGGATTCAACAAGCTCTGGGGACCAGGTGGTATGTTTTCCAGAGAAAAAGGACTGGTGGTTGCTTTGCCAAAGGTAAAAGGGCAAATGTAATTAAAAGCCATGTTAAGTCAGGAATCATATAGTATGATAGGAATATCCAACCATAAATCTCCATACTTTGTTCCTTTCCATTGCCACATTTTTTGACTTCAAACCTTAAGAGTAATTTTTAAAATTTATACATGGAATAATAACCTACTTTTAAATCTAGGGGCTGAAGAGATGGCTCAGCAGTTCAGAGGACTTGCTGCTCTTACAGAGGAACTGGTT
The DNA here is from genome assembly GCF_030254825.1 of Meriones unguiculatus. Lineage (NCBI taxonomy): Eukaryota > Metazoa > Chordata > Mammalia > Rodentia > Muridae > Meriones > Meriones unguiculatus. Next base: position 60,074,323 of record NC_083366.1, read on the forward strand.
TGTTAGCTACATGGCAGCTTATCACTACCTTCTGTGAACTGGAGAGTTCCAGAGGTCCCAACACCCTCTTCTGACCTCTGCAGGCACTGCATGCACATGGTGCGTATCCATTCATGCTGGCAAAATATTATTTCATATGAAATAAAATAAACCTAAAAACCCGAGTTTGATCCCTGGAGCCCATGTAAAGGTGGAAGGAAAGAACAGAGTCCAGACGCACATAAACATACACAATAATAAAAATAAAATTTAATGGTTAAGGACAGGTGCTGGTGGTGCCTTTAGTCCCAGCACTGAGGAGGTACAAGCAGATGGAACTCTGTGAAGTCGTGGCCAGCCTGGCCTACTCAGCAAATGCTAGGCCAGCCATACATCCATAGTAAGATACTGTCTCTAAAAAATTTAAATGAAACCCTCTTCTTGCTGGATATAGTAGCATATACCAATCATTCCAGTGTAAGTTTTGGAGGCAAGCCTAGCTAGTTTAGTGAGACTGTCTTAAAGCAAACAAAAGGGGCTGGGGCAGAGTTCAGAGGGAGAACACTTTTCTATCATGTGTGAGGCTCTCTGTTCAGTCCTCAGTAACAAACTTCAGTTCTGAAAAAAAGAAAAAAAAAAAAAAAAGAATTCTCAACTGTCTAATACTTAAGACTCCTCACCTAGGTTAAAAGAATGCAGCATGTGGGGATCAAAGCTCTTCTCACCACCAAAATTAAAACCACCGCTGTCATCCTACAGCAGACATTTACTCATTCACCGGAAGTGAAGGGCAAGCTCAGCTCATTAGCTGCAATAAGCACTGAGGGAGAAGCCAGAGCTTGGGGACCATACCAATCTGCTCCTAACTTTATGGTTTCTAATCTTGTGTTTTGTTCCCTCCAAATCATGTATCCCTTAATTTAGAAAAGGGCTTCTGAGTACACTACTAAGTCAAATAAAAAAACTGAAGAAAGTAAAATCTTTAGATTTCCTGCAACCTCAAAAGGAAAAAAAGGCAACATTAAAAAAAATACAGTATTATAACATGTTTAGTGACTGTTTAAAACTTTTTCCCATTAATATTTCGGAAGAATAGTTCATTTTCTTGTTACAGATTACTTGTACTTCTAAAGTATTAGCACAACACTCAGATGTAAACTTCTTTCTTTCCTCCCCTTCTCTCAAGACAGCCTCTCCTCATCTTTGTTCAGACTGTTCCTGGGATCCAGGGACTCTCCAGTGCCAGACTCCTGTACATCACAGTATAGGTGCACGGCACTGTACCTAGCACACGGGCAATTCTTAGAATACTTAAAACCTAGATATAATGCAAATTCTGTGTTTGCCCAAATTCAAGAGCATAAATTGTTCTCGGGATAGATCTGGAGTGCTGTAAATGTTGTACAAAATTAGGAATGTGTGTGTGCATGAACAAGATTTCACCCTAAATTGAATTATTTTATCAAGCAATGTGCAATATTACCTAACCTTTTGAAAACAGCTGGTCTCTAAGAATGACACACTAAAACAGAATGCTTCCGTAGGGAGATGTAAGTAAAGCTGACACTTTATATAACACGTGTCCCTGCTTGTCTTTTACTGTTAGCTTGACTGGGCTGTTTCCATCTCTTAATATTACATAAGAAATGCTAAACTGGTCAATCAAAATGAACAAGAGGCAAAACAGCATTTTATGAGGATTTCTAATCTTGTTTCAATGCACTAGTGAAAAATAATGCCCATGCATAGGGGATTATAAGTAAATAAAAGCAATGGTAGCACGACAATACATGCTATCACATGGCCACGTAACATCATCTTCAACAACTGGCCATGAACTTAATCATGGCAGTGGGTAAATAGAAATTAGACAACAGAGTCTGTTTGATACAGCCACAGGAGGAATAAGCCTTTATGACCTTTGTCTCACAGGGTAGTCATGTTTCTGAAACATCCTAACAGACGAGACACACAGGTAATACAAACACTCATTCAGTAAGTCAAGCTTATGTGAGTTGTGACAAGCATGCAGCAGACCACCAAAGAGTCAACAAGTAATTTACCTCTTCTACTCCTTGAAGAGTCTCTCAGAATAGCAGCTTCTACGGAATTAGTAAGAAACAGCTGAGCGGGGCACACTGGAAGGACCCTGAACTGATGGAAGTCTGTGGGTTTCTCCATGACCATTGTGGTGGTTTGAATGAGAAATGTCCCCCATGGCCTCAGGCAGTTGAACACTCGGTTCCCCATGGGTGACAGTGCTTGTGAAGGATGGGGTACAGCCTTGCTGAAGTATATCACTAAGGGCAGGCCTTGATAGCTCCTAGCATCAACCCACATACAGTACGCGCTCTGCTTCAGGCCTATGGTTAAAGAAATGACCTCTAAGCTTTCTGTTCCAGTTCCCTGCTGCCATGCCCCCAGGCCTCTGCCATCATGTACTCTTCTTCTGGAACCAAACAAAACCTTCCTCCTATAAAGTACCAGAGTCACAGTGCTCCATCACAGCAACAAAAAGTAACCAATATGACCAAGTACGAGGCAACATGGCCGAGAACTGTTCTCTATGTGCCCCTTCAAAAGCTCCTCGAAGATAAAAAGTTTTGCTTTTCGGAATCTCAGAATATCCTTCATCAGAATATCTACTTTTACAGACGGAGACACCAAGCTCAAAGTCACAGAACAGTCTGGGAGCAGAACACAGCCTGATGGAGCAAACTTCTTGGATGTTCCTGAGACTATCAAGCATATTCTGAGCCCCCTCCCCACCTCTTCACTGCACAGCAGAAATCATTTTCTGACATCCTACGCCTCAACAACGCAGAGTGAGCACTCTGCCTTCTTCATGCTTCTTCCAGTGGTCATCAGCAGACTCACACAGCGCCTGTGCTACAGTTAAACCAGAATCTCAAACTTACTGGGATTAAATAAAACTTACATAAAGTTACAGTATTATGTTGACTTCTGCTTTTCAATATAAACTACCTACTACCTGGTTTAAAGGAAAGAGAATGAGTTATTTCATCATCAAGCTACGACATCTGACACCAATTAATCCTCAACTAAGTGGAAGTGAAGAATTAAACATAGAATTACCTTTGAAGGCTTCAAGCTCCTTCCTGTAAAAGAGAAAAGCAAATTTAAAATAATTCCTTCTCACTGAAAATCGCACTTGCGTTATAGTAACAGTTTATGTGCTTAAATACTCAGCTTAGCTTCAGATGTTCACATGCCAACCATTAGATCACTGAAAACATCCAATTAGATTAAATAAGGACTTTGATGTTCTGCTCAAAAACTCTACTAAACCTTAAGTTACAAGAACAAATGCAAGAATACAAAGAACATTTTATTGCCATATGTGGTCCATCTCACGCAGAAACAATTTTTAAAAAGCACTTATTATAATTTTGATAAATATTAAACAATAGCTTTAAGGTTTTCAGCTAAAAATTATCCAGAACAGCAGCAGTCATTTCTCTACTTAGTAGCAAAGAAGAAAAGTGTGGAAAAAATATTACACCTGACACTCACAGCTCACCCTGTCCCTGATGAGCCACACACCTCTAGGCATCTTCGGGTTTGCTGAATGTCAGTGTCAGTTAAGGGTGCTAACATGCACAGCTTCCTCAGGCAATACACAGTGGAAGAAACAGATAATGCTTCAGAAAATCAACACTTTGTGACAAAGAGGTCACTGCAAGTTACACCCCAATTTTCTCTCATAATTTTGTAATTATATGGTTTTCCCTTTACCAATACTAACAAAAGTTTTGAGGAGGTTAAGTTTCTTTAGTAAAGACTAGGTCTTCTGAAGTACACGACTATCTGTCATTTACACTTTAGGTCTTACTATGCAGGCGCGTTCTGAACTCAACACCCAAGCTCCTAACTACAAAGCTGCTTACTGGCCTTGGTGGACAAAGAGAATCCATCTCAGCACCAAAAGCACTGGGGGTGGGGGGAAAGGCAGACTTGCATTTAGAAGCTAGCAAAGTGTTTGCCAACAAATGTAGTCTACTCAGAGGGTGAGCTCATCACAGAAGGGCTAGTTGGCATGAGATCACTATCGCACTCAAGAAATACCTTTGCGACAAGGTGCACAAAGAAGCACTGCATGCACAGCTGTGTGGTGCCGCACTCCTGGGCTTTTATCTGTTCTTCATGAGAACCAAAACACTGTGTAAACAGGACCCCATCATTTATAAAGATCTGTTCTCCACTTTAGTACATCTGCCCTTTCAGAGTTAATGTTGACACAAGTGACACAATCTTCACTAGAGGTGATTTAGAGAATTGCAGGGACTCTTATGTAGAACATACCAGATAAACTGGTCCCACATTCTTTAGGTATGCTAGGAAAACTCTCTACAGCTGACCTACACACAGCTCCAGCCCTAGAATGGGAGTTATTTTACCGGGCATTTGGAAGATTTCCAGAAACGACATTCTAAAACAGCTTTTTAAAAGATTCACCGGTAGAAACTAGAATTCAAGGTATCTCTCATACACAGGATGGTAAATCTGGTGTGTCACCTATAGCCAGCCTCTTTCCATACTATATTGTCTTGAGCATTCAGAATCCAGTAACTATTTGATTTGCCTTTCTTCTCTGGAAAGACAAGGAAGATAAAAGTTTTCTTACAAGGGAAAGCAATCTGAAAATTCAGGAAATGGGTCTAAGTGGCTTGAATTTTCTAGACAAAAACAAAACCTAAAGTTTTGTTTTTAAAGAATTTCCTATACTGGGCCGGCAAGATGGCTTGCTGGCAAGCCTGCTGACCCGAGTTTCATCCCTGGAATACACAGGGTGAAAGGAGATCCCTCTGGCCTCCAGACCATGCCGTGGCAAGTACGTAAGCCTTGTGCACACCTTGGGGCCTCTATTTAAACTTTGGTCTCACTCCAGAACGGAGGCAGATTTAGGGGGTTTGCTGGATCTCCACATTCTTCTTCCCAACATGGCTACCCTGACTGAATCTACTTTTTTTGTCTTTCCACTTTTATTGCAGACCTGACTTGTGGCATAGGTTATGACCCTCAAGTTCAATAACATTACTTATTGTCTTTAGTAAAGAGAGAGGTGACCACAGAAAGAAAGACACAGTAGATGAGGACAGGATCCGATTCCACAGACAAGCAGCAAAGTATGATTATCAAGCACAGTGGCTGCAGAAAAACAAAGAATATTTATTGCTTCAATGTCTTTGTTGTAACTGTAGATACTCCACTCGTCCTAAGTCTTGGTCACATGTTATCCCACAGGAAGTAATTTGCTGAACTGGGGAATGCCTCAGTGGCATACGAGTCTGTTTTATTTTTTTATAGGTAAAGAGTATTTTCATGTTCTAACAACTGAGGTAGCTGGACAGTCATATTATTTTCAGACAACTAAGTAAGTAGAACTGAAATGTTTTTTTTTGGATTGTCATACTATAAATCTTAATGAATTCAGAAAAACACCTTTTCAAACTTCAGTATAGTGAACCCAGAAACTAAAACATTCAAAAATAACATGGAACTCAAAAGCTAATATTTAGTATTTCCAAAGAGTAAAAAAGCCATTTAATCATTTTCCCCCCTCCAGTGGTTGAACTATGAGGGTAAATAAAAAAAATAACTAAGTGCCACATTAATGACTCTATCTGTGGATTGTTATAAGAAGTGTATGTGTAGAAATCAAATGAATCAAACTCAGAGATGCAAACATAATAGGATGGAGCCAGTCGACAAATGCCTCTATAAGCACCATGACATCACAAATGCAAGTTCACTCTAAACACCAAACTGCCTGCTCCTGAACAACCCATGATAACAAGCTAACATACAGTAACACATTCAAAAGGCTGGCTTCTAAAATCAGCTGATATTTCTTAACATTTGAGAATGTTTAGGAAAAAATATCAAAGCTATGATGAGCGGTCTTTTTACATAGGACGATAAACAAGAGTTCCTGGAAAGAGGCTATGTTTGCAAAGGTTGACTAGCTGACTGCAGTGAGGATGTGGAGAGGTTGGACTTAATCTGCAGGTCAAGGGTCTAAATACATTATTTTAGGCCAGTAAAAGGCCTAAAAAAACCACTTCCAAATCTGTTTCACACAAAAATCTGTCTCACATGAAAGGCTATGCTTTGGGGACTAAAGTACTTTTTTAAATGATGAGAAATCTTAATCTGACTTACATTTCAGAAAAATGAATTATCATAACAGTAATATGATCAGACTAGGGGAAAGATTACTGACAAGAAGTCTAGTCAGTAGACTATCATTCTAAGTGAAGTTACCAAAATGTAGGCCTCAACTCAAGAGGACTCTAGCGAAGACACAAGGCAAAGAGGGAGTTAAAGGAGTTTGAGGCTGGACTGTGGACTGAGTAGAGATGACAGGGGAGGAGGAAGGGATTACCAAGTCACCTGTGACAGCTCTGCAGAAAGGCAGCGTCTGACTGGAAACATTTAAGTTTTGTAGTGGAAGATCCCCTGGGGCTTGGTGCTCTTGAGATGCCTGTTGAAATTCAAAGTAGAAGTGTCTAGAAGGTAAAGAGATGCCCGGGCTGAAGACCACAATCACCATGTGGGTGGTGGATGTGTAAAAACGCCTAAGGAGGGACAGGAACAGGAAGTGGCAGGAACCACTACAGAGGTCCAAGAGACAGTGGAGCATCTATAAGGAAATTGAAACCGGTAAGAGAAAATGTAGTTCAACAGTGCTGGAGAACTTAAAAAGGCCAATTTCAGAAGGTCAGGTAATTAAGAGCCGACTTATCAATAGATTCAGTTACCTAAAAGGTTAAGAAAATAAATATGAAATATTTAAATACATCCTAGAGTTATTCACTAGCAGTATTTTAATATGACACATATTTAGACACTCTCCACTGAGCTATGTTTTAACTATGCTATGCTATGCACCTTGTTCATCCACTAGTCTTTTTTCAAGAGACATATTAATGGTGTATCAGGGAAAATAGTATTTTACCTTTCCTTTAACTAGTCCAGTATTTATCTTTAGGGGTACTTTCCAAGTTCCATAATCCATGTTAAAGCACAGGTAACCAGAAAATTCACACATCTAACCAAAATCATTTTTGAGAGCAACCTATAATTTTTATTTTCTCTTAAGAGAAATAATGTGTTACTTTATGACAATATATTTCTTAGTCTATATATACCATGTTGTACACAAAACATGGTATGCAACTTCAAGAGAAAGGAAACGATGTTCAGTTACGGGGAAATGTCCCTCTGTGGAAGCCAAGACAATAAAGAAATTCATGTCCTTCCAACAGTGAACAGTAACATTTTCCCAAGGCAGAACTAAAGATGAGAAAGAGTAGAGGTAGGCAGAAAAGACATCCATTTCTCTGACACACAAAACCTGGGCAACTACTGCCATGCTGGAGCAGAGCACCGAGATGGTGAGGGGCCCGTCGGGAGCAAAGACACAGGAACACTCTGTTTTCTGGCTCCCATTACAGTCATCTCTTCTCCTGTCACTAACGTTAGAGCAGAGAGACAGATGGACATGCGCAGGGAGACACCACAGTGCAGCTGGACACTGGGAAAAGTAACTCTACACACGAAGCCCTGGGAGAAACTCAAAATTCAGTACTGATCAGGAGTTCAAGGCTAGACTGGATTAAATAAGACTATGTCTCAAAGAAAACAGAACAACTTCCCAGAACTGGTGTAAAATATAACTGGTCTGAACTATCTTCACACATTTAATAAACTGGTTCAGAGACACGGAGAGTTACTGCAGTTTGTAAATCATGCCATGCAAGCTCATACAACTGCACCACCTTCGGAAAAAGGGTTGGTTCCTTTCGTTAAACCTGAGCTAACTGTACCCTGCTGATTTTCAATAAGCCCCTACCCTCTATTATATTTTTTATGTACTTGGAAACAGAACCTAGACCCCATACATGCTTGGCCAATGTTCTACCACTGAGCTATCTGCAGCTCAGTCAATCTAATTTTCTCAAGGTTGATGTATCTTCACTTGTAACTACACTCCACTGCAGAGATATTTTTTGTCATCTAAATGTCTCTGTAAAAGGGAAACATTTTTGTTTGTTTGTTGTTTGCTTTTCAAGACAAGATTTCTTTGTGTAGCCCTGGATGTCTTGAGACTTGACTGGCCTCAAACTCACAGAGATCCAACTGCCTCTGCCTTCAGATTGCTGGAATTAAAGGTGTAGCCACCATTGCTTGGCAGAAAAACATTTTTCAAAGCCAATCTATAGGACGGCATTTAGATAACTTAGGAAAAAGTTTGGGAAAAGATATTATAAGCCAATTTATTGAAGCATTTCATATCTTTGACAAATTGTGAGGGCATGACATTTTAATCTAATAATAAGCAGATACTAACTGTTCAAAACAGCAGTCAAGGATCTAAAAAGCTGCTGACTACATCTGTTCTGTGACAACAAAAACTGTAAGACACTTTAGAGCCAGCCAACTCATAGGCTTGGGTTTGATTCCCAAAGACAATGTAAGTTATGATGATTATTTATTAAACCAATAGAATTATCAATTTGTTTTCAAGAGGTTGCTGGCCTAGCAAGTATGATTACCAAATTTTATTAAATATAGTAAAATGGAAACCACCAGAAGTGGCACTGAGAAGGGAAATATTAAAGGAGAAAAACAGAAAAGAGACATAAAGCCAGGTGCAGTGACACACACCTATAATCCCAGCACTCGGGGAGGCAGAGGCAGTTGGATCTCGGTGAGTTTGAAGCCAGCCTGGTTTACAAAGCTAGTCTAGGACAGCCATGGCTACACAGAGAAAACCTTTGCTGAAAAAACAAAACAAACTCAAATATTTTCTGTGTTTCTACTTAACTTTTTTGAATTTTCATTTTAATTATGCACATAGGGGGCCGTGGGGAGAGTATGCGCACGAGTGCAGATGCCCATGTGGGCCAGAAGAGGCCGTCAGATCCCCTGGAGCTGGAGTGACAGGTGGCTGCAAGCTGTCCTGTGTGGGGACTAGGATCCAAAGCTGGGTCCTCTGCAAAAGCTCTTAACCACAGAGCCAACTCTCCATCCACCTTCTGAACTTGTAAAATAGGGTTGCAGTAGCTATTTATACTGTTCTTGTTTGCTAATTCTAACATCTGTGTCAGTTCTGAATGGTTTTGATTGATGGCTTATCCTCTTCAATATGATTGTTTAGTAATCTTTGATTATAAGCCAGACATTGTGATTTATCTTGAGCACTAGATACTTTTGTATTCCAATCAATATTCATGAGCTTTATTTGAGACACTGTTAATTGAGTTGGAAACAGCTGATCCTTTGGATGCTTGCCTGTGATTTGTTACAGAGGTCTAGGGCAGTGCTCAGTCACGGGGCAACCACACTGCTGACTCTAGACTTTCCTGAGTACTTCCTTGGGCACAGGAGTTTTTTGTTGTTGTTGTTTGTTTGTTTTTATCTAGTTGCTGGGAACAGGAACTCTTCGAGCATCAACAACTGTTATCAGTCCTAGATACTTCTTCTCCTGTCTGGGGTAGGTTCCCTGTGTGCTACAGGTACTTGGATAAACGTTCAGAGCAAACCCTCTGTAGATGTCTGGAATTCTCCTTTTATGGCTGTCCCATCAGCTCTAGCTGCTTTCTCTTCCATAGGCTCTCAGCTGTGTGTGCTCAGTGCAGTTAGCCAGGCTCTACCTGGAACCCTCTCCCCACTGCATCCCTGACAATAGGTACCTTGGCAATCACACTGCTCACTTATCTGTCAAGCACTATTGTATTTCCTCTTTGTTCAAACTCTAGTGACTTAAGAAACATTACTTCACTTCGGTTGTCTATTTTTTAGGGGAATGGTTTTGTTTTGTAACCGTATCACATGGAGAGTAAATCCAGTTTCTATTTTTCCACCTTGGGTAGATACAGAAAGCCACTGCCTTTTCATGAAGGATGCCTTAGGAGCTCATCTGCCCTACTTTACTTTTTTTTTTCTTCTTTTTTTATCATGCAATTCAAGTTAGCCTTGAACTCACTTTGAAGCTAAGGATAGCTTTGAATTTCTGATCCTCCTGCCTCCACCTCCCCAATGGAGTGTTCTTCTGTGTCTGGCATCCTGCCCCACTCTCCAGGGAGCATCCGAATCCACAGTAGAGCCACAGGAACCAGCTACTGCTTTCCTATCGTTTCCTTTGGGAAGAGCTCTGAACCTTCTCCTTTGGTTCAGAACCATTTTCAGCCTGGAGACTGACACAATGTCCTTTGCCTTATTCTCAGCAAAGGCAGGTTGTGTGCCACTCTCTTCCCAGGCCTGCCTCCTGCCAGTCTAAGAACTAGATACGCACATGCCAGTCAGACCTTCGGTCACACCACCTGCTCAGATCGGTTGGCCAGTCATTTCAGAAGCTAGGCAGGTCAGCCCTACAACACATACTGATCAAGTACTATATGATGCATGAAATCATCTCTCGCTGGCGTCACTCAACTTTGTTGTAGAGACTTTCTAAAGTCACCGCACATGTTGCCATGAAACAAAGCAAGGAACAGGCCACGGTCCTTACCACAAGCTATAAACATATACATCTATAAATGCAGGAATAAAGGAATGATAACCTTTTCAAAACTGATGAGCACCATAGCACCTGTTGTCCTAACCAACAGGACATAGGGTTTAAGAAAGAACCAAATCTCAGAGTCCGAATGTATCAGTGACAGGGGCTCCCAGATTAGCATGCCCCTAAGCCAATGGAAGATTGTTAAAACTATGAGGCATTTATAGTCAACTCTGGAGATATACTAATGGTATGCTGTGTACTAAAAGGGAGAAATCTGAGCAATCCAGAAGTTTGGAACTAAGTATTTTAAGTTACATGCTTATGCATGATGTGAATGTGTGTGGTTTTTGTTGTCATCACTCAGGCATATGCCACCAAGGCAGATATGTATGATGGTAAGTGTCATACAGTGCCAGTGGGATGGCTCTGTGAATAAAGGCATTTGCCCCTATAGCTATAGTGACTTGAGTTTGATCCCAGGACCGACATGATAAAGAGAACCAACTCCTACAAACTGCCCTCTGACATTCACATGTGCATCATCACACACATAAATGTAGTAAAATTTTAAGTGTAACCTTATTGTGGTAGAATTCCAATGAGCACTTAAGTTACTGTGACACTACATTAAAAATTTATAAGATAAATTCTACATTTCTTTCAGTTGTTCTTCTCTTATTCTCACAAACCTATCTACTACAAAGTCACTGTTCATACTGTTCCTTCTGCCTGGACTTGTACAGTCCGAGATCCTCATACTGCAAGCTTCACATTCAGGACTCAGCTCCATTTAACTTCTCAGAAGGCCTTCCCTGATACCTAAAGAAGTCTATTCCTAACCAGGCTTGGTGGTGCACGCCTGTGATCCCAGCACTCAGGGAGGTAGAGTCTAGCAGATCGCAGTGAGGCAGACTGAGGCCAGCCTGGTCTGTAAAGCGAGTCCAGGACAGCAAAGGCTACATAGAGAAACCACATCTCAACAACAACAGAGAAGGTGGCTGGGGGGGAGGAGGATAAAGCCTACTTCTTTCTTACTGCTTTCTCATTCCATTTACCCAACTTAATCTATTGCCTAAGACTATCATTTTATAGACATTCCACCTGTGCTCCCTACATTCCATAACTAAAATGTAAGCTGACTCCCACCCAAATACCAAGCATATAACTATTAGTAGAGAAAAGTATGTGTTTTATTTATTTATTACAATTTATTCACCTTATATCCCAGCTGTAGCCCCCTCCCCCTCTCCCTACCCCTCCCAATCCCACTCTCCCTTCCTCTTCTCCTCCCATAGTCCTCCCCTAGTCCACTGATAGGGGCAGTCCTCCTCCCCTCTTTGGCCTGGTAAGGCTGCCCGCCCCCCCAGGGGGAGGTGATCAAAGAGTCAGCCACTGAGTTCATGTCAGAGATAGCCCCTGTTCCCCTTACTATGGAACCCACTTGGACACTGAGCTGCCGAGGGCTACATTTTTGCAGGGGTCCTAGATTATCTCCATGAATGGTCCTTGCTTAAAGTATCTCAGAAAAGACCCCTGGACCCAGATTTTTTGGTTTTGTCCTTATGGAGTAACTATCCCCTCCAGGTCTTTCTATCTCCCCCTTCTTTCCTAACATTTCCTGCACTCTGTCCAAAGTTTGGCTATGAGTCTCAGCATCTGCTTTGATACCTTGCTGGGTAGTCTTTCAGAGGCCCTCTGTGGTAGGCTCCTGTCCTGTTCCCTGTCTTCTCCTTCTTCCAATGTCCATCCCATTTGCCTTTCTGAGTGAGGATTGATCATCCTACCCAGGGCCCTCCTTCTTGATTACCTTCTTTAGGTGTACAGATTTTATCCTATATTATATGTCTAATATCCACTTATAAGTGAGTGTATACTATGTGTGTCTTTCTGCCCCTGGGATACCTCATTCAAGATGATCTTTTCTAGTTCCCACCATTTGCCTGCATATTTCATGATTTCCTTGTTTTTAATTGCTGAGTAGTATTCCACTGTGTAAATGTACCACAATTCCTCCATTCCACTCCTCCATTGGTCTGGGTTGTTTCCAGATTCTGGCTATTATGAATAAAGCTGCTATAAACATGGTTGAGCAAACATGTACATGTCTTTAAGTCCTTTATTTTGGCTCATATGGTAAATATTCACTTACTACATTATGATAAATCTATGTACAACAGGTTACAAAAACATTTTCAAGAGATCCATGAGTTAGGTTTGTAGGGCAAAATACATACATTCCCAACTACCCCACACCTGAAAGTATGATTTCCTGTTTGCCCAAAATCATATTCTGTCGACACTACAATGAGTACTACGTGTCAAGGCAGTCCCTGTTTCTATCCATAAAAACTTTCATCAGGACTAGAGGGATAGTTCAGTCCATAATGTGCTCGAGTCTGTACAAGCGTGAGGACCTGGGATGGAGCCCTAGAATCTGTGTAAAGAGTTAAGGCATGATGGCATGTAGCTGTACCCTGTAACTAATGAACCGGACAGGAGAATCACAGGGGCTTGCTGGCTAGCCAGCCTCATCAGTAAGCTTGATCACTGACCTTCAGACCAGTAAGAGACCCTGCCCCAAAACAAGCAAACAAGCAAACAAATGCCAAAAAGGATTGGCATCTGAGGAACAATACCCCATGTTGAACTCTGACCTCCACAAACACAGAATATGTGTACACCGACATGAGCATGCACAAACACAGACACAAAAGATAGCAGTAAAGAAATACTATACATGCAGAGTTGTCCAAACACAGCTGCTATCTCCCTCCTAACCACACAGCTCCTTGTGTATACTTTCATCAGATAACTAATGAAAGATAACCTGTTTTAAAGACTTAATTTTTTATTTTATGCATGAGTGTTTTGCTTGTGTGTATGTTCGTGCATCATGTTCATGCCTGGTACTCACAGAGGTCAGAAGAGGGAGTCAGATCTGGAACTGGAGTTACAGATAGTTGTGAACCACCATGTGGGTACTGAGAATTGAATCCAAGTCCTTTGAAAATCATCCTGTACTCTTAGCCACTGAGCCATATCTCCAGCCTCAAGAAGAATTTTCTTAGGCACTCTATAAACACATTGGTTAAAACTACCTATTTAAAGTGTTTATCAAAGTAGGTTCACGAAGAATTTCTTGTAACTACACTTTCCCTCTACTACTATGAGAGTTATAGCCATTCTAAGCCACAGTTAATACTGAGCATAGTTCACACTCCTGCTTTGGAAAATGTAGAAATCTGCTCTCTGCACTGAGAAGGCCCCAAAATGACAAAGTATCACATATCCTTTCTCAACTACACAGGCTCTGATATCAGCATCTGGGACTGATTCAATTTATTCTAACTCAAAAGCCAATGCAAAAGGGTAAGTTTTCAGAGAAGTAGGAGTTAAAACTCTGGCTTTGATGATGGCCCTAAGTAGCTAAATAATTTTATGTAACTCAATCTGCAATTCAATTGCAATGGCTGCCACCCTGCCCTCCTGGGGTTATGGTGGGAGTGAATCACTAAATGGGAAGGCGTACAGGAGCCACTGAGGAGAGTCACAGCAAGAAAGCACAGTGTGGGCAGCCACCTCTCTCCTCTCACCCCCCAACCCTATTCAGTTGTCTAGACTCAATTTTCAGGAAATGTACAAGCCATAGGCCAGGCCAACCTGGAGCAAGACAGCCATGAATTCAGGCCAACAAAAGCTCATAAACTATTAAACCTGAGATTTGTTTTGTTTTGATTTGGCTAAATCAAATATGTATATGTCAAACATGAATTTTCCAGGTAACATCACAGTGTTAAAAGTAGGACACCCCTGCAGGTTAAACTTTCATCTGTAGCACAGCATACACATATGCCATGTCCCCAACATCTTGTACCATAATCGCTTTTCAAAGCAAAGAAAGGAAAATCACTTGTTTATCTGAACACCATTTTGTCAAAGAGGTAGGTTATTTATTTATTTTTTTTTTTTTTAAGAACTCATCATTTGAGAAGCAGAAAGTTAAGCTTTAATGTCATGGTGTGATATTAATTTAATTTAATGGCATGTATGCTGGCTTACTGACCAAATGATAACTTCAGATATTGTTCCTCAGGCACCATTAACTTTTTCTCCCCTTTTTATTTTTTTGGAAGCAGGCCTGGAGCTAATCAAATAGGCTTGGCTGTTCAACAACCTTTAAGCATCCTCTCTGTTTTCTGTTTCTCCAACATGCCAAGCATGTGCTACCAAGCCTGGTTTTTCACATGGGCTGTGGGTTAGACCTCAGGTCAGTGTGTTTACAAGACAAACGCATCACCACCCACTGAGCCCTCTCCCCTAGCCCCAAGCTCATTTCTTGCTATCAATATTTTAAAATTTTCAGTGTTATACAGAATACTAAGGTACCTATTTGATATGTATTACATGCAAATTGGTTCTATAAAGAAGAAAGTTATGAAACACTGAGTCAAACAAATGCCTTTCCTCCAGGAATTCTCAGAGCCTTTAATACACGGACATGTAAGGCAAGTAAGTGTTTCTGTAATGCATTTGATCACAGAATGTTTGATCAGTACCTTCTCACGTAAAACCCTTCTGGGAATGTTGCAGCTAGTAAGAAAATTTTAAATTTGATTTGTATATTTATAGTACAGGTACATTCCTTAAGTCAAACATCACTTGTGAGGGTTTAATTTACAACACAAATTGGTCCCCAGCTACAGCTCACTCTACCTTTGCATCCAGCTTTTCACAAGCCATCACATTCAACTCTATTATTTCTAGCGCTGGATTATTATAAGTAATATACCAAAAGTGAAGTTCTTTCTTCTATTTTAATCATTACTCTTGTACAACATAAGAACTTGTCTTGAGACCCCCATACTACCCTTTGATACAAAAATGTTCCCTTGTGTCCAGCTCCCCCAGAAGTTTTATCATGATTCTGCATTTAAGGATCACAATATTGTAACTGAGCTCTCCTGTCCTGAAAATTCCATTTTCCCTTGAGTTAATATTTGCCTTGCTTTCTTGAAAAAAAGAAAACCAACCAACAAACCTATCTGAACGAATTTAGCGTCAACTTCTCTGCCATAGCTTATAAACTCTGCTCCACACAATCAGGTCCATCACCTGCTAACTCCACTTCCTCTGGGAAGCACTGCTCTTGGTAAATACTGGATTTACTTGGCAATACCCTCTTGAGTTCAGGTCAACCATTACCCTGGACACTACCTCCTTCCTCCCTCCTGAACAGGACAGAGCTTGCTCCTGCTTGGTCGGCTCCCCTGTGTATGGACTATATCCTCCAGTAATTTCTTGACAAAGCGTACATGTGATCCAACCCAGAGTTCTTCTATGCCTGGAAATGATTTTATTTCCTCATCTCTGATAAACATTTTGCTAAGTAAATATCCATATTCTAAGACAAAATCATTTTCTTTCCTCCTCTTCTTCCTTTTAAATTTCATTTATTTGTTTGCTTGCTTATGTATTCATTTCAGCATAAGGAACAGAAGAGCAAACTTCCCCACACTGTTTTCAGTCCAGGAAAGCCCAGGTTCTAGCAGTCTTGCTCACAGCTTTCAGTGGAGAGACTTCAAGTTTTGCCAATTAGCACAGGGCACTCATGATGTCAGAGGCACATTCTTCTCTTGGGCAAATGCACAGCATATCAGGAGCTTGGGCAGCACCTCCGAACAGTCACTGATTAGAATGGGCAGGCCAGGGTGCGCCTTCCTCAACTCTACTTATCGTTGCTAACTGAAACTCCTTCCATCCTGGCTGCCTAGAGAACGCAGATGTAAGTGGATACAAATTCACACCGTCCTGGCTTTGTGCCAACTATCTTTGCAGCTACCATCTTTGTTAGCCCAGAAATAATTACTTAGTTCCAGTGCTGCTAAGTAACAAGTCTTTCGGATTCATGAACCTAAATACAAAACCTCTCTGAAGTGCTTCATGTCCTTCTCTATGGTGTAGCACAACAGTGGGTCTTCCTGAACTCACTTTGTCAGGTACTTGCTGAGCCCTGCAGACTCAAGCAAGGATCACATTCTCTGTCCTCTCACCCAAAGTTCCTGCTCTCAGCTCACATTCTCTTTCCCTGTTACTGAGCCTTTCCAGAGTTCTGAGCAGCACGCTTCATGTCTGAGTGCTCCTTAGGCCCTCATCTCACCCAGCTTAGACGTGTTCAGTGACTGTCATCACGTCTCAACCAGCTTTGACGTGTTCAGTGATCAGTCATCACGGTGCTCTTGCACCTTCTGAACACTGATGTTATCTCTGCTTACTGCTGCTTCCTCCTTTACCTTCTTGCTCTTCTGAGTTATAATAACTAACTTCCTTATAACTTTAGTGTGTTTTCCATGAATAAGAAGTCTGGATTTTTGGAGGGCCATTATCTTCTTTACACTTAACTATACATACAGACATACATACACCAAAATCATGTTACTGTCTTTGCATATGTGCAATAAAATAGTCAAGTGTAAGTCTGGATTTGTCTGAAAAAAAAAATGGTTCAATCCTGTCTGTGTTGTACCAAAATTATTTACACTATTGTTAATCAGTCATATAAATATATAAAGCAAATCAGGCTGATTTGCTTCTAAAAAGTTTTAAAGAGGTGTTCACCTGCACGTTTCAGAATGACTGCAGTTTATAAGCAGGCTTACTCTTACGTGGCCCTTTGAAAACAAACAAAAATACAAAAACAAAACAAGACAAATTGTTTCTTCAATAACCTTGCCAGAAATTCTCATTACCTCTATTTTACAGCTAACGATGTTGATGATAAGTTATTTGCAAAAAGTCAAAGGGTAGAAAAAGAGGGGAAGAAAACCAGGGTCAGGTATCTAATGAACTGCTAATCTTCTTGCCTCTGCTTCCTGAGTTCCACTATGTAAGCAGCAGAATCAACTTCATTTCTGTTATAACTCTGAATTAAATCAGTAGTCATCACTTCAGAGTAAAAATATGACCGTAATTTAAATAATAGAGCAAGTGCTTTACTAGACGGCATAAATGCTTTGACATCTCCCAATACTGTATGCAGATGTCTTGAGTATCAACCAGTATCTACCTATACATATTTTTTCAGATGAAGTCTTTAACAGTCTAACCAAAGTACTGGTCAATTTAAATTTCTCACCCTTTTAATGTGCCAGTGTCATGACACTCTAAATTAGTACCGTGCCTTCCTTGAGAAATACAAAGTTTTATAATTTAGCCTTGCCAAGCCATTTCATGTTTTCTGTAGATTATAAACTAGTGTCTTCAAACCACACACCATATCTCTTTTCATTTCCTTCCTTCTTTCCTTCCTGCCTTCCTTTCTCTTCCCCTCCCCCCCCGCTCCCCCCCTCCGTGTCTCTGTCTCAATCTCTTTGAGACAAGGTTTTTCTGGGTGGCTCTGGCTGTCCTGGAATTTGCTCCGCATGCAGGCTGGCCTGAAACTCACAGATCCGCCTGCCCTGCCTCCTGAATTATGGGATTAAAGGTTTGCACCACCACCAGGTATGTGCCATCTTTCTTATACAGTACAGAATAATCGGTATTATTAAAAATCTATCCTATCTAGATTCAGTAACAATGTTATTTCTAGAAGTCCTTATTAATATTATCAAGAAGATTCTAGACTAAGAACTTTATAAGCGATCAAGGTGTAAAGTAAAAGGCTGGTGGCCAGGGATACAGTTAGGACTCAGCTAACCAGGAGGAGGGAGCTAGACGTTTTGACTAAGTTCTGTCTCTGAACAGACATACTCTATTATTTCAACAACACGAAAGACACTAAGAATTATTCAGTACATTTAGACGTTCCCACACTTTGATTTCATGGCATGTATCTTAATGCATTAAGTTAGTTATGTAGGTCACTGGTAAAGAGCATGGGTCAAATTTCCCAGCTCCAGGCAGCAGGCTTCCTTTTTTATATAATCATTTAACTTGTTACTGAAAGGGTCACTTTTTTTTTTTTTTGAACGATCAAATTTCAACCTGTATTGATGGAAAAAAGTCACAATATTCATATAGTTCTTGTATGCAAGCGGCTAAAACCATAGTGGTGATAACGAAAGCATGAATACCAATCTATTTATAGTTGCTCACCTTACACTGTGTCTTAGCTGAGGTTTCTATTGCTGAGATACACAAACACCAAAACCAACTTGGGGAGGAAAAAGCTTATCTCAGCTCGTCGTCCATCATGAAGAGAAGTCAAGGCAGGAACTAAAGCAGAGGCCATGGAGAACCACTGCTTACTGGATTGTCCCCGCCATGGCTTGCACAGTCTTCTTTCTTAGACCACTAGCCTAGGGGTGACAGCAACCATCACTCCTTTATCAAGAAGATGCTCCACAGACTCGTCCACAGGGCAATCTGATAGAGACACTCTCTCAATTGATGGTCCCTCTACACTGTAAGTGAGTGCTTTACCATCCAAACATATGGAGACTAGGGGAATGAAGATGGTTCAGTGGGATCTATATGATAGGAGAGAAACAACTCTTACAAGCTGTCCTGGGACACACACACACACACAGAGGGAGAGTAAACAAACAAATGCAAAAATAAAAAAAAAGAAAGAAGAGCATGTAATCAACGTGGTACACTTTGAGATTACAATGTTGAGGTCCAAGTTTCGAACTCACCTCTTACTTTTTTTGTAATTCTCCAGGTGCTGGGACTGTGCCAGTTTATGTCTCTCTAACTCACACTGCCCACACAAATCCTCCAGACGCAACAGGTGGTTTTCTATCTCTTCAAAACTCGTCTCTAAATGAGCTGAAAGTATATAACATAAAAAAAAAAGAAATAAACAATTGTCAAGTCCAAATCACTGGCCAAAAAAACAAGAGTTTTTAGATTGCTGTTGGAGAGAGGGCTCAGCAATTAAGAGCACAAACAGCTCTTCCAGAGGACCCAGTACGGATACCAGGTGGCCTACAACTGGCTGTAATTCCAACTTCTTTTCTGTCCTCCATAGGCACACCTACACTAACATGTGTTCATACCACCACACAGACATACACAGACATGGTTAAAAATAAACAATATCTTTTTTAAAAAGTCTAAACTATCAAGACTGCTTTGTATTTTCTTGGTATTTCGTATTAAACTTCAGGCAAAATTCAACACATTGACCAACATCAAAGCACACTTTAATTAAAGACTATATTTCAAACATTTTCAAGACATCCATGTTCAAAATATCTTAAATACTTTATTACTATGATGATGAATGTGGAGTATCCTAAGTAATCTTATGTTATATGACTCCCATATACCACAAATGAACCAGTCTTTTTATTTGTTGTTTGAAACAGGGTCTCACTGTGTAGCTCTGGCTGTCCTGAAACTCACTATGTAGACCAGGCCTGCCTCTGTTTTCTGAGTACTGAGCTTCATGTGTGCCACTACATCCAGCAAATGAACAAGTTTTTATATATGACAAGTTAGCAAATATAGCTAGCACACATCATGCCACTGTAATTTAGTAGTTATAACTCCAAGTCATTTTAACACCTGTTTGGCCTCTGGCACATCACAGACATAAACCTCTGCATGAGAATACTATCAACACTTAGCAAGCTGGTGTTATTAACTCGGTCAATGGCGGCGGCGGAGGTGGGGAATGCATGGAATACTGGTCTACTTAGAGTTGCTCACCTTATACTGTGTCTTAGCTGGGGTTTCTATTGCTGCGTATTCAGTTCTTGCCAGTTAACTAGTCTTTTACTAGTTAGTCTCACGACCACAAAACTCTGTACCTTATTGGAATACGGAGAGCATCTTTAGTTAAATCCTTCACTCAAATATTGAAGACCAGGGGCCAAAGAGATAGCTCAGAGATTAAGAGCAATGGTTGCCATCCAGAAGACCCAGGGTTCAACTCCAGCACTCACATGGCAGCTCACCATCTATGTAGCTCTAGTCCCAAGGGATCCACCACCCTCTTCAATGCACATGGCACAGACACATGTGGGCAAAACACCTGTGTGTGTGCATTATACATATATCTGTGTGTGTGTGTGTGTATATATCTGTATGTACAGATACAGATATAGTATATATACACACACACACACACACACACACACACACACAATAAAAAATTAGTATCTCTTTTTTAAAAACTATTTAAGAACAAAGTCTTGAGAAACTAACGCAAAGTCCTGCCCAAAGGCAGAGAAACGGGGGTGTGGTCCCATACTGAGCCACTGTTACACTACAACTGCTCAGCTGTAGACAGGAGGACTGCTTGTTTTCCTTGACAACAGAAAGGTTTTAGAAGTCAAATGTTTTTAGAACTTAACAGCCACATAACCATTTACTTGAACATTCATTCCTGTGTGCAAGTCACAGAACACAGTATGAAAGACAGGCCTTGTGCACAAAGAGATCCCAGCAGGAGGAGGCAGTGACCTGAGAGACCAAGGCATGAAGGGGGTCAAGAGAGCAGCATCTAACACAGGTGAGGGAAGAAAGGAAAGTTCTGGGAGGGGGATGAGAAATCTCATATTTTTCACGAGATGTTAAGTCTAAGAATACAGCCTCAAAGAACAATTTATAGGAATGTGAGTTTGTGAGAAAAATGAAAATGTTATTGACACACTGATTTATTAGATCAACTGATCTTGTTTACATTCTATTTTAAAAGTCAACAAAATTATTCATTTTAAATGATTTTTGGTTGCTTTTTTCAATGCTGTTTTGTCACACTATTCCATAAAGACATGAACAAACATCTACTCACCCCAGATAGAAAAATAATGACAGGCTAAAGTAAGTATACCACCAAAGTCCAACTTGATAAGTCAGTAAGTTTCTTTGGGGTTACTTAGAGGAGTGTGGGTGAGGCGTTACTAACAGGAGCAGAAATGTCTCAAAGACACCTATATCATCAAAGTTCCCACTAGCATGTTCACAGTTCACAAAGCTGGAAGCCCAGAGTGCACTGCAGTTTAAAGGCAGCAAGAGTTACAAAGCAACTTTTTCATGCAACTGAGCTGGTCTCAGAGCGTCACTAATTGGGCCTTACTGTTTATAAACAATTGAGGGGGGAAAGAGCTAAGGTATCCAGTCAATTTTAGGGACTTCCTGAAGCCTCTGTGTTGTTTACTTCCTGAGAATAAAGAACTTTCCCTGCAAGATGGGATAGTTCACTGACCTTTAATACAACCTGTGTCTTAACCAGCTTCCCTCCAAGATGGAGGTTTATGGTGGAAGAAATTGATATGTAAGTGGTGTGACCAAAGACCTCACAGAAATAAGGTAAGGGAGGGGAGCTTTATTTTGACTCCCTATTTAAGAAGCTGGGCCAGTGCCATGTGAAAAGGTGGGAGTTTGTGTCGGGTTATAACTCAGGAGATTAGAAAGAAGCATGTTTCCTAGAAAAAACACTTAAAGGCCTATGCCCAAGGGAATAATTCACCACCTATGTGCCATGTCCCAAAGGTTCAACAACCTCCCAAAACAGGGCCAACTGGAAACCAAATGCTCAAACACATGAGCATGTGTGGAACACTCACACTTGTGCCTAATTTTCTCTGAGGAACACTGGAGATGCTCCAGAAGGTAGAGCAGAAGTGGCCACACAATCTGACGACTACTTAGGCACATTTCCATCAGCCATCTGCCAGATGTTCACAGACTTTCTAAACCACCTTTCGGAGCCTCAGGGTTACAGGAAAACTCCTCTAATTTCAATGTGAAATTTTAAGTTAAGACACAAATTTTCGCTTCTTTATCTTTACTTAAACCAAGGATCTATTAAACCAGAAACAATCATTTTCTAATATCCTAAATTTTGTCTTTTCTAAACAACTAAGCTTATAAAAAAAATCATTTTCTATTTGGCAGGGCCAAAGGCTTATAGACATTAATAGAAAACAAAATTTACTATAGGAAGCAAGCTTAGAACTCCAACTCTGAAGCCAGACACAGATGTGCTCGCCCACAGTCCCAGCACTTGGGGAGGCAGAGGCAGGCAGATCTCTGAGTTCAAGGGTAGCCCAGTCTATAAAGTGAGTCAAGGAAAGCCAAGGATACACAAAGAAGCCCTATCTCCAAAAACCAAACAAAACAAAATCTGATAAAAAATGAACAAAAGAAAATTCTGTTGACCATTAATGATCATGATATAAATAAGAGCTCTAGATAAGAATGTTATGGATAAATTACTAAAAATATCAGGAGCATTTCCTTTTTTCCTAGTAGACTCATATACCTATAAATTATACCCCAGGCTGTTCTTAGACTGAGGGGAGATAAATTTCAAATGATTTTTTTTAATAGAGTCAAAAGTTATTCAATGTCAGAAAATACACATTTCATTTTTATCTACCAGAGATGACAATTTCCTTCTGGATTACAGTGCTGCTGGCTGACTACAGGTTAATGAGCACAGACATTTCACGAGTTGACCTTAGGCAAGCCAATTAACTTACGTGGAAAGAATTCTGTTCTAGTTCAGACTATTAATGACATGAACCAAGTAATACCAACTCCCAGTAAGAAAAGAACATCCAGGCTAGAGTGGTTCCTTTCTCAGCCTTCTGTTTAGAGTCTGGTTCCCAGCACCTACACAGTGGCTCACAATTACTACAATTCCAAAGGATCTGACACCCTCCTCTGGCCTCCATGGGCACTAGACACACATGTGGTACACAGGCATACATGCAGGCAAAAATGCCCATGCACATAAAGACAAAAAGAATAACCTTCTAAAGAGACCAACAAACAACACAACAGAAAACGCAGCCTGCATCTGTCTGTGGTGGTCAATGGTCACTGTGTTAGTGACCACCGAATTGCTACTTTGTTCTCCCTTTTAAAAAGCTTGAAAGGCTCCTGAATCTTCTCATGGGGGCACAGCCTCTGTACACAGTCTATTGGTGCGATCTTGACACCACCGTCATTCTCATTCTACTTGACAACAAAACAGGCCCACTACCACCCAAGAAGAGCCCTGTGTGCCCTGCTCCTTTCCACCTGGAGGTAGGGCACTTCTGCTCCCCCTTCTTCCCTCGCTGTAAATGTCACAGCAGGTTCCATGCTAGCCTTGCCCCCAGACAACAGCTTTCACAGATTTCTGAGCTCCATGAAGACTCTCATCTGACTGACACTGTACAGCTATTGCTTCCTTGCTTCTCTCCCAGGAGATCAGTTAAGGTCTGAAGGTAAACACTGTACCCTTGTGTCTTTGTACTGCCCAACAGCTAATTCGAGTAGTCTGGCCAGTTCAATAAAGGTCTGGTAACTCTATTATTCTATGATGTAAAATAATCAGGAAAAAAATCTACGATGTGCATTCATCTAAATTAAGAACTCATGCCAAAGGAAAGAGGACTTAAGAAACGTTTAGCAACATGATGCTACTTTATGAGTCACATCAAACTTCATGATCCTAAATTGAAGCAGAAAAAGCAATGGGGATTTTCTGTTTCGACTCTTCACTTTGTTTGTTCTATTGCAAGAGGGTCTCCTGTTGCCCAGGTCTCTGTATGCAGGTTCATCCTGAACTCCCAGCCCTTCTTCCACCTCTCACATGCTACCACCACAAGGAGATGCCACCATACCCAACTCTGCATTGCCACTCTTACCAAACTTGAAATCAGTAATAAAATAATTGAAAAAACATACTAAGTTTTTATCTTTTTGAATTAAATTATCCTCAGTATATACATGATATGTATTTTAAACACTTAAATTGGCAGAAATTTAACTATTCTAACACAGCCTGTTCATCTCCTGTTACAAAACCAGTTACACAAATAAGTCAATTCATAACTAACTTAGGATACATGCTCATAAACCACTAGCAGGCCTCCATGGACCAAATACATCCTTGCAAGGGAGTCAAGCCTCACCTCTTTGCTCACTGTAACAGCGCTGTCTCTTTAAGGGACTGGGGGGAATTTTTACTGTGAAAGCCATCTGGGAACACCTGACAGCTGTGCAAGAAAGAGCGCCACCGATCTCAGAGAGAAGATCACCCCAGAGGAGAGCGATTCAGCTTGGAATTTTCCTTTGTGCCATTTGTTTCAAGGAGATATAATCTGTAGTACAGCCGTGATATGTGAAGAATTAAGTAGCATACTGAAGTTATTTCAAATTTAATGAGTTTCTTTCTAATCAAAATAATTATCCTCACAGAACAAAGGTATTTTCTTTGGATGCTCATAGGTCATAGCGGCCAGGCACTAAAAGATGGAAGGTTCTTCAAATGCTTGTGCCATACTTTTATGTACAATAAGGTAATGATGATATGCTAATAAGGAATCTTTAAAAGGCATTAAACTGCAAAAGCTATCATGGAACAAGTGAGATTCTCACAGCAAAGTGGAAAGGTATCAAGAGAGTTAGTGTACTTGTGAAGGAACTAATTTTAGGAAGTAACTTGGACAATATGATCTAGCTTATGAAACAGATATGAGTCCCTGCTAATGTCTTCACATTCTGCACAGAGAAAGTGACACAGGGCCCATCAAATGCAACACAGAAACTCCATAGATGGCTGCTCCTTGTCTTAGAATTAGTGGAATATTCTGTTCTAGACAAAGGAGCAATCTTTTAAAACAGATCACACAAAATTAAGTAATAGAAAAAAAAACAGAAAGACAAGAACATGACAGTTTAAATTTGATAAAGAAACAGAATTACACTGCCCTCTAGTGGAAATTCAAGAGAACTCTTTTTCTTTCTTTTTTTTTCCACTAGACCACACTGAACTGAAACTTAAAAATCACCCTTTGCCCCTATACCCCAGCTGCCTGCATCTCAAGGCACTACTACCTCAGCCTCCCAACTACTGGGGTTATAGGCATAAAACACCATGCCTAGCAATAGTAACACAATACTTTTCAAATTCATATTTCCTAGTTTTTTGATTAAAAGAGGTACACAGTGACTATTTCACCTGATCAGAACTTTGTTTTATCCTTAGACATTTTTCAGTCACAGACTACATTTTTACTACCCTGCCACTTTTAGGTAAATCTTTTTAAAAGAGTCTTGTGCAACAAAGGCTAGCCTTGATGAGCATGCTGTGTAGAGGATGATGACTGTGAACCTGGACCCCTCCTCTCCTTCCCAAGTGTTGGGATTATACTGTGCACTGCCACTGCTGACTCAGGCTATACAGTGGCTCAAACCCCGGGCTTGGGCTTCGAGCTTAATAGTTAAGCACTTTACCAATAGAGCTACATCCCAGCCCTCATCTTCCAACATTTAATGGATACATGGTATCCATCTTCTGTTACAAAAACAAAAACAAAACCCTGATTTTGTAAATTTGCCAAGCCAGACAAACTTCTAGTAGAATGTCAGTATCCTCATGGCATACACTCAGACTTGTTCCAAAGCACAGAAATAATCCCTGGCCCAGAGCACATGGGAGGCATGACCCAGGCACTGTGCTAAGTAATCTGACATTTGTCATCTCAGTTTATCTCCCAACAACCCTGGCAAGCAGGTATAGTCGGCCCTTAGCATCCCTGGAGTACTGGTTCCCACAGCCACGGCTGTCACAATCACTGAATGCTCAAGTCTCTTACATAAAATGGCACAGTTATTTGCACACAACTTACTCATCCTTTAGTATTACCTCTCTATTATTTAAAATATCTACTACAATGCAGACAGGATTATGTGAATACCTATACTATATTATTTAAGAAATGATAAGAATAAAAAGACCTAATATGTGTCTAATATGAACAGTTTTAAATAAATATTTTCTATGTACAGTTGGCTGAATCTACGGATGCAGAACCCACGAACACAAAAGACCCAACTATATTCTGATCCTCATTTTCAGACAGAGACTGAAGCAAGGAGTATTTAAGAAACCAAGAGAGAAACAGTGTCAGAGATGAGAGTTCATATTCACTGTTTTTCACTTTCCAGCACATGTTTGTCATTTATTTCCTAAATTGCAATCTTACTAGCAACTATCAATTAAACAGGCATTTGTAAGCTAGATGGACCACATCCCATTAAAAAGAAAAAAATCAATGAGTGGATCAGCCTTTGCTATTTAATAATTCCCGAGGGGCTAGGTTTCCAAGACTGCTATTTATTAAGCTACAGGATAGTACAGTGAAAAGCATCATCAAGGTCTTAAATTGCTCACACAATAAAAATACCTTACAGTTATAAGGCAGGCTATCCAGAAAACAATGCAAGACCAAAAGATGCAAGAAGCCTGGAAAATGGAGAAAATTAGTGGCTAATGTATTATATCCAATAAAACCAGGAAAAAAAAAGTCAAAGTTGGGGAGAGAAGACAATCATTGGATAGAGCTTTCTATGTTCAGAACCTACGTTCTGATCTCTAGAACCCATTTTAAACAGCCAAATACTGTAGCATACATCTGTAATCCCAGTACTGCTACAGGAAAATGAGCAGTAGGGACTAGTAAATCACCCGAAGCCAGCTAGTCTGACACATACAGCAGCAAGTAACAGAGACCCTCCTCAAACAAGAAGAAAAGTGGAAAGTGACGCTCAAGGCTGTCCTCTGACCTCCATATGCACATCACAGCATGTATACCCACACTCAAACACATGAATGCAGGCATGGGAGGGCAGATGGATGGACGGACACACAGAGACACACACACAAACACACACAAATCAACAAAATTAAAATTGTTTCCTTAGCTGACCATAGGCAGAAAGCATTAGTGGTAAATTTTAGAAACAAATTTCTATATATTTTCTATATAATCAAACCATGCTAATAAGAATGCACAATTGTTTCTGAAAGTGTGAGCTAAGAATTTGATTGAATCCTTAGAAAGCTTTGAATTGACAGCACGTCCTGTTGAAACTGCTTTCACTCACACATCCCACTTACCCAGGCTTGCCATCAAGGACTCCAAGTCCTGGAGGAGAGCTGGCAGCTGCTGCAGCTGTTCCTGCAGCTCACTCAGGCTGGTCCTCTTCTTCTCCCAGTGGGCAGAGAGCATGACCACTTCGCTGTCCACCAGCTGCAACACAGACCACAAGGTTACAGTGAGCGGGCTGGGCCCAGCCAGTCTGTCTTTAGCAACCCTCCATGGTCTGCGATGGTAGATGACACTCAAGACACTATCATTTTTCTTTTTTCCTTACGA
This sequence comes from Meriones unguiculatus, assembly GCF_030254825.1. NCBI lineage: Eukaryota > Metazoa > Chordata > Mammalia > Rodentia > Muridae > Meriones > Meriones unguiculatus. Next base: position 60,101,935 of record NC_083366.1, read on the forward strand.
AAGAAGAACTCAGTATTCTGTACAGCAAACCTTAAACTGCTGTTGTATCAGACATCTTAACCCAGAAAAGAAAAGTTCCAAAATGAGCTGATTACTTCTATCATACTCTGCTTGTAAGGAACTGTTCATTGGAAAATTCATATCTAGGAAAAAAAATAAGACGAGAAACAAAAACTCACTAACAACAACAACAACAAAAAAGAGAGCGAAATGACTTACTGGTAATTTGCTGACTTGAAAATATTTTGTCTGGTACATGGCATAATCTTTTTAAAAGGCATTATAAATCTTACCCTGGCTTATTAGATAACTTGAAAAGTCTAATGTAAGGTTTAGGTAATGACTACTTCTTATCAAAAATTAAAGTACAATATATTTAGATGTTAAGGCTTAAAATGGTTTATTAATTCACACTTTACACAAAACTAAAAACTTTATTCTGCATAAAGAATGTAAGTTTTATGTATAGAAGGAATATAGCATAATGCACTAAAGTATTTTAATCTAAGAAAAGGAAAGGTTGACCAACTTTCAGATACTATACTAACACATTTTTGAACATTTGCCACAGGTCAGATTCTGTGTTAAGTAACGTAGCTATATTATCTTATTTAAATTGCATCTTGTATGTCCCTTAAAGGCTTGCAAGCTGATGGCTTATGTGGAGTACTTGGGAGACAGTGGAACATTTACTAAGTGGGGCTGAGCATGAGAAAGCTAAATCACCCTGGGCATGTCTTCCAAAAGATTTTGGGATCCTAGTCTCCTCTGGGTCATTTACTCCTGGGCTACAATGAACTGAAGACAGTTTCCCCACTAAATGCTCCCCAACATGACACACTCACTACAGGCCTAACAGTGAAAGGGCCAAGAGATCATAAAGCAAAAGTAGAAGCCAAAATAAAACCTTTTGTTTACTAAATTGATTAGCTCAAGTATTTTGTCAGAGCAATGAAGCTAATTAACATAGCATAAAACTCCACAGTTCAGTTTGTCTAAACAAGTTTGTTAAGCAAAGTTAAGTGGTGTTTGACACCATTTTATGGGTAAAGAAAAGACAGAGACCAGGTTGTTTGTATAAAATCAAGATTAGTGCCTCAAAGTTGAGAAAAAAGAATTTCTAACCTCCACCTCAGCCCAGGAAATGCTCCTTGAGCAGAGAAGTGAAATCTGACTCAGCTTACTTAACACATCAAACCACTCAATAAAACCATGAATCTTGAGAGTTTAATCTGAAGGCAAGAAACTATTTCACTATAGCAGGAATTAAAAACAAAAACACCAGAAGCCTAGCTTCGGAAAACTACCATGGCTGCCAAGCCCTTAAATAACTTTAAGGGTTTCATCTATAGATTGTTGAGGAGGGAGGGGGAAAAACACAACTGCTTAGACAAATCTTTTAAACAATCAAATCAGCACTGACCATAGCTGGGTTTTTGTTTGGTTGGTTTAGTAATTGTTTTTTTTTTTTTTAATATAAGACACAGCTCTGAATTCTAAGACCATATTTTAACAATATGCTCTAGGGGCTGGAAAGATGGCTCAGCAGTTAAGGGCACTGGCTGCTATTCTAGCGGAGCTAGGTTTGAGTCCCAGCACACACATGGTGGTTCACAAATTAACTCCAGTTCCAGAGAAACCTTTTTCTGGCCTTTATAGCACCAGGCATAAATGAAGCACACACACATACATGCAGGCAAAACACCTACATACATAAACTAACAATATTTTTTCAAGAATGTGCTCTAGAAATAAGTGTAGGAAACTTTCTTGAACAAGACTAAACAGCCCATACACTTACATCTGCCCTCCCTTTGATAGTGATGCTCCTGACAAAAAGCTGTTGTTTTGTCAGGAGCAGGCCTAACAACATAAACACAAGTTGAACAATAGTTAAAAAAAAAAAAAAAGACACTCATTTACACATTTGTAAGTTTCAAGGACATATTACCAAGAGGGGTTTTTATTTGTTTGTTTTGGGTTTTGGTTTGTTTTTATGTTTCTGAGACAGTCTTAAATTGTATAGCCCAGGCTAGCCTGAAACTCTCTGTGTAGCTAAGGCTGAACTCAAGATTAGAGCAATCCTCCTGCCATAGCCTCTCAAATGCTGGGATGACAAGTGTCCATCATGACAGCTGGGTTAAATTTTCATCCTTGAAGCTGGGTATTATATTTCAAGCTGGCCTCAGAGGTTATCTTTGCTTCTTGAGATGCAAACTTAGAATAGCTTATATTATTTTTGAGGAGGAGGAAAGAGTATAATTAATCTGTGAGAATCTGAGGGACCTCGATGCAAACTGATCCATGGAGGATTTGTTGGTTGTCAAAATATACAAGTAACTTTCATTTCTTAACTTAGGGGTTATGTGTGCATACAGGAAACACAACTCAGAACTCTACACTATGTGAAGACAAAACAGTAACAAACCCACAGAAAAAAGTTTTACCAACTATTCCAAGGACTGTCAGGCTTCCCTCTTCCTTCCCTAGTTTAACCATTCACAAGGAATGCAGCCACTTCAAAGGTCAAAGAACAAATGGAAGCCTCCCAGTGCTCCATGGATGAAGCCTCTTGCTTTGTTTATAACCATGTAACTTCAGCTCCTCCTCCTCTTCCCCTTTGGAGTTCCCTTCACTCTTACTTAGTGCATGTTTAAGAGTTCACAATATACACATGTGTACATTCATGGGTTTTACAATTGAAACTGGTTCCTAATCTTCCTATCAGCCTTTTATACTACACCATCACTAATGAGTCTTCAGTTGTACACAGGACCAGAGCTCAGTGATGTACTGTAAGTCAGTGCAACCTTTTTTCTCAATATTGAAAGCAAACAAACCCAACAACTCTTTTACTGGGGCTGGACCTGCACTTAGCCTTGAAAAGGGCAAGATCAGCAAACTCTACCTCGCCAGCGTCCGCACACTCCTTCGCTCTTCTGTGAAGTGCAGCCCATATGTCCTCATACCTAAAAATGCAAAGAATAATTAAAAATGCAAACGGACATTGAAAGGAAACATATCCAGGTGAGTTTATAATACACTGTGGCTACAGAAAGGAACCAAAAAAAATGACACATGTCACAAGAGCATAGAAGGCAACCTGGAGAATAAAATACCCAGAGACCCTAATCACACAAACAGCTGAATTTTTTTAATGGAAAAAAGAAACAAAAATGTTTTTTTGAGAAAGGGCTCAACATGTAGAGCTGCTTGTTATATAGACCACCACTCCTAGCTAATAAAACTTAAAATTATTAAATAAACTGTAACTAATATAAAAAATAAAAATTTAATTTTAAAAAACCTTAAAATTATTTTCTCTTATCTGTGAGTACTTTGCCTGCACAAGTGTTTGTGTTCCACATATGTGCTTGGTGCCCATGGAGGCCAGAGGACAGCGTTGGCCCTTCTGGGACTGGAGTTACAGACGGCTGTGAGCTGCCATGTGGGTGCTGGGAACTAGGTCCTCTGATAGAATACTGGGCCATCTCTCTAGCCCAGAAAAAAAGCTTTTCTTTGCAGTAGAAATAAGATTAATGACTTTAGAAGAAATCATAAATGAGACAGGCTCATTATTGGGTAAAAACAATACAAATAACTGTCAAGAAAAATGCCTAATGGGTGTGGAACTGATAAGAAACAGGTATCTAAATAGTGTCAAAGTCTCTGTACAGAATGCTCACTAACCTGGAAGCAAAAGAAACCAGGTAGATGCTTTAACAAGGGACAAAGATTAATATCAACTACAATTAGACACCCATATCATCTGCCTCTTATCACGATGTACAAGGACACAAAGTTACTTTGGTATTTTTGGTGGAAAAGTGCTAGGAAAGGAGATGGACAGTTTGTAATATAACTGACAAGTTTCAAAAGCATCAAGGTTGTAAAGCTCATTGCCTATTCTAGACAAAAGGACAAGGAGGCAGCTTAATGACCAAATAGGCATGATCCTAGATACAGAAAATAAAGGTATCAGTAAGTGATAAAATCTCAGTCAATCTGTTTGCAGAAACATAGTTAACTTTCCTTTTTTGATCACTGTACTCTGTATACAAAATGCTAACATTGAGAAGACTTTTTGCTCTAATTTTATGTTTTCACAAAGCTGAAATCATCTCAAAATAAAAATTTCAAATGTAATTATTACTATTGTTATTGTTGTGTGTGAGCATGCATAATGAGTGCACATGTCAAGGTACATGTGTGGAAGTCAAAGGGCAACTCTGTGGAGTTGATTTTCTTTCCACCTTTCCATGGGTTCTGGGAACCAGACTAGGGTTGCCAGGCTTATACAGTAAGTACCTGCTCAGCCATCTAGCCCTCAAAATAAAGAGGTTTAAAATACAATTTCTGAGCATAATATTATCTATATGGCTGTTGGCAGAAAATTTGATTTTCCATCTCATCTAAAACTCTATCAAAGTTATCTGCTCTCACCAGCTGCAGCACTTGAGAGAGCAGGCCCTGTACCTCGCCTGAGCAGCACAGTAGAGCTGACCTGGGGGTGCAGGTGAGCTGGCCAGAGGGCGAGAGCAAGGGAGGAGTGGCCCTGCCATTCCTGAGGTAGCATGGGCTTGGGAGTGATGCCCTCCTCCCCTCCCTTCCTTCCTTGGCACCTGTGGTAGGTAGTCAGGAGGGCTGGCCCCCAAGGGCATGAGGGCAGGAGAGCTAGTTCTGCCCCCTCACTGGCTGTAGAACTGGGAGAGAGGGATCCTGTACTTCTCCTGGGCAACACAGTAGAGCTGGCCCTGATGACAAAGGAACAGGTAAGATAGCCCGGAGGTTTGAGAGCAGGAAAGCTGTCCCAGCTCCTTTCAGGCTGCAGCACTTAGGAGATTGGGCCCTGCACCAGGACTGGATGGCACAGTGGAGCCGGTTCCAAGGGCATGAGAGCAAGAGGTGACCTTGCCTCCTGCCGATGCTAACTGCAATGGGTGGCCTAGCCCAAGCAGTGCTGGAGAGCTCACCCTGGTAGCATGGATAAGGAAAGCCAGTGGGCTGACCAGCTCAGCTACCACCCAGGCCCAGATCCAGGACTTTGAGTTGGCCCATCACAACATCTGTATCATCTGCTAACAGATAGGAAGCATGAAAGGGGCAGCGGATCCACAGCTGCAGGATCTCCACGACACAGGGCAACAACAGCATAACTGGGAGAAGTCCCGGTGAGGATCCAATACTGATGGTGTCATACAAGCCAGAGATCTCGAACCAGACCAGTGACTTGCTGCAATGAGCCTCTGCAAGTGCAGATGTGTGGACAGAGGCATGAACTGTGAGACGCACTGTGACACACTACAGCTTCCATGATGAGATGCTTTCGATGCCTTGTCTTTTGTTTTGTTTTGTTTATGTTCGTGTGTGTGTGTTTGGTTTTTGTTTTGTTTTGTTTTTAGCAGGGGTTGCACCGGCAAAGGGCAGATGTAAGGGGATGGGGAAATGAGCAGGACTGGGGTCCATGATGTGAAACTCACAAAGAATCAATAAAAACAAGTTATTTCTAAACAGACATCTGTATTTTGTAAATCCATGGTGCCCCTCTTCATAGTCATAGAGACCCATTCCTGTTGGATTTAGATTGGAAAGCCAATCTAGTAAGTCCAGCGACTATTAACCAGTATCCACATGTAATGAAAAGCACTGTACAACATTACAGAATTAATACAGTCCTACTGTCACTGCCGACTAAGAGAAAGTTTGACCTTTTTTCTCTGGTGCATCTAACTGTAAGTATCAATTAAAATCAGCAAGTATTTATTGACTGCCAGGCGCTGTTTGGCACCAGAGTTGCCGAGGTGAATTAAAACTTTGCCAGTTTTGCTGTCTCAGTAATTAGCACAGAGGACTTACTAAATTGTCTGCTGAGTAAAAGAATGATCACACTAGTTTTAAATCTAAGACTTCATGGCTGCCAGAGCATCCTTTTCTTGAACAATGGAAAAGAGCAAATTAAACACTGCTTACCACTTAAACTCCAGACCCTTCTTTCCTGACCATCTCCTACACCTATATCACCCTCTCATACCAACTGAGTTTGTCACTTTTCTGCTGATTCATCATTCCCTAAACAATAACAAAGATTCACCGAATGTCTCAGTTCCTCTTCTCACTGCTGTGATGATACACCTGACAACAGCAACTTTCAGGGGAAAGAGTTCACAATTCTACCTTACGACCTAGCATTTTGGGGAAATCAAATCTATAGGAATTTGAAGCAGCTAGCCACATTACATCCAGTCAAGAGCCAACACTAATCAACACACAGTAGGCGCTCAGCTTACTTTCTCCACTCTTAGACAGCCGAAGATTCCCTCCAGGGGAATGGTGTCACCGTTGTGAGTGTGTCTTCCCACATTAATTTACATAACCAAGACAATGTCCCCATGGACATGCTTACATGCCAAACCCAATTTAAACAATCCATCCTTGAGACTTCTTCCCCAGGTGACTGTGGACCACCACACCCAAGTGTTCATATTCTCTACTCTGAGGCTATTATGCTATTGGCACTTCTGGAAAAAGGTAGAAAGTCTAAAGACTACAAAGACATACTACTTTGCCTTTCATGGGTCTTAACTGTCAGTTATAATTTTCAAAAATTCATTCCTTAAAGGACCCACTGCCAAGGGAATGATGCCACTCTCAATGGGCATGGCTTCCAACTTCAATTAGCATAATCAAGATAATGCCCTCATAGGTATGCCTCACAGCCAACCTAATCAAAAACAACCCCTCAAAGAAAATGTTATATGCCTCATGCAGCCTTGAAACTCATCCCGATGCCGTCACTTTTAGTACACAGATGACTTACCTCATTTTACTGAGATACAGACCCTGGCTATAAATTCAAAAAAAATGCCTTCATATTTCTTTAAGTCAATGATGGAAAAATGAAGGAAATAACCATACTCATAATGCAGTAATTCCCTCAAATAATTACTGAACACATTCTCTATGCTCTATAGCAGTCCTAGTAGAAGAATCCACAGACAGATTAGCATGTAAACAATTCCCTTCTGTGCTGGACAAGACTTTATAAAGCATTAGAGCTCTAGGGATTTGAAAGACTGAGTTTAAAAACTAATGATAGTAGGGGAAGGGTCAATCACAACAGTGGCCACTTGTAATCCCTTCACTGTGCAGATGGAATCAGGCAGATTTCTGGGGTTAAATGGCCAGCCAGTCAAGTCTACTTGTCAAGTTCCAGGCCAGAGACATACCCCATCTCAAAAATAAACAAACACACACACACACATAAATAAATATAAAAATAAAAAACAAGGTGGGCACCTGAGGACTAACACTGAGGTTAAGCTCTGACTTCCATGTGCTCACACAAAGCTATGATTTAGAAGACAAAGAAGGCAAATGAAACAACAGGAAGCACTAGGGTACACTCCCTAGACCCAAGTACACCGACAGAATCTCTTACATGAAACCAGTCTGATGGCTTGCTAATTCTAGGAGAAGGCCTGGATGGAAAGCAGCGTTAATTTTGCTCAATCTGGCTTTCTTAGCATTCCAGCTACCCATGACCACAGGCCTCCAGGTCCTACAGCTGTAGCCATGTACTTGCTCTTTGAAGCAGCTTATGCAGAATGAGGGCAGGTAGTAAGAAACCTATCTTGTAGTTGTTGGAGATCTGTGCTCTGGTCACTACTTACTGCCTCTGATCAGAAAGGTGTAGACACAGGGGCAGCCGCTACTACAAATCCCTCATAATCATGCCAAAGAGACTTTAAGCAGATTTTAAAGGCCAGCATCTGACCCATCATTTCCTTTCCTTTTTTCCTTTTGATTAGGTGCCAGCCTTTAAAGAGTAGAATAGAATATTCAAGAGCAAACACACTTATAAAGGAATTAATGTGGTTGAAACAGGTTAGGTGAAAACAGGTTGGGAAATAGTTCAGTGTTAGCTGCCTAGCACAAGACCCTAGCATAAATGTGTTTGTATGTAAATAAACTAATGGTACACTACACTTCCTTTTCGGTTCACTTGATCTCAAACAAGGAAAAACGCCCTCTAGATTTAGTAACTACAAAAAAATAAAAAAAAATTTAAAAATCCAGCTACAAACTAATAACACAGGCCATCAATATATAGAAATAAACACAGATCAGGGAAGTAGCTATCTGTCTTCCACTGCATACACCTGCCATACGTCTCCTGTTAGAGACCTTCGCTAACAACATGAAAAACACAGAGACTTACTTCATGGCATTTCTGGTATATTGACATATTATAAAATTCACATCTTTAAGTGTATTCAGTCATGGTTTTCTAACACAAGTCTGTACAATTACCACACCATTGCTAATATTTTCATCACTCTTAAAAGGAAGCCTCATACCTACCTACCTACCCACCAGCAGTTGCTACCCACCCTGCACTTCCCACCAGACACTGGTGACCACAATACGGCCCCAGTCTGCTGCTTCTGGAGATTTTCTATCAGTGGATTGACAAGCATGTGCCCTTTTGTGCTCCATCCCTTTCACTTGGCATGATCCTTTATGTTTTCATCCACAATTACTATGGATCAGTCTTTCACTCTCATGACCAAATAACACTTTATTACATGGACATTTCACTGATGGACATTTGTGTTGTTTCTACTTTTCAGTTATGAATACAACTACTAGACATATTCAAAGCTCAGGTAGTTTTATGTATATGTAAATAAAGATATAAATATGCACACAGGGAGGCGGAGAAGATGGGAGGAGAGAAAGAATGAGGGAGAGGGAAAGAGAGGGAGGGAGGAAAAGAGGGACAGAGAAAAGGACAAAAAAAAACCCTCTCATTATGTAGTGCAGGCTGCCCTTGAACTTATTCATGACCCTCCTGCCTTAACATCCCGGTGCTTGGATTACAGGCATGGTAACCCTGTATGTTTTCAATTTTCTTGGAGTAAATATCTGTTTTATATGATAATTCTGTTTCTAAATTTCTGAGAGACTATGAAACTATTTTCCAAAGTGGCTGCATCATTTCACATGTTCACCAAAAATGCATGAAAATGTTAATTGTTGGAGCTGGGGGGTAGAAACTCCCATCTTTAATTCTAGCACTCAGTAAGCAGAGGCAGGTGGATCTCCGTGAGTTCAAGGCCCGCTGGTCTACATAGTGAGTTCTAGTGAGTTCTAGGACAGCCAGAGCTACATAGAGAGACCCTGTCTCAGGGAGATAGTTGTCAATCGGCATGGCCCTTGTCACATTTGGCACAGTACATCTTTCTAGATGGAAATTGCAACACATGTGAACAGGTATCTGGTTGCAGTTTTTATCTTCACTTCTTTAGTGATGATAATACTGAGTATTTTTTTCATGTTCTTATGGGCCATCTGTGTATCTTCACTCAGAAATGTCTATTAAAATCTTTTATTTCATCACTGGGCCATATTTTAATTATTGAGTTATAAATGTTCTTTACATACTATGGATGTTAGTCCTTCATTAGTCAAACAAACAACATGCAAATATTTTTTTTTCCTATGAGTTTGTTTAGCTTTCTTTTTTTAAAAGTAATTTATTTAACTTTATTTTATGTGTGTAGTGTGAAGGTGTCAGATCCCTTGGAATGGGCATTACAGACAGTTGTAAGCAGCCATGTGAGTGCTGGGAATTGAACCCAGGTCCTCTGGAAGAGCAGACAATGTTCTTAACCACTGAGCCATTTCTCCAGTCCCCTATTGTTTAGCTTTCTTGATAGTGTTCTTTGTGACTACCTCCACCAAGAAAAATGCTTAATTTTGATTATGTCTAATTTATCAATTGTTTTTTGTTGCTTAAGCTTTTGCTTCATGTATTGGAAAAGCTACACTTTATTATTATCATGCCAACAGGAATGGATTGAGAAATAAATGGTATAAAGTGAGGATTCATAGTGTGCTTTCCTAACATACACAGCCCTGTGCTTGATCCCCAGCACCTCAAGGACCAGACTTGGTGGCACTCTTCTGTAATCCCAGTAGTCAGGAGGCAGGAGGGCCAGGAGTCTAACGTGCTCATCTGCTACACACATATGACCCTAACCTGGGCCATGTATGATCCTGTCTTTAAAAGAAAAAACAAACTAACTAACAATAAAAACAAATTGAGTTCTCTAATTTGAAGTCATCCATAAAGGAAATGATAGTGATTACCTGTTGAAAATATGAACGGCTTTTGTACTGAGCAGGGAAAGCAGAAGCCTTCAAGGAAAAGAAGTTCACAATGCTCATTACATTAGCAAAAAAAATTAGGGGTGTTAAGGTTCTATCTGTACAACTGTAAAGTATTTTTAAGCAAACATTAAAAGAACTCTTCTCTAAGAGAATATACTGTACCTGCTAAGTAGTTCCAGTCCAGCAGAGTACTTTGATAAGTTTGGTGCAGCCCTGCCAACAGAAACACTTGTTAGAGCTGCTGCAGATCCACTCAACTTTAAAAAACTGCTACACACACAATTCTGGCATTGTCAATTATTACGTAAATAATTTTAAAGCCACTAATGAGGGGCTGGAGAGGTGGGTCAGCAGTTAAGAGCACCAGCCAATCTTTCAGAGGACCTGGGTTCAATTCCCAGTACCCACATGGCTGCTCACGACTATTTGTAACTCCAGTCCCAGGGGACCCAACACCCTCTGCTGGCCTCCATGGTAAACATTTATGTGGGCAAAAACACCCACATATGTACATAATTTTTTTCAAAAAGATTAAAACCACCAATGAAGAGGCTAGAGAGATGGCTCAAGCTGTTCTTGCAGAGGATTCAGGTTCAGTTCCCAGTACCTCTCAGGCAGCTCACAACTGCTTGCAATGCCAATTCCAAGGGATCTGGCACCCTCTTCTGGCATCTGTTGGCCATTTGTGCAAGTGGTACATATAAAATTCTGCTAGTATATGTGAGCACACACATACATACAAATACTGACAACTGTAGCGGAATTTTAGTATAACCATTGTATCTGGCATGAATTCCAGAGTGATGGCACCTAAGCTATAAAGTGATTGTCAGTGATGTTTCCTGAGATTTTATGGGTTGTTCCTCTGAAGGATTTTCAGAGCCTTTGCACAACTTAATCCTGAGACATGCCTGGCAAATCAGTAAGTCGCTATGGCTGAGAATTGTTTTAGGTGATGGTTCCTTCATCAGACAACCCCTGGATCGAATAACAGGGTTTTTCTTTTTTTTTTCTTCTTTAAGATTTATTTATTTATTATGTGTACAGTATCATGCCTATACACCAGAAAAGGGCACCAGATTTCATTACAGATGGTTGTGAGCCACCATGTGGTTGCTGGTTGCTCAGGACCTTTAGAAGAGCAGCCAGTACTGTTAACCTCTGAGCCATCAGTCCAGCCCAGATAAGAGGTTTTTTTTAGGTATGTGGAAAATGACTTCCTGAAAGTGCCTTTTATGAAACAATAAAAAGCATTTCTAGGAAGGTGCCAGTGTTCAGTCCTTGAGAGGCTGATCCCTGCTGCTTGAAAAGCCTAGGCTCATCCTGCGGTGTCTCTTTCTTCCATCAATTGTCCCACGTAAGCCAGAACACCAACATATAATTTACTTAAACTCTGGGAAAACTATATTATTTCAGAATATACCACAACAAAACGATCTTACCTTGTCAGGCAGAGACTGTCTCTAGCATATAACACAATAAACATTTTCATATACTATTAGATAAAGAAAATAAATATGCTAGATCAAAGTTCACTGTTTGCAGCTGAAACTGAATTGGGTCACATACTTTAAAAAAAAAATCACAACTCAGGGGCTGGAGAGATAGATGGCTCAGAGGTTAAGAGCACTGGCTGCTCTTCTAAAGGTCTGAGTTCAATTTCCAGCACCCACATGGTGGCTCACAACCATCTATAATGAGATCTGGTGCCCTCTTCTAACATGCAGGAAGAAAGCTGTATAAATTATAAATCTAAAAAAAACATATTAACCCCCCCAAAACAATAAAATCACAACTCTAGTGGGATTCTACAGAAACTCACTTATCAAGCTCTATTTCATTATTATTTGCTTTTCAGTGATCCAAGACTTATAACCTGATCCTAACATACTAACTGTGAGCAACGGTGACTACTGACTGTCCTAGAATACAATGATTTCACTTCCACTTCCCAATCATTTCACAAGTTAATTATACAATTTTCATGCACTGCAATATTTACTAAGAATCAAAACTTTTTTGTGGTGGGATACACTCAACAGACCCAAAGTCTATAAATGATTCTCTTACATGAAATTCAAGTTACACAACTAAAGCTCTTGGCATGAACTTACCTGGGCTTGCTTTTTACTTTTGCTTCTCTTGACTTGTCACTTAAAGTCTTCAGCCTATAAAATAACAAATACAAAATATATTTTTACTAAGTCAAGGGATTTTCAACCCCACGGAGGCTTTAGCCCACACCTATCCCCAGAATTACAATGCTCAAAAGAATCAGCAATCTGTTTGATACAAAAACAGTTTGTACATCTCTCTAGTGGTAAGAAATTATATAGAGTTCTAGCTGTCCCAGAAGCAAAAAAAAAAAAAAAACAAAACAAAACAAAACAAAAAAAAACAACCTCCACAGATGAAAGCTACGGAGGATGTTTTTACAGCCATGTTCTACCATTTTCACTCCAATCCCTGAAAGGCATTAAGTTGTGACACTTTATAGAGTTTTCCTAAGACTGTTATGCACAGCAGTGTACCCTCTCAAGTAGGATTATGTTTATAGTAGAATGTGGAAGGTACTGCTAAGACCATCTTCATAGCCTCTACATTGGTATCTCAAATACACAGTCATAAAATATTTTTAATACCAACTTTTCTGCCTACCCATAAAAGAAAAAAAAAACTAATTTGAGATAAAAAGTAAAGAGAGATTATTACAGAACTGAAAATAAAACTGCTGTAAGATTCGGTAAAACTTCCCCGTGTGGCTCCTTAACAACCATCTGTTTCAAAAATTGCTCTTTAACCAAATGTAATATGTGGAACTTATGTGATCTGGGTTTGGGTAAATCAGCTGTAAAAAGGCATTTCTAAAAAGCAAGGGAATATGATTAGGGACTGCGTAACTGATAGTATCAATGACTCAGTGTTAATTTGGTTAGTCATGACTGTGGCAGCACATTTATGTAACATCTATGTTAGTGACTAAGCTGCCCCGTGAGAGCTGCAGCTCTGTGTAGGACAGACAGGAAAGACACAGACGCCAACACCTGGAGACTGGTGACTGAGAACTGGACATATGGGGTTCCTATCACTATTCTATTTTTTGTGTATGTGTGAAGCTTTCATTTAAGAATGTGTTTAAACTAAAGATGGAAGCACATGACTAGAATCTCAGCAGTTGGGGAAGCTGAGGTAGGATAATTAAGTGCTCAAGGCCAGCCTGCAATCTTGTCTCAAAAATTTTTTTCTAACAACAGAAAGTCTTTAAATAATATTTTCTCATCATAAGTTAAAAAAAAAAAAACTATCAATGTACCAAAATGTAGAATTAGATGCAAGAGGACAAGAAAGAGTTAAGAAAGTTTAGCAAAGAAAAAGGTGAAGGATACACCACTATTTTTTTCCAGGTCTTTTTTGATTGTTTTTTTTTTTTAAAGATATGGTCTCCCTACAAATGTACTGGCTGGCCTGGAACTCACTATAAAGATCAGGCTGGCCTCAACCTCACAAATATCCACATGCCTCTGTCTCCTGAGTGCTGGGATTGAAGGCGTATACTACCACACTGGTTCTATTATTCTTTTTTTTTCTTCACGGTTTTAAATTTTGCTTTTTATTTATTTATTTATTTTTATGGTGGACAGTCATCATTTGCCCCGACAGCCATCTGAAGCCAACAGTCCTGATTATTAAAAACCACAAAACTGTATAAGTGTTCTCCTCCTTTTTGGAAACCATGTTCATTCCCTCTCCATGAAACAGGGTTGTCTGCAAAGCCTTGAACTGTCAAGGTGATCCATGGAGCTAACTTTGGTTCATCAAAGTAGTGACCCAGCTATTCCAGAAGGACATCTTCTCTGGCAGTAGGAAACTTGTGATTGTATGCAGACAGGCTTGGGCTATCACTGTGCGTGGCTGGGGACAGCAGTAGGTTGATATGAAATTATGAGGCTGGTTACTTAGGTTCGCACGGCAGAAGACAGCTCCAAGCCAGTCAAAGAGCTCCAGGGCACTGCAGGCTCCTCCGGCTCCCCTGCAAGCACGCTGCTCTGCAGCACCGGACACTGTAGCTCTCTCACTGTGCTCACTGCCACTTTTGGCTGGTGCTCCTGAATTTGGTATTTGGGAAACTACGACATCACCATTGATTCTTCTGCACCTATATGATGCCAAGCCAAAAGAAAATCAAACTTCAAAGGCTTCTTTTCTTTGAAGGACCAAGATATTCTTTCATACTTCTTAGAATCCAGGTTAAGAGATAAATCCATTAAATCAAAGGAAATTATAAACTTCATAAGTTTTTTGCCAGAATACCAAGGATAACCCTGAAGTCCAGTTTCTTCATATGTATCTTTATCCAGCAATAAAATTAATTTTCCATTCAGTAGGAGAGCAACAGTATTATCTTCATCAATCCTTGTAATGTATGTTAATGCAGAGAATGAACCTTTCTTTGCAAAGGTGTTGATGAATTCATGTGTAATTAATTCATGGAGAAGTAAGTTTTTCACAGAGTAATAGGAATAAGAAAGGAAACCCTGTAATTATGATAGTGCATCTCCACAAGATGCTTACGGCAAGACTTGTCATGGCTGAAATTTGATTCCTCACAGACCAGTTAAGTGCCGGGGCGCCTCTTGCAGCCTGCGCAGCATGGCCATGTTAAGCATGAGTCCAGGCACGCCTCGCCTCCCTATTATTCTTATTTTTAGATAAAATATGGAATGGAATATATACATTTTTTTCCTCTTAAAAAAAAAGGCAACTGATTCCTTTCTAAGAACATCCTTTAAGGCTGGGAAGAAATCGAGGTAGTCTAGCATTTCCACATGGAGATAACTTAATTCTTCACACAAACTCTGAGCTGTGAACTTAATAAAGTCTATTCATATTCCCCACTGTCCATGGATATTGGGAAAGAAATACTGACCCAGGTGAATTCCCAAGTTTCCTCAAATATAAAATACTAGTATTTTATCCAACCACATATACTTTATAAGAATTAAATAAAATTTATAATATGATCGGGGGGGGCAACAGGAGAAACTTTAGGTCTAACTCAAATGAAAAGTATGATTATTACTTGATGGAAACAAGTTTATTACTATCCAGAAAGTTGAAAAGTAGAGATGAGATGGCCTAGTTGGCAAAGCTCCATCAGGATAAGCCTGAGGGCCTGAGTTCAGATCTCTACAATCTGTGTAAAAGCGAAGGCAGCACCTGTAATTCCAGCATGTGGAAGCAGAGATGGGCAGCTCCCTGGAGCCCACAGGCCAACCAGCCTAGTGAAATTGATGAGCCCCAGGCTCAAAGAGAAGGCCTAGCTCAAAACGCAAAGCAAGCTAGAAAGCGATTAAATCTCCATTTGCACACACACACACACACACACACACAGAGAAAGAGAGAGAGAGAGAGAGAGAGAGAGAAGCAATGCACATGAGTGATCCAGAGTGAAATATCACAGAGCTTCCCAATGTACCAGCTCCTACGAAAGGGTTTCCCACCCTATTCTGTCTTCTTTCCAAACCACACACTCTCAAGCTGGCACAAGTACTGAAAGTATACTGATACGTGGACTTTCCGACTAAATAAACTAAAGCACACTTTCCAGCTCAAGCACTGAAACTCAAATGTGTTAAAATCATTCAGTAATTTTATTTTTTTGGAGGCTCCAGATATGTTAACTTGATACTAGCACATTTATTTCTTCAAGTTTTGAAGATGCTAAAATGCAGGCTTCTCACTATGAAATTGAAGTAATTTTTAAAACTGCTTAGACAAAAAGTGTAAAAAGAGGAAGAAGAGAGTCATGTGGCACTCTGCAGTGAACTATGGTGACAGACAAACAGATACGCTAGCTGGCTCAACTGCACGGGGTTGCGTGGACAGCATTTCAATTGCATGCCCACCAAGTCTCACATCGTCTACATCATCAGTTGGTAGGAAAGTGATGATGTTTGCTTTGAAAAACTACAAAACCTGCCAATTATTTAAACCACATTCAACCTTTTGTTATTCCACCTTTGAATTCTCTTCACAAATCAAAATCAAACCTATTATATTTTTACATATCAAATTCTGTGTGTTGCACAGAGAGCTAGAAACAGACAGACACATGCATACACACACACAGGGGGTGGATCTCAAAGAAAAATCATCACACTTTAAAGTTTTATGACCCCTTAAACTTGGCAGCCTGAGAAATTCACCCAAAGTGGCACAAACTCAGAAAAGGAAAATTATTTTCAAACCAATTTTTCCCTAACGAATCACAAACACACTACTTCAGTCTGACCCCTCTCCTGAGGGTAACTTCAGTTTCCAACAGCTTCTTGGACGTCAAGGGCTGCTTCATGAGATCACTGTCCACTGCTCCTTTTCCCTCCAATCTTTTCTTCCTCCTTTATGTTGGTATATGCCACTTAACAAATGTAACTTCTCTGCTCCCCATCCCTAATCCCAAACACAGAAATCCATGTGGGCCTATCCCTCAATCCGGCACAACAGCTGTAACAGTCTAAATATTCTGTACCTGCACACATATACACAGGCCACTTACATTCAGAGAGGGTGGGAGGAACTAAAAAGGAGCCTGTCAGCTGAGGGAGTAATTTAATAACAGACTGCCTGCCTGCCACAAGGTCCTAGGTTCCATTCCCAGAGCCTAAAAAATAAGGAAATGAAAAAAAAATCCTAGAAAAGACAACCTGTGCCTATTTACTACACTATAAATTAAATTATTAGATACTCTTTTTTGCACAGTTTAAAACAACCGAAGAGGAGAAGAGAATAAAGACACTGAACAAGAAAAGAGTTGAGGGCTATAGTGCCTTTGAAAGCATGACAAATAGGAAACACAAGCCTGTAATATACAGTTATAAACCTTCAAGAAATCTGAGCTTCAATTCCCTGAAGAGCATTAATACCTATGCTTTTGTTCATAACTGCTCAAAATTTTAAAACAAAATAAAACAGAAAAGTATGTACTTTTAGTAGTTTTTCACAGAGCACAGCCAATACAGCCTCTCAAGGAAACAAAAAAAAAAAAACAAAAAAACAAAAAAACAAAAACACTTGTTCTACAGGAACCCCCTAAAATGGCTCCCAAGAACCAAGTCAAATGAACCAAAACTTAGGAAAAAGAACTCTACATGAGACCCAGGGCCAATGTCCCCCACTTCCAAGACTTTTGGGTTTGCCTACTACCCTAGGGGAAAAGAACATGATAGAGTCACAACACTAGGTTTGTGCTGGTACCATGGATAAAAATTTAAGACAGGGCTGGAGAGATGGTTCAGTGGTTAAGAGCACTGTCTGCTCTTCCAAAGGACCCGGGTTCAATTACCAGCACCCACATGGCAGCTCACAACTGTCTGTAAGACCAATTCCAAGGGATCTGACACCTTCACACTAATGCACATAAAATAAAAATCAAATAAATTTTAAAAAAGTTTAAGAGGAAAGGCCACAAGGAGCAGGGGATGGAGCTCAGGCATAAAGCACCTACCCAGCATGTGGGGCACCAGGTTCTCGTCCCAGCACTGAAAAAAAGAGGCTAGAAGTCTAAGGACAACCTGGGTTCCTCCAGGCCGTCTATAATCTCCATCTTGTCCTGTAACAATCATGACTGTACATTGCATTTCCCACTAAGTCTAAAGGAGGGTAGATATTGAGGTCTCTTGTAGCTAAAGCTAAAATTCCTTTCCTTGGGGAGACCTTTTCTTGCCCCTGGGGTCTTAGTGACAAACCAAGACACGGTATTTACAAAGTCCACTTTGGGGAACCAGTGGATTTACTGAGCTTCCTTCCGGAGCACAGTGAGGCTTTCTGTATGGTGCGTGGGCGCCTGTAGCCCAAGAAGTGAGCTCAGCCCCTCTGGAGGCTGTGTGCAGTACTGAATACAGCAGGTGTGGGGGAGCAGCTGGACATTCAGGTGAGGAGGGGTCCTCAATAGTCAGCACGCCCAGCCCAGCTGGGATCACTCTTTTGCACTTGGGAAGCAAGTGCAAGATGGCAGCTTCCTGGCTCAGCGGGGTCACATAGGACATCGCTGGACATGATTTAGTCCCTGAGCTGTAATTCATTTAGGAGAACAATAAAATAGTCCTATTTCAGGGAAGAGGGTGAACAGATGCCTCAGCAGTTAAGGAGACTAGTTCTTCCAAAGGATTCAAGTTTGGTTCCCAGCAACCACTTGACAGCTCACAGCTGCCTGTCACTCCAGTTCCAGGGGGATCCCATGCCCTCATCTCTCCTCTACAGGCACCTGCACATACATGATATACATACACAAACACAACAACACACACATGGATAAAAAATTGTGAAGGAAATTTTCCTGGAGTCAAGACTCCAGCTACATACATTTTCAGAAACTGAAATGAGCAAAAACCTGAGAGTCACCACTCCTGCCAGCTGTTAGGAGTGACACTGCACACACCAGACCCAGAAACCTACTGACTGCAACTTGAGCAAACACTTGAAACTGTTTTAGAAGGCAGCTGCTGTGCTTGCCGAACACTGGCCTTACCTACCAAGGGTCCTACAGGGACACCAGGTCCAATCTGACAGTCTTGGGAGGTGACACCAATGGCTCGGCTAAAGCCCTCACTGTCTGTTACAACAGAACGTGTACTGTGTTTAATTTCTTAGACAAGGCCAAAATGGTCAAGTATGTAAAACGGACTAGGTAGCTCTCAAGCAGGAATATGGAAGAGTTAGAAAGACAGATATTTTGTTTGTTTTGTTGTTCCCTCAATAAAAACTATGTAGGAAACTGAGGACCAAAGTTACTATCAGTGGTCAGGGCTGCCTTTTCACTGTCAACACACACATAATTTAAAGAGTGTTATTTCCCTGCCAGGTAACAGGATAATGTCAGCTAAGAAACCTGTGCAGAAAGTTAACGGAGGCTTAGGAACTTACATGGAACAAAACTTTCTCAGGAGGTCTAACTCTAAACCGGCCCCAGGCTACGGCAGATTTCCAAAGGGGTCCCAGCTCCAGTCCCTAACTAAATTCTAAACCTTTTAAACTATCTAGATCTCTGAAGACAGTGTGAGAGTGTGCAGTCCAGAGTCCACATTCCTAAGCAAGAAGCCTTCTAAGCAGACATCAGGCACAGTAATGGGCTCTGAAACAACCATGTGATCTACCAAAAGGGACTGCTAAGCCATCAAAGAATTCCTTGAAGTGGTAACAGAAGGGCATTCAAGTAAGTTTTAGTCATGGCCACTCTCATGCTACAAGCAGGCTACTATAGCAATACACCATGGTATTTTTTTTTAAGTTTACATTCAAAAAAGACAGTTACTTTTCCTAAATTTATAGTTTAAAAAATGAAACCACGAAATAACACTTATCACTGGATAATTCCTTCAGCACCCATAATTAATATTGACGAGAATACGAAACTAAAATTATCAGTAATGCTTTTACAATGCTATACATTAGAAGCTTTCAAGTATTTGCCAGTTTGTTACTATTCAACAGGCAAACAGAATAAACATTTTTGTTTCAGGAGAGGAGAGATCAGCTAACATTTTTCCCATTAATTATTAACGTAGCATCATGACCAAGGTGCCCTCACATTAGGAACACTCTCCAAACACATGGACCAGTAGGGTATGGTGATAGATCGCTAGAATCCCAGCACTGGGGAAGCTGAAGCAAGAGTATTCCCACCAGTTCAAGTCCAATCTGGGCTATCTCAAAACAAAAACAAACAAAGGAATAGTAGATCTTTTATAAAGGTGACACTTTCCGTAAAGTAATAAAAGCTGTAAATGAATTAAATACTAAAAACCATACAAACAGTGCTTACTGCCTCTTTCACAGTCAGTAAGAGTCCCAATAACTCTATACGCACCATCACTATCATCTTACAGTCGGGGAAGCGGAGACAAGAGACTGGATAACTTGCAGTCAAGTTCAGTGGTAAAATCCGGCCCGAGTGATTAGGCAGCCTGGCACCCATTGAAGTTCCCAGACTTTGTAGCACATCGCAATCACCTGGGGATCCTTTAATGACCCCCATCCCTTGACAGGACGGCTTAACGGAAGCTCTGAGAGGCCAGAGCCAGGAGATTGCGAAAGGTTCCCCGGGGCGTCCAAAGTTTGGGCAACTCCGGGTACGCACAGCTTCGCTCCAGTTCTGTTCCCCTGGCCCAGCTCCTCATGAGGGCGTTAAAGCAGGGCAAAGGCAGAGAAGGCTGCACAAGGGGAGGGCCAGCCCGGCGGCCGAGGCTCGGGCCGACCGGTCGGGTGTCCGGGCTGGAACTGAAGGGTGAGGAGCGTCCCGGGAGGGTCCTGCCCCGGGTAGGCCCGCGGGCGACCAGAGCGGAGGACACAGCCTCTCACGTGACCGTCCAGGCCGGTCAAACAGCGCTGTCCCGCGACGGGGCAGGATGGCATCCCGCCCTCCGGGAGCAAAGTGGCCCGGTGCGGCCGCCGGGACGCTGCGAAGTTCGTTGTCTCCTCGCAGCCCCGCGCCCCCGCGGCCCTTTCGGTCGCCCACCGCGTACTCACCCGGAGGTGAAATCCTGCTGCACGCTCAGCAGCCGCTCGCGCAGGGTCTCCAGCATCGCGTCCCCTCCCTTCGGGCCTCGCGTCGCCGCGGCCTCCCACGCCGTCGGGCGCCCCCGCCCCTCCGCAGCCTCTCGCCTCACGCCGCAGCCCGCCGCGCCTTCCGCGTCCCCGCCCCCTTGGCGCGCCCGGCCCGCGCAGCCGCAGTGCGGCGCGCAGGCTAGGCTCCCGCGGCGCCGAGGGGGCGGGCCTTCGCGGACGCGCTCGCCTTCTCCGAGCACTGGGCGGGAGGCCAGCCCCCAGCTTCTAGCCTACCAGCCCGGCCTCCTCCGCGGTTGTAACTCTGCAGCGCAAGTGCGTCTTGGAAAGGTGATTTCAGTCCCTGCGCCCTTTGGTGAAGGGGTTGGCTTTCAAGGGTATCAAGAGCGCTGCCGGGAATCTCTCGGCTCCCTGTAACGACACTGTGTCTGGGATTTGTTCCTCGGTGTTGGGATTTGGCAGTGATGATCACCTGTCTCCATACCCTTACTTTTCACACTCTAGATTTTTAACCGACCCCACCAAACGTCTGTGCCCTTCACACTTCCATGTTGCCAAAGCCATTTGTTACCCTTCCCCTGTGCCCGTGCAGGGAGGGAACACAGTATCTTGCATACTAAGGCTACACCGCCGAGCCAACCTTCCTTATTCCTTCTCTATGCCAGTCTTTTCTCAACCTTTCAGTTGTCCACAGTGCAATTGCTAGTCTCTATCTTCCTCATTCCTGCTGCTTACCAGACTACACTCACAGTCTCCTCTTCTCTGCATGTGCTCCCCCTGGGCTGTCCCAGCCATCATCTATTGTAGTTTCTACAAGGACCGATGATACCTACATCTCTATTTTCAGCCTTGCTCCCTTCCCCTTCAGTTGTTTCAGCGTCTGTCCACGGAGCATCTCAAGCATCCTTTGTGGCATGCTAGGGAAACACTCTACCACTGAGCTACATCCCCAGCCCTTACTGTTGTCTTCTCTGTGGAAAAGGTGATCATAAACACTCCAAGCCGTTTCTAGGGGGCAGAGGGAATGGTGCTAACTACTGAGCTAGGAGGCTGAGTGTTTAGTCCTGCTTTCCTTTTTTTTTTTGGGGGGGGGGGGGCAGACTTCCAAAACAAGGATTCCTTAGCTGTAGAACCGGCTACCAGGGTGACATCCTCATCACCATGACTAGATGGGCAGGGTTTCATCAGAGGTTCACTTCCCTATGATTATGAGGCATATGTTTCATTAGCCATATCAAAATAAAACCGAGTTAGCTTCCTGCTGGGGTTTGGAGATAAGTTGTTCCCTTCAGGTTCATATGCTTGAACACTTGGTTGTGTGAGAAAAATACCATTTCCGAGTCGCTTGAGTGAAGAATGAGCAGCGCCGCCTTTTTGAGTCTGTTCTTGTCAGAATAGCACCTGCTGCAAAGTGAGTGATCATAGATAATATAATACGTAGTCAATTTGGAAAACACTGATACCGGGAGCTATTAAGTCTATTTTTATTTCATTCGATTGAAAGAACTCCTCTACTATAAGCTATGAATTTTCTATGGTAATTCTAACTAAGGAATTTTAACCTAGCACCAAAACATGCAAGAACTATTTTCAAGTTATATTAAAAAAGAAAAAAAAAAAAACAGTTTCACAGAGTGCAGACCAATTATTATTTCTATCTTAACTGACACTGTTTATTCTCATGTTTGTGTCGTATTTTAAGATGTTTTTATGAGTACCCTTAATCAGGTCTAATAAGTCCAAAAGCAGCGAAACGTTTAAAGTTAAATATTTTTTATAACGAAGTTAAAAAGGTAAAATCAGATGGCTTGGTAAGATGGCTGAGTGGAGTGGGTAGAAGCACTGGCTGCCAAGCCTGATGTCCTCAGACCCATCTCCAGGGTTCGTGTGGTAGCAGCAGAGAACCGACTCCTGAAAATTGTTCCCTAATGCACACACATACACACACAGAGTTTTGAAATGCAATTAGAGGAAAACTGACCGCTGTTGCACAAGGAGGTTCTGTGTGGATGAGCAAATGCACGGAGTAGACGCATGTGAAGTGATATGGTGAAAAAGTTAACAGTAACTGCTGATTGACAGTAACTAGCAGCAGAATTATTTGCAGACGAGAAAGATTCAAGTACAGCTGGAGAGGCAAAAAGGACCGCTGGAAGCTCCTCGCCTCGTGTTAATTCGGGAATTGTTTGAGAGTTGATTTACGAGTTCGTCACCTCAGTGCGGGGAGAGCTTCGGTGGTGAGCCTGTGTGTCATGAGTCAGAGCTGCTGAGAGGTGCCCTGGCAGCATTTCCCTGAACCAGCATCAGTGCCCCTTGGGAATCTGTTGGAGATGCAGCCTCCAAGATCCCACCCAAACCTCCTAAGTCAGAAAATGAGTAGTAAGAGATGCCTACATGAGTCATATCTATGCCCCCCGTGAAAGAAGCACTATTTGACAGTCACAAAGGGAAAAAAAAAATCTGTTTCAACAGATTTTCACTGCAGGCAAGGTGGTCCATGAGGACTTGGTGGAATTTGACCCCCACTAAAGAGCAAGGCTGTACAAACCCAGAAGAGTCCACAAAACATCACTGTCTGAGGTCTTTTAGAAGAGACACCAGGATTACTTAATTAACAGGACCTAACTTAGATCTGTAAATGTGTAAACATTTTAGGTATCATTGAGTTTGGAGATGCTAAAGCCATCCACCTAAGAAACATACGTGTTTTTTAAGAAGCAATGAGTAGCTCTAATTGCTACTCAAGATAAACCAAAGAAAGCTGGCAAAGTGACTTTGAAAAAGAAAGCAGAGGCATAAACTAGGGAGGTAGAAAAGGGAAGCTTGCCACACAAGAGAAAAGGCCAGGATGCACAATAATGTGAGGGTTGAAAAAAGATTGCAAGGTCTCAGGATGACAGCGAGCGGATCCAGGAGGCAGGCACCTCCTGGAGTGGCTTCCTGCATTGCCAAGTTGGGAGTGCCTAACACGGACTAAATGGAAAGAATAGCTGAGGGCACCTGCTTTTTTCTATTTGTACTTCAAATTTCGTCTCATGATAATAGCATCTTACTGGACATCTGGCCTTGTCTTTTCTGCTCCATGAAAAGAAAAAAGATTCATGCATTAAGGGAAGAAACCATTGTTTCTGTTAATGTGTGTTTGAGTCTATGTTATCCACAAAATAGTCATAAATAATCAGGTGACTCCATTCATCAAAGTACATGGACCCGCATGATCGGAGACCTCTTTCTCCTATCTTACAGACAAATCATTTTCCCTTCAAAGAAGTAGACCATAGAAATGACTTCTTCTGTTCCAACGTAGCACAGAAGTGTCTTCAAGGGGGAGAACTTAATAATATGGAAGAAAAATCTGTCTACAGTCCAGACCAGGAGCTGGAGAGATGGCTCGGTGGCTCAGAGCACTTACTGCCTGCGCCCACATAACAGTTTACAACATTCTGTATCTCCTCTTTGGGGCTCTCCAGGCACTAGGCATGCATGGAGTGCACATGCATACATGCAGACGAAATACTCATACACATAAAATAAAGACAAATCTCAAAAGCAAACATGGTATGTAGGCATACGTTTTCAAACTCTTTTATTTACATTTCCTATGTCTCTTTCTCCCTACTCCACCCCAGTCCCTTCCAACATGGCAACACTAGGTAGGAGAGAGGAAGGGCTAGTAGGAGAGGGGGCACAGTTCTCTGAGCTGCTTTCTGCTGGTTAGGGTCGTTGGGTTCCTTGGAGCCAGTCCAATCCTCATTTCAGGAGATCTTCAACTTCTTGTTTCACAAAAGCAACCAGGAACAGCAAGGGGGAAGCAGGAGCAGCCTTGTTTGTTTTTTTGTTTTTTTGTTTTTGTTTTTTTTTTCTGACCCTTCACACTCTCTGGGCTCTGGCATTTATTCTCTCTCCAGAATCCTCAAACTATCTGCAGCTGGCAAAGAGCTCCTCTGAGAGCCCACATGAAGCAAATAGTCTGCTGCTGTGGACTATCTGAATCAGCCCCACATTCCACACCTGGGACCAAAACAAAACAGTGGTAAGACCCTATTTTATTTATTTTTTTAAACATTTAAAAGAGAATAGCTGGAAAAAAAAAGAGAATCATTATGGATAGTGAAGTTTCAGCTTAATACAGGACGGGAGGAAAAGCCTTAATAGTTGACAGTTATTCATAATTGATAATTATAATTTCAGTTGGCTGTTTTCAAGGTTAGCTGTACCTCCAAATAATGTGGGAGACATTGTTAAATTCCCATCCTCCAGCTCAAGCCAGAGCGCATTTGATTTATTTGCAACATCTCCATAATATCTGACAGCTACTCTGTGGTTTCTTTGAGGTCTAGTTAGGGAACCCACACGAGGGTCTTTCCCTTCTGCAGGGAGAACAGTTTTTCACACAACAGCAGCCTTGACCTTAGACTCCGTGGCTCTTTTTCTGATTTCTGACATCTGTTTATACTAGTGCGTGGAAGTCCACCGATGATAACTGTTGTCCTAATAAACCAGTTTTACACAGTAGTAAAAAGCTCTGTGGAGTACGTGCAATGGTTGATTCCTTTCTCCCAGCAGTGGATCTAATAACCATACATCTGTAATCCTAACGAACCATAAGGAAAAACAAAAGTCACAGCCTAGAAGAGCAATTGTGAATGAAGGCCTTCCAGTCAATCTCAACTCTGTAAAAGAGTGGAAACGACACAGGAGGAACAGCACCCAAGAGGAGGAACCTCATCTCCTTTGCTGCCTCATTACTCCACCTGGAGGCTGCAGGGAGGGGGAAACATTAGGCTGAACAAGACAGAGACAGAAGCAGCTCCATCTGCTGATCACCCACTGCCTCCTCAAAATCCAGCAAGGCATGGCTTGTCAGAGCTTCCTGTAGTGCTATCTTTCCATCATGCATAGGCCCTACCTATTCTAGGGGCTGGATGCCGTAGACGTAGTAATGACATTAATAATACCATAAAACATTAATCTCTTGTGATGAAAGCCTTTATCTACTACAAGCTCGTGTGTACCAGGCAAAGCTAGAAGCAACTCATATGCATGTGTCCCCCGTTTTACAGTTGGGAAAATAAATCACACCCCTATCTGTATGAGCTTCTGCTCTAGAGGGGAGAAGATGCCCACAAGGGATTCCCGTTCGAAATATAGTGATCCCCAAGACCAGGAGGGGATCACCTTGGCTTCACTTAAGAAGAACCTTCAAAGGGGCCAGTTGCTGGGGATCACCTCATAAATTTAAACCCAGAGACCTCAGTGCCACTTCTGGAAGGTGCTTATGGTTGGTTTGGTCAGATGTGAGTCTCCGCCCTGTTATCTCAGGGCCAGCCCCTGGAAAACAATGCCTGGTAATATGAAAACTAAAGGTCATCCCTCAAGCCTTTGATAGGTGACCCAGGATACCACCATGCATATAGACTATAAGACCTTTGGAAGGAGACAGAGAAAAGAGAGAGCCCCAGGGCAAGGGAGGAGTGGTCATGACCATGACTGTCAGGCCCTTCCCAGGAACTCTGCTTTCTGAAAAGGGTTAGAGGGGAGGTACATGCTCCTGACCTGTAAGTAAGAAGCTTTTCACTTTGAACTTGAAGAGACATGGGTGGGTTAGAGTTGAGCCCTAAGGAAGAAAGTGAACAAAGAAAGATTTGTCTCCCATATTGGTCAAACTTGACAGTCT
Source organism: Meriones unguiculatus (assembly GCF_030254825.1). NCBI lineage: Eukaryota > Metazoa > Chordata > Mammalia > Rodentia > Muridae > Meriones > Meriones unguiculatus. Next base: position 60,128,345 of record NC_083366.1, read on the forward strand.
AACTTCTCCTTTAGTACCAGACAGTTGTTCAGCCCAGGATCTTTACCAGCCTGGCTTTCTCAAATTTAGACGTCACCCCAAGAAGACACCTAGCAATGTTGAGTCACTTCTGTGGCATCAAACATAGGACTGACTGTATTAGTTTTCCCTTGTGATAAAATAACCTGACAAAAAGCAACAGAAGGAAGGAAGGAAGGAAGGTGTTTATTTTTGCTCAACAGTTTAAAAAGACATTCCATCATGGCAGGAGAGTCATCACAACTGGGGCAGAAAGGAAGGACCGAGTCAGGTCACGTTGCATCTTCACATCTTCAGTCAGGATGGATGCTGGTGCTCAGCTTGCTGTCTTGTTCTTAATGCAGTCCCTCAACCCAAGGAACAGCCCTGCCCACAGTTAAGGTGGGTCTTTCCAACTCAGTTATCCTCATCTAAATAAGTCCTAGAAAGCATGCTCAGAGCTGGTCTCCTAGGTAATTCTAGGTCCTGTTGCCTTGACAATATTAACCATCACAAGGACCAAGGTCTCACACAAAGCTCACCAATGTAACAACCTCAGTGGAAAAGTCCTTTCCAGAGCATACATCTCCAAGAAAACAGTTCCAACTACATACAACATTCCAGATAGGTCCAAATGGTCTTACTAGGTCAACTGACCAAGGAGATCAGAAAAGGATCCATTGGTGGAAAGGAATGGAGAGACTGTGAGATAAGGTAAGTGAGGATTTAAATATGTCACCTGAGCTGATAGAACTATATAAATTCTATTAGGAAAGAGCCACTTGAAGGCCCAGTGAAGATCCTAGTGATGAGGGTGAGGAGTGTGTGTGTACATCAAGAAAGGTCCAAGTCAACCAAAGATGACCTCATTGGGAACACCAAGCAATTTTAGCACCAAACAGCCAACAACTATGACAGCTCTAGCTAGCCAGAGGTGGGTGAGTCAGTTTTGATTGCAGCCAAGAGAAAGCGAGACAGTCTCAGATGTTTTCTTTAATATATTAAGGAAGAAGGCTCCCTAAGGAGAGAAGAAAGTCACCTGTGATAGTGAACCAGAGAATAACATAACTTTAAACCCCGCCCCCCAGGCTGGTGAAGCAGGATTCACTGGCATCTTGTAGTTTTGCTCTGAGAGATAGGTAGGTCAGAACCATTACACTCTCCTCATTTCCTTCTGCCTGGACTGCAGTGGGAGATTGCGTGGGAAACACAGGCTACAGTGCCTCCTCTAAAAAAAAAAAAAAAAAAAAAAAAAAAGTCTTGTCACTGGGTGTGGTGGCACACCCCTTTAATTGCAGCGCTCAGGAGGCAGAGGCAATCAAACTTCTGTGAGTTCAAGGGCGGCCACCTGGTCTACATAAGACGTTGCAGAACAGTCAGGGCTGCAAGGTGTGCCTGTGTCAAGAAAAAAGTAGAAAGAGAACGAAAAAAAGGAAGAAGGAAAGAAAGAAAGAAAAAGGAAGGAAGGAAAGAAGGAAAGAAAAAAGAAGGAAGGAAGCAAAGAAGAAAGGAAGAAAGGAGAAAAACAAGCTGTGTCTTCTTGAAAAGAAACTATCTTGTCCTTATCTTTTAATATGGAACATTCACACAAAGTTTTTACAATACCTTGTGAAGTTTCACTATTGTACTTTAAATGAGACCTACGAGTTTGGTCCATGGGCCAAACGCTCTTGCTGTGCTGTCCCCCACCCCACACCCCTTCCCTGTTATTTTGCCTTTTTTTTTTTTTTTTGACATTGCAGATTGCAAGCAGGTGCATTTTGCCTAAATGATGATGTGTTTTGACAGGGAAGAGAATTTACACTATTTCACTTCCATCACTAAATGTAACCTCTGATGTCAAGGTTCAAATAATCTACCCTAAAAATAGCTAAGGGCTGAATGGGAACGGAGGCGAGGATTAGTGTCGACTGTGGTTTTGTGTAGCAGAAATCCAAATGCCAAAGAATTCCCCTCGCTCGACCTAGCTTTGCCCTCACTTCCAGCCCGCAGGGCCTGCACCAGGAGTGCCGGTGCTCTTCCTAATCAACGCTAATATTAATATACATGAGGTAGGAAAACCTCAGTGGAGAATTAATTACCCTTACCACTGTTTTTCTTTCAAAATTGGTTGATTTTCTTTGGGAAATATGACATGATATGATTTTGTGGGGAATTATTATTTTTGGAAACAAAACCAAATACTAATTATAGGCTTGCTGCCAACAAACCCAGTGCAACCTGCTCCATCTACTTCTTGTGGAAATGCTTCAATGATTCAGGCTAAATATACCCTGGTAAATGAAACTTTAAGTTCCCATGATTAAAATAGCTCTTAAATCCTTTTCTCTGTCTTTTACAAAATTGAAACACACTCATATTATTTAAAGAAACAAAGAACTGCTTTGCAATGAAATGCCCTGTAAGGGCATTTCGTAGATATTATAATTTAGACTTAATTAAGATAAGTAGTGTGGGTTTTAAAAGATTTAATGAGGGCTGGAGAGATGGTTCCACAGTTAAGAGCACTTGCTGCCCCTACAGAGGGCCAGAGTTCTGCTCCCAGTACTCACAATCACCTATGACTCCAATTTCATGAGATTCTGTGCTCTCTTCTGACATTCTGACTGGTGTACCTACAAATGTGCTACACACACATACACACACACACTCACTCACTCACTCACTCACACCTTCAAAAAATAAAGTATCATCACATGCAGAGATTTCAGTTCTATTTCTAGCAGTAAAGTTATTTCTTTCCTGGTGGATGTGAAGAACATGGAGAATTTTAGCTTGTCACCTCATTTAACCACCGACAGAGACAGTCTGTAGACACAGCCCATCATGCCCCCTCAAGAGGCACCAGAGCTCTTTTCAGAAGTCACAGGTTAATGCCAGATCCTTTGCTGTAGAAATGAACTTTAGGATAAGCCAGTCTGAGGTAGATTTGACATTTATTAAACAGTGAGTTTCAATATAGATTGATACAAAGAAGTTAATAGAGTGGTCTTTGTGGAAGATAAGAGCATGTATTCAAGCTTCTCAAAGGAGAGCCGCATTTCATTGTTTTTTCCATATTTGGGTAGGTTTTGAAGGATTGTTAAAGCATGTAATGATATCATAGAGTGCTTTCTGAGGAATATTGACTTGGGATAGGTAATGCCTTAGAGAGGAAAAACTGTAAGGGGAATTAGGATGTTCTAAGCATCACAAAAGTTAACAGTCTTGTCTGTGGGATTCTCAGAAACTATCCGGGGGAAAAATAATTAAGTCATATATGTTCAGGCCTTTAGCATGGCTCATTGCTATTTTAACATTCTTATTTCAGTATCTCTGTATAAAGAGATATTGTCTCTAGGTAGGCAATCTTTCAGGCAATATTGGTAATTGTGCAGGAATTTTTGAGTCTTAGCTGGGAGAGGCTTCAACTAGACTCCAGAATGAGTGCCTTCTTTTTTTTTCTCTTGCCTCCATGTCTTTTGTCTTCCTATCTTTTATCCTGCCTCAACTGAGTAGAATAAAGGACTCTGGAAATTCTATTACTAGTAGCCAATGAGACATTAAGTGACACACATCATGAACTAAGTCACCCTGAAAGCAGATGGGGGGTCTCAACATGTATTTACCTGGAGGTTAACATGTGAGAATTGGACATGCTTCTCAGCAGCGTTAAGCTGCTTTTGAGCTCAGGGATGAAACGCCATATAGAAATGAATGAGTGTGTGATCCTCTTATTTTATAAACGAAACTATTCTGGCTGCTTCCTGGGTGCACAGACACCAACTGCCAGAATGGACTCTACTGTCAAAATCTCTGATGTTTGCCATCTGATGTTTGAAAGTCCAGCATCACTGACTGGGGACTTCTAGATTTCCCATCTGCAAAGCTGCTGTAATTTGAGGTTTAACTCCCAAGAGCCATTTCACTTTCCTGATGATTCTTAACTTCAATGAAGACCCATATAGATGATTTGAGATTAAAATAATACAGCCTGGCTATACCCTCAATTGTGATAGTTTTGATAAGTTAGTGGAAAAATAAATCAGTAAGGTAAGATAACTGAAAGAAAGATTCGGTTTCTTTTGCTTGTTTAGTTTTTGAGACAGGAACTCATATATCCTATTCTAGCCTAGACTTTAGTATGTAGCTGCAGCTAATCCTGAACCTCTGATACTCTGGTTTCCTCCTCACAAATTCTGGGATTATGGGTACATAGCAGCACACTTGACTCAGCTTCAATTTTTTTTTTTTTTTATATTGTAATGTTGGCGAGGGCATGATTTGAACCTGGCAAATGTTAAGCAGGTGTTCAAGTGTTCTCTCCTCCTCTTCTATAATATATATACAAATATATAATATCTATCATCTATATGGATAATCATTGAAGTTAAGACTCATCAGAAAAGTGAAATGGCTCTTGGAAGTTAAACCCCAAATTATAGCGGCTTTGCAGATGAATGTGGAAATGTCCAGTCTTTGATGCTGGACTTTCAGCACCTTATTTGCAAACATTGGAGATTTAGACAGTAGAGTTCATTCTGGCAGTTTTACATGCATGCATGCATACATACATACATACATACATACATATATATATATATATATATATACACACACATCCTTTTCCACCTTAGAGACCCATCCTAGTTTCTTCTCCTCTCTAGGCTTGGGCCTAGCAGAGCGTCACTGGACCCTCCACAGAGAGAAAGATGAGAAAGGACTGGCCTTAGCTTTCACTCTTCCTCTTCTTGTACTCCTTCCTTTTCTTTCCTATCTGCTGTAGCTTCTCTGGGTCTGACAGGGAGAGAAGAATGACTAAGGTAAAGGGAAGGATGTGTTACTTAGCTGGGCATTTGATAGAATCTTCTGCCAAGAGCCTCAAGGTTACCCTGGACCCTGGACACTGTTCATCCAGGCAGTTTCCTGACCTTCCTTTCATCTCTTAGCCTCTAGGTGGAAGTGTCCTTGGTCCACAGACAGTCCTCTGATAGGATTGTCTCAGAGATTGTCCCCAAGAGAGTGTAAGATATCCTTGAGTCATGAGCCCTAGGGATTGAAATCAGTCAGTTGCAAATCCATCAGACTAAATAAAGACACAGAAGCAGACACGATGAAAGCCATGGGCCATCATTAAGGGCTTAACTGAATTCTATGCACATGAGAAGGGATTTGCCTGGCTGATGGAAGTCCCCAAGACAGATCACCCAGCTTAAATCCAGCCTGAGCAATCATGCACTACAATCACTCATTGTGGACTGTGCTCTCTCTCAGAAAGAAAATGGGCTCTGAAGGTTTCTGTCAATATTTAGAAATCCAAGATGCACCCCCCAAGCAGTGATACTATAAACATATCAGCTTATTTTTTTATTTGAAAAAGTGTGTGTGTGTGTGTGTGTGTGTCTCTCTCTCTCTCTGTGTGTGTACCACATATGAGCAGGTACTCTTGGATGCCAAAAGAATGCATTGGTTCCTCCGAAGGTGGAGTTACAGGTGGTTATAAGCCACCCAGTATGATCACTGAGAAATGAATCTTGAGAGTCTTCTGGAAGAGCAGTAAGTACTCTTCGCCACTGAGACATCTCTCCAGCCCCTAAATATACTTTAAATTTAACTTCTAATGTAGATAAATAGGATGATAGGACCCTGGACTTTGAGCAGAGAACAACCTCCATGGAGAGGGTGCAAGGGAGGGGGTTGGTGGGGGAGTGTTCTTCCCTCTGTTCTGTTCTGGATCCAAGGCTAGCTTTAATTGTCATCTTCTGCTCTAAAGACTGTGACTCTTCATTTGCCCTAGGCTCCTTTACTTTGCTGTGTGTGCCCTGCATTTTCCAGGGCTAACAAGCCACCAGCTTCCTTTTATACTTCCTTAAACTACAAACCTTCCCAGTACTCAGGGAGGCAGAGGCAGGCAGATCTCTGTGAGTTCAAGGCCATCCTGTTCTATAAAGTGAGTCCAGGACAAGCCAAGGCTAAGAGAAACCCTGTCTCAAAGAACCAAAACCAAAAAACAAATAACGACAACAACAAAAACTACAAACCTTCATTGAGATTCAAACTACAGCTCTAGCTAAGTCATTTGACTTTTTAGGAGTCCCTCCTTTCTATAGGTACTTGATGTTTGAAATATCACCTGGAGGTGGAGTCTGGACCAAACACATGCAGATATAATTGTTCCCCCTACTTTGACATCTTTCAATTTGTTAGGTTGAAACAAGCCATTTCTGGTTTATCTGGAAAAACAGTCACACACCACAATCTGTGCATGTGCCTAGGAAGGACCCTTCATTTCACCACTGGTGGTATTCCAGTGTCCTGGAATAGATCTGTGTGTAAATGTGTCTTCCTTTTGGCAGCCCACCACCTTTCGCCTTTCTTTAGACAAAATCAACCCTTTGGATGAATTGACCCTCTCCAATTGGAGGTATTTAGGTGGGATTTTGAATCATATTTTTTATCCTTCCTCTTCCCAAGGTTCAGGCAAAAATCCTGCCAAGGCTAATTATCTTCCTTCTTGAGCTTAGTGATTTAAAGTCCCTAATGAAAGGCCATTCATCCTGGTGTGTGTGACTTTTCTCATAACTGTGACCAGATAGATGAAAAGCAACTAAAGGAGGAAGAGTGTTGCAGGATATTTGATTACACTGTAGACCCCAAAACTGCACTGGAAAAACCTGTTTCCAATTGTGGTGTGGCTCAGCCCTAGCACATGACTTTAATTTAAGAGCTTTCTGTAGACAGGATTAAATAAAGTCAACCATAGGTTAAGAGGTAGAGTAAATAACCAGTTGACAGGAAGTGAACATAGGAAAAAAAAACAAAAACAGAGAGAGTGAGAGGAAGTTTGAAGGACAGATAGAAAGACAAACAGGAAGTAGAAAGGGGAGACATCCAGTTTAGAGGGGTTTTAAAAGACAGTTTTTCTTCTGGGACATCGGCTGAGTAAAATGGTCAGCTGGGTGCTTTCTCTGCCTTTCTGAGCTAGCAGGCTTTCGCCCCAGCATCTGGCTTCTGGAGCTATTGGTAAAATCAAACATTTGGGATTTCCTTTAAAAACAACAGAAGAGGGTGTTTGTTTGTTTGTTTGTTTGGCTCACAGTTTGAGTCTCCCATCATGGTAGGAAAGTCACAGCAAAGGGAACACATGGCATCTGTGAAAGGTCTCTTTGTACTTACAATCAGGAAGCAGATAGAGACAGCTGCTCAGTTAGTTTCTGCCATTTTTTTCCTTTTTATTCAGCCTAGGACCAGTCAGTGGACCACCTAAGGATCCCGTCCTTCCTCAGTGAAACCTCCCTGGAAACAATCTGCAGACTGATCCAGCCACATCCCTCCCAGGTGATTCCAAATCCAGCCAAGGTGACGATGAAGATGAACTCCCACAGTCTCTTCCAGAGGTGGGCAGATCTGAACACTTACCAGTTCTTGCTTCTTAAATCTTGGTGCTGCTGCTGCTGGTGGTGGGGTTAACTTGTTGGTTTTTTTTTTTTTTTTTCCACTCTTAAGATAGGTCTTACTATGTAGCTCCAGGGGACACTGAACTCTCAATCCTCCTTCGTCAGCCTGTGGAGTGCAAGATTGCAGGCATCTGCCACCACACCTAACTCTTGGTTCTCTGCTGTTTGAATCCAACCTTCTCTTCAATCCTCCCAAGGTCCATATACTCCCCAAAGAATTCGCTGTTGTGCAGTTCAGCCAGAGCCCGTTAGCGGTTTGATAGAAAGAACTCAGACTGCTACAGCTTCCTGCTGAGCCATCTTGCCAGCCCTTAAACAGATTTTTTTAAAATATGATACAAGTTAATGTCAGATAATGTAACTTCTTAAAAATCTGTTGCGTGTTTTTTATCATACTGAATTCTGTTGTGATCTAGTGAGTTTGAAAAGTCTAATTTGTTGGAATCTACAAAGAGGAGGAGGAGGTGGAAGGTGGTTCTCTTGAGGCTAACTTGGAGGGATTATCCTGTTTAACAAAGCTTCTTTCTGCTCCTTCTTTGATGCCAGCAGTTGCCTGTTAACCTTTCCCGTCGGCTCCAGCTCAGTCTCTGTTGAGAAAGGCATAGCACGCTTTAGCATTCTCCTGAAGCATCTGTGGGAGTGTATTGGGATGCTCCAGGGAGAGAATGAGAATCTTTAGTCTGTCATGGCGGTAAAAATGTTCACGATGAGTTTCCACCACAGGAAGTGTACAGCTTGACTTATTGCTGATTATATACATTTACTACTTAAGACATAAAACTATGAGCCAGGTGCGGTAGTGCAAATCTTAAAGTCAGCACTTGGAAGGCTGAGGCAGGAGGAGTTCAAGGTCATTCTCCGATTCATAGTGTGTTTGATGCCAGCCTGGGCTACGCGAGATCCTGTCTCAGAAAGCGAGCAAACAGGGCCTGGCGAGATAGCTCAGCAGTTAAGAGCATCTTTTGTTCCTGCAGAGGACCCTGGTTCAGTTCCCAGCACCCGAATGCTAGCTGTAGTTGGAAGGGCTCCAGTGCACTCCTCTGGCCTCTGGAGGCAATGCACACACATGCTGTACAGATATGCATGCAAGCAAAAGCTTGTACATGTAAAAGTAATTTTTTGAAATTAAAATTAAATTTTTAATTAAATTAAAAAAATTTAAATTTATGTATTTATTTATTATTTTTTGAGGCAGCATTTCTCTCTGTGTAGCTCTGGCTGTCCTGGAACTTGCTTTGTAGCCCAGGCTGGCCTTGAAGTCACAGAGATCCATCTGCCTGCCTCTACATCCCAAGTGCTGGAACTAAAGGTGTGAGCTACCACTCCTAGCTAAACATTTTTTTAAGGAATAATAATAATAAAATAACAAACACAATCAACAATCACCAAAGATAAATAAATAAATTAATTAATTAATAAAACTGACACCAGAAATATGTCCCTAGCCTGAGGTTGTGAGCCAAAGCTCAAGGACTGAGGGCAGAAAGGAGAGAGCAAATGGAGCACCAGCATTTTCTCCTTTCTGCTTCCTAGTCCTCCAAGATGTAAGCCGGCAGCCTCTTGCTCTGCCTAGAGTCATGCCTCCTCTGCCATAGGGGAACTAAGGCATTGGTGGAAGGGAGCTCAGGGAAAAGCCAAAGTAAATTTCCAGCCATTTGATCACCAATGAGCGATGAGGTCCCAGGTTAGTCACTGAGCCACCCTGCCCTCATTCCCTCAGTTGCAGAACAGACTCAACAACACAATCACTCAGAAGTTTTGGAAGATAAACGTTTCGGCTGCACAAAGACAAACACACTGGCTATATAATAAACTCTCATAAACATTTAGGACTCGTGTGGAAGTTGCTCGTAAGATTAGGCATGAAACTTTTTAAAAATCAAAAGATAAGTTATGCTAATGGCAATCCACCCACAGAACGGATGCTTAGTCTGCATTCAGGATTAGCTAGGAGCATCTTTGAAGACATAGCACGGCAGATAAAACATTCATTCGCCCCGAGAATCAACCAAGTTTCTCTTTCCCGACTTCTGGTATAAACTGTGTAACAACGCACACTCTTGTTTTGTGTGATTCTTTTTGCTTGGATTTTATTTATGTTCAGTGAATAAATACACCCTTAGCATTGTCTGCGGTATTGATTATTAAAGCTACTGGGAGAAGGAACAATACAATAAAACGACTCTGCTTATCAGAGAAAAGCAGGAAGTAGAAGCTGTCAGAGGCAGCTTCTAAAGCAACTCAGGTGATTCACCACCAGCCCACGGTGTGCTTAAACCATTACTTAGTTTGAAACCAACAGGCATTAACCAAACAGGAACTGTGGCATAGTTTTTTCGCCCTTTTGCTAAATCAAAATTGGAGAAATTATCCAGGGCGTTCAGTGAGTCTCCAGAGGATGTAACTACTTTCTTAATTACCCAACTAGAAAATGCAGGAGCCCCTGGAGGGTTCTCAGGAAACATTACGGAACATTTATGTGAACTGCTGCCCCGGAACTCGGCCTTTAGATTTACACATTTCCATTTATCCCCTCAAAGCCTCTGAGCTGCTGGGCCTTCCTCTGACCAGTGCAGGAGATGATATCCAAGCTCATGGAGGTGGGTTGAACTTCTAAAAACGGAGTACCATGCTTAGATGCATCTGTTACGATGCCAAGCGTATTTAATAAGGACCTATGATGTATCAGGGACTCTGGAGGCACACAGAGCAGGGAATGTTTGATTTCTCCTGGAGCCAGCAAAAATGTCAAAGGAGAAATGGCCTTAATGAATATAACGGCCTCCATATGGGAAACTGGGGCAGGGACAAATTGCAGGAGAAAGGGCCAAGGGGAGTGGAGTTCCCATGGCCTGCTGGGATGCTGGCTGTAGCTAAAGCCTGCCTTAAAGTCTGCAGTTAGCTCGTAATGCACTCTTTCCCCTTACCCAGCTTTGTCCTACCGGGCCAGCCTGGAGGTCACTTCCTCTGAGACCCACGGTAGTCCAGACTAGGTTGGTCTCATTGTTTACTCTCACAACACCTTATACCCTTCTAATTCAGATAACGACAAAGAATCATTTCGCCTCCTTTCATCCCCACCTGCAGACTTCAAGGGCAGTGAAAGGAGACTCATGTCTGACCAGTTCACAGAATGTCAGCAGAACAAAGTACTGTGTGAGATGAATATACATAGCTTGAAATAAATACTCACAGATAGTTAAGGATGGGAGGGACCACATTGCCTTTCGGCATCCCGCAAAACATTCCATAATTCAGAATGTATTCTCCAGTTTCACCAGGGCTATCCCCAGCATTGCCTGATGGCAACCAACTTGATGGGACTCCTTTAACTCTCCTTATCACATGCACACTCAAACCTGTACATACACATTTACACAGACCATCTACGCTCAGAGGCTCACGGACTCACACACACATACTCGTTCCCACAACTATTCATGCGGAGAATCTTATTTGTCTTCCTCTATTCTTTTACTGTTGCTGTTTGTTTGATTTTATTTATTATTTAATTTTATTTCTCGTTTTTCAAGACTAGGTTTCTCTGTGAATCCCTGGCTTTCCTGGAACTTGCTCTGTAGACCAAGCTGGCCTTGAATTTACAGAGATCCACCTGCCTCTGCCTTCCAGAGTGTTGGGATTACAGGCGAGTACCACTTTTAAATTTTTTAAAAGACTTTTATTTTATTTGTATGAATGTTGTCTTTTCTACATGTATATTATGTGTGTGTCTAGTACTTGTAGAAGCCAAAAGAGGGCACCGGATTCCCTGGAACTGGAGCCACTGATGACTGTGAGCTGCTGTGTGTGTGCTGAGAACTGAATCCAGGTCTTCTCTGAGAACAAGTGTTCTTAACCTCTAGACCACCTCCCTAGCCCATCTTCTATTGATTTTTATGCTTGCATCCAGAAACGAATACTTGTGGCATATTGATGGGATGATGACTTGATTAAGAAATTCTATACCAGTGGAATCTTGAGCAGTTCCTATAAAAATTGAGCTTTATGAGAGTTGACATTATCCATGGGTACGCATGTTCAGAACTGAAACTGTAACCAGCGTTTCTGTCTAGCACCTGGGCCCTGGTGTCACCCGTCCTCATTGAAAGACACAAACCAATGAGCTGGTGTGGTGGCACACACCTTTAATCCTAGTATCTGGAAGGTGGAGGCAGAGGCTAGAGGATCTCTAGTCGATTAAAGCCAGCCTGAGTTACATAATGACATGCCTATCTCTGAGAGAGAAAGAGAGAGATTTTATGCGACCATCCCGGCTATACTGGAAAAAGAAACCTATAAAAAGGTGCGATGACCCTGCCCCCGTCTATCTTGACATGAGAGTTAGGTTTTACAAGAGGGCAAGAGGGATGCATAGTGAAGAGATCCTGGTCAAGGTGTGCTTCTGCCCGTCACTGACCCATCACTGTCTGGGCTCCAGGCTGTCCCTTGAGATGGTCTGGCAAACTGTCGGAACTTTGTGAGGTCCTTTTCTGAGGGGCACATACCTCCTCCTGCTGGCGCCAGGCTTCAGCCTTTCCCTTCCCCCAGCATGAGGTTCCAGGGGAAAGTCTAAGCCTTGGGGCCCATTGTTTCCACAATCAGCCAAAGGAAGAGACACAAATGTCTTTTTCTAGGAGATTTTTTTTTTCCCCTTGCAGAACACTCACATATTGGTTCCAACGTAAAAGGTGTTTCGGTTTACACAAAATCCCGGAAAATATTAAATATATCAAGAAACAACGAAGGTCGTCTCCAGCTCTGTCTTTTCGTTCAAATATCACTTATGTGCTTGTCTCAGTTTCAGGGCCTCGGCAGCAGACCCTGAAGTAGGCCTTTGTATGCACATGATTTATTAAAATGTGCTTCTCAGACACTGGGAACACAGAGCAGGGAGGGCAGGCAGCCAAGGGGAGCCAGAGCTGCAACCGTCTTTAGAAGCTGCTTTTGCTAAAAAGCAGAGATTCCTCGCTTGGGCCCACAAGGCAACCCCACCTAGCTGCTTTCATTCTGTGTCTGTCTTTGCTTTGGCTCAGGGTCCCCTGTGACCCTGCATAGGCATGTTAATTCCTCAAAGAGCCTCGGACTCGCTCACCTTGAAGAGGGGCCTTCAAGGCTGGAAGCACAGAGAGAGAGGTCAGTCACTCTAGATTCCGCTCCAGCTAAAACAGTGGTGGGCAGGGCTATACCTTGTGTAGCACTGCTTAATTATACAGACCTCTAGGCCCCCACCTCAAGTCTTCTGTTTAAACCCACAGCTCATATCAGTACCCCAAAGATATACTCGGGGTTATTGGTTCCTTTTTCTGACGTGTTGATTAAACCTGTTTGCTTCTCACCATGACTTATCTTTTTAATTAGTGCAACTTAAGTGAGTTCTTGACAAGGCTTCCTAATGCATTTGGGCATCAACTGTGATCCTTCTCTATATCCCTGCCCTACCTCCTCTTGTCCAACACATCCCGTTGTAGGATGTTCCCATTGTATGACTCCTCATCTCTCTTACACTGCTGATGGCTTCTTGGACAGCCCTATTGCTTCCTGTGATGGTAAAGCATGAAAAATGAGGCTTCCACGTCGGTCCCACTAAAATTCACGTTAGGTCTTAAATCCCATCGTCGTGGCATACGAAAGCAAGAGCTTTGAGAGACGATTGGTCAAGAGTGTTTCCCCTTTCTGAGTGGGATTATTGTTCTTATAAAAAGGCTGGAGCTAATCCCAGCACTGAGGAGGCCAGCCTGGGCTGCACACCAAAACCCTGTCTCAAAACAACGCAGAAAGCACGCTTGTTAAAACATGGGCCCTTCAGACAGTGGTCACTCCTATGGAGCCAGACCCTTAGCCTTGATGACATCCGACCACAACGCCTGCAGCCCTCTCCCTGGGCGTTTAGACTCTCCTAATTTACGGTCCTAAACAGTTCCTGACTCTTCTATGCCGTCTTCTAGTCTCTGTTGAACTAAATCATGCGATGTGAAACTTCCTGCTCCTTCAAAGGTTGTAAAAGGGAGGGGTTTTTGTTGTTGTTGTTGTTGTTGTTGTTATTGTTGTTTTTTTTGTTCCAGGAATTTCTCTAAAGGTGTTCCCTTTCCCACTATCTCTTAGGCTCCCTCACACTGAAGCTCCTCTCCAAGGCTTTAAGAGAAAGCCGCTCCTTCCCTTTAAGTCTCCCTTAGGTTGTTTTATATGTAAAATCCCTTTTTTTTTCTAATGCTTTCACTCCCAGCTTAAGGCCCAATCAAGGCCACAAGGCCCTTCATTCTAAAACACCTTATTCCTGAGGGTAATTGTGTGTATCTGGTCAGTTTTAAATTCTGATGTCACTGAAGTCGTCAACATCCCTTTGGCAGTTAGCGAAGTTAGGCAGCTTTCATGATGTGGAAGTCACTGCCTTCAGATGTACATCAGAAAGTATTTAACTGGGGTAGAAAAATGGCTCCCTGGTTAAGAGCACAGGTTGTTCTCTCTCTCTCTTTCTTTCTTTCTTTCTTTCTTTCTTTCTTTCTTTCTTTCTTTCTTTCTTTCTTTCTTTCTTTTTGTGTTTTCTGGATTTTTTTGTTTGTTTGTTTGTTTGTTTGCTTGTTTGAGACAGGGTTTCTCTGTGTAGCCTTGGCTTTACTGGACTTACTTTGTAGACCAGGCTGGCCTCGAACTCACAGAGATCCACCTGCCTCTGCCTCTCTGAGTGCTGGGATTACAGGCATGTGCCACTGCGGCCAGCTACAGGTTGCTCTTTCAAAGGACCTGGGTTCGACTCCCAGCAGCCATATAATGCTCACAACTGTCTGTAACTCCAGTTCTAGGGGATTTGATGCCGCCTTGCCTCTGCAGGCACCGGGCATGCCTGTGGTGCACAGATACACAAGCAGGCAAACAGACAGCACACATACAATAGCAAAAAAAATTTTAAAAAGTCAAATGCCTGGGGAAAATATTCCAGAGACAAGGGTGCAAAATTCTTCTAATTTTATGTGTATGGGTGTTTTGCCTGCATGATTGTATGTGTACCGTATGCATGAAGTGCCCCCAGAGGCCAGAGAGGGTGTTGGGATCCCCTGGGACTGGGGTTATAGACATGTGTGAGCCCCATGTGGGTGATGGGAATTGAAGCCTGGTTCTCTGGAGGAGCATCAAATGCTCCTAACTGCTGAGCCATCTTTCCAGCTCCTAGAACATTTTATTTTACATCAAAATTTTTATTTTTATGTTTTTTAAAATAAGAAATGGGCAAAGGCAGCTCTCTTTTCGGAAAAATATGGAACGCCTCATGAATTTGCATGCCCTCCTTGTACAGGGACGTGCTAAGTTTTCTGTGGTTCCAATTTAAGTATGCGTGCTGCCTAAGCCAGCCCTGGAACGTTCTTTTAGCAACGATTTTGATTTAATTTCTTTTTAAAACAGGGCCTCATGTATCCTAGGCTGCCCTTGAACTTGTGATACAGCCAAGAATGACCTTTGACTCTTCTTGCCCTCACCTCCTGGGTGCTGACTTTAAAGGGTGTTCTACACACCCAGTTTTGTGCAGCGATGGGAATTGAACCCAGGGCTTCATGCATGCTAGGCAAGCACTCACCCAAGTAGGCTGGACCATTCTTGATTTAAAAGCATGGAGATTAATCACTATCAATGTAAAAAAAAAAAAAAAAAAAAAACCCTGAAAAAATTGGATTCTGAATGTGAAAGAGCTTTTTACTGCTTACTTCTTTCTATGCATGTATAAGCAACACAAAATAAAATCTTTGCTAAAAACATCTTTGAAAACCATTTCAACAAATGTGAAATGAAAATCCAAGTGATATGAAAGCACTTGGTCCCAGCATAATCGTCTCAACAGGAATATAAACAATGATTTCACATAGCCAATGTCTTAAGGTGAAACAAACATGCTAATTCTTTTCTAAATATTCTTAAACATTTATATTCTTTTTAAAAATTGCCCAGAGTTCAAAACATTAAAGCTTGCACAATTTATTTTCGTTTTTTGAGACAGGGTCTCAGCATATAGCCTGGAAGTTGCTACAACGCACTCTGGCCTTGAACTCATATAAATCTACCTGTCTCTCCCTCCCAAGTGCTGGGATTAAAGACACCAAGCCTGACTATAATTTCTTACTGAAAAGTAAGCACATTTCAACTTAGTACCTTTAATAAATGTTTACTAAAAACTTACAAAAATACCAAAAGAGGGTACCAAAGTATATAAGGTATGTATGATAGTCCTTTCCCCCCAAATACTTCTAATCTCATACTTGTTTCTGGACTGGCGTGTTGCATCCACTGACGTGATTTGTTGAGCAACGTATCAGCGTCTCCATTCATTCTCTGCCTAGTTGGACTTGTGTCCCTGCAAACCAGGAGCCCAAGCCAGCCCTTTCTCTTCTGCATCCTTTGGTGGCAGCAACAAGAAAAGTCAACTACGGTGCATTTGCATCTTAGAATCGATGGAATAAGGAATTAGAATGAAACACCCATTTTCAGAACATCTTTCTTTCTTTCTAGCCCCCTCCCCTTTTTTTGAGACACTCTTTTGCTGAACGTGGTGCTCCCCAACTGGCTGATGAGCCAGCGAACCCCTGAGATCCTCCTGTCCCAGCCTTCCAGCACTGGAGTTATAGGACCCCAACCCTTTGCATTTATTTATTGTGTGTGTGTGTGTGTGTGTGTGTGTGTGTGTGTGTGTGTGTGTGTGTATGAGCACACATCCCATATCGGCACAACACTGTACACTCATGTGACGTGTGTGGAGATCGGGAGCAACTTGTTGGTTCTTACCTTCCATTGTGTAGGTGTTGGGGTTCAAACTCTGGTTGTCAGGGTTAATGGTGAGTGCCTTTACCTTTTAGGTGGTCCTGGGGATCTAACCTCAGGTCTGTTTGGGAAGTACACTTTATCACAACTGTAATCATCAGCCATGTGAATACATTGCAGGAATATTCATAACATTAAAGATTGGACATAATTTATATACAGCCAACTCGGGGAAAACAAACCTTCACATTTTGGTGATTATAGTCACCAAACTTTTTAATAATCTATTTTACGTGCATCGGTGTTTTTGCTGGCATGGATGTCTTCTGTGAGAGTGTCGGATCCCCTGGAACTGTTACAGATAGTTGAGAGTCTCCATGTGGTTCCTGGGACTTGAACCCGGATGTTCTGGAAGAGCAGCCAGTGCTCTTAACCACTGAGGCTTCTCTCCAGCCCCTTGACTCCTCTCCCCAAATCATAAATCATAAACACACACACACACACACACATACAGAGGATACAGTCCAGTGGCATTTAGCACAATCAGAGAGTTGCACAACCATTTCTACTACCTAGTCCGAATATCTCACTGTCTCCCAGAGACAACCCCTGCCCAAAGACCTGCTCCCAGTTCATTAATTTTTTTCTTATAGATTTGCCTGTTTATGTATCTTCCATTAGTAAAAATCATACAACACAATAATTTACGTCTGGTGTCTTTTACCTGGTAGCCTGTGTGAGTACTTTTTGTTCAGCAATACTCCATTGTACAGACATACTGTTTTTTATGCATTTGGGCTGTTATCTTTTGGCTGTTGTGTCTGGTGCTATCATGTTCAGGCTTTTGTTTATGGACCCAGTTTTTCAGTTCTTGGGGTGTGGGGAGGGCTATGAAACCTAAGCGTAGGATTGCATGAGTTTATAGTGATTCTATGTTGAATTTTTGGAGGTAATGCCAAAATGATTGCCACAGCACTTGCAGCATTTGATAATTCCATTAGCAACATGCCAGGTTTCCGTTTTCTCTGTGTTCTCATCATCATGAGGCATGTTTTAAAAAGTTTCCTCGGAACTCTGAAAGAGCTCAGGAAAGCCTAAATGATCAGATTGTTTGAAAGTCATGTTTACCCTCAACTTGGAATCACAAACTGTTAACACAGAGCAGCATTTCCTGGTCTGCACGGAGAATAACTCCTTAATACATGTGGTCACACAGGTTCAACCTTACAGCTGGTCTAATGGTCCTCTTCTCTCCCTTCATCATGCATGTCCAACCTTTTGGCACTGGGACAAGACATAGTCATCCACAAAGTCCATGCTTGGGAACTTCACAGTAAGTTCACAGCTTTGTGCTGGACTACATACGCAGCTCTCCTGGACCTTGCTGCACTCTCATCCTGACAATCATAGGGTCCTTCCTGTGCTTCTGGTCCCCAACCCAGCCCTCTCCTGTTAGAAAACCGGGGTAGAGACATGGTTCAGTGGTTCAAAGCACTGGCTGCTCTTCTAGAGGTCCCTCGTTCAGTTCCCAGCACCCAAATTGTGGCTCATAACTGTTGTAACTCCTGCTCCAGGGGATCCAACTCTCTCATACAGTCACATATGCAAGCAAAACACCAATGTGCATGAAATAAAAAATAAAATAAATCAAAAACAAAGAAAATCCAGCACCATTCCATGTCTTATCAGGCACCTGATGGTCTTGGGCGGTGGAAAATGTGTTCCAGGCCCCATCATCGCCCCTGACCTTTGTGTTTTCTGGCTTTTCTTACTGAATTCCTGTTATGCACATGGTGCTGAGGTCTAGTAGACAAACCTACCCCACCTCACTGCCCAGTGTGCACCTCTGGTAGGGGACTATCTCATTTGCCTGGCTTCTGACGCTCTTGGAGCACTGAAGCACATTCTGTAGATAGGAACTGTAGGGTTGTCTGGTTGGGTGCCAACAGTAGTTTCCAGAATTGAGGATGAAACAAAGGAGTACAGATTTCCAAGATACGTTGTTAATGACATAGGATAGTAGAAGAAAATTCCCATTTGCTCTCATCATTTCATAAATCTCAAAATTGGTCCCAACATTTCATAAGAGGCAAGACTTGAACGTGTGTGCATTTGTGTGTATTGTTTTCATTTTTCTGGTATCTAGGGGACCATGAGCATAGAGTGCAGAAATCCAAAGAAGTAAGAGACACGGTTTCCTATCTACAGCTAAAGGGTGCGACTTCTGAATGGCTTCCCGGTGCTTATGAAAAAGGCATCTTTTGTAAGTGTAATTAGTGTTCATCGCCACCAGAGGGCAGACCTCAGTAGCCTGAGACCTGGTACCCGGGATACAGTCTGGATACTTTCATTGCGCCTCCGGGGGCCTCTAGGGGGCGCTGCAGCTCGCATCAGCTGCCAAAGGACATCATCACCAGCTACTGGTGTCTGGCAGTTCCTGTGGCTCCTCACTCACTTGAGAGGCTGAGAAGGAGAAAGGGAGGGAGAGAGGGAAGGGGAGCGAGAGGGAGAGCGGCACCGATGTTGTCTTCAAGACTCCGGCCTGCTGCAGACACTCCTGGACTTTCCCTTTTTGGAATTAAATGCAGTAACTCAAATTTACCATGGCTACAGAAATTATAAAGTCAAATAAAAAAAGGAAAAAAAAATATATGCTAAAGTTTTTCAGGGGCAGTGTACTTTTCTGAGCATGGGACTAAAAAGATCAAACAGCCGCTGGCTGGGACAAGGTTGAGTGACCCCATCAGAAACGCCAGGGGAAATTTCTGCAGGGACAGCAAGAGATCGAAACTCCATTGGACAGACCTGATACCGATCTTGGGATTTAAAAACAAAAAAACAAACAAAAAAAAATTCTGACAATTCTGGTTTTATCCTCAGTTCTCTGAGAAAGATACCAAACACTGAATTTATTAAAAAAAATTATTTTTAAAACCTGTTATTTTTTCCCTTCACTTAATAATTTAAAAATACAAAATAAAGCTATGCTACAAACAAGAAATACTGCTAATGGACTTTTCCTAGGAAGCAAGCTTCCCAGCTCTGCAGCTCACACCCTTTTCCTGATTCTTCAATTCAGAGGCAGACACTGGGGATGATTAGCTGCCTGGATTTTTAGAGTTTCTTGGGGTTCACCTGCATCTATAATGGATGTGTGAATTATATTATTTCTTGGCCTATATCATGTCTATCTGCAAGCTAGTCTTTTATAATAAATGAGGGTTAGGCTGTTTAACTTTTTCCCCCCATTGGTTTTTCAAGATAGGATTTTTCTGTGTAGCCCTGACTGTCTTGGACTCACTTTGTAGACCAGGCTGTCCTTGAACTCAGAGATCTGTCTGCCTCTGCCTCCCTGAGTGCTGGGATTACAAGCATGCACCACGGTGCTGGGCTAACTTTTATTTTATTTGTTTATTTATTTGTTTTTAATTTACCGTTTGCCTTAGCTTTTGAGACAAAGTCTTGCTCTATAGCTCAGGCTGGCTTGACACTCTGTAACCCCAGCTGCCCTTGATCTGGCGGCACTGCCTAAACCCCTCAACCTCCCCAGCGCTGGGAATATACCACATCCCCTAAAGGACTTAACTCTTTTGAGGAAGTCTCTGTTCCTTGTCTTAAAAATAAGAAAACCACAGCTGGCAAAGTTCAAAGTCACGATGTGAGCCCTTGACAGAAGAGAAAATACCACAACATGGCTGATCACCCTTCAGGGTTGTTGGCAGTTAGTGTTCTGGTATCAAAAGAGGTAATGACAGTCCTCAGAAGAGGGTTGGCAGATAAAAGGCAGGATGCCCGTTTATACTGGCAGAGAGCAAACACCCTGCAATCACACCCAGAATATTGCACAGGACATGAGTCTTTTCCTCTCCCCCCCCCCTTGACACCCATTGCTACATTCAAGCTGAGACTTATAACAGAAGATTAACAAGAGAACAGTGTAACAGACTTGTTTAAAATAAGCCTTTTGTGACATGGCAGACCAGAAACAAAGGTCCATAGTACGAGAGAAACTGCATTTATGCATGCTCACAATCACGCCCCTGATATCCTCCTGTCTGCCTCTGCGTGAAATACAGATCCAAGAGAGCTGAACTCGGGGCCTCGGTCTTGTTCACTAATTATTTTATCCCCCGAGCCACCCCCCAGGCCCTGAGCTACTGTAATCTTAGGAGCAGCCATGCAGAGGTGTGATTGATCAAATGTCCATCTCACAGCGATAGGCTGGGAGAATTTAGATATTTCTCAGTGGTCCTGGGGCATTAGAGAGATGGGAGCTCCTTTCCTCCAGGGCAGGAAGGGCACTTATCAAATGAGGGGCCTGTTTCAGGGTAGAGAGGGTCAGGGGGAGAAAGGTGTTCTTGATTATATTAGTTACCTTATCATCGCTGTGGCCAAGCACCTGCTGGAAATGAGGGAGGATTCATTTTGGCTCATAGTTTCCTGGGTCCCGTCATAGTTACTTGTCCCCATGATGGCACCGAATGCTTGAGCAGAACATCACGGACCGGAAGTAGAGGATAGCTGCTTACATCACAGAGGCAGCTAGTAAGCGTATGTACGGACTGTGCGTGGTGGCTCATAGCTTTAGTCCCAGCGCTTGGAAGGCTGAGGCAAGCAGATGTCTGTGAGTTCCAATCCAGCAGGGTCAACAAAGCAAGTTCAGGGTTACAGAGCCAGCACTCTCCTCTTTTACACACACGCACACACGCTCGCGCGCGCGCGCGCACACACACACACACACACGCATACAGTACCGGAGATCTATGCTCTTGGTGTCCCGTTCTGAACCCCATCACAATCCCACTTCAAACTACGAAACCGGGGTGAAGCCATGCTGCTCTGAAAACTCTACAGCTAGGTACCGTATAGGCCTGCCATGAACTGACGCTGGAGAGAGATTTCGGAGAAAGGCGAGGGCTTCCCTATGAATCAGTTTTGCAGCTGAAACAATCATACAGGAGCGTGGAGCAAAATTACAAAGAGGTAAGAAGCCAGCTGGTGATGTGAGATTCTGGAGCGGAGCTGTCCGGGCTGCCTGGGCTAGGCCAGGAGCCTTTGAAGGCGTAAGTTAGAGGAGTGAATTACGTGGGGCTCGCTCTGCTTTGGATGCTGAAGGGTCCTCTAACAGGCCCAGGCGTGGCGAATATGGCGCCTGCAGCTTTTGCCCTTCCGCCTTCCCTCTCCCTTCCTACACGGTTAGATCACATCCCTAAAGCTAGCCCCGGAGGTCTGTTCCCTGATTTGTCCCTGACTCGTTCCGGAGACTAAAACACCACGGTCCAGCAAACATCAAAACGTAGTATGTGGCTGCCCTGCTAACCTGTCCAGTCAGGACTTACCAGCTCACCCCAGCACAGGCTTTCCCTTTTCTTTCCCCGCTTTTTTTCCACTCCTGCAAAAACAAAACAAAACAAACAAACAAAAAAACACTACCCGCCCCCGCCTGTCCCTCAGGGGTAGTAAACCTGCCCTGTGTTGAGAACTTGGTGTCTGGGTGTGTTCTGTACCGACTCTGGGGGATCCCTTTAAAGATGTGCTATGTTTCCATGCACTCCTTGTGTATATATTTTGTTGAAAACAAAATGTCTAACAGGGCTGATGAGGCGCCTCGGTAGGTGAGGGTGCTTGCTGCCAACGCTGACGATCCGTTTTGATCCCTGGGACCCACACGGTAGAAGGAGAAAAATGATTCCAAGAAGTCACCCTCTGGCCTCTATCCACATGGTCTCCCCGCACCCCACATTAAAATAAATAAAACTACAAAAAGCATGCCCAGATCCTGGAACAAGACAGACAAAGGGGATCTCAGCTCTGGCCTCATGGATCCCTGAGAATAGTACTACATAATTGGTAACTCTGTCGTGTGTTTTAAAAAGAAGTTGTGTTGATGACAGTGTCGGGAGAGCCAGAGTCTATAGGAAATGTTATTGATCTAGGCTCTGTGGGGTGAAGCAGAGATTGCCCTGGACTCCTGCACTCTATTAAACAAAATGCAGCCAGGCATTTTTGCTTCCTTTGACTGTGTTCTCTTTCTCCACATCTGTTTCTCATTCGTGTGTATTGGAAATCCAGAGAAATCACCTGAAACTTTACATAATTTAAATGTTAAAAAACAAACTGCTGCCCCCGGAGGAAGCAATTTTGAGCAACTGACACTTAGAAAGAGGAGCGTCAAGATGGAGAGACATGCTGCTGTTAATGCCACGACCAGCTTCCAAGTGAGGGAAACGCGCAGGGAAATCGGTGAAGAAAAGGGCCCTGGTTAGGTGATTGCTGGCCATCGACAAGGAGAAACTCAGAGTCCCTTCTCCAGTAGAACATGCTCAGAAACCCCGCCAGAAAAACAGTGTTTTAGCAAGATTCTGAGCTGTGATATTATTTTATTTTTTATCTTTTGCATTTTCCAGTTTATCCTTTAAAATATCTATCTATTTATGTGTGTTCATGTGTGTTCAAAAAATAAATTGCAGGAGGCTGGGTTTTTTTTCTCTTCTAATGTGTGAGTTCCAGGGATCGAATCCAAGTTGTCTGGCTTGGTGGTGAACACCATCAGTTCCCTGGTGCACTTGGCTGGCCCTGGTGTACATTCTATATTTCCTAAGCTCCTGAGTGTCGCAGTACACTCCTGAAGATCCAGCACTAGGGAGGCCGAGGACAGCAAGAGCGTGGCTGAAAAAGAAAAGAAAGTCAGGGACAGCAATAATAGGAGTTATCACAACCCGAGGCTGGCACCGGAGGGGAGACTTCAAGGTCAAGAGTTCCTGTAGCTCTAACTCAGGTTCGATTCCCAGCACCCACATGCGGCTCAGAAGTTCCTGTGACTCCAGATCCAGGGGATCCAACACCTTCTCCTGACCCCCAGGCACCAGATTCACAGGTGATGGGCACACATGCCCGCAAGACAGTCCGACACATAAAGTAAAATCAATAAGCCGTGTCCCCCACCACAACAAAACAAAAGTCGATTATTATTGACTCAAGATTGAAGTCATGATGGAATACTGAAAATAAACTCCACATAAGTTAGCATGTCAATTCAGCGGTGAGTAAAATTTTCTGCAAAAAAAAAATAATTATGTTGTATACATCTTGCATCAGGAGTTATCAATCCTTAAGTCAAAATAATATAGACGAATAACTTTGCCCTAAGTGGACACCTAAGTCCTCTCCTAGTGGACCATAACCTGGAACAGCCTTCCGGAAAGCCATTGTTGGGACGTGCTACGAGTTCTAAACACACTTGTATTATTTCAGCTTCGTTGTTCTATAGGATATGTTTCTCAGATACTTCAGAGGCGTGGTCCCAGTGAAGAGCTTTGTAGGCCTGGGCCCAGGTTCACGGTGTAAGTGTGGACGAATAGTCATCTCATATTCTTTCCTTTTCTTTTCCCATTTTCACGTGTGTAGGCGCTCATGGGTGGCGCTGCCCGTGCGAGGGTGTGAGCCTGCTTGTGGAGGCCTGAGGTTAACATCAGCCTAATTTTGGGTCCCTCTTCCGCCTTACTCACTGAAGCAGCGGCTTTAATCCAACCAAGGGCTCACCAGTGTGGCTAGTCTTGCTACCCAGCTTGACTGGGGATCCCTGCTTCCAACTTCCAAGGAGGCTGAAATTCCGGGCAATCCCTGCCACACCCACCTGGCATTAGTCGTGGGCTTAGAGATTCAAATTCTGGTCCTCATGCTACCATCTCAAGCTCTTTAAGCACTGAACAATTTCCCGAGCCTTCTTGTTTTGTTGTTTTTGGGTCTGGGAGTTGGACCCAGAACGAGAACATGCTAGGTAAAAGCTCTACCACTGATCTGTAGCCCCAAATACACACACACACACACACACACACACACACACACACACACACACACTTTTTTGAGACAGGATATCACCAAGTTTCCCGGACTAGCTTTGAATTTATGGTCCTTCTGCCTCAACATCCATAGTAGCTGGAGTTCCAGGCCGTACCTGGAGGCAGGTATTCCTGATCATAGTGGAAAATTGAGCTATCTAAATGTCCATCAACAAGAAATGATGAAGTCACTGACGTGAACTCACACTGCATAAGACACATACATTAAACATTGGTCTGCTAAGGTTTGAATTAAAAACAGAAAATGCTCAAAATGCTCAGGTTTACATTCATGAAGAAAAAAAATAAGCCATATACAAAATTATCTCAACTCTGGGAAATGCGCTTATAAGAACAACGGAATAAAATAAACCAAATTATTAAGAGCTGTGAGCCAGGGCAATAACTCAGTGGGCCAAGGCACCTGTGGCCAAACCTGAAGACCTAAGTTCTATCCCTGAGGCCCACATGGTGGGAGAAGACTGACTCCTTCAGGTTGATCCCTGACCTCTGTGTGTGCTGTGGAAGGTGCAGGGATGTGTAAGCATGTTCTTTCTCAACACACACACACACACACACACACACACACACACATTGAATAAGTGTAATATAAAATTTGAAAAGAAATATTAACAAGAGTTGGGGCTCTTTTACATTGTGAGATTTTAAGTGTATTTTTTTTTAACTTTCCCTTTGTGTGTGTCTGTTTTTTTTGTTTTTTTGTTTTTTTTGTTTGTTTTTTTTAGGAAGTACACAGTTACCATCATAATAATTTAAAAGGTAGGCTACTGCCTGGGAATTCTTAAATGTTTTTCTGTGCTGGTTGTCCGTGGACAACCTTATGTGCAAAGAAGGAAGGAATGCAACGGCAGCCTTGTGATAAACCATGAAGCTTCCATCCCTATGAAATTGCAGACTTTCACTGTGTTTAGAGAACTCCAGTTGCCTGGGTTAAACAAACAAAAATCATGTTTTGCACATTGGTGTGTGAAAGTGTATGCTCTTAGGGGAGCATGCAATTTGCAGTGTCTATTATTTTTATGTTATTAAACCCATCTTTGTTAATGAGATCTATAATTACTAGGCAGAAAGTATAATGAAGTTGGCTGAGTACAATGGAGGCCAAAGCCAAGTTTTTCCAAGTGTCTGATGATTCCTGGTGACAGCCATTGATTACAGTCCTGCTATCTTACAATAATTTCAGTGAAAAAGGAATGCTTATAGAACATTAATAGATGAATTTATATTGCTTAAAGGTTTCAAGGTTCTTTACTTGGGCATTCCCTTCAGGTTTTGGGATATACATTAGTTACTTTTCCTCTGTCTTGTCTGTCTCTCTTTTTGAGACACGGTTTCACTATGCAGCTCTGGCTGGTCTGGAACTTCCTATGGAGACCAGGCTAGCCTCTAATTTATAAAAATCTCCCTGCTTCAGGCCTCTGAATGATGGGATTAAAAGTATGTGGCCAGCTTGTTTCTTTTCCTAAATTATTAGTGTATGTATATGAGAGTGTGCGTGAGTATGTATGTGTGTATATGTATGTATGTATGTGTGTGCTATGTATGTATGTGTATGTGTATGTGTGTGTTGTATATGTGTGTGTGTGTGTGTGTGTGTGTGTGAACTCAACCCTGAATACCTTACTGTATCCTGCTCCACTGTCCTGTTTTGAGCCAGGGTCTGAAGGTCAGAGGACAGGATTTGTGGAGGTCAGAGGATAACTTTGTTGAGTCAATGCTCTCTTGCCACCTTTCCCGAGTCCCAGAGAGAGAGCGCAGGCTCTCAGGCTTGGGTAGCCAGTCTATCATGTCAGGGGAAATGTAGCGTCAAGATAGTGAGGCGGCTGGTCACGCTGTCTCTACCCTGAGGAAGAACAGCCAAGAAGTGGGGTCAGGCTGGAAAACCTCAGCTCACACAGCGACTCACTTCTAGCGAGGTTTCCTAAAGATGCTACAACGTCCCGAAACAGCGCCACCTGCTGGGGACCGAGGCTTCAAGCGCTTGAGCCTGGGGGGAGCCTTTTACATTTAAATCACAGAGGGGTGGGGTTCTGGGTTCTGGGTTCCAAGCTTCTGTGGCCAGATCTTGACGTAGGCTATTGTTTACCTGTAAAACCCTTTATGACAACAGTTTTCGGTTAAGAAAGGCCAATTGCCGGGCTGGGCAGCCACCTGTGCAGAAGGGCTCCAACGCTGGAATGGAAGGCTTGTGCCACCACGCCCAGTTTCACAGTGGTGAGGAGGGTTTTGTTGTTGCTGTTGCTTTCTCAGTGGAGCCCTGGCTGTCCTGGGACTCACTCTGGAGACCAGGCTGGCCTCGAGCTCGTGTATCGGCCTGCCTCTGCCTCTGAAGTGCAGAAGGCTGAGTGCTGGGATTAACGGCGTGCACCATCCTGCCTGGCTTTGATATTGCTATAAACAAAAGAAAAGAGAAAATGATCTCACGTTACAGAACCCCGTTCACCAGAACAAATCTGAGAGAAAAAACAAAACAAAACAAAACTGCTATGGGTTCAGGAATAGCCGCACCCTGACCACTCAAACACCAGACTTGGACTGATGGAAGTTTCTTGACCGCTGAAGGAAGACGACCTGTCAGGGCCATAATAATCTGGGCTCGGGAGCCAGACTATGACGGCGGTCTGTTTCTAAGGCCGTCTTTTTATACAGAACACCATTAACAACAGGTAACAACCAGGTAACCAAGGGGAGGAAGCGAGGGGGGAAGCGGCCAGCATTACATCATTTTGACCAGCTAAACACAAATTGATTCTGTTCCAAATGTCTTGTGTTGTATCTAGGCAGCGAGGAAAGCACTGTAAGCTGATTGGCTAGGGTGTATAGGCTTGGGGACTTTCCAGTTCCCCAGCGTTCAGGGAAAGTCGTAACTCCAACAGTGCACACATTTATCCTTAACTCGGGCAGAGCATGCAGGGATCACCTCCTGTTTTATTCTAAGCAGCAAGTATTGAACTATTGACTTGTGTCCTGGTCTCAGGCATGTAGGGCCTGAGAACTTGAACTTAATTTCACCTGATGATCAAAATGGAGACCTGGAGGCAAAGTGGCTTCTGATGGGCTAAACGTGACAGCAGGTGTTAACAGAGGAGCCCCAGTTATGCTTAGAACTAAAGTTAGTCCCAACAGAGGGGCTACAGAATTTAAACTTTACCTTTTCTTAGTGTGAAGGTCCTTTGTTTCTAATTCTTCTCATATTACTGGTCAATTAAATTGACTTTAATAGCGCTTCTTGTAATAAAATACAGAATATCAAAATATCATTAACTTGGCATGCAACCAGCACATAACTGTTAATGAAACCTTTTACACGCTCTTTTAATACCAGGTCTTGAATCTGACACTCACAGTGTTGTAGTTGGAATGAGAAATGTCCCCCACAGACTCGGGTATTTGAACACCTGGTCACCACTTAGTGACACTCCTTGGGAAAGTAGTGCATTCAGTCTTGCTATAGGTGTATGTCACCAGAGGGTGGGAGGGGGGAGAGGCACAGGTTTTGAGAATTCCCAGTGCCAGCTCACGTTCTGTTCGCTCTCTTGGCTTCCTGTGTGACAAAATATGATCAGCTGGCTTCTGGCTCTGGCTCCCTGCTGCCACGCCTATCCCGCCATTATGGGACTCTCCCCCTGGAACCATAAGACAAAATAAACCCTTTCTTCTGTAAGCCAGATTGGTCATGGTTCATCGCAGCAGAAGATAGTAACTAAAGCATCTCTCAGTCATAGTTAGTGCTCAGCAGACATACGTGGGCAGAGGCTGGGACCGTTAGCAGTGTGTTTCTGCAATTTTATAGAAACGGGATTAGAAAGGACTCAACTTCTTCTGTCTAGCTGCTGCTTTTGCACACCGTGATGCTATTGAAGTGCATCTTTGCTGTAGCCTGTGTTGGGAATGCCTTACATTCGATGCTGGATTGTAGGCTCTCATCTGATGGGCAGATTTCTCTATTCTTTTCCTGCTTATAGACATCTGCTGTTGTGTTTTTTTTTTCCTTCAAGGTTTTGGCTATCATAATAAATCTGCTATGAATATTCATGTAGAGGCCTTTGTGCAGATGCATGTTTTCGCTTCTCCTAGAAAAATGCATAAGGATGGAAGGGCTGGGTCATCTCATGTAATTTTAACTTTTTACAACAGTGTCAAGCTTTTCCAAAGCAGATGCACCATTTAACATTCCCACCAGCACTGGAAGAAAGTACTTCATGTCCCCTTTAGTACTTGATATTCTGAGCCTTTTAAATCTTAATTACACTGATTTGTGGTGTGTGTGTGTGTGTGTGTGTGTGTGTGTAGCTTAGAGAACAATTTTGCTAGAGTCAGTTCTCTCTTTTTCCCAGGTAGGTGCTGGGAATTGATCTCAGGTCATTAGGACACAATCACCACTGAACATCATGCCAGCCCATCATTTTAGTAGGTGGGTAGTGAAACTGTGATTTTGATTTGTTTCCTAGTAACTAATCTTGCTAAACACCTTCAGAAACCATGTGCCTTTCATGGGCCACTGCAGTGAGTCTGCACCACTTGTTTATGTCTTGAAGGTGCTTATCATCTTGTTGTAAGAATTGTTTGCCCACGTTTTGTCAAACGCATTCTCCCAGTCTTGGCTTGCTTTTTCATTTGGAGGAGCAAGTTTTAAATTTTGACAAATTTACTGAGTTTTCCACTTAGAGTTATAATTTTTTATGTGTTAACTCACATAAAAATATTTAGGCAATGTTATATTTATGTATATTCAAAATGTATTTAAGTAATTTTTGCAAAACCCAGACCTCAAAAATCACGAGATATCCCAGGCCAACCTTGGATTCACAGTCCTCCCTCCTGAGCATCTTACCTGAGATTTCAGCTCTGTGGATTTATTCTATGAATTCCTTTGGAAGTCAGAAATTCCTTTTACTTTTTAAATTTTTGTTTTTTGTGCACGTGGATGTGAACGTGGGGGTGTGGGGTCAGGAGATGTCTGCAGGAGTCAGAGAACAACTTTGATGAGTTGGGTCTTGCTTTTCACCTTATTGAGGCCTTTCTTGTTTCGGATGCTGTGAGTAAAGTTGCTTGCTGCCAATCTCAATGATCTGGGCTCAATCCTAGAGACCCACATTGCGGAATTCTGCATTCATGGCATAGTATGTTGTCTTAGTTAACGTTTCTATCACTGTCATCAAATACCATGACCAAAGCCACTGGGAGAGGAAAGGTTTTATTTTGATTACACTTCCATATCACAGTCCACAGTGGAAGGAAGTCAGGAAAGAAACTCAAATAAGGAAGGAACCTGGAGGCAGGAGCTGATGCTGAGGCCAAGGAGGGGTGCTGCTCATTGGCTTGCTCCTCATGGCTTGCTCAGTCTGCTTTGTTATAGAACCAGGACCACTTCCCCATCAATCATTAATTAAGAAAATGCCCTACAGGCATGTGTAAAGCCTACAGGCTTGTGTAAAGTTGGCATAAAAACTATCTGGCACACATGTATGTATGCAACCCCTACAATAAATAAATTGAATGCAGGACTCAGGGAGGAAGAGGCATGCAGATCTCTGTGAGTTCAAGGCCAGCCTGGTCTACAAAGTGAGTCCAGGACAGCTGAGTCTACACAGAGGAAACTCTGTCTTAAAAAAACAACAAAAAAAATTTATTATATAAACTGTGGAATTGGACTTGATGGTACATATCTTTGATCCCAGTACTCAGCTGGCAGAGGCAGGTAGATATCTGGAAGTTCAAGGCCATCCTGGCTTTATTTAGTGAGTTCAAATCCAGCCAGGGCTACATAGTGAGACCCTGTCTCAAAACAACAACAACTACAAACCCCAAAAAACAAACAAACAAACAAGAAGACTGCAGAAAGATCAAGAAGCAAGACCCAACCTTATGCTGTCAACAAGAAACACACTTTAACTGTAAAGACACAAACAGGTTAAAAGCAAGTGGATGGAGAGAAAGATATGCCGTGCTGACACTAAGTGGAAGAAAGCAGTCCTAGCTATGTTCATTGCTAACATCAGACTTCAGACCATCGAGAGTTATTAGGGATCCCAACAAAGGAAATGACAATTCTAAATGCATTTTCTTTTACCCTCAGATACGTGTAGCCCTCACCTTTTCTGAAAGAAGCTTCTTTGTGCTACATAGGGAAAGAGTTATATAAAACCACAGCTGACCAAAACACAGAGAACTGGCCACAGAGTGCTAGTCTCTGTTAAGACATTTAAGACATAACTCCTATACATAAGGTCAGGGAACGTCGGGGAAGAGGGGGCAGAAGGAGAGTGAGAGACAGAGGACCAGGAAGTCTGCTGTCAGTTAAAGGACATGACGGAGGACGGAGGACCTGGGAGTTGTGGCATGGAGGAGTAGGGAGGAAATACAATCAAAATACGTTGTATGAAATTCTCAAAGTTAATGAAAATATTATCTCTCTGTATTTTTGAAGGGGACATTATAAAAGGATGAAGATATCAGTTCTCCAAGAACAGGCAACAACCTTCATGTGTATATGGTCCTAATAACAGGAGCAAAACAGTGAAGCAAAAAAAACTAACAGAACTATAAGAAGAAACAGATAATCCACTAATTGAAAACCAGAGATTTTAATATATTTCTATCGGTAATTAAAATAGCCTGCAGAAGACAAAATAAAAAAAAAATGGCATGGTCTAAAACCAAGAGAGGCAATAGACAATTATTGTAGTTTAGTAAGTGGCAGAAGGTTTTTTATGTATTTCCCACTGCATCACAGAGCATATTAAAAAGTTATGTATTCAAAGATTGAAATTTAATAAAACCAGTGACTTTTATTGCACCATCAAGGGCATTGTTAATTGTAACTGTTCTCCTATTTCTTTTTCTCCTGGCAAGAAACGAACACAGTAACTGCATGAGTAGTTGGATGGACCTGCCTTGATTTGCATTAAGATGGTTTCTGTTTCACTCACCAATGCCAACTTAATGTAAAAGGCAAATGATGTATCAGTATTGATATGAATATTTTGACCTTAGGATCCTTGCAGGAGTTTCAGGGGTAGCTTGCCAATCCCAACTTTAGGGGTCTATGGCCTGTACTTTAAGAAGGACATTGACTGCAGGTGACCTGGATTCCTGGGAGGCATCACTGAGAGAGGGAGGCTTAGCTAGGCTTCGAGGACACATGTAAGGAAGTCTGGCTGTCTAAACTTGGGTAAAAGTCCAAATGTAAGAATCAAGGTTCCTTCCTCAATTTTTTTTCTTGAGTAGAAAGTACAACAAATACTTTTAAACAGGGGATGAAGTTCAGATAGCAAGAGTTGCGGAAGGCTCTGTATTCATGAAGAGAGCTGAGACGTTGTTCAAGAAGGCTTATAGCACGGAATAATACATTACTATTGGCTATTAGCTCCAACACCCAAAAACAATACGCTGAGTGGATTTGGAAGGCTTCCAGTGAGTAGAGGGCTGCTAATTAGATAACCACACCTGTCAAGGTAAGAGGTGATTTAAGGGAGCAGATGTTCAACTACCTAAATACTCAAACCGTTATCTATTCAGTCAGAATATTCTATCTGCTGCTGTGTTTTCTCGGGGAACACAACTTTCTATCACCTTTAATTGTGGATGCAGAGGAGGACCGTAAAAAAGAAAACAGTCTTGAAGAGCATTGGACTTGTGTTGGTATTAGACACAAATTTTCATGCTCTCTGCTCTGGTTAATCAGTTCCTAATAGTTAGGGTTGTGAGAGCAGAAAACGGGTAGACATGGGTTTGAAAGATGTGCTGAAATGTGTATTGAGTGTGTCTGTCTGTGTGTACGTGTGTGTACATATATGCATGTCCATGTGCAGTCTTGTTCAGTACATGTTAACACTGACCCTTGCTGCTATTTCTTATTCTGAATTTCCATTAACTGTTGTCTGTATTTAGGCAAATGCTTCTTTTTTTCCTCTCATACATTAAATCCTGATCCCAGCTTCCTTTCCCTCCACTCCACCGTGTCTCTCCCTTCCTCTCCTCTCTCCTCCAGATCCATTCCTCCATTGTTTCCCTTAAAAAAAAGAAAGAAGAAAGAAAGAAAGAAATTAAAAAAAAAGTCCTCTGAGGGATATTTACCAAACATGGCATAACAAGATACAATAAGACTAGGCACAAACCCTCATATCAAGGCTAGACAAGGAAACCCAGTAGGAGGAAAAGGGACCCACACACAGGCAAAAGAGTCAGAGACACTCCCATTCCCACTTCTGGGAGTCGGGTAGGAACACCAAGCTACACAACCATAAGGTATACAAACAGGACCTAGCTCAGACTCATACAGGGTCTGTGTTTATTGCTGTGTTCATGTAGCCTGGTCCCTTTTCTAATCAGAGCTACAGTGGTCTCTGAATTCCAGCATGGTGGAGTTGAGGAAACATTTGCTTACTGATCAGCAAGCCCCAGGGATCTGGCCATCTCCGTCTCCTCAGCCCCCACATTACACACCCATGCTGCTCTACTTGGCTATTTCTTTTTACATAGATGATCAAATTCAGGTCCTTACACTGTGCAGCTGCTATTTTACTGATGAGCTATCTTCCCAACTTGTCTTCTGGCCGCTCACAGAGTAGTAATACAAATGATGTTACACTGGCGAGTAGATTAGAGCGAAGACATCCATCTTGTGTCCCATGGGTGGCATGCATCCCACTTTATCTGTAAATGTGGTCCAACGTGTTTGTAGATGGGAAAGGCACACTGCAATGTTGAAAGTGTAGCCATCCCTGATTTAGAGTCAGTATTTTGGAGCCAACGTTCTTTCTCTTTCTCCAACCATCCTTCCTCCTCCTCCTCCTCCTCCTCCTCCTCCTCCTTTTGTCTTCTTCCCCTCCTCCTCCTCCTCCCTCACCCTCTTTCTTTCTCTCCTTTTCTCTGTCTTTCTGCCTCATTGTTGGTCAGGACTTTGTTCCTTCTGAAAATGTACAGTGAAGATTTAAAATCACATGAACTACATGGATTTCCTTTTCTTATAGGGGTTAAATGGTGTTCTACACCCCTGAACTCACACATTGAGGTATTAAGTCCTAATACCTCAGAATGTGACTTTATTTAAAAACGATAGTTTTGCACATAAAATTGAGAAAAACTCATACTGAAGAAGAGTGGCCCCTAATCCAGCAGGGCTGTATCTTTATTACACATGGACATTTGAACACAAGCACACACATTGAGAGAATGACATACAGAGATGAATATTGGGTCTGTAATCTCAGATCTCTGGATTCAAATGCAGGTGGATCTATTTGAGCTCAAGGCCAGCCTATCTACACAGTGAATTCCAGGCCAGCCAGGGCTATATTATGAAATTTTACCAAAGAAGAAAAGGAAGAGGGAGAATAAGAAGAGGAGGAGGAGGGAGAGGAAGAAGAAAAAGAGGAAGAGGAAGAAGAGGAGAGGAAGAACAACAAGAAGAAAACTGGGTGATGCATCTTTGTATCTTTAACTCAAGGAATAAGAAAGATTACAGGAAATTACCAGAAGCATGAAAAAGTCATGAAGTAGATTCTTCCTCATGATCCCCAGAAGAAATCACTTCTTCTGATACCCTGACTTCAGTCTTCTGGACTTCAGGATGCTAAGACAATGCCTTTCTGTTACACTGTTTAAACCACCCCGTTTGTGGTGGCTTCTAACGGTCCCAGGCACTGGAGGAGCATTTACAAGGCCGTAGGTCTGATCCTCACACCACATAAAGCCAGGCGTGGTAGCACATGCCTGCAATCTGAACACAACAGGTTGGAATATCAGTCCTGGCTGTAGAGCAGAGCTGTGGAGTGAAGTCAATGTCCCCCTCTTGAGAGGGAGAGAGGGACAGAACAAAGCAGACACCTTATGATCTTCAGGACACAAACATTCTAAGAGCCACCATAAAATACAGCCAAAACTATACTCAAGGTACAAAGTGTTTAGGGGGACACAGTGGCAGGAGCCACGGCCAAAGAATTCTGGGAAAGCATCAGCGAAGAGATGGCAATTAATATATTTCTAGTTAAGAGAAGGAAGAAAGAGGAACATTGGATACATGAAATAGACTATGGAATTTCATCTCATATGTAAAGAAAAGTATGTTCGTAACATACTTTTCATAACATACTTTTGAAATAGGCCTGTAGAAATTACTATCCCTTTCCAGTTCCCACCATTTACCTGCAAATTTCATGATTTCCTTGTTTTTCATTGCTTAATAATATTCCATTGTGTAGATGTACCACAATTTCTGTATCCATGCTTCAGTTGAGGGGAACAGGGACTACCTCTTACATGAACTGATTGGCCTGCTCTTTGATCACATCCCCCTGAGGGGAGATCAGCCTTAACAGGCCACAGAAGATGACAACGCAGCCACTCCTGATGAGATCTGATAGACTAGGATCAGAAGGAAGGAGAGGAAGACTTCCCTTATCAGTGGACTTGGGGAGGGGCATTCGTGGAGAAGGGGGGAGGGAAGGTGGGATTAGGAGGGGAGGAGAGAGGGGCTTATGGGGGGATACAAAGTGAATAAAGTGTAATTAATAAAAGTTAAAAATAAAAAAAAGAAATTACTATCCCCATCCACCTCAAGACTGAGGGTTTGAATTCTATGTGCCCCTCACAGAATTTTTTAACCCATTGTGAAACTAGGAAATCAGTGAGATCGTTTTCCCTGTAAAACTAAACCATGGGTAGAAATGTGGTATCTGAAAAAAGTATAAGCCCCTGTGGATAGGGTGACACAGTGGTCTCTCCAGGGGTCCCTGATCTCCTTTTCCCTTCAGTGTGGGTGGATGGTCTGCTTTAGGACGCAGACAACATCAGCCATCTTGAGCACATGAGCTACGAGTGTAGCTCATGTGGTAGAGCGTTTACTTAGCATGCTCGAGGCTGCAACTTCGATCCTCAGCATCACAGGAAACCAGGCATGGTAGCACATGCCCTCAAGCTCCACCCTTGGGCAGTGGAAGCAGGAGGTCAAGGTCATCCTCAGCTGCATAGCAAGTTGGAGGCCAGCCTGTCTCAAAACAACAGCAACAGCAGCAGCAGCAACAACCAAAACACACTGTCAAAAGTCTCGGCCTCTTACTCTGTAAGCAGGTGAAGTGGGAGCTACTGGTCCCCAGCTGTCCTCCCAGAGCAGGGAACCCGTGACAGTGGAATCCCCACAGCTCTGAGACCCTGCTTCCCATTGGCTTCCATGAACGATGACAGGGTGTCACACGGATCTCATGCAGACCTGCTCCCTCCAGCTAGGAGACGTCTCTGGTGAATGTCTGGCTGAGGTTACCTTGCTACTGTGCAGCTGAGGAGAAATCTGGCTTCCTTCTCTGTTTCCCCCCTCTCCTTCCAGCTCTTCTTACCACCTTGGGCTCCCTCCGTCTCCATCCCCCTTACTGGCATCTCCTTCCGAGAATCCTGACTAATCCTGTCTTGGCATCAGGAGAGAATACAAGCTAATGAGAAGCTCATGGAAGTGAAACAAGAGACCTACATTATCCCCGTGATTGCTTATTTCCAGATTAACACAAGCCTTCTAAAGTGCACTGATGCTGGCCCCATTCCAATAAAACCCAGGGGAAGAGGAAAAGATTCACAAGGGGACCCCAGGGACTCTGCTATATGCTTTAAGTTTGCAAATCGATCGTGAGAAAAATCACAAAAATCGAAGTATGGGCAGACGGAGATACTTGAATAGATTTTAAACAGCCAAAGAAGAATTGGAGAATAGTCCATGGAGACTGTTTTTACACCCACACAACCTGGCAGATCATTGCTTATACCATCTTTGTTGCAAAAAATACTACAAAAATATGGTTCTTTGAAAACATCTTCTGTCCCTGTATAAATGACATAAGATCCAGAGGCATTTCTGCAAATAATATGTTTTCCGATGCCAGTATATAAATAGCTTGGAGAACTGAGACAATAAGGAAGTTGCCAAGAGTCTTGCTACGCTGACAAGAGAAGCCGTTGAGCTGGAGCCTGCTCTGTTATTTGTGGCTAGTCCTGAAATCTAATAGACTGAACACAGTGCTGTTTTCTCATGGGCAGATGCGAAGGAGGAGGATGCTCTCTTTGACTATTGAGACAAAGGCCAGGTTGGGGCTTTTTCAACTTCTTGGACCTTTGCCCAAGTTCTCCTTAGGAGAGAGGTACTTTTCTTTCACTGGAAAAGTGATTGGTTGGTTGGTTGGTTTATTTGTTCATTTATTGTGTTGGGGATTGATCCCAAGAATTGCATTCAAGCATTATACACTGGAGCTATAACTTCAGCCTATTTTTGGAATGATGACTAGATCTAGTCCTCACCAGCTTTGAATGATTCAGCCATTGCCCACTTGTCCTTTCAGATTTGACTGTCCTTTTCTGACCAAAGATACCTCTGCTGGCTTTCTTTTCTTTTCTTTTCTTTTCTTTTCTTTTCTTTTCTTTTCTTTTCTTGTCTTGTCTTGTCTTGTCTTTTCTTTTTTCTTTTCTTTTCTTTTCTTTTCTTTTCTTTTCTTTTCTTTTCCTTTCCTTTCCTTTCTTTTCTTTTCTTCCTTCCTTCCTCTCTCTCTCTCTCTCTCTCTCTCCCTCCCTTCCTCCCTTCCTTCCTTCTTCCTCCTTCCTTTCGTATTTTCTGAAATGACCTGTGAGAAGACACAAAGATCTTCACAGATTCTCATCATTAAGCAAGTGGATCCCTTCAACTCTCTGAGGGGGTCCTTGTAATCAGTCTGAACTTCCCATTTCCCTTTTGCAGGTGGGGATGACCTGTTACAGTCTTGTCTTGATAAGGCCAGCAAGATGACTCAGTGAGTAAAGATATCCACTGCCAAGCCTGAGGGCCTGACTTCAAGCCTTAGAACCCACATGGTGGAAAAAGAGAACCTACTTTTGCAAGTTGTCCTTATGACCTCCACAGATGGGCACACACACAGATACACACACACATACACACACACTAACCTGTTTCTATTTGTGTAGTGTTAGCTTTCTTATCAGGCTACTTCTGGAAATCTAATATTTTTGGTGCTATTACACATGGAGAACCACAAAATTATTTTTTAATCTTATGTTTAGAAATGATTGGTTGTATATATTTATGTTAAGCAAACTTGTTAAACGCTAATCCTTAAAATTTTGCTCTGTGGATCTGGAGAGATGGCTCAGTGGTTAAGAGCAATGTCTGCTCTTCCACAGGCCCGGGGTCCAATTCTTAGCACCCACATGGCAGCTCACAACTGTCTGTAACACTGACACCTTCACGTTATCATAAAATAAAAAAATTAAATGAATTATAAAAAATTGCTATGCATTTTTTTTGCTCTGTTTTCCTCAATTAAACTTGTTCTGTGATGATTTCACATGTGTTTGCTGCATTCCATTTGCTCTCACTGTGATTCTCTTTTACCTCCATCCTACCTCTGTCATTTCTCCAGCTCCCCACCGGTTTCCTCCTCTCACTCATGCCTTCTTGTTTTGTTTTGTGACCCATCGACTTTAACCAGGACGTCTGCGTGGCCGCAAGCTTGGGACAATCCACGGGAGGCCCGTGGGCACCCCATCTGAAACACTGTGGCAGTGACTGTTCCTCCCCCAGAATCCATCAGTTGCCGGTACTTCAGGGAGGAGGATTGGAGTCCTATGAGCCCCTTGCTGCTATGTGATGGCCTGTTGAGATCTAGTCTTGTGCAGGCCTCCCTCAGACATCTGCAGCTGCTTTGAGATCATGTTTGCAATGGCTGTGTCATGCCCTGAAGATAGTATTTGGTGGCCCTGTCTCTGTCTTCTGCCTCTTATAACCTTCCCCAATGCTGAGCTTGAGAAGGGCTTATAAAAATGTCCTGTTTAGGGATGAGCACTCAACTTCTATTTATTCTAAGCATCTGAAGCACTCATGAGTCTGTGCATTCACTGCCATTGGCTGCAAAGAGAAGCTTCTCTGTTTCAGACTGAGAATAAGGCATATCTGTGAGTATAAACACCAATATTTAGATTGTAGTTCAGTGCTGCAGTAACTTAGCTAAACAGCATTGGGGCCTCTGACCTCCCGCACAAACGTATAAATCTATGACCTGAAAACAATGACAATCTTTGCTTCTTTGACACCTGTTTACACTTAAAAAAAAAAAAAAAAACAAAAAAAAAAAACCAACCAAACAAACAAAAAAAAACCTTCTGACTCTGGTTAGGGCCTGGTTTAATGTTAACCTATATTAATGTCACCCAAACTGTTCATTTTAGTTTTCTTTTTTTTTCTTAAAGAAATACTTTAAGATTTTTATCATTAGTGTGAATTTCCCACTGAAAATACTCAAAATAGATGTGTGTGTATGAGAGAGAGAGAGACAGACAGAGACAGAGAGAGAAAAAGAGAGAAAGAGGTTTAAGTAAAACAGATGTGGCCAGATTGCTTTCCCAAAGATAAAATAATTCTTCTTCCTGTCAGTGTTTTTGCCAGTAATAAGTTTTAAACACATTAAAAAAAGTATTTGCTATATTGTAGGGTATAAAATGAAATAAAATTATTACCTTAATTTGCATTTTCTCTACTGTTCATAGGTTTGATCATCCTGTTGGTGGTTTTAACTTGCCTTTTTACAACTTTTGACTTTTTTCTCATTCTTTATTCCAATTTGGAAGAGATTGTTGTTTTGAAAAAAACCCCATATGTTTATAGTTCTCTATTCCTCACTCCTTAAAATTTTTCCCAAGGCTGCATAGTTCCTGCCTTCATTGTGAATGAAATAAATTTTCATGTTCATTTTTAGAATCCTGGGATAGAGAAAAATTATTGTCTTTTGTAAATTCTTCTTTAATCTAACAGTCTTACCTCATTTCCTTATTGAATCCAATGCTTCCTTTTGATAATAGGGCATTTTAGATGTTCTAATTCAATGTTTTTGACAGTTATTGCATTTCCTGCTCTTATTTTAATTACTCAAATTTGGGATGTTAAATAATAATGTTAATGCCAACATACAAGTCTAGCTCCTGATTTTAATCAGTAAAATGATCAGAGCCTTTTATCACGTAGGATAGTATTTGATTTTAGATTTAGGAGAATTAATCTTCATTATTTTTATTTTCTTTTTGATTGTTTTCAAAGGTTAGCTGATAAGTTTTGCCAATTAAGCTTCTCCATATATTGACATAAGCTTTTTTATTTTTTTTTCCCTTGGAATTTGCTCATGCAATAGATTGTGTCAGTAGA
This sequence comes from Meriones unguiculatus, assembly GCF_030254825.1. NCBI lineage: Eukaryota > Metazoa > Chordata > Mammalia > Rodentia > Muridae > Meriones > Meriones unguiculatus. The sequence continues at coordinate 60,167,557 of NC_083366.1, forward strand.
TCATGAATAAACTGGCAGGGCCAAGCTCAAAGCAACTGACAAAAGAAAAACAGCCAGCAAGCCCAGGGAGCTAAGCAAAGAATCAGAGACTCCAGACTGTAGCAGGAGGAGGTGATGTTAGCATAATCTTCTCCTGTCAAAAAGAATTTCCACCTTTTCCAAAGGCGGAGAGCTTTTGGAGGTGTGAAAAGATGAGAGAGTGGAGCCGTCCTACAGTGCAATACCGACAGCATGCTTTTATCTCATCAACCCCTTCATGGTGGCTTTGAAACAGCCTGTCCTCCAGCAATTGTAATTTCTGTTATAGCCTTCCTGTTTATGTGCTGAACACTCTACATTCTCCACGGCACCCAGGAGTTTGCAGAGTCCTACCTCAGTACTGTCCAACAATGAGAAAAACAAAGCTCAGTTAAACTAATTGCAGTCATATGTCTTGTAAGTGATGCGGCAAGAATTAAAAAAAAAAAAATCCTACATGGGCAAAGCCTATGTAACTGGTGAGTGTGTGTGTGGAGGGGTGGGGGGGTACGTGTGGAGAGTGTGGGGGGTGTGTGGGGTGTGTGGGGGGTGACTATAGCAACCTCAGGACTCTACCCTTGCTTTCCCCCATTTTTTGAGACAAGGATTCTCTTGCTATTTGCAGCTGCTTATGCCAGCTGGCCCAAAAGCTTCTGAGAATTCTCTGTCTCTGCCTTCAGCTCATCATCAGAGATTCCAGACAGGCACTACAGCACCCTACTGTACCCAGCTTTGCATGGGTTCTGGAGAACTGAACTCGGGGTTCCATGCTTGGATGGCAGGCACTTTATTCTCTTGGCCTAATGGGGGAAGTCTTTTACATCTATGCTGCCCAACCAGACGTTACCAGGTTTCTTGGACAGGATCTTAGCCAAGGCAAGACAGAGGTCTGATAATATTTGTGATTCTAGATTGATGGACTCATTTTTATCGTCTGCATTAACTGCATTTGCTCACACAGAAAGGGCATTTCTTCTTTCTGGAGCTTCCAAATTCATCTGTGTTTTACATACTTTGGGGGGGCAAGCAAATTCCTCCGAGTACATTAAGTCTCATTCAGCATAAGAAATTCTTTCCTCTGTGCCCAAGGGAATAATAAGTGGTCCTAAGAAACGAGTTGGTCTGAAATGAGTTGGGCTGAAAGACCCCGTGAGCTCACCGCTGTTGCTTCAGGCTGCCTGCCTGCTGCCCTGTTCCCCGCCATGATGGTCATGGACCAACCCTCTGAAGCTGTAAGCAGGCTTCCTGTTAAATACTTTCCTTTAAAAGTTGCCTTGGTCATGGCGTGTCTCCTCACAGCAACAGAACAATAACCAAGACATGGCCCATGCAGCCTCTGTTCTCCTCAGACTCTGTGCCAGTCAAACGGCGCTCAGGTTGCTGGAGAGTCCCACTGAGCTGAGAGGGTGACAAGCCCTGGAGAAAGTTGATCATGTCCCTGTGTCCTGGGAAGCAGAGAGAAGGTTAGAAGGGAAGAGAGAGAAGACGGGGCATATCTCTGATCTATCGTATCCGTTTCTGGGACTAAACAATTATCACATAGTTTGTACTCATTGAACTTGTTGCTGAAGGGATCGTAGAAGACATCCAGTTAAAACTCCTCATTTTACCTCTGAGGAAACAGACCCAACAAGGCTTCTAGCAGTCACAGACTGGCTAACAGTTCATGGAGCCATCATTATCCTCCCTCCTCAGAGATTCTGTTTTCACCTGCTACAGCATGCTGCTTTGTTTCAGGTATAGTGTTTCATCCCTGGCCATGAGGGACCTATGGTGTGATGGAAATAATAATAGACTTATTTGTTGTGTAACATCTGGTGGTCTACGCCATTTAGAGTCCGTACAACTTTTCCCACTAAGCGTTATTGTATGCTTACTGAGTTTGGTGTACCAAAGGGTTAATGTGCTCAGAGCTACATTATTGATTTGAACTTGTGCTCATTTGACTGTAATCCTGTGCTTGTTCCACTGTGTAACTCTACTAGTCTGATATTAGGGGGTGGACAGTAGAAGCTAGATTTCTAGAAGGCTGAGAAATTATTACTCTGATACAAGTCTGTTTGAGAAAGAGACAAAGGGAGAGATGGAATTAAGTAATGCAGAATGTGGGAATGACTTTCTAAAAAGGATTTGAAATGCTGAGAGGAGCAATACACAGTGAGTTACAAGAAGAAACAAACATGCAGTGAAGGAAATGGGTCACAGTAAGGGCTGACAAAGCAGCCAGAGGGCAGGGAGGACTATAGAGAACCTGCCATGGAGTTAAAGACACTGGCTCGCAGGGGGCAAAGCTGCAGTGCAACAACATAACTTTGGGGACAAGGATGCAGACATATCCTAATTCACTTTGTCCATGAGTGCTCGCAGACTGAGGTAGCAGAGAGGAGGAATCTTTTAGAGCTTTATTTTCTCCACATTGTGGGTTTTAAGGAGTTCAACCTGAATTTTGCCTCTGTGTTGCACAAACTTTATTAAGTACTGCCTTAGACCACAAAATAAACTTTACACTAGTAGTAGGGTATAACTCTGCTTGAGGGAAATCTTTCTCAGTTTTCAAAAATTTGTAGGGGTGAGACGCTACTGAGTTGCGCGCTGAATGGCAGCATTTTTAGCCAAGCAGCAAGGGATTAGAGAGGAACATTCAAGGCAACAGCAAGCAAAGGGAGGCTGGTTGTTTCAGTTCCATTTCTGTTGCGATAAAACCCTCCAACAAAGATAATGTAGGCAGAGAAAGGGGTTTGTTTCAGCTTACAATTCCAGGTTATAGAATCTGTCATTGCGGAGAAGTCAAGGCAGGAACTTGCACATCCAAAAGTCAACAGAAAAGAGAAACAGAAATGTCTGCTGCTTGCTTGTGCTCAGCTTGAGTTCTCCACTTTAATACAGAGCAGGAGCCATTCAGAGAACACCTAGGGAATGGGGCCACCTACAGTGGACTGAGTCTCTCCTTATCGATTAATTTACTTAAGCCAATTTCCCCAGACATTCCCACAGGCCAACACAATGTGGAATAAACCTTATTGAGACTCTCTTCCCAAGTGACTCTGTATCAATTCAGCAGTTAAAGCTCACTACCATGGGGAGGGGGAAAGTTGGAGGTGGAGAGACGGTAGCCATAGATTCATTTTAGCTTTGTGGCCTAATCAAGATACTTCACACCCCAAATCTATTTCCTAACTCACAAAATGAGGACAATATTTACTTTATAATCCCACTCTACTGGAGATGATACAGGCAAGAGGATCAGGAGTTCAAAGTCATCCTTGGCTATATAGCAAGTTCAAGGCCATCCTATATATATATATATATGTACACATACATATACATACATACATATCGATACATATTTATATCCAATAAATGTAAAGCCTAGGATGTGGCTCAGTAGTTGACTACTACACAAGGCCCTGAGTTTAATCCTCAGCAAGCAAGAAAGAAATAAATAAGTAAAGAAAGAAAGAAAGAAACAAAGAAAGAAACAAAGAAAAAAATAAAAAAATGGCTGTCTGTGTACCTCCCATGTGAGCACAAGCACACACACACACACACACACACACACATTGTTGAGAAAACACTGTAGATTTTCATCCTTATTATTAGCTTATTCTTAGATCTGTTTCTTTTTGGCATTGTCTCCTTAACAGAGAGGCTAGCTGTAATTGTTGGTTGAAACAGCATCAGATGACGGTAAAGAAGACCTTGTTCTATGATGATGCCCTTTCCTTTGAGCAAAGAGCTGTTCCTCTACATCACATGTTGAGTCCCCAGAGTTTTGTGTGTAGAATATTTGTTATGTGACTTTTTCTGGGGGGGATTGCATTTCTATTCACCTTGGGAGTGTGTGGCAATGACAGACCAAAAACTAATTGTATCCATATCCAACTTGGCAAAATAATGAATTTGTTGGGGTTGCTTACAGTATCATGGGTGAGGGTACTACAAGATCAGGAGTGTTACCCAGGCAGCTGCCCCAACCTAACACCCCTGGTAAGTCACGGAAGTTAAATCGTTGGAGTCACAGCCCTGCTCACTATTTCACCTGTATACGGGGTAGGATTACATGTAGGTAGAGCGAGCAGCTGGCCGTGAATGGCTGGAATCTCTGGTGACAATCTGATGGCCTGCTCCCTCTGTGTGGGCCATGTCACCTAGAAGCCAGAGTTCCACAGTGTTGGTTGGGCACTGTCCTTTGGATAGGAGCTGGGAAAGGTGTGTCTGGAGGGAGATGCCAGACCCTTAGGACAGCACCACACCAGCCTGGCCTCCTAGGAGTGCGGAGCATGGGCTAGCTCTTCAGAAGGCTTCCAGAATGGGCTGAGGTGGCCCAGCCGTATCCCACATCACAGTGGCATGTAGATTATTCTGAGAGTGTCAGTGACTGTGACCTTCCACAGAATGGAGGTCTGGGCAGCATGAGCGGTGTAGCTCATATACCCTATGAGAGCCAGATGGGCGGCTCTTTCTCTGGTTCCTTCCTGCCTTCCAGACACAAAATGTCAGTATCATGCAATTCCTTCTACTTCGTTTGACAGTAGTTCCCACGATCGATTAATAGAGCTCAGGAACAAAGGTTTATAACATCTCCAAGGGGTTGGAAACCTTTTGTGTTCTCAGTGGAATGAGCCACTTTTAGTTTCTTGAAAACACTAGTCAAAGGGGGGGGGGTGTCACACAGCCCTGATGAAGGACCTGAACAGAGCTTCAGGAAGGCTGATGGAAAAAAGTGTGCACAATACATAGCCTGGGAGACAGCTGGTGTCTGTCAATTTCAATAGATGTGGCCACATCCCAGCAGCCTTAGGATAACATGAACGAATGTCAGCAAGACATGGAGGGGACCCTTGAGCTGGGCAATTCAAATGTAGACAATTGCCAAGTTGCAGAATACAAATATTAGGACCTTCTCATAAAGAAAAGGCTTTTTAAAATGGCACAGGGGTGGGGAGGAGAGACAGTGTCCTTTTCTCTAAATTCTCCCTTCTAAAGGAAGCACGGGGCATCTTAGTCCCTGGAGATAATACTCAGAAAACGTACCTGCTGCCTTCATCTTAAATCAGGTGAGCCCAGGGACGGCTCGCATAGCTATGGTCTTGCACTAAACTCCTCTTATACCAACAGGAAGCAGGGGACACAGTTCTCCTCAGGGCGCCACAGCTGAGGAGAACAAACATGCTGAGATTCCTCACAGAGATCACTAAAGAACACCCCAGGGATGCCCACAGAACGCTCCGGGAGATGGATGTCTCCATCTAGCCAATCACACAGGGCCATCAAATTCCCCGGCCAAGGATTTATTTGAATGTCCATTTCAAGGCTGAGAAATCAATAATTTACCAGAGGGGGTGGGGAGTGGAGAGGAAGGGATCATAAGCCACATTTAAATCACCCTAATGCAATGCCATGGGAGGGCTTCTGGGCTTCTAGAAGACTCGAGTCTCTGCTAGAACTTGCCAATACGTGCTCTTGGCTAGTTGGCCAGTCAGTCTGTCTCCTCTGGCAGGTTGATAATTATGCCATGTAGGAGAAATTCAGAGATATCTGAAGAAGAAGAAGAAAACAGTAGACTGGGTCCTGCCAACCAAATTAAGTGGCACCTGTCAAAACAACAATTTGTGTGAAACAGCAGAAGAAAATCTAATATACGGCCTGTCAGTGCACATCTAAATGACAGCGCTTGCTTTCACCGGCAACTCTGGCACTTCAGGTCATGCTTAAAATACACACGTCGGGGAACTCAGGAGAGGTGCACCTTGAGCTAGACCTGCCATGGATGTCACACATCTGAGTTCCAGTTCATGGCAGACTAATCGCATGCTTAACATGCTGTTTATTCTGAATAGATGGTGGCATTCCTACTGTGTACCACCCGCAACTATGGGCACGTATCCAAGGTAAAGGGAAAACTTCACTCATTCTATGTGGCAGCACAGCAATGCTTTCTGTCTTTGCCTCCCCAGCTACCAGGGGCATCTCTGCTCTACCCATCACACTAGGTCCTACCAAGGACCAAAAGGCACCATGAGACCACATGACCCTGGACAGATACTTGTGATACAGGCAAAGTGGAAGGTGAAGAGGGTTTGGGATTGTACCTGGAATTGGGAGACAGAGGTGTTGCACATCCTGTTTTCATCCTAGAGGATGGAAGATCCAAATGACCTGCTGAAGGGTCATTGGGAGTTTGTGTATTTGTTTCCAAAACTGTCACATATTCTCCAGAGGCCAGGCTTAGCATGAAGTCACAAGAAAGGAACATATGTCTGTGGCCAGGAGACACAAGAAACACACCTTGAGGCTTGGAGACCTTCAGCATCATTAGTCAACAGGGAAACATGAATTAAATCTTTAATGTGACACCATGAAAACATATGAGGGTGAATTTAAATAAAAATAAAAGTCATGAGAGTAATTTTGATGACTAGAGTCACTTGAGCTTTTGTATGTGATGACCACTAAGAAGACCACCTCCTTACAAATAGCTAAAAGGTCATTCAGGAGAAAGTCGAGAGGAGTTTGGGCATGGTTATACATTTTTAGATACAATGCCAAAGGAACAATCCCTGAAGGACTGAATGATCAACAAGACTTTAGCAAAATGTAAGACTTCTAGTCCATGGATTAGAAGAAAATGTTGGAAAAGGACACATCCCGGTATGATGGTATGATTCCACACCCTCCAATATTGTTATCCAAAATATACAGGTAACTCTTAGAACTCAGATATGAAAAAAAATGAGCAATCTGACTGATAAAGAAATACACAAGAGACTTGAAGGGTACTTCGCCCAAGGAGATACACAGATAGAAACCAAGCATATGGGAGAAGCTACCACGCTACGGTAAACACAAGTGAAAACTGCTAGATGCTATTTGATATTTTAATATTTAAAATAATGTGTAGGTGTGTGTATTGTGTGAGAATGTGCCACGTATGTGTAGGTTCCCGTGAGAGCCGTAAAGGAGTGTTGGGGCCCTTAGAGCTGGAGTCACAGGCCATGAGCTACCTAACCTGAGTGCTGGAAACTGAACTGGGGTCCTCTAGAAGAGCAGCCAGGGTTCTCAATAGCCGAGCCATCCTTCTAGCCCTACAAGATGCTACAAGGTCGAACACAGGTCATTAATGTGGAAAACATCCAGTCTTAGCCGTTTGCCAACGAGAACACAAATGGCTTCTCAGTCTGCTATAAAAGCAACCACACCCTCACCTGATAGTCCAGCAACCTCACTCCTTGGCATTTCCTTGAGCAAGTTGAAAGTGTCTATCCACAGAAAACCAGCACCAGTATGTCTGTAGAAGCTGTATTTATAACTGTCTAGAGTTGGAGATGACCAAGATGCCCCCAGGCAGGTAAATGGACCAATAAATGAAGGCATGTCCATAGGATAGCACATCGTCCTGCACTGAGCAGTGAGCTGTCAAACCAGGAAGTGGCATGGAGACCTTAAGTGAATATTACTATATGGATGACGTCAAGCAGAAAGGGCTACACTCTGGGTAATTCCACCATGTGGGTATCTTGGAAAAGCAAAACAAACAAATAAACAACAACAAATAACACATGGGGCAACGGCCTCCAGGAGCTAAGAGTTAGGGAGGGATGAACAGGCAGGACGAAGAAGATTTTTAAGGCAGCAAAACTATTCTGTTTGATAATAAGGAGTTTTATGTCATTTATCTGCACTTGTCCAAACTTGTGTGGCCTTCCCTACAGCATAGATTATGTAACACTTACAGGAACTGTAATGAAAACTGCCTTGGGTACCGATGTGTGACGTTAGTTCATATTGATTGCCAATGCACTGCTAGATGTCTGCATTAGAGGAAGATGTGTGAGGGGAGGGAGCACAGCAGAGACTGTTTCTGTTCCTCCCTTATCCTTTTCTCTCCTTCCCTCCACACGTTCTCCCCTCTCCTCCCCTCCCCTCCCTGCTGTCTCCTGCCCTGCCTCCCCCTTCCTTTATTTTCTGCTTCCCTCCATTCTCTTGGTTTCTTTGGACCATTCTAAAGAATTTCCTCATTCTGAGCCTAGGGATTTCATAATGTAGTAAAATGATTGAAGACCATGGAAAGAAAGAATGTAGACATGCCGTTTATTCTCATTCTCTGCCTCTCTGTTTTCCTCTCTCTTAGGCACACACAGACACAGACACACACAGACACAGACATAGACACACACAGACACAGACATACACATATGCTGGTTCCTTGCCATATTCAAGCGGCAGTTTTTATCTGTTGAGCCTGCCAGGATTGTCAACACCCCACATCCTTTCAACTATGTAAATGCACCAAAAACGCCTTCACACGTTTCCAGGGAGGCGCCGAAACTCTTCTATTATTAGCCTCTTCCAGCTTCACTGTTGCATGCGCTCTAAACACGATAGCCACTTTCTCTGCAGAATAAACCCACAGGCAGTCAAAGGTCCAAGATGAACTTCTGGGCAGCGGGAAGCGGAACTGCGTTCAGAAAGGCATGGCTTTTTGGGGAACCATTTTTGAGAGGCACCATCAGCTTTGGCTGATAAAGAAGTCCAAACAACTCGAGAGAGCTGGCTGGGTGTTTGGATTGGACACTTCTTCAGAGCTGAGCATTTCATTTATGAAATGCGATTTTATGTTTTTCATTTTGGTGAAATGCCAAGTGTAGAGAGGTGCCTAGTAAAATGGAAACTTCCAGAACTGAAAGCCCTGAGGGATAGCAGTGATTTCCTGTTTCCCTGAGGCAGTCTATCCCCCTGACTCAGCATCCCTGCACTCATTGAATTTTCTTTTAAACAAGCATACCTTGAAGACTTCTAAGTCCCCACTTGGGGAGTTGCAGGTTGATACATGGCTCTTCCAATAGGTAGCAGCTCTTAAATATCAGCTATTCCATTGGTTAGCCATGGACCTGTGTGTGTGTGTGTGTGTGTGTGTGTGTGTGTGTGTGTGTGTGTTCAAGGGCCTGGTTGTCGAATTGAAGATCATCATACTGTTTGCATTTTGAGACAAGACCTCTCACGGGCTTGGGACTCATCAATTTGGCTGGGCTGAATGGCCAGCAAGCCCAGGGGGTCCTTCTGTCCCTTCCTTTCTCCCTGGGATTGAAAACACATGCCACCACAGCTGGCCTTTTACATGGGTGCTGGGAAGTGAACCCAGGCCCCCAAGCTTGGCCTGTAAACAGTGTACCCTGAGCCACTCCCAGGCCCTCTTGGGCTATGAAGATGACATCCAGGGCCCCGGTTTGGGAAATGCTAATCGGTAGTAGAAAAAATTGGTGTGGTGGTTTGAATAGGTATGGCCCCCATAGACTCAAGTGTCTGGCCCAAACGGAGAAGCATGTCCAGAGGTGTGGCCTTGTTGGAGGAAGTGTGCCACTGCGGGGTTGGGTTCTGAGGTCTCCGATGCTCATTCTCTTCTGCTGCCTGCAGGTCAAGATAGAGAACTCTCAGCTTCTTCTCCCGCACCCTGTCTGCCTGCACGCCGCCGTGTTTCCGCCATGATGCCCGAACCTGTGAGCCAGCCCAAATTAAATGTTTTCTTGTGTGAGAGTTGCCATGGTCATGATGTCTCTTCCCAGCAACAGAACGCTAAATGGGACAGATGTTAGCCTGAGCTTGAGGAATTCCGATGTTTGTACTGTCATCAGCTCTTCGCACGCAGAACGCATGACTTACTTCTCAGACACCGGGAAAGGCAGTAACCAGCAGCAAGTTAGGCCTCCGCGCCGGGTGATGGGTGCGGGTGTATTCAGTCTTTCTGCGGCTTTCTAAGAGAAGCCTGGTTCATCTCTTTAGTGCTCAGCACCCGCTGATTAAAGCGCCTGTGCCACAGGCATGAAGACCTTGTTCCCAAGCACCATGTAAAAACCAGGCGCTGTGACGTGTTTATAAACCCAGTCCTGGATGGAGTGGTGGGGACCAGGTGGCTCCCCTTTGTGGAAAAGCTCCAGGTTCCATGAGAATCCCTATCTAAAAAACAAACAAACAAACAAACAAACAAACAAACAAACGTGGACCGTGATAGAGGAGGACACCAGATAGTGATTTCTGGTTTCATACACAACTCCGCTCTCAACTTGCATACACGCAAACGCACATCTTCCTTTTTTCTTCTCTCTCTGCCTCTCCCTCCCTCCTTTTGTCCCTCCTTCCCTCTCTCCTTCCCTTCTTTCCTCCATGCCATCTCTCTCTCTCTCACACACACACACACACGCACGAACAAAAGCACACTCACAAGCACGTGCACGAAATCAATATGCCTGGGTAATTTCTCACTATGCCCAGTTACCGACAGAAAGGCGAATTGCATGACCGTAAATGCGTTCAGTTGTTCCTCATTTACCTTAGAACTGCAGGACCGGATCATTGCACTTACCCTATTATGCAAATTTGACCGTGCCGCGGGCCAGATAGGTCCCCTTGAAACATTAACGGTTAGGCACAGGAAAAGCCTCTTTCAAGCAGTGAGTCTCTCTGATTCCTCCAAGCCAGACTCACAAAAGGACCCACAGTTAAGCCTACAGAAGCGAAGGGCTGCAGGATACCCCACCCCCAACCCTGCCTTTTCGCTTCAGGGACGCAGCTCCACTTTCTCTGACCCTAGATCTCCAGGGTAGCACCGGAGGATTGGTTAAGCGGCTTGGCTGCCAGAGGGCTTTCGTTCCAAGTCCACAGTTGAGTGTGAGGGCAGTGGGTTAGCGTGCATTTCTGAGGCAACAGAAACCTGTTAGACTTGAAATTTTCAGCGGTTCAAGCTCGGAGATGCTCCCCCCGCCCCCGCCTGGTGTTTTCTGAATGACTACTTTGGATTCCAGGAATTTTATATTGGAAGGAGGCACTTTAGCAAGCTTGCTGGGAATGGCTCTTGACTCATCCTGTTTAGGGCTTTAGCTAAGTCTTAGAGGCATGAATAGAACACTAGCAGTGGGCATCATCCCAACCTTCTTGCAATCGACATGTGCCTTCGGCTGTTTTGCTTTGGGGTGTGTATGTGTGGATGGACCCCTTTGCTCTGTTCCTGGTACCATGGGCCATTTTTTTTCCCTGTTGCACCCCATCTCCTTTACTCCCCTACCCCACCCCCCATCTGCTTGCCCCAGGCCGGGCTGAGATTGGTCAAGGCCAGGTAAACATTGTGTTGAGTATCTTCCACATCATGTAGGAGCCTTTACTTCCTGCAGCTCTTTTCTGTCCCCGGAAGGAGAGTTCTTCCCTCTGTCAGCCATGCTGGAAGGGAGTTTGAACATGGGGTGGTCAAGTCATTTTTGAACCATCTAATGGGAAAGTATGTGCAGCCAGATCCTTTACAAAGATCCATGTTCAAATACCAACATATTGCTTCCCCAATCAATGCCAGGTAAAATAGAGTTTAGTTAAACTGAAATGTCAGAGAACCGATAGTCATTTTATAAAGGCAAACATGCCCCAAACACTGTATGTGACCTGTTAATACTAGCAAAAACTTCCTTCCTCATTTATCTGAAATTCAAATTTCATAATGTGTTTTGTGTTATTTTCAGGGAATTATCTGAATTATTTGACAAAGTTTCTGATCTTTTAAATTCTGTGTCCTGGGGCTCATCGGAGTAATTTAATTCTAACTGAAGAACATTTCTGTAACACTAGTTGGTTTGGGGGTGGGGGCGGGCCGTCTTGTTTTGGCATTTCCTATTGTTTGTGTCTTTTCTTTGTGACCTGAGCACGTGGACTTCTTTCACTGATTATGTGTGTGATGTGAGATTCTAGACTGCTTCAAGCTGGGCCAGTGTAGGGGCTGTGTATTGGGGTCTAGGCCTTGGTGTGAGGAGGTAGCTCCAGGAGGCTTGGTTCTGGGGAACTCATGGTGTAGGAGCTACAGGACTTGAGAATGTGGAGATGGTGTGCACAGAGTGGTTCTGAAGGGCGGGAGCTCACTACAGATTCTGGTGACGTGAATTTGAGAAAATGGCCGAAAAGGGACGGCGTTCACCTAAGCATCATGGGAATCAACTTGAAGGAGCTTCTAATTGAAATAATTTAGGCAAAATACATAAATAATGATGGCATTATGTTATAACCAATAAAGTTTATTATCTGTGAATCCACACGGACATAAATAGCTAAATAAGTAAGTATTTGGGGGCAAGGGGGCAGCTTTTTTTTTTTTTTTTTTTTTTTAGAATTCTAATTAAATGTAAATGAAACGGGGCAAAACAGTCACTAGGTAAACAGCATGGTAATAATTATTGAAGATCCACTAATGAATGCTAAAATTAGTGGGCAGAAGTTTGAGGAAGGGCTGGCGTTAAGGGCACTTGCCACTTCTGCAGAGGATGTTGGCTCAGTTCCCAGCTCCCATGCCAGGTGGAGTGAAACCTTCTGTAACTCCAGTTGTAGGGAATCTGGCGCCCTCTTCTGACCTCTGCAGACACATGTGCAGATGTACATAGGAGCTGCACAAACAGCCAAGCAGTCACGCCCACGCCCACATAAAGAAAACTTTAAAAGTTTGAGGGAATTCAGAATATTATTCTAGACTCAAAATTTCTCCTGTCTCAAACAAATTGGGAGGCAAGGATGAGTCAGTGCCCAGGGTCCTCTGATCTCCACACATGTGCTCTGGTACATATGTGCACACCACCATATATGTGCGCACATGCCATACATACCCCAATCTCAGCCACACACACATACCTCCTGCTAATTAAACATCAATCAGAGAGAGAGATAGTCAGAGAGACGGAGACAGACACACACAGAGAAACAGAGAGACACATAGAGAGAGATTTTCCGAAATACTGTACTTATTTCGTGTTACAGGAATTGCTTTTCTGGGAAGGTGTGAACAAAATCTGCCTGCTCCCTTCCTCCTTAAAACATCACAAAGACAAATCAAAATGTGATCCCACCAAAATCCATGCTGTGGAGCTAGTGAATCTATCCTGAGCGAGGGGTCACTCAGGAGAGTGGGTGACCCCAAAACATCAACACTGGAGAGACTTGGCCCAACATGGGTAATAGCTTACTTAGAGCACGACCAGCTTTAGCATTTGACATTTACCAGCTTCAGCAGCTCCAGAGGCCACATGAAATTAGGGCAGAGCAACATCCAGCATCCTCCCCATGTCCATCTGTGTCAACTCACCCTATCGTGACTGATGGACTCTTTCAGTCAGACACAGTTGTTCTGATGAAGATGGGGACAGTTTTGCTTCCCTTAGTGTGCTCTCTAGCTTTTGGGGAGAGAGTCAGCAGCATTGCCGTGAGAACGCGTGTGCCAAGGTAACTATGACAAGCTTCAAAGAGGGGCGGGGGCAAAGGTTTTTAAAGGCAAAACCCGAGGAAGACCACATAAAGTATTTTGAAACAATAGGATTCAGCCATTGAGATCGGCGGTGCTGGTTTGAAGTCAGACAGTTGCTGGGCAGATGTCCTCAGTTTTGTCCATAGTTGGGGCAGCCACGTAGAAGGCCGTAGTTTTGGAGGAATCTTTCGTGGCCATTGCCGTCAGTCAGCCATTCATGAAGCTCTTTCCTTCACAATACTGTGGCCCCATTTTATTTTACTTTAGTGGTTTGAGATGACACATTGGCTTCATTTTGGTTCTGACAGTTTTCACACTATCTGCAAATATTGATCAATTATCAAGGAAAAAAAACCCCAATAACTTTACAGTGGAGAAGCTGCCCATGATATGGAAGACAAGTGACCAGTATTTGCATCACAAGTAATGAGATATCAACCTCACATGCCCCCTGGTATGAAGCACCCGAGAAGGACAGAATAATCAGTTCTGTGGTGATCTTGTCAAGAATTTAGAACCTCGATCTAATCATGAGAGTCCATCAAACTCTGAAGGGAAGACAGGCTGGAGAATTACAGACTAGCTTCCATCAAAAGCGCCGAGGCTTTGAGAAATGTGGGCCTGTCCTAGATGCTAAAGAGAGAAGATAATAAGTGCTCCTTATAATTCTGCTTTGCATAATGGAACAGAAAAAGGACATTGTGGAGAAAAACTGGAACAAAACATGTTCACAGTATTGAAATAGTTTCATTGTTTTAACAATTAGAATCTGGTTTTCTAATTTGCTACCGCTAGTGGAATTTACATGTATGAGTTCCATACACATAATGAGCACCACATCAGGATGTATGTGTATGAACTCCCTCCTGTATGTGTACATGCATGTATTTATACATTCATGTGTGTTGATACAGGTACATGTGTGCCACAGCGTGTTTGGAGGTCAGAGGTCAGCCTTGTACGTCAGTCCTGTCCTTGCCTTCCCACCTGCCTGAGACAGGGGACTTGCCTCTCTCCACCTCCTACCTCCCTTTAGAGAGGTACTGGATTACGGACACTCATGCCATGAGTAGGTTCTTCAGGAAGGTTCTGGGGACCCAGAGTCAAGTCTTTATGCTTGTGCTTTTAAATGGCAGCTCTGCAGAGGAGATTATTAAAGACATGATTTGTACAATTCAGATTTTTTTCAAATAGATTTATTTATGTGTGTCTATGTCAGCATATGTTCACATGTATGTATGTGTGTGTACATGTGTGTATGCCTATGTGCTAGTACAGAGAGGCCGGAAGAAGGGTTCCGGTGTCCTCCATCACTCTTCACATGTTCTTCTGACACAGTCTCTTTCTTGCCTGAGCTCACATTTTCTCAGCTGGCTGGCAGCCAGAAAGCTGCAGTGATTCTCCTGGCTTGATCCCCCGCTCCTAGCTGAGTTATAAGTCTGCAGAGGACACATGGCTTTTTCCATGAGTGCTAGGATCTGATTTCCAGTCCTCATGATTGTGTAGCAAAAGCTTTTCATCACTGAGCCATATCTCCAGGCCCCAGGAGCTTATAAGAACATATTTGTACTGATGATTTTTCACTGAGCGAGTGATTCTGCAGTTAACAGAAAGATGTTCAACAGGAATTTATTAAGATTGTGCCAATTAAGATGAAAACAACATTTCATAGAGATGGATTTATTTTAAATGAGTCCTATGTTTTATGGTGTTTACTTTCCCTTCCTCGTTCTCTCTCTCCCTCTCCTTCCTTCCCTCCCTTCATATATATGTATATTTTGAGACAAGATTTTGCTTTGAGGCCTAGGGTATGAACTCAGGGTGGAGCACAGGCTAGGCTCGGGCTCTCCTCCTCCCTACCCACCCCCCAAAGTGCTGAGATTATGAATGCGTGCCACCACGCTCTGATCGCCTTCCTCTATCTTCTTATTTAAAGCATAAACGATGGTGGCGGCAAAGACTGACCAAAATCTTACCACATTAAACGCCTTATTCTATGTCTTTTGTGCACATCAATTAATTCTCTCCAAACTATATCATAATAGCTGGTTATTCTACAAAATTTATTTAGTTTTTAAAAGAATTACTTTATTACTTTTTGCACATACACACACACACACACACACACACACACACACACACACACACACACACGCATGTGCCTGAAGAGGCCAGAAGAGGGCAGATCCCCCTGAGGCTGAAGTCACAGGTGGTCACGAGCTGCCCTCCAGCGTGGTGCTGGCAACTGAACCCCACAGCTGTGGGAGAACAGGGAGTGCTCGTCTCCTCAGGCCTTCCACGGAGCATATCTGCCTCAGAGTGGTTTAAGCTCTTGCACAAACACATTCATCTCACAGGATGCAGTTGTCAATTCTTTCATGAGGAACAGAAGGAAACAAGCCACAGAGACTTTAAATTACTTGTTAAAGACTGTGGAACTCGGGATCAAACAAAAGCAAGGTACTGGGAAACAGCTGCCCTATCACTTTACTTTTGACTGTCACAGGTCCTGCTTAATTATGTGTCTGACAAAAGAACACTCCTTTGAATAGAGTCTTAGTACCAGGGATGCCAGGCATAAAAGTAGGGCTTCAAATTATTAGCATAGAAGTGCCCAAGTCATTTTACTTGATAATGTCTTGTCTCTGGATAGTATATGTGTTTGCATGTCTTTCACACACACACACATACATACACACACACACACACACACACACACACACAGAGAGAGAGAGAGAGAGAGAGAGAGAGAGAGCTAAAAAGACAGACAAAAAGAGCACTGCCTGAACGGACAGTAGTCATTCTGTACCAAAGGGAGATGATCAACATTAGAGTCTGAATCTTTACTGATGTAACTGAAGAGGCGAGCTAATATGAAATCACCATACCCCTTTTACTGAAGACAGTTATCTTGCTATATAAGCCACTTGCAGTGTGGGTTTCTGTACTTAAGAGTTCAAAACATCCTTACATAGACATACTAATTCTATATTTTAAATGTATCTTTTGCATTTTATTTCTTTTGTTTTTTGTAGAGAGGGCCCCCCATAGCCTAGGCTGGCCTCAACCTCACTTTTGTCACTGAGGATGACCTTCAGCTTCTGGTCTTCTTGGCATCCACTTCTCAAGTGCTGGGTTAGACTTGTACCCACTACTCCTGGTGTGTGTGTTTGTTTTTAATTAAAAACAAATCTCAACAGACATGAGATAATTGAAATGTCATGCTTCAGCTTATCTGACCACTGTAGATTAAAGCTGGATATCACCAACAGAAACTACAGAAAACTTACACACAGGAACTGACAACTTACTATTCAATAAAAAAAAAAATGGGTCAAGACAGAAATTAAGAAAGATGTTTAAGGGCTAGAGAGATGGCCACAGGTTAAGAGCATTGGCTGCTCTTCTAAAGGTCCTGAGTTCAATTATTAGCAGCCACTCGGTGGCTCACAACCATCTATACCAATATGTGGTGCCCTCTTTGGGCGTGGAGGCAAAATGCTGTATACATAATAAAAAGAAGGAAAGAAAGAAATTTAAAAAATTTTAGAATTGAATGAAAATGAAAACATGACCTACCCAAACTTATGGGACACAATGAAGGCGGTTCTTAGAGGCAAGTTCATAACCCTAAGTGCCTACATTAAAAAAAAAAAAATTAGAGAGATCTCATTAGCAACTTCACAGCACACCTAAGAGCCCTGAGACAAAAAGAAGAAATAACACCCACAAGAAGTAGATGGCAAGAAATAACCAGGTTCGGAATGAAATCAATAAAACAGAAACAACATCAACAACTAAAACAATACAAAGAACCAACGGAATGGGTTGGTTCTTTGAGAAAAATCAGTAAGACTGATGACCCGTTAGCCAGAGTGTAAAGACGTGTCATGTTTTCCTATCGTCACTCCTTGGCATCTAAGCAGCAAGTTAGTCTGTCTTCGGATTGTGTCATGCTGGAATGTTTGCTGTTTGAGTTGCGGACTTCAGCTTCATAGAGAGTTGTTATATGAATTTTGATTGGGGCAGAATTTCCAAGAATTTCGAAATGACTGTAAATGTGCTGCCACCATTTTGTAATACATATTTATATGAGGTGGGAGTCTCAGCACTGATGACTACAAAATCGAGATACCCATCCGCTCTGAAAGATGTTGAAGACGCTCAGTGCCCTGCATTAGCCAACATTTCAGTCAAGATTTATTCTTTACAAAAAAAAAACAGAGAACATAAGCTCATTAGTATGCAAAGTTGCTTTAATCTTTAATAAATAGTAGAACTTGTAGTTGACAAAGAATTGTTTTAAAACAAATTTCCTGGGGCTGGAGAGACACTCAGTAAATAAGAGCACTTGTTTCTCCAGCAGGGGACCCATGTTCAGTTCCCAGCATCCACATGGTAGTGCACAAGCATCCATAACTCCAGTTCCAGGGGATCTGACACGCTATTCTGACCTTCCCAGGCACCAGGCATGTATATGGTGCACATACATACGTGCAGGGAAAATATCCAAACACATAATACAAAATCTAAAATATATATATTTTTAATTTGTTTGTTATGTTTTTTTTTGAGACAGAGTTTATCAATGTAGCCTTGGCTGTCCTGGACTTGATTTGTAGACCAGACTGGCCTCAAATTCACAGAGATCCGCTTGCCTCTGCTTCCCTGAGTGCTGGGACTAAAGGTGTGAGCCACTATGCCTGGCTTTTTTTTTTTTTTTTTTTTTTTTTTTGTGGTACTTTTTGGTTTTGTTTTAGGGAACAGGTCTCCCTATATATCCTTGGATGGCTTACAACTAACTATGTACACCAGGCTGGCCTTGAACTAACAGAAATAAGCCTGCCCCTGCCTCTGAGTGCTGGGATTAAAGACATGTGCCACCATGCCTGCTTCTTTTTCTTTAAATTGTATTATCAATAACTGATTTTATATACCCAAACATCAAGGGTCACATAAAAATTTCTTCGGTGGAGGCTCTAGAGATAGCCCAGTGGTTAAAAGCACTTGCTGCTCTTCCAGAGGACTTGAGTTCAAATCCCAGCACCCACATTAGTTGTCTCACAACCCTCTATGATTCCAGCTCCAAGGGATCTGACACCTTCCTCTGGACTCCATGATCACTGAACTCTTGTGCATATACTAATACATAGATATGCACACACATAATTAAGAATAAGATACCTCTTTAAAAAATTCTCGAGTGAAAAATTGTTATCAACAGGAAAAACTTAAGAAGTCCTGGCTTAGATAACAAGGAACTAGGCTCACCTCTAGCTCTGGGTGATAAAAGGAGAGCTGGAAGTGACAGCAATCAAGCTGGTCCAAAGGTTAAGCTCTGCCCTTTTTCTCTGATAAACTTATTGAGTTCTTGTTCTATACCCAGGGGGTGGGAATGGCATGGAAGTTGACTTCGTACTGATTGCTTTGGATGTTTGCCTTGCCAAGTAGGTAAGGTCGGGGCACATAGCTAGACTCAGTTTTTCTGGAAAACCACACTGTTTCTAGCCCCTGAAGCAAGTTTCTTTCCTCCTCCTCCTCCTCCTCCTCCTCTTCCTCCTTCTTTTCCTGAGACAAAGCCCCATTATGTAACTATGTCTGGCCTAGAACTCATTCTGCAACCCAGGTGGCCCTTGAACTCACAATGATCTGTTTGTCTCTGCCACCATGCCCAGGCCCAGCAATGAAGCAATTTTAAAGGCAACCATGTCTTCATTCAGCAGAAAAAGTGTTGAAATTTGTTGGTGACATCTGCTGAGAGGACCAGGCCTAATCCCCCATCCTCAAAAGTCATCACTCCCAGGAATTAGGCCATAGGTCACCAATTCCAGGAATAAGAAAACCATAAAATCCCCTACCCAAGGAATAGCCTGGAGGCAACCACAAGAATGGGAAGGTATCCATCCTCAGGGTGGGGCATCTCTGATGGGCAGCCCAGCAACCTAATGTTCCTGAAGTCTGTAGATATCTTGCTCAATGTTAGTTATGTTAGCTACAAGCTCACCCTTGCTGAATGTCATCCAATCTTGTAACTGCTGAGCTGCGAATTCCTGGTTCCTGCTCAAACCCCAACAAGAACCCTGCCATGCAGCTGCTTGGGGCTCTCCTCTCTGATCTATTGCATTGGTGATGGAGAGAGAGACCCAAGCTTAAGCCCAGATAAAGCTCTTTGCTCTTGCAAACGTGGTCCAGCTCCTGGTGGTCTTTGGGGACCCTAAGATCTGGGCATAACATTACAACTTGACCTTTAAAACTATTTGTCATCCCTTTTGTGGACCCTGATAAAATGTTCTTCTCCACCAACTTTAAAATTTTTTTTTTTATTTCATGTGCACTGGTGTTTTGCCGGAATGTGAGGGGGTCAGATAGCTTGGAACTGGAGTTTCAGACAGCTGTGAGCTACCCATATGGGTGCTGGGAATTAAACCCATGCCCTCTGGAAGAACAGTCAGTGCTCTTACTTTCTGGACCATCTCTCTAGCACCCTTCTCCACCAACTTGTGTGGAAGTGGAGACATGATAGGGGGTGGAACACTTTGCTGCATGTTACTCAAGCACAGAACATAGTAATTCTATCTTTCCCCTAGTTCCAGGAGGGCTGAAAATACCCGTCTTTCCAATGGTTTCACCTCCCATTTGCTGATGTTATGGTCTGACCTTAGATGGCAGAGTAAGGGCTTGGTATTTCATGTTATTTGTGAAGCCCAAAAGCCTACTACAGTTCCCGACATGTCCTATTGCCCTGAAGCAAGCTGGGAAAAAAAAAAAAAAAACCACAGATTGAAGCATTCTTCTACTGAGACTGTGTGTGTGTGTGTGTACACAACTACAGACATTGGCAAAGCCATCTTCATAGGTTATCTTCTTGACTGGCCAATGCTGAACCCCAAAGCCTATGAGCAGGAAGTCAGGGAAGGGAGCTTAGAAGAACCAGTTTCACCCACAAGACTAGGGTGAAAACTTTATCTTGTTTTATTCTTATACCTTGATGAAATTGTTCAGAAACTAAGGCCCTATACCATACTGCTGAACAAGAGCACACCTAGGGGCTGGGGGATGATTCAGTTGGTAAAGCACTTTGCTTTGCAAGCCTGGGGACCCGGTCTGATAAAGTTGTAGAGTGTGAAAAAGGAAGGATTCCTGGAACTTGCAGACTGGCCACTTTACTGTGATTGCTGAGCTCTAGGCCAAAAAGAGACCCGGTCTCAAAGGCGGTGTACCTGAAGATGACAATTGTCCTTTGACCTCTGTACATCACACACACACACACACACACACACACACACACCAAAAACAAAGGACACATTTAGCCCAGAGAGTCAAAAGAGCTATAGGAAGTTTGGTGTGAAATGGTAAACAGAAGCAGATACAGTTGTTGATAAACATTGATGATGTAAATGGATGAATTAGCAAAGTATGTTTATATACTTACAAAATGGCTGCCTCTCTCCACTTCTAGGAGGCGAAAATCCCTCCACGCTATCCTAACAGGAAATACAGAGTAGGATTCTGGGAAATGTAGTCTGGCCTCTCCAAGTTAGCATAGTGCAAAGGCAGACAGTGCTGCTGAGAAAAGCTCCTCTGTAGCCCTTGCTCTGCAGTCCTACAGTTGTCCAGCAAACATATATGCAGGAAGTTAATTAGAGGCAAAGGCTGAGAGAGGACATTAGAAGGAACCTAAGGAGAAGGGAAAGCAATCAGATCCTACTGCAAGTCCGACTCGGAACAGGAAGGTTCGAAGCTTTAGGAGGAGCGATTCAGACCAGGGCAGAGCCACCTGGAAGTGTGGTCCTGGACTTCCTGGAGACAGGCCTGCCTCAGTATTCTACCTCTGGCCTACGAGAAAACGTGGGGCAGAAGACTTTGAGTCATTCAATCCTGGCTGTCAGTGGTTTTTTTCATTTCTTGCTCTGAACAAGATATACCCTGCCTGCCTTCCTCTTCTGGAGGGTGGAGGTAACTACGCTGAGGTGTCTAGTTCCCAACTAATACTAACAGTCTACATCAGCTCAGACCCCCACCCTGCTGACTGTCAAGTAAAGTCTATGTGCTTTCCCACCCAGCTGCTGCTCTCTGCTCTCCAGAGATAGCCCCGCAGTTTGATTCACCAAAGACACTTTTTTTTTTTCTTTCCCTGCCCATGGACTGGTCCCTCTCTCAGAGCTCGCAGGGAAGATCTGAGTTTTGTTCCCATCACCGGTGTGGCTATTACCAAATACAACGTCGTCTTCTAGTCTCTCTCTCTCATACACATGCACAAAACAAATCTTCAAAGTTAGCTTTAGAAAGGGGGCTGAGTTTTAAACTGTCCAGATGTCTGCTAATTTAATACATTTCTTAACAAAACCAAACCAAACCTGGGAAACGCTGTTGTGAAGAGGTGAAGACTAGGATTTGCTGGAGTTAGAAATTTGAAAAATATAGGTGGAGGCCTTTTCCATCGCCTTTTATGCCTGTTCTCTTGAGAAATCAAATGAAAGCACTTGTAACAAATGGATGTAATGATAGCTAAAAGTTAAGGATTCATTAAAGGACTAGCTCCTGGAAGGCAAGGATTTTTCTTTCTCCTGAAACCACATGACACCCAGTGTACAGCCACACAAAACAGAACTTAGAAGTTTTTTTTTTTATGACAATTCTCTTGAATTTTGAGTTTTTTCCCCCATATAACTACATAGCAAAAAAATAAAATAAAATAAAAATCCTACTGTTCCCTTGGAGGCAGGGCCTGAGGTAGAACACAGCTCCACTTTTCCACAGCCTGTTACCACTCTCTTGTGTTTATAGCGAAAAAACCATTCCCCGATAAGAGCAAAGCACATCTGAGCAGTTCTGCTTCTCTGTTGCTCTCTAAGAGTTTTCCAGTGAAAGCACAGAGCCCTGCGGGGATTACAAGCCAATGCGAAGGATGCCCCGGAGCTTCTTCTGCCAGTCTTTGTTCTCCGTTTTAAGCGGTAGGGGCGGACGGTGCACTTTTAATGAGCATTCGTAGAATTATTATTTTTTATTAAAAAATAAAAGGAGTGGTCTGTGAGATTAGGGAAGCCTGTATGGTATCTAGTAAATATCTGATTAAGGATCACCAAGAATTCCCCGCTTGAGCCGGACATAGTGGCACACTTTAATCCTAGCCCTTGGGAGGCAGAGGTAGGTGGATCTCTGTGAGGTCAAGGCCAGCCTGGTCTACAGAGTGAGTTCTAGGATAGCCAGAGCTACACAGTGAGACGTAGTCAAAAAAAAAAAAAAAAAAAAAAAAAAAAAAAGGCCCCTAAGTCTTCCTGTGTAACAGGAAAAACTCAAAGGCACATTACCTTCATCTGTTGCAGAGCCACATGAGAGGAACAACAACAGTTCTTTGACTGGAGCTCCAGGAGACCTTCCCTTTCGGAAGTTTATGGGTGAGTAACCCCAAAATGCTTTTTTAGGACACTGACCTCCTACTTAGCGTCCAGGTATTGCGGCTGTTCCCGGCTTGGGCGCTGGCTGTCTTGAAAAAACAAAACAAACAAACAAAAAAAAACCAAAAAAAAACAAACCGAACTTGTTTTTCCTCTTAGTTTAGAGCAGTCCCCAGGGCTTAGGGTTGTTTTCAATAGCTTGGTAAACAGTCTGTTCTGACACATTGCAGTTGTAACAGCTTCACGTGGGGATCCTCACCAGGTCTAAAGACTGCGAAGCGAATTCATTAACATCTCCCGGGCAGAGCCCTGGGCTGGTGCTGCTGTGTCAGGGACCGAGAGGAAGGAGATGCCTGAAACGTGCTGAGACCCTCCATCTCCGATGGCGTGGAGGGCAAACCTTTACCGTCTGTCTTTTATAGTGGCGCCTCTCTTTACGCAGTGTGTCTAATGCGTCATCATGCGTAAGTAGGGCCATCGGTTTTGCCCCCCCCCCCCCCCCCCCCCCGTGCAGTCAGGGCTTCCCGAGTGTGCTGGCTTGATTTAATTGGCAGTGAGAAATCCTGGAAGCAAATACTGCTTGGGTCGGAAAGGATTTATTTCTTCTTATGCTTTACCTTGAGGGAAGTCGGGGCAGAAATTCAAGCAGGGGTAGAGGGAGGAGCCATGGAAGAAAACTGCTTATTGGTTTTCTCCAGGCTCATGTCAGCTACCTGTCTTATATAGCCCAGGCCACCTGCCCAGCGACGGCACTCACCTCAGTGGGCTTAGGTTTCCCACATCATCCAGCAGCCGGAAAAACACCCAACAGACCTGGCCAGAAGGCCATATGATGGAGGCTATTTCTCAACGGATGTCTGCTTTTCCTAGGTGTGTCAAGTGGACAACCAAGATCCCCCTGAGCTGGGTTCCACCGCTATCTAACCCACCACGGTCTCCGTTGGCAAATAGCTGCTGCTTAGTGCTTATCTACAATCTTACCTATCTCCGAGCCACGGCATTTGAAGGTCCAGAATCCTGGCTGACTTGAACTTGGGACTGTTGGATGCCCCAAAATATGATTAAGCTAATGATTTTGAGAGGGAGGATTATGCTGGATTGTCTGATATATTAGTTACTTTTTCAATACCCA
Source organism: Meriones unguiculatus (assembly GCF_030254825.1). Lineage (NCBI taxonomy): Eukaryota > Metazoa > Chordata > Mammalia > Rodentia > Muridae > Meriones > Meriones unguiculatus. The sequence continues at coordinate 60,191,372 of NC_083366.1, forward strand.
AGAAGAAAAAAAAAAAACTATGGAAGAAGGGTTCATTTGTGGCTCGTAGTTTGGGATATGCCCCATCGTGATGGAGAAGGCATGGCGGGGGAGTGGCGGTACTGGGGTGCGAGGTTTCATGTTCCCAGCTGTGTGGACCAAGAACCAAAGGGCAGACATTAAGCAGGGAAGGCGCCTTTCAGTGAAGCAATGCCTGGAAGGATTCTACCACCTCTGTAGATCGTGCTCCCACCTGGGGACCAAGTATTCAAGCACATGGCGGGCACTTTACATTCAAGTCACATCTGGGTAGACTAAATGCAATCATCCGTACCTGCACAGGGAGGCAGAGGGAGATTTAACAGATGACAAGGAGCGAAGGCAATGTGAAAATGAACGCGAGATTTGTGAGTGTTGGCCTTGAGGACTAGAGTAATGTGGCGATAAACCAACAAGCAACATGGCCACGAGATGAAAGAGGCAAGAAATAGTTGGATGGCTGCAGCCTGTAAGGGAAGAAAGCCCCGCTGACACCTTGATTTCCGACTCACGGCCTCCAGAAGTGTTAGAGAATAAATTTATGTTGTTAGCCGCCCAGTTTGTGGTAAATTGTCACAGCAGCAGCCGAGGGAGCTAAAATAACACTTCTGCCCTAATTGTATCGGCCTTTCAGGTAGCTTCCTGGAGACCAGCTCTCTCTAACCCACCCTGAACGCAGACCTTTCCTAAACAGCTTTGCATATTGTCTTCAAAACTCTGTATGATCTGGTCCTCTCCTACCGGCACATCTTCAGTTTCCGTAAGTAGTGATGATCACTACAAGAGTTGTGTTACGCTTTTGATGTGCTGAGTACTGTGCTGAACAATTTATTGATAATGTTAAGTTCATTCCTGCAAAACCACAGAGGTTAGCATTACATGATTAATTCTCTGGGTAAAACACTGAGGCCTGAAGAACTCCACCACCATCACCACCACCACCACCACCAAGATGATTCCATGCTTTCACCAGCTTACTGTCTGTGTTGCTTTTCTTATCATTGTTATGAAACACCTGACAGATACAACCAAAGGGAGGAAGGGTCTAGTTTGGCTCATAGTTTGAGAGGGTTCAGTGCATGGTTTCTTGGCCCCCACATTATTGGGAAGAACATCATGGCAGGGAGAGTGAGGGGCACAAGAACTTCTTGGCCTCAGGTCAGACAAAAAACACGGCCAAGAAGGGAGTAGGGGCCAAACACAGCTTCCAGATACTTCCAACGGTGGGTACTTTTCCCAAGCTGGCTCAGCCTTCCAAAGTTTCCTAAAATAGTGTACCATCTGGGGACCAAGAACTTTGCATGAGACAATGAGGAACAATTTCACGGTCAAGCTTTAACATCGTTCTTGTGCTCAGTCCCAACTGCTTTTCCAAAACCTACTACCTTTTTCTGGAGTCAGAGTCTGGACCACTTTCTTTGCAAATTAGGTTTTGATCAACAAAATGTCTTCTGGGGAGATATATTAATTATTTTTCTTCTTGCTGTCGTAAAATGCCCGACAACACTCCATGAGCGAGACGATATGTTATCACTCCTCTTTTTAACCTTGCTATACCGGGTGAAAGTACTCTGATCCTGCTCACAGTCTGTCCCAGCCATTGGTCACATCCCGCTTCTTGGTAACATCATCTAAGCATTTAAACTCTAAGTTAGTCACATTTTTATTAAATTTAAGTAATTAAAAAATGTGTGTGTGTGTGTGTGTGTGTGTGTGCGCGCGTGCATGCGCACGAATACCACATGTGGGCAGACGCCCATACAGGCTGGAAGAGGGTGTCACATCTGGAGAGGAGTTACAGGCAGTTATAATCTGCGTGTGTGGCTGCTGAGAAGTGAACTCAGGTTCTCTGGAACAACAAGTGTTAATTGCTGAGCCATCTCTCCAGTCCCTAAAACAGCAGTGCTTACTGCTAACCTCTAGCCTCCTTTGCCATGACTACACCAATTTCGAGTTTTTTATATTGTAAACATCTCCAAATATGGAAACCAAAAGCTTTCTAGTTTTTGTTGTTGTTGTTTTGGTGTTTTTTTTCGAGACAGGGTTTCTGTGTGTAGCTGAGGCTGTCCTGGACTTGCTTTGTAGACCAGGCTGGCCTTGAACTCACAGAGATCCGCGTGCCTCTGCCTCCCTGAGTGCTGGGATTACAGGCTTGTGCCACCATGTCTGGCTGCTTTCTAGTTTGTTTTTATTTTTTCAGACAAGCATATTTTATTGCTATATGGCCATAAAATTTGCATATACCAAATATGGTCATCACATAGCATTGTAAACTCAGTACTCAGAAAATTTATAGATGATATTTTAATGTTAATTTGATACATAGTTAAGTAAAAACAAACTTTAAATTTTTAGTTCTTTATCAAATTGCAAAAGTTTTTGTTTTTATAATCTCCCTAATAAAATGCTGTGTATTCAATTTTTTTTTAATTTTTATTTTTATTAAGTCCACATGTAGAAAAATGCAAATAAACCCATATCTATCACCCTGCACAAAATTAAAGTCCAAGTGGATCAAAGACTTCAACATTAAACCAGATAAACTAAATCTGTTGGAAGAAAAAGTGGGGAAGAGCCTTGAATTCATTGCACAGGAGACAACTTCCTGAACAGAGCACCAACAGCATAGGCTCTAAGATCAACAATCAATAAATGAGACCCCATGAAACTGAAAAGCTTCTGTAAAGCAAAGGACGCTGTCAACAGAACAAAACGGCAGCCTACAGACTGGGAAAGGATCTTCACCAATCCTGCTTTCTAGTTCTTTAACATCTGTTGTGTCTAAACTTTTCCTGTTACTATTTTTTTTTATTTTTGAGTTTCCAGACAAAATACAAAATTGAAAGTTCTTATTGTTTGTTAATTTCATAACACATATAATGTTTTAACCAAATCTATCCACTTTCTCCCTTATCTCCTCCTTCACTTCCTTCTCCTAACTTCATGTGCTTCCTGTCTGAGCAAGGGTGTAAGACAGTCTGCTGGAGTGTGGGCAGCCTTTCAGTGGTTTTTCCCTCCCTCAGTAACCACCAGCTGTCAACAGCTCCTCAACTTGGAGTGGACTTCACAAGTCTCCTTCCCACCCACTTCACGTTTTGGCAGGCTTGATCTTGTGTAGGTCTTGTGCATGAAGTCACAGCTGGTGTGAGTTCATGTATACTACCACCCAGTAATGTTGAACACATGGATTTCATTCAGATAAACATGAACATGTCTAAGGGTGACTATTCTCCACAAAATATTTGGGACATACATTGAAAATATATTTATTCTTTATTTGGAATTCAGATTTGGTTGCTTGTTTGCCCTGTGCTTTTGTTTGTTCAGCTTGACAATTTTACTTTACAGCAATTAGAAGAAGAAGAAGAAGAAGAAGAAGAAGAAGAAGAAGAAGAAGAAGAAGAAGAAGAAGAAGAAGCAGAAGCAGAAGAAGGACTTGAGCCATTGCCCCTTTCTTTTAATTCCCTGCCTCATTCTGGACATAAGATGTTGTGTATCCCAGAGCTCACTACCTAGATGAGAATGACCTTGAACTCCTGATCCTCTTGCCTCTACTTCCCAAATTCTGGAATTATAGATGTGCGCCACCCTACGTGGCTAAGATGAAACCTGAGCTACTTCTGAATGATCCCTCTGCTTTGTTTTCTTCAGTTTTTGCCTTCTGGTGTGGACCACCACAGCTGGCTCAGAACTAAAGTTGACACACCATTATCTTGACTCTTACTGTGGAGTCCAATTTGTGTTCTTTGGAAACCATTACATTTTCTATCCTTCTTCATACTGTAGAGACTTTGTTTTCTTTATTTTTGCAACATGAAGTATTTCCAAAAAAATCTTTTTAGGATTTTGTTCAAGGCTCCCCCAAATCTTAAGAAACTTCTGACTTTATAGCATATACTGCTCCAGACTTATCTATAGTTCTCCTACCCTTGTTTTTCCTGCCTGAGTATGAACTTGTTAAGAACATCAAATGTGTATTTATGCCTGTGAATGTGTAATCTGCAGAATAGTGTGTGTGTGTGTGTGTGTGTGTGTGTGTGTGTGTGTGTGTGTGAGAGAGAGAGAGAGAGAGAGAGAGCACGCTTGAGAGCGCTGAAGAAATGCTGGCTCCAAATGAGTGCACTGGGGCTGAATGTTCGGACTGGTCACAGATTTTTTTTCAAAATCTTGTGCATAATATAATAAAACAACATACAATACTTGCATCCACCAAAAAACCCGCTCAGAGATAAAGATAATCTCTGAGATAAAAATACCCTATGTGATTAGTTCCCTGATTTAAGGAGTGCTGACAAGAATGGAAATATGGACCTTGATTTCAAGGAACAGTCAGACAAGGAGCAGGTTTAAAAAATTGATCTCAGTCCTGTGTATGAAAAATATGATGTAGAAAAAAATTTAATTAAGAAACGGAGACTAATAGGCTTTTCGTTATGAGGCAGGGTGAAACTCGTGTTTCATTTTTGTCACCCTTGCTGAGCAGCCTGGGAGCATGAGAAAATAATTCTTCCCACTTTGCAATGAATGAAAAGGGGTCCCCGCTGTTCAGAAGAGCACTGCCCCAGCATTCGACAGAGCAAGAGGCCATTGAGGGCTCCTTGGACTGGGTCCAAAGAGACTGCTCCAAGAAGGAGTCCTGAAGGGTGATTGACTCCGAGGCCGGGGGGCATGTTGTAGAAGGAATGCGATGCCCTTTGATGTGAGCCTGCAGCCCAGTCACAAACTGTCTCTGAAGACAAATCACAGTCCAACTGCGCTGGGTGGCTTGGCTCTGAGACCCTCACCTTCAGCAGAGCCAAGTTTGTCTCCTGTCAGTTTCTTACCCGTCTTTCCCTGCTCTTCTATAATTGTGGCAAATAATTTACACATCTTAAACAGTTCTGGAGGAGCTGTGAAGAGATTTTCTTTTCTCCTGACTGATTATATTTTAGCTCAAACTTGTTTTCATTAGGGCATTAAAATAGTCTTTGAATCATCACATTGGACTTTTTAAATTCAGTCGCGTTTAAGGTGATTCTAATTAGTTTCCTAACTTTCTTGTCTTCCTTTATCTGCTTATTAATATTTATTCAACCACTCAAGTCTCCCTTGCCATCTGCTTTCCCATGAGATTTGCTAAGAATTAAGCTACATAAAAAAAGAAAAGAAAAGAAAAGAAAGGCAGCCTCCCAGTTTTCGAGAATATGATTTGGAGTGATTTTCCCTGGAATTATTTTTTTCATTTGAACTTGAGTTCGACACCATCCTGGATGCTTAACCCTCAGACAATGGTTGCTACCTTGAGGAAGTTTTGAGTCTCACTCATAACTAAAAGGTTATGCGGCTTATTGGACTCATAAGAAAAGCATTCTCATTCCCAGTGGTGAAGTGCTTGTCTAGCATATGCGAAGCTCTGAGCTCGATGTTTAATTCCACAAAAAAAAAGTTAAAAAAAAAGTATAGGTGAGTTTTTGTAATCTCCCTATCTTATTAAGTGGAATAAATAATTTAACACTTGATTTTGGTTGGGAGAGAATATCTGGATTGTGTGGCCCTAGGTCACTTTAACATTGATTGTTGTCTTTCTTTGCATAGCATATATATATATATATATATATATATATATATATTAACCTTAACTGCCAACTGATATAGCCTAAAAGGACCTGGGAGTCCCAGCTGAGGAGGACGTTGTCCTGATCAGGTTGGCCTGTGGGCATGGCTCTGTGTAGGGTGCTGTCCTATTTATTAATCTCTGTAGGACGGCATGGCCTATAGTGGATAGCACAAGTGTCTGGGCAAGCGGTCATGGTCTATAAAAAAGCTCTCTAAGCATGGGTCTTAGAGTGAGCCAGCAATCACGTACCTGCCTGGTTTCTGCTTCAAGAGCCTGCCTGAATTCCCGGCCTGACTTCCCTCAGTGATGTACTGTAACCTGTAAGATGAAATAAACCCCTTCCTACCATCGTGAACTGTGTTTGGTCATGTTCTACCACAGCAACACATTGTACCTGCATTAGTTACTTTTCTGATTTCATGATCTGATGAGAGCAACTTAAGGTAATGTGAGTTTATTACAGCTCACAGTTTGGGGGTACAGTCCATCATGATGGGGGAAGGTACATAGCAGCAGGGGTATATGAGGCTGCTGGTCCGTTTGCATCCCCGATCAGGAAGCAGGTAGCAGAGTTCAGCCTTGGCTGTCATTCCTTAGGCTCTGTCCACCTTAGTTTTTGGGGCAGGGTCTCTCAGTGACCTGAGCTCTCTGATTTGGTTAGGTTTCCTGTCCAGTGAGCTCTCTCGGGGTTCACTAGTCTCTGCCTTCCCATACATCACCACACACTTTTTTAACATAGATTCTGGGGATCCAGCTCAGGTTCTTTTCTTGCCCAGTAAGAGCTTTACTGACTGATTTACCCCCCAGCCACTAGTCAGCTTTTTTGAAGCAGAGTCTCACTATGCATTCCTAACTGGCTCCACCTTCACCATCCTCCTGGTGCAAGATTACCACCGTGTACCACCATGTACCACAATACCAGGCATGTAGCACCATGCCTGGTGTACAAGTGTATGGTAGCCTTTTTTTTTTTTCTTTTTGGAGGGGGGGAATTTTTTCTTTTCCTTTTATTATTATTATCACTTATTACAATTTATTCAATTTGTATCCCTGTTGTGGTCTCCTCCCTCCTCTCCTCCCACTCCCATCCTCCCTTCCTCTTCTGCACCTATGCCCCTCCCCTAGTCTGCTGATAGGGGAGGTCCTCCTCTCCTTCTCTTTGACCCAACCTATCAGGTCTCATCAGGTCTGGTTGCATTGTCTTCCTCTGTGGTAGTCTTAAAAAGGAAACATTTTAATGTCTAACAAGAACAAAGTGATTAAGTATTTTATGGTCTATCCATAGGACAAAGTGTTTTACAATTATTAATGTATTTAACAATTTTTAGTAACATGTTAAAACACATTAAAGAGGAAGTAGGGCTCAATTAAATATGATTACAATTCTGCTAAAAATGTACATGAGAAAAACTGGAAAAGGATTTATCTAAATATAATTGGCATTATCACTGGACTTGGGGACAATGGATGGCATTTTCCTTTATGTGTTTCAATATCAAAAACAGTTTATTACTAGCACATTTCTTTTCTATATACTCTTTTTTTTTTTTTTTTGATCCAGGTTTCACTCTAGTCTAGTCCAAAGACCTGACTTTGTACTCAAGGCTGACCTTGAACTCATGATGACTCTCCTATCTCGACCTCTCAAGTGTTGAGGTTTACAGGTCTGAGCCACAATGCCTGGCTTTAAAATATTCATTTATCTGTCTGTGGGGGTGTGGTTGTGTGTGTACATGAGCCATAGCGCAAGTATGGTGTGCTGGCTGGTCTTAGGTCAACTTGACACAGAAACTAGAACGTCAAGCTGGAGGAATGGAGGAAACCTCAACTGAGAAGATGCCTCCACAAGATCCGGCTGTAAGGCATTTTCTTAATTAGTGGTTGACGGGGGAGGGTCCAGCCCATCGTGGGTGGTGCAAACAGACTAAGCAAGCCCTAGGGAGCAAGCCAGTGAGTGGCATCCTCCATGGCCTCTGCTTCAGCTCCTGCCTCTAGGTCCCTGCCCTGTTTGAGTTCCTGTCCTGACTTCCTTCAATGACGAACTGTGATATGGAAGCGTAAGCCAAACAAACCCAACTTGCCTTTTTGGTCATGGTGTTTCATTGCTGCAACGGAAACCCTAACCAAGACAAGTTGGTACCATGACTGGGGAATTGCTGTGTTTTTGACAGGATTGTGGAAGGACTTTGGAACTCTGGGCTAGAAAAGCTACTGAGTGTTAAGAGCTCTGTGAGCTGCTCTGAAGGAACTTGGGAGAGAAGAGTGTTGAGAGCAGGGGGACGGGGGCCTGGCTTGTGAAGTTTCAGAGGAAAACAAAGACTCTACCGAGCTTTTTAATGTGAAGAATCTATTGTTCTGGTTAGCTGGGGCTGAAGAATCTGCTTTGATTATCAAGCTACTGGAACCACTGAAGTGAAATGTTTGCTTTGCTGGAACAATGGATGCTGGTCTGCTGGAGCTAAGAAATTCGTGGTGGTTAAGAAGAGATCAGCATCACTGAGGTGAAATCTTCCAGTGTTTCCTCAGGCTCAGCACACAGGTGCTGTGTTCTAGAAATGGCTGAGGCTTTATTGAATACCTGCAGCTGAACATGGTCGTGCAGGAGTCACCCAGGTGGTTCACAATGGCTTAGACCCTCTCGAATCAATGGAGAACAGCTGAGGCCTTATGCGGTGAGGGGTCAGGAGAGGCCTCGGGCGAAGGGGCAGCACTGAGGGGGTCATGCACAGAAGCTGAGGCTTGGCATCATGATAAGAGCCTGTGAGAGGCTGTTGGTGAAAATGCAGCTTAGTTGCAGCAGAAGACCTCAGCGTTTTGGAGATGATAGTACCACGGGATGACCACCAAGAACAGAAGCAGCATCAGTGGAGTGGAGGCGGGCTGGAGCCTAGAAAACAAGCTGTGTGTGCTGCAGAGGGCAGAGCTGGAGAAGTGACTCAGGCTCCCTGGAGGAGCTCAGAAGATCATGAGTGAATCTCAGATAATTGGACGGTGAGTTATTTATATGGAGTTTGGTTTTGCTTGGTTCAGATTGTGACAGGTTCTTTCCTCTTGAGGAAAGTGTTTAATTTAATTTTGAATTTTACAGTAGCTCACAGCTGAAAGACTTTGATTTTAAAAGATATTTTAGATTTTTAGAGAGTTTGGGTGTTTTAAAGAGACTGAAACTTTCAATATAAAGACCTTGGGACTTTTAAAGTTATTTATGTTTTGATTGTGAGATCTTGGGGATGAATAAGAAAGGAAAGATGTGGTTTAGAGTGATGTGTTTGTGTGTTAAGTGAACAAAGGGTCAATTGTGCTAGCTGGTCTTAAATCAATTCGACACACAAACTAGAGTTACATAAAAAGAGAGAATTGAGAAATAACTCCTTAAGACCTGGCTGTAAGACATTTTCTTAATTAGTGATTGATGGGAGAGGGCCTAGCCCATGCTGGGTGGGGCCATCCCTGGACAGATGGTCCTGGGTGCTATAAGAAAGCAGGCTGAGCAAGCCATGTGGAGCAAGCCAGTAAGCAGCACCCTTCCATGGCCTCTGCGTTAGTTCCTGCCTCCAGGTTCCTGTCCTGATTTCCTCTGATGACGGTGACATGGAAGTGTAAGTCAAGTATGAGCAAGTATGCAGCATGCGTCTGGCTCCAGATGTAGAGAGAGTTCTCTAGGAGACTTCAGAGTGAGTCAAGGACAGGGAGGCAGACAGGAGGAAAAGGTTAATATCAGATTAGCTTTTGTACAAAGGTTAAAACGGAATGAAACTGGCCTACTGGGGAATTTGTTTCCTCTCTAGTCCTAATTTCTTAGGAAGTTGTTAAAGTGTGTGTTTCTCTCCATGAGAAGGAACTTTAACATGAATGACTCCATTTTGGTGTTTAGCCTGTTGGGGCCTAATACAGGAGCTTAGTCGGAAACAATAAACTCCTGTGATATTTAATGGACTGTACCACACAAAAGGAGACTGGGTTTACAGATAGCTTCTTTCTCCCAAAACGCTTCCCTGTATCCACTGTGTTTTCACATGCTATTCTCAAATTTCCCTCCTCTAAGCAAAGTCAAAGGCACAGTCAGAATGCCACTGGTGTTATTGGCCTTCCCACTGCAAGGCCAGGTCCTGTACACCAATGCTCATTTGGAAACAATGGCTGTGATAATCCTATGACTTGGTGAGGAAGGATATAGACATGAAGAAGAGGGAGACGGTTTACTTAAAAATCAAAAGTGCAAGCCAGGCATGATGAGTCACATCTGTAAAACAGCATTTTTTAAAATTTATTCATTATTTATACAGTGTTCTGTCTGCATGCCTGAAGAGGGCACCAGATCTCACTATAGGTGGCTGTGAGCTACCATGTGGTTGCTGGGAATTGAACTCAGGAGCTTTAGAAGAACAGCCAGTGTTCTTAACCTCTGAACCATCTTTCTAGCCCTTAATACCAGCATTTAAGGGGTAGGGGCAAAACTATGAGTTCTGGGACACTTGGGCTACATAGCAAGACTATTTCATTAGCAATTATGCAGTGTGAAGACCCAGTCTCATAAAAACAAAATAAGAATTCACAAAGAGGGGTGGTTGCCACAAGTTTAGGGCCATGCTAGGTTCCAGCCTGTATGAAACCCTCTAAGTGACTAAGTAGGAAAATTAGGTAGAAGACAGACAGACAGACGGATTTCCTCCTCTATTGTCCTTCTCATAGTTCTTGCTAAAGGTAATAATGACAATAAGGGCATCAGTAAGGAGTAGATGTTAGCATTTGCAGAGGGGTTAGCAGATGTCAGGCAGCGTTCTGAAGTCCTTCTATGCACATATTGAAATGAAAAGTAGGATGATCCCTCTTTTTCAGATTAAGAAACTAAGGCCGGGTCCCACTGCTGACTCCAGTCTCCTTGGTCGGTCTCTGGGGCTCACACCCAGACTCTGCTCTGCTCCTGCATTCTTCCCATGCTGTGGGTTCTCTTGAAACACTTGGGCATAAAAGAGTGACATGCATGGCCTGTGGAGGCCCATCTGGGGCAATTTGGCTGCGGGGGCCAGTGAGTCAGCGTCCCTCAGCAGTTGTGTAAGACGGTGTGCCCTGTGGACAGGCAGGCACTGTGAGAGTGACAGATGAGGAGACTCCTGGAGAAGCTAATTTCAAAAATTTAGGAGGGCAGGAAGCACCAGAGACCCCTGCTCAATGCTCACCCTGGGGAAGCGTCTCTCAGTGTGTGTGTGTAGGGAGTGTTCTGGAAACCCAGAGGCTAACAGTGAGTCCAGGTGTGGACTGCTGCTGACTGTCCTAATCACTGGACTTGTTAATGAAACAATAAGAGGCCTTTGTTTAGGACGAAGCTCCTCCCCAGGGCTTGCTCCATTGGACTAGAAAACAAAACAAACAAACAAACAAAATAACAAGATGGGGTCAGTCACACAGCCCAAAGGGTCACTGTGCTGGTTAGTCTTACATCAACTTGACATAAGCTAGAAGGGAGGAAACCTCAATTGAGGAAATGACTCCATAAAATCCAGCTGTAAGGGATTTTTGTAAGTTAGTGATTGATGGAGGAGGGCCCAGCCCATGGTGGGGCTGCTATCCTTGGGCCGGTGGTCCGGGATTCTATAATGAAGTACAAGCCACGAGGAGCAAGCCAGTAAGCAGCACCCCTCCATGGCTTCTGCATCAGCTCCTGTCTCCAGGTTCCTGCCCTGTTTGAATTCCTTATCCTGACTTCCTTTGTTGAGGAACAGTGATTTGGAACTATAAGCCAAATAACCCCCCCCCCCAACTTGCTGTTTGGTCATGATGTTTCTCATTGCAGCAATAGAAACCCTAAGACGTGGTCAGAGGACATCTTGTGGAGTCTTTTTTCCCCTTTCATTACATAGGTTCCACTGAACTCAGGTCATCAGGATTGGCAGCAAACACTCTAACCTATGGAACCCGCTTGCCCACCTCTTGAGACTGGGTCTCATGATATTATTCCTGGCTTTCCTGGAACTCATTTATGTAGATCAAGCTGGTGTTGAGCTTGTGGCAACTCTTCTGGCTTTACCTACGGGGTGATGAATTATAGGGGGTGGTATGTTTCTAAGGAGAAAAGAAAAGCTTATAAATAAAACACAAGACATTTCATTAGAGTGCTAAAAAAGAAATAATCTATGAGCGTTAGAAAGCCTTATTTACCCTGATGATAAGATAGAAGCGACTACGTTTTGATTCCAGCCATGTTAATATTGGTTATATTTGCATGGGTGTGTATACCATCTTACAAAACGTCAGCATGCATCTATCGTTTTATTTATTTATTTTTGTTTTCTGAGAAAAAAATGGAGGGTGTTGAATTTTCTAGAACAGGAGTCCTATAAGGTCATGAGATGCCATGTGGGTTGTGGGAACAAAACTAGGTTTTTCTTGGGGAGCAGCCAATGCTCTTAAACACCAAGTCTCTTTTCAGTCCCTTTTTATTTTAACTGGTGTGTGTGTGTGTGTGTGTGTGTGTGTGTGTGTGTGTGTGTGTGTGTGATGGGCACATGTTGCAGGTACATGGAGAAGTCAGAGAACAGTTTGCTGGAGTCCGTTCTTGCTAGGTCCAAAGTAGCTGCTCTCCCCCAACTCCTCCAATGCTAACACCACTGTCAGTGCTGTGGATCGCAGTCTGGGTTCAGTACTCAGCATTCCTCAGAAACCTGGGAAGCAGTTTTTGTCTCACAGGAAGAGTTATCGCTTCCCTTATCTCCCCCTCCCTCCGGCAAGTGGGGCCTCCAGTTCTCTGTTAGTACAAACCTGTAACACAGAGGTTACTGGTCTCTTCTGGACATTCCTGCTTCCCGAACCACCTCTTCTGCTGCCTCTTCTGGATACCCCTCCCCCCCCCCATAGTTACCTGCTCTCTTTAAAGCCAGCAAGGATTTCCCTGCCTTTTTGCCTCTCTCCACCCAAGAGATAGCCACATGGCTGTTTCACTTTTCCAAAAAACCATCTTTCTGCCCATGGAGTGGCCTCCTTCAGTGGTTTCACACGTACACTTCTCTCTTTCTATCATGTAGGATCCAGGGATCACATTCAGGTTATTAAGCCTGGCGGCAAGGGTTTTAATCTTCAGAGCCAAGTAGCTAGCCCCATTTGATTCTTAAAACAAGCCTGTCAAGTATTGTGATGCTCCAATAATTTTTTTTTTAAGTGGGGAAGAGCTCTAACTCCTGAGTGAATGAGAATAGCGCACAGAAGAACTGAATACTCAGGAACCTTAGACCAGCCAACCCCAAGTGAGGCTCAGGCTTGGCTCTCTAGAGTGCAGCTCCTGACATGGCTTCAGAAGCCATAAAGGTCCTTTCTGCTCCCCCTCCCCCCAAATCCCATGATCCTCAGGCCCAGTCGGTCTTGAGAGACAGTGAATTGCCTTGGAAGCCTTTAGCCTTCTGATCCCCCCCTCCCCGTTACTCTCCAGAGATAAGGGTATATATTTTAAATATTCTCTCCTTGGTTTCACTGTGCCTGAGCAGAAGTCTCTGGGATACCCTCTTTATCTCTGGTAAACCGGCAGAGCTTGTTCCCCATGTGCACAGCGGCTGAGGAAACATGGATGCCTTCATGAGTGATGATCTACTGACACGGTACAGATCCAAGAGGAAAGAGACTCCCTGCCCTTCTCTCTGCTCTCAAGGCCCTGACAAGATCGCACTTGACAACCGCCATGCTGACTGGCTACCTAAGTACAAGAATCATAAAATCAAAAGACTGGAAAAGACCAAGGCAGGTCGGCTCCATCCTGTCCTTGGACTCAGGTACAGATTGGGTTTAAGTCACCCCAAATTTCTCCCCTTGTAGAAGCCTTTTTATTTGACAACCAATTCTGGCACCAGAGGAAAAACCATCCGACTAGAAAGCAAGGGTCCCTCTCCATGTCCCATTTTTGTTTGAGTATAAATTATGAAGGGCACTTTAATTCAGTGTCCCAGTTTCCTACCGTACTAGGCCTCTAATGGATTCATCTGAAATTACATTACCTCCGTCCCCATCATTCCTGCCCCGTTTTCACAAAGCTTGCCCAGAGCAGGCTGATAAATCGAGTCCTGCCAATCAGATCGCTCCACGGGCTGAAGGGCTCAGGGGAGAGTGTTAAGGGGGCTTCTCCAAAACCTTATATTCATTCCTCAGCATCTATTATGGACTTTTAAATGTGCGGCAAGAGCTGCAGCCTTTACTTTCCCTTTTTCTTGCTTCACAGAGGCTGATGCTCCCCACTTGGAGCATAACAGATGCAGTGGGGACATGATGACGAATTACAGAGGCCGACTGCCAAGGAGCTCACATAAATAAACATTAGGTCTCATGGGACAATGGGAGAACGCAGACTCGCAGTTGGAGCCTGGGGTGTGGCTCCCGGTCTGTGGCCTTTTAGTGGGGTGACTTTGCAACAGGGTGTGTCATTCTGAGTTAGTTCCTTATGTGAAAGCGAAGTATGTTTTTTTTGTCCCTTTCAAAGGGAGCATCAAGATGAAATAAGATCACATGCATAAAGCACCTAATACAAACCTTGCTCACAACTTGGTGCTCAATAATGGGCGTTTCCTTCCCTCTCTGGTAGTTACAGTAGAGCATCTGCTAAAGCATTTGTTGTACCTCCGTCGCCCAAGCAGTTAAATCCTGAGTTGTAAGAATCCAGAGCAAGAGAAAATTAAGGCTCTGACATTCCACCTCTTCAGTGTCCTGGGGGTGGGGTGGGGAGATAGGATGTTAATGGCATGGGGTTTCATTGAGCTTCCAGGGGCAGACTCCGTGGAAAGATTCCATTTAGTTTGGGATTTGGGTTAGTGATTGGCAGGGAGGGCTTGAGGGGAGTGGTCAACCTCTCTTCTGGTGGCATCCAGGAGTGGGAGGGCTGTGAGGAGGCAAATAGTTACAGGGGATGCTACTGGAAACAGCCTTCTTGAATTAGATGAGAGTGTTTATTCTTACACAAGCATGGGTGCGGGCTGGGATGACACCAGAGAGGTGACGGGCTACTTCTAGGCACTCCTACCAGAACGCTGAAGGCAGAAGCGTGGGACTCTATCTGAGAAGGGATGGGACATGCGCTGTCAGCAAGGAGCCTCACATACAGCCTAAAGGCGACATAGAGAGAAAATGCCAAGAAAGTGAGGAAAGTGTGGACCATTGTGGTTACTTGGGGATATGTTACAGACACAAGGGCAAGTTGTATAGGCAGAAGAAAGGTGACAAGGCGAACCTGATGAGCCACTGTATCCTAATTACAGCTCCAGCCAAAGCTAAGGACTCCTCTAAGGCCAGGGTACCTGACCTAAGAAAGTCATGGGGGAAGGCTTTCCTGGGGCTTCCAAGGTTGCGCTGTTGACTATGGGTGTGGACGTAGAGAAGTATTTGGAGGCTAGCCAAGGTAAAGAAGTCCTTGAGAAGGCTTAGGGATGTATAATCCTTGTCTCAACATCTCAGCATTCCTCTCTTTTCTAACCATCTGCATGAAAACGCCAGCAAACGGCATTCGCTCTGTGAAAATATATCCCCAGTCTGATTGCTTTTCACTCGTTCTGCACGGGCTGCTCTAGTTCAAATGGAAGCCACTTTCTTCCTGCACTGCTAAGCTGGCCATTTAAGCGGACCCCAGACTCGCTTTTCATAGTCTACTCTGCGTCCAGTACTACAGTAGCTCCTGCTGTTCCCCTATTCCGACTCTTAGAATGGCGTCGCATCTCAGCCACAGCGCAGGCAAAACTCTATGAGGCCCAGGAGCTTCTGCATGACCTGGCGCTCTGGTAGCTCTTCCTCCTCTTATCACTCTCCTGTTCAGCCTGTCTGCTCGTTAATCTGCCTGAGGGCTTTGACACCTTTTGTTCTCTGCTTATGTTATCCCTAGGTAGACTTTAGCATGGCTCATTTCCCCACTCCCAGTCTCTGCTCAGAAGACAATTCACAGAGAAGCATTTCTTGGCTGTCTTACCAGAAATACGCTTCCTTGTGTTTTATCACTCAAACATTGCTAGGTTAGGCACACAATGAGTACTTCGGGACTCACTACCATGTCTAGCTGTAAACGACCATTTACCAGGCAACAAATAACAGAACTCTTCCTGTTAGATCTACAGTATATACCTTTGGAAACTGCTTCAGACTTAAAAAAAATTATTTGTTTTTATTTCCTGTGCCTTGGTGTTTAGCCTGCATGTATATCTGAGTGAGGGTATCAGCTCTTGAAGTTATAGACAGTTGTGAGCTGTCTATGGGTGCTGGGAATTGAACCCAAGTCCTCTGGAAGAACAGTCAGTGCTCTTAACCACTGAGCCAACTCTCCAGACCCTGCTTTAGACTTTGACTGTCTGTTTCTGGGCAGTTTACTAAAGACTTATTCATTGACTCATGGGTTATTTGACACTCTGTACTAACGATGCTCAACATATGTACCCATACATGTCCATACATTCAAACATGTTCATTTGGCTGCCAGTTAGTATTTACTGAGTCCCTAGGATGTATTAGGAACAGAGGTTTGAGAATCTGTGAAGTTAGTGTTCTGGCTTGTACCGAGACACTTACTTTCCAGGTATGATTTGTAGTTAGAGCTATGTCCTATTTCTATAATGTTTGCCTGAAGACCTAGAATTAGAAAAGAGTAAAAGTGCTTCCATCAGGTGGAAGAGAGTAATGAGGACACACTAAGTAAGTAGGAGATGTTTAAAAAGTGAAGGCACTGGTTCAAAGACACAGATCATGTTCTTACTAAAGGAGAGTGTTCAGAATACCATAGCCAAACTGCAGGGTGCACTTCCCCAACCTGAGCAATGACGCCAAAGTCTATTAACCTCATTTGAGCTGAGATGTAAGACAATCTCCCTAAACTCCAATCTTAATAACAGCACAGGTTCCAAGGCCTCGTTCTGTTACTCAGAGTTTCCAACCACCTTTATTGCCTCTTGTATATTCAATTTAAGGTTCTGTTCTGGATGTGCTCTGATCTTCCAGTTATACAACACCCCCAGGAAATGGGGAAATTGTTTTCTTCTTTTTCTTCTTTATTTTAATGAGAAAGCTAACTTTCCATTTTCGGAGTTGAAAAGAAATTTTATAAAGTTTCCTTTATAAACACACAGCAATACCCTTGACAGAACCTTAGCTCGTTACGCACTCATGAAAAGAACACAGCATGCCGAATGAGTCAACATCGAAGGTGCCAAATGATGATACACGAACCCTTTAAGGAAAGCCAGAGAACTGCGCCAACTTTTCACTCTCGCTATCTAAGAGCGTTGGAAGTCATGAGCATTGCTTGTTATAGGAGGGGGAGTGGGTCACAAGTGCTCTCAGTTTTGGTTTACTGGGTTTGGAGGGCTTATAGTTATGGGTAGAAAGTCTCCTGTTCGTATTGATGCTAGGTGTGCTGGGTGCTTGTGACTGACAGGCACCACCAAAATCTGTGTGCAAGCATAAATGAAGGTCAATGTTTTCTTTAAATGTGATGTCTTGTTTTACTTTTTCATAGTAGTCATGGATTTAAAGCAGAATAACATTATGCGACTTCAGTATTCAGAAAAATTTCCATCTGCCCTTGACCTCCATCTTGACTGCCAATGTTTCACTCTTGTTCTGGTTAGAGAACTACTAAGGGTAGTTCTCCCTCTTTACATCCTTCCTTCCCTTCTCCTTTTTCCTCTGTTCCTTCCTTTTTATCCCTTAAATGATTATACAGGCATGTGGAGGTCAGAGGTTCTCCTGAGTGTCTTCCTCAATTGCTTCCCCACTTTACTTCTTTGTGACACAGAGACCTGTAATGAACCTGGAGATCACCGATTGGTTAGGTTGACTGGCCAGTGAGCTCCAAGGATCCTTCTGTGTCTGTCTTCCAGTGCCATGATTACAGGCTGCATCTTTTAAAAATTTTTACATATGGGTGCTAGGAATCCAAACTCAGGTTCTCAGGTTTACTCAGTAAGCACTTCACTGACTGAGCCATCCCCCCCAGCTCTGATAGCTTCTCTGCATTCTCTGTATCGTGGCAAAACCGGAAAGGATTAAAACGATACACAATCCACTTATATTTGTCAATAATAATCACAGCATCATGTACTAACAAAGCTCCATAGATCCAGCTGCTTAAAACAAGAGAAATCAGTTTTATTGTAGCTTGGAGCTCCTGGTGGGAGCACTAGCGGGGAATTATTCTTTGCCTCTTCCAGTTTTAGGGTGACAATCAACACTCCTGGACTTGAGCCTGTAACATCTCAGTGTCACTTCAGTGAGCACATTGCCTCCACCCTTTCTGCCTGTCTGATTTCCTCCTGTTTTTTTTTTTTTTTGTTTTTTTTTGTTTTTTTTTTTTTTTTTTACAAGGACACTTGTCAATGTCCTTGAGTCTCAGCTGGTTGGTCTGGAGTGATTCCATCACCTCAAGAGCCTTTACTGCAGTGCATCTGCAAAAGCGCTTTTTCAAAATAAGATACATTCTCAGGTTCTTAGGTTCAGTCAGGAATGTATCTTTGTAGTCGACATGGAGGATTACCATTCAAGCCAGTATTTATTGATTATTTATTGTTTTCTCTGTTAAATCAGCCTTGCTGGTTACTTCAAGGATTTTCAATTTGGCATCCTGCATGGAACCCTCATATGAATTATAATTTTCTTTTTTGAGGACAGTTGCCAAGGATGAGACTAGATGAAGATTTCAATAGAATGGTTTATAGAGGGAATGAAAAATTCATAATCAGTTGTCAAATCAGAGTCAGATAATGAACATAGATTAAATTACTTCTGCCATTCTCTTTCCAACGTGGTCTTGTTTAGTTCTCATTACAAACTGGGAGTGTACCTATTTGTTTTTCTGTCTTGTCCATGGTAGGGACTGAACCCAGGGTCTTGCCCATGATAAACATTCTACTACCAAGCCACACTTTCAGCCCTAGCTTTGGAGACAGAGTTTCAATGCATAGACTAGGCTGACCTCAAACTCATGATCTACCTGACTGTTCTTTTCTTTGTGTGTGTGTGTTTTTGTGTGTGTTGTTGTTGTTTTTTGTTTTTGTGTTTCAAGACAGGTTTTCTCTGTGTAGTATACTGGCTGTCCTGGACCAGGCTGGCCTGGAACTCACAGAGATCTGCCTGTCTTCTGAGTGCTGGGATTAAAGGCATATACCACTACCACTGGGCTCTGACTGTTTCTTTTGAGTGATGGGATTATAGGCACATGCTACCATGCCTACTGTTGTGATATAGCCACTCTATTCACTATTTCAATAAGTAAGGAAGCAGAGGCTGGAAGCTAGGAAGTATTCTCAAATCCTAGTAAACACAGTCAAACTTCCAAGCCAGATCCCAGCCCTAATATCCAAAATTTGTTTCCTTTTCTGGCCATGAGAAAAGATTTTGTATGCATCTGGGACCTTGGAGTTAGGTGTTCTTACCATTTGCTGGAGTTCACAGTAGGGAGAAAAACAAGGAGCCCGTAATGCTTTGGCCGATACTGGATTCTCACTTTAGGGTGTTTTTGAATTCTATTTTAGGACAGGAGAGGAGAGAGAGTGAACAGTGTTCCTACCAGTTATAAATCATTGTTATTACATGCTGTTAGCATTGTTGTATCTGAACAGATAGGACTGAGAATGTCAAACGTGATTTTCCAGGGTGGGGTGCTGAGCAAGAACGCTGGAGGTTGTAACACTCTGCCAACTCAGTCACAGCAGGACAACCTCAATAAATCAGAAAAGCAAGTCCCCAGGAGGCAGTAAAAGTTTCTGAAAACTAATAATGAGACTCGGAATTAAAAACCGACTTTACAAAAAGAAAAGAAAAAAGAAGAAACTTATGTAATACAGTAGAGCATCAATCAATAAGTTCAGTTTTTTTTTTCCAAATCAAAAATTTAAGTATGAATCTTGGTTTTCCCTTTGATGGGAAGGAAGCTTCTTCATTCAATACATGGAATAGAAAATTCATTTTCTGGTCATATGTACCAACTTCAGTATCCCTTTTCACTTCATCTTTAAAATAATTTGGTAACATCAGTGTCCAGTCATTGGGAGATAGCTTCATTAGCGGAACGATGCCAGTGAAACCTGCATCCTGGGACCTAGGTCTAAGAAGAAAGCCCCTGACAGCCCAGCGCTCAGTAAGATCATGTCTTCCCCTGAAGACAGAGGTTAACTGTTTAGAATTACTCAACAATTATCTCCTTTGCAACAGTCATTAAGCAGAGTAGCAGATTTTTAATTAGACTTCAATGGGTGAATCACTAATGGTTTAATGACAAACATAATTTAATAATCAGGCCCTTCATTTGTTTCAGAAATCTCCCCCCTTCACTGTTCCTGGCATTCTCAATTCAGGCATTTGAAATGGTATTGAGAGTTAAGATAGGCTAGGGTCAGAGGAGGACCTCCCCTATCAGTGGACTTGGGCAGGGGCATGGGAGGAGATGAGGGAGGGAGGGTGGGAATGGGAGGGGATGAGGGAGGGGCCTACAGTTGGGATACAAGTGGACAAACTATAACTTATAAAAAAATAAATTAAGAAAAAAAAAGTGTTATGATCTTAGAAAGGCATTCCATAGAATATTCTGGACATTGGCAAAATTCATTCCATTTTTAGTGGATGTTTCTTCTGTGTTTATGTGCATCTGTGCATGTGTGAGGGTTAGAGGTCGGGATCAGTTTTTTTTTGTTTTTTTTTTTCAATTTTCCTTTTTTTTTTTTTTTTTTTCTGAGACAGGCTCCCTCACTGAACCTGGAATTTCCCAACACAGCTAAATGTTCTGGCCAGTTGGCCTTGGGACTTTCCTGTCCCTGACTTGTCAGTGCTGGGGTGATAGCCATGGCTGTGTGCCCTGACTTTTTGTGAGTTCTAGAAGACTGAGCTCCGATGGTTCTCATGTTTGTGTTACTTTAGCCACTGAGTCATCTCCCCAGCCTCCGAACGGTTCTTTATGGGTAAGATCCGGTGCTAATGCTTAAGTGGGTAGAGACCAAAACTAGGGGTGAGCCTACAGGTTGGTTCCATTGCCTGCTCCCACACCTCCTGGGCCTTACCCCTGAAAGCTTTGGTTTCTCATCTAGATGCTTGGAGAAGAGGTCAACTGATTAGCCAATTAAGGTGGCTAATCATGATGACTGTCTAATGTATGGGGCCCTGCAGGCATGTTTAACTCCTACCAATGGATTCTTGGGAAGAAAGGACCTTTTGGAGGCAGAGATGAAACAATACAGGTGGCGTGACAGAGGTGGGGTGCTTACATTCTGGCGGGAGAGTCTGCCTGCCACACCTCACGTTGCTTTCACGAAGGTAGGACTTGCTTTTTCTCTAGAAACTGACAGAGCTGCTGTTTGTAGCCATGGCTGTAGCTAAGATGACAGTTTTATACATGTTCTACGTACAGAGAACACTGATAATTCAAGTCAGCTTCACACACGAGCACCAGTGTCTACAAAGCCTAAAGCCAAATAGTACTTGATACTATAGGTTTCTTTTTCTCCGTGGCTTTAGGCTCTTTCTAACCATCACTCGGCGTCAGAACATCTTCATTCCAGAAATCAGAGCTGTCAGCTAGGGTGATGGTCTTCTTTCCAAGCTGGAAAAAAAAGAAACAAAACAAAACAAAAAAGAGTCTCTCATACAGTGGCTGTACTTTTTAAACCAACAGTCCAGGCAGGTATGTTACAAAAAGGCCTTTGCATCTAAGACAGGTGCATTTAGTGATTAAAAATAGGCAACATGGAGAGCTTACTGGCTGCTTATTTTTCCACCAACCCTATGAAGGAAGGGCTATTAACTCTAGTTTATAGATAAGGAAACTGGGATGGAGAGTGGTTAGTTAACTGTGAATGTTCATGTAGCTGGCCAGGGCCAGAACTCCATCCCAAAGCCAACTCTCAGCCACAAACTAAAGTCAACACAAGCAAAGCAGGTGTCCCCTTTAGCTGCATAGCTGGTTCACCACATGGATGAAAATAACTTGAGCAATGGCATCCTGAATAGTAGGAAGGGGATAGATCCGTCAGCCCAAACTCAGGCTCCTGGGTCAGTTAGAAATGAGATAATACTCAGTCTCCTTCCCTTCCCCAGCTTGGGTAACTTGCTATCTTGGGACTTGTTTCTTTACCTGAAAAACCAAGACAATAACGGGAGGTAACTCACGGGATTTTAATGCGGTAACTATGACAACACCTACTATTCAACAATTACTGTTTACTATGAGATGCATGGATGTGATTAGCTTTGCTCTTTGAATATAATAAGCATTTGCATTACCTATTATTATTACTATTATTGTTGTATGACTGTGTGTCAAATCCATCCTTAAAAACTTTAAGGGCTGACTTCCTTGGTTATACTGGAATTCTCTGACCTACTGAACGCAGCTTGTAATAGGATATGGATACAGCCTGAAAATCTCTTTTGTTATATACAGTTTCACTTTATGGCTTATTTTCCATTCAAATCTAATGAACAATTGAACTTGCTTTTGGAATTCCACATTATGTTTTGCTTCTATTATTTTCAGAAGTACTCCATCTTTGTCATAGAGTATTACTAAGCTTAGCTAATTCTCAAACTTTTCCTGGAACCTGATAAACAGGCTCATTTTTCTTCACAGTGTAATGAAGAGAATTACCTCTGAATCCAGATTCTTATCTACAGTTTAGAGGGGAGAAGTGCAGTTAAAGTAACTCATGATCGGTCCGCAGTCCCCTTCTCACCCACATGATGAGGTGACACAGCAGCCATTGGGGTTACTTATGATCTGCAAAGCAACTGCTGAAATAGCATCCTTGATTCTCTAATCCATTTCACAAGCCATCTCGGCATGAGGCACTTTCTGCCTTCCCACTGTCGGCTGCCTGGGCTGAGCAAACGGGCCATGGCTTTTTGGTCACACATTCAGTTCCTTCCCAGCTTAAAAAGCAGCTTCACATCCCCAGCATGATGTGCCAAGGGGAGAGCCGTCTGAGAGCACCAGCCTGCTTCATGGAGGCACAGCAGGCTGGAGTCGGAAGCACTGCAGGCTTTGCCATGACCCAGGGTGAGCCCATTACCCGCATTCTAATACCAAAGGTAAGCTCATCTGGTTGTCTCAAGGGGCTGTTGCCAACACCCCACTTTATATTTGTGGGTGGTAGCACACATTTCCAAGTCAGGGAGCTCAAATTTTGGGTTTCTAGAACTATATCTATTAACAACAACAACAAAAAATGTCCAGGTTACTGTCACTATGATCTTGATTGGATTTCCAGACACCTTTGCAAAGCTGAGTTCTGGGTATGTCTGGGAACGTGTTTCTGAACACAATCAGATCATGAGGTCTTCAGCTGAATGAATGAATGGCTTAACTGATGGAGGGAGTCAAAGTTTAAAGACTTCTGAAAGGTGGTGGAACTGTGAAAGGTCGGGGGCTTAGTTGGAGGAAGCGGTTATTGGGAATGTGCCATTAACGTGTGTATCCTGGCTCAGGCGGTTTCCTGCTCTTCTTCTTTGTTTCTGGCTGGTCTGTAATGAGCAGCCTTTCTTCACCATCCTCTTCCCATCATGACATACTGCCTCACTACAGCCCCAGAGCAAAAGAGCCAGTCAACCTTGAACTGAAACCCTCGAGACCAAAATGAACCTTTCCTAGGCATTTGTCACAGAGGAAAATATCCTGCTGAATACACTAACCAGGCAAGCAAAACCCGACTCATGATTAGAATTAATCTGAAGGTAGTAAACTGGGTTAAAGTTAGATGCCCTATTCTAATTAGTGCTCCTGCCTCCTCTGTTGGTTTGCCTGAGGCATAATTTGCATTCAGTGTCTAATTCTTCTCAATTTCTTCTAGTGAAGCCAACTTTCATGCCTTTTAATTAAACATAAGCAACGCATTACTATCTCCCTAAGGGTTTTACTCTTGGTTTCATTGCACTACCTAAGAGACAGAATCCTTGAAGAAAGGGTCAAGATTCCATTTGATAGAGGAGCATTGGATGAGAAAAGTGGAAGTTAGGGGATTGGAATTTAGATGCGCTGTCTAGCCAGAACATAACTCAACCATCTGTTCTGGCGTTAGAGTTTTAGTTTGTAAAATGGCTAGGCTGGAGAACCAAGGCATTAAAAAAAAAGTGTTCATTTGTGTCTGTGCTCTATGCACATATATAGTAGTGTTTCTTGAGACCAGGGGAGGGATCCCCTAAGGTTAGTGTTACAGGTGGTTGTGACCCATCTGATGTGGGTGCTAGGAACAAAACCGCAGTCCTCTGGAAGAGTGTCAAGTGCTCTTATCTGTATAATCATCCTGTAAGTCATTGGAAAAATCTAGATCTTTATATCTCCTAAGCTCAGGGATCATGAGTGATAGCTATTCTGGGGAAGACAAATGCTGTTACAATAACAATGTTGTTACAACAATGACAATAACATCAGCCACACCACCTCTTGTATCTCTGGTGCAATGCAATTCTAATAGTGAGAAGTTGAATCTAAATTTATAGGGAGAGGTTTGGATCATGGCTCACATCATCCCTGGATATTAGCCTCACCACAGAGGTGAGGGAGGAACTGGCATAAATTCAGTGTCTTTTGTGAAACACACTGATTTATTCCTTCTCTTTCCCTTCCCACTTCTCTGCTATTCATTCTTTTCTTCCTTTTCCTTCTTTCTTTCTCCATCTCTTCCCCTCCCTTCCCTTTCATTCTCCTCCCTCCTCTCTCTGGTTCTGGGGGTTGAGTCCATGAACAATAGGTAATTGCTAATAGCTGAACAGCACCTCTAGATTACCCGGGTTTTTTAAAGGAGCTTTGTAATCATTGAATCAGGAAATTGAAGCTAGAAAGCATGTATGCAAGACTGCATAGCTAGAATGCACCAGAGTGCATCGATAGCCCATTTCTCACTAGGGAAGACTGACCTTATTCATAAAATTGAGTGAAGGATGAGAGAAGGAAGTGTCAGCTGCTATATTAGGTGTTTTTCAGCCTCTAACATTCTTTTGTTTTGTGTTGTTTTTCTGAGACAGGGTTTCTCTGTGTAGCCTTGACTTTCCTGGAACTCATTATGTAGAGCAGGCTGACCTTGAACTCACAAAGATCCACTTGGCTCTGCTTCCCATGTGCTGGGATTAAAGGTGTGCACCACCATTGCCTACCTCTGATATTCTTCAGTGTCCAAAGAACTTTGTTTTTTTCTAAACTCAGTATCCTAGTTCTATTCTGTTTCTGTGACAAAACACTGACAAAAACCAACTTGGGGGGAAAACCCCATTTATTTGGCTTACATTTTTACAAGACCATGGAGGAATGTTGCTTACTGGCTTGCTCTCCATGGCCTGATTTCTTGCACAGCGCATGGCCCCCTGCCCACTGTGGGATGGTCCCACCCACATCAATCATTAATCTGATGGAAGTCATTTCTCAGTTGAGGTTCTCTCTACCCAAATGACTCTAGTTTGTATCAAGATGACAAAACAAAACGTAACCATCACACTCCTGGAACCAGCAAAAAGTGTGTAAATGTACTTGATACAGTGCCATGAAACACAGATGACCATCTAGTATAGTGGATGAGGGATGGAAAGGTACAATGTTAAAACTCCATCCCTTCTCTGCTGGTGTCACCGATTTGTCCTAATTTGCCAAGGTGGTCTTGGCTTTGAAACTGAAATTCCCAAGTCCAGAAAAACTCAATGCAGGGAAAACTTAGATGGTTGTTTACCTGGAATTGCTATAATCAGGGGATATAATTTCTATTCTATACAATATAAACTGAATAAATTGCCTTCTGTTGATGCCACCTTACCCGATCTGGAAGTTAGGTTAGAGATAGTTTGATGTCTGTGGAGTACTCAAAATTCACCTGGGGACTTCTGGACAAGGGGACTTTCAGATGTCCTGAAACCCAGACAGGGAGAATCACTGTGATAATGGGTTGGGAGAACAATGCTGTAGCTATATTCTCAAGAGCCAAAGCAATGAGCAATGATTTCAGACCAGCTCCCAATAATGCTCCAAATTGCAGGAATGATTTGAAATCAAGCTCAGATTGAGTAAAAACCAGGTGATGGCCACAGAGAGTTGTTAATTTAGCCAGGAACTACAGTCAGCCTTTCCTTTCAGCCAACCTGGAGAAATCAGACAATTAAAATTACAAAGCGCAAAATCTAGCTTAAAGGTACACACACAGAGACACATGGAAAGCTAATGTGTTTGCCTTGCCTTTGTTCTGACAGAGGGATCAGAACCTACCAATATTCATGTGACAGAAATGAGAATTAAGAGGCAGAGAATTACCATACACCATTTAATCTGGATCTCTTTGAACTCTCCTTATAGTTTCTGGTCCCCTCTACCATGGCCATTTTGTAGATGAAGAAACTGAGGCTCAGAATCAGGTAAAGGCTTGTCCACATTCACACGGCTATCAGCCACTGTCCCAGTTAGTTTTCTATTGCTATAGGGCGCCATAACCAAAGTGACTCATAGAAGAAAGAGTTTACTTGGGGCTTACAGTTTCAGAATGTTAGAGCCCATGACCACCACAGTAGGGAACATGACAGCAGGTAGGCATGGCACTGGAGCAGACATCTCACATCCTGAGACACAAGCTTGAGGTAGACACACTTGGTGATGACAAGGGCTTTTGAAATCTCCAAGCACACTCACAGTGACACACTTCCTCCAACCAGGCCCTATCACCTAATCCTTCCCAAACAGTTCTACTAATTTTTATGAGGGGGTGGGCCTATGCCAGGAAGACGCTTTAGCACTGGGAGAATTTGGATGCACATGTGGGTACCAGTGATCAAAAGTGCCTAGACAGCGCCTCAGAATATCGGATCATCCAAGAATCGGAGCACCCAGAGGCCAAGCAAAGTTTTTAGGAGGCCTGCAGACAGTATTAGGGGTTTTCAAAATGCAAATGAGTATCCGAAAAGGAAGGGGTGAGTGTGGAGTTTGACAACACTGTGCAATCCAACTGTAAAGAAGAGCAGAGCAATGAGTACATTCCGAGGGAGTGGCCGTGGAAAAACACTAGGAACCAGCATGAAAGTCTAGTATCTTACGCTATTCAGATACTCAGGCAACTAGCATAATACGAGAAAAAAATATCCTAGACTCCCCTATGTAGGAAAAGGGAGGGAGAGAGAGAGAGAGAGAGAGAGAGAGAGAGAGAGAGAGAGAGGGAGAGAGGGAGAGAGACCCACCCACCAGACTGTCAGCATGGATGCAGACAGCCCCAGCTATCCGAAGGTTCACAATTGTCACCAGCTTCTGGCTCACTTAGATAAGCAGCTTGCACTCTGCACAGTGACCTTGCTTTGGGAAAGGATCTTTCACCATTTCCCAATAAACCCCAAGAGTGCTATAGCCAGAAGCCTTTTTGCAAGGGAGCTATCATCTGAGTATGGACTGTGGGGGAGTCAAATGCTCCTGCCTGTTCCCATTCCTGGCACCAACAGACATCTCCCTCAGCTTGGCCCAACAGAGTGGCTCAGCCATCAATCAGACCCACTGGGTACCTTGTACCAGAGAGGATGGATGGTAAGGGAGGACATGGCTCTCAAGAACCAAGGGACCAGGGAGCTTGTCGCCATTTGCTGATTTATGCTGGTTTCTGTACTGAAGGCAGATAACTTACAGGTTCTCACTATGCCATGTTCACAGGCTCCGGCTACTAACAGAGCAGAATAGATAACGAGAGAGTTACACTGCTGCCCTGTTCACAAGGACGGCTTTGAACAGACGGCCTGCCCCAGAGCACAAAGGAAGTCTGAAGAGAAACTGCCCAGATTCCAGTCACACACTCTTTCTGCTCTGTCTCTGTCTCTGTGTGTGTGTCCCTGGGCATGTACGGTGGTTGGCAGGTTGAGGTCATGTTGCTGGGGGTTGCTGGGAGTGTTCTTGCATAGCAGCACACTGTCACTACACTGATTCCCACTGCTGGTTGCCCCTGTACTATGAGCAGGCACTGCTCTCAGGACTGGGTATGAACACCACAGGAGTGTGGTGCTTTCTGTCGTCAGCATTCCTGGGGAGAGCCCAGCTCTGGACCATCTGGTCCGGGAGAAACTGCTTCAGATCTTTCATATTACCGGGGCTTCCTGGAGGTGCCAGGGGTCCTCAACACTAACAAGTCAACAGTGCCTGAGAAAATCTCTACCGCACGGCAGGAACCACCACTTCCACCACAGAAGTGTCCATACAGTGCATAGTTCCCAGATACTGCTCTCTGCAGCAGAGCTTCAGTGCCCACATTCTTGTGTGGTCCACAGAGACAGCATGTCTCTCTGACTGGCATGCTGTGTGGAAACTCATTAATCACTGCTGAAGAAAGAACAGGGAGGTTACACTATGGTGCCTAGGTGGAAATAAAGTCAATATACTTTCAGGATACATCTTTAGGAGAAAGCCATTTACTAAGAAGATCATCCCATGAGTAGAGATATTGGATCGAGGAGATAGACACATCTTACTGTAGGAATATAGTAAACATGGAAATAATAAAACAATACAAGGCAATATGATACCTGCAAATTATAATAATTCTCAAGCAACAGATTGCAAAGAAATGGAAACAGATGAAATGTCTGATGAAGCATTCAAAAGAATAATTATAGGAAGGCTCAATGAGATCCAAGAGGATACAGACAAATCATTACGTGAAATTAACAAAACCATGTAGGATATGCATGAGAAATTTAAAAGAAACTTTCTGAAAAAGAAATGGAGAGCACACTCAACTAGTCAAATGATAATTCAGTTGGAATCCTTCAGTACCAAGCTAGTCAAATGAAAGAACGGACATCTGAGCATGAAGACAGCACTTTTGAAGCATCCTACTTGGACAAACAACAACAAAAACATGAAAACAGATTCAAGATCTTTGGGACTGGGCCTTTGAAATGGCTCTGCAGGTAAAGGTGCTTGCTACCAAACCTATGACCTAAGTTTAATCCCTGGAACCCACGCTGTGGAAGGAGAGACCTGACCCCTATAAATTGTCCTGACTTCCACACGATAGGAAATTATAACACCCCACTTTAATCAACAGAACATCAGCAAATAAATGCCAGGATTAAAGTAGATCATAGGTTACCTGGTCTGATCAGACTTGAGGCGGATATACAAATCCAACAGCTGTGTAACATTTTTTTCATCAGTCCAGGGAACTTTACCTTGTCTAGACCATGTAATCAGGCCACAAAACAAGTCCTAACACATTTTAAAGGAGTGAAATTCTATCTCCCATCTTTTCTGATCACAGTGGAATGAAGCGAGCAGTGAGCAACAAAAGAAACTTTAGAACTTATATAAACACATAATAACAAAACTGCACCCGTAAAATTTTCTTCTTTTGTTTGTTATTGTTGTTGTTCTCTCCCATACATGGAAACTAAAACAGTCCACCAGAAAGTAGAATAGCATTCATGATGCATTAGGAAGGGTGCTGTGAGGTAGAGGAAAGGTGGCTGGGAATGGTCAGTGTATAGAAAAGCTATGCAGGGGAAAAGTATGCCAAATCACGTCAGTATCAATGTGTGTTTATTTAAAAAGGGGCAGAATAGTCTCTCCCTGACACCATCCTCAGAGCTTCGATTTAGTGAGTCCGATGAAGGGCAGAGAGGTGAAGAAGGAGGTTTACCTTATTTGGAAATCACAGGATGAAAAGTAAAACAAAGAACCTGGAGAGTGAAACTTTTCACTCTAGTCCTTTCTTAGCCGCAGACTCACTTTCCCAGGACGACTCTAAGAGCCATGTGTGGAAGCACACCGAGATAAATTGCCTTGTGGTAGCGACAGCACGACCTGACACTCTCATCTCTGTGACTTATTTTCCCTAAAAGCACAGGGAAGTGCTGTCTGAAAGCACTTTCCAGAAACTGTTCTGAGGTTAAGTTAAATGCCTACAAACAATCCTATGAGGTCTTGCAGAAGAGGGATTTTTCTTCTTCATTATGAAAGTTGTTACTTTACTGAACCATAAAGATGAAGTGCCTCTGTTTTTGGAAGAAGATCCCTTTCTTCACTCATGGGACCCATAAAAATCCCTGTAATTATTGATGTAGAAGCTACCCTGAAGCACAAGAATTCTCTCCTGCTCAAATAAGAGAGAAGCTATTGAGTTCTTCCCATTGCATTCTTGTCCAAACAGAGGCTCACTATTTAGCTTCATGACTCCATGCTCATGGTTAGAATGACCAACTGTTAGTCAGGACTGGAGTCCTCATTCTGATTCAGTAGATCATTCATGTTAGCAAGGTCCCCTCTGGACAACAAGGTTCATTTCAAAGGTTCATTTGAAACCTGGAAAAAGAAAATATGATTAATGTATAGTCAGTTTATTTCCCTTCCTGACATCTATGAAATACTATTTGTCCTAAGGAATACCCTAAAATGGCAAGTGTAGGTGATAGAAGATGGCAATCAAGTGTCTATGGAAGACACATATAACAAAACAATCTCTTTCCTCATGGGGACACCTGGGTTCTAGGATTCCTGCCTCCATCTAGGAAGAAGAGCAAGGACATAGGTGGGGGACACTGGGCTTTACAGAAACGTTAGTGCCTCCGCTTACCTGGTTAAGTTGTTCTGGGGTTTGGAAGTGAGAGTAGAGCTTAGCTTATTGACTTCTAGTTTGGGGAAGAATGACTTTTAAGATGAAACAATGCCCCAAGAAATGGGAATGAAATCCTGGGTTTAATAATGAATACTCCCATGGAGATAAGCCCAGTGGAACCTGTGAACCTGAGCTTATTTGGAAAAGTTGTCTCTGTAGATGCAAGTGCTAAGGATGTGAGGGCCTCCTGGTTTAGGGCAGGCCTTAAACCCAACAAGTGTTTGTGTAAGACAAGAAATGAAGACAAGGCCCAGAGGCGAGGCCTGTGTATTTTATAGCTGCTTCCATCAGACTGAAATGGTTCCTAATGGGAGGAGAGGGAAGGTTCATGGCTCATGAGACTTCAAAGAAACTGGCAAGATGTGTGGGTCCTCTCAGGAAGTCATGTAAGCAGCAGACAACTGCTGGAGAAAAGGAGAGTCTCCAGAGAGGTAGCTGCCCACAAGTTGCACAGGGTATTCTCCTGATGCAGGCACGTGAGTCATCTATGCTCCTGTCACGCCAAGAGATTCACTGGCTCACCGAACTGGACTTAGATGAAATTATTCCTTGGGTCTAGGTGAGCTCTCAATGTGAGGTGAAGAGATATTTGTTCATGTTGCCCCAGGAAATGTGAACTGCTGCTCCCTGGTGTACCAGAAGCTGGATGGAGCCAAGGAAGGATCTTCCCTACGGCCTTTGCTGGGAGTGAAGTGTTGCTGAAACCTCGAATTTGGACTTGAGTATCTGCTCTTTTAAGTTGCCTCACTTGTTGGTCATCAGCCCTAACAAACAAATGCACAGCAGTAGGGGCTGAGGCGCCATGGATCCAATGCTATGAGACCCACTCTTTTTCTTAAGCTCCATCCTTCCCTTATTTGTAAGAGCTACCTGCACATTTCTAATGTGGTCAGCTCTGCATTACTAAAGCACACATCTTTCCCCTGGGAAGTACAAGTTCAAGAAGTCTGTTTTCTTTTAATAAGAAAACTGTGCTTGAGAATTCTCTTACTTGCTACAAAGATAACTTACAGTGCCTTCACCAACCAGTTCAAAGGACTTCTTGCTTTTTCGTTTGCACAGGTGAGTGTGTCTATGTATGAGTATGTACATGAGTGCACATGCCCATGGTTGCTAGGGGTATTGGATGCCCCTGGAGCTGGAGTTATAGGTGGTCATGAGCCACCAGATGTGGGTGCCAGGAACTGAATTTGGGTTCTTTGCAATCACTGCACATGCTCTTAGCTGCTGGGCTGTCTCTCCTCTCTGAAGGACTTAGTTTTATATTTATTTTTTAAAAAGTGTGTGAGTGCATGTGTGTGTGTTGGTACCAATGATCACAATGCTCTCTTTTTTGTTTTGCTTTTTATCTATTTTGAGACAAGGTCTCTTGTGGTCCAGCCTGGCCTCGAACTCACAATGTACCTGAGTATGTTCTTGAACTTTCAATCCTCCTGCCTTCATCTCCCAGATACTAAGATTACAGGGACGTGCCACCATACCAGGCTTTACCTTGTGCACTTCTTGACTAGGTTCCCAGAGATTTTTCCCGGGCTCTTTAATTTTCTTCCCACCCATTCTCTGGCCATGTTTTCCACTTCATAGATGCACCCCATTCCACCCAACTTCAGTCTCCCCATGAAACTATACTTTACTACGTGGGTTTAACTTCAAGCAAACAACTGTCAGGTTTCTATTTTCTTCCCGATGTCCTATTTTAGATTTGTTAAGGGCATCCTGAACACAATGTCCTTTACCTTGAACCCTTTCCGTCTTCCTTGGTCTTCTAGCTTATTCATCTGGGTTCCACCAGTTAGCTACACAAACCAGAACTACAGAATATCATCTCGGAAACCCTCTCCCTTTTCCTTCTGTCACCAGGTCTAATAAACCTTTCCTGCAGCGTGGTCTTAAATCCACTCTGACTCAAACTCCTATTATCTCCCATCTGGACTACTGTGTTGATCCCTTACCTGATTTCCCACATGCTTAGAAAATTCCTTCCCTGGGGATACATAAACAAAGTCCGTCCCTTCTTCACAAGGTCCCAAGGACAAACCAAAGTTTGATTCTACGAAAGCTCAACCCAGGGAACCAAGGAGGTTACTGGGCTTCCTTTCAGAGCATGAGCAAAGGGTTACTGGTGGAAGCATGGTCGGCCCTACAGTACCGCACTAGAAAGTCCTCACCCAGCATGGACGGCTCCTCCAGAGCCACACAGATAGAGCCTCCTTTCAGCCAAGCTCTCCTAACCTACATACTCCAGCACTTCCTGAGACCAGAGGCTGCAGGCAGGTAGGGCAGAATTGCGTACATACGGCCAGAGGGGCGGCCATCATGGGATATGCCCTCTACCCCCAAACCCTGCAAGCTTTCTAGTCTGTCACCGGCATCTAGCAGCTGGGAGCAGCAGCTAGAATCAGTCGAGGATCGAAGGTTCTTCCTTACCCTTCCTTCTTATGAGCTAATGCAAACAGCCCATAAGGCCTAGGCTGTGAGGAACTGTTGGGAGCAAGCTCAGCTGATCTGGTGACCGGAGTAGCTGCTTTGCTTTGTACAATAGCACCTCAGTTCCTCCTCCTCCCCCGCCCTCCCCCCACCCCTGCCCGGAGTGATTATTCTGCTGGGCAAAACTGTGAATGCCTTCGTCTAGCTGAAGACTTTTCATGGGTGTCCCTTGTTTGAGGCAAGCAAACAAAAAGTATTCAACAATTTTGTGAGCAGGGACTGCTCCCAACACCCCAGCCCCTCTGAGGTCATGCTCTTTACTGCTCACACTCTATTCTAGTGCTGCTGACTAATTCTGACCTCTCCTATTTACCATAGTCCTTTCTGCTAGCTGGCCTTTGCAAATACTTCCCTTGCCCTCTTTTGACCTAGCTGACTTCTGTTTATCCTACAGACAAAGACTTCCCTTTTCTATCTGACAAAGCAAATCCCTATTTAGTCATCCTGGACTGCTGTAACAAGATATCACCCGCTATGTGACTCATTAACAGGTCTTGAGGCTGCAAGTCTGAGGCGAAGGCGACAGCATTTGAAGTCTCTCTTTCTGGCTATAGCCAGACAACTTCTTTGTGTGTGTGTGTGTGTGTGTGTGTGTGTTAGAAGGAGAACTAGACAGCTTATTGGTATCAAGGAAAATTCCTGGGAAGAGGCTGTGTCTACAGAGACTGAATGACTATTTAGAATTGCAGGTTGAGATGCTGTGAGTCTAGAGGCTAATTGCCTTACCCCACAGGCTAGTCCTAGCACCCCACACCCACTGGCCATTCTTTACTCCTCTCTGTGTCTGAACTAACATCCTGTGACTATTAAAACACTTAAAAGTCTTTTAGAATCTATCAACTTAATAGGCCCCTAGCTTCCGCTAACCAATAGCTAAGAAGACCATCAGCTAGCATCTTGAGCCCGTAGAAAAGTTTCTCCTATCTTGCTGTAAACACCTCTTTGATGCAGCCACCAATGTATTTTAAACTTGTCTTGATTTATGATTTTCTTTGTTCTGTAAAACTATAAATCTTTATAAAACTACTTCCGTGTTCGAACATGGAATTTGGGTAACCTAAATTTGTGTTCCAGGCCACTGTTATTCAAATTTGGCTCTAGGCTAAGCTCTTTCTTGTTCCCTTTAAGGTGGGTGAGACAGTTGACATTGACTTTTTTTTTTTTTAATTTTTATAAAGTCACCAATCCCCTTGGAAAGTCTTCACCCTCACGATGTAACCATCTCTGGAAGACGCTACCTTCCAAATATCACAATGGAGGTTATGATTTCCACATAGGAATTTGGCACCTAGGATATCTTTCAATCTTCTGTCTGGTATTGCACATTCTTTTTCCTTAGCACAGGTGAACCTTAGACACATTTAAAAGGAACCTTACACCTCATTGTTATCAGTGCTACTTCATAAAAAGCCATGAGGTGACCTAGGGAGGTCTGTTGATGTGTGCCTAGAATGTACCATTTCCCCCACCCCTCTACTGCTCTTTACTGATAGACTTAGAAACCAAATGGCATGCAGTAAAAGCTCTCTGAGTTCCTGAGATGAAAGTCTAGAGAATGTCATATTTGGAAGGAAGGTGCCAAATAGCTACACACAGTTCTTCTGTATGCCAAAGCATCTCTTCTTTGTGTTACGAACGGGAGAACCATTTAGGTTAGAGTCATGCAGGTTGGCAAAGAGAAAACTCCTCACCAGAACTTGGGCCCATTGGTACTTTCAAGAAAATTACTATTATCAAGAAAACAAGCTCTAACTGGCACCCTGGAGCTTGGAAAATTTGAAGTTTGATGGAAAAATTTATTTTTCTAATTTTATGTTTCTGAAAATTGATGTGTCCATAGGATATGGTCAAGACATTAAAAAACAAAACAAAACAAAACAAAATAAAACAAAAAAACAAAAAACAAAAAAAACCCAAACACCATTCTTTGTGTGTGTGTGTGTGTGTGTGTGTGTGTGTGAGTGAGTGATACAATTTTGATTTAATGGACCCTGCCCAACTAGAGTAAGGTAGTTGTAGACCTTGGTATATTTAGAAGGGCTGTTCATGGTTAGAAGCATCAGGCAGGTACAGTAGAGCCAAGCAAAGCCGTGGAGGAAGGGCATGACATTCAGTGACTGTGCCTAGATCTCACAATATGTCCTCTCATCTGTGTCTTTACTAATTATTGATGACTTTGCATTTTATTTTAGTGTGTGTAAGGTGTATACTTGTTTGATATGCATGTGTATGTGCAGGTTCAAGCACATGTGTATGCATGTGCGCATGCATGTGCGCATGCATGAATTGCATACGGAGGCCAAAGGCCAGGGTGTAGTTCTTGGTAGCTCTTCACCACATTTTTTGAGATAAGGCTCTTACTGAATTGGAGTGCTTTGATTTGAAGAGGTTGCATGGTCAATGAACTCCAGAAATCTGCCTGTCTCTGTTTCTCTAAAATTGGTGTTGCAGATTTGGGTCACTGTGCTTAGATTTTATGTGGGTGCTGAGAATCCCAGAATAGGTCCTTGTGATTTCATTGCATGTGTGGTGCTGACTGAGCTATCTCCCCAGCCCTTCTGCGTTTTGATCCAAGATGTTCCCTGCATTTTCTTTTCCCTGTCTCCCAAACTATGCACTTTAATTTTCCTGGCATTTAGTGTGGCAAAAGGCTTTATAAACAAAGCAATGATTTCGCTTCCTGTCAAAAAAAAAAAAAAAAAAAAAAAAAAAAAAAGAGCAATTATTTGGGGATACAACAATCCCAATTCTGCATATTTACCTCAAAGATTTGAAATCAATATTTGGAAAAGATAACTATGCTCTTTGTGACTCTGTGTTCAACAGTTACAGAATTAACCTCAGTGTCTATCAATATATAATATAATTGAAGAACATTATGTTAAGTGAAATAAGCTCGCAGAAAGACAGACACCACATGTTCTCATTTACATGTGAAAGGTAGGAGGTAGGGTCTAGTTGGAGGAACTCATTGGTGGTGTGTCCTTGGGGTGATATCTTACCTTGGACCCTTCCTGCCTTCCCTTTTTCTGCTGCCTGTCTTCCGTGAAGTAAATAGCCTGGGCTACGTGCTCAAGCTGCCATGTTGCTCTGTCTTGCCAGAGAACCTCCATGATGGATGCACACTCTGAAACCATGAGACTAAATACATTGTTTCTACTAGCATTTGTCATGGCAGGATGAAGGCATGAGTCTAGGCATGCTTCCAGTGGCCACAGGCTACTGATAATGGAGAGGATGATTTGATGGTAGCTAAAAGCATGGGCTTAGAGTCATCGGATTTGAGTTTGATGCTCTCTCTTCTGTTCAGAGACTGGTGATCATAATGACCCTCAAGCTAGAGGTTCATAGATAGGTTAAGGGAGTTATTGTAACTCAAATCCCATTATAAACACTCAATAAACAGAAGACTACGGGCAACAAAGGCAGGTCAGTTAAAACAAATAGTAGTTAGGTTATTTTATTAGGAAGTGGGGATAACCTAGTTTTTGGTTTTCAACTATAGTTGCCTATTATAACTACCTTCGAAGTTAAAAAATAATTTCACCTTGCAACAGAACCAAAATATCTGGGCCCAGGGATCTTTTCTAAGACTGATACTCCAACCAAGGACCATGCATGGAGATAACCTAGAACCCCTGCACAGATGTTGCCCATGGCAGCTCAGTCTCCAAGTGGGTTCCCTAGAAAGGGGAACTGGGACTGCCTCGGACATGAACTCAGGGGCTGGCTCTTTGATCACCTCCCACTGGGGGGGGGAGCAGCCTTACCAGCCAGAGAGGAAGACAATGCAGCCAGCTCTGATGAGACCTGAGAGGCTAGGGTCAGATGGAAGGGGAGGAGGACCTCCCCTATCAGTGGACTGGGGAAGGGGCATGAGAGGAGATGAGGAAAAGAGGGAGGGAGGAATTGGGAGGGGATGAAGGTAGGGGCTAGAGCTGGGATACAAAGTGAATAAATTATAATAAATAAAAATTATATTATAAAAAATAATCTCACCACCTGAGCTCCCAATTAATCCCTTGGGAAGGACCCTCAGCATGGGTGTTTTAAAGCAACCCTCTACCTTGTTCTAATTATTATGTTTTACCTCCACGGAGGAAGACTGCCATGCAGAATAACTAATCCTAAATCAAGCTTCATTGAAGGCTGAAGTCCTTAGTCAAGGACAGTCTGCTTGCCATTTTGGGGTTGCTGTGTGCTCTAATCTCACGGCCGTCTCCTCAGCTCTTCCTGACAGACTTCTGTGAGGGTAAAGCTTTCTGAGCTTGTATGCCACCTCTGACCCAGACACTGGTTTTTCCTTCTCACATGTCTGGTCATTCTGGAGTTTTCCAGGCCTCCCCATCACTGATTGTTTAGACCGAAAATCTGAAATCTGTAGTCAGCTACCTTTCCCAGTTTCTTCTTCCAAAGTGTAACTTAGTAGGCTGTCACCATGGAAACAGGTATTTCTACTTGAAATTTTGTGTCTTCAATCTTCTTTTTTTTTTTTTTTTTTCCACAAATTATTTTGGGTCTGGAGAAATGGGCTCAGCAGTCAAAAGTACTTGCTGCTCTTACGGAGGACCTGAGTTTAGCTCCCAATACCCCTATACCATGGACGCAACTGCCTATGGCTCCTTCTGGTCTCCATGGGCATTCACATTCATGTCTCTCTCTCTCTCTCTCTCTCTCTCTCTCTCTCTCTCTCATACACACACACACACATTTTAAAAGTAATTTTTTAGGTTTTTTTTTTTTTTTATGTGTGTGTACATCTGTCTTAGTGTAGGCCATGTGCAGGTTGGTGCCTGAAGAGACCAGAAAAGGGAGTTGGGACCCTTCTTAGGGATGTTGTAGCTGTTTCTTTGACTCTATTAGGGTTCTTTTGCAGCAAGATACTTGTCCCTTTCTGGGAGTAAACCCTCCCTTGCTCAATGCTAGGCAGATCTGATTTCAAATATGAAAACAAACAAACAAACACTATAGGTTGCACCATCCTGTACTTCCGACCAGTGCAGAGAGTGCTGGTCGCCCTGGCTGGTGGTCTGTGCTTCCCCAAAGAGGGGAGCATCCTCCGTGTCCTTCTGAGTTCTTGATTTTAACAGTTTCCGAAACACTTCCAGTGATTTGGCACCCGGGCCCTGAGAGGCCACCGAGAAAATGGAAATGAGGCGATGGAAAGAAGCAGGTGAGAAGGGGAATGCGGCTGGGGATCTGAGAAAGGCACGCTTTTTGGCACTTTGGGGAAAGCCTGACAGCAGTAACAGAAGAATGCAGCAAACAATGAGGGAGACTCGGACGGATTCACACTCGTTTTGTAAGCTTATCATTCCC
Organism: Meriones unguiculatus; assembly: GCF_030254825.1. NCBI lineage: Eukaryota > Metazoa > Chordata > Mammalia > Rodentia > Muridae > Meriones > Meriones unguiculatus. Next base: position 60,229,349 of record NC_083366.1, read on the forward strand.
AGCATGCAAAGCTGCTTTTGGGTTCTCTTGGAGTTGGGGCTCAGGACCATTTCTCTAACTGCTGAGCTCCCAGTGTCTGTACCTGAATCTACCATTGCTGGATCATCTCCCCAGCTACAAAAAAGCTTTGGTGCTGGGGCTCATTAGAGTAGCCCATGAACAAGAGCAAGACACTTGCTCTTCCTTCTTAAGGACTATCTCTAACATTTTCCTCCATTATGGTGCAATACATTTGAACGTATTTCCCCCCCTGAAATGTTCTTTCTGTGGTATAGACTCCTGCTTTATAACCTATAACCGAAATGCAACTGTTGAATAAAACATCACTGACTCAGTAATGTGTCAAGATCTCCAAGCTCAGTCATATGTGAGTGAATGTTCTCCCTCTGTTGAGCTCTGCACTAAGGAATGTGATTAGTTCAAAGATAGTGAGGACAAATTTCCAGCTTTCAGAAATCTCACCATCTGGCCAGGCTCGGGAACCGGGGCTCAGAACTGGCTATGTGCGTGTCGGAGTCAAGGTCAAAGTGTGAGTTTGGATGTGATTCATCCCCCTGGCTAGAAGAACAGAAACCTTGAACTGAGAGGATGTGTAAACATTTAAATAGCTTAGTAAACACCAGGCTATTGCAAGCTGGTCACATCCACAGAGTTTAATCTCTTAGTGTTTATGTTGTCTAAGTGTTTTTGATTAATTCTTAAGCCTTGTAGACGCAACGCAGAAATGGAAGGCAGCCTTCATTTGCTACTTCAGCCTTCCTATGCAAGTCGTTTTGGATTCTCTTTCTGTCTGAGTCCTTGGTGGGCCTCTCAGTTTTGTCCATGACAATGGCAGATAGTGCTCTGTGGTGATTCAAATATTTGGAAGGCGATGAAAGAGATACAGATGCGGTGAGTGGGGTCTGTCTGGTGGACCGACTGCTGTGGCATTCTGTGTCTGGCTCCTGCTTTGAATATCTGGGCAGTGGGGGGGGGATGCCATGACTTACCAAGCACAGCCAACCACAAGCACACTTTAGAGAGTAATTCACAGGGAAGACACAAGGCTATAATTAGGGGCTATTGATGTCTGGCCCTTGGACTTCTAACTTATATATGTATACATTTTGCTTGGTTTCATTTGCCAGAAAAATAAAGGAAGGAAAAGAAATACATTGGTAAGGTAAGCATATGCGTACACATGCATACACACATGTCATTTCTCACATATAATAAAAACAATCTGAACGTCAGGAGTTGAAGGTTCCGAGCAGCATCAACGTAGACCATTGTAGTCTTCTGACCCATTCTTCTTAGAGCTCATGTGTTCAAGGTTGCAAGGCATCTGCAGACGCCCCAGCACAGGAAGAAGAAACAACTGAAGGCAAGAAGGCAGTTAGAAGCTGAAGTGGCTTTTCATCTGTAACGCTTCATTTTATGTGCCAGCTTGACCAGGCCATGAGGTGCCTAAGTATTTGGGCAGGTATTATTCTGATTGTTTTCATGAAGATGTTTCAGATGAAGTCAGTCAGCATTTGAATCTACAGACTGACAGAACTGCCCTTACTAACGTGGGTGAGCTTCTGTCAATCAGCCAAAGACCTGGATAGAACCAAAGTTTGACATTCTTTAAAGAATAATTTTCCATCTTGATGAGGGCCTTCAATTCCTACCATAGCCTTTGTCCTGCCTTTGTTTGAATAAAAGCATCAATTCCTCCTGTGGTTTAGATTGAGAATTACACCATTATCATTCCGGGGGTTGCACCTTCCGACTATAACAAATAACCGTGGGCATCAAATTTGGTTTGTTGTACCTCCCGCTGCCAGAGTGTTCACTCTGTGGCTCGTTGGTCTGGTTGATTTAGGGCCATAGATCACAGAGGGAAAAGTGTAGCCAAGCAAACGGCTCTTCTCTCGGTGGCTGGGAACCAGAAAGAGGAAGAGACCAGAGATGACACGGTGGGCCGTGCTTTACCCCTGCACTTGGGAGGCAGAGGAGGGTGGATCTCTGTGTGTGAGGTCAGCCTGGTCTATAGAGTGGATTCTAGGACAGCGAGGGCTGCTAGAGAGACTTTCTTGATAAAAGGAGGAAGTGGGGGTAGCAACCACCCACCTCCCATAATCCTTTTCAGGAGATATCCTCAGTGATATAAAACTATGGGATGTACCTCTTAAATGTTCCTCTACCTCCCAATAAAGCCAAGCTGGGAACTAAACCTTGAGCACAGAGGAACATTTTAGATCTAGGCCATAACGATGGGTTTCCAACTTACCGACTCTAGGTCTTAGGATGTGTCGGTTCCCGTGAGAACCTCTATCCTATTGATTCTGTTTCTATGGAGAATGCTAATGTTTAAGGGAAAAAATTTCAAGCATACCACTCAGGAAACACTTCCAGATAGAAATCAAAGATGTTCAGCTACATTGGAATTGCAGATAAGCCATAATTGAGGCTCATGCAATATTTGGAACATATTTATACTAAAAAGTTATTGTTTATCTGAAATTAAAATTTATCTGAGAATCTTACATTTTTATCTGCTAATCTGAGAACCTTACATCTTGGATTTATAGCCCTTCTGTTTTCATGTAATTTAACAAACACTTACCATGGACATCATTATTGGCAAAGAAGGCTGGAAAATGTGGCAGCTTTAGCTGGGAACACTGCTACAGCCAAGAACACAGAATCCTATTGGTAAAGAAAAGAAGATGATGGACAATGGAGCTCAGATAGGGAAATCTTATCAAGATCAGGTAATCCTTTCAGCACCTGTGAGATGGGAAGTAGGTCTGTGAGGATGATATTATCAGCAGTTATCACATCTGTCTCATGCTTTGTATCATTTATCATGCTAAAGTCTTTACATATAGTTTCTTTTCTAATCGGTAGAAAAAGATTGTTGCTGTTTTTATGTGGCAGATGGGAAGCCTGGTCCCAAGGGCCAGTCTAAGAAAAGCTTAGAAGATGCCTGAAGTCACAGAGCTGTTAAGGCTCTGGAGTCCACGTTGATCGATTGCAAAGTTGATGCTTTGGGTACTTTTTTCAACCTCAGTTTTGATATAATGGTGAACAGAAAGGACAATGTTCTTGCCATAGGGTTATACCCTGTTATAGACTAAATTGTCCTCCAGAAGTTTATATATTGAAATCATAACCTTTGGTGTGACTGTATTTAGAGGGAGAGATGTTAAGGAAGCAATAAAAGCTCGCTGATGTTGTTAAGGCAGGGCCCCAATATGATAACTGATGTCTTCATAAGGGGGAAAAAAAGAGTAACCGTGACTTCTCTCTTCTTCTCCTAATATGTATAAGCAAAGGCCCTCTGAGACACGGGAAGGCATCCATCTAAAGCCCAAAAGAGAATCTTCTCCAGAAAAAACAAAAAACAAAAAACAAAAACCCTGATAGTTTCTGGACTTCTGCATCCCACAACTGTGAAAAAGAAAAAAAAAAGGATCTGTGTTCTTTCTTTTATTTTTGTTGTTGTAGTTTTATGTCTCCTTGCTCTATAACACCTTGTTTTCTCAGTTGCAACTAATTAATATACCTCCCTACCACTAGAGACAAACAAACAAAAATGAGCAGATACAAGATACATAGCAGTGATAAGGGTGAGAGGAAAGCGGTGCTGGCTGTTTAGGAAGGAAGGACCTCGACACTTTGACGCATGGTGTTCAGTATCAGAATTTCTTGGCGTTCTTCTGTCTTTGTAGAAGGGTTATGAACAGGGAGCTCAGGGCCCAGTGTGGCTGGAGGAGAAACCCCAGGGTAGAGCTGTAGGTGATGAGGATGGAGAGAAGAGGCATACTCTAGGCCATGTAAAAGGAACTAGGGTCTCATCAGTGATTTCTGCGTCCCTGTGACAAAATCCTGGACAGAAACAATTCAAAGGAGAACATTATTTTTAATCGTTTTCAGAAAGATTTCTTCCATCACAGCAGGAAAGATGTGGTGGTGGGAGTAGTTCTGGCCATGCTGGTGGGAAGGTCTAGCAGAGAGTCTTGGCATCACAGTGGACCAGGAGGGTGACACAGGCTGAAAGCAAAGGCAGGAATGACTCCCAAATACCTGTTCCCACAGATCTGCTCCTGCCGTCTAGGCTGTGCTTCCGGAAGATTCCACCGCCTTCAAAATAGTCTCCAAAACCTGGTGACTGAGCATTCAAAACACGAGTCAGGGCTCAGTGGAGTTCTATGTACGATGGGAAGTTGTGGGAAAGTTTAGGGCAGGCGAGCGATGTGCACTTGTATGTGTGTGTAAAAGCTCAGTGACTCCATGTGCTGTGAGAAATAGAAATGGGAGCAGGGAGACCAATCGCAGAGCACACCGGAAATAATGAAGCTTGGAATAGGCAAATAGATGTGGGGGTGGTGATATATTTAGAGAGATATTTAGGGTGTATTTTTGGAGACAGAAGTCAGTAATGATGTGAAACAACAGGAAAGGTGAAATTACCATGTGCTTGGATTGGAGAGTCATGTTCAAAGATAGAATCAAGAAGTTTGCTCAGGATACTGGAGAAGGCTTTGAGGGGGCCTTCACAAGTGGAACCCCTCTTCCTTGCATGTGAAGTAAAAGACATGGAGGCTCATATAGCACATTCACTATTTATAGAAGACAACTGGAGATTTTAGATGGCAGTGGAAGCAAATGGTTGTCTCCTTGAATGCAATAGCCCTACCTTAACACCCAGGGTCAGGCAGCACCATCTGGGACAAATCTAATGGATCTTAGGGCACCCAGAAGCACAAGCCCTGTGGACTCCAAAATGAACTTCCTGAATTGTACTCATCAGAATACCCAGGTAACGAAGGGTTGAACTCCTAAACTAGAAAAATGAGGCCTCAAGATCCACTTAACTAAACTTCATTTGCAGGAGAAGAGTCCCAGGAGTAGAGAAGGCACATTTTCTAACTTGGGCTTCAATAGATATCCAAGTGGAGGAGTGCTGGCTCTTTAAGTCTGGTGTTTCGAGAAGTAACTGGGTTGGTGATAAAGACTTTGGAATCATCAGCGACCTGTTGTTATCAAAAGTCCTGGGAAGAGGTTAAAAAGCTGGAAAGGATTCTGGTTATTCTTACACCCAGAGGCCAGAAAGAAGCTTGGAGCACAGGTGACAAAGTAGTGCCATGGAGGCAGGAGGACAGCGGCAAAGATCAGTGAGAAGATCCCGAAAGGGAGAGCCGTTGTACTGGCTGCTGCCGAGAGGCACAGCTCTGTCCTTTGGACCTCCAGGAAGGGGCTATTGTAAAGGGTTCTGCTGTCTCTGCCCCTGTTCCTGGGAGGGATTCTCTGAATCCTTGGAACTCCCAAAGTGGTAGGGATGGCTTTATTATTCGTGGGCAACCCTGACAGTTTATATGGGAAACTGTAGGTGAAAAGGGGATGAGATGAGAAGCGGCCCTAAGGGAACTCTCGGTTGCCATCTCCTGTCTTACTATAGTGCTTCTCCCATGCACAGAGTATTTGTTCCAAGATCCCAGTGAACGCCTACACTCTGGATAGTAGCAAACTCTGTATACATTATGGATTCCCCCATATAAACATACTTAGGATAGAATTTAACTGTGAGCTAGCGTCACTAAGAGATTAACCACAGTAATTTACTTTTTATCTTAGTGACTTCAGTATCTATTTTTTTTTCCTCATTAAATGGAGAACTTTCCAATTCTTCACTTAATAAAAGAAGCATTTTATTGGCCTCATTTTTGGTGTGTCCGAGTTGCCGGCAGATCAGGTTAAATACGAAAGGTTACTTTAATAGCGGCCCTTTGATATCCTGGGAGCTGATGTCAGTGCAAGGGAAGGACAGCATAGACAGTATGGATACACTGGACAGAGAGTTGATCCAAGGCCTGGCCACCAGATCTCACCGTGCTGCTCACGTATTGTACAAGTTAAGCTCACTGATTGTGTCCCTGGCTCCCTCAACCCGGACACCACGAAATGAGATTCAGCAGATAAGGTGGACTATTGCTCCCAGTATGCCTCGGACACCGCTGACCACAGAGCACATGCTTCGTAGATGCCCACTGAGTGGTGCATTGAACAAAGGGTGCTTAGTGATGCTGTTCATTTGTTTTGTTTGCACCCCAAGTATCTCAAACACTGTGCGTTGAAATCACTAGTGGAAGATCTAAATGTCAGGACAGCTGAGATTGGGTATAGGAAGAGCTTGTGACCCCAAGCTGGAAGTCACCTGCTGAAGATCTTTGGGAAACAGTTTTTAAGTAGAGAAAACCCGTCATGTCCCTGTAAACATACGATTCTTTTTGGCCACATGATCCCTAGAAAGACCAAGAAAAAATAATAGGTATGACAGTAACTAGAGTGTCAATAATTAATACATAATAATGACTGGCCCTTGGCACTGAGATAGACGGATGCATTAATTTCATTTAATAATAATAATAGTAATAAGGTAAGTATTATAGTTTTACCCATTTGACAGATGAAGAAACTGAGGTTCAGAAAGCATGACTTGCCAAAAATGTCCAGCCATTCTTGATAAAGCCTTGATGTTATCCCTGTCTTAAGTTCTCTGCCAGCTCCTAATATGGCCACACACCTAAGTCGCTTGGAAGAGATTCATTCATTCATCTAATTTTTATACCGTGAGTTAGCAGATTCGAAGTCTCATGAATGCTGAGCATGAATTTTGCCACTGGGCCTACACCAACCCATCTAGGGAGTATTTAAATTCCTTGTTATACCCCAGGATGAATTAGCTCAAGGTCTGGGTAGGGAGACAGGCACCAATGATTCCAAACTTGAGAGCTCATTCCTAGGCGCTGTTGTTTATTGTTGCTCAAAAGTAAGTGCGTGAGACTAATCCTCTAGAGGTTGTGCAGGAGGAATTATCCCCCTTTCCTGCTTGCCTTGGAGGTTCTAGGGCAGAACATCCCAGATGGGAACTATCCTGAGCTAGAGGAAGGCCTGGCCTGGCCTGGCCTGGACGGCCATCCTTTAATTACACGCTCTCATAGATTCAGATGAGGGCACGCTGAGATATTACAGAAGGAATGGTTACACCAGCGTGATTTATTGTCATTTTTGTCGCCATGCCACAATTTAATTCACCTCCGAGTAGTTATGTTCATTCTAATAAACTAATGAGTGCTGTGGGAGCCGCTCCTGTAGCTCCCAGTGATGTATTAATTCACTGTTAACAGCCTAGACTCGGGGAGAAAAGCACACCGTCTTCATTTCCCCAGCAATCATTCTTGCCGGGAAATTCCTGGGCATGAAGCTGGATATTTCTGCCGAACATTTAGCCCATAAACCCAGCCCGTAATTTACGGAGACCCTAGCAGGAGAAGCCGTAAATGACTCTTTCCTCCGTCAGCATGCGGGCAGAGGGATTTGAAGAATAGAGCCTGTCTTGACTTGGTGGTATAGCAAGGCCAGGCCATCAATTTCAGCCAATAAAAGGAGGAGGGCAGTTTGAGAGCCATGGAAGTTAAAAGGCGGTTGGTCAGCACCATCTTTGACATTTCAGAACACCCCAGCTCGGAGTAAAAGCAAGGGCTCATGCGCTAGGTGGTGGCAGGCATAAAAAGAATAGATTGTTTGTGAAAAACACGAGATTTTCACACTTCGGGGTGAGACAGGAAATGCAGGGGTGTCCTGGCTTGTCATCGTACAGTCCAGCCTGTTCACGTGTTTGCCAGCTTGTTTTTCTCCTCTCCTCCCCTCCCCTCCTCCTTTCTTTCCCTTCTCTCCCTTCCTCTCCCCTCCCTCCCTGCCACTCTTCCCTCCCCTCTCTCTTTATCCTCCTCTCCTCCTCTTTCTCATTTTCTTTGTTTCTCTCTCTCTTTTTCTCTTTCTTCCATTCTCCTCCTCTTTCTATTTCCCTCTCTTCCTTTCTAATGGTGGCATGGCTATGTTTCTGGGACTTCGTTGACAAGGTTAAGGATAGCTGTGAGCGGCACACGTCTGTAATCCCAGTAAGTGGTAAACTGAGGTAGAATAATTGAAAACTCTAGGCCAGCTTTTTTTTTTTTTTTTAGTTCTGGACCAGCCTGTTGAGACTTTGTCTGTCTCACCCAACAACATCGATTAATAATAATAAAAGCAAACACCGTGTGAGGACAAGGTAGAACCTCAAGTAGCTGGGCCTATAATTCAAAATGGAACCCTACAGCAATTGTTTGGTTGTGGGGTAACACAGCACTCTATGCCCCTAGAAGGACCACACATGTAGTTCTGTGGCCTTGCAGAGGTACACTCCTTCCCCCACTGTGAAGATAAACAGAACTCCATCTCAGAGCCTCGTGCTGTTTCTTGGACATAAACACTGACCTACATGGATAGGCACAGGCAAGGGTTAATCAATTAGAAGTGAGCATGATTGCGGCCCTTCCTATGTAAAAGAGACCAACGGGAATTGAACACTTGCATCTGACATTTAAACACTTTTATTATCTTTATTTTATGTGTGTGGATGTTTTGCCTTCATATATGTCTGTGTACCACTTGAATGCCTGGTGCCTGGAGGGGGTGGGGAAGGCCTAAGAGCCCCCAGAACTGGAGTTACAAATGTCTGCTGTTCATAGCTGAACTCATGTCCTCCGGAAGGGCAGCCAGTACTCTTAACTGCTTAGCTACCTCTCCAGCCCCAAAGCTGTCTTGTATAAGGAGACTAGAGTCAGGGTAGACATTTGCCTAGATGCTGGGACACACATACATAGCTTCCCCTCCAAATGTTCACAGTGTGTCGGGGAGACCGGACAAGGTCCATTAGTCATGAAATAGGTGTACAGGGGTCACATGAATAGGGAGGTACTACAGCCTGGAGCCTGCATCCGATTCTGACGGGAGTGGCTTTTACAAAGAACAACAATCAATTGACTTCTGCCCACTGCTGTGGGTTGAATGTAGCCCTCCAAGTTCAAGTTGTGGGAACGTCACACTCACAGAAAGAGGTTTGGAAGGTGAGGCCTCACAGGAAGCGTCTGGGTGCGATTTCACCCTCATACATGGGTTAACTCTCATTATGAAAGCACGTGACCTATCCCTACTTTTATCAGTGCTATCGACGGGTTTTGTTTTAACGTTAGCATACATGTTTATAACATACTTTAATCATTTCCTGTTTTTAAAAAATATTTAGATGCCACATATGTGAAAAAAACATGTGGTCTTTGTCTTTCTGAGTCTGGCTAATTTTGTTTAACCTGGTGCTCTCCACACCCATTCATTTTCTTACAAATGACAATTTTATTTTTCATTATGTCTAAGCAAAAGTCCAACGTGTAGACCTGTCCACTCATCTGTTGGTGGGCACCTGGCACATTGACTCCATTCACACTGACCCCTGTGAATAGTGTGGCCATAAACATGGATGTGGAGACACGCTGTGGCACCCTGACTTTGACTCCTTGGGGGTATACACCCAGGAGTGCTGTCGTGTCTCCCCATGGAGTATGCACAAGCTTCCATGCCTGCCAACGATACGCAAACATTCCTTTTTCTAAAAGGGCTAGTTTGATCTCGTGTCCTTCTCTCTTTTCTGCCTTTTACCATGTGATGCCACAAGAAGGATGTGGTCAGATACTGGCACCACGCTCATGGACTTTCCAGCTCTAAAACTGTGAGCCAATAAATCCCATTGTTTGTAAGCTCCTCTGCTTCGCGTGTTGTGGGTTAGCTGCACAAATGGATTAAGATGGCCAGCTTCAGGAACTGTCTTTCTCATGGGTGACAAGTGTTTATGCATCTGCCAGGCTCATAGGGAACATTCAGAAAAAGGATATAATGAGTGTCCCTTCATCTCACGACATGGCCCCTTCCCATTCCCTCCTGTGTCTTCTTAGACTTTTGCTTCTGGAAGGAGTTGCAGAAATGCCTAGCAGAGCTGCTCATTTTCAGATGTGGGGAGCAACCTGGCAAAAATAGGTTATGCCAAACCAAATCGCAGTCATACGGAGAGTCCCCAGAGTGGGAACAAGCATTCCTTGTTGCCAACAGAGCTCAGGTGCAGAGCTCCTGAAGTATGAGTGGATTTCGAAGCACCTGGAGAGCTTAGTGAACCAAAGGTCGGACTGTGCATCATGGCAGTGGATGTCCGTAATCTCAGCAGAAGGAAGATGGTAAATTCAAAGCCAGCCTGTACTGTATAATAAGCTCCCCATCCCAAAATAGGACAAACAAATGAATAAACACACACCACCAAAATCCCCAAAGATTTCTGAGCTCCATCCCCCAGAGTCTGATTGGTCAGACAGGACCTGAGAATCTGCATTTCTAATGAGGTTCAGATGATACAGATGCTGTGGCCATGTGGAACCTACTGCTCTGTATTATGTGCTCATTCATCTGTGGGAAGTTCTTGCAAAGTTATATATAGCATCAAATGGTTAATAATTTTGCAGTGGACATTGATAGATCTGTCCCTGGAGAAATTTCGATACAGTGAAGAATGGCTACCCAGAGGAAAGGGCCAGGGACTTTTCCTCTAGGGTCATGAGTGACAAAGATTTTAAGATGATTATAATCGGGGAGGAGGCCATTTGCCTGTCTGTGACCTTTTGTATCTGTATGTTGATTGGCAGGGCAAAAGGTAATGCCCTCAGCATTATCCAACATGACATGGAAGTGATTAATTCCCAGGGCTCTTGGAGTGGAAAAACTAGGCATGTGAGATGCAATTAAGTTGAGGAAGAAGAGCAAGATGCAGTGCTTAGCAGTGAGTTGGGATGCTGAGCTGACCCGAAAGAGAACTACTGTCTGTCCCTTCTGTAGAGACCACTTACAAGACACATGGCTGTGCTCATGACTCTGCCAGGCTCATACAGAGCAAGGAGGAAGGTGATTATAAAGGCTGTTTTCAAGATGTGTGTGTTTCCTTGTCCCCCTCAAGGGGACCCTGCAGCAGTTTCCAGTAATAATACCGATGAGGATTTCAACCAGTAGTTTCTGTGATTGGGTTTAAAGTCAGACATGTCTGGCGTGGCTGGTAATTGATTGAGGAAGATAAAGGACATGGAAGAGGTATTCAGGGTGATTCATGAGTTGTGTATGCAGCCTGAAAGCAGCCTGGCTTACATACAGATCAGCCCTGTTGGATGGAGGAAATTAATTTCTGATGCTGGATTCTAGGCTCCTTCTGTCTTTTCTGAATCTCTTCCCTCTGTGGCCAGGTAAATGCTCCAAGACATCAGGAAATGTTCTCAGCAACCTTTTTTTTTTTCTTTTTTCCTGCTGAGTATTGTATAGTAATTTAACTAAATCCCCTCCAAATAACCCATTAGATGGTTTGATACATCTCTATAAAGGGCATTTAACTCCGGGAAATAACCCTGTAATGTTGGAAGAGAGTAGAGAGGTGGAGAAAGAAACACTAGCTGTGTAGATCCGACTGTCTACTTGTAAGAAATGAGAATAGTGGTCCATTTTCAAATGTGCCCGCAAGTCAGGTTAGGCCCAGCTGCCTAGGAACAAGAGGACGCTGGGTCCTTGCTAATGCCTGCTCTTCTGGTTTAGTTACCCTCCACTCCATCCCTGCACACACTAGACATTTAGAATTCAAAGTACTAGCATCCAGGCCTGCCCAAGGAACTGCAGACACGATAAGGTCGTGTGCCTGAAAAGCGATAAGACAAACAAGGTGTAAAATGTAGAGATAAACCCACACAGGGGGTTTTATCACTCAAGTGGCAGATGACACGTGAGACTGTACACTCTACTGCCCAGCTACTCAGCTGAGGGGAGGGATCTGCATTCAGGAATCTAAAACTGTTCTTTGCACTGACATTTTTATCTCTGTTGGTGGCTTTGCAAGTCCTAAAGGCAAGTTGTAAACTTCCTTACACTAGAGACTATTGAGTCTCTAGTGGTCACTAGTGTGCATGTGTGTGTGTGTTTCTTCATTCAGTGTGTGGATGGCTGATAGGTATCCGTCTTAGGCTCCTAGGCATCTTCATCTATTTACCTGGCATACCTGGGAATCCAAGAAAGTAAAGAATGCTAAAATTTGTCTCCAGTTATCACAGAAAAAAAAATTGTAGAAAGTTGGATTTAGAAACCCTCAAGAACAGACAGGCAACAATCCCTCTTGAGGCAATTACCATGCAATTAGCACGCATGCCGTTTGCAGCAGAGCCAGACTTATTAGGGCTCAAACCATGTAATGCTTAGCTCCAGCCTTCTATCAACAAGTAACCTTTCCCCATGTTGATCCTCAGGAAAACGTGTCCATTCTCTGCCCCCAACAGCTTTCATCAATTAAATAACAGAAAAAAACATCTACATCAAAGGTTAGGGTGTTGGTCTAGTGGCAAAGTACTTGCCTAGTATGCACAAGGCTCTGGGTTTAATCTGCACCTTTGGAGAAATAAATAGATACGTAAAGAAAAGAAAGAAATTGAGGAAGAAGTCAAGGAAGAAAGAATGCTAATATTCACTGATGGCTTATCCTCTACCAGGTGCATAAATAGTATTTCTAAATACCACCTTATATAATCCTTATTTTAACTCTATTAAATAAGGAATATTTTTACCACTGAGCTGCAGGTGAGAAATGGAGGCGCACAGGAATTAAGTAATTGACTGAGTTTTATGAGTTTCTATGTGAATAAAATCCATGACCCACATTCTTTTTTTTTTTAGTTTTTTTTTTTATTTATTACAATTTATTCACTTTGTATCCCAGCTGTAGTCTCCTCTCCCAACCCCTTCCAATCCCACCCTCCTTCCTACTACTTCTCCCATGCCTCTCCCCCAGTCCACAATAGGGGAATGACCCACGTTCTTAATTTCTACTTTATATCCACTGATCAGCTCTCTAGCTGGGGAATCAATTCATGGAGGCACCAGGAGGATACTGCACCGGGAAAAGGCACTGAACAGGTTAACTTTTTCACACTTCTGTGTACTCATCTTGAATGTGGGATAGAGATAGTATCAGCCATCGAAGCTATTTTTAAGGATCAATTGAAATAAGTTGTAAATGTCACACAGCATCGTTAAACACACACAGCAAACGCTATGGGGCTGGAGAGATGGCTCAGGGGTTAGGAGCTCTTGCTGTTCTTCCAGAGGCCCCAAGTTCGGCTCCTAGCACCTGGATGGCTCACAGCCACCTGTAGCTAGTAGCTTAGCTTCAGGGGATCTGACGCTCTCTTCTGTCCTCTGCCTGCACTCTCACACACATCTCTCTCTCTCTCTCTCTCTCTTACATACACACACACACACACACACAAACAGAAATAAAACAAAGTTAACTACTTAAAAATTGTCATTTTTTTCTTTTGTAGTGTGTGTGTATGTGTGTGTGTGTGTGTGTGTGTGTGTATGTGTGTGTGTATGTGTGTGCATATTTGTGTGGAGGCTAAAGGTGAACCTTGGGTGTTATTCCTCAGGTCCAGTCCACTTTGTTTGTTAAGACAGGATCTCTTACTTGGCCTGGAACTCCCCAATTAGGTTAGGCTGGTTGGCCAGAGGGCCCCATGGCTCTACCTAGCTCTGCCTCCCCAGTGTTGGGATTTCAAGCATATGGTACCATATGGGTTCTGATGATTAGACTCTGGTCCTCATGCTTGTACAAGAACCTTTCTGATCTAGCTACCTCCCCAGTCCTGTCCCTGTCTTACCACGACTGGAGTTAGGGTATTATTTGTATGTTAGTTGTGCCTGACAGATGTGGTATTTTGAATCCATGCCTGTGGTAGAACGCCAGGCACATTTAGAAGATTTCATCCAGCTGCTCCAGTACAGCAGACGCTAGAGGAGCTGGTATATGGAGTGACCCCAGGGGTTAGGAGGGACAGTGTCACTTATGGCAGGTCACATTTGCAAGGACAAGAAGGGATCAGGGCACAGCAAACAGCTCCACCATGAACTGGAAGAATTTTCACAAACTGCTCTCTTCCGTCTTGCCTGTGGTTGGCTGAATGACGAAGCTTAGAGGTCCTGGAATCTGAGAACACGTTCCTTTTCAAGATAAAAGAGACTTGGAAGATGGGATTAAGTCAAGGACACTGAAATGGAGAGATTAATTTGAAAGATCTGGGTGGCCTCAGAGAGTTGAGGACTTCTGACAAGACAAAGCAGGTGATCAGAGGAGGACAAGGCATGGGCTGAGGGAACTGGGGAATAGAGTGATGGGGTTCCAGGCAAGCAGAGCAAGCACCGTGAGGTGGAAGGGGCAATTTATTTGTGCTTTTCTGAAACCTTAGAAGGGGTCTTTCACCACGAACATTTTGATATTAGCTCTACATGTTTGTTTTAGACTTACTGGAACCGTTAAGAGGATAATTCTTCTTTATTGATGTGTGTGTGTGTGTGTGTGTGTGTGTGTGTGTGTGTGATACAATAGTGTACATGTGGAGGCCAGAGCACAAGTTACTGGATTGGATCCCAGAGATTGAACTCAGGAGCATCAAGCGCCTTTACTTAGCACCAACCCATGGTGGCTGTGCCTTTACTTGCAGAGCATCTTGCCAGCCTGAGAAGTTGTTGTTCTTGTAAGCCATTGCATTGTTGGTAGCTTACTGCAGTAGCAGTAAGAAATGAATACGTGCCCCAGTTGACTTGGCCGCTCTCTACTTCCATCTTAATTCTTTGGTCATAACCACACCATTGCACACATCAGTATTTATCTTCTTGTCTGTTCATTGCATCTATTATTTTTAATTTTTCAGGTGGGGTCTTGCTATGTTGCCTAAGCTAGTTTTAAGCTCCAGAGCCCAAGGAATCCTCCTGCCTCAGACACCCAAGTAGCTAGGAGCACAGGTGTGGGCCACTGAACTTAGACAGAGTTCATTCCTCATGCAGTCTCAAGGGCTCCAGAGCCCATCAGAGGACTTAGTTCATTATAAGTTGCATGAACAGGGGTGGGCTGAACTAATGTACGGATGGACATAAATGCTTGTCCCAATTATCTTACATCTAACAGGAATTTTCTTGCTCATTCACCTTAGCTTAAAAAAACATTAATGACTGCCAAAAACGAAAACCTCAAAACCTTTAATTTTACAGCTATGAAATGGATCCCTGATGTCATTGGTATTTCCTTGGCTCTTGTCAAAAGTCAAAGCTATTCCATCCCATTCTAGGTCTATGGAGAAGGCTAGGAGGAGAAGAGAAAATGCATGAAGCTCCTTAGAGAAGAGAATTAAGGCCAAATGTAATTGAAGCAAGAAGCAATCAGAACATGCAACAACTGTTATTTAAAGGAAAATAAATTCATGAGATTCAAATCTCAGCATGACAGGAAAAAAAAGCACTTTTTTTCACATTTTCCACAAGATGTTCAGCAAGATGAATCTGTCAAGAAATGGGGGGAAAGGTCACATGAAGGCTGACAGGAAGTCACGGATGGAATTCATTCTGTCACGTGGAATCATCTCAATTAAAATACAGCTGGAAGATTGTCATTGAGACTCACATCTTTTGGGGCTCTTTTTATACGGAACATCGACAGAGCTTGTTTATTTCATAGGAGCTTCTGAAATATTCCCACTAGCCTGAAATAATTAATGTATGAAATGGTCTGTTGGATTTATTTTGACAGGAGCTGTCTCAGATATATGGGAACTTGATCATAAATACAGCAGTGAGTCCCTTGGGATGTCTAAGATCTGCTTTAGTCTATTGGAGAGTGCCAGGTATGGCGTCCTGTCATCTGCCACGCTGGGTAACAAGGAGCCAGAGGCCAGAGACCTAGGTGAAGATTCATCCGAGTGAACTCTCGGCAATAAGCAATTGGGTGTTGGGAGGAACCCGATAGGATGTTATTAGCTATTATTATTCCTGTCTCCAAGACTAAATGCCTGACAAGAAGAAACCTAAATGATGAAGGGTTTGTTTTGGTTCATGCTTTGGGGTGCAGTTTACTGTGGCATTGAGAGTATGGGTGGGTGGTACCATGCTTCCCTGTGGTAGCAGGAAGGTGGGGGAGGGGTAGGATGCAGGCTCATAGCTCACTTCCCCCCTTTCTTTTTCTTCAGTCATAGACCCCAGGCCATGGCACAGGACCACTTATGGCGGGTCCTCCCCTTGGTCAATTCTCTCTGGATACACCTTCGTAGACACACCCAAAGGTCAGACAAGCCTCAAATTCCTGGGCTCAAGCAATCCTCCTAATGTGCTGGAAAGTCTGCCTGCCTGTCTATCTTTTTTTTCCTTCCTTTTTAAGAAAGTTTTTGTATTAATTTATTAATTAATTTGGACAGCGTTTCTCTATGTGGCCCTGGCTGTCTTGGAACTCAGCTTCCTATGCAGACCAGTCTGGTCTTGAACTCACAGCGATGCACTTGCTTCTGTCTCTCAAGTGCTGGGACTAAAGGTGTGTGCCACCATGACTGGGTAGAAAATGCTTCTTAATGTAGTTAAAGTGACAGTCAAAATGAGCCACCATAGACAGGGTGGGTGGCCCGGACCAATTGTGTTCAGGTGAGAGTATTGAGTATGGTGGTAGGCTGATGAGTCTGTCCTAGTGTGGCAAAGCACTGATTCATTTGCCGCGGTTACCAGTTTTAGTGGCGTGCATGCTTCTGCCAGGGATTATTCCAATGAACTATAAAGTATTGATCTTGCTTTCAAAGGGGTGCTGGGATCAAACCCAAGTCCTCAGATATTCTGGGCAAGCACTGTAACTAAGTTACGCCTCAGGGGCTGTGTGGTTTTCATTTTAATTAAAACATTCCTTTCTGGTAGGACCCTTTAAGACTCAGGAAGTAAACAGAAACTTACAAGGCTTAGGAAAATCCTGGAGCATACAAGATTCACAAGGTGGTAGCAACTGGTACAGGAAAAGCACCCTCAGGCAGAGCTGTCTGAAAGTGGTTCCAGGAACACAGCTTTCTGTCCTGTCTATCATGTTAAGGTTGGGTTTTTGGTGGTACAGCAAGCTGCCTTTGAGTTACTCATGTTCCTGGAAGTAATCCCTCACTCATACTCCTGGAAGTAAATTAAAAAGCTCACTCTTTCCTCAAAGCTAGACTTAGTGCCATTGTTTAATCAGTCTCAGTTTCTTAAAGGCGCTTTTATTAATCTCCCGTGGGTCTTCACTGACTCTCTGCTTCTGGCTTTTTGCTGAAGCTTTTTCCTGGGAGGAAATCAAATCATGTGCACACCCTCTTCCCCAGGCTTCCCTGTTTCTCATCACTGAGATTTCTACCCAGTCTCTTGTTATATATTCCACTGCACTCCTTCTTAGGGCTTGTACTATATGTGTTCATTTCTCTTTATTCTCCCTTGTCAGAATAAATCCATCTTGGAGCAGAGAGCATGTTTTTTTTCTCATGAATCTGTGGAAGCCCGGTGCTGGAATGAAATTATCCCAACTCTCGGCTCTGACAGGCCATACAAGATGCTGTTTATATCATTACAAATTGTCCCAGGCTATTGCAACAGGTTAAGAACTGATTCTCAGGCTGGGGAGATGGCTCAGTGAATAAGCACTGGCAGACCACATGCAAGGGCTTGAGTCTGGCTCACCAGGACCCACAGAAAGCCAAGCAGAGTATGTGTATAAGCAATCCTAGCACCCTACCCCCAACTTTGGAGGTGCAGATGGGAAAATCTAGGTAGCCTGCCTCACGCGCTGGTAGACAAGAGAGCCTGTCTCAGGCAAGGTAGACAGTGAGAACTGCACCGGCCCTTGTCCTTGACCTCTATACGTACCATGTGGCATGCACATGCTTTTGTTCATGTGCACAAACGTGCACACAAACACACGATGACACACACATATTTTTAAAGTGATTTCTCTTTCATCCCTCCGCCACCTCTCTCAACCGCTGCCTTATTGTTATTGCACAATAATGCTGAGGACTCAGGAGGGGACCATCCGCAGCAGCTCATAAAGGGACGGAAAACAGAAGGAGAGTGTGAGCATTCTGCCTCCTGCTTCAGTCTTTGCACTTTGTCTCTGGATTACTGTTGGTCCAGAAAATCTCTAGCCGTGTGAATGCTTCGCTACTTGTGACCAATTTGGTATTAGCCCTTGATAGCCTAAAAATGTCCACATAGAAGCTCAGTAAACTTGACCTCAGAACTCAGCCTAAATATTCTTGATCTTTAAATGACTTCTCTTTAGCCAAATGTAGCTCCTTTGAGCCTGATTATCACTGAAACCGCATAATCTCCAAGGGATGTGCAAGATGAAACTCATTACCAGATGGGAAAGAGTGTGTTTGTTTGAGCTATGCTGAGTTAGTTTTCTTGAAACGTATCTGGAATTGCTGCAGTGTAGCTTTCTTTGTGGGTCGTAATCCAGGACTGAGGGAATGGACTTGAACTGGCTTTCGGGTAGTTGAATGAAGGGACTCTCCTTGGCTGCTTGGGGTCTGTCTTCATTAATCTGGGCTGCTCTAACACAATGCCATAGAGTGGTTGGCTTATAAGTGACAGAATTTATTCTCTCCTGGTTCTGAAGTCTGGAGTCTAGATATCTGGCTAATGGCCAAGGTCAGGTGACAGCCTTCCTGAGTTATAAATTACTCACTTTTTCCTCTCCTCTCTTCTCTCTTCCCCTCCCCTCCCTTCCCTTCCCCTTCGCTCTTCTCATCCCTCCACTCTTCTTTTCCCTTCTATTTCTGAGATAGGGTTTTGCTGTGTAGCCTTCGTTGTCTTGAGCTTACTCTGTCTGGCCTAGGACTCAGATATCCACCCATGTCTGCCTCCTGAGTACTGTGATTAAAGGCATGCACACATGGCCATCGCTTACTTCTTTATGTGCTCATGCGGAGAACTGCACAGATGGGGATAAGGCTGTCTTGCGTTTCTTAAAAGGCATACATCCAGTCAGGAGGGCCTTACCTTGCTCACCCCATCAGTTCCTGATTAATGCCTAAAGAGCTCATCTTTTAATATCATCAACAATAGCAGGTAGCATTTTAACACAGACATTGTGGGAGAACGTTGAGTCCATAACGTCAACATAGTTTCTGAGAAACAGACCCCAACAAAGCCCACGGTGTTTCCACTTCCTAAACTAACCAATCTCAGGCTCTGGGGATGTCCTGGGTCTCTAAAGCCCATTTCTAGACAAGCAGGAAAGAAACCACTTCAGGTTCCTCTAGACTGGGGGGTGGAGGGAGGGGGAGGCTGAACCAGGGTTTGAAAGGGAAAAGCTAGAAGGAGCAGGGTTGTTGGCAGAGCCCTGTGCTGTCAGTCAAAGCTGTTCCGGCATTATTCTTATCCTGCGTGCCCCTCTCCACCATTTCCTTTCTGAGAGCCCTGTAATTACGCAGCCGTGTGCATCCAAGCTGTCAACAGGATCCTCTGAGTGAAACGTAGCTAAATCAGTGTCTGTAAATGAGGAGGGGCCCATAATCAAAGGTGGGTCTCCAGCAATCTCCTCCATATTTCGGACTGCCTCGTTCTCATCGGATTGCTTGCTTGTTCTTTGTAATTTCTGCTCCAAGGGTGGGGCGGTGGGGGGTGAGACGGAAGGAGTGGGCTCACCTTGTGTTTTAGGTTAGTCCGGAACCACGAGGAACCCTGCCATCGGGCTCTCTCGGGCAGCCCAGCTCTCACAGCCCGGAAGAATCTTCCCTCTCTGCTCCGCACTTGTCAGAGGCCGGCTTGTCGTCTTAATTTCTTCCATTTTTAAAGCTCATAAAACGCAAGCAGGCTCTTGTTTGCCGGTGGGTTTTGTGGCTATCTGAGAAGTCACAGCCCAATTTGCTGACGCTAAAAGATGACTCCCTGTTTCCTGTGGTAGGTGGGATTATGGCCTCTCCTAGATGCCCACATCAGAATCCTCTGAACCTGTGAACATGTCTCCCGCACAAAACAGAAGGGGTTTTGCAAATGTGATAAGTTAAGGACCTTTAGAGGACAATATTGTCCTGGAATTAGAAGCCAGATCCTCCTTGGAATTGTAAGGGTCCCTATAACGGAAAGGGGAGGGGCGGAGAGTCAGGGAAGTAATTGACAGAAACAGACATTGGAATATTGCAAATGGAGGCTCTTTCTAGCACTTTCTAGACTGAGAAATGGTTCTCCCCCGGAGCCTCTGGGAGGCACAAGGCCTTTCCAACATTTTGATGGTAACCCAGTACAACCCATTTCAGACCCGCACATTCACAACTTGGTGTTACATAAGGTCCTTTACAGGTTGAATCAGATTTTTACCACTCAAATTCCTGTTCTGGTTAAATTCCTATTGAGTATTATTAGACATTAGGGGCGTGGAAGTATCGTTTGATGGTGGTTGAGAGGTGGGGCTAATTAGCGTTGGAAAGTCATCAAAGTAGTTAGAATCCCACGATTGAATCCCAGTGGGCTTTAAAAGGAAGGAGGGGGAGATAGAGAAAATAATTAGTTTTTTCTTTTTTAAAAATGTACTTCATACTTATTTTCTTTCCTTTTTTTTTCAACAAGGCCAACCTTTTTTAACACTATTCATTAAAAATTATTTATGTAACTTTAAGAATTTAAATTTCCCACCAGTGAAAATAACTGCTTACTGTGTTCACTGTGGACATAAACTCTTCAGGTAGTATTTGCATCCTTCTGGGACCCTGTGTTTTCTAGCTTGCTTTTTTTCTGTATGGCTCCGGGGTTGAACCAGAGGCCTTTACCTTCAGGGCACACAGTCTTTCACCATACCTCCAGTCAGGACTCTTCTTTCTAGACCTGACTTCAGTGGTTTGGAAATTTCTGGTCACTTGGAATTTCTCATCTGACCTTGCGACTTGGGATAGCTCAGTATTTCCCTCCTTTACATGCATGATTTTTGAAAGCATAATTTGTGTTCTTAGATTTCTGGGTTCCCTAAGGTGTCCTAGTTTCCAATTTGAGAACTTTAGCTTTCTCTTAGTGGTCCCATTTCTACCCTGAAACTGCCCTTTTGTGCATGTCCTGGTACTTTAGGTGAATTAAGGGTTTTGAAGAGAGGCTGAGGGAAGATTCTGTCTTGCTCTTGAGCTCTTACAGCTGCTTTGTTCTTTGTCTCTTTAGGTTTTTCACTCTCATCTTGTCTTAAAGGTTACACTGACCTTCAGATAACAGCCAGCGAGTGAAAGATACATTTCAGTGCCTTTTCCCCAGCATTTTCTTTATCTGAGCAGTAACCTGAATATATCGCTATGTTGTACTGGTCATTATTCTGTGAAAGTAAACAACAGAAAAGCCAGATTCAGTAGAGACAGTTTTGCTGTGCTTGCCGATAGCCATACACAGCGCAGGCTTCTCTTGTAAAGGAGTTTGAAGTCTCTTTAGGGGAAACTAGCCTGAAATACCCTTCACCTCTGTTTCCCCCTTCCTTTCTTGTTTTGTTTCTCTTAACACTGAATATGTCACTAGACTTTTAATGGATTCCCTTTGTGTTTTGGAATAATTTTTTTTCATTCTTTCATACCCTGAGAACAGGCACAGTTGAGAACTGACTTTGAACTCATGAGAGCATTGTGTTTGGGATTTAGATTTTTCAGCTTTGCTCCTTTCTGTAGAGATTAGCAAGCCAATGCCACCAGTTGACCCCAGAATAATAACACTCTGTCCCCTCAAGTGTCCATATCACCATTTAATAGATGGGGAGGAAAATACTGCCAGAGTCAGGGAAACCAAATCTTAGAATGGGAAACTGTTAGCTGCTGGTCTTCCTCGGGGGGGGGGGGGGAACAGACCAAATGATTCCAGCAAAGTCTAGATTGGTGAGCCAACTAGTGTGTTGGGCTTACTTACGGGAGTGTGGGAAAATGGTTATTACAGGAGTCTGAGTGGCCCAAATACTTGCATCGCTGAAGTGTCACATACGCATGGATGGCAGCTTCCTTGTAGATGGAGTCCCCACATTTAACTAACCTTTCACCCGCTCTATAAGCCAGCACCTCCCGGGACGTCATGTAGCTGGGGCAGAGCAGTACACATCCGGGAGAGGGGCGCAGGAAGAAGTGGCTGGGATCCCAGGAAAGAATGTAGGGGCAAGCTCTGCCTTGAGGGTCTCTTACGGATAGTCACGGCTGCTCTGGTAAAGATGCTAATGGCTGTTATATTCAGAAGAAGCATTCCACAGCAACAGCCTACTTGCTCTACAGAGTTGAGGACCAAATGAGATAGCAGAGTGGCAAACATAAGCAGCTTTGTGGAATAGGATATGGTATCAAGACAGTACATCTATTATTGGAGAATTATGCATGTTCGCTATAGCACAGCTCTTTGTATAGATTTTCTTCTCCTTTTCTATTTTAAGAGTTAGAAACTTGACTTTATCACGGGAGACCATGCTGTATCAGGAAGAACAAAATCAAGAGTTAGGAAATGTGGGGACTAGTCCTGACTTCATGAACTGTCGTGTGCCTTATAAGTGTGGCTGTTACTGCTACCATTAACAACAATAACTGGAATTCATTCAGTGAAGCTTTTACTGTTCCTGTGTTTATTCAGTCCTCATGGCAGCCTGTCAAGGACGCTATCATTGTTATTATTTTCTTCATATGCTAGGAAGAAAATGGGGTTTCCAATGACTCACTCCACCTCATACGTGAGTAACACTCGAACCTAAGTTTGGACTATCTGAGAGTGGACCAAAATAATCCCTAATAATGTTAACTAAAAGAGTAAGAACAATACAAACACGCAATCATTAACATCTACTGCCTCCCTCTCAAAACTAATAGAACCAATCATTTGACCTGAGAGTGGAAACAAATCACAACAATCACTTAGTTCAGCCCTCTTGGTTTTCAGTTATGGAAACTAAAGCCCCCAGACTGTTGTTATACTGAAAACTGAGTTGATGTACTTTAGCATCTTCTCAGGGCAGACGCTTGCAGGCCTCTCTGAACGTATAACAAAGATCAAATGTTGGATTTATAAGATCATTCAAAGATTAAAGAGCCTACTAACTGAACCCTCATTACATAGCAGGTATTTCCTGAGTGTGGTGGTTTGGATAGGTAGACTCACATGCTGGAATGCTTGGCCAGAGGGAGTGTCACTATTAGGAGGTGTGGCTTTGTAAGAGTAGGTGTGGCCTTGTTAGAAGAGGTGTGTCATTGTGGGGGTGGGCTTTGAGGGCTATGCCCAGTGTTGATCCTATCTCCTCCTGGCTGCCTTTAGATTAAGATGTAGAACTCTTGGCTCCTCCAAAATCATGTCTGCCTGCACGACATCGTGCTTCCTACCATGATGATAATGGACGAAACCTCTGAAACCGTGAGCCAGCCCCAATTAAATGCTTTTTTTTTGCCCCAGTCATGGTGTCTCTTCACAGTAATGGTAACCCAAACTAAGACAATGAATGAGTAACGTGTACACACACACACACACACACACACACACACACGCACACCATTTTTAAAAGATTTATTTATTTTTATTTTATAAGTATTTATCCATGTATATGTGTGTGCACTATGTGTGTGTAGTATCTATGAGGGGAAGATTAGGGCATCAAATGTCATAGAATCTGAGTTACAGGTGGTTTTGAGCTGCTGCGTAGGTGCTGGGAACTGAACCTGGTCCTCTGCAAGAGAATCAAATGTTCTTAACTGCTGCCATCTCTCCAGCCTCACATGCATGCTATTTTATTTTATTATTTTATTTGTTTTATTCATATTTTATTTTTAATTTATTATAATTTATTCACTTTGTATCCTAGCTGTAGCCCCCCTCTTCCCCTCCCAATCCCCCCACCCCTGTCTCCCCCTATGCCCCTCCCCCAGTCCACTGATAGGGGAGGTCCTCCTCCCCTTCCCTCTGACCCTAGCCTATCAGGTCTCATGAGACTGGCTGCATTGTGCTCCTCAGTGGCCTGGTAAGGCTGCCCCCAACCCCCCAGTGGGAGGTGATCAAAGAGCCAGCCACTGAGTTCATGTCAGAGATGGTCCCTGTTCCCATTACTAGGGAACCCACTTGGACACTGAGCTGCCATGGGCTACATCTGTGCAGGGATTCTAAGTTATCTCCATGCATGGTCCTTGGTTGGAGTATCAGTCTCAGAAACAACCCCTGGGCCCAGGTGTTTTGGTTCTGTTGCTCTCCTTGTGGAACTCTTGTCCTCTCCAGGTCTTTCTATCTTTCCCTTATTTCATAAGAATCCTTGCACTCTGCCCAAAGTTTGGCTATGAGTCTCGGCATCTGCTTTGATGTCCTGCTGGGTAAAGTCTTTCAGAAGGGCCTCTGTGGTAGGCTCTTGTCCTGTTCCCTGTTTTCTCCCCCTTCCAATGTCTGTCTGTTTGCCTTTCTGAGTGAGGATTAATCATATTACCCAGAGTCCTCCTTCTTGCTTACCATCTTTAGGTGTGCAAATTTCAGTATGTTTATCCTATATTATATGTCTAATAGCCACTTATAAGTGAGTATTACCATGTGTGTCTTTCCATGCATGCCATTTTAAACCAAGGAAATTGAGGTTAGTTCCTTAATAACATCACACAACCATTCATTCATATTAATTAAGACTTTGAAAAAAACAGAAAAAAGTTTATTTGTACAAAAATATAGTAAACTGGAAATCAGAATAAAAAGTTAAAAACAACATGTTAAAAACAACCTAGGCAATTAAAAAAGAAATGGACATATCAACGTGCTAATAGGGTTATATCACCTCAATAGAATGATTTTTTATCACTGTGTCACACGTATCATTGAAGTAATATTTTAAATAAAAACATGTAAAAAGTCTAAGATGACTTTTAAAATATTTTTCTTTTCTAAGATTTTATTTTATAAGATGTATTTAAAAAATTGTGTGTGTGTGTGTGTGTGTGTGTATGTGTGTGTACACAATAACCATGGAGGTCACAAAAGGCAGCAGATACTCTGAGTTACAGGTGTCTGTGCATTGCCTGTTGTGGGTGCTGGGATCTGAACTTGGATCCTCTGATAGAGTAATAAGCCTGCCTGACCTCTCATCTACCTCTCCAGTGCCCACCCCCTTCCTCTCCTGTGGCCACAGGGAGGACCTGATTCCTGTTTTGGATAATCTGCTTTCCATTCACCAAGCACTGAACTTTGTGACTCTCTTTTGTTTTGTGCCCTTTGACCTGTTTTCAGACAGTTTCCCCTCAGAGTTTCCTCCTGCTGTCCCCATCTTTTCAGCTTCCTTTGTGCACACTGGCCTTGTCGTGAGTGTCTCTCTCTTCCCTCTGCACATCGACAGAGTCGATATTCCCTGTAGCCCTCTCAGGAGTTCTCCAGCCCGGTTTTGTGTCTTAAATTGCCTGGCATTGATTGTACTTCATGTCTTTTCTCCCACAGTTGCCCATCAATCTTGTGCACCTGAAGGCTGAGAAAGACTTTCTGTTCATTAATTAATTGTCTTGCATTCACCCATTCTCCTCTAGTCTAAAAAAATTTACTTATCACCACACACCCTTAATAAGAATATTGAATATCCTCAAATTGATGGGAAAGATGAGCAGCAAAGTCAGAAGGCAGGTAGGACTCAAAGGACACTGGGCAGCTTCAAGGTCATGCTGTAGAGACAGACTGACTGAGGGCAATGTGTAATAGCTGTTTCTGTGCTTGAATTCTAGGTGAGAATCAGAGTTGAGGGCTGGGGGGTCTAATGGCTGCAGCTAGGGGATGAATTCACATCCTCCTACTGTGGGTGGCGTGTGTGCTGGATTTCTGTTACTATAATGAAAGCCTGAAATTATTAACTTATATAGAGAAACTGTTTGTTGTGGCTCACAGCTTGGGGCTTTTATCTGTGATTAATGGGTCCATTGTTTTAGACCTATGGTGAGAGATCACGTTGTGATCTGAGTTTGTAGCAGAGCAAAACTGCTCACTCATGGTCAGAAGCAAAGAGAAAAGGAAGGGGTCTTTAGAGCCTCTCTCTTATAACCTAAGGATTTCCCAGTAGGCCCCAGCTCTCACTTTCCACAACTTCTAACAACTCGAGGACCAAGCATTTAGCCTTTGGGAGGTTCAGTGTCCAAACCACAGCAGACAAGGCAAAGGCTTCACGGAGAAGGGCGTACTGCCAAGCTGCGTACAAAGGACAGAGGGCTCCCCACATAGAAGGTAAATTCATGTCAACAAAGACAAACCCAGTGTCCCCTGAACCCTTCAGGACGAGTTCCCTGAGCCATACATCCCAGGCCTTATGCTGTTGTTCGACAGAGCACTCACCTCTGTCGAGCGGAATTCACCCACCCAACATTGTGTTCAGTGTAAGATGGCAATACCGCCCTCTCGTCTCTACATTGACCTTGGCAGGGTGTTAGCGTGTGGAACTCACCCAACTGTACTGACCTGGCTCTTGTGGGGCTTAGATTTTCTCTCTCCATAAAAACTGCTTTTTAAGGAGACCAACAGAGCCAAAAAAAAAAAAAAAAAAAAAAAAAAAAACAAAACAAAAAAACAAAAAACCAAACTGGGCCCTGGGGGCCCTCCAGAGACTGATACCCCAACCAAGGTCCTAAAATCGCTGCTCAGATGTAGCCCAAAGATTCAGTCTCCAAGTGGGTTCCCTAGTAAGGGGAGCAGGGACTGTCTCTGACATGAACTCAGTGGAAGGCTCTCTGATCACCTCCTCCTGACAGCGAGCAGCCTTGCCAGGCCACAGAGGAAGACAATGCGGCCTGTCCTGATGAGACCTGATAGGCTAGGGTCAGATAGAAGGGGAGGAGGACCTCCCCTATTAGTGGACTAGGGGAGGGGGAGAGGGGGAGAAGAGGGAGGGAGGGTGGGATTGGGAGGAGATGAGGGAGGGAACCACAGCTGGGATACAAAGTGAATAAATTGTAATAAATAATAATAATTAATTAAAAAACCCGGCTTTTTCTGTAAATGTTTTCTTCATCGCTGATTCTTAAACATGTGTCTTTTCTTGTCTCACTTCAGCCCCAGACCAGCACCCATACTACACAGCATGGACATTAACTCACCAACTGATTTTTCCATTGCACTCCTTGAGGGTGGGTACTGCCTCATGTGACACATTTAATACAGAGTAGCAGGGAGGGAACAGATGAATAGATGCATATATACATATGCACATACATATACATCATATATACACATACATACATATATATATATGGGATTTATTAGAATTACTTACAGGCTATAGCCTAACAAATCCAACAATGGCAGGCTATGAAAAGAAAGCCCAAGATTTCAAAAGTGGCTCAGGCCACTAGGCTGAATGTCTCAGTCAGTCTTTAGTAGGCACTGGCCAAAATGATGCCAGAAGTACAACTTTCCACACTAAAGTTTATGTGAAAAGTCATTAAAATACTCAAATTATTCACAGTGTGATATAAAATTGTCTTTAGGCTGTGGGTCTAAAGGGTATGCAAAGAAAAACAAATATTATGTGTAGAATTTCGTCCCAGTCCTAAGATTTCTCTTTATGTTTATGTAACTGTCCTACCTCTTCTGTTTAAAACAGCCCCCAAAGATGAAATACTTATAGTCCCAGGCATTTTTGAATGATGGTTACTCATCATGTATTATAACACACATGATGTGTTTGAATTTTTTAAATATTATTTTACCTTATTATTTTGGGTGCTGGGGGTTGAACCCAAGGCCTACACATACTAAGCATCTACTCTACCACTGAACTGCATCTTCAGCTTTGTGCGTTTCAATAAGAAATATTAAATATTGGACAGAGCCACTGTGAAAGGCATGACCTCATCAGATGCCTCAGCAGTAGTAGATCGGAGTGGTGAATATGAAATGGTAACTGAGCCTGTTTCAGTTCTGAAGGAAACCAAGCAGGAACTTCTGAGTCACATAGTAGGTGCACTGATAGGGACTCACTGATTGAAGACTATGTCAAAGGTTTTATCATAGCAATGTGAAGAGTAAACAATACAGCAAAGATTCAGCATTGCATTTCAAAAAGCCAGGAGGGTTGTGAGGTGAGTCTTCCTTGGGTATGAAGAATTTTCTGCTCACTGTGGGATGCTGGGCATTCCTGGGCTCTGTTTGCTAATGGCCAGGAACACCTATGCATGGCAACTCAAAGCTCTAACAGTTCCCAAGATGCCATTACAAGCTTCTGATTCAGACCCTATAAAGTATACCCTTGGGAATATGAAAATCCTTTTCAGAGCTGTGTCTAGATCCTGCGGTTTGGCTTCTTGTGCCGTTGCTTTTGCCGAGTTGCTCTGGGCATTCTCCTATTCACCCATATGGAAGGGCCTGTCAGGAAACCATTCCCAGAAGTTGCTCATTAGAAACTTTGTAGAAATACTGGCGCACACAAACTTTCCACCCGATGTTTTCTAAGGATGCTTGGAAGAAAAGGCTGCCTTGCGCCAGCTGCAGGAGGCATTCGATGCCCCTTGCCATTGTCCTCTGAATACATCATGTCACAAACTTGATCATTATAATGCTGCAACATAGCCAGGTAAATATGTGCTGCCTCTCATTGATGCACCCGAAGTCATGAAATGTGTTTTGTGAGCAAACTGGCTTGCTCCAGGGTTCTTGCTTTTTTACTGTTTCCGTGAACAGTTCCTTGTTCCTTCTAGTTCCTTGTTCACATACCTGGCTCCCCTGCCAAGTAAGTAGTCCCCATTCTGAGGCTACCAAGGGGCCCCAGCCACCAGTTAGCTCATTAACATAAAAGCATACTGCCATTATTCTAGAAATCCCCCAAATTTTACAAGCTGTATGTCACCAAACTGGGCAAATAGCACACATGTAATTTACAATGTAAATATATTTATTATAAGTAAGTGACTTATATACCTACATGACTATATATACCAAAGTTTGGAGTTGACACCTGGAGGCCCAGGAAGAGCTGATGTTTCAGTTCAGGTCCAAAGGCGTAAAAACAAGAGACCCAAACTCATGTCCCAGATCAAAGGCAGACAGACAAGAGCGGTTCCCTCTCAGTCCTCTTCTTCCTTGACGTCCTCAGCTGACTGGATGAGGCCTACTACCTTGGGGAAGGACAACATGTTTTACGATGCCTACTGGATCAAGGGTTAATCTCATCTGGGACCACCCTCAACAAACAATACTGAGTATAGTGTTTGACTGTTTATCTGGGCACCCCAGGGTCCAGTGAAGATGGTATTTATCAGGTAAGATTGAGTGAATGCAGGGTGGTTGCGTGTAGACAAGCTGATATTAACCAAATAAACTATCCCAGGGAAGAGCTCTCCAGCAGCCTGGAGACAGGGCACAGGAGCATCTGGGATCATGGGAAGAAAGATTCTCCTAGGGGAATCTTCCCTCATACTCCTAAGTAGTTGAAACTATAGTCATGGGTCATCTCGCCTGGTTTTGATGCTTGCGTGTATGTACTGGTAAACGTATGTGAATGTACATGTGTGGGCACATGTGTATATGTAAGAGCATGTGGAGCCAGGTTGACCTCAGATATCTTCCTCAGTTGTTCTCTGCCTTATTTTCTGAGACAGGGTCTCTCATTGACCTTGTAGCTCCATGATTTGGTGAGGCCAGCTGCTCCCTGGAGGTGAGCCCCAGGGATCCACCTGTCTCAGCCTCCCCAGGACTGAGATTAAGGAAACGTGTTGCCATGCTCAGTTTCTCGCGACGGTGTCAAACATCCGAACTCATATCCTCATGTTTGCACGGCAAGTATTTCACGGTTGGAGCCACCTCCCCAATCCTTGTGGCTTTTATATTTTAAGAACCATTTCAAGGCCATATATTTGTTCAAATACATCATCCCTTTGCCTTGCTTTGTCCTCCTGGTCCTGAAGATGGTTTAGATTAGCTGGCTATCCTCGGTCTTCCTCTACCTTACCAGTTTTCTTCCCCCTTCTTGACCTTCTGGGTCTTCCCCCCCACACACACACCCTCTTTGCCTGGATGACTTAGGACAATAGTTTAACCTCCTGTTCATTTACAACATGACTTGGTAAATTTTCTTGTAACCATGGTTCTTTCCTGGGAATACCTGCCCTTTAATTTTTTTCATCAGTTTGGTAATTTGACTGTAAAACCAAGGCAGCAATTTCTTGGTAGTTTTTTTTTTTTCTTTCCCTAAAAGTATCTGTCCAAATAGGTCATTTATCACCTTGTTGCCAAGTCACATTTCATATTCTTTAGGCTCAGAAGGTCTGAAATCATGGAGTAGTTCTTGCAGCAAGCCCCAGGAGCTCTGGTTGATGTTATTGACAAATTTCTTTTCCCCTGTGGAAGAGCGGCACTGTAATTAAAACAAAAAAGAAAAGGAACTGCTCCCAGGGAGGAGAGGATCCTATCCCTCAGCGGTGTAGACCTCGTAAGTTGCCCTTGTTCAAGTAAGTGGCTTCCTGCCCATGCTCATGCAAACAACACCAATTAAACTCTGTGCTTCCCTCAACGAGGGACACTTGCTGGGGAGGGAAGGTGAGCAACAGAAGAAAATGGAGGGGTGCTGGAAATGGTCAATGTGTACTCTATTTATTTATGAAACTGTAAAAGAGTAAATTAAAAAAAAATAAAGCCCCATACCTTAGAGGAGCATAAGGCCTTGCAGTCTAGGGGTGGAAGAAAGGCAGGCTTTTCTCACTGGAGTAAAACAGCTAAGTAACTGCCCTCAGCATGCAGTGAGGGAAGCTACCATCACTACTGTGTTAGGGATTAAAACTTACCTCTTTGTTGTAGATATTGTGGTGGTACATTAATGTCTTTTGGTGAGGGGTACTGGGAACTGAACCCAGAGCCTTATACTTGCAAGATAGATAGTCTACCACCTAACTATACTGCCTCTAACTTTGAAATTAATTTTTGTGTTGTTTCACTTTATTTTGGGATGCAGACTTGCTATGTTGGTTGCCAAGGCTGGCTCCTAACTTCTGAGCTCAAGTGATCCTCCTGGCTCAGTGTCTGGAGAAACTGGTACTACATAGACCTGGGCCACTACACCCAACTTCTTTGACATGCTAAGAGCTATTTTCTGGTCTTTCCTTTTGCTACGGTTTGGATATGAAGTGTTTTTCCAAAAGGCTCAGGTGTGGGGTGTTGCTGTTTTGAGAGCTTCTAGAAATTGTAGAAGGTGAAGCTTAGTGGGTGTTTGGGCTTATCCCTGGCCCCTTTCTTTGCCTCCTGCCTGCTGTTAAGAGCTAGGCTGCTGTTTTATACCTTCTGTGGCTTCAACAATTCTGATCCATGATGCTGTTATGTCCAGTTCTTGAGACCCCCAAAGACCACCAGGAATTGGCTCCATTGCAAAACACATGAGAGTTTATTGGATACAAGCTCGAGCCCAGGTTGCAAGATTCCTGCTGAAGCAGGAGAGGAATGTAGCAGGACAGTATAGGGGAAAGGTTTTTAAAGGAAGTTACATGCCTTGGTATTACATGATTGGGTAGGGGAAATTGATTTTTGAAGTGATTGGTTTATTTTAGGTGCCAAGTCCACAAACAGTTCTGGCTTGGCTATCTGGGCCAGTTTCCTAGCAACTGTATCTCTAGAGGACAGGAAAGAATGCAGTAAAGCTGGTTCCTCCCTGCAGGTGGCTGGATATGTCTCCACTCGGCTGGCCTTTGTTCAGGCTTGTGCTTTACACTTTAAACCAATACCACCCCACCACCAAAAGAAAAAAAAAACAAACTAATTTTTAATTCTTTGGTCTTTCAATGCCCCATCTACCACCATGGAATGAAACCTCTGAGACAGCAAAACAATTCCTCACTAACACTGTTTATGCCAGTTTGTTTGTTTTTTAATCACAACAATACGAAGTCTGACTGACACACTTTGGTCAGCTCTATCACCACTTTGCCTAGTACTTTTAAGGGCAGAAGAGACCTGAGAAACTTAGGCCATCCAGTGAGTGACTTCATTAAAGCCACATGAACAATCAGATGCAAAGCCAGAAATAAATGTGGGGTGCATGTATTGGTATCTCAGGGTCAACATCTGAAATATTTATTTTGTTTTCATGACTGGTATTTTTAAAATCACCCCATTTTTTTTTTTTTAATCTGGGGATTGGCCTTTCTTTTTAAACTCGAAGGTCTTGGTATGTAGAAGATTACATTTTGACCTTCTGAAATGTTAAGAACCGTTTAAAGTGAAGCAGTGCTTGCTGATGCGGCATTGGGATTCTTGAAGCTAAAGAAACACCTCAAAGCAGCACTGACCTTGAAGCAGAGAGGTA
Organism: Meriones unguiculatus; assembly: GCF_030254825.1. Classification (NCBI taxonomy): domain Eukaryota; kingdom Metazoa; phylum Chordata; class Mammalia; order Rodentia; family Muridae; genus Meriones; species Meriones unguiculatus. The sequence goes on from NC_083366.1 coordinate 60,261,321, forward strand.
GGCCTCACCTTGCTTATTGACTTGCATCCTGGAGATGGTCTAGTTCTTATGGTGTTCTGAGGTACTTGAGCAATGATGACTTGCTTCTCTCTTCATCCTTGTGTGTGGGTGCCTGAAGAGTGGGCTGGGATTCTCAGTTTGTGAGGGTGGTGTGGTAGGAGTTCCCTTCCTAGAGGATTTTTGTCTCCATGTTTCACACCTCAGGAGAGACATCACTTCATAGTTTAGAAGCCCTCTCTTCTACTCAAGCCCACTACTCTTAGGTACATGGAAGACCCCTTAGATGATACCTCATCCAATGGGTACCCCCCTCTGGCCTCAGTAGCTCTCTAAATGTTGGCTACAAAAACAAAAAAGTAAGCCTCCTCTACAAATCCCGCTGGCGAGCAACAGAAACCCATGTTGGCATATAGTTAGCTGTTCTCATAAGCCCCTAGCTTTCTATCTAAAGTGGAATTTTTTTTTCTTATAATGTTTCTTCCTTTGTGCTTCAGGAAGTCTTACTTTCAAAGACACCCACTTCATTTAGTTTTCCAAAATAATGGGAAAGCAATAAAAATTTTTTTTCTGAAAATGATTAATTTTGATACTGTTTCTAAGGTAACCAGGGGAATAAAATAAAACAAAGCAGAAGCTGGAAATGGGTGTAAAATTCTGTGTAATTCAAAAAAGAACCATTAACTTTAAGAAATTACAAGCTGAAAAACTAATATTTGGCACTGGAAAGCTTAACCCTGGGTATGTTGTTGTTGCCAGCTTGATAAAAATGGGACTATAATTTGGAAGGCTATAGAAGCAGATTATAATGCCCCTCCTTTCCCAAGCACAACACAGTGTCTTCTGGGGTAGCAGGTGATATCAGGTTCTTTGTAAGCTATGGTTCCTTTGGATATGTCTTAGGGAATTATCATTTGAATAGCACAATCTCCTTCCTTTGGTATTTAAAGCCAGTTATGATGGCTTCTGATCTTAGCATTTGGGAAGTCCAGTTAGGAGGATTTCATGAGTTCCAAGCCAGCCTGGGCTACAGTGTGAGACACTTTTAAAAACAAACATACAACCACATTAGAACTTATTAAGGTTAAGTTGTAGCAGAATTCTTAAAGCACACAAAGACAATAGTTAAAAGTAAGATATATTTGTAGATTACAGGAGGCATAAAAGAACTCTGGTCCATTTACAATGAGTCAAAAAATTTTTTTTTTCTGTTTATAGACTGGCTTTTCACTCAAACCATCTATTGTCTTTTATGTCACAGGCGTATCAGATGTTTTAGTCAAGCTGAAGGGAATGGCTGCTGAAAACTGCTGTGTTATTTTCACCGCTGCCTCTACAGATTGATTCTCTCAGCTGTCTTGTTCCGAAAGGTGATCCACGTGCAATGGATCCTGTGACTTTTCCAGTCTTACCGGCAATGAGATAAAGTCCACTGGTCACACAAGGGACGAGAGCCAGCAGCTGTTGGTTAGAAATCTGAGGAGCACATCAGGCAACAACAGGTTTCTCTGGAGCTGCGGGAAGCAGTTAGGAGCATGAGGGTTAGGTACATGTGTAATGGGTTGCTGGGGTCCCAGGCACTCGTCTCTCTTCTAACATACTCCTTTGGAACCTCTTGTTTCTAGTTCGAAGGATGTGGACAAAGCCTTCCCCAGCTGGCAGCCCACGAGCAACACTTAGTCCTTGTTACCTGGAGGGCCCCCTCCTCTTGAGGTCACCTGACCTCTCGTGCTTAGTTCTTCTCAGTTCAACCCAGCCCAGCCCCCTCCTGTAGAGTCATTTTACCTGAGAGGAACTCTGGCATCCCCCTCCCACTGAGCTGTTGCCGCCTCAGCCACCTTCCCTCCCACGAGAGCGACCCACCAGCCCCTGTATCCCCCTAACTCCAAGGTCAGACATGAGCGCTCGGGGTGGCTCACACTGAGCTTTTTGTATCAGTGACTGCTCTCAAGTGACTCTGGAGAATGTGCTTCTGAACACAGTGGTACGTTTTCTACACTTTTGAAACCACTGCATTTTAAAGATGCGTATGTACATTACACACATCTTGAGACATAAATGCAAAGCCAGGCACCCGGCATGCTAATAATCCTATAATTTAATTACCTGAGTTTCTTTTCCTGTATTCTTAGGTCATTTCCATGCTTTTTAAACAGTAGTGCTATACTGAAAGAAATAACTTTTGGGCATTGCTATCCAAACAGAATTCAGAGATTTGTTTTTTTATGCACAGTCCCTGCACTGTAAGAAAATCCCTTTGCCTCCTGTCAGTTATGGACTATAATTCCATAAAAGCAAGAGAGGACTGATTGTTTTCCCCCCTGCTTCAGAGTTTTTTTCAACCAGGCTCGCTGACTTTAGAAGTGACATCTAGACACTGAATTTTCTTCCATTAAAAGTTCAACACAGAGTTCCTTTAAATAGTGTCAGGGTGCATTAGATCAAGGAAGCAGTCATGGGGCCCATGATAGGAGCATGGCCAATAACATTAGGTTGTTACGAGGAGACAGAAAGGACAACAGACAGAGCACTTGGCTGCACCTTCAGTGTGTTAAGGAAAATAATCTCTAGGTCTGTAAGAAGTTATTGCCAAATTCTTTCAAAAAACAACGTTCGATGGTTGAGACATTGGGTCCAAATTAAGGGGACAGTTAAAAGGCCATCACTACATTTAGACAGTGGCTTGTGATTTTTCAAAGCCTCTGTTTCATCCCACAGATGCATGTGACTAGTTACCTCCTTGAGTCCGCTGGCATACCCTCGCTGTCGTAATGGACAGCATCACCTGTCCCGAACTCACCTTCCTTTCTTCTGACGGTGGGTTGGTCGTAGTTAACTGACACTGAAGGACGTTAAAACTCACGGGCAAGGGGAAACTGAGCGTGTTTATCTTGGAACCTGAGGAGTGAGACACCTGGAGGACTCCAGGTTGTTACTGTTGTGCTCTGAGATGTAAGCAACCTCACACTCTCGGCTTCTGCTGCTCTGCCTTGGCAGATCTTCTAAACAAGGATGCTCCACGCATGGGAAGCAGGAGGCTATGCGGTAGACTGTGGCTATAATGCCCCCTTCATCACCTCTTGTTCTGTCTCCCTCCCCCGTGGCCACGGGCTATGGCAGCTACCTGCCATGTTTAAAATGGATACCCTGCTTGACAGGATATCAAAAAAAAGCTTGGATCACTGCGTTACTGGGTGGAAGAGAACATCTAAGACCAGTTTCATGGCATGCACAGAATGTTATTATTTATTGTTGTTGGCAGTACTAGGAATAAAAGCTCGGATCACGTGCATGCTAAACAAGTCCTCTTTCAGTGAGCTGTACTTTTTAAAACCTTTACAAATTTTTAGACTAATCTGAGGGCCTTGAACTCACCGTACTCCTGACTCTGCCTTCTGTGTGTGGTGGTTTGAATAAGGATGCCCTCCCCATAAGCTCACAGATTTTAATGCTTGACCGCCACAGAGTGGCACTATTTTAAATGATTAGGAGGTGTGGCCTCGTTAGAGGAAGTGTGTCATTGGAGATGGGCTTTGAAGCTTTTAAAAGCCCAAGCCAGGCCCCGCATCTTTCTTCCTTTTGCCTATGGATCTGATTACAGAACTCTCAGCTCCTTCTCCAGCGCCACGTCAGCCTGCATGCCACCATGCTTCCCAGCGTGATGACAATGAACCAAAACTCTGAAACTGTAAGCCAGCCCCAGTGAAATGCTTTCTGTTATAGGAGCTGCTGTGGCCATGGTGTCTCTCTTCACAGCAGTAGAAGACTGACTAGGGCATGACACCACCAGGCTTGGCTGAACCCGTGCACTAAACTGTGGAGATCCATTACAACAAGCAGCGTTTGTGACTACTGCCACTTATGTAAAAGGCCAAGGAAATGAAAACTGAGACTCCACTGCACATTTTTCCTTTTTCCTCAGATTCAGCAACTGGTTTCAGGTGACATCACTTTCCTGGTATCAGGGTTTGCATATCTGCCTCTCGGACTGGCTGTACGGCTCTGTGTTTGGAGTTGATGAGTAGGAGGGAAGAGGAGCTAGAACGACGCTCATACATGGGCATCCTTGTTCAGAAGGTATGCCAAGGCTGAGCAGCAGAAGCCAAGAGTATTAGATTACTTACATCTGAGAGCCCAACACCAGCAGCCATCAGGAGATCATGCCAGTTGCTCACACTTCCAAGTTCCAAGACCACTACACAGAGATTCCCCTTAGCCTTGAGTTTCAGGTTCCTACAGTTTCAGTTAACTATGACCAACCCGCTGTCTGATAGAAGGAAGGTGAGTTCAGGACAGTGTTATATATTTTGAGAAAAAGAGTGAGAGGCAGAGACAGAGATGGAAAGAGACAGAGACAAAGAGAGACAGAAGCAGAGACGAGAGAGCCACTATCCCTATCCACATAACTTTTATTATTATATATTGTTATGCATCTTTATTTTATTGTTAGTTATTGCTGCTCTCTTACCATGTTTATGAATAAGACTATCTAGGTACAGCATATAGGAAAAAAAATATAGCATGCATAGGGTTGGGCGCTTCCTGGGACTTCAGACATCCACTGGGCTTTCCGGAATAGGGCCCATGCAGATAAGGAGGACAGACTGTCTTCACACCCAGTTCCCAAGAGCTCTCCCTCCCCATTCCCTCCACGAAGCACAATGTCAGAGACAAACATTAAACGTGGGGAAATTAATATGAGCCCTAAGAGAGTGCTGTGAGTTTAAATGAGCTCAGAAGTCTCACTGAGGCAAAGATTTTAAGTGTGTCTTAAAGCACTAATAAGGTTCTTAGCACATAATGAAAATGAACCCACTCCCCACAGCATCAACCTGAAAGTGTGTCTTTGCTGTTTAAATTATGATTATAATGTCCTGGGCTGCATTTTATTAATGAGCTCTAAATGGAAGTGTTTATCTCAGGAGAAAGTACTGTTTCTTCCTCTTGTCCCTGGTGACACACTAAACATACTAATTGATACAAAGCCGATGTTTTAGGAGACAGGAAAGCCCCAGGGCCTTTGTCACATTGACAGCTGTGGCCAGAGACATTACGGGGCCTGACAAACCCAGGCTAGAAACAGACTACCCTCGTTTCCTGGCATCCCTGAGTTCAGAGCTTTGGCATGATTTGCCAGCCATGCTGCTTGAGAGAAAGAGCACCCCTTCTTTTCATGGGCTTGCCACAGAGTAGGGGCCTCATGGGGCTCTAGAAAGCCCTCTGCTCCTTGCTGCTCTAGGAGAAATTTCCGTGCTTTACTTCACTATCTCCAGTTTTATCACTTACAGAGTCATTTGAGTGAAAAGTCAATTACCTCTTCAAAAGTATGGCAAGCTGGAATCGGCGAGGTGGCTCAGTTGTTGAATGCCAGCCTCGCACGCACAAGGCCGTGGGTTCAGTCTCCAGTGCTGCCAAAAAGCAAAATGACAATAACCATGACACTAACAGGGGTTAGGTACAACCTTAATGGAAGACAAAAGGTTTATTCCTAATGCATAAGGAGAAATATTCACGTCAAGGACAACTAGCAATTAGAGTAACTGAAAATTCTGGGGCCAGTGAGGTGTTTCAGGAGTGCAAAGCTGACAAGTTTGGGGGCCCAAGTTCTCTGTGTGGAACTGATATGGAGGAAGGAGGAAACCCACTCCCACAAGTCAGTCTCTGACCTCCACATGTGCACCTTGGAATGGAATGTGTGTGCCCATGTGTGTGCTTGTGTGGGTACACACATCTATCTGTCTGTCTGTCTGTCTGTCTGTCTGTCTGTGTGTGTGTGTGTGTGTGTGTGTACCTGTGTATGCAGGCAGGTGCCTGCAAAGGCCAGAAGAGGGAGTTGGGTTCTCTGGGGCTGGAGTTAGGCCTGATGAGTGTTGTATTCTGAACTGGGGTCTTCTGGAAGAGCAGCAGGTACATTTAACTGTTATGCCATTACTCCACTCCCTCATCATTAAAAAAACCATTTAAAGGGCTCTACTCTGTCCCCAAAAGTAAGAGAGAAACGTGAAAATGTGAAGTACCAGTGAATGCCTTAAATTAACTTTTGCAGCAAGTGAAAGAAGATATGAGCTATAATATAAATGCCACAAAGAGAGATAGCTCCTTACCTCCAACCAGATTAAAAAAATCTACTTTTTATAGAAATACCTAATCATGTGGAGAGAATGGGGACATTGGCATTTTTCAAACACGACTGAGTAGATTAAACAACTCTTTAGAAATATTTATCTGAGATCTTAAAAAGTGTTACTATGTAGCATCACTCCTAGGGATGAATTCCAAGGATGTAAATAAGAATATATGTAAAAAAAATTTTATGTGAAGGGACACTTAGGACAGAATTATTTAAAAGAGTAGAAAAGTACCCAAAATCCAACAATAGGAAATGAGCAAAATAGATGGGAACATCCATAGATTTGAGTACAGTCTAGTCATGAAAAGTTATGTTCTAGAACACCTCAAGACAGAGGGAAGCCTTTCTAATACATGGTTAAATGAAGATGGCAGGCCATGAATCATGTTAGCACAATCTTGAAAAATAAAAAGCAAGTGATATATTTCGGTGGATAATACTAAAGAACTGAGTGTGAAAATATTTAGTGGTTATTGTTTAAAAAATTAAAATTACATATGGCCAATAAACTATGGAAGGATGTTTAATTTTATTGTGATTATTGGGACATAAGTCAGTACATCACAGATGTATATAACAAGGATGCTGACAGTAATCTTTAGAGGGCATGTGGGCCAACAGCACTCCCCGTACATACTGGTAAACATGTAAACAACATGGAAAGCATTTGGCATTACCTTGGGAAATTAATATTTACATATCACATAATCCAGCTGCTCTGTTCATAGGTGCACTCCTGTGTGTGTGTGTTAGTTGAGGTTTCTGTTCCTGTGAAGGGACACCGTAACCTGTGGCAACTCTCAACGAGTAAAACATTTCGTTGGGGCTGGCTTACAGTTTTAAAGGTTTAATCCTTTATCATCATAGTGGGAAACATGGCGGTGGGCAGGCCGACATGGCGCTAGAGAAGAAGCCAAGAGCTCTACATCAGGGTCAGCAGGAAGAGTGATGCTGGGCCTGGCTTGAGGCTTCTGAAACCTCAAAGCCTGTCCTGAGAGCCTGGCAGGGGGCATCTTCATTCAGACCACCACAACATATATGAGAGAACAGGGAGGAAGAAGCCAGATATGGAGAGATGCAGGCAGCTGGGAGGTTGAAGGAGAAGATCAGCGCTCAAGGCCAGACTTGAGTGACAAGTTTGAGACCTGTACTATGTGGGATTGTCTCAAAAAAGAACAAAAAAGACACATGAATTACTTTATAATAGCAAAGCTTTGGGAATAACTCAAATTACCACTGACTGGAGATTAAATGAGATTAACTACAAAGTGGAATGTTACATAACAATTAAATGAATGACCCATATACAACAACATGAAGAAATCTTAGCCATTTAATATTCAGTATAAAATGGTGAATCTTAGAATATCAATTAAAGTGTGGCATCTTCTTTTTAGCTGTCAAGAAAATGTCCCCCACAGATGTGCCACAAGCCTGTCTGATGAAGGCATTCTTCAGCCTAGGTTCCTTTTCCCAGCTGTTTCAAGTTGACAACCAAGATTATCATCACAGTAGGTAAATATATGCATTTGAGAATTTCTAAAGAGAGCCACGCTTGAACTATCAGTGAGGGTAGTATATCAGTGAGGTAGAGCAGGAATATTAATTTAGTTACGCGCACCTGTGCTCCAAAGTCAAGAAGTGGAGTAGGACAAAGGAGGCAGGGAGTTTTAGATGGGTTTCTCTTCTGTTGTTGTCATTTAAAAAAAATCCAGCCAAAACCAACTTAGAGGAGAAAAAGATTTATTTGGTGTACACTTCCAGGTCACAGTCTATCAGTGAGGGAAGTCAGGGCAGGAAGTCAAGATGGAGCTTGAAGCAGAAACTGTGGAAGAATGCTGCTTGCTGGTTTCTTCACAGGCTCATGCTCAGCTAGCTTTTTTATATAGCCCCAGACAATTTGTCAAGAGATGGTATCATCCACTATGGGCTGGGACCTCCTGCATCAATTAATAGTCAGGAGACATTCCCACAGGCTGATATGACCTAGGCAACTCCTCAACTGAGGATTCTTCTCTCAGATGATTCTAGGCTGTGTCAAGTTGACAATGAAGGCTAACCAGGACAGCTCCTAAACAATTTTTGAGATGGTTCAAACTTAGGTCCTGTCTGTCAGGGCCCCTTAGAACCTGCCTGTTCTTTAAAGCCACTCTCTTGCCCCACACAAAGAACCCAGGGACACCTTCGGTATGAGCTCCTTGTAGAAGACAAATCCATTCAGTCTTCAAATCAGTCCTGACCTATATACATAACCCATCCCGATGGCACAGTGGGAGACTCTTGACTGTATTTTGCTTATTCCAAAAGCTTCATAAGGTGCAGGAGCATTTTATTTCAGGAGAGGGCACTCTGTTTCCAGGTGTTTGTTTCTAGGTAACGGATCTACCCAGCCAGGATCAGAAGAAGCCCTCAGACAGTTAGCACTCCTTGAAAACTCAATAAGAGCTCTTAGAGGCAGGGCATTTCCCAACCCTGGAGGTTCTAAAAACAGAATGGAGGAGACATATGGAGGATGTCACTGAGGAAATTTGAAACAGATGACCTTGAGTGTCTCCTCCAACTGGTGGATGGGGAACCAACGCTTCATTCCTTTGTGTGGGCCAATTACAGCAGTGCCTCTTTGACTGGATTAAGTGACAATTTAATTCTGCCCATTACCTAGCAGCAATTTTGTCATAAGTTAATAGCCTGTCCATTAACTCAGATTACAACACTAATTAAGTACCTGGCATATGGATATTTATGAGCCTTGAAAATAGAGGCCAAGAAGTCCTAAGGCCCAAAACATTGTCGGAGCACACTCCTTTCCCCATTAAGATTCCCATATTAACAGAGATAAAGAAAGAAGAAATGTGGTCGGTGTTCTTCATGTCTGTCATTATTGCTCAAGACAACAAATATCTTTTACTGATCTTGGCAGCCAGAGACAAATTTATCCAATCTGTCTCACAAGGTTCATTTGATAATTTGTTGGGATTCTAGGCTTCTGAGTATGACCTTGTAATGTGGCTCTCTGATCTGGGAACCTAGCTCACTAAAATGAAATGTGTAAAGAGCTTTGGGTATTTTGTGTTCTATTTGTTGAACAGAAAGTTCACGTTGATGGTCTTATTTTTTTTTTTAATTGATTCAGTTTGTTTTTACAAACAAGCTTAAAGACAAGTCTCCAAGGATGTGGTAAAAGATGCTTTCTAATTTAAAAGCCAATTTTTGGAATATAGGCTAATTCAGTGAGTGTCCACTGGGGAGAATGATTTGACCCATAAGAAAATCATGATTTTGTCTCTGTTAGCCACTTGGAAAAAGAGCCAAGATTTGGGGGAGAAAGAAGATATATGTGAGGGTTTGGGTAACCAGTATTTCATGTCAATTTGATATCTATCATTCTACGATTCTATAATGTTATCTTCAGGATGGAAATTCGGAGTGAAAGCTGCTTTCATTTGGGTTCAGCGAAGTCCTTCTGAAGACTCTCCTTAGTGATTGCCTTAGTTACTTTCCTATTGCTGTGAGAAGATGCCATAACCAAGCCAACTTATAGAAGGAAGAGTTTATTTGGGGCTTATAGTATCAAAGGGTTAGAGTTTGACCATCGTGGCAGAGAGCATGGCTGCAGGCAGGCAGGTATGGTGCTGGGTCACTAGCTGAGAGCTTACGTATTGGGACACAACCCTGAGGCAAGGACAGAGCTAACTAGGGTCTTGGGAGTCTTTTGCTACCTCAAAGCCCACCTCCAGTGGTTTGCCTTTTCCAACAAGGCCATACCTCCTAATATTTCCCAAATGGCTCCATCCACTGAGGACCAAGCATTTAACTATATGAGCCCATGGTATGGGGGAGGAGACAGGGTATTCTCATTCAAACCACCATAGTCATTTTATATAAAGATAAGGTTCTGAGACCTGAGGCTGATTGTAAAAAGATAAAAAATGGATGTAGAAACAGTCTTGGATGTGAGCCACGTAGGAATCCAATGACAGTCAATTTCAGCACATCCAGAAGTAGGCAGGCAAATAGGAGGTGCTGCTGGGAGCCAAGGACCAGCCACGGAAATCAGCCAAGACTTAGCCAGAAGGTTCAAAACGGTATATGAGAGATGGTGGCAAGATCGAGTAATGAGCTGCTTTGAGATTTCCTGTTGCTTCAGCAAGGAACAAAAAAGGAATAATTATGTGTATCCAGGCAACTGAACACATGCTTTACAGCTAGTTCAGACAGTACAATAGTGTCCTCTTATCCAAGTGTGCTCTTAGATGATGCCTGGAGCCCGACAGTATTGAGCTCTCTCTATACCATATGTTGCCTGCCCCATAGACGCTGGAGTGCTGTCTCATAGAATCAGAGTTCACATTTCCCCTCATTTAAATGACCTTGCTGCCCCTTTTGAATCCCCATCCTTGTGTTTTGAAGCCGTTATCAAGTAAAATACGGGTACCTTAAGACAAATACCAGCATATAGAAATCATTGGCCTGATACCTTGTTAACCAAGATGACTGCTGAGTGACTAGTGTGTGGGTAATGTATACAGTGTGGATACGCAGGGCAAAAGGATCACCCCTTGGTGGGGATGGGATGAAAGACACGAGTATATGACACTTCTCCAAAAAAAAAAAAATTTAAAAATTTTTAAATTTAAAAAAATTCAAATTGCTGGTTTCCAGAGTTTTTTTTTTTTTTTTTTTTTTTTTTTTGGATGGCAGTTGACTGCAAGTAATTGAAACCCCAGAAAATGAAACTAGGTAAGAGGGAAAACTACCGTGGTTTGGCATGTTGTCTAAAGTCATCGAAATGATTTGAGCTAATTTTTACAGCTTCTGAGATCTTCAGTATAACTGGTGAGATAACAGATATTTTGTATGGTAGCCCTGAGGCAACAGTGTTTAGTTCTTGTTTGTGGTTGGTAGCTGTTAGTCATATTTTGTAGAGTATCGACATTCGAACCATTTCCCCCTCTTCTATACTGTGAGAGCTGAGTGATAAAACATGGCATCTCCGGTGATCACCCTAACCTCCTCCGAGGCCCAGGGGGCACTTCCTAGGGACACTTAGAAGCATGAAGATGGTAATTGGAGAGCTATTTTTTCTTTCTTGAAAAAAAAAATCTGGTTTTACTTTGGAAAATGGCATGACCGAAAAACTGTCTTTTACTTCAATCACGGAAGTCGCAGGAAATTGTCTCGCATCCATATGTTGAAAGGAAGCACAAGCCTGCAATAATGGATGAGCTGAGTGCATCATTTTAAAGGGCTAGAGCAATTAATGATTAATGACAAATATTTGGTTTCTTCCAGAGCCCCAAGCCATATCCAACAAACAAACAAACAAACAAACAAATAGTGACTTTCAAACCAGCTGGTGGAGGGAGGGGACTGTTAGAATGGAGGACTCTTGTCCCGAGTGATTCTCTTGAAAGTCAGGTATATCATGTAATGGAGTCCAATTAAATTGAAAAGCAGCTAGATTTAAAAATATTTATTCTTCATATCAGGAGGAAAAGAACACTGTAGAATGGCTGGTGTACTGGCTCGTTTTATGTCAATTTGACATAAGCCAGAGTCATCAGAGGAGGCCACATCAATTGAGAAAAATATCACCATAAGATCAGGCTCTATGCAAGTCTGTAGGGCATTTTCTTGATTGATGTGGGAGGGCCCTGCCTATTGTGGGTGGTGCCATTCCGGGGCTGAGCAACCCATGGGGAGCAAGCCAGTAAGCAGCACCCCTCTCTGGCCTCTGCATCAGCTCCTGCCTTCAGATTCCTGCCCTGTCTGAGTTCCTGTCCTGATTTCCTTCAGTGATTGAATAAGATGTGGAAGTGTAAGCCAAACAGACCCTTTCCTCCCCAACTTGTTTTTGGTAATAGAGTTTCATCTTAGCAATAACAACACTGACTAAGACAGCGATCTTTGAATTTTACATGTTAGCCACTTAAGGAACTAGGTTTGCATGGATTCTGCAGACAAGCTTAGAATCTGTTCTCAGTTCTGTACAAAATCCATGTGAGCATAATGGAGGATAAACATCAATCATAAGGTACCTTGGGCTGACGAGGTGGCTCAGGGAGGAACCGGGGAGGAACCGGGGAGGCACCACGTAAGCCTGACCAGGACCTCAGTTTAATTCCTAGGACTCATGTAAGGGTGAAACAGAAACACAGCACGTGGCTGTTTCTGATATCCACACACACGAACCCACACGTGCAGTCCTGGCCTGCACAAATGATAAGAAATTTTAAGAGATGTTTGACTTAGAAGCAATTAATTAAGATACAAGATGTTCTAGCTTTCCTGTTTGTTTGTTTGCTTGTTTGTTTTTATCTTCTTGTTATGCAGCCCAGGCTGCCCAGGATGTACTTATAGCCAGAGCTGGTCTAGAATACACAGTCTTCCTGCCTCCGCCTTCCAAGTGAAGAGTAGAGGTGTGCACTTCCATGCCTGGCATTTTTAAGAAATTTTGCTCACAAATACAAATGTTTCCATATTTCTGTGTTATCAGTGAAGTTGTAGGTAGTTAGAGAAAATGTTGCTCTCAGTTATTAAACTTGAAAATCGTTCATTCTGGAATCGCACTAGCCAGGATCCTGACTCTCTAACCCATCAATAGTGTCAGCAATACTTTCGAATTCATGGCTGCAGCTCCTTCAGATGTGACTTTTTTTTTAATTTATAATTTCTTCTGTCTTTTAAAATAATTTTATTTCATTTTATTTATTTATTGTGTGCATGTGTGCGTGTGTGTGTATGCATGTGCATGTGTGTGCGTGTGTGTGCATGTTGCTATGCTTGTGTTGTAGTGCTAATGTGGAGGTCAGAGGATAACCTGTAGGAGTCATTTCTCTCCCTCCAGCAGTTCAGTCCCAGGGACCAAAGTCAGGTCCTCAGGCTTGGCGGAAGATGCCTTTGCCTGCTGAACCTTCTTTCTCCCTCCCATCTTTTTTTCAAAAATTTAATTTCTGCTTTCCCCCATGCTGTAATCAACACAATAGTATGGTTATAAGCATTACTATGCAGCCAGTGATCTTATGGCACAGTAATATTATAGTACGGTTGTACTAGAAAATTTAATTGTGTCATAATCATGATCTCCAAGTCTTAAACCGTATTCAGAAACGATGGCTAGGGATTGATTTGCTCTCTGAGTGACTTATAAACCCTCTGAGGTTCAGTTTCTTCCCAGCTGTAAAGCAGAGGTTAATAGTATCTACCTTCATGCTTATTATAAGGCATAAATGAGACAAGCTTTGTAACAGTGGCAATAAACTCAAAGCACTATAAAAATGAATGGTGGGACTATAAAAACAGCACACACAAGGCAAGGGAGGTAATGGCCAGTCGGAAAGTCCCTTTGTCTTCTGCTCTCGCAGAATCGTACTGCTCTGGCTCAGGTTAGGGTAACCTTACTGACATATGTGTTGGAAAATAAAATGGTTTCCATGTTTTGAATGCTGCTCTTACGTCTTCTGCAGATGAGCAGCTTAGAGAAGCCAAAAAACACCCAAAGTCCAAAATGTGCTTGAAAATCAAAGTGTTAGATGTTTAACAAGCTTTGTGCAATAAATGAACACGGTTTCAACACAAACAGAACAAGCCACAATCCAATTTCTTTTGACTCCTCTCTAGGGAGACACAATAAGCCATCTTGTGAGATTTTTATACATTGTCAATAGGTCTGTCTCTTCTTCTTTTTCCCTTTTTGGGCTGGCAAAAGTAATGTATTGGTCTGTGAAGCAAAACACTATTATTGACTTAATGTCAAGAATTCTGGTTTCTAATGTTTAAGATATTTTTGAGTGGTCAAGGTAGAATAAACTGGATTCTTCTAAGAGGGCGCAGGATGGCAAGCAGCAAAACTAGAATGACCCTGGAGTAATGTTGTTATAGATGAATCGTGGAAGGGGGACAGAGACCGGTAGATCCCTGGTCCTCATTGGCCAGCCACCTAGCCAATGATGAGCTCTAGATTCCATGAGAAACACTACATCAAAAATGAGATGGTGAGCAGTAGAGAGAGTCACCCAATGTTGCCTTCTGTGTATGTGTGCACACATGGAGATATGTGCCAATATGAAGATGTACATACAACACACGCAGAGGAAATAAATCACGGGAAACAGCAAGAAGGTATCAATAGAGTGGCACAGAACCATGAAAGCGATTACGACAGACATAATCAAAACAATCAAAACCTGTGTTTCAGCACAACCTGGGCCCTTGTCCCATTGACTGCTCAGCAAGATCAAGCTTTAGCTCTTTGTACTTCACACCTCTATGTAGTTTCCGGAACGATCCTTCCCATATAATAGAAATGAAGAAGTCCTCGTTATCATTTATACTCATTTTGTTTTGTTTTTGGCTTTTATTTTGTTATTCTGTCCCTCTACCAGCAACTTAAAAGCCACCCCTCTCGGATATTGCCTAAGATCAAGGGGAAGTCATTAGCTCCCAGAACCTTTCTTCTCACGGAGGACTGTCTAATTTTAACAGTTCTGTCTGTTTATGGAGCATGCACGGCAAAGGGTTGTCATCCACCTCGCATTATAGGCAACAGAGGGGACTGAAAATGCGTATTAAGAGAAAGGATTGACTGTCCAAAGCCAGCAGTGGGCACTTGGCTGATTACGGAAGGCAAGGCTGGTGGCTCCGTAAGCAGTTTTCCATGATGAATTCCTTGGACGTACCAAGGCAGGCCAAGGTGGCCATCCTTCAGGAAGTAGGCGGACAAGGAGATGGTTGGGAAGAGAGTGGGGCGTTAGGAATGGAGTGGAGCGAAAGTGTCCCGAGTGTTCCAGGACGGACTCAGGAGGACCTGGTCCTAGAGCCTCCTTCATGTTGCATCCCTGTCTCCAGCATCTAAGTTCCCCCTGCTTATTTTACCCTAAACGCCGGGCGGGCTCTCAGATTTGCCAGGGGAGCTGTGTTGGATGCATCAGTGATGGTTAGGCAAAACAAAACAGTGAACGCTTACATAAAAAAAAAAAAAAAAAGAAAAAAAAAACCTACGATTCTGAAAGATCTTTAAAAAGAAATTTGTATGTTTCATGTGTGTGCGGCTGCTGTGCCCGCTTTTCCTCTGTGGGTGAGTGCGCATGCGCACGTGGAAGCCTGCGGTAGGCCTTCCGTGTCATTCTTCAGGTGCCATCCAACCTGTGTTTTTGGTTTTCGTTTTTCTTTCTTTCTTATCTGATGAGCACCTATCTGACTAGGCTGGCCAGTGGTGCAGCCTGGGCAGGCACCTGCAACGCCTCCCTGGTACTGGGATCGTAAGCATGCCCTCTCACCCTGGTTTTTCATGTGGGTTCTGGGAATAGATCTCGTCCAGCCAACGCTTGGCCTGCTGAGCCGTCGGGCCCGGGAGTCCTGCACACATTCTAGCCTGTTCTCGCACGCACTCAGAATTCAGACCTTCAGATCCTGCCTGTCTCTGACAACAGTTGCTTCTCACTCATCAGGCCCTCAGTGGTCCGCTTTATACTGAGTCATTTTTCCTTCCCTGACGGCCCCACAGCCCTACCGCTCCCACCTGCACGAAGCAGTGTGTAATTGTTACCTGCTTCTGTCCTCAATTGCTATGGGTCTCCTTGATGAGGGCAGGTTTGTTTTTTTTCTTTCTTCCTTTCCCTGGTAGATGAAGCTGTGTCTGGCGCGCTCGGTAGCTCTCCACAGATATTTGCTATTTAAGTGGATGGTGAAGGACAGATAAACAGAGAACAGATCCCTTGCCAGCTGGGCCCGTGTCACTCTGTGTCTCTGATGACTAGTCCTGAGCTTTGAACAGAATATAAGCCTGTGAGTTCTCTTTCTGGTATTTAGAAGAAAGGTTATATGTTATTTCTCTTTTTCCCTCTTTCCTTTGCATCTGCTCTCCACTTCCCCTCTCCCCCTCTGTCCATCCCACCCTCCTTTTCTATTGTAAGTACCACTGAGTTTCACTCACAGATCTTAAATTTTTTTTTTCTTTGAGATAGTTTGTCATTCTGTAGTGCAAGATAGCCAGACTCTCACCATGGAGCCCAGGCCGGCCTCAAACCCATGGCAATCCTCCTGTTTCTGCTTTCTTAGATCTACGACCATAGGATTTGTTTCTTTTTTAGTTGTGCTTAGCCTCCTCCCAGAAGAGCTTAAAGGAAATGAACTAGGCTTGGTTTTCTTTTTCTTCTTCTCTTTTTCTTTTTCTTCTTCTCTTTTTCTTTTTCTTTTTTTTCTCAAATCTTACAAACTGCTGATGGTTCTCAGGCCCTCTGGGAAGGGAGCTAGGCTGGTTTTCTCTGTCAGGAGTAGGCCCTTTATGGAGGGAAGGTAGCTGTCATGCTTGTAGATGCAGTCCAGGCAGCTCCCCAGCATGGACAGACATCGGGTGAGCTGGTACTTTTCAACACTCCATCACAACTGCAGCCCTATCTGGACGCTCAATTAAAACACAACAACTGTTCCTTTTCAACCCACTTCTAGGATCAGTGTGAACTCCGTCTGTGAGTTAATAGTCGTGTTTGAATTTACGGGGTCACGAGGCAGCTCTTCCTGTGTCATAAATCAAATCCGCACCCTGGCTTAGTCACCAGGGCTGTCCCTGGCGCAGGAGAAGCCTCCTTTCGCATCCACTGTTCTAGTCCTCCATTTTGCCCTTCCCCCAACCCTCCTCTTTCTCTCCAACCCAACAAAACCATCTGCTCCCCCCGCCCCGAAAAAAAGTGGAAAAGTCATCAAAGTGGCTATATTTTACTTTAAAGATCATCCGCCCAGGGGCATCCTGCTGCATACCCCAGATGTGCCGTTCCTGGCTGGTCGCCAGCTTCTGCCATCGCTCCTGCCAGGATGTTTGAACCTCCGTGAGCTCATCGCATTCTGAGGCGCTCTTCTCAAAGAGTTCTCTTAGCGGCAAGGAGGCAGGGGGAATCTCGCGGCCTGCGCTTTTTCTGCGCTTTGGTTTTGAGTCTCACGTATGTAACAGTCTGAAGGTGGGTGACTGGGCTCCGTGGTGTTTTGTGCTCTCAAAAGAAATCAAATCTTTATTTTCCTAATTTGTATGTGAGGTGTCGAGGTGGTGTGTGTGTTTGTGCATGTGTGCGCGTGTAGGTGCTCATGTCTGTGCAAGTTCGAGTGTCAGTAGAGATCAAAAAACAACCTTGGCTGTTGCTCTACCCATCTGGGGTTTTTGAGACAGGGCCTCTCATTGGTCAGGAACTCAGCAAGTAGTCTAGACTGCAGAGGCCTGAGCAGTGGGATCTTCCTATTTCCATCTTCCCAGCAGCGGGAATACAAATACACACCATGATGCCCGTTTTCTTTCTTTAATATGGGTTCTCGGGTAATGAACTCGAGTCCTCAGGCACTTTACCACTTCCCCAGCCCCAGCCCAGGTTTCCATTTTCTGTCTCACTAGGATGGGCCTAGAGAACCCGAAGTGGAGGTAAGTTAGACTTGACTTGCCACTCCTTCCCGCTGAGAGCCGTCACCCCCAGTGCCCATGAGGGTTCCCCAACTCCCTGCTGTTTCCAGAAGAATTGTGTCCTGAAAAAGAAATGATGCCACTCCAATCTTTGTAACTCAGAGTGTGACCTTGGAGAAAAAGGATCTGCCAGAGGTCACGTGAGTGATCCTGATGCAGCCCACTGTCTCCTGTAAGAAGGTGAGAGACAGAGGAATGACCAAAGAGAGCTCAGAGACTGTGAACACTTATGGGGCTGGGGGTGGAGGGAGATGTTGGTAAGCTAAGGACACACAGGGATGAAAGCAAACGGCGATTCACCCCCCAAGAACTATCACAGAGAATGTGGCAGAGACCTTGGCTTTAGGCTTCCAGCCTCCAGGACGGTGAAAGAGAGTGTGCCTATGGCTTTGAGTCATCTGGTCTTTGGGACCTTGTCAAGCAGCCCCAGGGAAAGAATACAGCTTTTTCTTCCACCCCTCCCCATACCGTCTGACAGCCTAGGAGACGTCATGGCTGCTTCTACTCTGGCGGCATTCCGAGGGACAGCTCTTTCCCTGCCTGCCTCTTTCGGCTCCTTTGCCTTCTTGCAGGGTGATTGCCTCCCAGTGACGTGCCTCCTTGAGAACAAAGGGACAGGGATCACCCGGGTCCATGTGGGTGGTGGCTGCCAGTTGTGAAGTCTGTCAGGGATCAATTTTATATTTTCGTTGTAAAAAAAAAAAGGTAGAGATCCTTTTATGTTTTTTTTAAGGGAATTAATTTTCTAGTTACGTGTAACAATAAATTGGGGTTAGTGAAGTCAATACAAGTTTTACAGATGACATATTTTAAACCAAGTCTCTCAGATGAGGGCTTGCAAAACACATTCTCCTCTCCACCTAACCGGCTGTTTGTTTCCTCTTTAAAAAAAATATCTTAATTTTAACGTGTGTGTGTGTGTGTGTGTGTGTGTGTGTGTGTGTGTTGCATATGGTGATTAGAGAGCAGCATTCGGGAGCCAGCTCTCTCCGTCCCTATACGGGTTCTAGGGATTGAACTCAGAACATCAGGTTTACCTGCAAGTACCTTTACCTGCTGCCCCATCCCATCTGTCCCCATTTCATAAAAACCTGAAAGAGATGCTCTGAGTAAATCTTGGTATAGGAGGCCCCGTGGTTAGGCAACTGCTGGTGAGCTGCTGTTCAAACCGCTCTACCCACCTAAAACAGCCTTTCCTCCTTAGAGCAAACGTGCTGTGAGCTACTTTAAAAATCAATTACGCAGAGGCTGGAAGAGGTTGCGGAGTCCTCGGGGGCCATTCTGAAGCCAGCCGCGCGTCAGTAACGAAGGGCTCTTTAGGAACAAGCTGGGAAGTGGGACCGACACCGCGTGGATGGGCTGGATTCCAGTTTCTCCCTGTCTAGACCATCTGGAAAATCAATTCTCCAACAGGGGTCTCGGTTCCCCCGCTGGGAAGGCTTGTGGGAATCCTTTAGAGGTTTTGGATCCTCCGTCCCCGAGCCTGGTGGAAACACGCTCTGGTAAACATTTTTTTTTGTGTGTGTGTGTATCGTGTTTGGAACCCAAGGCCTCGCGCACGCTAGGTAAGCACTCCTGAGGTACGTTCCCCGCCCCTGTATGTCTTGTTGGGAAAGAGCATGCTTCTCCAGGACTACTTCCTGCCGTCTGGTCATCATACAGCGCTAAGGAACGTTTGCTCTCAATTAAGACTGCAGCGAGGGAGGGTCCCCTGGTGGGTGGTAACCAAGCGGGTGGGCCTTTGATTGGCAGGAAACCCTCTACGGGCTGTCCAGCCCTTTCAGGGCTTCAAAGAGCAAGGTTTGTGAGACATGGGAACGCTTCGATAGGCTATGGAAGACTGTCACAAAGAATGTCCCATGAACGGCATCATGGCGCACAGCATTTATGATTAGATTCCTCTGTAGTGTGGATTTCCAAAGCACGCCCTTTCCGCTTTCTCTTTCCTCCTGTGTAGTGGAGCCCTAACCTCTGAGCATGGTAGCCGGTACCAAAGGAGCCAGAGCAGCTGTGATGACCTGCAAGAGGCTCTCAACAAGGCCAGGCTTGCTGAGGCTCCTTCTTGGAAGGAGGGGGTCATTCTCTCCTCTGCCCTCCTCCCAGCTCTACCTAATTCTGGCTCTGGTGTGCTTTATCGGGAGGGGGCGTGCTCCAGTATATAGGAAGTTAAAATAAAAATCAACTGGAAGTGGGTGGGTGGGGACAACTGCTTGGCGGCTCCTTTCAGGCAGCTAGGAGGAGGTCTGTATCCACTGTGGAGTGTGACTTTTCAGTCGCTATGCGATTAGGAGTCTCCCATGGTTCTGTAAGGGACCCCTCGTTCCCATTGCTCATAGGAAGCCAAATAAGCTCATTGGTCCACCGGGCTGGACTTGAACGGAATCTTTAAATTGGCCCATTGTGTGTGCCTTATCTGGGGCGAGTACACATCCCCCCAGGAAAAGTTACCGCAACATCTTCATAGGTGGCTGTGGACCATGTAGCCTGTAGGAGAGGACCAAGCTTGGCTGAGGAAGGACAGGCTACAACTTTTTTTTTTTTTTTTTTTTTTTTTTTGCCAAGTACTAGGCATTCGTTGTAAGCAGGTACACACAAAATCCCCACAGTGTTTGTTTTTAAAATAACACACGCACACAATGAATTCATGGCAGATTAAAATATATTCAAAAGCCAGGTGTGCCGGGTACTTGAAACCCCATCTACTATGAATGCTAAAGTAGGATTGTGAGTTCAAGGTCAACTTGGACAACATAATGAGGCTTTGGTAAACAAAAATCTGTGCATGAGGAGCAAAGTATAATGCATTTCAGCATAGAATTACAAGAAAAAAGCAGATTCAAGCTTTTCTTCCACGCTAGACTCTCTTCAGAGATAACAGACATGTCCTAAATATTTATCTAGGCATTGACAAAGCTATGCTTTCACCTGTAACCATATACTTGACATTTTATTACCATTATTTAGTGTGTAACACCATGGCACATATGTGGAACTTTTCTTGGCCTTTCTATTTATTTGTTTAGAATCAAGATCTTTCTAGGTATCCCTTGGTATACCAGAGCTTGCTATGTAGACCAAGCTAGCCTTGAACTCATAGCCAACTGCCCACCTCTACCTCCAAATCACTGAGACGAAAGCCATGTGCTGCCTCACCTGCTTCTGAGTCCCCTTCTCGTGCCTACACAGAGTGAGCTGGTGTGTTTTAAAAGTCTCCATTCTCTGGACATCCCTCACACATTGTGTACACACGTCTCTTCTCAGATGTGACAGCTTATTTGTCAAACAAAGCCGTAAAAGAAGTGGAGCCATTAGATCAAAGGTGTGTATGTCTCTCATTGTGACCAATGCTGACAAATTGCTTTCTGCCGAGGGCACGTCAGTTTCTGCTTGCTGCCTCTCTGACCAGGTGGTGCCTGTCTGAACTTCTGAATTTTGCCAAATATGTAAGTAAACAGGTGTCTCTCATGATTCTCTGGCTTCCAGCCATTCTCCTTTCCACCTTGCCGTGGGAGCATGGATGTGATCCTGTACCTCAGGTATGTGAGATTCTTTCTTCTCCTCCTCCATTTCCTTCCCTCCTCCTCCCCTTCTTCCTATTTCCCCCTTCTTATCTTCTTCATTCTCCTCCTCGTCTTGCTGCTGTTCCTGTGGTTCATTCTGCACCTCACGATGTGTACCAACAGTGTTGAAAAGCCTCTGAGTTAGGCGTGATCTGCCTTCTTAATATTGTGACTGCAAGGTGTACAAGCTCATTCTTCTACCGTGATCACATTCAGTTACTGAGATCTCATTCCCCGACACTGATTTTACAAATTAAATGCCACCGCCCACTCGAATTAAATACAGAAGCATATCACTCATGGAATTTAGATCGAGATAATAATAGTAACTGCAAGTTAATGAGGGCTGACCATTGCCAGACGCACTGTGGATTTCATTACTGAGCTTCACTGTAATTCCGAGAAGGCAGGAAAGATTATTTCCATTTGCAGATGAGGATGGGAGGTTCGAAGGGTTGAGGATTAAATCAAAGTCACTAGATTTGAACGTGACAGACAGTTTTGGTCCCCACAAACCCAAGCTTCCCTCATATCAGACAGCATCTTAGCTAGCAGCAGGCTGAAAGACGCAGCATAAAGCCTTTAAAAAAGGCTTTTCTTTATCTTGTTCTTTAAACTTGACCCAACTCATCATTTTAAGGATCATTTCTCATTAATTTTGAGTCTCAATCTTTGCCACCTTTAACATGGAATAGCATACTGAGGAGTGTGGAGTAGGGAGCCAGAGAGGGTGCTCAGTGGTTAGAGCATGCACCACTCTCGCCGATGGTAAAGAGACGGAGGACAGACCCCAGCACCTATGTCGGATGGCTCACCCCCACCTGTAACTCCAGCTCCACAAGCCTACACACAGACGTACTCGCACATAAGTTTAAAATAAAACAAATTGAATTGGAAGCTTTCTTTTTCTGGGCTTTCTGGGCACCTACACTCATGCCCAGATGCCTACACACAGATACACGGATACATGCATCTAATCTTAAAATCAAGAAAATCTTGAGGTATAAAGTGTAGTGAGGAAAAGTGAGCGCTGACGGGAAGAGTGAGGGGGAGGGAGGGAGAGGGGCAAGGCTGGTGTTTCTGTGGAAGAGAAGTGCGGAGGTGTATGTGTAGCTCTGATGGGAGGAGGTTTAAGCCCCGGAAAGGAAAAGAACCTGTGGAGGTGTCAAGGGTGGAAGATGGGGCTTGCTCCTGGGCCGAGCGTTCTTGGCTCTCTCTGTATGCACATTTATTCTTAATTCCAAGCACATTTGGAGCTGTAATGTTGCTATTTACATTTGATGATAGATTTCTATGCATCATTCTTAGAAGATTCATTATTTTTAACTATATACATGTGTTCGTGAGTGCAGTTTCCCTTGGAGGCCAGAAGAGGGGATCTGATGCTCTGGATCTGGAGAGAGTGGGAGCTATGAGTCACCTGGGTTTTGGGAATTGCACTTGGGCTCTCTGCAAGAGCAGTGCATGCTCTTCAAGGCTGAGGCATTTCTCCAGCTTCTCCCTCACATCTACAGGATATTAGCTTGGGGAAATTCCCTTACATTCTCACAGCCAGTTATTTCTCGTAATATTGAGGCTCTTTGTGCACCGCGGCTTGTCTCCTCTTGATGTTCATGAGCTGATCTTTCAGCACCTTCCGTGGTGTAGCAAGAGTGAAATGCAAATGAAACTTGCATAAAAGTGTACTGCTCTTCTGGTATTACGATAAGCCGGGAAGTCAGAGACATTCAGCATGGACACATTTACTAAGCAGAAAGATCCAAGTCCCTTGTGTTTTGGAAACAGGGTCCTATTTAAATCACATGTGTATTTTTATATCGCCCAGGGCAGGCTTGGGGCCTGTTAGACTAAACACTTCACTATAAGAGACCACAGGAGATTTTCCAAGGGGGGGGGGTGGAGAGAGAGATTTAGAGAGAGAGAGAGAGAGAGAGAGAGCACCTTCGTTCTCTCTGAGAGAAGCCCACGGAAAGACAGCTGTCCCAGGCACCAGAGAAAGAGAACAGGGTGGAGGAAAAGGGGGGAACCACTTAGTGGACACCAAACAAACATGTCTAAACACGAAATTGCACAATATAATGAACAAAACAGAGAGTTTGCCATGCCAACATGAGTAAGTACCAGTAGATGAAGTGAAAATTAGCAAAAGGAATAGGATGGATCAAGACATATCATGAGAGGCTAGAGAGATGAGTCAGCAGGTTAAGAACCCTTCCTGCTTGTCTTAGTTAGGGTTTCTATTGTGATAAAACATCATGATCCAAAACAACTGGGGAAGAAAGGGTTTATTTCCTCTTACCGCCTGTGCTCCATTATTCAGGCAAGTCAGGTTAAGAACTGAAGCAGAGGCCGTGGAGGAGTGCTGCCTCCTGGCTATCCCACCCCACAGCTGCTGTTGTCCTTGAGCGTCATCCCACAGCACTGGCATCTCCAAAATGCTGGGGTCTTCCCTGCAACTGGACCAGAGCTTCCCCGGTATCCTTTCCTGCCCCATAGTGCCAAATCTCAGTTTCTCTCCATGATCCCTTTGTTCCTGGGGCTTCCACCACAAGTGACAGCAGTGGCGTCTCCTGGTGTCAAGCCTCAGGTGCTCTCCATGACCCTTTCAGGCCTTCAAAATCAGTACCGCTTGGTAAACTCTTACACGTTGTGAAATTTGGCTGCTGGAATAAGGGACAGCCATGAGCCCCCCTGAACCATAGTTTCTATATGCTCACCTGGAGGGAACTTCCCGGAAAAATTGCCCCTGTCAGGTTGGTCATAATCACTGATAAATCCTCTCTTGCGGATAACCAAAAACCCATGTCAGGCAGCTTCTACTTCCCTTTAAGTACAGATCTAGGGGGGCTGTCACACTTTTCTGATCTCCCTGTTACCTGCATGCCTGTGCACATACCCTCCTACACACACACACACACACACACACACACACACACACACACACACACAGAGTTTTGTTTTGTTTTTTAAACCTAAAAGATCAAGAGTGAAAAGAAACGTCACTCTAAAGGCTGCTACACTTGAGCTTTGGAGCAACCAGTAGAACTAGAGAGATGTGTGGTTGGGGTGGTGGAACTTCCCTGCCCCTGCCAGCCATGCCTGCGGCAACAGAGGTGAAACACATAAGTTAGACCTAAAGGCACTTAAGTCAGACTCATGTTTCTTAACTCACTGTGTGCTGCTTCAGTTTAGCCGCACGAGGCAAAGAAAAGCCTGCTGCAAGCAACACACCTCTCTCTACCCAATTAATCACTGAGGTGCTCTCCCAGGGGAGCCATCTGTCAGTAAGACTCACTTGGAATGACGGGAGGAAACCACAGGCTATTAGCCAGTGGACTGATGTGAACCTTCAACGCACGTCACGTCCACCGTTTCAGAGAGGAACGCTTCAAACAGACTTGATGCACCTCACATTATGGAACCTCTTTCTTCCTTCTGCTTTACACAATTTATGGAAAACTTGTGTAGGTTTTTTTTTTTTTTTTTATGTTCATGAATTCTCAAGTAGTCTCTCCTGGGTTGTTATTCACCTAAATGTAGAGTATCCTATGCATGGTGACAATTCTGATGATAAAAGTGTCTCCTAATATTAGCACAAGCCATGGCATTATGGTTTCTATGGGCCTCTTCATTTGTGGGAACATATTTAGATGGATAGGGAATCTGGCTGAGGCTCACGGTGTCTGAGTTAGGTAGACGTTAGTAGAGTAAGCTTAGGAATTGTTAATTGTGTGCAGGACTATGCCCTTAATTCTTCTTGGCTTTCCTCTCTCTTCCCAACACTTCACCGTGACCCTTGCTCTGTTCTCAGGGGACCACATGGCTAGAGCCACCAGCTTTCAGCCTTCACATGTGGTCTGAATAAAAATGGCCCCCAGAGGTCTATAGGGAGTGACACTGTTAAGAAGTGTGGCCTTGTTGGTGTGGGTGTGCTCTTTTTGGAAGAAGTGTCACTGGGGTGGGCTTTGAGGTTTCAGATGCTGAAGCCTGGCCAGCAGCTCACCTTCTCTCCCTGCTGTCTGCTGATCTGGGTGCGGAACTCTCAGCTACCTCCCCAGCACCATGTCTGCCTGTGTGTCACCATGCTTCCCGCTGCGACTATAATGAGCTAGACCTTTGAAACTGTAAGCCAGCGCCAGCCAATTAAATGGTTTCTTTTATCACAGTTGCCATGGTCATGGCATCTCTTCACAGCAATGAAACCCTAACTAAGACACACGTGGAACTCCTTATGGTCCAGAGAGGGCAACAGACAAGGACATGACTCACCTTGTGTATTAATGACCTTGTTCATCACTGTGACAAAGTATTGGACAAAAGCAGCTTAAGGAAGGAAGGTTTTATTTGGGTCCTAGTTGAGGGTTGTTCGTGGCAGGAAAGTCATGGCCACAGAAGGGAGGGAAGCTGATCACAGAGTACCCACAGTCAGGAAGCAGGAAAAGGTGAATGCTGGGGATCCACTCTCTCCTTTTCATCCAGCCCAGGACGCCAGCCTTTGGGAAGGTGCCACAGGTGAGTTCTTTCTCCTCAGTTAAGCCTTTTTGGAAATCTAAAAGTGTGTTTTCACAGTGGTTCTAAACCCAGTCAAGCTTACAATGAAGGCTGACTACCACATCCTGTTAAAGGCAGAGCGTGCCAGTCAATCCACACAGTAAAACCTGCTGCCTTCTGAAAGCAGCTGCGGAGAAAACAGAGCCTCTGTTGCTAACGTGGCATCACCCTCTTTTGAGTGCTAGTGCCCATTCTGTACTTTCTTGACCCGCCATCTGCTTCCTCTTGCCAGATACAAAACTTTAAAACGTCCTTATCATAAAATGTACTAATTAGTATACTACATTATTATATTAAGGCCTATGAGAAATCCTTCAGTAAACCTGGCCTTACTTGTTTTTGGTAGGAACTTGCTGTGTAGCTCAGGCTATCCTTGAATTCATGTGTTCTACTTGCCTAAGCCTTCTGTGTGCTGGGATTACAAGTGTGGCCACTGTGCCTGACTCAAGAACTATTTAATTGTTATACCTTTAAAATCCTTTCTCCCCTCTATTCCTGGTTAATGTGTAGTTTCTCAAGGGTTCATGAGTTAGGAGCTGGCTCCCCATCTAGTGATATTAAAAGATAATGAAGACTGTAAGAGGCAGGGCCAAGTGCAAGGTAATTAGACCATTGTGTTTGGGAAGGATAAATGCAGTTCTCATGGATCCCTGTATTATTTCTTTCTTATTACTGAGTTGTTTAAAAGTATGTTTGGTTGCCATTCCACTCACGACCTCACAGCAACTGTGGGTACCTGCACAAGGCCTGCAGTTGATTGGGCCCATCAGCATCCCCCCCAAGCTTCACCCTTTCCTGATGAGCAATTAGCAGTTAATGGTTGGCTGGGGCAGTCGTTTTCTTCAGTGGTGTAGCCGCTGGTAAGGTCCCCATGCTCCAGTAAGTAACCCCTACCCACATCATGCAAGAACCCTAATGAAACTCAGTGGACCTGTCCCCCAAAAGAAGAAGGAACATGACTCATTGGAAATAAGGGCTATAGCAGTAGGCAGTGGGGTGGGGGAGGAGAAGAATAGAGATTGTCTTAGTTAGGGTTTTATTGTTATGAAGAGACACCATGACCATGGCAACTGGTATAAAGGAAAATGGGTTTAGTCCATTTTTGTCATAGCAGGAAGCATGGCAGCACACAGGCAAGACATGGTACTGGAGAGGTAGCTAAGAGTTCTACATCTGGATCAGCGGGTGGCAGATAGAGAGAATGACTCTCCTTTTCCAACAAGGCCACGTTTCCAAATAGTGCCACTCTCTATGGGCCTATGAAGGCCAGTTTATTTCAGGATTTCACATTTATTCCAATAGTTCAGCAAATAAATACACATGCACACATATATGTACATACATGTCATAATACATCTAAGGAGATTAAGATACAAAGAAAACATAGTAAAACACTAAAATTGAGAATCTAGCTGAAGAGTATGGAAAAGTTCATTGTAGCCCCTGCATACTTTTTTGTAGTTTGGGGATTTTAAAAACAAAGACACTGATTTAAGTAATCACGCGAAGCTAAATTAAATTGTTTACAAGTAGGAACACTGGCACTAAAGTGACAATTCAGGATGATGGAATTCTGGGAAGGGTAAGCTTATGAGGGAGTCCCTCACAGGAGCTTCTGATACCATAAGTATCTCCACTCTAGTATGGATCTTGGATTTTAATTTCTAGTTATTAATTATATAGTCTACACATTTTTTCTGGGTATATATTTCCGAACTAGAAAAATGTGAAAAAAAATGGAACGAAGAATATAATTTTAAAAACTTTTTATTGACTCTTTGTGAATTTTACATCTTGTATCCCAATCCTATTCATTTCCCTATCCCTTCATATTAGTGCTCTGCCCCTGCAATCAACTTCCCTAAATAAAATAAAGTAAGATTGAATTAAAAAACAAACAAACAAACAAACAAACTATCTTGTCATGGAAGCTGTAGTGTGTCATATAGTTGTCCACACATCTTTACTTGCAAATGTCATTGCAATGAGTCATTGGTTTGTTTCAAGGCGTCTGGTTTCCAATACACTTTCAATACTGGATCCTCAAAGGGACTTCTCTGGAATATTCCATTGTTATCCTGTGCCATAGAGATCCTGGAGCTTTGGATCTGCTGGACTGGGCTTTTCACACACTTCAGTAGATCATAGATGGTGTGGACAAACTCAAAGCCTTGGATGAGAGCCTGAGATTTAACTGAGTTGGTCAACCTACCAGCTCTCCTGTGCCCACATTGCCAAGGCAGGCTCTCTGTCACTGCCCTGGCTAGCTCACCCAATGCCACATCTAACAAGGGACAGGGGCAGCTCTCTTACTTTCATGCCCTTGAGGTTTCACCCATGCTTTTATTATCAGCCCCAGCTCTACTGTGCTGCCTATGTGAGGTTCAGGGCCCACTCTTCTGAGTACTGCAGCCAGTGAGGGGCAGGGACAGCTCTCCTACTCTCATGACCTCAAGGCCAACCCTCCCACCTGCTGCAGGGGTGAGGGGGTAGATATGGGGACTATTTTTATTCAAACAACCATATTCTACTCCCTGACCCCCATGGGGGCCATAGCCTTGTAGCTATAACATAATGCAAATTGCATTTAATTCAACTTCAGAAGTCCTCATAGTCTATAATAGTCTCAAACTTCTTTAAAACTCCAAAGTCTCTCCTGAGATTCATGCAATCTCTTAACTGTAACTCCCTGTAAAATCAAATAAAAAAACAGATCTCATACTTCCAACATACAATGGCAAAGGATATACATTACCATTCCAAAAGAATGGAGAAGGAGCATCCTAAGGAAATACTGGACCAATGCAAGACAGAAAAACAGCTAGCAAACTCCAAACTGTATTTCCATGTCAGATGTCAAAATGCTCTTCAGATCTCCAACTCCTTTCATCTTTGTTGACTGCAACACACTTCTCTTTCTTGGGCTGGTTCCACTCCCTCTTAGCAGCTCTCTTCAGCAGGTATACCACAACTCTGGCATCTCCAACATCTTGTGGTCTCCAAGGCAATCCAGGCTTCATCTTCACAGCTTCACACAATGGCCTCTCTAGGCCTCCACGCAGGGACACTCCTGCCATAGGCCTAGCTTCAGAGGCTTTCCTTAGTCGCAGAGGGAAACTCTATAATCCCTTTCTTCTATCTTTGTCTGTAAAGTCAAAAAGCATGAAGCTGAAACAGCCAAGTTCTGCTGCTTGCTGGAGCTGGAACATGGTCCTCTTCTTCAATTCACCAGCTTTCTGTTTTCGATGGTTTCCTTCACTGTCTAACCTTGACTGTCCTGAAACTTGCTCTGTAAACCAGGCTAGCCTCAAACTTAGAGACCCACCAGCCTCTGCCTTCTGAGTGCTGCGATTAAAGGTGTATACCACTACTCCTAGCCTTAAGCTTTTCTTTAATTCCTTTTCACAAATTGGAAGCTTAACTGGGTAGGGTATTGCTCTGAGATCATCACTCTCCTTATTGCACTTAACATCGGGGTTTTCTTTGATCTGTTTATCTGCTTGAACACAGGACTTAGCTCCATTCTACTTCCTGTTGCCTTTTTCTCCTTGATCTGTATATTTTTCTTTGGTCAGCTTGCTTCTTTTCATTATAAATCTGCATAAGAGTGAACACCAATAGCTACATGAAAGTCAATACTAGGCTGTTTTGAGATATTCTCTGTCAATAGAATTAATCTAAAACTCTTCACGTTAGCCTCAGGCAGAGTTTTTGTGCAAAAGCAGGTATGTTCTTTGCCAAAATATCACAGAACAGTCTCTAGGCCACATAAAAATATTCTTCTCCTCTGAAACCTCATGAGCCAGGCCCCCAGTTCAAATCACCCTCAAATCACCCACTATCTCCCATGTTCCTACTAGTGTGGCCTATTAAGTCCCACTTAAAGAGCTCAACTGCTTTTCTAATCCAAAGTCCCAAAGACCACATTACTCAAAACACAAAGGTGTGGTCAGGCATATCATAGCAACACCCCGGTCCCTGGTGCCAACCTCTGTCTTAAGGTTCTATTGCTGATAAGAGACATTGTGACCATGGCAACTCTTATAAAGGAAAACATTTAATTGAGGCTGGCTTACAGTTCAGAGGTTTAGTTCATTATTGTCATGGCAGGAAACATGGTGCTGGAAAGGCAGCTCTACATCCGGATCGGCAGGCAGCAGGAAAAGACAGTGACATACTTCCTCCAAGAAGGTCAAACCTATTCCAACAAGGAAACACCTTCTAATAATGATACTCCCTACAAGGTTGTGGGGGCCATTTTTATTCAAACTGCCGCAGATGTAAACATTATCAACATACCTTATATATAAGATCATCAATGAATATATTAAGACATATTCTAAATGTGTGAGTATAGGAAGTTACATACATGTCTAGCTCCCTGTACTTGAGTGGGATTGTAGTACGGTCTAAAATTGTTGAAAGTTTTAAGGTATTTTTATAAATCTTTTTGGGTCAAGGCATATTCTTGGTATTAAAGGATAAAATTACTATTTTATTGTATTTTGACAGCAGTGTTCATTTTGCCATGCTGTGGTCAATATTTCTCAAATGTTCCCGCAATTTGAATCACTAGTAGGTCTTTAAAAATGTGGATATCGGGTCAGGAACCGTGAACGTGTGACCTGAGGCACCTGAATTTTTTAATGTCTTCTAGGTGATGCTAAGGTGTAAAGTTGAAAAATCAAAGGTACGAACGATTTATGACTTTCTTCAAACAGGGCAGAGACATCTTTGGGAACAGTTTCTGGGGGGCCGTTTTGGGCCACTTGGAAATTGTCTACAAACTTGTGAACTATCTCCTGGGCGCTAAGATTTGGGAGAATGCTAGAGATATTGCTGCACAGTTTCTTAGTTCCAATCTGGAATGTATTTCTAACGTACATGAGACTGGTTTCACCATAAACCTTTACTGGCATGTGAGCACTGCATGAAGCTGCAGATTTTGAAGTTGATTTGTTTGACAACTAGATTCAAGATGGACAAACACAGGCTATAATAAAAGATGCTGAGTAGTTGGCTTGTGGAAAACGTTTTGGAGGATGCTTGCACTAGCTTGTTTCCCATTCATATCAGAAAGACTGGATAATTGATTTTGCTCTGTATTTAATTTTTAGTTGTTTGATGTAGCACCTCTCACTGTGTGCCCCAGGCAGGCTTGAAATTCACCATGTAGCACGGTCTGGCTTCAAACTTGTGATGATTTTCCTGCCTCAGCTTCTGGGCATGCATTGCCATGCTCACTTGGTTTTATGTTTTAGACAGGCTCTTATACAGTCCAGATTGGCTAGAATTTATGATCCTTCTGTCTCAGCCTTTCAACTGCTAGAATTACGTGCCTTGAGCCACTACTGTCAACTTTCCTGTTGGGTAATTTGTAAAGAAGATAATTTGTTTGGGTCACAAAATGGAGGTGTCAGAGGATAACATTGCCCTGAGCTTTACTCTGGTGGGGTGTCCAGGCCAACAGCATCACAACGGCGGGAGCCCGCGTGAGAGTGGTCACTGAGCAAGACAGGTAGCTAGAGACTTGGGGATCAGGCTTGCTCTCCTACAGTACTCCTTCTCCCACCCCACCCCCCAAGGGTCCCACGGGAGCTGCATCTCTCCCAAGGCCACCGTCCCGAAGGATTTAATTACCTCCCACTAAGCTCTACAGTTTAAAGATTCCTCTGATTTTTAAGATTGCCACACTAGGAAATCTTACAAACCCTTGAGGGATGCTCTCAAATTCTATCCATAGCATGGACACAAAGCACCATGACGTGCAAACAAACCACTTTTCTGAATACTGTGGAACACACACACACACACACACACACACACACACTGATCACATGATTTCAAGTGGAAACTCAGGTTATTTTCATCACTATGGGGAGTCATGAAGAAAGGAAAGATACTGATGATAGATCAGATGAGTCAGGGAATTTATACTGTTTAAAAATCTTGAGGGAGAGTATGGCCTTAGTGAGGTAGTGAGTCCTGAGTAGTCAGGCACAGTAGGAATAATGATAGTTGGCGTTCCAACACTTTCCCCATGCCACGTTGTCTTATGTGTGCGTTACCGTTGTTTCACTTAATCTGTGGGTGTTAGGAAGGTGCAACTGTCACATCCAGTGTCCGTGTAAGACAATGTATACAAAACTCATGATGAATAGCCAACGGGGTGGTGCCTCTTAATTTTTAGATTATAGAATTGTATTTTTAGAGTTAGAAAAGATGTCATAAGTGATGGTTCAGGAGCATAACTCTATGGCACAGCACTTACCTGACAACCCTCAGTTCAATCCCCAGCACTGCAAAAAAAGAAAAAAAAAAAAAAAGATAAAGAAAGCAAAACTGTGTCTCACTCACCGGCATTTGTGAAATTCAAGAATTTCTAGGTTACATAGAAAAATCCTATCTATATGAATGAATGAATGAATGAATGAATGAAGAGCTGGGGTATGGCCCAATGGTAGAAGGCTTGTTCAGAATGAACAAGCCACTGCAGCACCTCAAAAAAACATCTCCTGTAATAAAAGATTTCAGTATCTAGGGTGTGCCTAAGATGAATCAAGAAAATTTCCCACAAAATTGCCTACTGGGCCAATCTAATTGAGGCATTTTCTCTTCTTAGACAGCTCTGGCTTGTGCCAAGTTGACAAAAGAATCTAACCGGCTGGATCTATGAGGTAGTACAACTTAGAATGACTAAACATGCCTGGTACCAACATAAGCAGAAGTTCGTCGCTTGTTCTTTCATTGATGGGACAACTATTCATGGGATAGAGACTAGCACTGAGCAATCACCATGTGGTAGACGCTGTGATGGATACCCAGATTCTTCTTTAGGGACTGAAGGTCTAGAAATAAGCAGCTATTGAAAAAACGCCCTGGATAAGGAGTCACA
Source organism: Meriones unguiculatus (assembly GCF_030254825.1). Classification (NCBI taxonomy): domain Eukaryota; kingdom Metazoa; phylum Chordata; class Mammalia; order Rodentia; family Muridae; genus Meriones; species Meriones unguiculatus. The sequence goes on from NC_083366.1 coordinate 60,293,900, forward strand.
GGCTCTTTATCCACAGAATTCTTTTGTTCAAGGTTTCTCTGCCAATTGGCCCTATGGCTACTCTCATCTCACAGTGTATTAAACAGAGGCATAAATCTTTTTTTCCAACACATGACAGTTCTGAAAGCTTGTCCCAGACTTAGAAGTCCCTGCAGGATTGACCTTGGCTCTTAGACTCTTCTCCATCCCTGTTCCTAGTATATTAAGTCATTCAACAAATATTTATTAGACATTTTTAATGTGCCAGAGTCTTCGGGCAAGAGTGCACTGGATATATATAGTCAATATATTCTGCATCACGCCTGTATATCATGTTTATGATATAAAATATGTCATCAAGGATGGAAAGTATCTAGCAAAATATCAATATTAATTCCTCCCTTAAATGTCTGCCAAGGGAAAAATGTAAAGACTCTCATTAAATTCTTATTTGGAGGAAGAGATAATAGGAATGGACCTATATTAAATTAAATTAGTTCCCTTAGAACTAATGGAAAAAGGAGCTGATGGATAACCATCCCTGAAATCTAATGGCCTCATTTAATCCCAGGTAACATTTGGGGTCTTCTATCTGTGTGGCACAAGTCTTCTTACTACATCCCACAAGAACGATCACATGGATACTTGTAGCACAGCATCAGGGTCATCCGGATGCTTATATGAGCATATGAAGAGGGGGCTGTGCACTGTATGAATCTGTAGCAGAGTTAATAATGACACATGCCTGTATAAGATGCAGATACAAAAATGATTTTAATAATAAGAGCTAAATCCAGGCATGGTGGCTCATGCCTGTAATCTTAGCATTCAGGAGGCTGAGGCAGGAGGATTGCTAATTGAGGGCATCTTGGGCTATCTCGTGAACTCCTGTTCTTCTAAGGCTATTACAATGGCTTTCACATCTGCCCTAATGTTTGTGATGTGCAACACAAAATTGAGGCCAGCCTGGGTTACTGTGTGAGTCTCTGTCTCAAAATAAAAATAAGGGCTCACAGTAAGATGGCTCCGTAGGAAAAGATGCTTCTGCGGAGCCTGATGACCTGAGTTTGATTCCTAGGACCCACGTGGTGGAGGGAAAAAGCCAACTCTTTCAGGTTGAGCTCCAGTTGCGCATAGTGTACCTATATCCCTACCCCACCCCCACCCCCAACACACACAGAGAGAGCAAATAAGTAAAATGTAATACAAATTTAAAACAAAAAGCAAAATGAATGAATGGTACAATATGTTATATTTGAGCAAATCCTTTGCTGAAGGATTGTGCCTTGCAAACATCCATGACCTTTTTCTGTCTGGAGCCGGATACTAATACTTTAGGTTTTGTGGGCCACATCTGTATTGTCCTGTGAACAAATACATGCCACTAGAGTCCCACAAAGCTACACACACACACACACACACACACACACGCCCATCCTGGATTTGACCCTTGGGCTATAATTTGCTGTTCTTTGACTTAAATAATAATAGCAAATACAGTTGCCTATAGTGTCCTGGAGTCTGATGAGTTTCCAAGCTGCTTACCATTTGACCCCACTCAGCTCCAGCATGCACTGAGCATGTAGAAGGTGAGCCTTGCACAGCCTGACCGACCTTTCTAATTTTCAGAAGTAGCAGGAGACCCGGATTTTCACCTCCCAGGTTTTAAACTTGCACAGTTAATTCAGACGGCAGCGCCACACCTAGGGACTCCAGCAGAGCGTCTTGGCAACAGAGCATGCGGACCTGCTGTGTAGCTTGTGTTGCGCAGCAAGTTTTAAAAATCAGCTCATCTGCTCAAGAGACAGATTGGAGATTTCTGTCACCAATGTAATATGAGCAAATACCAAGCATGCCTTAAGTGGGAGGCATAGTTCCGGGTGTTTTATATGTGTAAATTCATGAATTATCCTCACAGTAACCTTGTGAGGCAGTGGACTCATTATTCCGTCTTGTTTCTGTAACAGAGTACCTGTCAAAAGCAACTGAAAGCCACTCCTGATGAAATCTGATAGACTAAGATCAGAAGGAGAGGAGAGGAGGACCTCCCCTATCAGTGGACTTGGGGAGGGGCATGAGCGAAGAAGGGGGAGGGAGGGTAGGATCGGGAGGGGAGGAGAGAGGGGCTTATGGGGGGGATACAAAGTGAATAAAGTGTAATTAATAAAAAAATAAAATTAAAAAAAAAGCAAATGAAGGAATAGTTTAACTTTGGCTCATCATCTTCCTTGTGGCAGGGGTGAGAGTGACTGGTCACGTGTCCACAGTCAGGAAGCAGAGGAGGGGAGAAGGAGGGAGAGAGAGAGAGGAATGTTGGTGTTGAGCTAGCTTTTCTCCTTTTTATTCAGTCTAGGATCCCAGCACATGGAATGGGGCCACCCACCTTATGGATGGGTCTTTCTCAGTTCAAGCTCTCTGAAAATACCCATCCACCTCCCCACTCCCACACCCACCCACCTACTCCACCGTACCACACACACCGAGTTTGTCTGGATGATTCCTAATCTAGTCAAACTGACAATGAAGACATTGACCATGACAGTAGATATGCCTGCTGCTTTACCAAAATCACCCACCACAGCAAATGCGTGGCAGAGCTGGGACTCGAACCCAAGTAGTGATAGAGTTTGTGCACATAGTGTCCCTACACTGTAAAAGGCTTCCTTTCTCCAGATGCCTTCCTGTTTAAGCCTGTGCTAAGTGCCAGTGAGAGGACCAAACCTACTATGAGGTAATTCTCTCTCTCTGTGTGTGTCTCTCTCTCTCCAAGGCGAGAAAGCCAATGCCAGACGAAGTCATGTAGCCTCCATGGCACCAGCCAATCCCAATCGAAGTCATGTAGCCACAGTAGAAATCTGCCTAAAGCCTTTAAAGGAGCCTGCGAGCTCACTTCACGGTCCCCATTGTGTATGGATGATCAGCCTCTGCATGCTGGTTGTTTCTGTGGAATAACCACCCTTTTTTTTATATACTCCTTGAGTCTGGGGATTCTCAGACCCTTACACCAGCAATCAAGTAGAAAAGATAGACTTGCTCTGTCCCTGTCTATCTTCCAGCTGGATCTGAGCTTCAGGATCAAGGTCCTTTCCCATCTACTTGTCTGTGGTCTCAGCTGTGGACTTCATGGCTCTGGGGGAAAGTCACACTTCCTTTATTACCTGCTGAAAGGCAAGCTCCCTAGCAAATGCTGGGTCCTAGGACTTTGTCATTATGACTATATGTATATTTTATTAATTGTTTTTGGTAAAGCCCACTGCTTTGGAATTTGGATTAGCTCTACATATAATATATGCTTTAATTATCCATCTTGCTTTTCTCATTTGTCCTAACAGGCCCCAAGCACATGACTTGAGATATATGTAGGATTTTTTTTTCTCTTAAAGTCACAGCACCAAATATAGGGAAGAGGGAAATCAAGAAAAGGGAAATCAAGCAGAAATTAGAATTGGCTTTAAAGGACAGTAAAAAATCTGAGTTTGTATTTGGTAAAGCACAGTTTTAAGAGAGAAGGGGATTTTTTTTTTTCTCTAGCCAACTTAAAAGAAATGACAAATGAGGCCAGGATTTGCTTTTCTGAAGTGCAGCTATGAGTTTTACTGTTGGTTTTGAAGATGACCCTGAAAAGCAATTTCAGCTACAAAGGAAACGTAGGAGGCAAAAACAAATTATGGCTTTTCTTTTTTTAAAAAGATGCAAATACCTCAGGGAGCCCAAGGAGCTGTTGGTCATGCTCAATTCAAGATGCCCAGGGAGGCTGCATCCTGTGTGGGGAGGGGTGGGGGACCTGAAATTTTAGAACTCCAGGGTCATGTGAGGGGTGAGGGGCATGTGAGGTGAGAATGGATATGGACTCAGGATAGAAAGGTTTGCTCAGAATTGTTCCAGTTTCAAAACTGTTACAGGCAGGTCCTTAGTGGGGCACTTGGTGACCACTGAGCTCTTTGGACCACGTCACGAATCCTTTCTTCTTCCCGTTCCCACTTGCTCCATTAGGCTAAGCCTTCTTCATATCTGGGAAGGCTGGTGCAGCTTCGAGGCTTTGGGGAGTCTCCTTCAGTGCCTTCTGTGTTTCCACAGAACTCAAGAGACCCACCTGAGTTCTGTGTACAGAACATAAATTCCCAGCATCTCCCACTTCCCATGCACATGTTTAGAGTAACTCATGGAATGCTGAAGGTCACCAAATCCAGGGACAGAGTGGGAGCAGTTAGAATCGAAGAAGATGAACTTGCCTGGTAGAGGCTAGCACAGAAGAGAAAGCCAGACTGAAGAAAGGCTGAGGTAAAAGATCAAGAAATAGAAGAGTCATTTCAGAACCTGGAGGCAGGAGCTGATATGGAAGCCATGGAGGAGTACTGCTTACTGGCTTGCTCCTCACGGCTTGCTCAGCCTGCTTTCTTATAGAAGCCGGGACCACCAGCCCAGTGATAGCATCACCTATCATGGGCTGGGCCCCCCCGCATCAATCAGTAATTTTAAAAATGCCTTACATTTACTGTTCTCACTGTTAGCCTCTGGGTTTCCAGAACATTCCCTATACACACTTAGAGACGCTTCCCCAGGGTGAGCATTGAACAGGGGTCTCTGGTGCTTCCTGCCCTCCTAAATCTTTGAAATTAGATGATGAGTCTCCTCATCTGTCACTCTACTCTCACAGTGCCTGCCTGTCCACAGGGCACACCATCTTATACAATTGCTGAGGGGATGCTGTCCCACTGGCCCCCGCAGCCAAATTTCCCCCAATGGGCCTCCACAGGCCATGCATGTCACTCTTTTATGCCCAAGTGTTTCAAGAGAACCCACAGCATGGGAAGAATGCAGGAGCAGAGCAGAGTCTGGGTGTGAGCCCCAGAGACCGACCAAGCAGGCTGGAGTCAGCAGTGGGACCCGGCCTTAGTTTCTTAATCTGAAAAAGAGGGATCATCCTACTTTTCATTTCAATATGTGCATAGAAGGACTTCAGAATGCTGCCTGACACCTGCTAACCCCTCTGCAAATGCTAACATCTACTCCTTACTGATGCCCTTATTGTCATTATTACCTTTAGCAAGAACTATGAGAAGGACAATAGAGGAGATCTGTCTGTCTGTCTATCTACTTACCTGTCTGTCTGTCTACCTAACTTTTCTACTTAGTCACTTATTTTGAGAGAGGGTTTCATGCAGGCTGGAACCTAGCCTGGCCCTAAACTTGTGGCAAGCCCCTGCTTTCAGCCTTCCAAATACTGGGATTATAGTGATGTTTCCCTGATTTATATAGGATTTCCTCTGCATTGTGAATTCTTATTTTGTTTTATGCATAATTGCAAATGAAATAGTCTTGCTATATAGCCCAGGCTAGCTTAGAACTTGCTATGTAGCTCAAGCATCCCAGAACCCATAATTCTGCCTCTACCCTTTAAATGCTGGTATTACAGATGTGACCCATCATGCTTGGCTTGCACATTTGATTTTTAAATAAACTGTCTCCCTCTTCTTCATGTCTATATCCTTCCTCACCAAGTCATAAGATTATCACAGCCATTGTTTCCAAATGAGCATTGGTGTACAGGACCTGGCCTTGCAGTGGGAAGGCCAATGACACCAGTGGCATTCTGACTGTGCCTTTGACTTTGCTTAGAGGAGGGAAATTTGAGGCTAAGAACATCAGGTAAAAACATGCTGGATACAGGGAAGTGTTTTAGTAGAAAGGGAGTGTCTTTAAACCCAGTATCCTTTTGTGTGGTAAAGTCCATTAAAAATCACACGGGGTTATTTTTTTATTTTTATTTTTTTACTAACTTCCTGTATTAGGCCCCAACAGGCTAAACACCAAAATGGAGTCACTCATGCTAAGCTTTTTCTCGAAAGCAGGGAAACACAGTTTAACAACTTCCTGAGAAATTTGGACTAGAGAGGAAACAGACAAATTCCCTAGCAGGGGAGTTGCATTCCCTGTTGTAACTCCTGCACAAAAGCTAATCTGGTATTAACCTTTTCCTCCTGTCTCTCTCCCTGTCCTTGTCACACTCCAAAGTCAGTCTCCCAGGGCTCTCTCTGCCTGGAGCCAGATGAGTGCTGCATGCCTGTGATCCTAGCACTCGGGAAGTCACATGAAGAGAACCGGGAATTCAAGGTTACCTTGTCAAGGGAAGGAAGGAAGGAAGAAAGGAAGGAAAGACGGAAGGAAGAAAGGAAAGAAGGAGAAACAGAAAGGCAGAAAGAAACAACCAATGTTTTTTGTCATTGCTTGCTTTACCAATAACTCACCCCCATTTTTTTTTCTATAAAATCACTCATCTTGCTCAGCTTACTGCAACACCTACTTTATGGAATGAAGGCTGGCCTGACTCTAGAACAAAAAACAAAGCCAGTTAAGATCTTGTCATAATTTTGTTCTTTGACAAATCCAAATAACCAGCTTGTATCTGGATTTTAGAGATATAACCCATTGCTATGACAACCCCTGGCTGCGTCATGATTTGTCCCAAGTCGGCACTAGAGTACTCTTCAAAGGGAAACACATTTATTTACATGAAGCAATTTATCTTTCATCTCATATCAAAGGAGCCAAGCAGATTATCTTTGCCCAGCAACTCTATAATTGGAGAAACAATTTTTCCTTTTAGCCTCTGCTCACTGAAAAAAACAAAAAAACAGGATTCATCTTGTTTATGGTACTCACATGAAAGGCAAAGCCCTCCGCACATGAAGGGAAGCCCACTACCTCAACAGAAGCTCCTCAGAAGTATTCAGACTCAGGCTGACAAACAGGCTGGTTGCCTTTTCAAGGGCTTTACAGAATGCAAGGGCAAGAGGAAAAAAAGGGCCAACCCTACTGATAATTGAAGAATCTCCCTGTGTGTTCTCTATGTTAAAGCGTGGTGTTACGAGTTTAAGCCAGCAATGCCACCCTCCCCTTGTTCACACACAAGGCTCATGTGTTTGAACACTTGGTCACCTGCTAGGGGTGCTATTTGTGGGGACTGGGGAATTTTAAGAGGTAGGGCTTTGGGGATTGAGGAATGCTTCGGTGGATAAAGCACTCAAGCATAAGGGACAATGTTTAGCTCTCCAGCACTCATATAAATGCTGGGCCAGCATGGTGATCTGCCCATAATTCCAGTGTTTTGTGTATCTGCACATGATGTGAGCTCATATACATGCACAAACGTGGACAAAACATTCATGCACACATCACGCACAGACAAAGAAGGAGTAGTGAGGCCAGGGTGGCAAAAATGGGTCACTGGGTGTGTGCTTTTGAGACTATTGAGTCAGGGACTGAAGAGATGGCTCAGCCAGGAAAGGTGCTTGCCACCAAGCCTGATGGTTGAAGAAAGAACCAAATTCAGAAAGCCGACCCGACTTCCACCCACGCTCTGTAGCACACACACACCTCCACTCACACAGACACAAAACACACTCTACTGATAATTATTTGTAAATATAGAGCATGATAAGCCCTGCTCTAGTTTCTGCCTGGAGTCCGCCCCTCCCAATTCACTGAAATGTGGGCAGACCTCCTCATACCGGGGTTTCTGTGGAGCCACCTGCTGCCATGCCCTCCTACCCTATTATTATGGGTTGGTTGTGTCCCCTCAAAGTAGGGGCCAGGATAAATCTCTCTCCTTTTAAGTTGCTTTAGCACAGCGAAGACAAAAGCGACTGACTGACATGCCTGGTGTTGGCGATGCATCTTCTTCAGCAAAAACAACTCCAGTTTCTAGTGTTTTCATGTCATTCCTAGGATTGTTGCAAGTGAAGAAATGCTGAGATCCATCCATTGTGGATGACGATTCCTTCCTTCCTTCCTTCCTTCCTTCCTTCCTTCCTTCCTTCCTTCCTTCTTTCTCTCTTAATGAACCTTCAAAGTAAAAGTGATAGGTAATGCCAGTTTGGTCACGATTCTCTTCAGTTTTCTTCTCCTCTTACCCATTTTATTTTAAAACAGGGTCTTACTATGAGTCCTGGCTGGCCGATGCTCTTGTCTCAGCCTACCAAGTGCTAGGATTACGGGCATACAGTACACCAGGCCAGAGGAGGCCCTGGAGGAGATGGAAGAGTCTGGACTCACCGTGTGAGGAGACATGTGAGCAGAGCCATTGACATCACTTCGCTTCCCATGAGACCTCATGGTAGGGGAAGGCAGTGGCTACGCTCTCGGAGGTGTGCTCTGTTTGCTGCTCACGAGTCTCTTGTCAGCAGCTCACTTGCACTGGATGTTTTTGTGCTGTGCAATCCGCTGTCTTCCGTAATGGTCTTGTCTTCTTCATGGCAACACGGGAATCAGAGCACTGAGTACTCAGCATGTGAAATACAAAGTCTTCCTGTTTCTCTTGGTTACTAGAGTCCTTGCTGAAGTCATCCAGAACAGACACCAGGGATAACGGTCTGGTCAGGGGGTGTTGAGACAACAAGAAAACACCCCAGATCAACTGGTCTCTCACAGGGTTCTCTCCGTTCCCTCTTATGTGTGATTGCCAAGATCCAGCTATCAAAGCATTGAAGTCAGCAATCAAAAGCCCCCTTTGGTTCAGCTACGTAAAATGCACAGTTAAGGTTAAACACCTTATCCTAATGCTAGGTTTTCTCTCTTACCTTTATAAACCTCCATTCTCCTATGTGCCGTGTATGTCTCCTCTTTATCCAGGGGCAGCCCTTTGTCCTCCCTACCCCTTTCCTTGAACCCTTCCCCTTCTCCCTTGCCCTCTGTCTCTTATTCCTTGCTCTCTGTCCCTCTGGGGAAAATAAATCTCCTTTGTCCTGAGAACTTGGTCTTGGGGGTCCTGAGATGATACTTTTCCTTTCAGGAAGAATACCCAATGGTCTGTTTTCTGGTTATTTTGAAATGCTTATACACTGTTGCCAAATCTATCCTACTCTTATTTGGATATAAGCTCCCCTAACCTTTACCCCAGCTTTGTTGAGTCCTAGGCAGTTTCTGTGGGAGAGAGAGAGAGGAGAGGAGAGATGAGAGAGAGAAGAGCAGAGAGAGAAACTCCTGTGGGCAGGCATAGGAGTACATACAGCCCCAGAAAAAAAAAACCTCCCCACCTGATCCCAACCCCTTCTAGGCCAAACATCCCCATTATAAGGTATCAGGCCAGGTAACGTAATCAGGAAGGGCTTGTTTCCATGCTGGACCCTAATATGTGGAGGACAACATATAGAAGAACGGAAAAAAGGAATGAAACCTTTTGCCACCAAGTGTAGCTGTTTGCCTTGGCTTCCCCACCCCCACTTACCTGGACTTTTTAGGATCAAAGCCTGGCCTGGACTCTGGTATTTCCCTCGGACTAGCCACACCCATCCCAGTTGAAAACCCAGGTAATAGTTCAAAGCAAAGAAGTCATCTAGAGTGGGACGAGAGATCTATGAACAGTACGGTCACATTGGAAAGAAGGACAACATGGCATCTAGAGAACTGTACGCCCATCTCCAGAGGTACCATCATGGGGTTCGGGTATGCACAGAGGGCAAGGGACTGGCAAGCTTAAGCAGTCTGGTCATCGGGGTCTTGCCAGCACCTGACCCACTGTTGCCACTGTTCTGTTCTGCTTGCTAAACTGGTCAGTAAGTTGTCAGAACTGTGTAAAATCTCTTCCTGGAAAAGGGTACCTTCGCTGGCAGGTACCAGGCATTCAGCATGGGACTCCTGGGGAAGATGAATTATTTGCGGTCCAGTGTTTCGGTGATAGACAAAGGCAGGGGACCTAAGAAAAGCTCCTCCCTGCCAGGATGGGTACAGTTCTAAGTGGGAAGTAGTGAGGATTTTTTTCTTCTCCCCTCTTTTCTATGCTGTAATGTGCAACAGTAAATCAGATTGCCATGCAGGAATTTGCTCTTCTGCAAAGACATAAGCACAGACCAACTGAAGAGGGTTCTTCCAGTGTCTGCGATCCACATCGAGACTAATGTTGCCTGGCTCTCCTACAATAATCTTTGAAAATTTTAATTAGATTTATGCATTTTATTTTATATGTGAGTGTTTCATCAGCATGTGTGTATTTGAATCTCATGTGTGTTTGGTGTCCAAAGAGGTAATTGGATCCCTGGAACTGGATTTATGGATAAACCACCATGTGGGTGCTGGGAATTGAATCCTAGTCCACTGTAAAAGCAACAGGTGTTCTCAATCACTATGCCATCTCTCCAGCTCCTCCTTCGTGTATCTTAAAGGTTTTTAATGATTCCCAGAATTGCATGCTTTTCTTTTCTTGCCCTCTCCCTTAACTATTAATTTTCCTGCTATGCCTATTTTGACTCAAAAGGAAATTTTTAATAGGCCATTAATCAAGTCTTGACCTCAGTGTGAAGTATATGTAATTAGAGAGGTCTGAAAGTGTTCCCAGTTAGTGGACAGAAAGGAAATGTGACAGGCAGGTCCCAGGAAAGTGCTTTATCCACAGCCGTATCACATAAAGACCCAATCTGTTAGAAAGATTAAACAGGTGTTGGCATGGATTGAGGACAAAGGCCACAGCAATAAACACCAGGAACCTCTTTTCTGCAGTTCTGAGGTGGGAGGTGAATTTGTTTTTCAAGAGAATGAAAGTTCTCTTGGAGATGGTAGGAAGGTGCCTGGATAGTTGAACTGGATTGAAGGTCTTTTCTTGAAACCCTTGTGCTTGGAGTGTTCTTTTGCTTATGATTCAAGAGTCACTTGGGAAGGCAGAGAAGTCACCATTTTGCCTGGTAACATCAGGCACCAGGGTGGACTGTCCCTAGACCAGCTGGGTAAGGACTAGTAACAGTGGGGGCTACCTAGGATTGTCTGTGTAATACAGCGTGCACCTTAGACATTGATTCTTTCCAGCCAGCCAGTACCTTCACCTCATGTGGTTGGGAGCGGGTGAACATCAGTTCACCACAGCTAACATTTCGCCCAGTGAGCCTCGGGAGTCAGTAGGCTACTCTGGTTTACGAATTCAGTGACCTCTTCATCACCAAAATAACAGAACTCATTCATCCCAGAAACACCTGCTGTGTGTCTGCTGAGTTCCGGAAGCTATCACGTGCCCCCAAGAGCTTATATTCTGTTGAGGAAGATAAACAAAGATGCTAGGGCAAAAAGAGCATGGCAGAGAGAGCCACAAGAATCTCCAGATTATCCTCTGACTGACTTAGGTACCTGGATCAGGAAAGATGAAGGGGTTAGTAGACAAAGCACCAAGGATGAGTACAAGTATTTGAGGTGTGTGTGTGTGCATGTGTGATGTGTGTTTCTCTGAGGTATACATGTGGGTTACATATGTGGTCAGTGTAGCAGTGGATAACATCTACAAACAGATGCTTACAGCCAGGAAGGAAGTGGAAGAAAACAGGCCAATGTGGAGAAGTAGGCTGTGTTGAGCTGCTATTTCTTGGAGACTGTGCTTCCTCCATGATGAGGAAGGGATCATCCTTAATCTGATCGTGAGAGCCCTCCCGGAGTAAGGCAGGAAACAGAGTAAGTTCTGCAAACTGTACAAGCGCTACAAGGTTGAGCCAAGTGAGGTGGTTGAAGAGGGGTTCAGGTTTCTCAGGCCCTGGCAGCTCGGTTACAGCGAGCACGCAAAAAGCTACCCTAACAGCAAATTTGACTGAGGGAAGCTTGGGGAAGCCCCAGGGAGCACGAGGTCTTCGAGGCAGTGGGACCACATGCAAATCCTGCTCCCTGTACCTGCTGACTCGGTGATCTGGGGTGTGACATGAGGGTCTGAGCCTCGATTTCCTTACTGTGAAGAGAACCCAAAGGCGGCAAGTCATTGTCCGAGGTTGTTCTCCAATGGGCATGTGTTGGAAACTAAGCCCACAAAACAAGGTGTTCAGTGGTGAGGTCCATAAGGTGTGGTGAAGTCATCTCCCATGGCATGGTTGATCTTCATCATCAACCTGCTCGGTCTGGAATCACCTGGGTTCAGTTTCCACAGTCCACAAAGCAGCCTGCAACTGTTACTCCAATTCCGAGGGATCTGATGCCCTTTTCTGTCCTCCACAGTACATGGTGCACATCCATACAGGTAAAATGCTCGCATACATTAAATAAAAATACAACTCAAAAGAAACCGTTTTAATCAGCATGGATTTAAACATATATAGAAATTTCTAGTCCAGTGGCACGTTTTAAGTTTTAATACATTTTAAAAAGTAGTTAAAATCCACTGTTCGCCACACCCAAGACATTAAATAGTCTGCAGTGTTAGTCTGGAGTTTCAGAGCAATGAGATTTGAGGTATTTTATGCAAAGTCTGGATAAGACTAAGAGTCATCCATTTAAGAGATGCTTAGCACAGATTTCCCTAAGAAAAATGAGATTTTTTTTTCTAATAGGTTATCTGATTAGTTACTTCGAAGAAAGACAGAGAACCATACTTCCTGGGATAAGATGTTGAAATTGCAAAATACGGCGGGAATTTTGATATTCTTTGAAAAAAAAAAAAGGCAATTTATCTCCAGAGAAAGGAGAACTTTGGAGTGCCTTCTGTAAATGGACTGCTCTCTCTAGCTGTGAAGGTCATGGCATTTTAAGAAGAGTTGCATTGTATTACCATGGGATGTGAGTGACAGTTCATTTAACAGAGAAGCAGACTGGGTTTGGAAAACAGTCTGGCATTTTAGCCAGGCTGGTTAAGGACCTACCTTGGACCAAGTTATACATTTAACCAAGAATGTCAAGAAATTGTGTTTGTTACTCACTGCAGCAAATTATCCTTACATTTAACAGCTTATAGCAATAAACACATGTTATCTTGTGCTATTTCTGAGGGTCAGGAATCTGGGTGGTGGTTCTATCAACATTCCTCATGGTGCTGAGGTCAAGATATTGATGTAGGGTAGAGCTGCCATTATCCATAGATTTTCTGGGGGCTGAAAGGTCTGCCTCTATGGTCTTCAGTTATTCAGGGGGCTGTCAGTTGCTTTGGTTAGGCAATTAGTTCACATCCCAAATGTACATGGTCTGGAAATGTGGTCCCAGTATAAAGTATTGTTAACTGGCAGAATTTTAAGAAGTCAAGTAGACCACAGGACCTATTTTCACATAGATTCATGCTCCCTCTCAGGAATGAGTTGTGTTTACTTGGTCCTGCCTCACACCAATGCTTTTCCTCATGTGCCTGCCAATCAACCATGTCGTGACATAGCCAAGGCACTCCTTCCAGACACAAGTAGCATGTTGTTCTGACGTTGCCCCCACTGGAACGGTTAGCCAGTACTTGGCTGTTTGTTATAGTTACCATCTGTTGCTAGCTTTAAATGTCAGCTGTGAGATTCACAACTGAGGTTCACCTGGGAAGACCGTCTCATTTGAATTTCTCAAGTTAGTCTGTATTCATGTCTATTGTCTTGTTAACTGATGTGGGGAGACCCAACCCACTGTGGGCACCACCATTCCTTAGGCAGGAGGCCTGCATAAGAACAGAGGGCTCTAGCTATGAAGCAGAAATGCAGGTGGAATGTGTGCATTTGCTTCTCTCTGCTCCTGACTGGATATGACTAGATGCTTCCTTGGTTTCCCAAAAATGATGGACTGTAACCTGGAATTGTAAAGTGAATAAACCCTTCCTCCTCTATGTTGCTTTTTTTGGTCAAGAATTTTACCACAGTAACAGAAACGAAACTAGAACAGTGTCCTAATTGATAAGAGGTGGTGTTTCATTGTGGATTTGACTTGAGTTTCCCTAATGCTTAGTGATATTAAACATTTTTTCCATGTACTTTCTGGCCATTTGTGAATCTTCTTTGGAGAAATGTCTAAGTTCTTTGCCTACTTCCTGCCTTTTAATCATGTGGAGTTGAAGGAATTCTGTGTAATTAGAGGCATTAATGTCTTACTTAGTGTTTAGGAAAGTTTTCACTCATTCCAAAGGTTTCCTTCTCTTCACTGGTCTCTTTGAAACAAAGAAGTTAATACTTTTGACATGAAAATGACCCTCTTAAAGGAAATATATATAATCATGCATGTCCACACTTACACACATGTATCTAATCTAGTTTAGTATAGACCTATTGTATGTATGAATTATATATGACCGACCTTACTGAGGGTCATAGGTAAAAAAAATTGGGACAGGTAAGAGGCATGCTCAAAGAAAATCAAGAAAGCAATTTTCATAAGCAAAGATGATTCTCCATTTTTCTCCCCTCCTTACTCCTTGTCTTCCTCCCCTTCTTCTCCCAGGACCTCCCACTCACCAAGCAAGCTTTGTCAATGAACTATGTCCCTAGTTCTTCGACTTTGTTGTTTTGTTTGTTTCAAGGTGGAGCCATAAAAGTTTATTTCTTGTTTTAAAATGAAAAAATAAGAAGCAACGGGTTTCACTCATCATGTGCTTCCAGTCAAATGTGTTTTCTTTCCAGTTTCCATCTGACCAAAGACAGGTAGAGAAAAAAACATAAAGGTGGATGAGGCAGAAGCAGAGAGCTGTTCATGCTGGCCCTGATCTCTCTTCTAGATGGGAATTGAACCCTTAGCCATTCATGAGGAAGGGCGGAGACCTCTTGAGTTCAGGTATCAGCTAAGAACTTCTTATCTTGGCCTCTCTCAAATGCTTATCCTGTAAGAACAACCCTCCCCCATCCGCTTCTCTTTTTAAATGTAGTAGACTATAAGTCTCATTTTTATTGTTTGCCACCACAGTCTGTGGTTTCCTGGCCTCTGGGTGAGACAATGGTTTGAAATATGATCTGGTTTCACTGTAGGGACTGTAATTTCTTCAACACACCCGACTGAGGTGCCATTTGGTGCCTTTGTTGACAGGCTTTTCCTAGGATGGCAGCTGTTGGTCTCAGGGCTATTCCCTAAGGGCAATCCCAGAACCAGCTGGGAGCCATTCCTGTGATACAGTCTCCTCCATAAGGATGGAACCTGTTGGCACCTCTTGGAAGGTTCAGATTTCAAAGACAAAAAGGCTTTCTGTCCTGTTAGGCAGCTCACCCTCACTCCCAGCCTCTCCCATTTTCCCCCATCCACTTTCTGCAGCTCTTTGGACTGAACCACCTATAGAACTCACAGAGGGCCATAACAGCAATGCTACGCTATGGGTGTGTGATGTTGCATGGGCTACGTACCATATCATTTCATACTACCACTGTCTGGGGACAACAGCAATCCAAGTTGCTCAGAGTTAGCATTACCATCGTTTTCAGATAGAGATTGTAAAAGGAGGCCCTCAGAGCCAGGCAGTTCCAGGAACTTCCAAGCCCACCCAATGAGTTGGAGCAAAAACTAGAACTTGATCCTGAGCCAAAGCTAAAGGGAAGCAGAAGAGTAACAGAACACTGCAGGGCGTCACTCACTCATGGAAAGAGAGAGCACAACACCAAAACCCAGCCCTCTCCTGTGAAAACAAAAGTCAGTTGTCTACTAGGTCTTAAGAGCACAGCCTGCTTTCTTCATTCCATCCTGGGTGCAACTGGGTTGGAGGTATTCCTTTGCACAGCCATGTTTCAGGGATCCTATATTGTGTCAGCACCCAAGATCTCGGTTCATCCCTCATCAGATTCATTGGTTCTCATGCAACACGTTCCCCTGTTTTCTTAATAGACACTGCTTTATCTCCCTATGCCCACCCCTCCCCTCAATACCTTCATTGAGAGAGAATAAGAATGGTTTAGGAAGTATTTGGTCAATTGTATTTCCTTATAGGGCTGCCAGACTTACAAATAAAAATACAGAATGTCCAGTTAAATCTGAATTCCAGATAATGTTACAGTATATCCTAAATATTTGCATCTTTAGGCAACTTTACTCAAGAAAAATAAGAACAGTAAACACTCTGGGGTGTTTGACTACTATAACAGTGACTGTAAAGGAAGGTGTGTAAGAGTCTTCAGATTCGGTTCCCAAGAAACACTTTTGCTAAAAAAAAATAAAAATAAAAAATTAAAAACATTTTTTTTGTCATTATAGGTATGATAAGGTAGCCCTACGTTTCTGGTAATTAAACTGAAATTGAAACTCTGATCTTGTGAATTCAGGTTCCAGCTTATTAACGATGGTTTCTTGTACATCTGAATTAATTGACTATTGAATTAGGAGGAGGGCGGTTAATTCATCAAGAGAACTGTAATTTCATTGATGAAACATCTGGCATCTGGCTCTTTAAACACAGTGCTCAGAACTCACCTATGCTAAGATCAAAACTTCTCGTGCGAAAGGGGGAAACGAGGCTGCCTACTGATAAGATTAAGAGGGACAGAAATATATGCTGTTTACTCAATTAGCTGAGCTATATGTGATCATCTCTATGGTAACAAGGGCACCAAGAGTGAGGGAGGAGCAAAGGTTTACTGTAATAGAAGGTTTAGGTGGGGATGTTTAGGAAAAGAAAACTGAATGCAGCTGTGATGTCTCTAATGGAAGACACGAAGGCAAGTACGATGTCAGAGAAGAATAGGTCTAATGGTGTCCATCTGCAATTTCCTTAAACTGCAAACGAAGAGGATGTTGGCTGAGGACAGGTGGTACCCATAAGACGGGAAAATAGCGTGGTATTTTATGTCATATCCAGTGGGCAACTCCATTGTATTCATCTGCGTTGTAGTGTCCATATCTAGACAGAGGCCTCATATGCTGCTTTGTCCCCAGCTGTCCTAATTGACTCTAATTGTTAACCAGACACAGCCTAGAGTCACCTGAGAAGTCTCATTTGATGGACAGGCCAGAGCAGTCTAGCCTGTGGGCACGTCTGTGGAAGGCCATATTGGTTGTTAGTTGGTACTGAAGGCCTAGCTCACTGTGGGCAGCACCGTGCCTAGGCAGGGGTTCCTGGGCTATTGAAGAAAGCCAGCTACACGTGAGCCTGTGAGAGAATCATCAAACAGCATTCTCCCAAGGTTCCTTTTTTCAGGTTCCTGACTTGACTTCCCTTAGTGATAGACCATGACCTGGAAGGTGTGAGAAATGAAATAAATGAAACAAACCCCTTCCTCCTCTAGGTTGGTTTTGTGAAAGTATTTTATCAGACAGAAAGGAGCTTGGAGCATCAGCTACCGCCTTCTACAGTGTTAGGCTCTTGTGTCCAGATCTACTTCACTCCAGGTCAGGGAAGCTCAGCAGGCGAACTCCACTTTGGGGAAGGAAATCAATGAATCCCCGTAGCCATGGAGACAGACAGGGCTATGACTGGACCATCAACGAGGTCACAAGGATGCACTGCTTCATCAAGTCAACAAATCATCAGTCCATAGCTTCTGGGCTGGAATTTATTTGTTTCCCTAAAAACAAACTACCACCACCACCACCACCATCAAAACAAACAACCAGCCCCCTTCCTCCCCACCCCTCAAAAAAAGCCAGCAATCAAAATCCCTGTTATGGAGGAAGGAGTACATTCTAGTAAGGGGAGACCAAGCGACAGACTATTAACTTTTACACTTGGTAGCAAATGGTTCTTGGATTCTGTGTGCCAGAATAGACACTGGGGTGTGTTACTAAGCAAAACATACAATAACCCTGTGACATGGTGCATATAATACAGAGGCAGGAGATGGGAGAGAATCTTAACAAATTGCTAAGTTTCATATTTAGAGTTAGGTACTGTTAGGATAAAAGAAGCTGAGGATTAATTGGAGAGGGAGGTTTGGGAGTTTAGGTAATGGCCAGAGAAGCCTCACTGAGGAGTGGACATTTGAGTAGAGACCCAAGGAAACCAGGGAGGAAACCTCGACTTCCTGGGCTTCCACCAGTGCAGAGAAACAGTTTTTACCAGAAATGTTAGTAGATTCCACCAGAGTCACCATCAGATCCAAGGGAAACTGGGGTCACTTTTTGGGACCATCATCCTACTAATGAGAGAATTTAAGGATGGATTCAAACAGGAACTCAGAAAAATTTTATTAGCATGTAAGAGAAATATTCCAGGGCAGGAGTACTGCAAACCTTGGCAGCTGTCTGAAGGAGGAGAAAGAAAATAAGCCAAGCCACATGAGTCCTCTACAGGCTGAAGAGACTGCCACACGGGAGAGTGAAAGCTCACAGTACCAGAGGAGAAGCATGCCTAGGCTCTGGGCAGCATCCAGAAAACAGACCTGCACCCCAAATGAACAAACAAACAAACAAATAAAGTTAAAGCTCCTTATACATTTTTGAGTCAGGCTTCAGCATGTAGGCACTGAACTAGAGAGTGGGAGTTCTGGAAAGAAAAAAAAAGTACAGAATCTCATTAAAGATTTGATTATTCCTTCTTTCTCTTTAGCTTGGCTGACAGCAAATCTGCCTCCCCAAAGGATGGTCCTTTGGCCAGGGACTTGGCTTGGCCTAACTGAGCTAACTCTTTAAGGGAGGAGGCTATGGCATGTCTGCGGCCAGAGATAGCTGCCATTCTTTCGGCTAGAAGGTAATTGGCCTTCAGTGCTACTAAACACAGGTATGCCATCTAAGTGAGGCCAGTCAGTCCCTCTCGATCCCAGATTTTGCAGCCTAGCCTGACTAAGCTTGCCCTTCTTTCCCTCTTCTATTCAATTGAAATTAAAGAAGGCCATTGTCTTACCCTAAATGTTTGCACAGTGACCACAATAGACTAGGCTAACTTCAAAATGGAATCCCTGAGGCTAAAATTTCATCTCACCAAGTTGAAATTAAGCTGCTTATCTAACCCTGCAAGAACTCAGGAATAGAGATAACAGCCAAATTTCCCAATGGGCTGAGAACGAAGCGTCCCATTCCTTAACCTTCATACACACTAAGGTGACCTGTGGAACCCACCTGTAACTGTCATACTGCAGGCCATGGCAATATGACAGCAAATTTAAAGCCAACACATTGAGGCCATGTCTCAAAAATAAAACAAGAAAGAAACTAGATGTTAATAAATTTTTTTCTCCTATATTTCTATCTGTTCTCATCTTGTAAGAAAAACAACTTTGAAATAGTCAATCTGCTTTTGTTTTCTTTCTGCTTTCTTCAAACTTTTTTTTTTCCCCTATGAACCAGAGTCAACAGCAAAACCACTCCAAAACATAGCCATAAACCTAAACCTACAACCCTTTGCTGAGCAACTCAGAACATTTATTCTGTAATATGGAAGGGGGTACTGCTCAATTCTAGAATAAAAATAAAACCAATTATGACTTTTAAATCATCTTATTGAGGTTTTTCTCTTTGCTTTGTAGTGCTAGGAATCAAGCCCAGGACCTTGGGCTTGCTAGATGTTGCCTCACCGCCATGCTATGTCCAGCTTTCTAAACTCCTCTGATTTTTGTCTTTGTGACTCCCAAAGCTACATGGAAGTATACTGAAGCTGCTGACTGCCACACCTTCCTTCTTTGGGAGAAGACAAAGTGGATGTATGGGAATTATGCAGTCAACTCCACTTCTGAAGCCTATATTTTCTTTCTCTCTTTCTTTTCTTTTCTTTCTTTCTTTCCTTCCTTCCTTCCTTCCTTCCTTCCTTCCTTCCTTCCTTTCTTTCTTTCTTTCTTTCTTTCTTTCTTTCTTTCTTTCTTTCTTTCTTTCTTTCTTTCTTTCTTTCTTCTTTGGTTAACTTTGGTTCAATGTCATCAAATTTCAGGCAAAGAAGATGATAATCCCACAAAGGAAATTTCCAGCTATTCTGGAACATCTAGCCAGTGATGCTAATAGCCTTTGCTGGAAATATGCCCATTGGTGTTCTTATGCCAATAAACTTTCTATGCTCTGGGTCCTGGTCAACCATCTTCTATTCACTATGCATCTGCTTGATGTCTATCTGACTCAAGCACCATTAACATTCTTTTAAATATTTTTTTAAAGACAACACAGCTAACTTTAGTCAAGGGAAGCCATGACAACAGGTATAAGAACCTTGAAATGAGGTCTCAAAATATGGGAGAAACAGGGGCTCGGATCCCTCCTTCTTCTTGCCTTGCAGATGCTCCAATCCCATGGTCTATTTCTGCAGACATCTACTCCTTAGCAGCTAGGAGAATGGGAGAAGCTGTATGATGGACAAAAGAGAAATATCACTAGCAATTTGGCAACTGAATGAAGACTGGCCACCTCTAAGTGTTTGTGTGACTTCATTTGTTTCACGAACAGAAAGGTCTGAAAGTATGAATCATCATTCCCTTCTTTCCTGTGCTGTGCATGCTTTGATCAACGTACACATCACAAGGGCTCTAAGCCATTACTCATTCTTGTCTTCCAGCTTAGGAAGAGGCAATGACTTTAGGTTTTCCATCCATACAAAGGGTTTTCAGTGCTTTTGTTGCTAGCTGGGTAAAAACTAGAATGGTATAATGCTAAAGCATAGAGAATACTCTACCAAAGCTTCTAATTGTTTCATGAGGAAACTGAAGCCTAGGAAGCTGAGTCAAATGACAAACTCTACTCCAGAATTACATCTCCTGAGTTTGCTCAGTAAAGATTAGAGGATGTCTGTGGCTTTGGGATTATGTTCATCTGTGCTCAAAGCTTCCATCTTCGGACACTCTGTGTGACAGCGGTTCATCCAATCTCTGCTTTCTCATCAGCACAAAAAAATTCTATATGACAGACACTTCACAAGCTTTATTAAGTGGTGGATTAAATAATACCTATAACCCTTGATGCCTTAAATTGCTGACTCATCTACTTTCTGCTACTACTCCACTTCCTCATGAATATGGGAAAGAATTTAGTGTTCTCCTAGTCTCTATGAGGCAATGGTGGGTCATGACCCTATAAGAAGTTGAACAAATGAACGTGAGGTGTCATGGAAACTTTGTCAACAGCAAAAGATTTCTGGACATTTACCACCACCACCCCAAATTAATTCAAAGTCTAATGTGTAACGGGTTTGGGGTGTTTCTGGCCGCTCTCATCCATGTCCCATCATTTGACTTCTCTGCCACCTTGGTTCTCACTTCGTACAGAGCATGCCAGCAGGCCTCACTACTCCAGAGCACCCCCTGAGGCTCCAAGGTGCAGACTTGGAACCATCAGGAATGGCAGGGTTTTGACTCTGCACACAAGTTTCTGCTCTTATATCCGCATGGTGGTTTAGTTGCAGAAATCAAAGGCCTTAATCACTTTTCTACCATAATTTCCTTAGCAGGTTGAGTTTCAAGTCAGTGTATCTTTGGCTTGTGCTGTGTGAGGGAGCTTGTTTGTAAAAATTACTGTTTGACTTGCTGACTTGAATTTCAAAACAGGGAAAAAAAACCCACTAAATGAATTTTAATTAGGGATTAGGACAGAGTTTTCAACAACTTCTGAAATGGCCCTAAACCATTCTGTACTGTTTTTTATGCAAAGTGGCAGGCTCAGCATGGATGAATAGAAAATGAAAATGTCAGTCAACTCTGAAAAATGTTGAAGACTCTATGTCTTGCAGTATCAAATAGTTGGTCAAGATTTAGATCTTTAAGTAAGACTAAGCAAGCACACTTATTCCATTAGTATGCAAATTTGCTTTTGTATTTGATAAATGGTAATTTTACTAAATATAAAATTCCTAGTTTATAGGTATATAATATATGTATAGAGCACACATTTACTGGTAACAAACCATAAAAATGTTTATTTTAAAGCAATTTTATAATTTTACCATTTATCAAATACAAAAGTAAATTTGCATACCAATGGGATAAGTGTGCTCATTTATTCTTACTTAAAGATTTAAATCTTGTCCAAATATTTGATACTGCAGGATATTCAGCATCTTCAACATTTTTCAGAGTTGACTGATATTTTCATTTTTTGTTCATCCATGCTGAGCCTGCCACTTTGCATAAATAACTTAGTACAGAATGGTTTAGGGCCATTTCAGAAGTTGTTGAAAACTCTGTCCTAATCCCTAATTAAAATTCATTTAGTTTTTTTCTTTTATGAAACTCAAATCAGCAATTTAAACAGTAAATGTTTTTACGGTTTGTTACCTGTAAATGTGTGATACACACACACATACACACACACACACACATATATATATACATATATATATATATATATATATATATACACATACATACACCTATATACTAGGAATTCCATACATGTTGCTCAGGTGGACATCCTTGAGCTTGGATGCAAGAGCCAAGAAAATGGTCAAAGAGGAGGAAGAACAGAAATGCTAGCCCAAGTCTTGGGGTCTCTAGTGGAAAAGAGCCATGGAGAAGAGAAGAAACTGTAACATTTCCTGGAAGTGGTGGGCTATGAGGTAGAAATGCCAGGGACTGTGGTAGCTGGATGGACAGAGAAACCCGTGAGTCTGTTGTGTAACAGTTTGCGGAAATGAGCAGTGGCCAGCAAACACTCACAGACAGGCACAGCTGAGAATCCACTACTCCCCTGGGTCCCTGAGAGCTTAGGGAAGGGCCGCTGTTGGGTTCAGGCAAAGAACAGGATCTAGGTGGAAGCTGCTTATAAATTTATACTTTGACCTTTAGTAATCAGGTTGTGCCTGGGTCTAGCAGGTTATGTGCAAGGACGTATATATCAGGAGCCAGAACACAGTTTGATGAAGGGAAAAAGTTAACATTTGGATTAAAAGATCATCTCAACTACAAGATATTAAATATGACTCTGTGCTGCCTGCTAACACATAAGCGTCTGTCAGCCCCAAATCCCGAAATCCAGAATTTGGGTCTAAGCTGTTGCTCCCAGAAGGGCATCGGAAGGTGAGGGTCAGCCTCTCTCCTCAGCAGTGAGTTACGTTGGCCTTTCTCCTTCTTCCATCATTTGGAAGAAATGGAAACTTTCACAGTGTTTAATGGGCTTCTTCACATGTTATTTCACGGACCATTAACATAACTGGATAATAAAATTGATGGCTAAAATCTCCTACCTACTCCATGCAGAGTGTGGCTGTGCAGTGACGGTGACAAACCTAAGACAGAGAAGGGCCAGGCAGGAGGAAAGCCACAGGACACAAACTGAGCTCTGAAGCATAGTAAATGGTGCTCTACCCACCAGTGGGAAGAAAATAATAATAAAGTAGCTATGATGTAGCTATAATGTATATTCTATCCTCATAGCCTCAATCTTCGCACAAATGTGATGAGACAGCATTGCCCTCACTTGGAGAGGAAAATATTTTTGAGGCAGAGTCTTATCTTACCGTGGAGCTAAGGTTGTTCTTGAATTCATAACCCTCCTGTCTCAGCCTCCCAAAGGCTGGGATTCTAAATGTATGCTACCTCACCTGGCTTTGAGAGGGGTCTTAACTAAATAGAATTATTAGGTATCTCTGTCAAGAAGTGTGTATGTGTGTTATCTGCTGAGATTCTTTTCCCTGAAAAGACATGTGTTGAAGTCCTAATCCACAGGCCTGAGACTGTGACGAATTAGGAGTTGAAGGCATTTAAGAGGTAGACTTTACATAAATGGGTCACATGGGCAAGGCCATGCTGCCATGTCCTTGGAGAATGAGTAGCATACTTCTATTGAAAGGAAGGGGAAGAAGGTCATACATACAACAGGAAGACAAGGAGGTGGCCATCAGTAAGCCACAGAGAGAGGCATGAGAAGAAGCCAACCTGCTAAGACCCTGGCCTTGGCCTGCCAACCTCCAGAACGATGCATAATTGGTTTCTGTGGCAGCCTGAACCAACTAGGCCAGGATACCAGGCATCCAGGAGGCAGTTGTTTGGAGGGCTCTGCAAAGCTGGTCTTCTTCTTCATCCTCTGCTAAAGTGATAGGGCTGAGATAATCATGTCTGGGTCACTTTACCTGTCCCTCTCTGTCCTTCCCTGACCAGGGGAGGCTGGCAGGCTCACAGCAATCAGATCTCTGCCCTCCAGGTTTGTGAACCACCAGCGAGCTGAGACGTACAAGCCAAAGTGGGGAATGCCAGGGTTCTGAGGCCATATTGGTTTATGGCTGGGTAGTACAACCCAGCCCTCTCTCTAGGAGTATGAGAGATTTGCCAAACATGTTTCTGCAAGAGAATGGAGGAGAGGAAGAAGGTCTAGCAAGGTCTGGTTTTTGTGAGTGCTTGCGCTACTTCTGGCCCATGGAGCCTGGCAGCATCTCTGTATCCTTCAACAAATTTCTTTTTGCTTGTCTAGTTAGAATGAATTCCTCTTGCTTGTAACCAAACGGAAGCCCTTTCTGGGCTTGTCAGACCTTTTGTGGCTGTGACATAACACTTGACAGAACAACTTAAAGGGAAGTGTTACTTTGGGGGGGCTGGCAGTTTTAATCATGTTCCTTGGCAGTTTGCATTCAGAATCCCAGGGAAGCAGAATTACGAAGCAGTGGAGGCCTGTGCCTCTAGCTACTCACCTCCAGGAGGAGGGAACAGAGAAAGGACAAGAGAGCAGGGGCAGGTAATGTTCATAAGCGGGCCATCCAAGATCTACTTCTTCCCGTTTGGCTCCACCTTCAGGAGATTTTAGCACAAAAATGGATTTCCAGCTGGGACCAAGACTGCAATAATGAGCTTGGGGGAGGGAAATTTCACAGTCCAATCATAATACCCCACCCCAAGCTCAGGTTCATTCCCTTGTGTTTGGTATGCCAATGGCCAGCAAAGCATGTCATATTCTGGTGGTTATTCTTGAGTACACGGGTTCAAGCGCACTCACAACATCTACATTAATTCCATAAACAGGTGTTTGTTGGGGTTCTCTGGAAAGACAGAAATGAGTCCCACACAAAGAGATTCAGGGCTAGGGAAATGGCTCCTTGGTTAAAGCACTTGCCGAGCAAGTGTGAGGAAAGAAGTTTGGCTCACTAGAACTCACATAAATACAGGATACACGGGACACCCCTTTTGTAATAATTCTAGCCCTGGAAGACTAAGATGGGGATTCCCAGAGCAAGTGAGACTAGCCGTATCAGTGAACTCTGGGTGTGATTGGGAGACCTTGCTTTCAGATGAGAATAGCATAGCCGTATCAGTGAGCTCCGGGGTTGATTGAAAGACCCAGCCTCACTGAATAATGTGGAACAATATTCAAGAATTATTCCCAACATCAGCCTTAAGCCACCGCACACATGTGTGTATATATGTACTTGGATAAGCACGCGGGGAAAATTTTTTTTTTAAAGAGATGTATTTCTGAGGTACTTCCTGTGTTATTTATTGTGGAAGTCAGAAAGCTTGTAATCCATGAGGCCAATGAGCTAAAAACCTCCCAGCAGACATTGCTGCTGATGTTTTTGAGGTGAAATTCCTCCTTCCTCTGGAAGAACTTCTGTTGCTGAAGGCTTTCAAGTGGAGAGATAAAACCCACCCACTTCATCAATGACAATGTCCTCTACTTGATGTCTCATCTTTGCATGGCCAGGGATTGAGCTGACTGGGGCAGCAAGGGAATTAAAAAAAAAAAAAAGACAAACAGACAGACACACAGAAAACATGGGATTCAGTGGACTGGGCTCTCAGATGGAAAAGTCATAGCACCCTGGAAGCTCAGGATTCTCTTCAGTTAAAGGTTATTCTGTACAGATAAACCAGAAGACTTGGTTCTTATATACAGCTGAGCTCATCCACTCAGGATTTCACACACCCAGGGTTTTCTCCACTGCCCACCACTTGAAGCGGATTAATTATAAATATGGTGATCACATCCACCAAATACCTTCAAAGGAATGAGTGAATGTTTGGCTAAGTGGACTGAGTCCTATCACTTACCCACACTGGCTCGTAAGTGTACTCAGCCGGTGGACTGCCGATGCTAAGGAGCTAGCTACGAGATGATTGACAGTGCTCCTGTCATTAAGGTGTTCCAGTCCAGGGCTGTGAACTCGAGTCATTCAGGAGAGGAACCAAAGTCTAGCCATACCTCATAGATCAAGGAAGAGTTCAAAAAAGGGTTCAAAGGTGTTCAAAAAAGAGGTCAAAATGTAAGTCAGACTTCCAAGGATCTGTAGGGTTTTGATGCAAGGAGAAAGGGACTGGCAAGAAGTTGCCTGAGAAAGCAGGCTGGGCCAGAGGATGCATATTCTTAAAGTCAAGAAAAGTGTGAACCTGGATCTGAGGGCAGCTTCAGAAGCTCAGAGGTTTCCAGGAAAGCAACAAGTGTGTCAGGAGCTGTGCTTTGGCGCGTCTAAGGGGGGCAGGTCTGGGAGGCAATCATCAGGCACTGGCAGGGTTTATTATTAAACACTATGGTAGCCTGGCGTACCCAGTACTCTTCTCATCGTTGAAAACAAACATGTGGGATAAACAGCTTAAGGAAGGAAGGGTCACCTCTGACGCACATGAATTGGAGGTAATAAGATCCATTACCGAGAGGAAGGCACGGTGGCAGGAGGGTGTGCTGGCTGAGCGTAGGGCGGTCACAGGCAGGAAACTGGGGGAGACGAAGGCTGCCGCTCGGCTGACTTTGCCCTCCTCATTCAATCTAGGGCTCCAGCCTAGCAGACGGAGCCACCTCTATCTTCCTACCTCAGGTACAGCTCTCTGGAAACTCCCCTACAGACACCCCCAGAGGGGTGTTTCCATGACTATTTTAAATTCAGTCGTGTTGGCAAATGAAGATTAACTCCTGCTGAGCCATGGCTGATTGAGATGGGCCTGGAAATGGAGTAAGATGGGCCTAACGCATGGTTGAGATAGAATCCTCTCCCCTGGGTCCTGGGGACAGAGATGCTTCTATGACCCTGGATCTAACAAGCGGCCAGTTGAAAAAAGATCTAGAGTTTGCAGCCTGGAGTTTAGACAAGTTGAGTCATCCTTTTCAAGCAAAGGAGGGAGAAGTAGAGACGTGGTGTAGGCAGAGGCTCAAACTAGTAGGGCATCCTGACATGTCACGCTCCTGCCCTGGAAGGACCACTCTGAACACGAACTATTAGATGAGCCCATTTGCCTAGGCTCAGATTTGTTTGGACAATTCTCGAGAAGCTCCTGGGAAGTAGAAGCTTATCTAGTCTGTGTGTTATGTGCTAGTGGCTATGTTGTCACCCTCGTCATCATCATAACCATTATCACCACCACCAAGACCACCACCACCACCACCACCACCACCACCACCGTCACTCATGTTAAAAGATAGAGAGAGGTTGGTTCTGTAGGTCCTCTCTTTTCCCCTTTACCTGGGTTCTGGGAATTGAACTCAGGCTTTCGGTACAAGTGTCATGCCCTCTGAGCCATCCTGCCCACCCTACCATCTTGGTATACTAGCCTGCAGAGTTGCTTTCTTATAATGACCCAGGGCATTCAGAACTTGAATAGCCCTGAACCTTGCAAGAGGAACAGCACTAGCTGGGAAGGGTCTGCTGGGCGCAGGGGACCAAAACTAAACTGCAGAATGTGAGCTGACTACCAAAGGCCCACAGCTACGGTGACAGAGGCAAGGGATGCCAATGGGAAAGGAGACAATGACAGAGAGAGGGCAGAGGAAATCTGAATCAGCAGAGGGAACGGAAAACAATTTGGTCCACTTCAAGTTGGTCTAGGTGAGCTTTTCTGCAATTAGGCGAAAGATGAAGCTTGAAATGAGGTAAATCCAGTTACAGGAGTGTAAAAATAGCTTCCGTTTCTTGCTCACCCAACCTTGAGGCTTGTACCTGCTCTGTGTATCAAAACAGGCACCGGTCCTGGGAGGAGGCAGAGATGACCGCCTCAAAGAGGCATTTCTGCCCAAGACTCCAGCTATCTTCCTGGGGATTGTATGACTGCATCATTCGACATGCTTACTCCTTCTCAAAGCTCTGTCTGCAGGCATGCTCTGTGTCCACCAGGGAGCTGTGTATGGAGGGGACAGGGGTGTGGCCATTCAAAGTCTTTTCATTTAGGAAACAATCTGAGACAATTAAAAAAAAATGAAAAAGAGAGATGGAGAAATGGCTCAGCAGTAGAGAGTGATTGCTTCACAATTGTGGAGACAAGGGTTAGGGTCCCAGCACAATCAAACTGGGCCTCCCATGTACTCCTGTAACCTCGGCTTGATGTGAGACAGATAGGGCCATGGCTGGTGCTTGATGGAGGACTTTCAGCTTAGCTAAAGAACCAGAGCCTCAGATTCAGGGAGAAACACGGCTTCAAAAGTAGGAGGAATTGACAGAGGAAGACTCCAAGGGAGGGAGGGAGGGAGGAAGAGAGGAAAAGAGAGAGAGAGAGAGAGAGAGAGAGAGAAGGAGAGAGAGATTTCTGTCTTTCATTTCATTTTTGGTGGTTTCAGTTGAAGGTTTGGTATAACCTTGACCCTCTGGTGGGTATTACCACCATATCTGGCCTCTGGTATCTGACCATCTTCCTCCATGGATTCCTTAGTGTGACCATACTTTCCTCCTACTCCTCCTTTTTCATCTCCATCCTTACTTTTTTTTCCACTCCCTCTTTCCATCTGGTTTCTAACTGTGCCTTCTTAAACAGTTTCTGATGTAGTCACGTGTTCCACACACATACCCAGGTGTCTCCTGCTTCCTTGTCTTTGCTTACTCAGTAGTTGCTGCTTCTCACAGGTCTGGCTTCCTTTTGCTTCCCTCAAGCTTAAACATCCCCGTTGCCAGCTGCCAGAAAGAATCATACCTGGACCCCAAGCTATTTTTTTTTCTGTGTCACTTTAATGCTTTACAGGTCTGTGTGTGTGTGTGCGCGCGCATGTGTTAGGTGGCAAGTGCTCTACCACTGAGCTACACCCTCAGGCCCAGATGCCCTGCTCTTACTGTAACTCTGCAGCACACACCCTGTCAAACTTCAAACTTCTTGAAAGAAAGGATGTTGTCTCATTTAGCTTTAATATCCTCCAAAGCCTCTAAAAATGACCAATATTCAGCACAAGCCAGGCATTTTAGAAGAATAAATCAATGTGAGGTAAATTGATAATGGCAGGTAGAAAGATGAACAGCAGAGACCCACACCAGGAAGCAGGGTGACCTTGGCATGACTTCTGGGGCTATGGGAGTTAGTGGTTTAATATTATTTTAGATCAAGGTTTGACAAAAGTTTTCTCTACGGGTCTGGTTATCAAATATTTTAAGTTCTGTGGTCCATTCTGTCCCTGCCCCAGCTTACCCAACTCTGTCTTTGTATCCTGGAAGGAATGAAGATATTCTAAGTAAACAGAAATGTCCCTCTCTTTGCTTATCAGACTGTTGAAACAGTAGACTCCTCAAATTAGAATTTCCCCAGAAATCTCTTTCTGGGGGTGGGTGGAGGGAGAAGCTGAAGCCCTGGTGCTCATCAGGGGAGGAGCTTATCCCTAGGAAGAGATCTCCCACCATTCTCACATCTTGTCAGACCACCTCGCTTAAGAGCCTGGCCCTGAGAAGGATGGGCTGGACCACACCCCGACCCTTAGCTGTGCACGCCTCTTGCGTTCTATTGTAATCTACACTTCACATCAGCACCCAGAAGATGGCCTCAGGAATGGTGAAGAGGTCACTTGGACCTCTTTGTTCCTCTTCCCAGTGTGGCCATATAAAATCATTTCTTCTGCTCTTCATTATTTCAATTGGCTTATTGGGGATAGATAGGCTAGAGTAATTGGTTAGGGCTGCCAGAGTCTAAGCTCTGACAGTAACCCGTTAGGTCCTTGTGGTATGAAAGCAGTCAGAGGTGATATGTAAGTGACAGCACTCTGTGTTCCAATACAACTTTATTTATACACACTGAAGTTTGGATGTCATACAATTTTCCAATATCACAAAATACTATACTTTAAAATTTTTCTTTTCACCACTTAAAACTTTGGAAACTATCATTAGCTCACTGGCAGTGGAGAAATGGGTGGGTGGATTTGGATCTCGGGCCACAATGTGCCAAACCTTTATTTAGAACAATAATTAAAATGTTGCAATTAAAGAAGATTCACATCAAAGTTTTTATGTTGGTCAAAAGGACAATGATTGAGTAAATTATACTACAATTACTTGTGAAATTCTTTATAGCCAATTAAAATAGTATAAAGATTGTGGGGCAACATGAAAAATGCTATGATAAATTGCAAGTTGAAAAAGCAGACTCCAAAATTATGTGTGTTCTGATTCTAACTATGCTGAATGAATCTTAAATAAACTCTGTGCAAATTATGTATGCACAGGATTGAAAGGGGAAAATGAAAGCTGTTTGATTTGTATGGAGTTGGGACTGCGGGTAATTTGTTTTTACTTCAGCTCAAGTATCAAGCTGCCTTCTAGAATTCTCAGGTTGAACGATGTGACTTCCAAGGACACTCAGCTCAAGTTATTCGCCAGGCAAGGAAGAAAGAGGATGCAATATAGGTTGGTTAGAGGCCAGCAGAGTGCTAAAAGGCATTGCCACTCATCACTCCTGTTTATTAACAGTACCACGGTTAATGTCCTAAAAGAAAAAAACCGCTGTATACCGAATGCTCATGCGTCTGTGCATCAGAAATTCAATCAGAAGCCAGTGGCAATTGGACGTTGGTAGCCTGGGATATTGGTGGCCTCAGCTGGGAAGACCTGAACTTCTATTTTATCAGGATAACTCCAAAGATGGAGAGTCTGTTTCCGAAGACTGTCAAGGTGACGTGACACAAACCAGGTGATTGATACAGAGACTCACTGCTCTGGAGGCTGAAGTTTCAGGCCAGGTGGTTGGCAGAGATGGTTTCTTCAGTGAACCTTGGCTTTGTCACAGCTCACAAGGGCAACACCCGACTTTCTGTATTTATTTCTCCATGATGCCAACACTGTTCAAATAACTCTGTCAAAATAATCAATTAGTTTAGTTAACTCTGTCCAAATGATCAATTAATGTTTAGTGTTTTGAGCTAGGTTCTTTCTCTGTAGCCTAGGTTGTCATGGAACTCATTATGTATAGCTCAGGCTTAAATTCATAGCAAGACTCCTGCCTTAGTCCCCACACCCAAGTGCTGGGACATCCAGCTTAATTCCCCCTATTTTATAAGGTCACAAATCATATTGGATTAGGATGTATGATAATGAGCTCATCTTCACTTGATCTTCTGATAAGACCCTGTTTCTGAATAAGGTCACTTTCACAGTGTGATGGTTAATTTTTGTTGTCAACTTGACTGGGTTTAGAATGTCCTAGAACATTGAGGCACACCTCTGGGTAATTTGGAGATTGACTGAGGGATAAGACCCACCTGAATGCAGGTGGCACCATCCTGTGGGCTGGGAGCTTGGGTGGAATGAAAAAGGGGGGAAGGAGAAATGAACTGAGCACCAGCATTTCCCTCTATCTCTCTTTTCATCCTGAGCCACTGAAGTGTGAACAAGCAGCCACTGCATGGTGCTACATGGTCCCACCATAACACTAGGCCTTCCCAGACATGGACTGTATCCCTTAAAATTGTGAGCCAAATAAATATCCCTTAAGGGTGCTTTAGCCAGCAGCAAGAAAAGTAGCATATATCTATAGGAGATTGGACTTAAGCATTTTGGGAAATGCAATTAACCCTATATTAGCTGGGCTCAGTGGAGACGACCCAACGGAATGTCTGTATAATCTGTGTATGCATACTGAGGCCTATGTGTCTCTGCCTGGCATAAGCACTTTTAGGAATTACTTTTTGAAGCTTTACTCAATTAGTAGGAAACATTTACAAGGTTGTCCTGTGCTCTAGTTTTATTCTGTTGCTGTGATTGAACAGTTTGTGCAAAAGCAACTTGGGAGGGGGTGTTATTTGACTTATTCTTCTTCCCAGCCACGATCCATCCTTGGGGGGAAGTCAGGGCAGGAACTCAAGGCAGGAACCATGAAGTTGCTGGCTTGCTCTCTAGGTCTCTCTTTGCCTAATTCTTAGCTACCTTCTTAAAATGTAACTCAGGACCACCTGCTCCAGAATGGCACAGCCCACAGTGTACTGAGCCCTCCTACATCAATTAATGACCAAGACTGTCCCTCACAGACACGCCTACAGACAAACCTGATAAATTACTCAACTGAGACTCTCCTTGCAAGTGATTCTAGGCTATGAACAGTTTACTGGGAGACCCTGATTCAAGATGCAGAACATTAGCCTCACCTGTACTTAGAAGTGTAAAAGTATTTTAAGACATTTACATTTCTGGAGCAATTTTAGGCAAACAGGAAAACTGAGAAGAAACACAGAGATGCCTTCTCTGGCACAGCCTTCTCTACAATCAACATTTCCCTCCAACGAGGCACATTCACAAAAATAGACGAACCTGGTGGGCCCACCACCCTCCCCCAAACCCTCTAGTTGTTGCTAAGCCTCATTCCTAAAGTCTATTCTTTGGGTATGGACAAACGTATAATGGCATGCATTCATCATTATGTGCCCTGTGGCGTGGTTTCACTGTCCTAAGATAGTCCTATGGACAGCCCTCTTTAGAGATTGCTACAAGTAAAGATTTTTATCCCAAAATTTATGAGCCAAGTGGGGACCCACAGTTGGCTTATTAAGCATCTGTGAAGCCACAGGAGCTAAGCGATGATGTCTGAGATCGCGTCCTTTGTTTCTTCAGTACCGGTCCTCAGATGTCATTCTATGCTCTGAAGGGTCTTTGACCCACAAATGATGAAGTTCTGAAAAATTGAGTCCATCTGCTGCTTCCAAACAGAACAAGGCATGCCTTCCTTTAACTCAGAAAACGTTTTCTATCTAGCTTGGCATCAATGACAGCCTCTCTCCTTCCCCCAGGCGGCTCCTGCCATCTGGCAAATGGCATTGTTCTGTGACCCCATTGTCCTTGAAGCCATTCAGCAGCCCTTGAGTAATCCCAGAATGCTCTGGCTTCTCAGCAGACAGTGAAGGGATTGTAAAGAATCCTTTTTCCCCCTACTCTCCAGACTTAGGAAGCTGTATGACACTTCACCTACCTCTTAGGGTGACCCCGGGGAGCCAGTAAATCATAACACTCCATCTCTTCCCTCTGTCTTTCCTGTATTGATCACGTATTGTGTTCTTTGTGTGCCTGGCTATCTCTCCTGCTGCCTATCAAATTCCCCAGAGAGCAAGAATCTATCATACTTCTTTTATTAAAAATAGTTAGTCTCGATGTTTGTGTGATAATTCCTAACATGGTTAGTACTTTAACAAAACTGCAGGTCAGCTCAGATGACTAGCACCCTGATGCTAGTTATACGCATGTCTAGAACCAGGACCGTGGTACAAAAAAAAGTCTGATTTGGGAGAAGGAGGAGAAGGTGTCAGCTACAAGTGGGTACTAGTGGGACAAGATAAGCAGATTGAGAGGGGTACTTGAGAAGTGAAATCTAGAGGCTTCCCAGTTGTCAGTAGCAATTGATGAGATACTGGTCAAGATATTTCCAAGGACATGGTAAAAGCTGAATGTAAACTGTGGCTTGTGTGTATTAGCTATGAGAGGGGTAATCAGCAGGCTGGGGAGGCTGCTGGCCCTGAACCCAGACTGTCAGTGTCCAGCTCATCCTCTGGTTGCCTGTGTGACCATAGGTATTAATAAGCCTCCTGGGACCCCAGCTTCCTCTGCCAAACACCCACACTCTGTTCATCAGCCCCTTCAATGTTCTTGCAGGAATCGCTCTAGTGCTTATATGTGCTCTCAACTATGGTGGGATCTTTGAATTTGTGTAATCCGCAGGTCCTTATCATGACTCTGTACAGAGGTTGTATCACCACCCCATTCAGCAACAATACAACTGAAACGCCCAGTTAACTCTCTCCACTCCACTGCCAAATGGTGTAACTGGAATGCAAACCAACTAGACTGGTTCCTCAAGGTGAACAGGCTCTTCTTTCATATACTACCGTGGCCAAGTACACAGACAAAACACATGGATCGGACGCTCTCAAACCAGGCATCAGAACCAAATTCCCTTTGCTTCTGTCATGTATTTGATCACAGCTACATAGAAGTCATTTGCACAGGGAAGGGCATGCACAAAATGCAGGCGCATCTGGGTTTCAAGCACAGGCCTCTGGCTATAAGAAGTGGAGAGAGGGAGTCATTAGAGGTCAAAGTCCCACCTCTTCTTCCTTCTTCTTTTCGGTACCTAGGATCACTTTCAGAGCCCCTCAAGTCCTAGGGAAGTGCTCTACCACGGAAACCTAATGTCTGCTCTTACTACAGGCAGCATCTCTCTGAGCCCGTCGAAGCAGCTACTGCACAGAAAGAAGGAGAGCACAGAAAGAGGAAAGCAACTGACTAGGACTTTTCTTGTTGCTGTGACCAAATACCAGATGAGAAGCAGATTAAGGGCAGATATAGTCCATCATGGCAAAGACTGGAGGCAGGGTGTCTCGTTGCTTCCAAAGTCAGCACCTAGAGTGCGCAGGAAGGGAGGCAGGCTGTAACAGTTCAAGGCTCTCCCTCAGTAACCCATTTCCTCCAGTAAGCCTCCTTCTCCTAAGGAATTGAAAACCTTCCAAAACCAGCACAACTAGCCAGGGATTAAGTATTAAAATACAGAAGCCCGTGGGGGTACATTTCACGTTGGAAGCAAAGCACTAAAATGACAGGTTTCTCTGGCATCCTTCCCATCTGGGCCTGCTCTACTTGCCTCCTCATGGAACAACATCCAACCCAAAGCCTGAGAGACAACACGAGAAAGCATTTGGCAGAGATTCCATTTGGGAGGCTAGTGAGTACCATGAGGCCTGCGAGTACCCCTCCCTCCAGGAGGGTCAGGGTCTGTACACACACACACACACACACACACACACACACACACACACACACCATCTATTGTGAGGTCAATGTACTGCTACACACTCTCTCCATGCTGTCTTTTGTGACAAGCAAGAGTGAGGATGTCTGAAATAAAGCTACTGTTTTCTCCTTCAGCCTGTTCAGTCTGTTTATTCCTCCAGGGACAGTTTGAATCTGATTCCAAGAATATGCTTGGGTTTATTAAGTCTTTCCAATAAACATGGGCAAAAGGAAGCAGGTAAAACGATGCACAGATCTAGAGAAATACTGGCGCCAATATCTGGTGGTGTAGAGCAAAAGTTTCAAAGAAAGACAGAGAGACTCTTACAGAGACGGGACAAGGTTACCTCTTGAATGGGCAGTTCAGGTTTTAACAAGGAAACCCATTATTGACAAAAGACGAGAGCCTAAAGGAAGACCCTACTGTAGGCTTTTTCTTTTTAATTCTGTTTTCTTTCACTGGGGTTTCTTATATCTCTTTTTCCCTTTTCCATCTCAATCCCTTCCAACACCCCAACACCAGGTAGGAGAGAAAGAAGTTTAGTGGGGAGAAAGGGAATAGTCTCCTTAACTACTTTCTGTTGTTTAGGGATATAGTTCCTTGGGACAAGTCCAATTTTCCTGGTCAGGATATCCTACAGTTCAGCAAACCAGCAAACGAAGAAGCACGATGAACCAGCGGCAGTGGTGGGCAGCGGGGGCAGCAGCAGCAGCGGCCTCAGGGAGAGCAGCAGTCACCGCCTTCTTTCTCACAGATTCCCCCCAAAGCTGTCCAAGTGTGACATCTGAACTCAGCTTCTATTTGGGAAATCAGGTTTCTCATCTCCCAGCTTCCTGACTATGTCAAAAAGAACGCTCCCCTTCAAGGGGAAATTCTTCAGTATTGTTCTGGAGCTCATTCCTGTATGGAGCCTAGGGCTTTATTCTTTCCAACCAGTTTTAAACATGAACATCCCCACCATCGCCCTCCAGAAGTCACTTCATGGGAAAAATGCCTAGAATGGTCTGTGCTATTGGTAACTCAAACTCAAGAGACATACACATTGTGAGTTTGCTAGAATCTAAGATAGACCTATTACAAACCCAAGTTTGATAACGGGCTCTAATTTGGGAAAGAGGACTGGACTGCCAATAGATGTTTTCTTAACACATAGACTCTTAAGGTTGTGGTCATCCCAGAGATATAGCCAAGGAAGAATTTGAAGGATGAGAAAAGGAGGGCCTGGGACAAAAGCTTTGGATATAGACATTTTAAAAATTTAAATGATTCATTATATGTTTTTAATTTAAACAAATATTTATTATATATTAAGTGTATGAGCATTTTGCTTGCATGTATGTACGTATACCAAGTGCATGCATGCCTGATGCCCTTAGAGGTCAGAAGAAGGTGTCAGGTCTCTTGGAGTTATGGTGGTTGTGAGCCCCCATATCAGTGCTAGGACTAAACCTGGGTCCTCTGCAAGAAGAACAAATGCTCTAACCATTGAGCAATCTCTTTAAACCCTGGACACAGTTTTTAAAGTGATAGTCAGAAAGGCAAGGTGGCCATGACAAGAAGATGATCAAGTAAAATGGGGGATGTTATTGGCAGCTTGTGGTTTTCTAAGAATGGATCAATATAGCAAATGGTTTGAAGAGGTCAGGCAAGCTGAGCACTGATCATGACCACGAAATCTTGTTTTAATGCCCCAGGCAAGAGGAATTTTGATTCAGTGATGACAAAGGGTTAAGATAAAAAGGGATCCATCAGTGTGAGAAAGAAGGCAGCCAAATAGATTTCACCATCCTTGGAGGTGATGTAGGATGAAAGCAGGGACGTTTTAATTCTAAATCCTCAGGCAAGCTAAGCCACGCTCCAGAATGAAGCATTAATGAGGGGTCTGTGGAGTGTGTTACACATTTTATCCAAACAATGAACTTTTTCATGTTGGAGAAAGGAGCATGTGTTTGAATGGGGGTAACATGAAACTAGGAGGCCAGAGGGGAAAGATACAGAGACAGAATGCCTTACAGCCTTGTTTGCTGTAGAAGATGGGGTGGAACCACAGATGGGGCACGTGGTTTTAAACAAGCTCCTCTTTTGCTGCCCCAGGAGGGAAGGTGAGACAGAGAGCAGGTATTGCAGGAATTAATTGTTGTGGGCAGGTTTTGAAGATATACAGGCTGATGGTGCCCACCCCTTTGACGTTGTAATGGAGTTCTCTTTCTGGGTCTGGGTAGGCTAAAGGTCAGAACATTCAGGGGAGTGGAAAAGGTTTTAATAGTTTTACTGGGGACAGGAAGAGCAAACTCATTAGATCACATCCATGTTGGGGATCAGCTTGGGAGTAATAACCAGGACTTGATAGCAACATCAGTGTGGTGAACTGTGAAATCATTCCTGGCAGTTATAGCAGGCTCTTAGAGGGAGCTATTTCTAAAAAATCACCGTCTCCTAACTTGGGCCCACATAGTAGCTAAGAAGCAGGATGAAAGCTGGCACCTCTTTCTTCGTTTTGTGTCTGTCTCCTTTGCTTTGTCTTAGACTCCCGTGTGACCCTGCTCAGGCATGCTCATCACTTGGGGGACGTGGGCCTGCTTAATCTATGCCAGCCTCCCTTAGGGCTGGAAGTACAGAGCTAAGCCATTGTCCTAACTGTGAAGTTGCCCTGGACTGAAGGAACAGCAGAGCCTGGGGGGACAGACCGCTGCTGAGAAGAGGGCCGTTGTCTAGGAAGGCAAGCTTTACCTTGAAGCATGAATAATTATCTAACTGGAGCTGTCTTGGCCCAGCAGGTAAAAACGACTCCATCAGATCAGATTCTAGACCTAGAGCTGAGATAGCGCTTATCAGACCACCTTAACCAGAACTGCTTAATTATGCATACCTCTTGTTCCCTGTCCCAGCACCGCCTCTATTTAAACCTAAAATTCATGCCAGTCCCCTGAAGACAGACTTGGGGTCGCTGAAACCCCCTAATCTGTTCTTCCCAATGGATTGATTAAATTTCCACTTCTCACTATTACTTGGTCCACTAATTGATGTTTTAGGATAGGTGGCCACGCCTAACCCGGCAGAGCCACGGGAGTTTAGGCATTGGCCTTAAGATTCATGACAGCAAAACTTAGCAGCTATTCATTGGTAGGGAGCCACTAGTCAGCTCCAGGCATCAGACTTAGGGTGTGTTTAGCTTGCTACGATAGAAGGACAATGGGCATATGAAAGTGACAATGGGCTGATCCAGATGTTCTTTGAAGGCAGCCAAGGCTGCTTTTGGTTGTCACAATGACAGGGAGCACTATTTGGGTCAGGACAGTGAAGTGGCCTGCAGTGTTTAGAAAGTAATCTCGTCGCAAATAACCACCCTCAGCATTTTCAGTACTGCTTGGTGGAGAAACCATGAGCTCTAATTAGATCAAGTAGAGAGAAGAAAATCAAGAAGAGGGGAAGCAGGCAGGTCAAAGGTCAGGAAGACCCAAGCCAATACAGGAGACACTGGACCAAAGGGGAGAGACTGGGTGTGCAAGGCAGCTGAACTAAACCTTGTGACCAGTTAGTGAGCATATAAGTCCTAGATTTCCAAGAGGAGCTGTTCTCCCACGAAGGGAGACACCCCCCCCCCCCAGCTTAGTTCTCTGAAAACAAAAGCTGAGATGTTATTCCTTGTGCAGAGACTTTGCCTGGAGCAGGCAACACAGGAGCGTGTATCTGGGGGGTGCTCGGGATGGCTCAGACTGGGACGAAAGACTGACTCACTTGAGAAAGGAAAGGGAGGGCACCAGGGCTGGCCAGGATGGATCTGAAGGGTCCATCAACACCAAGCCTCAGTTTCCCCATGTCCCAAAGATATTAGGAAACAGAAATTGTTAAACAAAATAAGAAACAAACAAACAAACAAAAAAACCAAACCAGCCAAACAACCACATGGATTTACTGCAAGTTCAACCAAAGAAGAAAGTCCAGTTCCTCCCCTAAACCCCCCATTCCTGTGGCCATCTTATAGTTTTTAGAAAACCAGCCCTAGAATGCAACTAGACTTTGTTGTGAGACAGCTGGTGGGCATGCTCTATCTTTCGGTGCTGCAAAAGGCATCGGCTACAAAGTTTATGCACAAGAGAGGGTCAAGCAGCCAAAGTATTTGCAAAATAAAAACTCACATCAAAAAAAAAACAAAACAAAACAAAACAAAAAAACAACAAAAAAAACAAAACTTGTAGCATTTTAAGTTTATGTTTTGTGTCACACCCCATTCATAACTCACCCGAGGCAGGTTGTACACGCCTGGGCTTTAGCAGGCCTTTTTCTGGGGGAAGGTGACCTTGAGCCTCAAGTTGGCTCAGCTTCCTTTTAGTTTTTTTCCCACCCAAGTCTGAATTGAGAAGGAGAAGGCCTTTAATATCCTCCATTGTGGGGAAGAAAAAAAAAAGATCTCTTAAAAAATAATAATAATAATAATTAGTGGTTCTCAACCTGTGGGTCATGACTCCTCTTGGCAAATTTCTATCTCCAAAAAGATTTACGTTACAATTCATAACAGTAGCAAAATTACAGTTATGAAGTAACAACAAAAATAACATTATGGCTGGGGGTCACCACAGCAGGAGGAAGTGTACTAAAACAGCTCCACATTAGGGCCGTTGAGAAGCACTGTGTTGAATAGATGCGAGATCTCACCCATTCTGAAGCTGCCAGAGTTCTTTGTTCACGGGCTTATTCTGTGGAAGATTTGGAATACAGGCTTCTGAATCTTTCCTTTGGACATCAGCTTCGGCTCTGACTCCTGCGTCCCTGTTAAACACTCGAAGCTGTCTCACAGCTAAACATACAGACATACATTCTCATGTGTTTTCTACACATTACCAGATGAACGCAGGCACAGCAGAAATGAAATTTGACTTCCATCTTCTGGTTTGGCTGAACCATGAACAAATCCATGTTTCTTTATCAGTTTCTGCTTCCTGATTTCTTTGGGGACACAGGAAAACTGAGGCATGGGTTCATGGACCTGAATGCCCAACAGTGTTCTCTTGGGTCTTAACATGACTCACATGCTAGACCAGACACCCCTGTGTGGGAGCCTAGTGGGTGCAACTGAAAAGGCACAGTCATGTGATTGCTGAAGGACTGGGCGTGGCACATCTTCAGAATATTTCCTCCCACCAGGGCTCCAGGGGTCACAGTCATAAGGGGGGTATTTCTCTGAGGTAGATCCTTTTGCTGTTTCTAATATCGTATCCTTATCATGTCATACTAATGCCCATGTTTACAGCTCTAGGCGGCAGCATGAGCCTGGGAGAGTGGGGTCTAAAAACGAGGCTGAAGTCTCCTGCAACAGCCGACTGTATTCATAGCATCGGACAATGATTACGCTGAGGGTTAAGGAGAGCCACGTGAAGAAAGAATACAATCACAAGGACAGCTGGCATGAGGCAAAAACAGGGTTTTCCAGTAACAATGGCCAGGTGCAATGAATGATCTGAAGTAAAATCACTCATATTTGCTGCACCTGGGAGGGGCACAAGAGCACATCCCAAGAGCAACCCCTTCCTGGAGGAACAGGGAGTACCAGACTCTCCGTCTTGGTTCCTTGTAGTTTCCTCAAAGTTCTCAGAAATCTCCTCACAAGGCTTCTTTCAGGGACAGTGTCCTGGACATCTTGTTCACTCAACCGGCCATGCCAAAGTCTGCCCGTGAACCGATGTGTAAATATCAGACGGGCCATAAACAGCAGAGCCTCGGGGTGAAGCCTGCCCCAGCGAAGGTCAGAGTCCAGCTGCAGCACTCAGCGAGTAAGGTAGGGAAATGATCGTTATTAGATGGAGCAGTGGTAAACGGCTCCCATCCCGTGGGGCTTTGCGAGGCGAAAAGAAGTTTCAGGAGGAAGGCTCTCTCGGGACAGGGTCTGCAGGTGGTATGATTTAGTGTGATTCTGCCCCTTACCGTTGATGCCAAGATGAGCAGAGCGGTGCTCCAAAAGTTGGACTATTTTCATTTTCCATAGTAAACTCAGTGCCTCCCAGTATGATGAATCCTTACTCTTTTTGCTTTGTATTTTTTTATTCTTATTACTTTATAGATAGGTATATGTTCGGTTCAGAGGACACCTTGGAGGAGGTGGTTCTCCCCATCTGGGTCCCAGGGACTGAATTAGGTCATCAGGGTTGGCGACAGGCACCTTTTTCCTCTGAGCCACCTTATAGGTCCATCTTGCTTATGTAAATCTCCTAGTACCATGTCAACTGTGCAGTCATCCAGGCAGATAAAGGTGAAGTGAGGCAACAGCTACCCCACAGACACTGGCAGAAACTCAGCTATAGATTCTTGGAGCGAGAATGGGAGTGCGCTCAAGCAGGAGCAGGCTGGGTCTCACCAGCCTACATAAATATCACCCCGAATCCCCGTCTTCTCTGCCAGGAAGCAGTGGCAGTTTGCTTTCCTCTCGGAACAAAGCCTGTGCTTGAGTGAACGTCTCCAGAGAGAAACGTGTTTGTACATTAGACTGGTAATTAAAGGCTCCCAGTAAACCCAGTCTCATTACTCAGCTTAAGGAGCTGCCTACATGGTGTCTGGCACTGTGTCAAATGTCTGCTCGTGCAACACTGAGGTTCCGTCTGTGCCGCCGCTGGGGGAGGGCACAGTTGCTGTGTGGGGGCTCTGCCTGCAGGCCTTGTGGACCGAAGGGACAGGAGCAGGACCCTACACCTTTCAGCTTTCATCATTCTCCTTTTCAAATATTTCAGTAGCTGGTTAAGACGGAGCCAGGTTCACTGGATGCGGCTACAGTCGAGTGTCAGGAGTTTGACGGACTTCACACTTCCCAGGCAGGATACACTCCCTTAGCCAGGGAGAAAGCTGCCACCCGTCTCTCTTGTCAGGATGCAGAGTCCATCGGAGCCAAGGTCAGGCCAGGGAGAGATGATCACCCTGGCTCCTTCTGCACAGACTCCAATGTGCTTTATTTATTCATTTCTACAAGGATTTGTCTTCCTTTCTTCCCTCTTTTCTTCTTTCTTTCTCTTTCTTCCTTTCTTTCTTTCTTTCTTTCTTTCTTTCTTTCTTTCTTTCTTTCTTTCTTTCTTTTTTTTTATTTTTTTTAGATAGAGGGATGCCATGTGCTTCAGTCCAGCCTTGGACTCCTTAACATTGCTTAAAATGACCTTCAGTCCCTGATTCTCCTGGCTCCACCTCCCAAGTGCTGAGATTATAGGCCTGTGCCACCAGATCTGGCTCAAATACTTCTTATTAATCACTCTGCTGGCTAACTTAGCTTTGTGAAATGTTTTCTAGCTTTTAGAGCACCTTCACTGTATCTCTAATTTCATTCAAAGCAGCCACTACCACCACCCCAGCAACTCATTTTTATTGACAGCTTTCTTTGTAGCAGGGACTATTTCACATGAACTGAGGGGATAGCGGAGATAGAGAAGTGAGAAGAGAGAACATGATTTAGAGTCTGCTCTGCAAATATTGCATTACAGGGCTTTGCTCAGGAGGCACATCTTTTGTCAGCTCCTCTATCCAAAGTGTGGGAATAAAATCCATGATTTTATTTCATGATTTCCTTGTTTTTAATGGTTGAGTAGTATTCATATAAATAAAAAAGACAAAAACTAGTTGCATTTTTCTCCCCCCTTATCATGGTTTTCGAGGCTTTCTGTGGTTGTTCATCCTCCTGCATCATTCTGGGAGGGAGGGATCACTGTAATAATAACCATTAATAACAATGCATCACAGCTGCTAAGTACCGAGCCTGTAACAGGAAACTTCTGGAGAATCTCTCATTTAATTAGCTCAATAACCCAGTACAGTGGGTACAGTTATTATTCCAATTCTCTGTGGGAGACCAAGCAACAGGCTTCGTGACCTGCCTAAGAGCCACAAGCTGGTGAGTGGTGGGCTGAAATTCTAAGCCAAGGCTCATGGTCTACGACCCCAGGCAGACCCCAGCATTCCTCTGGTTCAGCTTCTCCCTGAACTGACTTCAGCAAACCTGAAAGCTCTTGCTCTGTGTGAAAATAGGAGAGAATCAAAGAGGTCAAGTGGCCTCCTAAGAAAGCTGTTGGTTGACTTCATTGTCCATGTTGACAACCTAAATGCAGCATAAACAAACAAACAAAAACAAACCACCACTACCACCACCACCGAAACCCAGCATGTCATTAAAGGTATATATTCAGAATTAAATATGCTCAACATTATCACTCAAATATTACATATACACATCAAATGTTAAATACTTTATATTTCTTCTGTCATTTTCTGAGACAGTGTCTCAGTATTTATCCCAGGATGACTTCAAACTCAAGATCTTCTTGCGTCAAGCTCTACTGTGCTGGGATCTTAGGCATATGTTACCACTGCAACTGTTTTTTAATTAAGTTGTTTTTTTTTTCCTTAAGTAGCCAAGAATTAAATTCAATTTCGTCCTCTGTAGAAGTGTTTATTTTTCTGTACAATTCAGACACTCTCAGTTGTTTGACCTTATTCAACAGTTGGCCAACTGTTCTTCCGGCCTTTGAGAATTCATCTCCAAGGGTGGAGCCCACTTTTCCGAGCTCTGCCTGTCTCTGGCTGCTCTCCTCGCACAATCTATTAGAATTATTTTGCAGTTAAAGAAGACTCTGTAGCCAGGTATGGTGGACCACACCTTTCACTCCCAGGGCGGCAGAGGCAGGTAGACCACTCTGAGTTCAAGGCCACACTGGTCTACAAATCAAGCCCAGGACAGCCAGGACTTTTACATGGAGAAACCCTGTCTGGGCGAAGGAGGAGGGGCGACTCTGGGGCTTTGCTTGGGTTTTGGGGCGTGGGTGGGCTGAGTTCCACTACCTGTAGCTTATTCCAGACAACAGAATGCAGCACAGCAATACTACAGCACAACGAAGCAAATGTCCTACTTCTACCAGTAACGAAACATTTCTGACACTGAAGAAACGTTGCTCAAGCTGTTAGAAGTTCCCATGGGAATTAAGACAATGAAAGAAGGTTTACCAAATCATTCGTGGAGACTATCATCCACCAGCTATCTGCTTCAAGAGAGGGTCTTAAGTACCTCAGGCTAGCCCCCAATCCTGTGTAGCC
Source organism: Meriones unguiculatus (assembly GCF_030254825.1). Lineage (NCBI taxonomy): Eukaryota > Metazoa > Chordata > Mammalia > Rodentia > Muridae > Meriones > Meriones unguiculatus. Next base: position 60,337,342 of record NC_083366.1, read on the forward strand.
AAGGATGACCTTGAACCTCAGGTTCCCCCTCCACCAGCTCCCAAGTGCTAGTATCACAGTCGTGCACTGCCACACCTGGGTTTTAATGTGGTAGTAGGGATGGAACTCATGCTCAGCAGCAGCTTTTCCAACAGGGGTCCACCCCAAGCTCCCATCTCCCACCATTTGTGGATATGGCTGAAGGCTTTTTCTTCTTCTATAGAGAGGAGGATGTCCTCTACCTGCCCATCAGAACAGCCAATCACACATGCTGAGGTTGCTCATGAAATGTTCAGGAGGTCGGGGCCAGCACGCATGCACGCGCCACACACTATAAAGGCCAGGCGTTTCCACGTGATCACCTTCCATCTGATGGCTGAAGACACAGTGTCTATGGGGCTTGAAATGTCACCATTATCTCAATGGTTCTATGAAGATGATCTTTAAATCACATGCGCCAAAGGTGGCGTGTGTGGGCATGCATGCATGTTCCCTGAAAGCCTCCAGTTCTCCATCCAGGCTACAGTTAACGCCCCCCACCCCCTCCAGCCCCCACAGGCCAGGTTTTTAAAGCTCCAGTACCCTGGGAACTGAGATGTAATTTGTCATTCAGGGGTGGAGACAGGTTCTCTTTGAGAGGGTCCAAGAGATTCCGGTTAGTTAGCATTGAAGACCCAGTGGAACCATGAACCTATCCACTTAGGGCAACTAATGTCAGGCTTGAGCAAATCCTATTGTTTTGTAAAAGATTTGATAACAGTGAAGGAGATGGTGAAGAGCTCTTTATAAATGAGAAGTCCCAGGCAAGTGTTTCCTTCCCCACCTCCCGAGGGTCCCAAAGGAGCCACCCACCATACCTCTCTACTGACTGATAATCACCCAGGAGCACTGAGCCCCTCTGCTGAAGTAGGGAGGGAATGCTGAGTTGATTATTTTATAATTAAAGAGAGCTCTGGGGGAGAGATTTTGCCTGGGAGCCTGGCCTTGCAAACTAGGTCACAAGGAACTAGAGATCCCATCCGGCCTCAACGCCAGGAGAATACCAGGCAGGTCCAGTGTTCTTTCTTCACTTCCTGGCTGGCTTTTCCAATCATTTGTTTGCATTCAGAGAGGCCACGTAAGGCCCTTTGTTTACACCCACCCATGCTCCTCCAGCTGCCATGCTGGCCTGAGAGAAAAGCATGCGTACCAGGACCAGGGAAACTTCTGGATGGCTGTGGCTCTCAGTCCTGGGAAATCACCTTGGACACTTCCCAAATCCCAGGTGCCCCAGCTCTGGCCAAGTTGAATTCTATCTGACTCCCAGCTTTCTTTCTGAGAGCTATTGGTGGAGATTTTAAACAACAGCCAGGGCTCCTGCTTCCTTGTACTGGATCTGAAAGCCGGGTCCTGACCCACCGTCATTGCTGGAGAACTTGTTAGAAGTGCAAATTTCCAGACACCACCCTGGACCCATGGAATCTGAAAATACAGATCAGCCCAGCAATAACTGATTCTGTTTTGTTTTTGTTTTTCCTGTTTTTTAAGTTATTACCCTTAACATGTCTAGGTGACTCCAATATGCCATAAATTCTAAAATTAGGCTGAGGATTGGGGGCAGGGAGAGGGTGGGGATCATCAGGCAGTTACAAACTTTTTTGTTTAAAAGAAGGCACTGATTCTTCGCTTGGGCCACTGAGTGAAACAGGATACAGTCTGGTCTCTCTGCCTCCAGTTTTTGCATCTGCCTCCTTTACTTTAGGTCACCCGCTCACTTCCACAGGTAGAAATCCTTTTTTTAAAAATGCGTTTTATTATTTTTAATCATGTGTACGTGTCTGTGTGACTGCAGGTGCCCCCACAGACCAGAGGTATTAGCTTCTGCTCCCAGAAGCTGGGGGCAGGTGTCAGCTGCTCGCTGAGGGCACTGGGAGTCGAACTCAGGTACCCTGTAAGAGCAGCCTGGGCTCTTAACCATTGAGCCATCTCACTACCCGCCCCGAGGGAGGGATCTTCAGGAGTGGCCCTCTCAAAACCCGTGATATGGCTTCAAGGGTGAAGACACAAAGATAGGAGTAATTGAAGCATCTTACTGTCAGATCAGTGTCTGCTGCATATTGATGCCCCGAAGACCCAAAAATCCAGTGGTATACTAGACTTCATTCACCTCGAATGCCAGGAAGAGCTGAGTCTTGTGAGACAAGTCACTTCCTAGACTAGGGTAATTATTTATTATCTCTTACACCCTGAAGAAGAAGATCCCCGGCTCTAGCCATGTCAGGAATGAAGGAATTCCTCATAGGGAGCACACAGAAGAGCTGAAGTGAGGAGGCGGGTTTTATAACTTTACAGCTGTCCATGAGGCCAGCATGGCATGAGCTCTGACTGAGCTCAGAGAACGGGTTTTAGACACTTACACCGTTTCTCCCCTACACCTTCCCTCATGGAGTAAGCAGGAGGGTACAATCTTAGATGTCACCTGAGTCTTACCTTTCCCCGTGCCACTTTTGTGTGTCTGTTTCTCAACAGGCACTGTGTATGTGTGTTGTTACCCTGTTTTCCATCCTGGCTTGTTTTAAAGCTCGCCACATTCTTGAACAGCTTGGCTATTAATATTTTTTTTTACTCTATAGTTTTAGGGTATCCTGGGGGTGGGGCCCATGCATGGGTAGGTGGATCAGTAGGCATTAGCATGGGTGGGCCCCGTGTTTTCCTGTTCATCCAGAGCTGGACCTCAAGGCATTCTTGAAAATTGACCATTAGTTTCTTACAAGCAAAAAGGACTTTTAGCCTAGACTTGTAGAACTAGACCTGAGGCAATGATCAAGTAGACTACATTGAGCGGAACTTCTTAAAACAAACAAACAAAAACAATGTATTTATGTGTGTGTACCTGTATGAGTTTATGTCACCACGTGCATATAGGTGCCTTGGAAGCCAGAGGGTCACCTGATGTGGGCAATGAGAACTGAGCTGGGTCCTCTGCAAGATCAGTAAGTAAATAGGTAGGAAGGTCAGTAAGCAAGTGAGTGAGTAGGCAAACAAGAAAGGTATGTGTACTGTGTGTGTGTACTGCGTCAACTTGACAAAAGCTGCAGTCATCAGAAAGGAGCTTCCGTTGAGTAAATGTGATCCAGCTGTAAGACATTTTCTTAATTAGTGACCAACGGGGGAGGGCCCAGCCTATTGTTGAGGGAGCCATCCCTAGACTGGTACTCTTGGGTTCTAAAAAAAACCCCAAGGCTGAGCAAGCCATGGGGAGCAAGCCAGCAAGCAGCACCCTTCCGTGGCCTCTGCATCAGCTCCTGTCTCCAGGTTCCTGCTTTGCATGGGTTTCTGTCCTGACTTCCTCCAATGATGGACTGTGATGGGGAAGTGGAAGCTGAATAAACGCTTTCCTCCTCAACTTGCTTTTTGGTCATGGTGTTTTTATTACAGCAATAGAAACCCTAGCTAAGACAGTAGGTAAGTAGGTCTGTAGGTAGGTAGGTGAGTGACTGAGTGACTGACTGCTCTTAACTGCTGAGTCATCTTTCTAGTCCCTGATCAGAACTTCATAATTACCCATGCCTCTTGCCCCACACCCAAGTTCTTCCTATATTTAAATCCAAAGCATGTATATCGACCAGAAGATGAACTTGAGGGTCGTTCAACCCGTTCGTGTGCTCCGCTGCTAACTAAATCTCTTTTCTGTCCTTCACTATTAACTTTGTCTCTTTTGGTGAACTGGGTTGGATGTTTCCCCTTTCCCCTCATTCTCTTGCTCCTTCTCTCCACATACACAAAGACATTAAATTATTGGCTTTTTTTCTTCTAGTTTTCTCAGTAGCAGAAAATCCTGAGCTTCCTGGGAGCTCTTGGGGAACAAAATACTGAACCCTGACTCACCTGGGACACAGACTCTAAAGCCACTTCCCACAGAACAAAAAATAACCTTATGAAGCAATGAAGGCAAATTATCTGCTCCTCTGTAATTAAGGCATGTGCTTTGGCATTGTTTGCTGGGGAGAACCTTTCTAGTCTTTACCTATTGTTTCTATATCTCTTTAGCTTAGAACTGCCAGGAATAAAAATTATACCCCAACAAGGCTTAATTAGATATGAGGCTGGAGTTCCCTAGAGAAACTTATGATACCATGGGATAGAGTATTTATGACCTTCAATTGAGGGCAGACATCCTAAACTTCCTCTAATTAAACAGCTGGGGTAAACACCGGAGGCTGGAGGAGGAAGGCAGAGCTGACAAGGTGCTTGGCAGCCGTTTGTGCCAAAAGAAGCAGAACCGAAGATGACCTGCTGACCTCTAACCTCTGGGGAGTTATTTAAGTTTCAGAAACCGAGATCATTGGGAACAGGAGTTACCGAGAGGCATTGATGATTCTTTTTATATCGAGGGAGCTCAAAGATCTGCCCTCTGCTGTCCTTCGGAAGTTAAAAGGAAAATTCCTTAGGCCAATTCAATCCAGTAGTTTATTGGATAAAGCAAAATAGAAACAATGAGCAAGGGAAGCATGACCCAAAGGGGGTTCCAGGAATTCCAACCAACTGCGATCAGACGGCCTTCATTGGGAGAGGGAGCAGGAGCTAGAGAAGCATCAACTGGCTTCAGTTTAGTTCATCCACCAGTCAGCTGGTTACAGCTTACCTGCTCAGATGTGCACAGGTTAATCGGTTGCTTAGCTGCGGAACCCCCTGCCAGCATCACACCCAGGCACAGTGATTAAACTCCACAGTGGTTTGATCTCTTGAACCCAGTGCAGGTACCCTATCTGAACCCAAGACCTCCTGTAAGTCTTCTTTAATGTCTTCACTTTTCAGAACTAAGTCACAGGAAAAGAGAAGAAAGAGCTGACTTTGCCATGTGCTTACAAGGATCTTACAATTTGGTTATCCAGAATGCAGTTTTTCCAGAGTCAGCAGAAGTATGGTTGGAGACACAGCCCAGCATGGCTGCCAGCAGCCTGAGTTCTCTTCTCACTAGGGGACCTCTGTTATAAATTAAAAATAGAAGCAGGGGGACGACCGATATTCTCTGCGAGAGGTTTATTAGGAGGGATATGGAGGATGTGGGTAGCGGGACATGGTGCGGGGAGAGAGGGGGAAAGGGAAAGGGAAAGGGGGAGTACCCCAGAGAGACGGGGGGGGAGGGAAAGTAAGAGAGAAAAAGTGAGTAAGAGAGTGACCATGTGTCGGATCGGCTCTTTTAAGGGGGCACGGTAACCACACCTTCCAGGTGTGACCACCTGGCTGGCGACATATGATGACATCATAGGTTGCTGAGCAACCCAGAAGCAGGTTGTGTTCCAAAATACTGACAACCTCTATTCAGGAAAAGCTGGATCCTTCTGAAGCCAAGAAGGAATTCACGATGAGCCTGTATGAGCAGAGTTTATTAAAAGGAGATCTTAAACACAAATTTAAACCTACAGGTTAATAGAAAGAGAGGTACTTGGAGTAAATAAGATACACCCAAGAGCATGGTGTGTACTCCCCAAAGGTAGTTCATGCTTTACTGTCTTTTTTACAGTACCGTATGTAGGATTTTCTTGGACTCCTCAAAGGCTTGTTAAGGAATCCAAATGAGATAATGGAGTGTTTCCTCTGGTTTCTTGGATAGGATTATAGTCTATAAGACAACCTCCTAGATCACAGTAGTTTAGGAAGTTAGGATGTTTTCATTGTAAATAAGCTCATAGTTTTGTTTGTGATACAGCCAGAAAATATATGGAAAAGGGATAAGGCCTTATATGCTTGGGCTTGACTCATGGTTTAATGCAACTTAAAATCACACTTAATATCATTATAAAATATACTGCGTCTATGTAGGCAACTTTTCACATTGGATGGTATTTGTGCCTGGACTATATGAGAACATACCTCAAACAAACAAGCAAAAATCAAACCAAAAAACCAACAACAAAAGAAAGTGTTCATCATGTAGCCAAGGCTAGCCTCAAACTTTCAGCCTTTCAGCATTGGCCTCCTCAAAGCTGGGATTGCAGACAGGAGCCACCATGCTTGGCTGCTACACATTTTTTTTTTTTTTAAACCTATAGACAAATAAGTTTCAGGTGTTTAGTGGGTGCACAGATGGTGAGATCAACCAACTCTAAAAGCACTAGGTCCTGCTGAAGGGTGACACACGTTCACAATCCGTGAGTTTAGGTGTGCAGGGTAAGCGCACGCAGTGAAGATGTCTGGAGAGACGGGCAGTGTTGGAGCCCCCAGAGCTAGAGTTACAGGTGGTTGTGAGCCACGGGGTGTGGCTGTTGGGAGCCAAGCTTGTGTCTTCTGTAAGCACAGTATATACTCTTAAATATATACTGAGCCACCTTCATGGTCCTGATTTGTTTGTTTTGAAGTTGGGGTCCAAGACAGGTTTTCCCTGTGTAGCTCTAGCTGTCCTTGTCCTGGGACTAGCTCTGTATTCCAGGCTGGCCTCAAAGTCAGATACTCCCTACCTCTCCCTCCTGAGTGCTGGAATTAAAGGCGTGCACCATCTCCATCACCCAGCCCTGGCTTCTTAAAGTTCCCAAGAAGTACATCCTTGCTTTTGCAACTTCTCTGTTCCCTGGCTCTAATTCCTATCAGCTGAGATTCAAACTGAGAAACAGAACTGCCAGGATGACACAGACTACAGGATTTGTTCTAGCATCTTGGCTTTCGGTTCTTGTGGGCACCTGGTATTAAAGTCTGATGGCTTCAGGGTAGTGGGTCAATGCATCAAGATTTGGAGCTGTAGAGAGCAGGACAACCTGGAATCTCTGTCCAACTCACTGTTTTCCTTTTGGTTGAAAGCTTCTCATTATGACATCTGACCAGGGCCTATGAGCAGCAGCACCAGCACCAGCACCAGCAGGTGTCTGGCTGTTTCTATACTATCTCCAGGAGCTAGCATTCTAACAATGGGCCACGGTTGCCATGGTGATTCTGCTCCCACCTTAAATCTGCCCTCTTCTTAAATCTGCTGTAAAACGTCTCTTTGGCTTCCTTTGTTGAGAATCATGTAGGAGAACCAGGAGTTCAAAGCCAGTGTGTCTCTGTGTCTAGCCTGGACTATGTGAGAACCTGTTTCAAAATAAATAAAATGATTTATAAAAAGAATATTTTCTGGTAAGGTAGGACATACCCAATCATTTGGATCTACCAGACTGTCTCTAACTGGGCATGACCCAAATTTGTATGGGTGTGAGGAGTGTGGAGGTGGGGAGCAAAACTGACCAAACACTGTAGAAATTGGGGTAGGCTAAACCCGGAGCAAAGCCAGGCTGGGATGGAGTATCCAAAAGATGCAGATGTCAATTGTTCTGATGGAGGTTCCCGTGAAAGCTCAAGTACAGAAGCTGATGCCGTCAGTGGACTGCAGGAAGCATTCTAGGACAGGTCAATTTTATTGCTGGGGTCTTCTTGCCTCCCTGTATTCCACACAGACCTACCTTTAAGAGACGTGAGATGCTCCCATCCCTTGTCCCATCACAGGAGACAACTTACAGTCCTCAGTTGCCTTAATGGAGTCATCATCTTACACCATGCTTGAAAAGTCCAAGGGAAGAAGAAAAAGGCCTTTTAACAGCACTAACAGAAACACACACACACACACATACATATAATGGAGGGGTTTGGGCAATTTGCTATTCTTGATGACCCTCAAATAAATCACATTAATACTAAGCAAGATTCTCCCATCTCTTTTTGTTGACATAAATTAATTGTTAAAGAAATTCAACCTGCCTGGCACCTTGGCCAGGGAATCCTGTGACAAGAAAGATATGAGAGATTCCTTGGCCCCATTCTCTTACTAATTTCAACCCTTGTTTCAAAAGCCACAGCTATCCAGAACCTGGGGCCAGCTGTTCGCTTTGTTGTGGTCTGGTCCTGGACCAAGGGAGCTGTTTCTCCGTAGCTGCCCCACCCTCATCTTTTTACACCTTCCTAGCTGAGCTAGTGCTCTAAGGCCTCTTTCTCTTGCTCAACCTGCCCGGCTGGCCTGCGACCATAGATAACACTTATCATAGCGCTTACTGCAGCTGGCTCAAAGTTAATTTTTACTTTGTTTCCTGAGATAAATCTTTGAAGGATAAAGAACAGAAAAGCGAGTGTGTGGGGAGGAACAAAAAAATGAGGGTTTCCCAGTGAGGACATAGTCTGTCCGAAACTTTCATCTTGTGTCCTTAAAGTCAATGGCCAGGAGATTTATTCCCCTTCATCCACATGAGAAAACTGGGGCTTTTCTTTGAGATCCAGGACTAGTCTGTAAATTAAGTTGCTGATATTTCTAGAGTCAGAACCCCCAAACATCCTGGCTCCTTGATTCTGAAATTTCTGGCCCTCAGGATTCTAAGAAATAAACTTTGTTATGGAGGCTATCCAACCCCTGTTCTGTTGTTATGTTGGTTCTAGGTCACTAAGCCAGCCATCACGATGCCCAAACCAAGTCTCCTGAGAAGTGGTCAGTGACAACCTGTATACCTGAATAAGACAGAGTTCATTGTCCTATAGTTTGCAGTTAAGCTCCAACTCAATCTTTAAGTCAGTGGATCTCAACCTTGATTGACGGCTTAATAATCTGAGAGCTTAAAAGGTGCCCATGCTCAGGCTATAGAAGCCACTGAGGTAAAGAGAACCACTTTTCTTGCATAGGGTCTCCACTCTGGTTCTCAGAACCCTCATCTGGTGACTCACAACTGCCTTTAACTGTTGCTCTAGAAGATCTAATTTCTAATTGAGGCTCCTATCAAGCCTCCCTGGATACCTGCTTTCACATGTACACACACACACACACACACACACACACAAAAATTACAAACACAATTTGAGAAAAAAAGAAAAGAAAAAAGAAAGCATCCGTGTTAGACTCTCCTGCATGCAGGAAGGATAGCTATGAAGATGACCAAGACAACATTATAAACTTAAAACATTGTGAGGACCCTTGTTCTTGTTTTGTTTTAGTTGTTTTTGCGGTGGAGAGGAAACTTGATTGTCTAGTTCTTGAGTGTGAACTCTATAGATGATAATGCCATTTTGCATTGTCAAAAGGTTAGAGAAGCCTGGTGAAAGATGGCCTGGTGTTTGGGTCTTCTTACAGTTGAGTTTTAAACCACTGATAGCCAAGATGGAAAATGATTGCCCAAAGCAAACACATCAGGGGCGCAGTAGGGGTGAAAGTCTCTTTGTGCCTCCTGTTGTGTCTTTGTGTGCGTATGAAAAGGTTGTCTGCCACAGGAGAAGGTCTGCTAACATTAGCTTTCTTTCTGGAGTTGAAAATGGAATTTAGTCAGGCAGCAAATGTCCTGACCTATTGTGGAGGCTGTAGCTTCCATGTCATGTCCAGGAGTCTTTAAATCACGCTGCAATGCAGGTCTTTTGGGTAAAAATGGTGGGTCTTTTGGGGAATTGAAACTGGAAGTAGAGATGACTCTCCAAAGGTCAGTGTCAGCATCAGGATCTTGCCCTCTTCTTTTGCTTTCTTTGGACTCAAGTATCCCTGAGAAGTGCTGAGTTGAGCTTGCTATTTTGGCGGGCAGCGCCTTGTGCGAGGGTGTTTAGATCCTGTTTCTTGTTGGAGATCCGAGTTCCCCTTTGCTCGGTGATCGGAAGCCCCTCAAAGAGGAATTCTGAACAGACAGGGGTCGAGCGCACTTTCTCCTCTTCCTTCACGTGCTTGTCTAGTTTGGGTTCACCTCTGTGGTTGGCGTTAAGCTCCACTGTTCTGATCTTGTCACACTGAATTCGGTTACTCGTGGAGCTGTGCTTCAGTTTCATCTTTCTCCTATAAGAACGAGAGGAATTCAGCACTCATTGGGGAGGACCCTCTTTCCATTTAATTTAACCAGTCTACCCAAAGCCCTTAGATGCACAAGGCCACAGCCAGTGGAGATGGGTGAAGCCACACATCCAGATGGCTCACATGTCACTGAGCACGATCAAAGCTTTAACAGCTTGGGGTACCCTCTGCTGATTCTGAGGCGGTTCACCCCCACATGGTGGGAACAGGAAATCATGTATCTAACATCAGGTACTGCGTCCTATCCCACTTGGTCCCTCCAGAAACCCTCTAAGAACAGATGTTTGATTTCAAAGGTGGAGGAAGCAGGTTCTGAGACACTTGGTCCAAGGTCTGAGCAGTGTTAGAACAGAGACATATACTCTAGTCATTACCCGCCACTGCTCCTAGGAAAAGTTTGCTCATTTCCCCTTTATGAGAGCTGGAGTGAGGCTCAAGCCTAGTTAACCTGCAGGAGGTTTCTGAGCAGGAATAGCGCACAGCTGGCTGACTGCTCTATGTCTCCCAATAATTTGCTCTGTTAAGCCTTTTCAGGAAGGGTCACAAGGCTCCTCACCACTGGCCAGCATACTATCATCTATTCGATCTCTTAGTGCTAACAGACTCATTCCTGGGATCCTCACAGCCATTGTTTGGCTTTAGAGCAGAGGCCCCACCCCTTTCCTGTTTTCTTTTCTTCCTTCAAAGACTTCTTTGGAAAGCAGTTAAGCCACCCTAAAGTTATGTAGGCTATCACAGGACTTCAACAAAAATCTGTTTTTTTTTTCTTTTCTTCCACGAGAAAAAGAAAATTCCCTGCAATTTCCATCTCCCCATCAGCTACCCCCACAATGGTTGATTCATATTAACACCTGGTGCCTGGAGTTTCACAGTAGCTCAACATCATTGCTGTCTAAGAACGTTCTAATAGGGCGGTGATCCTAAGTCATGTGGCCTCAAAAAGTATGGCAACATCATTTTCTACGCAGAGCCCTCCTCAACCCAATACCACAGGGATATGCTTGGCGTTCCTCATTCAGCAGCTGGGTAGGTTTTCCACGGCCTCTGACAAGACCAGCAAAATATAATTTAAAAATAATAGATCTGGGTCAAAGTTAAGCCTTGGCACATTAGCAACATAATTTGTTTAATCCATGCAATTAATCAGCGGATTTTTGACCTAGTGAAGTTGGGAGCTTCATTTTGTCTCTCCTCAGCTCCTCTCACTCCTCCAACATGTGAGGAAATTATCCTCAGGGTCTGTTTGCATGAGGCATTGCAAAACCTCCCCTGTGGTTCCCATTTTTTTCTCTGAGTATTCTCCCCAAGGATGAAGACAGAATTCTGCTGAGAGGAGATCTAAGGAAATTGTCAAGATGTCTTACATCAGTACACATTAATTAATGAGAGTGGGCATCTTAACTTTAGTTATGGTTAGCAACAGTCACCTTAGTAACCCTAGCAACGGTATTAGGAGTTGAAAAATGCTTTCAAAGGCTCCTGATACCTAGTACCTGCAAATATTAACTATATTTGGAAAAAGGCTCTTTGCAGTTGTAACTAAATGACGGTGATGTCATTTCAGAGTAGTCTGAGGCTTAATCAATACGATTATTGCTCCCTAAGAAGAGTGGAAAGGGGGCTCAGTTGGTGAAGTGCTTGAACTCAGATCCTCAGCAACCACATAAAGAAACCAAGTCTGGTGGAATGCTCCTGTGACCGGAGTGAAGGGGGTTGGGGGGTAGTGGAGCCAAGAGGATCATGAGGCTTGTTTGTTTAGCCTCAGTGAGGTCCAGGCTTAGTGGGAGACTGTCTCAGAAAACGAGGAGGAGAATGAGCAGGGAAGATACTTAAAATTAACCTCTGGGCGCCGTTCCCACCTGCATGTACATATTCATACATGTGCACATATGACGCCTCCCACAAAGCCCATACATACACACGTATACCACACACACAAAATAAGGAAGTAAAAAAAGGGAGGAAGATATGTGAACTTAGGAAAAAGCCATGTTGTGTCTTAGGCACAACTATATCAATAAGCCAAGGGATGCCAAGGATTCCTGGCAACAACTGGAGCCGAGAGAGGGCATGGAATAGGTCCAAGGCTAGGAGAGAATCGATTACTGTTGTTTTAAAGCCACTCAGCCAGAGACAATTCTATCCAGTCTAGGATATTCAGGCAGACAGGAGAGGGAAGCTAAGCACAGAGACTCCAGGCTTCCACGGAAGTGGAAAGCAGGAACTGCCTCCCCCGTTGGCTGTAGATCAGACTCATGAACCATCAGTATCTCTGTTTGGGTAACATGTCCTGCCTTGCAGTCATCCCACCTGAGGGAAGGGCCTGGGAGTTAGCCTGAGTTCTATCTGTGCTGTTGCCTCCAGGAGCAGCCTGGGATCAGTGAACAGAACTTGAGCTCTGAAGAGTCAGGTGCTTGCCTGAGTGCTGAAAGAAAGAGGAAATGGCCCAGCTCCATTGATTTCACAACTCTGCCCAGGGCCAGTTTCCCTCCTGAGAGGCAGCACACATCAGCCTTAGGTGCAACACAGGAGTTCATTACCCAATGCTGGCTCTTGCACAACCCTTCCTCGGCTCACTCCCGATTCTTGTGTCTTACCCTTCGCCTGTCCTCCGTGCTCATTACCTGCCAGGAAGAGAACTGGGGGAGCCAATCCACTTATCTTCTCTCTGCTAATCCACTGGGTGCTCAGTAAATGTCGACAAATAGGTTTTTATCTTTGCAAGCAGTGGGGGAATGCCATGCAGGACATTACCAAGCTCTGGGCTCAGGCTTATTCTTCTTAGTGCTGGGAATGTTGTCAACAAAGACGTCGCCGGAACGCCCCACTCTAGAGGCTGCCTGTGTCTCAAACAGTTATCAGCCAAAGCCATGCCTTCCCCGGGCACAGCCTGCTTGTAATAAGTGCTCATTGTACACACGGCTAGCCCCCTTAACGCTCGTCGTAGCCTCTCTGAGGAATGACCCAGATTCGGGATTTACACAGGACTGGACTGCGTGGTTGGGCTTCTCCTCTGTCCAGCGTGTGTCCTGTCATTTCAGTCTTGGTCCCGACACTCCCAACATTCCCAGCAAACACCCTGCACACAGTCACAGTCTCAGGATGTGATTTCCAGAGGTCCTGGTCCAGGACCTGCCCTTCAACCTGACAGTGTTCGGAAGAGAGATACATTAAACATACATACATATGCTGACCCTGAATCTGAAACGTGTGGAGCAACAAGTAGTGAAAAACAGCACGTCACCCGGAGTCTGGGCTGTCTCTGTGTAGGCTGGTGGCTGACTCACTGAAGGCTGGGGAGTCCTGAGCATAGTTCATTTCCCATTAGGCTTTCACTGGATAAGGTAAGAGCTGTGGCCAAGGAATTTGACTTGATTCTGGGATGAGTAAAACTGAAAGGGTTTCTTTCCCTGTCCCTAATAGGAAGAATGGTCTTTGTAGGATGCATGAGTCCTTTTCTCTTTGCTGTGACAAAATGCCTGGCGATTGGCTTTGGGGGCAGGGGGCGTTTTGGCTCACATTGTGAGGGTAAAGTTTTTTGTGCTGGGAAAGCTGTGGTGTCAGGAGCGGTGGAAGCAGGAGCGTGAGGCAGCTGCTGACAGTGCCTCAGTAGCCAGGAAGCAGGGAGCCAAGTCCTGCTACTCAGTTGGCTTTTCCTTTTCATTCAGCCTGGCACCCCAGCCCATGGATGGTGCCAGCCACCTTCCGGATTGATCTTCCCTCTTCAGTCAAGCCTCTCTGGAACTGTTGCCACAGCCAACCCCTCACAGGTGTCTCTCCACAGGGATTCCAAACCTAGAGGGCGATGAAGATGAACCAGCACAGTCATGTTAATTGACTGTGCACCTTGGTTAAACAGTTGAAAGGCGCTTGGCCTCTGTGGTCTTCCTCACAAACTTATGAGAGAAAAGCCAGACATCCAAATAAAGGACATTCTACAAGCTACCTCACCAGTTGTCAACACTACCAAGGCTACCAAAACCAAGAAAAGTCTGAGAAAGTATCACAACCAAAAGCAGTCCAAAGACAAATGACAACTAACCACAGTATGATAATGCAGATGGAACCCTGAATAAAAAGTGTAGACTATATAGAAAGAAAGGAAACCCGAGCAACCAAATTTAGCTCATAGGAATGCATCAATGTTGGTTCAGTAACTGTGGTAAGTGCCAGGGCATGGTGGTGCACCACCATAATCCCAGCATTCAGGAGGTGAAGGAGGGAGGATCACGAGTTCAAGGCTAGTCTAGACCACATGTTAAACTCAGTATCAGTGGAGGCTACATAGCAAGACTCTGCCTCAAAAGCAAGCAGTCAAAAGTTATAATAAGTAATCTAAGATTTTAGTCACAGATAAAATTAGGAAAAGGATACATGCAAATTCTAACTTAGCACTTTTGCATATACAAAATTCATGTACAAAAAAAGATTTAAAAATTGAATTTAAAAGGTACGACTAACTTTCTGCAAGAGTTAGCAGTTCTGTCTTGGGCTCAACACACGTACACCTGTGTCTTCCCTGGCCTTTTGTTATCATAGTCATAAACACACACTGAAGTATAATTGTGGAAAGGACAGCATGCCTTTGTCATTAACCCATGTCTCTAAGGCATTGCTACTTACGTGCTTGAGATTTTTCATTCTAGACATACCTTTAGCCATCCATCCATCCATCCATATGGACATAATACATACATACATACATACATACATCCTTTCTTTCAATCCAGTGGTCCCCAAGCTCCCTGAGTCAAGATACCTCTACAAATCATTGCTTTAGCTTGGCAGCATATGGAATTACCTGGCATGACTTACCTATCAGGTCTCACCCAGATGCCCACTGTGCAGCCCAGATAGAGAAATGTTATATGCTTCGCTCAATGGCTGTCAACTGTGCTATGCATGGCCCTAGCTCCAGATATCACCACCTCCGACCGTGCCTTACAGTCCTATTGTAGAGAGACAAGTGCTTTTCTATTTCAACAACCTGAGTAGAATCCTCTCTCCCCTCTAGCAAATAGTTTTACTTCCTGGCTATTCCACAAAGCAGAGAAGGGGTTCTGTAACACACTGTTTATCCCCAGTGGCTATCGGCGATAGTAGCAACATGCAACCAACAGCAGCACTGACCAGTCAGGTCACTGGTGGGAGGTGTGCAGCCAATTAGGGGTTTTTGGCTCAATCTCAATCCTGCTTTTTCTCTCTCCAGCCTATTTGACTATAAAATGAAAAGGAGCAGGTGTGGAGAGGGAAGATAAAAAACTCATCTTTTTGAACCTGATTTTGTTTTTAATGCAACGGGAGCTCTGGGCACCCTCAAGAGAAAAACAAGAGGTTCCCAAATTATTCTGCCCTCTACCAGACAGGCTGTGTAATAGAGTTTTAGGGAGAAAGCTCAGTCTTCAGCGGCCCTAATGGACTAAACTCGGCCTCCCATCCCACAACCCCAATAAAAAGAAGAGTCACCATGGAAGGTGGAGAAAGGAGATTTAGTCAGTGTGTAATTAGCAAGACCACAGTGGAACAGGAGCAGCTATAGAGGTTTAATGACCCTCAGATTCATCTTCAGGATGCTAACATAATAAAATGAGAATTGGGGCACTGGGGAAAGGTATGCATAATTTAGCAGTCCTGGTCAAAGTGGGTGGAGTCTGGTTGATCTCTGTCTCAGTTCTAGTTCAAGAATTCCTTCCTGCTTCCGAGGTAGAGGTGGGCATCCTCTGAAGGTGGGGGTGCTGCCCTTCAAAGCTCTGCTGTACATGGAATTCAATCAAAGTGACTGCATGTGTAGGACCATCATTAGAGAAGAGTTAGACGCCTTGGAGGGATTCTGAAATAGACCATTATAAATAGTTGACAGTGAGATCTTGGTTATTCTTTGTGCTTTCAGCTTTGAAGGGGGAACAGGACGGGTTCTATAGGGCCAGTTTTTGGATAGACACTTCATAAGTGAGTATCATGCCTCTACGCAGCTGATGCAAAATGAAGGCAGAGATGCCCGGCTTTCACCAGGCTCTTAGGTACCTCGTGGACACAAGAGAAGGGTTTACAGTCCTCAGTAAAAGCAGCTTCGAAGAGCTTATCAGCATGGGATAAGAATTTTCAGAAGAAAACCAGACAGAAGCCACTCCACCCTGTATTAATTTGCTCAAGGCGTTTCCCCCCAAGATAATGACTTATGGTCCTTGAATGCTCTTGTGGGATTGTTGCGTCCAGAAAATAAATCTTTCAGAAGTCGCCTCTGCTAGGTGACAGCATCCTGGCTGAATGCAGAGATGTGCCACTATTTCCCGCTATAGCACGGCACAGGAATAAAGAGATTCAGAGTACAGGTCTTGAATTTTGTAAAGCTGGGCCCCAGGAGCCAAAGGGCAGCTTGCACAGGCTTGTCCTCCACCATTACTGGTCAATTGCTTTGACCTATTGACTTTGCAGCTGGCCAGGCTCTCCATTACCGCACAGGCAAGCAACAGCATGGCCCCAACTGAGCAAATGTTGACTTAACCTATTGGTCTCCTAGTGCTGTTATAAAGTCCACTCCATTGGAATGTTTATTCATCACCCTTCAAAGAGTGTTTGTACAAAATTAGAATAGTGCCATTCTGTGGGACTCAGTATAAATTGCTTCTTTCACAGGATAGGAGTAGGGAAAATGCTTTTTATTTTAGAAAATGCTAGTGTCCTGATCCTTACTGTTTTTTCCTGTTATGTATTTAAGATCTTGTTCTGCCTGTTTGTTTTGCTGTGAAATGCTACTTACCTTAAATAACAAACAAAGACATACATTAATTGTGTCTGCATAGTACCTTTTATTTTTTTTTCTATTTCAAAGGGTTTCCTATTTTTTAAATGAAGCCCCTCTGGGCCTAGACTTGTTCTGCTCATTTTTCTTCGCCAAGAGCCTTCTGAAAATTTTTGATGATATATAAACACATTTCAAACATTAAAATTCCTTAAAGCTTTAAAGTCTAACGTGAAATATGGTAACATACTAAATATACCATTTGATCCAAATTTTTTGTTTAAAAGAATGAAGGTTAAGTCCTGAGTTCAACCTCCAACTCTGAAAAATAGAATAAAATAAGGGGTCAAGGGTATAGCTCAGTGGTAGAGGGCTTCCTTAGCATGTGTGATATTATGGGTTTGAAGTATAGCAACAAGAAGAAGGGAGGGGGAGGAGAAGGAGGAGGACAATGAGAAGAGAGAGGAGAAGGAAAGGAAGGAAGAAGAGGAGGAGAAGCACAAGCAAGACAGAAAAGAAGATAAGAGGGAGAAAGAGGAGGGAGGAGGAAGGGGAACAGGGGTGGAGGGGGAGAGATTACCTTTGCTTTCTGAATAACTGTAATAATATGAGCAACTTGCACACCCTTTCTGATGTCTCTACCTGAATGTGCCTGCTGGCCTGCTGGCTATAGTTAATTAAGGTGAGTCTTAGTGTCACACGCCTTTTCACTCCTAGTTTTTAATTTGGAGAAAGAGCACTCACTGTAGACAGAACAGCAACAACGAACAACATATTTGCATAAACATGTATATACTCTATTTCATAATGAATGTCAGCAAATTTTGCTAGTGGTAACATTTTTGCTATCACCTATTAATGAGTCTTTGAAAAGAATCAGTATTTTGATAAGTGATTATGTGAGAAGTTGGCTATTCAGTGCTCTCTGACCCATTACAAAATGGAATATTTTTTTGGCTATAAAGAAAATAAAACTTGCAAACAATTGATGGGCTTAGAACATAAAATATTAAGCAAAGTCACCCAAACTCAAAACAAAACAAACAAAAATGTGTTTTCTTCCATCATACGTAGATCCTAACCTAGATTGCATACATGTTTATATGTGAACAGCTGTATGTTTGGTATAGTGTAACATGTAGACAGGATGCCAAGAAAGGGTGATGTGGAAACATGGAATGAAGGTAAAGGACATGTGAGTTGTGAAAGAGAATAGGAAACTAATTGTTTTTCCTGGTTTCAACTCTGTCATAGTTTTTTGTTTTGGGTTTTTGTTTGTTTGTTTGTTTTGTCTTGTTTTTTGCTTATGGTGAATAAGGCCATCAAAATGAAGCTGAAATGAAAGTGTAAACTGCTGCATGGCTTCGGAATGGCCACTTTAAATGCATGGAAGTTCAGAGATCCAGAGTTTGAGGCTGGGCAAGTGTTTGAGCGGTTGCCTTAATATAGCTGTGTGTTGCTTTCATTTGTGAGTTCATTACGATAAAGTGATTTTTTAAAAAGAGAATTAATAATGCTGCTTATCATAAATGAATGTACCATTTATTTATTTTTGTTTCTTTTTGGATGTGTGTGTATAATATGCATGTGTGCATGTGTATTCACGTGTGTGCAGGTGCTAGTAACACAGGGAGGCCAGAAGTTGACATCAGATGCCCTCCTCAATCTCTGTCCACCATAGGTATCAAGCCAGTATCTCTCACTTCAACCCATAGCTCACTGATTTGACTAGCTAGACAGCCAGCTTGTTCTAGGTATCCCTTGCATCTACCTCCTGAATGCTAGGATTCCAGATTAGTAACCACACTTACCTTGTTTTCATGTTGATGATAAGGCTTGCAGGGAATGGGTTGCATACAGAATTTCCGACAAGTCAAAGGTAGCTATATTACTGAAAGTCTACACCAAAAGGTCTCTACACCTGAAGGATGGACTCACCAAGATTTGATGGCAGCTGGGCTCACTTTAGCAGTCCTTATTGCTTGTGTAACTTCGGTGAGGGAGGAGCCTTGTACATCTGGCCAGTTTCAGGGAGTTCCTGAGACTTCTAAGTTGTCTAATTTCTGAGTTTTAATGGCCTCCCTTTAGAACTTCATAAGCCTTCAAGATTTTCCCTCATGGCAGAACATTTCATATTACCACTATACAACAGCATGCTATTGGTTCTATACAGGTTCTATATTGGTTCTCATTAATGTTCCTGTAAGTGCTTGAACATACCTGTTGGTGTACATGTGCATATTTAGAAGAGGAGAGTTGTAGGTTAAAAGATAAGCATGTAGCTCTTTTTAGCATAGTACTGTTTTGCAAGGTGAGCATGCTAGCTGTCTACCATTTCTACCCGTAATGTTACCAGCTGAGTATGAGATTTCCTTTGCTTCACATCCGAATTAATTTGATGCTGGCTCAGCCTTGTCAGTCTTTCTATCCCTTCTGTGAGATGTGTAGAGGTGTTGTATTTTGGTTTTAATTTAAATTTCTCTGGTAACTTTCAATGCTGGGTTCCTTTTAAATATTTATTGGACATTTGTCCACCCTATGTACTATGAAATGTCTGCTCAAATCTCTTAGGTTTTTTTTGTTTGTTTGTTTTACAGTTTGGATGTCTCTTCCTTGATGTATAATAGACTTTTATGAGCCATGCGTTGACTTCCTGTATTAGTTAACATTTCAACTGATATGATAATATACCATGACCAAAAGGAACTTATGGAAGAGTTTATTTTGGTTTATTATTCCAAGAGGACCAGAGTCCATTAGAGTGGGAATGTGTAACAGCAAGCAGCAGGCACAGTGGCAGAGATAGGCAGCTGAGAGAACACACACTCAACCACAAACATTAAGTAGAGAAAGCAAGCTAAAAGTTGAGCAAGGCTACAAATTCTCAAAGCCCATTCCCAGTGACTACTTCCTCCATCAAGCCTGCACCCCCTCCCTAAACAGTGCTACCAGCTGGGGACCCAGTGATCGAATATCTGAGCCTATGGGGACATCCTCATTTGTTAAAAGTACGCATGTAGACAGAATGTACACATCTCATTACGAAGCACAAACATCTTAGTTTATTTATTGTAACGGTTAGTTTGGTGTCTCTTTTTTTGGTGATATGGAAATGGTCAAACAGACCCCTATGAAGATGTTTCAAGGAAGCTTGGAAGGTGGATCAGCAAACTGAGGAAGAAGTATCCTTCAATCCAGAGGGACCAAAGAGAACAGGAAGGTGGGAGGAGGGAAATGCCATCTGCTTCTACCTTCCAGAACAGAGCATCTTTTTCTTGTTTCTGACCCTCAGATTCCAGGTTCTTCCATGTTTAGGCTCTGAGGTGAGAAAGGCTCTTTTCCTTGAGCCTTGAACCACTGGCCTCCCTTGATTAGAAGCTTCTGACTTCTTGGATGTCACATTGCTGACTTCTCTGTCAGCTCCCAGATGTTCACTGTAGAATTTCCAGCTTCCTTGGTTGTAACTGCCAATCTCCTAATTCTGTACATCTATTTATAGGTACACATCTTCATCATCTATGTCCATATACATACTTGCATTTGAACTGTCGATTTTCTCTCTAGCTTATAAGAAATTAAGACCAGGTGATTAGGAATGGTAGGACCATATAGGCAATGGGCAATTTCACTTCATGTATGTGTGAGTATGTGTAAAATCTACAAGATTTTGTGGCACACAATAGACATTTAGCAAATAGGTGTTAAAGGAAGGAAGGAAAATAATAAAAAGAATGTTGGAGGATCTCTGTTGCTGTCTGCCTAGCATGCAAAAATCCCTGGATTCAATTCCCAAAACTGTGTAAGTCAGCTGCGGCGGTGATGCATGACTGTTATACCAGCATTTCAGAGGTAGAACCTTCAAAAGAATAGCTGGATGTGGTTTGTTGCCTTTAATCCTGGCACTCCAGAAGTAGAGGCCACCCTGTTCTATATAGCAAGTTCCAGACCAACTAGAGTCACATGGTAAGACCCTGTCTCAAACCAACCAACCAACCAACCAACCAACCAACCAACCAACCAACCCAAAAGGATTATTATACCCATATTTCTTTTTGTTTGTTTGTTTGGGTCTTTTTCCTTTTTTAAAAATTTTTATTTTTTTCTTCACAATTTATTCATTATATATCCCAGTTGAAGCCCCCTCCCTCAACTCCCCCAGTCCCACCTTCCCTCCCTCTTCCCCTCATCCTCTTCCCCTAGTCCTGAAAGGGGGAGCTCCCCGCTATTGCTGTCTGCCCATAGCTTGTTAAGTCTTATCAGGACTGCTAGGACTTCCTTCATGGCCTGGCAAGGCTGTATAGAGCAGTCAACTGAGTTCATGATAGAGGCAGCCCCTGCTCCCCTCACTCAGAGATCCACATGGAGACTGAGATGCCAATTGACCACATCTGAGCAGGGGGAGGGGGGAGGTCTAAGTCCTCTCCATGCATGGTCCTCCATTGATGCATCAGTCTCTGTAGGAACCTCTAGGCTCTGATCTTTTAGTTTTGTTGGTCTCCTTGTAGGGCTCATGTCCCTCTAATCCCACCTCTCTCTTCCTCCGTAAGACTCAATAAGGACATTTGCTCAACTTATGTTCATAGCAGCTTTATTTGTAATAGCCAGAATCTGCAAACAACCTAGATGTCCCTCAACGGGAGAATGGATACAGAAATTGTGGTACATCTCACAATGGAATACTACTCAGCTATTAAAAACAAAGAAATCATGAAATTTGTAGGCAAATGGATGAAACTAGAAGGTATCATCCTGAGTGAGGTAACTCAGAAACAGAAAGACAGGCATGGTATACATTCACTAATAAGCAGATATTAGCTGTATAATATAGGACAGCCATCTACAGACCTAAAGAAACTCAACACTAAGGGGGACCCTAGGGAGGATGCTTAAATCTCATTCATAATGGCAAACAGAATAGACAGCAGAAGCAGTGGAAGAGAGGAAACAGGATAGGAGTCTACTATAGCAGGTCCTCTGAAAAGCTCCACCCAACAGGGGATCAAAGCAGATGCTGAGACTCAGGGTATACCCACATTTCTATATCGTGTTGCTATGTCAGTAATATAATTGTTTTAATTTTAAGGTTTATAAAATTTACGTTTTGTTTTATATTACTCTACCCTTCACATTTTATTTGTAAGCTGATATTTAAAACTCAAGTTAACGAAGAGGAGAGGTTTGATACTGTGAAAGACTGTATTTTTGAAAAACAACTACAAAAAATTCCAGTCCTATATTCTTCTTGAACCTTGCTGCTCTTTATAGCAAGCGTAGGAATCATCTCAATTTTCCTTGAGCTTCAGATAGATTTGTTTTAACTATCTTGGTCAATGGAGTCCAGTGGAAATGATGCTTTCTGTGGTCTTATTCTAGGTCATAATAGAAATACAGCTTCTATCCAATCCATTCTTGAGAGATAGAGTTTTGGAGCCTTGAGCCAGCATGCAGGAAGTCTAGCTAGCCTAACACTGCCATTCTGGAGAAACCATAGTATCAGATCACACTGATATGGAGAGAGATAGCCAAAGCATTCCCAGCTACCTATCTTTCTAGTCTTCCCAGCACAGACACCAGATGTGTAAAATGTGTCAAATTCAGTCCAGGACCAGCTACCATTTAACTGGAGAGCTTCCCACATTACTTTGAGCCAGAACCACCTGGTTAAGCTATTCCCAAATTTCTTGGCCACAGAAACTATGGCCAACAATAAATGATTATTGTTTTAAGCCATTACATTCTGGGGTAATTTGTCACATAGCAGGCACTGAAACACTTACTGGAAAACCAGTTAGCATGATTGAGTCAATAGAAAAAAAAATGAACTTTACCCTATTTCAGTGTGTGTACACTCCTTGGAGAAAAATATTTGGCCAAATGAAAGCAATACCACTTCTTTCTCCAATTATTTGAATTTATAGCACATCTTTGCATCTGAGGAAAACTTTGTTCCAGTGTATTATGTCCCCAGTTCTTTATAGTTTTCTTATTCACAAAAAGAATTGCTTTAACTTTCACACTGAAATCTATTTTCTTCTTGAAGGTAGTCTCCATTCTTCAACCTTTTTGTATTGACTTAGGCTTGCTCCACAGCTGTCCAACTGGGATTTCATGGGTTAGCACCTCATACTTCTGAATCTTTCTCTTGGACTCTTGTTTATATTCATTACTTTTCTATTGCTGTCTTAGAACACCATTCCCAAGGCAACTTACATAAGAAAGTGTTTAACTTGCATTATGGTTTTGGAGGGGATTAAAGTCTATGATGGTGGAGCTCACATCTCATGCCAAAAGCAGGAGGCAAAGGGCAGACTGGGAATGGCCAAGTCTTTTGAAACCTCAAAGCCCACTCCCAGTGTCACAGATCCTCCAATAAGGACACACCTCCTACTCTTTCCTAAACACCAACTGGGGACCAAGTATTCAAATATATGAGCCCATGGGGGGTCATTCTCATATAAACCACCACACTGTTCCATTAGAATATATACTTAGGTAATTTTTTTTGTGTTATATACATACATATATACTTGTTCATATCTATTTGTGTGTTTATATGTTCTTGTGTGTATATGCGCATACCTGTTTGTGTGTGTGAAGTGATTCATGTGTGTACAGGTACACATTTGTGTGCATGCATGTAGAGGCCACAGGTCAATGCTGGGTGTATTTTTCAATTGCTCTCAACATTATTCTTTGAGACAGGGTCTCTCACTGAACCTAGAGTGCACCAATTCAGCTAGGCTGGCTGGGCAGCAATCCCTAGGGATCTTTCTGAGTCCAGTTTCCTAGTGCTAGGATTGTAAGTGTGCTGCTTCACTGGGTTATGTACATACACACATATACACACATATGCTGGAGACCTTAGGTCTCATTCTCATTTGGAATATACTCCCTAGCACCTATTTAAGTCATTCTTTATTGAGGCAGAGTCTTCTGGATGGCCTGGAACTTGCTGTGTAGACCAGGCTAGTATTAAATTCATAAAGATATGTCATCTCCTGAGTGCTGGGATTAGAGGCGTGTGCCAGCATGCCTGGCTGACTTCAGTCATTTCTTAAGTATACATGGAACAGAATGTTTCTGAGTCTGGAGGTGGATTTCATTAGTAGGTGTGTTTACCCAGAAGGTTATTCTCTGAATGAGAAGACTGATTGCTCTGCTACAGTGAAGCCTCCATGTAGGCAGCAAATTAATCTACCACAATTACCCTAGACATCACCTGACTACAGGTGTCTTGGAATTCAGCTTTGGACTTGAACTGTTCTTATGTTGGTTTTTGGTTTGTTTGTTTGTTGTTTTGTGGAGGCTCTAACGCCCTTCAGGCTGAGAAATACTTCTGCCTCCACTAAGAAAATGTGTTCTCTGAGGACTGGCCATTGTGCTGCGGTGGAAACAAGCAGCTATTCCACACACAGGGAGTGGATGGAGAGTATGAGTGGTCCAGCTCTGCAGATTGTCCTTTGCACAGTTAACTTCCGTGATACCACCCGAGCTCTTGCTTGTTCCTTCTGCCTACTTGCTCCTTGGAGTCCTTCCAGCCAAAGCCTGTGACCTTCTTAGTAGCATGTGTTTGGCTTCTGTAGTGTTTTGCTTTGGAATGTCAATGGGCATTATTTGCTCTCGAGTTTCCAGAAACATCTTCAGTCACTGAACATTTCTTCTGCTTTCAACATTCTGACAGACCATGTCTATCCTCCATGAATCTTTACCATTGTTTCAGTTCGGTCTTAAGAGAAAGCAAGGGGGAATCCACAAGGTCTGTAATCCATTTGGACCTGGAATTTTCTAAAGTAATATTACCCAGTTGATAAATCATAACTTTTTTCTAAAATATATTATGTTAACTTTCATTTATTTCTTTTTATTTCTTTCACTTCCTCTCTTTCTTCCTATCACTCACATAATACCCCCAGGCCATACTGGTTTTTACGATGGAAAAACTACAGGTCTAAAAAGTCAGAAGAGCTGTCATATCCATAACCACTTCTTAATAATTAAAGTAGCACAGTTACAAGCATGTCTGTGCAGATAACAACCTACAATGGAGTTTCCAGTTCTTTCCCGTACTAGCTAGGTGACAAAGGGTGATGACTCAGAGCTCTAAGCCTCAGTCTTTTGTGTACTTAATAGGAGTAATGACACGTTCCTCATAGAATCCCACAGTGAGAAGATTAAACAATCTATTGATGGCCACTGGTAGCAACAGCTGCTGCAACAGGAGCCTGTCAGCCCAATCATGGGCTCTTGTTATTCTGTCCTTTCCCAGATAATGCAGTTTTAACCCAAGTTATGAGATGTTTATGAGCTTCAGTTTTATTTGCATAACCTTCAATCCTAGCCTCCACCTCAGCCTCTAGATTTCAGGGAGCATGGCAAAGATAAGAGGGAACACAGTAAAGACAGATGGCAGGGTAGCATGAACATAACCAGGCCTTACAGTTTTACAGCAAAGGTTTTACAGCCTTTGTCATCTATTCCTTCAAACCATTGTGCTATGTACAGTCTATGTATTTATTAGACATTTATCCAATAAACTTTTTCCCCCTTGCTATGTCCTGCTGTGAGAAGCACAGAAATTATTACAGGGACAGCAGAGAGTTTCTGAAAGATGATAGCTGCCATCGGTAAGCAGAGTGCCTCCATTGTGTTGACATCTTGACTGGGCACCCAGCTAACTTTCTCCCTTCCCCCCTCTTATTCAGTCTGTAACTGACGGCCACGGGATGATGCTGACCTCCTCCAGGAGGGTTCTTCCCTTCTCAGTTGATCCTCTCTGGATGTGCCTTCAGATACGCCCAGCATGAGACTGCATTTTAGGAAGAAGGAAAAGCACAAGGAACAACTCCAAGTAGGTTGTAGAGCTGTGTGTAATAAATGGACCTGTTTATTTTTCTGAGAAAACTTGGGTGACTTTCTGACTTCTCAGTTGGAAAGCCTTTCTGTGACTCAATATAGTAAAAGGGAAGATCAATAAGCCTGTCTAAAGATACATGAAACCATTTTCAGTGGCAAAATATGCCACAAGCAAAGTCAGGAGACAAATGACCAACTGGGGGAACCATTTTCGACTTCTGCCAGGGAGGGGCTGAACCCTCTCCCAGTTAGGTAACACACTCTGAAAATAAATCAACAAGACTGATAGGAATCAGGCTAATTGCATACACACACACACACACACACACACACACACACACACAAGTTTACAGAGGAAAAGGAACTGGCTTTTAAACAAATAAAAAAAAATTCAACCAGACTTACAGTAAGAGGAATTCTGATTAAAGTTATACTGAGCTATTTCTCACTTAGGGACT
The DNA here is from genome assembly GCF_030254825.1 of Meriones unguiculatus. NCBI lineage: Eukaryota > Metazoa > Chordata > Mammalia > Rodentia > Muridae > Meriones > Meriones unguiculatus. Next base: position 60,363,137 of record NC_083366.1, read on the forward strand.
GGAAAACAATTAGAAGTTGAACCAGCCATACATTCTGTTGGCTCAGTACAGGACACTTTACACTGTGACCTGATAGAGATGGCGTCACATAATCTTAATGCATCTGTGGTGGTTTAAATGCAAATTGTCCCCTATAGGTCATGTGTTTGACTTGGTGGTGTTGCTTCAGGAGTCTGTGGAATTTAGGAGGTGGAGTCTTGCTGGAGGAAATACATCACTGAGGGGGTCTCTGAGGGGTTTTAGCCTTGCCTCCCTTCCTGCTCCCTGTAACCTCCTCCTTGGCGCACTACATGCTCCACCCTGCTTCCTGTGCGCAGATGACATGTGATCTTTGTTTCCTGCTCCTGCCTCCATGACATCCCTTCTCCACCATGATGGACTCTGTCCCTCTTGAACCGTCAGAGGCAGACTCGTTCTTCCACGGCTTGCCTTTGGTCTTGGTGTTCCATCACAGTGATAGAAAAGTCAACTCACACATCTAACCTACAAACATCATAGCTTCTTTGCCTGCAGTGACTTCAAAGAGGGTCTTAGCTCTTTCACACAGTCACCATATCTGTTTATAGACACACACACACACACACACACACACACACACACACACACACACCATCCCTCTTAAATCACTGGGCAAGGGAACCCACAAGGACAGTGTGTTAAAGCAGAGCAGTGTTCCAAGAACATTTGCCCGGGGACCTGGAACGTAAACCCAGTCACCTCTGACCTATATTGTCTTCTTGCTTCCTCTTCCCCAGAGTTTCCCTTCCTCTGTGGGATTCACCTGAAACTACCGGGGAGGAGTTTTGATTCCTGGGTTGGTTTTTTTTTTTTGTTTTTTTTTTTTTGTTTGTTTGTTTGCATGTTTGTCTGTGTTTAATTTAGGTTTTGGTTTTGACTGTGATTCTCAGTCTGCAACAGGGGAAGAAACTTGCTTGGAAATTTGTCTGCAGGAGACTCAAGCCTCTGAGCTCACAGGGGATGTCCCTGAGGTCTAGACAGAGGTCCCCACTCTTGTGATTTTGACTAAGAAGGATGCAGAGTGACAGAGTCACTTTGCAGCTTCTGGTCTGTGAGGGATGTACGCACCTGAGGTAAGAGGGGCAGGGGATGTGCACAGTTAACAAGAGGTGGCCCTCTGGTCTTGGTACCAAAGTCATTCCAAGGCTGATCATCCGCCTGCAGACTTATTTGACTGATTAAGACAAAATGAAACAAGAAAACAAATTAACCCCCACACCACCCCTGCCACCAAAGCTGGACATAATTATATAATGCTTAAGTAAATCTCTCCTTGAGCCAGATTCATTTCTGCTCTCCTTTACCCATTCATTCATTTATACCATCAACTCCCACACAATGAGCACCTACTACACTAACTTGTGCTCCAGCCACAGAGAAAAAGAGATACATGACGGTGGCAGAAAGAACTGAAAGCTGAAAATAAATCAGAAAAACTTTTAAGTCTCAGGGTTGTGAAGAACCCAAGAGGTCATCTTATGTCATCCTTCATGTTGAGGATCAAGGAATAGCATCCTACAACATCCCTCCCCCAAACCACAGGACAGCTGCTGTAAGGGGAAGCCAAGGATAAGCTCCAGGTCTCACCTCACCAAATCCAGCACCATTTCCATTGCAAACTGCTGCTTCTAGATCAGTGCTGCAATGTCTGGATGAGCCAGAAGGCTAGAAAACATGTGCTACAGAGAGAAGGAAGATGATGACTTAATTTTTTTCTATTTAAGACACTGGAAGAAAAGCGTTCTTCGAGGACAGGTGCTAAGTGGGTGAGGAAAATGCATTTAATTAATCATTTCATGATTCACTCACAAATATGGGCTTCTTGGTATAATATCCCCTAAGATTCTGAAGGAAGGCTCCAGTATGCTCCTCTGTGCTAATAATGAAAGATGAGTAACTTTCCTGTCTTACAGATTGGTCTCCTCTTCAAAATATGTCTCTGAATAAAAAGGCCTAGCTGTTGTAGCTGAACTTGGATTCACTTGGTCTCTATAGCAACTGTGAGAGAATCCCCATAAGTCACAAGAAAAGGGCACTTGACATCTTGAAGAGACAGACCCATTAAATCATATCCACTCCTGTCAGGGCTGCAAGGCACAATGGGGTGCGGCGAGGGAGGGAGGGGAGAGACTATCAAACACACATTCTAAAACCATAGGACAAAACCTCTCTGTGCTTGGCCTGATTCTTTGTGTTGCTGCTGAGGTCAAGAGCCACTCATAAATACTGCTGCCTACAAGTGACAATGCTCCATGCTCCTTGACACTCTCCTTGCCCACCCTCACCCCACGCCCAAGCAGAGGAAAGACCCAGGTGTCATCCAGGTGCATCAGACACTAGTCTTTCTGTGCTCCACAGATGATGCAAATGAGCAGCGGCTTAAACATTTTGTATAAAATGTCCAGGGCAAGGCAGCCCTGAGTATCCGTGGCTGCTTACCAAAGACTCTAAGGAAACAGGACTCCTTTCACTAAAGTGTTCCACCGTCTTTAGGGGATGGCTTTTTGCCATCAAAGCCTTGTTCCATGAAACAGAAAGAAGGAATGACACAGAAGGGATTACCTCTCTTTCAAGGAAGCTGCCACACAACATTTGTGCTAACAGTCATTGAGCAGTTCATGATCATCATCACCATCACCATCATTTCTGGGGCCTGAACTCAGATTCTCATGCATGTTAGGTAAGCCTTCTACCTCTGAGCCTCATCTAATTTCTTGGTGAACCCTGATGTTAGCAAGTCAGGGTCATAGTGTCCTTATGCCCAAGGGCTGTGTGTTCATTTAAAAAGCAGGAATTTCAGCCAGGCATGATGACATCTTCCTATAACCCCAAGGCTGAGGCAAGAGGATTCCAAGTTTGAGGGCAGCCTGTGCTGTGTGCAGAGTCTGTCTCCAAAATACCAAAACCAAACAAAAAGTAGGAGTTTCCTTGTGAAAACTGAGGGGAATGTGTATTGCTACACATTCCTTGGAATGCGAGAAACCATGCTCTTTTGGGGAGCTGGAGTTAACTTTTGATCTCTCTCTCAGACCAAAGTATCATTTGATGTGGCTTCCTAGCCTACTTGCCGAAATTATAAATTTCCTTATAACAATGGACCAGTGATCCTGAGGCCCCAGTGTTGGTGAAAAGAGTAACTTCATGCAGAGACAGCTGTATAATGATACTAGCCAAAGGGACCTGGGGACTTCGACATCATAACTAGATACTAGCTGGCACCTACAGAAAGATGGCCCCAGAAGGATGTGGGCTCCTTGTATCTCAGCATGCGGGGGAGCAGGATGTTCAGGATGGAACATAAGCAAACATGGCATAAAGCAGAATAGGGCACTGGTAACTCTGGACACACTGCCTGCTAGAGCCAATGAGTGTTAGCTTCCATGCCAGCTGCAGGGAAAGGTGCCAAGGAAGGTGGAGGCAGCACCTGGAGGCCCCCAGTGGACCCAAAGGCTCATCATATTCATGGCAAGTTGGGTGCAAGGTCATCTTCTGCTGGGTTGTTATTATTTTTCTTTGATAGCCCAGCTAATATCACACTAAGATTAAAGACAGTCGTATTTTTTCAGGTAAGCTAGGCTTAAGGCCTCAGGGAAGAAAAACTATGGAAGAGTGACTTCAAATCAGAACACTCCTTTAGCTTAGGAAGCTCAGAAGAGATATTTTGAACTCTGAGCAGATAACAATGGGTTGTCAGAAAGGGTGTTTGTGCCTTGGTACCTGGCTTTGGGGCATTCAAAGCAAACGGATCTGTCTTAAGCACAGATTTGAAGGAAACGCTTCATCATAAGGCTTTAAGTCAATGCTCCTGGTGCTTGAGCTTTCAGTCCTGTCTGGGGTCAGAGCCAAGAGCAATCAGTAGAGGTGGTGACAATGGGGTGGCCCTGCTGCCTCCAGCTCAGTGTTGATGAGAGGCAGGGTGCCATGATTTTGAAGTTTGGGCTCTGGGTACCATCAGGCGCTCTGTTTCCTGCTCTGCTGTGAGCCTGGAGGAGAAAGGAGATCTGATATCCTGGGAAGCTGGGAGAGGTGAGCCTCAGCCGCTTTGGCATAGGCTCCCTGGAGCCTGGCAGTAGCGCTGAAGGATATCAGAATGTGTCAGCCCCTCAAACATGCCATGTTAGAATGATGATTTCATTGTGCTGCAGGCAACCAGGAAACAGAAGTAAAGGAGTGTCCCTGAACCAGATACAGGGGGAAGGGTTCATGACTGGGATGACACACATTAGAGATACATAAACTTGCCTCACTGAAATAAAGTTTTGTCTTTTACCTGTTCCACCCATGTCTAACTTATTTGCCTTCCAATATCTACTGCCCCTGGTAACCCCAGCCCTTTGTCTCATTTGTTTTCCACAATACACCGATTGCTCTTTCTTACAACGGTATGTAAGTACCCAAGTCCCACCACTACTTTGCATTTTCACTTTCTGCTCTAATAGATACTTATGTACTCACACAAAGCATTAAAATATGAAAAATCTGAATGTGTATGCTCACTCTTGTTGATCTCTCATTGGTCAGTTTAATTTTCAGGTCCTAAGTCACTAAGGAAAGAGCCTAGAGGAAGCAATTCTTCCCACACGACAGGACAGGGACAGCAGCATCTGCTTGGGAACTTGAGAACGGACAAAGTGAGAGGCTGAGTATTGGGCTGGGGCAGGGAGAGCACTGTAGCCAGCAAAGGCAGGTGAGCTGGCAGGTGCCAGGGTGCACACAGGCCAGCGGGCATGTACGTGTGAGGGTTCTCTCGGTAACCTGACTTTTTTTTTTAAATCAACTTCTGATTTAGCTGGCATCCTGAAGTCTTAAACTGAAAGAGTTTGAACACTGAAGACTGAGAACACTGTATAAACAAAGCAAGTTATTCCTGCCTCGGAAAACATTAGGCTTGAGCCAAAAAGCAGAGTCCTGTTATGAAAACACAAAGAACGCTCCCAGCTTGGCGGCCTTGAGTTTATGGCATGAGAAATTCGAAACTGCTGTAAACTACATATCAGTTTATCAAAAGTAGAAATGATGGTATGAGACTTTATATGAACGCATCAGTAGGACAGAGATGTCTAGGAGGTCTTTTGAGTGGAGAGAATTACTGGGAGACTACCTATGAATATGAACAATGTTTTATTGACAGTAGACCACATCGATCAAATGCTGTTTAATTGGGTCTTGTTAACATACACATGAACAACTGCTCTGACACCTTTGTTAGAGGAGCATCTTCTGATGAAGAAATAAGGTCTCCCTGGAGAGGAGAAGGCCTCCCAGCATCTCGTTCCAATCTTCCCCAAATGATGATATCTTTGTTTTGGTTTTTTGAGACAGGGTCTCTCTGTGTAGCTGTGGCTGTCCTGAACTTGCTTTGTAGACCAGGCTGGCGGTGAACTCACAGATCCGCCTGCCACTGCCTCCACGAGTGCTGGGATTACAGGCGGGTGCCAACTGTGCCCGGCTCAAATGCTGACATCTTGCTGGTTGTTTCCCATGACAGGTTCTACTGTTCTTCCTGGAGCTTCTAGGAGTCCCCACAATTTCATTTTGTTTGTCCCTTACAACATCTTGGGAAAAGCTGGGCCCCAGTCCATTAGGATAGCTGTGGGCACAGTGTTGGAAGGTAGGCTTACTGACTGTGCGTTGGTTCCTCATGCTTGCACTGAATGGCAGTCTGTAGCCATGCAGCAAGTGAAGATTCCCCCTGGACTTCCGTGAGCCAAGGACTCTAAGTCTGGTGGTCTAGTTGCACTCCCCACTCACTGGCTGTGAAGTTCAGACTCACAACGTCACCTCTTTTAACCTCTATCTTCTCAAAGCATAAAATCTGGACATTCATACTTCTACAGAAATATTGTAAGAATTGATAAACATCTCATCACATGGTACCTAGTGGGTGTTCACCATAGCTTCTAAAATTATTACTATTTATTTATTTGCATATGGGCACACCTGTGGAGATCAGAGGAAGACTTGCAGGAGTTCTCTCCTTTCTTTCTCTGTGTGGATCCCAAAGGTTGGTACCAGGCACCTTTATCTGTTGAGACTTCATGCAAGCTTCACTACTGTTTCTTTGTCCCTATCTTGATGGCTCCTTTCGAGTGAAGCACCCTTGGGAGTCTCCTCCACTCCAGTTCCTATTGGGATCTTCTAATAGAATTTTCTGGAGGTCAGCTATAACCACTGCTGCCACAGGTCATCCACAAACTCCCGTATTTGTCCACTGGCCTTTATTTTTAAGCAGTCTGAACATTTGACCTCTCTTTGGGAGGAATATTGGGAGGACTTGATTATCTCAAAGGGAAAAATGATCTGTCAGCCAGATAAGTGTGTCTAAGTTATAGGAAATTGAATTGACACACAAGAGCCCATTGTTTCTATGGTAGGAATTGAATTATGTTAGAGAAAGATCAGAGAGCTGCTGCTGACTTCCCAGTGGATGCTAAAATTAGATAAAATGCTGCGGTTTTTGCTATCTGGAGCAGGGGTAAGGAGACTTTAAAGAAAACATGTAGCTGGGGCCCATTCAAAGTCAATCAAGGTTTACTTAAACAAAGGACAACTAAATGTAATGAGTTCATCCAAAGGCAGAGGGAAAATAATCAAAATCATTTTCTATATTGGCTATTAAACTGAAAGACATGGGGCATAAAATGCCATTCAACAAATACAGCAAAAAATAAAACCAGAGGCTGTAAAACTCTGATTATCTTGGAGCCCTTTAGAAAGGAGGTAACAGTTGACTTTATATCTTCAAGCAAAGATTTTTTTAAAAGGATTTTGAGTGGAATGGTCTCTAAAAAGATCACATGCTTTTACAAATTCTCAGAGTATGAAGGAAACAGTTTAACCCCTTTCTGACTCGGAGTGTTAATGAATTTGTTTTAATGTTAGTTCTTGCAGACTTCCCTTGTTGGTATGGTGATACCCTTCACATTGGCTTACGTGCCTGAAGCCAACTGCCTTTAAAGTAGTCCCAGACTTCTGTGGGTATCAGTTTTCTCTCTCTGCCTGGACGTTGCTTCCGACAGCTGCCCACCTCAAGTGTCCCTCATCATGGCTAAGTCAGAACCAAGTTTTTCAAAAGCGACTTGTAGAGTGTTGCGATCTGAATGTTAAATGCGCCTTGCAGGCTTCTATGTTAGAACAACTGGTCCCCACATGGTGACTCTGCTACAGCTGGCTGCAAAACCTTTGAAAGTGTGTCCTGGCTAGCAGAGGTGGGCCACTGGGGGCCCATTTTAAAGTGACACCCAGTTCTGGTTCCAGCCCGAGCTCTTACTCCTATCTGCCACTGCAGTGTGGCTAGTACCTCATGGACTCACCACCGTGGACAGGGGCCAGTCTTGGTGGCATGCCCTCCTCACAGTGATGCACTGTACACTCAATTAGCTGAGGTTAATACTTTCTTTGCTGGCTTGCTTCTGTCAGACATTTTGTCACAGCAATAAGAAAAGTTATTAATACATAAACTAAAAGTAAATTTATCCTAAACGAGCATTTGAGGGTTTAAGAGGAATAGATACGGGACCGGATCATTATTTTTTTCAAAAAAATATATTTCAGTTATCCACTATATTTTATTCTGAACTGTGCTTGAATTAGAAAGAACACTCCAAACAACAGAGCCAGTAGAATGAATATATCCTAGAAGGAGATGTATTAAATTGGCTTGGACTATATGACTTGGGCAGTACAGTCATGGCTATCGCACACTGGAGAGACTAAGAACCTGGTAGCTGCCCAATCTGCAAGGTTGGGTGTCAGCAGGATGACCCTAAAGGCTCAGGGGATTCCTGAAGAGCTTTAGTCTTTAGTCTGCATTGGAAAATTGAAGAAGCTGGGTTCTGAAGACAGCCAAGGAGAGAAGCGGCAGCAACAGGCAGTTGAACTTGCCAGTAAGACCAAAGGCCAGCAAGAGTAGTGCTTCCTTCTTTGACCTCTTAACCTGGCTGCCTCCAGAAGGTACTACCCAGGTTTACGGTGATTCTTCCCACTTTGAGAACTCAATCGAGTACATCTCTAACCAAGGGTGTCCAGCAGCTGGCCTCTTAGTTGACACCAGATCCAGACAAGCTGACAACCAAGACAGCCCACCGCCATACTTTGGTATCAATCAATGGCTCATATGAGAAAGCTTTCCGTGAATTACAATTGTTACTCGAGTACGAAGAATGAAGTATTTTGGGGGATGTTTGTATCTGCAGCTGGCTCACCTCTTCGCACAGCGGTCATCCTTGTTCCTGGGTGAACATGGGGAGATGGCACTGGCAATGCAGAAGATTCTGTACCTGGATCCTGCATCTTTTGTTAAGGAATTGCAGTTGCCCAATGCCCATATTTTGTAGGAAGTAGAGTAGATTGACTTGGGTACTCATCTGCCCTAGGTACCAGGCTCGCTGGATGGGATAAAGTATATATCCATGCAGAACCATACCATCTTCCTGGAGGCCAGTGGGGCTTGGGATACCTCTACCCTGAGGCCAGTCTTCTGCCATGAGCAGCCTCTGTGCTTTATTCCAATCTGCTCTTCTAGTCTCATTTATGTATGTACACCGTGGGATAAGGAATGCCGACTAGTCCTGGTGTTGGGGGACACGCTGAATCCTAAGCAGCCATGCTTATGGCTCTGGGCAGCTGATGCTCCCTTGAGCTGTTATCGTTTGACATGCTTTGCTGAGAATGCCATAAAACTGTGTGATATGAAAATTCATTCTCATGGAGTCACTGACCTGGAGCTAGCCACTTGGTTCTAACATGAGAAATATTTTTAAAGGTTCAATTTACTAACTGGCGTTGGATCTGGTGTCTTACATCTGTAAATTCGTTATTCTAGAGGCAGAAGCAGGGGAATCATGAGTTCAAGGCCAGCCTGTGCTACATGGTGAAACCATATTTCTTAAAAATGTATTTATTCAGCATGTCTCTTTATTGAGCATAGACACCAAAATACATGAGCCACCTGCTTTAGCAAACAACAAAAACGTGATGAATGCAAGCACCACTTAATTCTGACCTCCAAAGTGGAAAAGCCTGTCTAATCCTTGATCTCTGGTTCCAAATAGTATACTAACACAACCTGGCTGGTTCCTCAGGCTCCCTGAACACCTCATCAAGTGGGGTGTTTGTGTGTGGGGCTGTACGGGAGCTCATGCATCACCATCAGAATTCATTCATTGGTCAACGCCCACATCCTAGCGCCTGCAACCTCCAGTGTAGGTCATGTGACATCTGACATTTTCCCACAGAGCAGGAAGGAAGTCTTACTAATGGTCCCTGCCATTCCAGCACTACTGAGAAGAGGACAGACTTGGAGCGCAGCAGCTGTGTCGCTCTGAGCCAAGCCTGTGCTTGTTGGTTTTGTTTGTCTCCCACCAGGACAGCATGGTTCAGCAGAAGAGGCTCCCCTCTGAAGGAAGCTGAGACTGTTGTTAAGAAAGTTCAAGAGTGGGAAAGATGGAGTTTTAATGTGTTTTCCTTCAGTGAGTTGTGAAATAAATAACGTCTAATCTACAGGAATAAAAGGAAGTCAAGCATAAACAAAGCCATGTCTGAGGAGGCATCATGGTTGCCTTGTTTTGAAATCAGGAACACTCTGAGCTTCCAAAGGAAATGCTTGTGTGCACGCAATTTGAAGGCTGGAGTTTCCTTCTTGGACAGAGTGATTGGAAACTTAAGAGAGCTTTGTTGCCCCAACACCTGCAATCTTCAGAGTTGACTGGGACTTGCTTTCCTATCCAAATGTTGGCACATTTATTAGGGACTATGACAGAGGTCTAGATGCATTATCTTATTAATCTGAAATAACATGCAATTATCATGAGTCAAATGTTACATTTCTTTAGTCTTTCTCATAAACATATTTTATTGCATGATAAAAAAAAGTCAGAAAGATACAAAAGGAAGACAAACAGGCTATTTCCTAGTACAGAATCAGGCATCATGGGTTGTCGGTTGTCCTGGTAGTTATCTGAATGGGATGACTGCTTTGGAAAACATGACTCCTCCATGTGATCCGAGAATGGAATGCATGTTTGCCATCATTCAGATCCCACTTTGTACTTTATGAAACCAAATAATGAGCCAGCAATGAGCTCAGGTCTCCCACGTTGAAAAGAGTGTTATTTTGGCCTCAAGGCACTTTTACAAGACAGAGATGTTTCCTCACTGCGAGCAGAATGTAATAGTTTTGCCATGAGAAATTTGGTGCCTGGGATTCAATGTGCAAGCCTTTGATCAATGGGTACTCCATCCATTCAAGGGCTCAGAGAAAGCCTGGAGACTAGACAGCAGCTGCAAAACCAGCCCTTTCTCCGCCTGGCTTCAGGCACACTGACCCCAAGTCTGTCCTTTCAAGGTTTCAACTCATCCTTTGTCTAGTGTCTTTTCATCTGTTGTAAGCTCTGTCTAGAATTTCCCCTGCTTCAGCTTTCCTTCCTCTTCTTAACAAAACGTTATTTGGCTTTTAAATTTTATTTATAGGTCATTGTGGGGAGGGGTGTGATGTGAAGATCAGAGGACAGTTTCCAGCAGTCTGTCCTCTCCTTCCACCATGTGGGGGTCAGGCATTAACCTCAGGCCATCAAGCTTGTCAGCAAGTGTCTGTACCCACTGAGCCATTTTGCCAGCCCATTGGTGTACCCTCTTGGTCTGGATGGTATCCTACCACGCATAGTCATTGCATATCTGTTGAGGAATATGAATTAATAATGAATGACAAATGCTGAATTTATTCTTATTATCCATCTTAGTTACTTTTATATTGATAATGACAAAACACCACGACCAGGGAAATTTATAAAAGAAAGCATTTAACTTGGGGCTTGCTTACAGTTTCAGAGGGTGTGTCCATGACCATCATGGCAGGGAGCCTGGTGACGGGCAGGCAGGCAGTCAGGCAGGCAGGCAGAGCACTGGAGCAGTAGTTGAGATCTTATATCTTGATCTACAGGAAGGAGGCAAAAACTGAGAGAAAGAGAGAGGGAAGGGAGAGGAAGAAGGAGAAGGGGAAGGAGAGAGAGAGAGAGAGAGAGAGAGAGAGAGAGAGAGAGAGAGAGAGAGAGAGACTGGGCTCGCACAGGCTTTTGAAACCTTAAAGTCCACCCCTAGTGACACACCTTGTCCAACAAGGCTATACCTCCTAATGTTTTAAACAGTTCTAAACAGCTCCACCAGCTAGGGACAAAGCGCTAAGATATATGGGCCTAGGAGGGTCCTTCTTCATCCAAGCGTTAACATAGTACATGGTAACACATGATCCTTAGTACTGGTGTTCCTCAGAAAAAGTCTGTTCTCAATAAAGAATGCAACATGTATGTGGCCAAGTATAAAAGTGGGTTAGGACACAAACAGTGAAATGACAGCCAGGTGTGTGGTTTTCTTGTGTGTGTGTTGGGGGGACATATCTGTAATCCTGGGGACATCGAAACAGGAGGCTCATAAACTTGAGGCCAGCCAGGTTGGGCTACGTAGGAAGAAGCTATCTCAAAAATGAGTGAATGAATGAATAATAAACATGGAAATAATAATATGGAGATGGTATGTTTAGCTTTGAAAGAGGATAAGGAAGTCTGCCTTGAGTCATCTTTAAGTCTGAAAATATTTCATCTACTAAAATCCTGTCACACTTCACCCTTCCCCAAGTCAGTCTTATCTTGGGAAAATAGAAATGTCCACCCACATTCCTGATGGCCTCATGTTTCCCATAAAAATTTAAGTAGGAGAGGCTGGGGATTGGAGTGGGGAAAGGATATTTAAAAGTTTCTTTCAAAAACTGTTTTTTTTTTTGGGGGGGGATTCCTATAGCAATGTGCAGCGGTTTCCAGGAAATGAAGCAACGTAGCACATAATTCTCACTTGAGGGGTGGGGTCGGCTCTGAGTAGGCCAGAGCTGCCTGCAGGGACTAAGATTTTGCTAGAGCATGGCAAAATCTGGGAGAGGAGGGGAAATTGGGATAAGCATACAAGAAAATGTCGCTGAGACCAGGAAGTTGAGGAGAAGAGATTGATGCGGGCTACGCTGTTCTTGGACTCCCTGTCTTGGACCACTGTAGCCTTTGGAATGCTCCAGAACTTAAAGGTAAGAGGTATTGCTGCCCAGGATTGGAAGTGGCCTCAACTGTGCAGAGAAAGACGCTGGTGATGTAGAAAGGTGCTTGTGTCAGTCTGGATAAAGTGACACATCACTCCCTCTCACCATACCTATCTTCCCTGGATGTTGGAGTTGCCTGACTAACATTATTTATCTCCAAGGAGCTGGCTGTCTCCTCTCCTAAGTACTACTTGAGAGGCACCACTTCCACAGAGGCAGACAGGGAGGATACTTCCCCCTGAGGGTCAGGGAAGCACAAGAAATCTGTCTCCTGATGTCTGTGCTTTTAATGGAGCTGGTTCAAGGAGTGGTGATAAGGTCGAGCATCTAGAGGCACTGAGGGAAGACAAGAATAGGAGCCTTTGCTGAAGCTGAAGTGGAGCCGGCTACATTGGCTAGTGGGGAGAAGAAGTGAGGATGTCATTGGGGACTGGTGGACCAAGAGTGTGCTCACAGAAGACAAAGAAGAATAAAAAACCAAGGCTGGGCACAAAGTAGACTCTAAAAAATCACCATTGCCAAAGATTGGCTCTACCTTACTCAGAGTGGGGCCAGGAATGGTACCCCTCTCAGTTCATGTTTTGAGTTCTTACCCTATAACTGTTTGGGAGGATTTTGAAGCCCTTAGGATGTGGCAGAACACTTGAGGAATACCTCTGAAAGATACACCCATCCTTTGGTTCTGGTTCTCCCTTTGATGTCAGGAGCCTCCTCCCCAAGTTCCTGCCACCATGATTTGAGCTGGGTCATAACAGTATTGACAGTGAAGAAGATAAAAAGAGGAAGCTAGATTGAAATTCTATGAAACAGTGAGCTAAAATATACTTCTTAGGTTGCTTCTGTCAGGTACTTTGGTCATAGCAATATGGTTGGTACAATGTGGGGGTCATCTTGTCTTTGGCTATGAAAATGGTTTCTCATGGTTTCATTCATTCATTCATTCTCCTAGTCATATCCCCCCTTTCATCTGTCTCTGTTTGTCTCCTCTCTCTCTCTCTCTCTCTCTCTCTCTCTCTCTCTCTGTGTGTGTGTGTGTGAGTGTATAGTCATACATAGAACATAACTATAATGAGAATAAAATCCATCCCCCATGAAACTGGTGATATTATGTACCAGATAATATAATATAATTGTAAGCAGTGATGATAGTAATGGAGAAAAATAGAAGATAATGTGAGCTGTGAATGCTCCAGAGAAAGAAAAGCAAAGGCTAACACCTGAGGAAGAAAGTTTGTGGATATAATGTGGATGCCATATTCTCCTCCTTTTCTTTTTTTTCTCCTCTTCCCTCACCTGTTCCTTCCCCTTTCTTTGATGGGGTTGGAACCGAGGGCTTCACACATGCTAGGATTCATATTCTACTAGCGAGATACATCCTCAGCCCTTTTCTTTTGCACTTTCTAATTTTGAGACAGCATCTTACCGACTTGCCTAGGCTGGCTTTGAATCCACTCTGCAGCCCAGACAGGCCAAAACTTGTGATCATTTTTCCTCAGCCTTCCAGGTGGCTGAGATTGCAGGCCTGTGCCACCAGACAGAGCTCTCCCCAATCCTTGTAAGTGGCTCTACTTTTCAGTGGAGGATCCCTGTAAACTGAGGCATCATCTCACCCAAAGCGGAAGGAAAGCAGAATAGTAGAGACAACTGCAGTAAAGTTAGATGAACTGTTTCTCTCCTCTTACCTCCAAAGCTGTGGCCAGGCCATCTGTTCCAGTCTTTTGCTCTCATTCATTGGCCCTCTGCCTGGTGGTGGAGGGTAACTGGCTTGCAAATTCTTACAAAGAATGGGAAGGTGAGTGTCTCTCCCCTCCCTGGCTGCCTTTTTCCACACAGCCTTTTCCCTTCCAAATCTGTGTCTGACAAAGCAGGGGGGGAAACTCTGAATTTTACCACCCCGCAGCTTTTGCAAGTCAGAAGCTTTGCTGACATGCATGTTGTTGGTCAGTGAAGGCCGTGTGGACCCTTGCTTGATGCAAGTATTTATCCCAGGAGCCTGTTCAGCAGGTAGGTGCACGCAGCCACCTCCAGCCCTGTGATACACTTTTGCTGATAAAGAGTCTGAACTCTAGGTGGATGGAGGAGTTGCCTAGAGATACACAGTAATGGAGCAAGAACTTGAGGCCAACCACACCAACTTATAGGGAAATCTCAAAGGAAGATTGGAGCTGAACAAGCAGAGAGGGGTTGAAGACAGCATGGCCTTCACTATTGCACAAGTGAACCGTCCAGGGAGAATTTTAAACTCTCAGGGCCCGAGTCTCCCTGTAAGCCAATTAAAATGGCATCTCTACAGGTGAGATCCAGGTACCAGGATGTGAGATGACGAACTCAGGTACAACTTCCCAGATGACACCAATGTGCAGCCATGGGTAAGGTCAACCGTAGTTATGAAAAATACTAACATAGGAACTCTGTCTTTTTATTTTTTAAAGTACAGCACTAATAATTTGCTATTTATTTCTTCCTTCTCTGGCCACTCTAGAAGAGTAATTTTTCAAGATAAGAAATAGGGTTAAATGGGTATAAAAACAGGAATAAAGTGGAAAGTAAATTGCTAAGCGAGAAATAAAAAGCTATGAATAATGTAAAAAGGGGAAGATCTGGGACAACTAGGGCAGAAAGCAAGTCCAAGAGAATATTCTAAGCAGAGAGCCACTGGGAGAAGGCGCTATGGGGTTGGAATGCAAGTGTGGGAATGGTGTGCAGACCCTGTCATTTTGAAACTCAGGAGCAGTAAGTACCTTGGACACTCGGGGGATTTCAGCTCATACGGATGATTGACAAGCTCTGGCCACAGGCAGCCAGCACCTCCCCAGAAGGACAGTCACAGTCTCGTTCTGTACAGCATGTTCAAAACTGAGAGGCTGCGGGCACTGTGGGAGCAAGGGGACTCTGGTGACACCGACCTTTGTTCTGCTGGGAGGCGGTGTGGGGAAAAATGAAACCAGAGGGTGGAAGAGAAGGCCCCTCTTCAACGTGAAGAAGCTGTAGTGGTTTTTCCATGGTTCTCATTCTTTTTCCACTTTGGTCCTCAGCTGTTAAGATAAGAATTACCATCCTCACTAGACTACCCATGGGATCAGCTTCTCTGTAGACCCCAAGACATCAGAAGTCACGTGGGCAGCATCTTGTCTGCGCTTTCTAGGCAGTTACCTGAGTGAAGACTGCCTCTGGACTGGTGGTTGGTAATGATTGCAAATCCCTGTCACTCCATGGCTGTCCTTGATCTCCATCACAGTTACCACCAAACCTCCCAGAGGGAGAGACAAATTGATTGAGGAATACTATACTCCCTAAGAAGATTTGCTTTTCAACAAGTTTTTAGCAGTCTTGGGTTTTGAATGATAATTTTTTTTTGTGAACTCAAAATATTTTTCTTTTCTTTTTTCTTTTTATTTTACTTTTAAAATCTTTTTTCCTTTTTCTTTTTATTAATTACAGCTTATTCACTTTGTATCCCCCCTGTAGCTCCCTCCCTTTTCCCTCCCAATCCCACCCTCCTTCCTCCTTCTCTACCCATGTCCCTCCCCAAGTCCACTGATAGGAGAGGGCCTTTTCTCCTTCCTTCTGATCCTGGTCTATCAGGTCTCATCGGGAATGGCTGTATTGTCTTCCTCTGTGGCCTGGTAAGGCTGCTCTATCCTGAGGGGGAGGTGATCAAAGAGCAGGCCAATCAGTTCATGTCAGAGACAGTCCCTGTTCCCATTACTATGGAACCCACTTGGACACTGAACTGCCTACATCTGTGCACGGGTTCTAGGTTATCTCCATGATTGGTCCTTGGTTGTGGTATCAGGATAATGCATTGTCTTTTAGGCACAGTTCCCTGGAGGGAGGCAGATTTGTCTGACTTGGTTATAGGCTGATGTGGAGGAGCATGTATCTGCAGGTAGGTGTTGGTTTGTGGGGCAGCTGGCAGGCACTGGGTGGCATCTATGAAGCCATGCTTGAGCAGGGCCCAGGCAAGGGCTTCTTTGGCTGCAGCCTTTCAGGTTTTGTGAAAGCCGTGAGTGTGGACCTACCCATCGTCATTGATTTTTTTTTTTTTTCTGCAATAACCTTCTTGAGAACAAGGGATTTCTGATGAACAAGGGTACAAAACACTATCAAACACAGCCTTGCCTGCAGATTCTGGCTTCATTTCTGTTGTGGTGATTAAACAAACTGGCCAAACACTACCCAGAAGAGGACGTGTGGACCATTTTCCACCAAATGTCTTACATCCCAGGGAGTCCAGCCTTCCCGATTTACAACTTTCCTGACACTAACGTCCACCTTTCTCACCTGATCAGGGGCCTGCTACCATGCTTCTCCTGTCACTTCCATGTGTGACTTTAAAGCACGGGCATACATGATTTCTCTTTGTCTGAACGGTCTGACTGCTGGGAGGCAGAGTCCTATCACCACAATGTGACAGGCTGTAAAGAGTGATCCCTGACCCCAGGTAACCCAGGAAAGGCGGGGAACATCGTAAATCTGAGGGCAGGCTCTTTAATGTCTAAAAGTCAGGTGGAAGATGAATCAGTGGACTTAACAGGACACACAGCGGTGAAACAATAATGTTCGGGCAAGTTGCTTCCTGTTTGAAGGAGTCCTTTGTGAAAACCCATGCAGCAATCTTAGGCATGGATTAGCGGCTGTAAGAACATACCTGCCAACCTTTCCTGGGGGATTGGGAGAATCATCCCAAGGGGGAAGATGAAACACCCCTGCCTCCTACTTAACCCCACCACATACCCACGTTACTAAAGTAGAACAGTCTGCAGAGACATTCCCAAAAAGTAACATGTATCTCAGTCAGAAAGAATTTTAGCTTCAAGAAATAAAATTAACCGAAAGTAACTGAAAATAGAAAGAAATTCAGTATTTCATAGAAGAAAACACCCAAGACTGCTAAATCTACTGGTGCAAAATATACAGGCTCTAGACTCTCAGTTCTACCAGCTTCATGCAGCACCCTCGTCTTCAGCTGCCAAAGCCTCCCTTGGCTGTGGTCGGTTGCTGTCTCTTTCTTTACTCACAGGCACAGCCTCATCCAGAGGAAGAAGAGACCATCTCTTCATAGGGAGCTCTTTCAGGAGTGAGGACACCTTTCCCAGAGTCCTTATAAAGAGCTTATCACAATTCCTTCATCATCGAAGACGGCAAGTTTAGCCCTGCATTAATCCCAGGCAAGAAGGAACAGGAAGGACCATCATCTTGGCTTAGATGGCCTAGAATTCACCCTGGAGCTTAATTGGGAGTAATGTCGACCTGACTGTGTCATTTGAGGAAGAAGGAGATTCCAAACCAAACTTGGAACTATGCCAGCAGGGATGACAATGCACTGGATGTTGGCTGACAACCAACCTCAGGATTTTGGAGATACGCTTAAAGCCTGTTTGATGCTCTTAATGCTCCCCTCCTCCAACCAGCTTTTCTACCAATCACCAGAGGGCGGATGGCTAAAACCCTCTGCAAAGATGGGAGGCATTGTATTCCCATTTCAACTGCAAAGCACAAAGATTCAAGGATGGCTAAGAAGTGTGAATTGAACAAGTTTCTCTTCACTTGGGAAGGTCTAATATATAGTCTTTTATTCTTGGTAAAAAAAAAAAAAAAAGGATGGGGATGAGAATCAGAAAGATACATGGAACCTGGACATGTGGTGTACAACTTTTTTGAACATAAATGGGCCATAGTACTTACCTTGCATTACGTATTTTTTTAAGTATATGAATCTCTCCTACCTTCTTCTGTGCCTGTTATGGGTAGAAGATGCTATTATTCCTCATAGTATCCCAGCAACTAGGGCAGGCCAGTATCTGTTTCCTGTCTTGCTACACCACCATGCCCACCCTGGAAGCAACCACAACAAAAACATCCTGCCTTCCAGACACAAGTCTGGGTCATGTTGGTCCAATGGTACCGAGGCAGATTAAGGACCCATTCTTGGTCCCAATCCTTGATAATATTTTCTTGAGAGGATGTGTCCAGTTCTGTTGACCCTCCCTACACATAGCTTGAACCTCAAGCACTGAGTTGTTTCTCTCCGTCACTTTTATAATCTCTCACTTTCAATCTCCAACTAGTCTGAAGTTCAGAAGACGTTTCTCTGCTTTGTCTTTGACCAAATGTCAGCCTCTAGAGGTTTCTGACACATCATCACTGTCACAATACCACCATGGTGTTTGCTTGGGATTGAATCTGTCATTTCTTCTTATACCCTTCCACGGTGGTTCACATTTCCTGTTTGCCTCCTCAGTCTCCCCTCCTGACTTCAAATCTCCCCTGTCCTGTTTCTGCCAGTTAGCCTCTTATAAAGAAGCAGCCATAAACTCCCATGCCCATCAACATGCAAAAGATGGTTTATGTATCCAAGGAAAGGGGAACAAACACAAAAGAGGCTGTCCTGGGCTTGCAAATGCTTCATACAAACGGCCAGTTTTACACTCTCCCTCTTTGCCCACCACCCCCTACAGCATATAAACTAGGAGGCTACAACATGCATAAATTCAATGAATGCTTTGCAGAGGCCTGCCAAGTGGAAACCTAATGTTCTTTTCCCTTTTACAGCTGATCCTAGTTTGTACCCATGCAAATGGATGCTGGTATTTATATAACTTTAAAAGACTTAGAAAGTCCACAAAAGATTCCAACACTCAAATTAAAGTGGTATCCTTAGATCACCTCACTGTGCAAAAAGGTTAGGAAATATTTGGTAAAGTTAATCCCCATTTGTCCACATCCATGATAGCTAACCATAGCAGGAGAAATGAGAGGCATAAATTCCAGGCATGCATTTGATTTATTTGATGTATGCATTTTAAGCTAACGCTAAGTATGCAATATATATTTGATTTTCAAAATAGGCAGTGGAAGAGTACACTGAACGTAACGGTTCCATCGATGTCTCTGGGGCTCCTGGCTCCTCACATTCTTCTGCTTTTTTTGCAGCTGTACGGGGTTGGACTCTAGTTTTCAAATGATCTTTACTAGTACATTTATGTGGTAGGTTCTTTTTGATGCCATTTCAAGGACTGTGATACAAGCTGTCATGCCTACTCCCAGCGCTTCCTCGGGGATGCAAGCGACAGCAGGGTGAACAGAGATGGGGTGTTGGCACATGTTAGGGTCTAACAGTAAGAACACGGGTTTATAGGAATGCTTAGTAGTGCTCCCTATGGGAGTCATTATAGGCAGCCTAGAAGCTGCTTTCTAACTTGCAAGGCTGCAGATTTTCAGAACCACTTCTGTCATGAGAGATGTGCCTAGTGCTGTTCTCCATTTACAGAAGACCCACAACCATCATTTGCTGCATTGGTTTGGAGTTCAAGGAGGGCAGAAGTTCACTGTGCATTGTAGAGGAGGCATGCCTACGCATCCTCAGAAATGAAGGAAGCCTGTTGCCTTGGTTTGCGTTTCCACTGCTATGAAGACACACCATTACCAAGGCAACTCTTATAAAGAAAACATTTGATTGGGACTGCCTTAAAGTTTCAGAGATTTAATCATCATGGTGGGAAGCATGGCAGCATCCAGGCAGGCATGGTGCTGGAGGAGGAGCTGAGAGTCCTACATCTTGATCAACACACAGCAGGGAGAGGCTGTTCCACACTGGGCAGAGCTTGAACATTGCAGACCTCAAAGCCTTGCCCCATAGTGACACACTTCCTCCAACAAGGCCACACCTCCTAGTGGTGCCATTCCCTACGGCCTAAGCATTCAAACACATGAGTCTATAGGAGCCATACCTACTCAAACCGCCATGCCTATATTGTTTGAAGCCTAAAATTGAGCTCGTTCCTTTCCTTTTCTTTTTTCTTTCCTTTCCCTCCTTTCCTTTTCTTTCTTTCTTTCTTTCTTTCTTTCTTTCTTTCTTTCTTTCTTTCTTTCTTTTTCTTTCGACAGGGTTCTTCTGTCTTTCTTAAAACAGGCTGTCCTGGAACTCACTCTGTAGACCAGGTTGACCTTGAACTCACTGAGATCCACCTGCCTCTGCCCCTCTGCCCCCTGCCTCTGCCTCCCGAGTGCTGGGATCAAGGGTGTGCACCACCACCGCCAGGCTGAATCTGGGCTTCTTACGGTCAATGCTTGGAGGAGAAAAAAATGGACTGGGGAAGCCTATCAAAAGCAGTTTTAAAGCAAATGGCTAGGGTAGAATGGGAACTGACTACAGGCTAATGGAACGATGCCTCTCCACAACAGCAGGGGACTTGTGGACTCATGAGCCTATAACTGAAAAAAATGAATTTCTAATGAGTCCTCACACTATTCCAGTATTCCTGGCATTTTACAATAAAGCAGAGATATTTTAAAGTCTGCCTTTATACTGTAAATCTCTCAGAGAAACACTCTTGAAGGGTTTCAGGATGCCAGTGAAGTGAAGGACATGGGCAGAACTGATGCTGATCTGTGAAGGGAAACATTGGCTGGAGATACTTGAATGTGAAATGTTTCCCATAGGCTCCTACCTACCTACCTAGTGGAACTGTCTTAGGAGGAGGTTACAGAACCTTTATGAGGTGGGGCCTACAAGGTGGAGGAAGTGGGTCACCGTGGGGTGGGTTATGTGGGTTTACAGCCAGCCTCTGTCCCAACCCAAGCTCCCTTTTGCTCACTACTCTACCAAAATGTGAGCAACCCATGCTTCAAGCTCTCACCACCACACCTTTCTCACCACTGTGGGCTGGCCCATCTCCAACTGCAAGCACACATAAACCTTCCTCTCTTAATTTGCCCCTTTCAGGTGTTCTGTCATGGTGATAAGAAAAGTAACACAACAATGAATGAAATATATTGTCCTAAGGATATAGTTCAGCAGTTGAATGCCCACTTACTGCACACTTGGACAAGGCCTGGGATTCAACCTCTGGAATTGCAACAAAGAAGCAGGTTCAATTCCTTATTTCCAGGGTGCTCAGTGTCTAGCAAGGAGGGCAGACAGGTAAGTAAAATATGCCGACAGAATGTGAAAGTTTACAAAGAAGCAAGTCCAAAGTGTAGAGACCACATGGAGGGGTCATCTAATTCAGTTTTAGGGTGGTGCTAAAGCAAAGGCCCGAAGGATGAGCAGCAGGAAGCAATAATCAGGGCTGGAAGAGTCACAGTGCAGAGGCCTCAAGGACACGGCTGCAGACAGCGAGGAATAAAAACAATAATGGAGTCTCACTTTGCAGTGGGATGTTGATCTGGGCATTCAGGTCACATTCCTAAGGGCAACAGGACAATAACCATTATCCTGAGTGGTATAAATAATTGAAAAGGCTGCCAGAAGAATGAGGACACTGAGCACACGGAATGTGTCTCATGTGGTTTGGGTTATTCATCTCATTACCTTAGGCACTCCACTTGCACTTGGGCCTAGTTTACTGCGCGAATCAAATAAAATGTATGTGATGATACATGCCAGTGACTATAAGCATATGCCTAGTTTACTACCGAACTACATGGCGACTGAGCTTGAATAACTCTAATCAATAGTGCTTCCATGGAGTTAAGCCAATTTTCTTTTCTTCCCTCTGTTAGCAGCTAAATATCTCTTAGGGTTGAAATGCCAGTTACTCCCCACTTTATTATGCTAAGGTGATTTCAAGCTAATGAGAAGACAAAGACTTACTGACTTCTTTCCGAGAGTGGAAGGCTTCTCGTAACTCTGCTGGAGATATGCAGGCTGGAATGACCCGCCCACGAACGGCTCCCGGAAGTGAGCGCGGTGTGGCTCGGCATCCAGCATCCGTAGCCTAAGAAGGCGAAGAGCAGCCAGTCGCCACAAGCCCTTCGAAGGAGTCGGGTTAGTGCTGGACAGTGTAAGAACAGCCACAGAAGGATGGGCATTCAAGGAAAATGCTTCTCGTTGTGACCGAAGGCCTGACGATAAGCAATTTCGGGAAGGAAGGATTTCTACGGGCTCGTGGCTTGAGGAGATACAGTCCGTCGTAGCCAGAAAGCATGGCAGATGACGGGCCCATGGCGGCAGGAGCTTGCGGGAGCTTGCACACATCTTGGCAGATACCAGGAAGCAAAGAGAGTAGGGCCGGAAGTAGGGCTGGCCTGTGAAGCACCAGGCTTGCTCCCAGGCAGCTCACCTTCTGCAGCGACTAAAGATTCTACCCTCTCCCGAAACAGAGTGACTAGCTAGGACCAAAGGTTCCAAACACCTGAATCTGTGGCTGATATGCTACATTCCAAGCATCTCACCATCACGCGTAAAAACAGGATGATTTACAAGCTACGGAGCGTCTGTAACCATTCTGTAGGGCACAGCTTCTCTTTCTGTAGGCATTTTCAGGAGAGGAGAGTTGTGTAGGGTCCCGGTTACCTGAACTCGCAAAGATCTGCCTGGTTCCCCAAGTGCTGGGATCAGATGTGTGTGCCTCCATGCCTGGTACCCCTGGTGACCTGGTTATACTGTGAATGGCTACAGCAGTCAGGGAAAGCAGTCCTTGGTTTGGTTTTATTGTTTTGTATTTGTTTTTAATCAGTTTGGCTCATGGGGGATGTGGGCATCATTGGAAAACAATGTAGACTCTTGGGCCCTGCCCTAGATCTGCTAATCCAGACCTGCAGTTTAACAAGCTGCCACCAGTGAGTCCTCTCCTGTGGAAAAGTCACTCTAAAGGCTCTGGGGTAGCTATGTGACTTGAAGAAGTGCCTGTCACTGGCCAGGATGGAGGCAGGAATGAATTCTCCCTAAATTTCTGACACTGAGCACAGCAATGAGAAAGCATCATGAAATGCAGTGAACAAAAAGGACTCTGGAGAGATGATGGAGGTGACCCCAAGCACACTCAGAGGCTGGCTCCCAATGCACTGATGGGTGACACAGGGAGGCGGGTCCAAACAACATTTGGCAGCATTTTCTAGGCTCCATGGTGATTTGTCCATTCTTTTGTCTGCTTGATGTCACCAGGAGGCCCAACAAATTATCTTTTGAGCTTCCTGGAGGTAACTTGGCTTTTGTTACAAATGACTGTTTGGCCCTAAGAGTTTGTACTTCATTGACCTTTACCATTGCTTACTGTCGAGGACTCATTTCTCCTAACACAATTTGGAAGAGTTTTATGTGTGTCCCTAAACCATTCCTATGTGCCATTGGTGGCCTCTGTTCTCCTACTGGGGCAGAGCAACTGATTTCTAGGGACAGTAAGCTTGCCGGTGGTCTGTCGTGCTTGTGGACACAATAGTTTTCACTGAGCAGTCTTTCTCCTACCACTGGAGATGCCTCTGAGAAGCCAGAGCCAGGTAAGGGAGGTGTATCCTCCATTAGAGATCTAGGAGAGACAGCGTAAGGCCACATCAACCTCGCTTGAGATCTGTGTTCTCTTCTACAATGAAGAACACCTGTATTGGCCTTGAAGGATAGTGTCTCAGAGTGAACAAATCAACTGATGTGGTTATGTTATTTACAGAGAATACATTTCCCTAGGTTTTGCTTGATGAGGCCTAGAGAGCTAGCTCAGGGCCATTTGAGGTCCCTGCCCTCAGCATGAGGGACAATGTCTGGAGGATATAGGCTAAGGACAATCCCACTGTGACTCCATGTCCCTGGCTGGTCACCAGCACTGACAGGGTTGATCCAGATGACTTCGTCCATGTGTCCCTGAGACCATTCCTGTTTAGAAATGAAGGTAATGAAGGTAATAGAGTCTTGTCTGGCCTCTTTCTTGAACTTGCTGTACCCTCTTCCCTGTGTATTACTTGCTGTTCCTTTGATTGCCTGATACAAACACACACACACACACACACACACACACACACACACCCCTCCCCACAGAATTGCCTTTCAGTGACACAGGCCATCTTCCTTTCATTATTCCCAGTCAAGCACGGAAGTTTGAAAGTGACGCTTCAGAAAGCTCATCAGTTACTGTGGTGCAGCTTTCTTCTGATTTCAAGCTCCAATTTCCAAACTCCACAACACGATGTTACAGAACAAAATATCAATCTCCCAATCAAGTATAAAACAAATGTACAAAACAACCCAGAAAGATGGCTCCCAGCTTCAGAAAAGACCTGAACATATTGAGAATCGCACCCGGCACTGACTGTTTTCCTTCCATGTTTCCAGGCTCTTCCATCCTCCTCCTCACTGCCCTTCTGCTGGCTTCTGTTCTGCAACATCACGGGGCAGAGACAGCAGTATTGCCCACCTGCACCGTATTTGTCCCAAATTCCTCTACCAAATCTACCTCTTAGCCTATGGGTATTGTTATGGCTTGGTTATTAAACATTCCCCACCAAAGAGTGTATATTGATGGTGTGGTCCCCCATGCAAGCAGCACCCGGGGGTGGGGCTTTGGGAGAGTGACTGGATTATGAGGGATTAATTGGTTGGTTGATGAGAACTCTAATGAGACGATTGGGTGGTGGTGAGGCATAGTTGGAGGAAGTAGGTTACAGCAGAAGCGACTTTTCAGGGCATTTCTTTGCTCTAGCTGTCTCCTCCCTCTCACTGCTTCCTGTCTGGCATGGAGTAAGCAGCTTTCCTCTCCCAGGTGTGCCTGCCACTAAGTTCTGCCTCACCACAGCCCTGAAACAAAATGAGCCAGCTGACCATGAACCAAAACCACTGAAGCAGTGAGCCCACATACTTTCTGTTTGTTTGGTTGGTTGATTTTTGTTGTTGTTGTTTTGTTTTTTTTTTTTTGTTTTTCAAGATGGGGTTTCTCTGTGTAGCCTTGGCTGTCCTAGACTGACTTTGTAGACCAGGCTGGCCTCAAACTCACTGAGACCCACTTGCCTCTGCCTTCCTCAGTGTTGGGATTACTGCACCTGGCTCCCCACATACACTCTTTCTCTTTAAATTGTTTTTCTCAGATATTTGTCATAACAGAGAAATGCTGCTTAACATATACATATAGGCTCCAAATACAAATAATGGTATTCAATATAACATATTATGTGGTAATATGATTATATATGATAATAATGCATGCTGTATTATATATTATGCAATATTATATTATATATTATGTTACATAGTATGTCCTATTGTATTATATAGTATTAGCCGATTTACTGAATACTGGGTAAGTTATAAAAAATAGGTATCTGTTCACCTTATGGTTCTGAAGGGAGGCGTGTAAGAACATGGTGCTAGCATCTGCTTGGCAGCTGGTGAGGGGATCCTTTCTGTAGCATAACGTGTGATCTTCTGAGAGGCATATGTTTCTTCTCTTGGTTGTAAACATATTGAACCCCCGTAGCCAAAAGTCAACTATAAATATTTTATTAGTGTTCTAGGGGAAAAAACCGAACTCAGGAGTGAGGTATTCACAGACTCTAGTAAACAGAAGAAATTGTTCACGTTCCCTGGCCTGCTTATCCCACATCCTTACTTGGGGTTCCTGGGGTTTTCTAAGAGCAGAATATCCCAGGACCCTGGCCAGCTGGTACCTGGTCCCCCAAACCTATGACCTTTGTCTAGGGCATACATCTGGAAGGCCAAAGGGTAGGTATTTGAGAGAATTTAAATAGGCTGGAATGGCAGGTACAGAGTCGCTGGCCTTCACATTTAAGGATGGCTGGTTAACTATATTCCATCTATCTCCATTACAAAGAGCTATAACCCAATTAACACTTTAAATTCAACTGGATTAGTGATCATGTTCTCAACCTTATATATGGAGACCTGAATGATGAGGGGTTAATTTAGCTGGAAATATAGCTGTTTGCCATAGCCATTACAGTCTCAGAGGGGAAAGCACTAAAAACTTGAAAAAAAAAAAAGTAGGGTCTGTGTTTAGGGATCTAGAGAAAATTAGAATGAAACATAATTCTGTGAGATGAGCTAGGTTTTGTATATATAGGTACATCTTATACTGCATATATATATATATGATATATATGGTATATAGATCTTATATGTCTTAAGATATATATATATATATATATAATTACACACACACACATACACACACACACACACACACACACACAGTTTCTCAGTTGGAAACAAATGTCCAGGCTGCCTGGACAGGTGAGTTAGAGAGTAGGCATTCAGGAGTTCAGGAGGCCTTTCTACCCAGTGTACTTGAGTTTCACTAGTCTGAGCATCGATGTCTCTTGCCTTTACCAATGCTTCAACACCAGTTACCACCCCTCCAAACTTACCACATTACACGAAAGCCACCTATTCCTTTTAACAGCATGCTTCATTCTCTGGTATATAGATCTTACAATGTTGGTGAAAGCATTTTTGATGATTCCTGTAAGTCTTTTTAAGGATACAGATCATCTGTCCAGGTATGGAGGCATAGCTTTGTAATCTCAGCACTGGGAAAGCTGAGGTAGAAGGATTGTGAGTTCAAAATTAGCCTGGGCTTCCAGTGTGCTCAAGATCAGTTTGGGCTGTATAACATGACCCTTTCTCAAACAGTAGGAACCAGAGTAAAAAGAAAACCTCATAAAATATTGAAGATTTCCTGAAATGATAAACAATTGGAAGCTGCATGTTTAAAATGACAATAAACAAAATATCTCACACACAAGGCACACACACACACACACACACACACACACACACAAGATGGAATTTTCAGGAACAAAATTGTGTCATTTCTGAAAAGGATAGGACTAGAGACCATCATGTGATGTGAAATAAGCCAAACTCTGAAAGAAAAATCTCTCTGTTTTCCTTGTCTATGAAATCCATTTAAGGATATTTATGTTTATAAGGTAAAGCTGGAAAGGCAAGGAGAGCAACGTGACTCGGGAGGAGGGACGGGAGAGTGTCCTCATGGAAATATGAGCAAGAACATGGCATCTATGTAGGAAAATGTCATAGTGAAGTATGTGCCCTTGTACAATTTTTGAGACAATTTAAAACGTTCACTTTGCAACAAGGATGTTGTTTTCACACTGTTTAAGAGAGACAGAAGATGGTAGAAACATGGCATTGGAGGCCTCGGTGACTGTCTTAACCACACAGATGGGAAACTGAGGGCAGGAAAGCACTTCTGAGTTGTTGTTGTTTTGTTTTTAGTTTTTATTTTTCATTTGTTTTGTTTTGGGTCAGAATCACAGCTTTAACTCCAGTTCAAGGGACGATTCAGCAATTTTATACACTATTATTATGTCATTTAATGATTGATCTGTAAATGTTACTTTAACAACCTAAGTGTGTTGGCTGTAAGTAACAATCAGCAAATGACCTGATTTACCTTATGTGCTTTGACAAGGTGAAAAGCTTGAAATCTGCATTATTACATGAAGGATTTCCTCTGCTCAGATGTCAGACCTGGCCACATGGCTGTTGGCTTCTCTCCATGCAAAAGGGAGTGTCCAGCTGCTTAAAATAGCACAGCATCTTATTCATGTTGTAATATATAGATGTAGCTTACCAGAACCTGTTTTCTTACCTAGATATCACCTGTACTATCTTGATAAACAACAACAAATATTGGGAGATTTCTACTTATAGGACATTTTTCAATACTCCGAAAGAACAGAAGGAAGGTTTCCCTCCTCCAATCTGGAGGTAAAATTTCATTTATTCCTTTAATGAATGTCATAAAGTATTTTAAAGGTTTTGGTTCTCTCCTGTGAGGAAATTATGTGATCCCTTAAGGGATACGTGGTGGGTGACTGCCAGGGAGTGCTGGAAAAGGAGCAGAAGGGTGAGCAAGGAGCCAGCCAGACCCAACTCAGGGGATCACAACGCCCTTTTGAGGGAGTGGGGCTGGCTCAATTCTGACCTCTCTTGGGTAAACCCTCCTGACCACAGGCTGTAATCACATGAAGCAGGATGGACTAGCTGCTCTGTCAAATGCCTCCAAGCTCTCAAACTACAGGTCTGATGCCTGTTTCTTTAAGAATGGCACTATGAGTCTGAAGGCAGCTGGGAAACTGGGAGGTAGAGCTAAGGTGGACAAGCTCTTTGTTTAAAAAGCTTGACAGAGGCTGCCATGGCTTCAGGCTTGGTGAAGGTGCTGTGTGCAGTTTCCTGTCAAACTCCCTGTTGGAGAAGTCTGTCTAGTGTTAGGGGCCTCGTTTTTAAAACTGGGACCTATGCTAAATATTCAAAAGCGTTTCTAATTCCAAGACAGCTTCTTCTTCCTGCCTTCCTCTCTGCCTTCTCTCCCCCTCTCCCCTTCTCCCTCCCCCCCCCCAGTTCTATGGCTCTCTATTGGCTGCAGTTTCAAGCAGAGGCAACAGCAAGGGAAATGGCCACTGCCTATTTTAGATGTGAGTTTTCTGCTCTATCCTCTGTGATGTCAAAGATGAGTTAGCAGGAGCTCCTGAATTAGGGTTCAGAGAACAATTCAGACATTTTTCTCTGAACCCAGCGTCACGATCCTGGTCCAGTGCTCTTCCCTGTAAATCACAGCTCCAGCGATCACCAAATCCTGGGTGTCTGGGACATTTGTGGGGGAGTTCTGGGAGGAGCCAAGCCTCCCAATATTTCACCCGCCTTTTTGTTCTCATCTTAGTGCTGTTGAGAGTTGTTTCAGAGCTTGGGGAAGTTGTGAACCACCAATAAGGAGCCTTGTGGCCTAGATGTGTTGTCATGGGAGTTGTAGTGATTGCCGATGCCCCAACCTGGAAAGAGTGTGACAGAAAGGGACTCGGAGGCTCAGCTTCCATACTCTCCAGAGACCTTGGAAGGAAGTGAAGTCAGGTGTTAGATCCTCACATCGTCAATTACAGATGCGTAGGAAAGCTCGACGATGTCCCTTGAGAGCTTGTTTGGAGAGTCTAAGAGGGGAATGCAGCTATTCATATAGCCCTTGACCAAAGACCCATCCTCCTCGATTTGGAGAAAGTTGTCCTTTGTATCGGAGGGTGCAGTGTCAGGAGGGACACGCATGGAGAGGTAAGGGAGGAAGGGGACACCCACCTAGCCGGGCAGCCCAGCCCAACCAACCCTATCCATCAATGGGGTGACAGATGGCACAGCCAGATCTCTGTCACATCAGAAACATTGACATGGTGAGATGTCGGTTCCCCCCCAAATTATTCTATAGCTTAAAGTAATTCTAACCAAAACCCCAACAAGGGTTGCTGTCTTTTGTTGTGTTTTTAGAAGAAAACAAACATACCTACTCTAAAGTTTATTAGCAAATGATGAAGGACATGGGCAGCTGAGGAAAAATTAAAAAAAAAATAATAGAGTGGGTGGACATGAGCCACCAGCCATCGAAGCTGAACATTAACAGAAAGAATGCAATGAAGAAGTCTAAGAGTAAGAGCCAACCCGGTGGAACAGAATAAAGCCTGCAGAGTTCACAGGTAAATGGCCCACTTGAGTTTTAACAAAACTAACACTGAGGAACAGTAGAAAAAGATTGGTCATTTCAATAAATAATGTTGGATCAATTGATATCCATGTGAGGGTGGGAGGAAGGGGAAGTGATATGTGATCAGTCTCTCAGATCACACAAAAATATTCCATTCTTGGTAGTAATAGAAACTGTTGTGTAAAAGTTTTCAGCTGCACTAATTGTAACTGAGATCCTGAACTAACCTCCAACAACCAATCAAGCTACTGTGGAGTCATTCACATCGAAGCTCCTTGTCACCAAGCCAAACCCAAGTTGTTTATTTGATCTTTTGAGAAACCAGGAGAGAGAGAATAATTCAGCCAACATAATAAATCCCCTTACTCAAACAAAACAAGTGGAACCAAAGGAATATAGTTTTAGCAGACCCTACTTCTTATTTCCTGAATATGCTTTCTTTGGTCTTTATTTCTAAAAGTATTTATTTCATGTGTTTATGTGTGTGCCTGACTGTGTGTACAAGAGCCTGTGGAGGTCAGAAGAGGGCATCAGATTCTCTGGAAGTGAAGCTAAAGATTCTGTGAGCTGCCATGTGGGTGCTGGGAACTGAACCTCCGTCCTCTGCAAGGGCAGCAGGTCCTCCTAACCACTGAGCCATCTCTTCAACCTCCTTTTCCACCTTTGAAACCAACTTCCTTGCTGAGATCATGAGAGTCTCTTTTGCATTTTTAGAGGAGATAATGCTGTAATTCATGAATTGCAAATAAAATCCGATTAGATGATTTCACTAAATGTGTTGTTGTTGTGATTTTGTCTTTTGACAAAAGCAAGAGTAAAGGCAATAGATCTTTCAGGTTCCTCCACCAGAATGCAAACATACCGAAAACAGGCAGGAGGATAAGCCAGCTAGTACAAACAGGAACTTGCCTTCATCAGAGGATGCAATGGAGGGAAAGGCAAGTGACAAGGTCAAGGTCACTTGACACTGTATGTGTGGCATCTAAAAAAGATACAGTCTCTTCAGCTCCATGAATAAAAAGGGGATAACAGTCCAATACATACGAGGACAGACATACTTCACTCCTGTGGCAATCCGATTTTCTGCCCTAGGATCTAGCCTCTCATGAATGTAAGGAGCATATTTGAAACAAAGAGTCTGAACACTCACTGTAAACCCAGCACTTGAGAAGAAAGGACCCAAGGGTCAGAAGTTCAAGACTGGCCTGGACTCCATGAAACCATGTTTCAGAAATAGAGAATTTGAACAGGAAAAGAAAACAAAGACAAAGAAAGAAACTCAAGCCACTTCAATTCCATTCTCCCATGTTACCACCTGGAGTTTTATTTCTGTTTAAAATTTAAAGCAATGAAACTTAATGCTAACTGCAAGGTGTAATTTTGTTTGGTAAGTGCCAATTTTACTTCATGCCTGAACTATTTTTATTGTTATAATAACATTTTAGCTGGAATTTATAATTTTTAAGGAAAGGACACATAAGGAAAATGGTGTAATTACTTTAAAACGCAACCATGACACAGGCAAAGTGTCATGTGAACCTCTATAGATATCAAATACCTTAGAATCAAAACACTCTACCTAAAATATTATAATTTCTATTGAGAGACATTAAAGTAAGTAGAGACAATGTGTTAAAGGACTGAAAGACAAGCTTTATAAATCTAATCATTCTTCCTAGTTAACTCAGTCATAAAGACAAATCAAAATCCTAAATTCCCATTGATTGATTGATTGATTGATTGATTGATATAGGGTCTTTCTATATCTTTGGGTGGCCCAGAACTTGCCATGTAGACCAGGCTAGCCTCAGACTCACAGAGATCTGCCTTCTTCTGCCTCTGCCTCCCTCACGCTGAGATTAAAAGCACCACCACACACCTAACCACACAATTGTTAAATAAAACATAATAGAAGAATGTAACTACGTTTTGTCACTTTAAGATTCCAGGAGTCAGGGAGATCGCTCAGCGGGTAGCCATGCTTGCCACAGAAGCTTGGTGACATGAGTTCAATCCTCAGAACCTGTGGTAGAAAGAGACCACCAACTCCTGAAAGTGGTCCTCTCACCTTCACACATGTACCCCGGAACACACACAAGCACATACTAACAAACACACACACAGTAACAACAATAAATTAAATCAAAATGTGTTTACCAAAGGTAACTAATAAGAGAGTAGGAAGAAAACTTTGTGATAACAGAACTATTGGAAACATATAACTGACAAGTAGCTCACATTCAGCATATAATAAATTGAGACCCAGAATACTGAACGAACGATTCCAGGCACAACTTAATGCTTGCCACATGATTCCAGTGATAATAAAGTTTAAAAATCAAGGTAAACTTCAACTCCATTTTTGGAGGGAGTTCACTTCATCTTAAGTGGTGCAGCTGGAAGGAAAAGCTAAAAGCTAAAAGCAGTTGCTGTAAAAGTCAGGAGCGTGGATGTCTTGGCTTTGATGCTGAGTGGGGGCTCTCAGCACTCCACCTCTACCTGCAGGGAGGCTGCAAGAATGTGGACTTGATGACAACCAATGGTGCTGTGTGTTTGTGTACAGGCCTCTCTCTGAGGTTTCTGGCTCATAGAACACACACACACACACACACACACACACACACACACACACACACACGTACTGGAAAATAATAAAATAATGGAGGAAGAAATCGAGTATATTCCTTTATTTATTTATTTTTTCAAGAAGCTTCATGTTGCTGAGAATGACAGTGTATGCCAGGATAGGCTGGAGCTAGAGGTCGGTCATTTTTCATCTCTATTATTATTTTTTGTCATTTTTTTAAACGAACACACACACACACACACACACACACACACACACAGAGTGCCTTTCATGCTATTTTATTTGGATTTTTTTCCCCTAAGATTTTTGGGCTGTTGCTATAGCAAAGATAATGATGGAACGAAACTTTGCCTAATGTTCTTCTGCTCCTGAATTTCAGATGAGAAGCTGTGGGGCACTGCCCGTGCTTCTCATGCTGACCGAAACAGAGCGCTCATGGGAAAGAAGATGGTCTATTCCAAGGCTGGCATGGGATACATAGGGACACTCTAAAAGACTCTGTCCACTATTCTTTAGTGAGCCAACCTTGTCAGGCCACAGACACTCATGCCAGTGGTCTATCATAGACAGTTTGGTCATATTTGTTGTTTTGTTTTCCGTCTGTAACACAATAAAAAAAATCAAGCCCTGTTCTGATTTAGGGTCTTCAGGTAGTTCATTGATCACATAACATAGTTTTTCCAGAGCTTTCTCCAAGATTCTCTCCATGAGAAGCTCCTTGCTCTCTGTGCATCTTATACCCCAGTGTTCTGTTGGTGGTTTCTCTCTGGCCATGCTGACCTCATGTCTGACCTATTCATGTAGATTCTCTTCCTGAGAGCTCGCTCAGGTGTCAGTTCTGTAGTTACAGAGTGTAATTACAGGGTGGGATGTTTTTGCCACCTGCTAAAGGCAGGTGCAGAAACTGTCATAGGATTGGGTTTCGGAAAGGCAGAGAGGCTTTGGATAATGGTCCCCTCATCCTATAAAGATGTCACATTGGATAGAAGTCTTCTGGTCTAATGGGTTACATCACCTGATCTCAACTAGATATCCTTTAAAATTATCAGCCCACGAAAGTAAACAAAGCAGAAATACCAAGTCACTCTACAGAAGCATTTTTGAAGATGAATTCCCATTTTTAGCAGTTGAGTATATGAACAGATTTTATTTAGTGTTCATTAAGTTTATGGACTAATATTATTTATGTTTGAGAAGAGACAGTATATATGATTACTGCATCTAAAAATGTGTGTGCCATAATAAAATCCCATATAAATCATCTTGTATACCTCCCATCAGTTTTTATGTCTGTTTTATTAGAACGCTTTGCATTTTTCTATAAATAAAAACCTATCCTTGTTTTCTTTTTCTTTTTTTTCCCCACATCAAAACCTACTTACTCAGCATAGATGGAATGACCTACTTTGGACACTTTTAACATCTTGAATGCTTTCGCATTGATTTTGTGTTGATGTTTTTGTAAATAACAAATGACCACAGTGTTCGGGACCCCCACAACTCATTGTTGATGTTTTGTTTCAATCCAGTTTTCAGTTGACATGAGCTCTTCTGGCAGAATATAGGGGAGGCGGCAGGATGAGAGAGTCTCATTAAATATTTCAGTCAGGTCTAAGAAGTGTGTGTGAATGCCACCGCAGTGATAATGTATGATAAGGGCCGTTCTCCAAGGACTTGCTGTAGTGGGTCGGTTTTCATCTCTGTTATTATTATTTTTTTGTCATTT
Organism: Meriones unguiculatus; assembly: GCF_030254825.1. NCBI lineage: Eukaryota > Metazoa > Chordata > Mammalia > Rodentia > Muridae > Meriones > Meriones unguiculatus. The sequence goes on from NC_083366.1 coordinate 60,396,766, forward strand.
CTTTAAACACACACACACACACACAGTGCCTTTCGTGCTATTTTATTTGGATTTTTTCCCCTAAGATTTCTGGGCTGTTGCTATAGCAAAGATAACGATGGAATGAAACTTTGCCTAATGTTCTTTTGCTCCTGAATTTCAGATGAGAAGCTGTGGGGCACTGCCCGTGCTTCTCATGCTGACCGAAACAGAGCGTTCATGGGAAAGAATATGGTCTACCTATTCAAGGCATCCCCCATTTCACCAGTGAACCCCCATTTCACCATTCCTCCCATCCATTGCCACTGAAGAATAAAATTTTGAATTGATTTTAGATAGTGACATTTAGCCTCCCTAAATCTGGTCCAATATGTCCTCATAGTGCTTAGGGATGCCATTACGGAGTGAGCAAGGGGAGCTGGCAAGAGTGTTTCTCAGGCATGTGTCCACTCATTCCACAGCTCTTTGTTGTTGCTTATGATTTGTTAGGCTAAGGGTACAATAGAGTAGCAGAGAGAGACATTGGGCCATTCACTCAGCGAAGACAGGAGCTCTTGTCAACACAGAAAAAAATTACATCTACGTGTTACAAAGGAGCAGAGCCAGGAACTATTGGAGCACAAAAAAGTTACTTGCTTTTGGTTACAGGAACCACAGAAGGCTTCCTTTAAAAAATGGTGGCTAACAATCTGTTCAAAGGCCTATAACCCAAAAGAAAAGATTAAATACTTCCACTGGAGGGTGATGTACAATCAGTGTGGAGGATGGGGCCAGAAACATGGCCAGGAACCAAGGGTTGGATTCTAGAGGAGAAAATGTCTAGAGTATTGTAAAAGGAAATAAAAACTTGGGGTCTGAGTATCTGAGGGATGGGAAGCCATTGGGGTGTTTTCTAAAAACGCACCTGAATTTGCTGGTTCTGAAGAACAGAGTTCTTCTAAGTGGAATGGACTATTTCATTTTTATTCCACTGGAGTCCATGGGCCTACCATTCAAAAGCTTTTTAATGTATATTATTTAGTATGGCAAGTGTCTGTGTGTGTGCGCGCAGGCTTAGAGGGAGGAAGTTGTACATGATTGTGCCTGAGTTTGTGGAGGTCACGGGTTAATATCATCCTTCAGGCTCTATACACCTCGCTTTTGAAATATGGTGTCTCAGTAGCTCAGGGGCTTGCTGATTAGTCTAGGCCAGCTGGCTAGAGAGCCCCAAAGATCTTCATGTCCCTTTCACTCCAGTGCTAGGATTACAGTTGCACATATGACATCCAGCTTTTGCATGTGGACTCTAGGAATGGACTCAGGTCCTGATGCGTGCATGGCAAACATTTTATTCACTGAGCCATCTCCCAAGTCCCTTCTTGGTGGGTTGCAGTTGGTAGAAGACTGTGTGGCACCCCTCAGCTGATGACGGGCATTAGGAAAGAGCTAGGTAGTGGCCAACATGACTTTGATACCCTGTTTTTGTTCCACTGGATATGATCTTTAAAAAAAAAATTATTTATTTATTTATTCACTTTATATCCTGGTCATACCCCCGCTCCTCCTCACCTCCCAGTTCTACTCTCCCTTCTTCTCCCCCATGCCTGTCCCCTATTCCTGAGAAAAGGGGAATCCCCCTCCCATCCACCCCAGCTCATCAAGTCAGATCAGGGCTGAGTGTGCTCTCTTCCCCTGTGGCCTGGCAAGGGAAGTCCCTCCAGGGGAAAGTAATTGAAAAGCTGGCAAGAGAGTCCATGTCAGATAGTCCCCGCTCCCCTTACTAAGGAACCCACAGGAAGCCTGAGCTGCCCATCAGCTACATCTTTGTAGGGGGCCTAAGTCCAGTCTATGCAAGGTCCTTGGTCGACGATTCATTCTCAGCAGGCCCCTCTTGTTCCAGATAGTTTTCTCTATTAGTCATCTTGTGAGGCTCCTGTTGCCTCTAGGTCCTTTTCTCCTCCCCCTCCCCCAACTTGTCCACGAGGCTCCCTACGCCTTGCCCAGTGTTAGGCTGTGAGTCTCAGCATTTGTTTCAAGGTGCTGCTGGGTAGAGCCTCTCAGAGAACAGTTCTGCTTGGCTCCTATCTGTAAGCATATCAGAGAATCATTAACAGTGTCAGGGGTTGGCTCTCTCCCATGGGGTGGGTCTTGGGTTGGGCCAGGCGTTGGTTGGACATTCCCCAGTCTCTGCTACATCTGCTCTGTTTTCATCCCTGCACATCCTTCAGGCAGGGTAAGTTTTGAGTTGACGTTTTTGTGGGTGGGTTGGTGTTCCCTTTTCTCTGCTAGGAGACTAGTTTACTTAGTGGGTTTCCTCTTCCATCTCTATGGCCCATGCTGCCAGGAGTCTCTGTTAGAGTCCCTCTCATATCTCCCCAGGAGCCTACCCTGATTCATGTCTTAAGCTTGTCAGAGAGATGCTCCTGCTTACAGTTTCTCTTTACTCTACAGATCTTTTGTCCTCCTGCCCCTGCTCTCCCCAGGTCTGGTCTCTACCTTCTTATCTCTCTGTTTCCTCACCTACCTTGTTTCCTCTTTTCAACCATTACCTCTTTCTATTCTATTTGCCCTTGTGAGTGAAATTTAAAAGCATTCTCCTTTGGGTCCTCCTTTCACTTATCGTCTTTGGGTCTGTGAGTTGTAGTATGTTTATCCCATACTATATGGCTAAAATCCACTTATAAGTGAGTACATACCATGTGTGTCTTTTTGTGTCTGGGTTACCTCACTCAGGATGAACTTTTCTAGTTCCATGCATTTGCCTGCAAATCTCATGATTTCCTTGTTTTTTTAATAGCTGAGTAGTACTCCATTGTGAAAATTTACCATAGTTTCTTTATCTTTTCTTCAGTTGAGGGACATCTAGGTTGTTTCTAGACTCTGGCTATTATGAATAAAGCTGCTATGAACATAGTTGAGCAAGTGTCCTTGTTGTATGGTGGAGCATCTTTTGGGTATGTAGCCAGGAGTGGAAAAGCTGGGTCTTGAGGTAGAGCTAGTCCCAATTTTCTGAAAAAAAAAAAAAAAAAAAAAAAAAAAAAAAAAAAAAAAAGTCAGATTAATTTATAAAGTTTGCACTCCTACCAGCAACAGAGGAGCGTTCTCCTTTCTCCATATCCTTGCCAGCATGTGCTGTCACTTGAGTTTTTGATCTTAGCCATTGTGGTGGGTATAAAATGGAATCTCAGAGTCGTTTTGATTTGCGTTTCCCTGATGACTAAGGACTTTGAACATTTCTTGAAGTGCATCTTATCTATTCAATATTCCTCTGTAGAGAGTTCTCTGTTTAGCTCTGTGCACATTTTAAATTGGGTTAATTTTGTTTGTTGGTGTTTAATTTCTTGAGTTCTTTATATATTCTAGACATTAGCCCTCTGTTGGATGTAGGGCTGGTGAAGATCTTTTCCCAGTCTGAAGGCTGTCATTTCATTCTATTGACAGTGTCTTTGGCTTTATAGAAGCTTTTCAGTTTCAAGAGGTTCCATTTATTAATTGTTGATCTCAGAGCCTGAACTGTTGGTGTTCTGTTCAGGAAGTTGTCTCCCGTGCCAATGAGTTCAAGGCTCTTCCCCTCTTTCTCTTTCTAATTGATTTAGTGTATCTGGTGTTATGTTGAGGTCTTTGATCCACTTGGACTTGAGTTTTGTGGAGGGTGATAAGTATGAGTCTATTTAAATTTTTCTACATATAGACATCTAGTTAGACCAGCACCATTTGTTGAAGATGCTATCTTTTTTTCCGTTGTATGGTTTTTAGCTTCTTCATCAAAAATCAAATGCCCATAGGTATATGGGTTTATTTCTGAATCTTTGATTCGATTCCAATCCTATACAATAAAAGAACTTCTGGGGATATGTCCATCTCTGACTTCAAGCTATACTACAGAGCAATAGGAATAAAAACTGTATGGTACTGGTAAAGGAATAGACAGGTTGACCAATGGAGATTTATTTTTTTATCACTCATCTTCAGAGTGAATTTGGAAGATGGAACCTAATTAGGGCTCTGTAATAGAAAGTTCAGTACACTGGAAAAGTTGTTCTTAAAGCATTACAGTAGCTGCTAAAACTAAGACAAGCACTGCCAAGAAGGAAAAAGGATTGCTCATAGAGCTTGCCTTCTTTCAGTCTCCTGAGACTGAGTGGGCAAATGAACAATGAAACCGAATGACCAGGAGATACAACCTTGTCTATTTTCCTGTACAGAGTTGGCTTTGACTACCCTGAGATAGTGCAATGCTTACACAGTAAACTCAACCCTGACGATGACGGGCTCTGCTTTGAAAGATGTGTAGTATCATGATTAGAATTGAATTGAAGGATTTGGTGTTTTATTTTTTGGATACCTCTTCTCACTGAGCTCCAAAGAGATGAACTCTTCCTGTCAGGACATTTGACAAGAAGCCCTGCTTCTCTGAGGCTCCTTTGGTGTGACAGATCCAGTGCGCTTTCGTCCCCAGGAGGAGAAAATGCTGCAGGTTAGGTCAACGTCTCCTGTCCCTAGTATCACAGGACATTGTCCTCCAGGCATGACTCGGCCTGCGCTCTCGGAACCCTCTGCAGCTGTGTTTACATCAGAAGATTGGGTCCAATATTATTCATTGTTGAGACATTCTCCAAGGGTATATAAACAGTTAACGGTTGCTAGGGTGGAACAGATGTTTCTTTTTAGCAGTGTAACTGCCTGTAAATTTTCTGTGTTCCTATAAATAACCTCTCACCCATATTTCTGTGGACAACTCCATGAACTAATTGGTTTACCAGTTGGCTGTGCTGGCTATCTTTTTGTCAACTTGATAAACAAGCTAGAGTCATCCAGGAAAAGGGACTGTCAGTTGGCCCTTAGGTGAGTCTGTGGGAATACTTTCTTAATTAATGGTTGATGTGTGATAGCCCAGCCCACTGGGAGCAGTGTCACCTGGGCAAGCGGTCCCAGAGTGTACAGTAAAACAAACCAAGCAAGCCGTGAAAGCAAGCCAGTAGGCAGTGTTTCTCCAGGTCTCCTGCTTGAGTTGCTGCTCAGACTTCCCTTCTTGATGGGTTACATAATGTGTGATGAAATGAGCTAGTTCTTTCCCAAGTTGCTTCTGGTTATGGTGTTTATCACAACAGAAAGCAAACGAGGACGCTAGCCTTAGGTGGAATTGTGTTCTGTTGTTGGTGCCTACATTGGGTATGATATTATCTACTTCAACCCAGGGAAAGAGAACATGTGTGCTAATGGTGCAGTGTAACAGATAGGAAGGAAAGGGGGTTTCGGTGAGATGGCTAGTGGATAAAGAGCATACTGCATAAGTACGATGATGAGACTTCAGATCCCCAAAGCTTGCTTAACTGCCAGGCATGGTAGCCTGCCTGTAAGTCCAACACTAGGAAGGCAAAGGCAGGCTAGCTAGACTGGCCAAATCAGCAAGCTCTGGGTTCAATTAAGACAGTCTGCCCCAATGAACAGAGTTAAGAGCACTGGAGGAAGAATCCCTGTGTTAAGCTTGGACCTTCATACACACTAAATGGCACAGCTGGCCACACATGTGAAAACAAAGAAACAAACAAAAAAAACCACAAGGAGTTTGACAATGATGAAGGTTAGTGACACTAGCAATGGGAATACAAGAATACAATGGGAATACAATGGGAATAATAATTATTAATTCAGAAAATGTTCCCACAGACTTGCCTAAAAGCCAACTTCAGATTCTGGGTCCTGTTCACACCATGAAAATGTGTGTTGGGAAGAGAATATGGTGGGTGCAGGGAAGGAGTTATGCAATGGGTGTGAAGAGGCGAAAAAGGTGAAGGACATCAAATTATGAACATTTGTAGCTTTTCGCAAGCTCCTTGCTAAAAATGCCCAGAAGCCGTTATCTGTCTTGTTTTAGATTTTTTTTTTTCTTAAGTCTTTCTTCGAATCCTCTTCAAATCCTCTATTTTCAGGAGCTGTGGCAGTCATTTCTTCCCGAAGCTGACATTTTCAGCATAGAGAAAGGCTGCAGTTTCCAGGAATAGCTGATGACAGGCATCTGGGATAACCAGCCTGGGTGTCCACCCTCGGTCTCGCTCTAACTAGGTGATCACAGCCGTCTCTCTCGATGTGTCTGTGAGGGGCGGGAGCTACTTGGTAACAAATCCATCAGTCCCACAGGGAGCTCAAATGGGCTGGGTCAAAGGCAAACCTCGCCTTTATTCCACACAACTTACCACTTACCGAGAAATTGGTCCACAGGTTTGAAAGGGAGGACACAAAAGGTCATCAATATATAATGCTTCTGCATTTTATTCTAGGTTAAAAATTTTTGAAATGTGAGTTCTTCTGTGATAATAAAAATGAAAGTGTTCGCAAGAACTACAAAGAGGAGATATGAATAATAAATTCACAAGGTCAATATTATTTCGATGTGCTAGAATAACTCATGATTAAACAAAAATCTGATGCTTGTTTCTGTACAACAAGAAACTAACTCTTACCTTTCTATGCATTTTAATTAATTATTATTATTTATTACAATTTATTCACTTTGTATCCTGGCTGTGGCCCCCTCCCTGGTTTCCTCTCAATCTCACCCTTCCTCCCTCTTCTCCCCCTATGTCCCTCCCCTAGTCCACTGATAGGGGAGGTCCTCCTCCGCTTCTATCTGAACCTAGCCTATCAGGTCTCGTCAGGACTCATTTCTCTGCATTTTAAGTTTTCAATGATTTGGATTTTTCTGGAAGCTGTGTACACTGAGCATGCCATTGGATAAAAACTGTTTTAGATTGGGTGGGTCTTCCCCAGGTCAGTTAAGCCACCACAACAAAACAGAATGAACACATAAGCAGGGAACTTTGTATTTTGCTGTCACAGCGGGGGCTCTGTTATGCCACAACAGTTCCCTTTACAGGCAAGATGCGTGCAACAGCCAGAGATTGTCTGGACCCAGAGCTTCAGGACGCAGAAGGCAGTGAGGCCCCTATGGCAGGAAGGCACGAACCGCTGACTTCTACCCGTGAGTGAAGGTGTTATTTTACCAAGTCAGGCCATCTCAGATGATTCCCTCCCTGGGAGCTCTGCTGGGGAGAGTAGATTTCTTGACAGCCAAGACGCTTGTGGCTCTAAAGCATCCTCTACCAATATCAACTCTTTTCAGAAATTCAGAAACAGGAAACACAAACGCAAAGCCCAAATCCCTCACAGCTTTGAGTTTCAAAGTAAACAAGTAACAATGCCTTATAGAGCTGGTTCCGTTCTAAGGATGCAGCTATGTCCCACCCCTGGGCCTACCTAGTCATGCTATGGTGGGAATTGTTGCAAATAGGGAAACTGGAGGCACCTGAGGTTAAATGACTTGCCCACAGTCATGTCTGCCAAGTGATAATGGTAGAATTTTAACCTAGGGACAGTGCTCCAAAATATTGAACCCGTGTTGGAGCTGGCAAGTTCATTGTAGCCAAACTCTGCACAGTTTTACCTGTTAGAACCCTTCTCAGCTTTCTGTGTCCTTATCTCATGAAGACCCCTAAGGCTTGCTAAAAATAAGCATATATATGCACGCACATGTGTGTGCACACACACAGACACACTCGTATATGTGCATGCGTTTATTGCTTTTTCTTCCTCCTGGAATGCACTGTGAAGGAATAGTAATGAGTACTGCCCCTCTCAAAGCCTATTTGCCGCCCCTGGTTTTAAAGAGTACCCTTAGCCCTGATATAGTCTTCATTTTCATCTGTCTGGAGGCAAGGAGATGGGAAAGAGAGTCCCTCCTGATGCCTGTCATCATCATTATCCCTTGCTGGTTTCTCGGACCTCTAAATCAGGCTTTAAAAAGAGCAATGGGAAACCAGGTGCAAACAAATTTTCCTTCTAATTCCAATTTTTGACCAAACAACTGTGTAGCACCAAAGCATACCAAAATGCATTCTTAAAATATGCCCTTAAATTTTGATGCCTCCTTGAGTATCGTTATTATGGATCATGACACTGCAAGGTGAAACTAAACATAGTTTCTGTGAAAACACACAAGTAGTCTCAAAATGCTTATTATGGTCGAGCCTCTAGAGATGCAAATAAAGATGGGATACTGACCTCCACAGGGTCACAGGAAAATTAGTAACTATTCAACTAGCTATCAGAGCAACAGAAACCTTCCTTTTCCCCCAGTCTTGTCATCATTCCATGTTTATTCTCCCCCTCGTTACCTTGAACCTCCTTTACCAGTATGGCACATGTCACCTTGTCATGTTCCTTGTATGTTTGGAGTGGCCACAGACTTTCTGAGCTCCCCATGTCACCTCCTGTGAAGACTTTGATTTTTTCTTTTTTTTAATTTATTTTTATTTTTGTTAATTACAGTTTATTCACTTTGTATCCCCCCTGTAGCTTCCTCCCAATCCCACCTTTCCTCCTTCTTCCCCACTCATGCCCCTCCCCCAGTCCACTGATAGGGGAGGTCTTCCTCCCCTTCCCTCTAATCCTAGTCTATCAGGTCTCATCAGAAGTGGCTGCATTGTCTTCCTCTGTGGCCTTGTAAGGCTGCTCCCCGCTCAGGGGGAGGTGACCAAAGAGCAGACCAATCAGTTCATGTCAGAGACAGTCCCTGTCCTCATTACTATGGAACACACTTAGACACTGAACTACCATGGGCTACCTCTGTGTAGGGGTTCCAGTCCATCTCCATGAGTGGTCCTTGGCTGTAGTATACCCAAACTTTTTGGATCTGTTGCTCTCCTTGTGGAGCTCCTGTTCTCTCCAGGTCTTACTATCTCCCACTTCTTTCATAAGATTCCCTGCACTCTGTCCAAAGTTTGGCTATGAGTCTCACCATCTGCCTCGATACGCTGCAGGGTAGAGTCTTTCAGAGGCCCTCTGTGGTAGGCTCCTGTTCTGTTCCCTGTTTTCTCCCTCCTCCAATGTCCATCCTCTTTGCCTTTCTGAATGGGAATTGAGCATCTTAGCTAGAGTCCTCCTTCTTGATTAGCTTCCTTAGGTGTACAGATTTTTGTAGGTTTATCCTATATTATGTCTAATATCCATTTATGAGTGAGTATATACCCTGTGTATCTTTCTGCTTCTAGGATTCCTCACTCAGGATGATCTTTTCTAGACCACACCATTTACCTGCAAATTTCATGATTTTCTTGTTTTTTATTGCTGAGTAATATTCCATTGTGTAGATGTACTACAATTTCTGTATCCATTCCTCAGATGAGGGGCATCTGGGTTGTTTCCAGCTTCTGGTTATTACAAATAAGGCTGCTACAAACATGGTTGAGCAAACCATGTTGTATGTATGTCCTTGTTGTATACTAGAGTATCTTTTGGATATATGCCTAGGAGTGGTATAGCTGGATCTTGAGGAAGTGCTATTCCTAATTGTCTAAGAAAGTGCCAGATTGATTTCCAAAGTGGTTGTACAAGTTTACATTCCCACCATCAGTGGAGGAAGGTTCCCCTTTTTTCATATCCTCTCCAGCATGTGTTGTCACTTGAGTTTTTGATCTTAGCCATTCTGATGGGTGTAAGGTGAAATCTCAGGGTCATTTTGATTTGCATTTCCCTGATGACTAAGGATGTTGAACATTTCTTTAAGTGTTTCTCTGCCATTCAATATCCCTCTATTGAGAATTCTCTGTTTAGCTCTGTACCCCATTTTTTAATTGGATTACTTGATTTGTTGTTGTTTAACTTCTTGAGTTCTTTATATATACTGGATATTAGTCCTCTGTCAGATATAGGATTGGTGAAGATTCTTTCCCAATCTGTAGGCAGTCATTTTGTTTTGACAACAGTGTCCTTTGCTTTACAGAAGCTTTTAGTTTCATGAGGTCCCATTTATTGATTGTTGCTCTTAGAGCCTGTGTTGGTGTTCTGTTCAGGAAGTTGTCTCCTGTGCCAATGAGTAAAATAGCTATCTTACCAAAAGCAATCTACAGATTCAATGCAATTCCCATCAAATTACTAACACAATTCTTTACAGATCTTGAAAGAAAAATTCTCAACTTCATGTGGAATAACAAGAAACCCAGAATTGCTAAAACAATCCTATACAATAAAAAATCTTCTGGAGGTATCTTCATCCCTCATCTCAAGCTGTACTATAGAGCAACAGTAATAAAAAACTACATGGTACTGGCATAGAAAAAGAATTGTGGATCAATGGAATTAAATAGAAGACCCAGAAAAAAACCCACACACTTATGGACACCTGATTTTTTACAAAGATGCCAAAACCATACAGTGGAAAACAGACAACATCTTCAACAAATGGTGCTGGCCTAACTAGATGTCTACATGTTAAAAAAAATGCAAATAGATCCATACTTATCACCTTGCACAAAACTAAAGTCCAAGTGGATCAAAGACCTCAACATAAAACCAGACACACTAAACCTGTTAGAAGAAAAAGTGGGGAAGACTTTGATTTTTCTATAGCATCAAAGTTACTGACCTGTCTGGGCTTCTAGTTCCTCAAATGAACAAGCAGCCTCATCCAAAGCAGTTCATGGCTAATTATTGTATTAGTTACTTTTTCTGCTGCTGTGTCAAAATACCTGACAGAAAGAACTTAGGAAGTGAAGCTTCGGGCTCACCGTTTCAGAGGATTTAGCCACTGGGTAAGGGATGACAAGGCACAGCAGGTCAGTTTATACTGTGGTGAACCAGAAAGCAAAGAGAGAGTAATCTTGACTAACACCCTTGCTTTCTCCTTCTCTCCCCCTTTTAATGTGCCTCTGTTTCCAGCCTGTATTCAAGGCAGATCCACCCCCTCAGTTCATCATCTTTGGAAATGCCTTTAGATAAGCCTGGAGCTGTGCCTCTACCTGCTCGATGGTTCTAAGTCCAGACAAGTTGGTAATGGAGACCAACCACCTCTCTAAGTCAGACTTAGCAATCACTTGTCAGCAATAGCCCATAGCAACTGGCATCTTACAGGCAGGGTTCTGAACTACTTCCGGAAAAGACAAGACATAGATGGCCATGGACACATTGGTACGAAGCTAATATCTGCTTGGGTTTTGTAACCCAGGCCTTTCAATCATACCGCGGTTTCAAATGTGAACCGCCCACCATTTATCTGTGCCTTCTGGAGCCTCCCTCACTCTGTATGTACTTTAGTGAGGAATTCTATTTTCCTCCGTGAAGATTGATGTTATCAGTCGAAGGCAGCAGCAGCAAGTGTACATTTGCATTTTAAATTTAGAATGATTCATTTTCAATGAAAACAACGCACGGCTGGCGGGTGCTGCACTAAGGTCAGCTCTGACAAAGGCCTTACAGAGTGATATCGAAAGACTGTTAGAAATGTGAGCTTCTCCGTAAAGAGAAGAATGGAACATTCGACTTCATAATTTACAAGCCATGTATGACAGAAGATACCGTCGACAAAATGATACGACCTAAAGTGATGAGGAAAAATAACTGCAATAATTAGATTATTAATTTTTAATTAATTAAAGATATGCTAAGCGAAGCCAGCATTAGGACTCTACAACAGGTTCCTAAATCTAACAAAGCACAAAGAAAAGCACCGGATGCATAATGGACAGACCAAAGAAACGGTTCCTCTCCCGTCTAGCTTGGTGAAGCAGTGAGCTTGCTTAGAGTGATTTACAGAAACCTAAGTAAGAAATTGTTCACAGAAGCGTGGGCAACTTACAAGTAGCTACAACAGTAAAGAAAGCGTCTCTCTTCCTGAACAAGTGTTAGCTGCTCACATATCCTCAGGCAGGAGTAGGCATCCTGAGCCCCTCCCCACTTTGATGACAGGATGGTAATTGGCTCTTGTGCATGTCTCCTGCAGGCTATCACAGCTGCTGAGTGCACAAAACAACAACAGCCGTGTCATGCCCCTAAGACAGCATTCTACAACAGTGCTTGAGACAAGGCCAACACCAATTACAAAATTCCTGGTGTTCCCACTGGGAAAAGGAAACTAAAAGCTTATTTCAGATGTTCTAAATTATAATCTTACATTTTACATTCTTTTTCATATCGTAAGTGAGTTTTGTTGGATCTCAGTTGGCTTTAAAAATAACATATACAGGGCTGGAGAGATGGCTCAGCAGGTAAGAGGTCCTGGGTTCAATTCCCAGCACCCACATGGCAGCTCACATCTGTCTATAACTTCTGTTGCAGAGGATCTGACACCCTCATACATGCAGGAAAGACGGCAATGTACATAAAGTAAAACTAAATAAATAAATAGAAATAGCACATACATATCAGTATCCTATATGTCAGTAGAATAAAGTGTTACAGTTTGGATGAAAAGTTTCTCCCCAAAAGTCTCACGTGTTGAAGGCTTGGTCCTGAGCCAGTGTAGACAGTCACTGAGAAACAACTGGATCATTAAGGCTCTGACATAACCAATGCACTAATCCTTAGATAGATTGATGCTATAATAGTATTATTGGGTGGTGGTAGTCAATAAAGGTGGGGCCTAGCTGGAGGAAGAGGGTCACTGCTCGTGGTCAGGATAGACTGGGGGCGGAGGGTGCAGTTGTATGAAGGTTGTCTTGTTCCTGTCCCTCTCATGTCTCACTCTCTGCTTTCTTGCCACAGTAAAGTAAAGAGCATTGCTCTTCCATCACCATGATGTCCTGCTCACTACACAATGGGTCAAAGCCAATCAGGCATTGAAACCTCCAAGCTCATGAGCAAAAGCTAAACTCTTTATCCTAGGAATTTAAGCCTCCCACGGGAATTCTAGTGTATATAGATAAAAAGAATAAAAAGTGGAGGAGGGGATTGACTCACCAAATTTAGGATGTATGAGCGTTCTGCCTATCGGGGCAAGACTGGGAAAGATTAGGACTTAGAGTGTAAATCTTGATAAATAGCTCTGCCACAGTAAAATGGAAGCATTAGCTGGCCCGATTCTGTACAACAACCCAACATTTATCAGCAATATGTGAACTCATGTATTTCTATAAGTATATAGTTATATAAATATGTAATTGTATAAATTATATAATACACAACCATATTGTGTAAATTACTTTTTGACTAAGTAAATTTCCCAAGGATAACTAGAAGACATAAATATTTGAACAGTGGACAAATATATATTCAAAAACTTAAAGACAGTATTATAACAACAGAATTTTGGAAACTATCTCATTTTTTCCCAATGTGTTAAAATGCATCCATATCACAGACATATAACACATGGAAAATAAGTACAAGTATTTACAAGGAAAGCTGTCATCTTCTTTATTTTTAAAGTTCTAGTAAACTATTAATAAGCATACTATTTGCATTTTAAATTAATAGAAAGTGCCACAAATACCTATGTAGATATAATTGTCAAGGGAAAATAAATTGATGATTCAAAGGACGTAGCTTGGGGTTGAAGTTCATTTTTTATTTTATTAATTTCTAAGTTATATTTTAAGGACTCATTTTCATTATTAACATACTAACTTTCTCAGTTTTGTTTTCTGTTGCTGTGATAAAATACAATGACAAAATCATTTAGATGTTAATTCCAGGTTACAGACAATCCTTGTAGGGAAGGAGGTAGCAGGTACTTTCACAGTCAAGAGTCAAGAGCCAAGAGCAATGAATTAATACATGCTAGCTAGTGTTCAGCTCTCTTCCTCAGCTCCCCTATAGTTCAGGATCCTCTGCCTAGGGAATGATGCCACTCACAGTGGGAAAATCGTTCTCTCTCCATTGATATAATCAAGATAATCCCCCATGGACATAACCTCAGGCTAACCTATTCTACGCATTCCTACACTGAGACTTCCTTCCCAAGTGATCCCATGTTATATCAAGTTGACAGCTAAGACTGTTGTATTAAAAAGACGAAGAAGAGGTTGAAGTATTTATTACTAAATTGTATGCCAAATGGCCAGATTCCATTATGATGTTGTTTTCTGGAAGAATTTGTGTATCTATTCAAACACCTCTGTTTATAGCACACATTTACTTGTATTTCCCAGCGATTACTTAAAAGTCTAGCAGGAGCCCCATCTTCAAAGTTGAGGGTATATGAGAGGGTTTGGAAGGAGACAAGCGAAGGGAGAAATGTTATGATTATATTATAATCTCAAAAGTAACATCATCATCATCATCATAAAAGAACATTAAGTTCTAGTTCCCACTGTGTTGTGCCCTTCAAATTTGTCTGCAGACCATAGTTTCACTTCTGTTCACATGTAGAAAATGGAAGTTGGCAATATCAGTGGTTTCCTAATTCTTCTCCCTGAAGATTCAAGGACCCCTGTTCAAACCCTTCCAGCCACCCTCCTGCTTCTCAGCCACAGCAACTCTGCATCTGTGCTTTGTCTGTCTATCCGGCCAAGGGTTGATTTCTGGAACGAGTGTCAGGAGAACACACCCCCACACGACTTTATTTGAAGGTTCTTTACAGGCCAGTACTTCTTGAACCTGTAAGACCTAGGCCTTGGGTAGGGGGGTAAAGACTTCTATTAACTCTAGCTGGAAGCCAAAGCCGCTTGTTTGCCTCCTTCATCAGGCCAGAAGCACAGATTTTTATTTTCTCTAAGGCATAAAGTTGTGTCATCCAAAGCACTATGTAGATGAATGAAAGAACTGGGTGCAAATGTCAGAAATCCAGAGACAATGTGAGATTCTGGGTAAAAGAGAGTCCTCGACTGTCATATGTTTGGTGGCTATTGGGCCGGGTTACATGTTCTATGATGGTTTATGAGAATGAAGGTTTCTGTGTGGTTTACATCTCCTTGAAGGAAAGAATTCAACTGAGTGAAACAGAATTTAAACACAAGTTTATTTAGCAAAGCAAGAGATGGTGTGGGGCTGAGGGAATGGAGAGGGAAGGAGGGAGGAAGGGAAATAAAAAAGAGATAAAGAGAGAGAGAGGGGAGCAGGCAGACTCCTGGGCTAGTAGCAGCTTTTTGGGTTCTCTACTGTGAATTTTAAGTTTTTATGAATATTTATGGGGGATATCCTATTCCTAGGAGAAATATGACTTTTCTTCCCCTTCCAGGTCACTGTGGATTACATTTTCTCATGACCTTCTTGAAAAGTCCCTAAAGAGTGGGGCTCAAAACCATAACACAAATGTTATTTTTTTAATTTTATTTTGATATTTTAAAAAGTTATGCATGCGAACCTATGCGTGGGGGTTTGTGTGTCACAGCCCATATGTGGAGGTCATGGGACAACACGTAGGAGTGATTTGTCTCCTTCCACCATGTGGGACCCAAAGATAGAACTCAGGTCATCAGGTTTGGTGACAGGTGCTTCTACCTACTGAGTCACTTACAGGCCCACACAAATTACATGATGATGAAGACACAGTCGCTTGCAGTTGCAGCCCTTCTGTTGGTGC
This sequence comes from Meriones unguiculatus, assembly GCF_030254825.1. Taxonomy (NCBI): domain Eukaryota; kingdom Metazoa; phylum Chordata; class Mammalia; order Rodentia; family Muridae; genus Meriones; species Meriones unguiculatus. Next base: position 60,412,019 of record NC_083366.1, read on the forward strand.
ATAAATTTGGACACTGGGAAAGCGTGCTGGTACCTGGGTTTCTGATGTAGTGAGATGAACCCACCTGCAGCTTCGGTCACTGAGGACCATTCAGACCATCGGCAGACACAGCTACCGGATACTGTAGTGGTTTCTTTGGCTCCCTCATGTCTATACTCCCTGTGTGGTCAGGAAACAAAGGTATCAAAATTCAAGCATAGTTTTCTTTGGTTATCTTAAATCTAAGTCATTACGTGCCAGATCTTAATCTTGCTTTTGCTTGTGAACATACTCTTTTGAGAAATAACTGCTGACAGAATGTCCTAAGAGTATTTCCACGTGGAATTGCAATCCGTTCCATTCTGTAGACATTCAGATCAGAAAACTACCCTCGAATCTAAGCTAACAGCTTCAGTTGGAAAAAAAGTAAGGCCTGCCCTCCACTCTGCACCCATCCAAAGGACAGTTTGTATTCTGAGTCTACTGCTCACCCCAGTAAGTTGGGTATAACCTAAGAGCTTGGCCTTTTCTTTGATGTGAGTGGAAAAGTAAACATAAGGGTCTCCAGAGTGTCCTAAAGGACAGTAGATACCAGAACTAAGCTGGGCACTACTGTGCTGTTCCCAGCTGCCTCGTCCCTTCAATGTACAACATATAAATACATATAATGCCATCTTCACAACATTTCTGCTGCATCCCAAGATAAGTGACCACCAAACTGTTTGCTAAACTAGAAGCGAGGTGTCAAGATGCAAGCCTTCATGGGTCACACTACCATATAATTTATGACATGTGACTGAAAATGAAAGTTGTATTTTTTTTTTCTGGCCCCAGTTACAGGGTAAAGAGAATGAAAAAGCTGCTGGAGGGAAGAGGGTTCTCTTAGAGAACACAAAAGCATTTTTAGTGAAAACGTCTATGTGGGGTGCTAAAAATGGATTCCTTAGGAAATTCTGGGTGTTGTGTTCAGTGTGTCCCTTTATACTACTGTCCTGTTGATGTCTCAGCAGAAACCATGCTGAACAGATTGACATGGACTCATAAATATAGAATAATTTTCAACTTTGTCTGTATGCTGCCGTTTCCCAAAGAACTTCTAATAAATGCCCAGGGTGCTGGCTCAGATCCCAGATCATCTGTGATGCGTGATCTTAAGCGGAGCTTTAGCTGCAGTGTGTGTTAAAGGTTCTCCCCGTGATCTGAGACTTTGAAACCACTGGTTTAGGGAGTGGTCTAGGCGAGTGAGTTTCAATCCTCTGGTTTATCACAACCCCCCAGGGAGCTTTTAAAGATTTCTGATGGACCCACCCCTATGGCAGACCAATTTGTTTAGAATCTCTGGATCTTAGAGGTGTCCTAAAGCATTCCCAGGTGCTTCCAATGTAGGTTCAATTGAAAAAAAAAATCAGTTTCTAGAGGAGACTGATACCAGCACCATACTTACACCATCAGAGACAAGGTGAGAAACATGAAGACTGTTTCTTAATAGCAACCAGTAAGTAGTTTCCCATCATACCTCAGTCTCAGAATGTATTTATCAAATTTCATTTCTGTGCTAAGTAAGTGAAAAGGCCAGAGCTGCTAGCCTGAAAACCTAGACTGAAACCTCCCCTCTGGACAAAAGAGCAATAAGTACTGGCAAGATGGCTCAGTGGGTAAGACGCGTGCCACCAAGTCTGACGATGTGCGTTTCATCCCTGAGACTCACATGGAGAGAAAGGATCCCCAGAAACTGTTTTCTAGTCTCCACAAGAATACCATGATACACATGCACCCACATTCTCTCTCTCACACACACAGAGGGAGGAAGAAACGCACACATCATACACACATACATGATAGCAATAGTAAGTAATAATAAACAGTTGACATTTAAAAACAGGAGTGAGGCGTTTGGAATAAAAACCTCCAATACAACCTTTACTTAAGGCATTTATCGTGTGAGATCAGATTACTAAAAGCATTTCAAAGTAGGAAATCCTAGGAACCCTGATTTGGGGTCACATACTGTCTTACAAGAGATGAGGTGTGGTGGTTTTTTTTTTGTTTGTTTGTTTGTTTGTTTTTTTGTTCCTTCAGTTTGGCCTAATGTAAAATCATGAAAATTCTCACTCTACAGCAAGAAAGCCTTTTCACACCTTATCACTCTAACATGGGGCATTGTTTGTTACTAAAGTCTTGGGGGCTAGGGATCATACGCATAGAAGCAGATGCACACACTCACACACAAACTCAAAAGCGTGCAGACACACCTGTCACACCTGTGCATATACAACAGTGCATACACATACATATATATATACATATATGCACATGTATAAACACATGCGAGCAGATACACACACACACACGTGTGATGTCTTTCAGCTGATCCTGCATATTGTCATGTTGCTAATCTAAGAGAGTACCCAACCATCACTGCAGAGACTCTTCCAATGATAGGGGCCGTGAAATAGGTTGCCTAAAAACCATAAAAGGGCCATGAACTTAAAACAAATGCCAGCACTTTGGATTGGGGTGAGGTTAGCTTCTTACTTGTGCAGGGCAGAACGGTGATGATTCAATGCCCCCTCTCTTGCTGGACTCCACAGGCATACAATGCACTTAAGAAAGGGACACTGGGCTTTCTCAAGCCACCCAGGAGTTGGCTCAGAGGGCAAAGAGTTTGCTTTGCAAGCATGAGAACCTGAGTTTGAATTCAGGGCACTTGCAGAAAAAGCTGGATGTGGTGTCTACACCTGTAATCCCAGAGCTGAGAGACGAAGATGGGAGGATCCCAGGAGCTCACTGACTAGCCACGCTGCACAAAAAGAAGCTCCACCCAAAGTAAGAGATTCAGCCTCAGAAAACGACGTTGGAGAGCAATAGAGAAAAACACCTGATATCAACTGTCAACATTAGTCTGGTCTGGTAAACACACACACACACACACACACACAGAGAGAGAGAGAGAGAGAGAGAGAGAGAGAGAGAGAGAGAGAGAGAGAGAGAGAGAGAGAGGCGCAGAGACAGAGAGAGCATACAGTCTTTAAAACATCTGAATTGGAAGGAAAGATTGATCCAAAATTTTCCATGCTCCTTTTTTTTTTTTTTTTTTCAGTATGAAACACAAAGCAGAAAGAAAAAAAATGTTAAATCAAGAGTTTAACTTTGAGAGCTGAACCAAGTGGGGCCCTCTAGAGCCAGCGTTATGGAGGCCATCTCCATCAGTCTACCACATTCTGGGCCCATACCAAGAGACCAGTCCCACTGAATTATAATGGTGTTATCAAAGGATTGGAATACGAAAAGATGCCTCTTTACTGACACATGGAAGAGAATTCAGGCAGGGTTTGTTTTGTTTTGTTTTATAACAGCGTCACTAAATAAAATGAAAACCTTCATTATGATACCAACTGCCATTATAGACTCTTTTTAATTGGATAGGAATGTAATGGTGGTTTTATGCTACATTTTCCCAAAACACTGCCCATATTGAGTTGGTGATTAGGATGGGTTAGTTTCCAGCGCTGCTGTACTGAGTCAGAAACGTACAGCAATGAAATCAGCATCGACTCATTCAGTATCTGTTGACTGGGTGTTGGGGATGGGGGACCGGCGTGGCGGGATAAGCACATCCATGTGGAAAGCAACGTGACAGAGGCTCTAGAGAGCTGCATCTGCTGCATCTCTGCAGAAGTGGCCAATTTCCTGATACTCAGCTTGTGTCTACCAGGGTAGGTGTTAGAAGGACCAAATGAGTTAGCACATGTGATGTGCTTAACGGAGCCCTCAGTAAACACTATTTCCTCTTAGTTATCTTTCTTCTGCTTCCTGCATTCGGCTCATTGCTAGATCCTATGGATTCTATCTGAACAAAATCTCATCCATTGATTACCTCGCTGTTCTCCATTCCTGCTGCTGTCCCGGGTCAGGAAGGTCCCTGTAGAAACTCTCACACAGGCCTCCTCATTTTCCCTTTTCTGTGTCTCCTATCTACAAGAAGACTAAATTCATCTTCTGGAACTGCATTTCAGGCTGAAGTCTTCTCTGTGCAAAGCCCCACGAGAGCCCAATTACACCCAAAGAAAGCTTTTGGATGCAAGAGGCTTCCTAGGCTGACCCCACGTAATGTTCCCAAATGCTTAGATACATTTATCCCAAACATGACTGAGTGTGTGTGTGTGTGTGTGTGTACAATGGTAGATAGCTTGATGCTATCCCTAACTTTGGCATGTGTTAACTCCCAAATGCTGCCCCTCCCTTCTTTTTCTCCCTACTTCATCCTTATGACGTCATCCAGATATTTAGATCACAGCCATTCTTCATGTTTGAACTGAAATGCCACCTCTTCTGTAAACCCGTCTTCCTATATCAGTAATACATCCTGCAGAAGTGGCATGCCCTCTGTGTCTCAGCTTGCTCATCGGTAAGATGCGGATGCAGGTAACACCCAGGAGAGGTGCAGGAGAGCGAATTAGGAGAAGCAAAGGAGTTAGGAAATGTGAAGTGCTTTGGGGTCTGAGCAGATTCTGTGCTTCCACTTTGAGACCCTTGCAACCCTCTTCTCCCTGTGATATAGTCACGTTTATCCGTGTAATCTTTCTGCCATTGTGAGCTTTTGAGGGCCTGGCCCTGAGTCTTATGTAATTCATCTCCACTGCAGTATCTAATTATATTGAAAAATCTAACCCCTAGAGAGAACTCCGTGCACATTTTTCAAATGAAAGATGTCCACTGTGGATAAAAACAACACAGACATATAAAAAGAGAATGCTTGAAATAACGTCTAAAAACAAGAGGCTAAGAATTCGAAAATGAGGGAGATAAAAGACTTCATCAAAGTACATTATATGTGTGTGAACTTGTGAAATAGTAAATAATTTGACAATGAGTTCCCAGCACTAACAGGGCCTTTGTGCATGTATATCATTATTGTAGAGACAGTGTATGTGTGTGCCCTCTCAAAGCAGATGGAAGGTATTCCTTAAGGAACTCTCTGCCCTTTGTCCTAATTAGTGATGAGATTTCCTGGGCATGTGCGCTTTTACTAGAGAGTAGGCTGTTCATTAGCAAAAATCCTGGCCTTCAAGAAATGCACACTGACTTTTTCTTCTTTTGGCTTGTTAAGAGCTCATATAACCTAAACTAGCTTAGAACTAGCTAAGTAGACAAGGATAACTTTGAACTCTTAATCTTCCTACCTCTGCCAACAAGTATTAGGTTACATCTATCTACTACCATGCCCAGTGGCATATTAATAAGTTAATAAATAGATGTTTGGACTGGCAAGTAATACAATGTAGAATCTTCCTTAAGGGCCTGACCCTTGGGAAACATGCCAAAGGCTTCTAGAGATGCAGATGGCTAAGACTGGGTTCTGTATCTCGGAGCCCTGCTCAGAGCCTCAGAAGGAAAATCGAGAGACCTGAACAAGCCAACAAGTAGAGCAAACGCTCTTCAGGATTTTCAACTTTCCTTGTGTTCAGACAGGTCCAACTGCTCCTTTGTCCTCTCCTGACTTGCTCCACTCCTTTTTGGATCATCTCTCCAGCCTCCTGCACTCTGCTCAGGCTTTGGCCTGAAGCTGGCAGAGAGGTCATGAGCTTGGAAGCCTGTCCCTGCGGGTTATAGACAGCAACTCCTAGTGAGTACCCTCTGCCCTCCTTCAATCTTTCTCTTAAGAACTTACGGCTTCCTCCCACTCCCCCTTGCTCTGACGGAGGCCTCCCCACCCTCTCCTCAAGTTTGGTTTGCTCTGGCTAGAGCCTGAATGTCAGCCGTGTGTTATCTCCACGCATCTGTCTCTGCTAAGCTGTGACGCTGTTAAAGTTGTATATATCAATATGCAAATTTATGCAACAACTAATGGGTAACTTAGCATTTTCACTTTTGAGCCAAATGATGAAGCATGATCACTTGCAACCATTCAGTCCTCCCCACCCACGCAGGAAGTTTTGGTGGCATAAACATTCATATTGGCAGCACATCTGGTTAGCCACTGTCTTGGTGGCTGTTTGGGCCGCTAACGGGCAATCCTGGGGGATGTAACCAAAGGGGTAGAGTATCTTGGAACTATCTGGAAAAAAAAAGAGAGAGAGAGAGAAAGAGAGGTGTACAAACTGCTGGCATATGGAAGCTAAGAAGAGAAACTAGAAGCTGGAGACAGTGAGCATACTCGCTTTGAAATGGCACAGTATGAGCCGGAGGATGTTCTGCTAACCAGTCTTTAGAGAATTGCACTGCACAAGACAAAAGGGGGAATCAATAATCTTCAATGACCTGAGAAGAAAGCAAATACGTGGAAACACTCGTATACACCATAAAATTAATGAGGAAAGCGAGCTCGATTTTGCTATATGGGTCTACGTACTTAGAAGAATGGATTTTTCATGAAAGTAATATCACAGTATTTCCTATTTATTGTATTATACAATAAATCAAGACACTTAAAGGTGCTAAATATTTAGGGGTGGTTATTATTTAAATGACACCAAGGGGGTTCTTGTTTTTCTGTTTTCTGTCTTTGCTGTTCAAGGATGGTTAAGGTCATTTCTCTCTGCTAGGGCAGCCAGCTCCACAGTGAGTGGCCGGATGTGTAGCCTAACAGCTCAAGGGTTACAGCTTCTTGTCAAGCAACTTCCAATTCATGCTTTAAACTGTTGTCAGAGTCTTACTCTCTGAGCAAGATGTTTAGAGTCCCCAAGGAAACTGAGCAGAGGTCCAGATGTGCCAGAACATGGGTGCTGGGGACGCCTCACACGGCCTAGCTGTGTTCCCATGTGTAAACTGTAAGTGGGAAGGAACAGGAGAGGCTACCTCTGCCCTATGCTTTATACACAGAGACGTTTCCTTCTGCGGGCATCTTCACCTCCTTTCTGGCCTTAGCCTCCCTAGGTGCTCAGTTCCCATAGGTTTGTACAGGGCCACAGTGAGTCATGTAAGATGGCTATGGGTCACATGTGGCAGAAAGCCAACTACAGAGGCGTCAGCCACCCTAGGCTTTTACCCTCTCATCTGAATAAAAAAAGTTCACATGCTGCCAGAGCAAGGAAGGGATGAAGATAGTACCAGGGGCCTTCAACTGAGATCTTCCAGCTTTTTACCCTGTGCTCCCTGTCAGGTGCTCGGTCATGGTGGTTCTAAGAGGGACGTTGTGAGGCCCACCTGTAGTCCTTACTCCAAGCAGAAAGAGGAGGATGGAAGAAGAGGGAGGGGCACACAGGCTGCTCTTTTAATGGGATGCACAATAACTTTCTTGGAAGCTCCTCCTCCTCCTCCTCAATTATGTTGTCAGTCTGGACACAGGGCTACGCCTAACTGCAACGAAACCAAAAGAAGTAACCATTAACCGGGCAGCCCATCCTGAGGAAATTTGCATTCTCCTTGTTAAGAGAAGGAAGGAAGAGTGGAAGGAATTGTAGGATAGAGGATGGGAAGGAAAAAGAGAGGGGGAAAATTAAAATATTGACTTATGGACTCAGAATAAGGCTTCGTCGGTAAAATGTTTGCTCAAGAATCATGAAGAGCTGAGTCCCAGAACTGATTCCCAGAAGTCAGTAGAAATGCTAGGAGAGATGGCGTGCTTGCAGTCCCAGAGGAGGAAGGTGGAGACAGGCCCCGGAGCTCACTGGCCAGCCGACTTAGCTGATCTACAAGTGCCATGCAAAAAGTGAGAGACGGGAGGGCTAGCCCCAACCAGAGTGAGAACCAGAGCATGGATTCTCAGAACCAGCGGAAAAGCCAGACATGAGTGACAGCTCCATGTAATCCCAGAAGTCAGGAGGGAGGCACAAAGGTCTTTAGAACATGGTGGTATGAGTTAAACTAACCAAACTGGGGAGCTCTGAAGTCAGCAAGAGACCCCGCTTCTATGGAGTGTGATCAAGAAAAGCGCTAGTGTTCACTTCCAGCCTGAATGTACACACACACACACACACACACACACACACACACACGAGCATGGAAAAAAAAAAAGAAGAGAAACTTTGTCTCAAAAATATGAAGGGTGACTAAAAAAGATATCTGAGGTTGGCTTCTGGCCTCCATGCCTACATGCATACATGTCCACAGCTCCACATACGTGTGCACCTGCACACACAAACACAGCTGTAGCCCCCTTCCCCCACCAAATCCAGTGGTTCAGTATTTGTACCATTTGATGCTTGTAGGTAGCAACAGGAAGTCTCCAACTTTAAGATAAAGGAGAGGTACCGTGGTAAATGGCCTCCCTCAAGTTGTTTAGGATGTAACTTCAGGAGCAGGATGTCACGGAGTTTGGTTTTGTATCTTCTACTGAACAAAAGTAAAAGAAGCCAGTAGCAAGTAGTATTTAACATCCTACGGCAATCCTTATGGATGATGTGTGGCATGATGATTACACGTTCACAGGAGAAATCTCGACCCAGCGTGGTTATTCAGACTCCGTAGTAAGATCTCAGTCGTTTAAACCCCACCAATTTAAGGCAGAGCGGAGCTCTGAGCCTTCTATGAGGAATTAAATATGAATGAGGTTTGGGGAGGGCCATTTACCTTCTGGAGGAGCCAGCATCCCTAGAAGCTCCGTTCTCCTTTTCTAGGCTAATTACAGTAAAACTTGAAAAGTGCATTAGCTGAAACTTCTGATTTTATTCTTACGTTTCTCTTAATTCGGTGTGGAGGGGCAGGCTCACGTTGTGTGAAGCCAGGTCAGAGGACAGAAAGCATGCTAGAGTTGGCTTTCTCCTTCTAGGATGGGGGTTCTAGGGATCAAATCCATCAGGCTTGATGACCTTCATTCAGAGTCATCAGGCTTGGCAGCAAAAACCTTTACCCTCTAGACCAGCATTTCCCAACCTGTGGGTCCAGACGCCTTCGGGATTGACGAATCCTTTCCCAGGGGTTGTCTAAGACTAGCAGAAAACACAGATATTTGCACCACGACACTTAGCAGTAGCAAAATTATTATGAAGTAGCAACAAAAGTGTTCTTTAAGGTGTGTGTGAGGGGGGGTGGTCAGCACAGCATGAGGAGCTGTAATAAAGGATCGCAGCGTTAGGAAGGCGGAGAACCACCGCTCTAGAGCATCTCGCCAGCCCATCGCTGCTTAATAGAAATCGGGCTCCAGCCACCCAGAGCTCACTGCTTCATTTGAAATTAGTGAGCTTCATATTTTACGAACTTCACGGCTTTGATTTTTGCCTGTCTCCGGGGACGAGGAGTTCCCTCCGTGCTGTTGTCCATGTGTGCCCGTCGTGAGAAGGGGCTCGCCTCACAGGGGATGGCCTCTGATGATCTAGTTTGGGGTAAGGCACACACAGGAGGGAATCAGGCTGTGTTGTGTGGATCCACGGTCCTCAGAACAATGCACAGACTCTGATCCACCTGTAATTTCTTCTTGGGCTGAATTGCTTACAAAATGGCCTCCGAAACTCTCCACTTCCGGCACGTCTTTGAAGATGACTTCTAAAAGCCTGGCCCTCAGCAACTGTCAAGCTCGCACCTGAAATCTGGCTCCCTGGGCATCTATAACTATTTTTAAGCAGCCTGTGAATTCCTCACTCCCGTCCCTCTTGCACCCTGGGTTTTTCTGAGCACAGCCCCTAGGCAGGCATTTGCTCTTGTTGTAAATCTGCTGCACCATTTGGTCCCCTCTGTCTGACACCATCTTCAACACTGAGCATGTGCATTCCGCACGGTGATAGGGCCAGTCCGAAAGGAACTCTGGAGCTAATTGCCCACCGACCCTCAGAAGCTGGTCAGTCAGCGCTTTTCAAATATCTTTTATGATGGCTGAACTAGAAGACTCCCACAATAATGGCAGGGCTCAAAGAGAAAGAACAAAGGTGCGTTACATCTTCCTGTGAAGAGCTGGGTGAGTGCCGAGTAGCTCCCCAAATCAAAGTCTGTCCTTGGTAAATGAGCCCCTTCCCATGATGGGCACACAGGAACAGCAGCCTGGAGAGAATCCCTAGCCCCCAGAGAAAGGCAAATGAAAACCACGATGAGCAGGGAGAGGGACAGGAGGGGACAGTACATGTGGAAGGGGTGGAGAAGGATGAGTAATTAACAGTGTTTGGAAAAGTCATATGGAAACCTACTATTTATAAGCTTCATATACATAGACAGAGAGAGGGAGGAGAGAATCAGAAGGGGCATTAATTGGAGTTATCCAATACAGGAAATGACATTCCTCTTAAAATAAAACAAAAACAAACAAAACAAAACAAAAAAAACAACCAACCAACCCCCCACCCCCAGGTTGCCAAATCAAAAACTCAGTTCCAGATGTGGGATACCTCCTCTTGAGCTGTGGGTCAGGTTTGCCCACCCGACCATGACGATAAGATCAAATTGCTGAAGCTACCACACACATTGGCCACAGGACATGAGGAAATCCATCTGGAACTAACCAGGAAGCTTCCTCCCTGATGGCTAGCTTTTACAGCACGAGATTCTAGGGACTAGAAGTTCTCTGCAGACTGCTGGGGGGAGAAAAGTCATGAGCAGCCTTACCCAGCTATGAACTCTGGCAAAATATGCCCATAGATGCAACAGTGCCATTAGGGTAGCCGTCTGCTTTCTGATTGGATTTAAGGTCCACTCGCCTGGAGGAAATGCATTTTTGGTTCTGCAGATTTGATCAAAAAACCTATGACTTCAGAGCTCACTGGCCCCGGGGGAGGGAAGGGAACCTTCTACCATTGTTCTGCTATGTGGTTTAATGCGTAGAGTTGCAATGAGAAATGGTAAAATGTTGTAGGCATTGATGGATGGTGGTGGACGTTGTGACATAATTTTAATGTACTTTACATACCCATAAAAATAGCTAACGTGGTCAAATTGATAATGTGGATGGTTTACCACAACTCAAAAGAATACAGGGAAAGTGAGACAGCTAAAGACAAAGGTGCCCAGAGCCAAGCCTGAGCATCTGAGTCTGATGCTGGGAAGTCACACAGTGCCAGGAGAGAACTGACTGCTACAAGTTGTCCTCTGACCTCTACACATGCTGTGGGGTGTATATCAAAATACACACAGAAGGAAGGAAGGAAGGAAGGAAGGAAGGAAGGAAGGAAGGAAGGAAGGAAGGAAAGGAGAAAGAAAGAAAAAAACCCTTTAATCCCAGCACTTGGGAAGCAGAAACAGGTAGCTCTCTGATTTCTAGGCCAGCCTGGTCTACAGAGTGAATGAGTTCCAGGACAGGTAAGGCTACACAGAGAAACCCTGTTTCAAAAAATAAAATAAAATAAAATATAGACAAGGCTTCTATAAGATTTATTCCCTTCATAAAAGAAAATGGCTCTTATCTATTCCTTTAGAAAGTGAAAATCTAATCTTCATTTTCTCTCATTAAAAAAAAGTTCACATGTCCTATAAAATCAAATGAAACTATGTAGAATTTCAAAACATTAAAGTAAGTTACATATGACAATACAAGATTAAACATCAACTGTTTGTCCTGGGGGCTGTGCAGGATGGTGCAAGCACCTGAAGGGCTTGGACTCAGAGGTAGAGTCAGTTCCAGAGGAGAAGGAAGAGACAAGACCAAGCAAAGAGACCAGAGCTGTACAGAGCTAGCCATGGGAACGTCATGAGGGACACTGTATAAACCTGCTCCTGAACTTCTTTCTGAGGAAGGGCAGAGCAGGAATACACCTTGAGGGAGAATGCTGCCTCCAGCTCGGCTCTGGGTGAAGGGAGGAAAACTGCAGTTGAAAGCTGACGTTTGTAGAATTCATGCCAAAAGCCCCTCCTCTCCTTTGCTATCCTTAACCTTCAGACTAATTAGTTTTAAAGTGCTATGGATTGGTCACACTTCTAGGAGCCCAGAAAAAGCCAGCACACTAGATTCTCAGTACCACAAAAGAAGGAGGGGCATAAACACTTTCTAGAAAACCCAGAAGGAACTACCCAACAAAAAGTCATTACTAATAACTATGAACTTGAGTCACTGGCCACAAAGAACAAGCCACCACAAACAGGTGCCAGCAGCAACAAGTGGTAGAAACACAGAAAACATCGAGTAAGGTTTAATGATTTAGAGATATAAAAGAGAAATTTATTATCTGAATAAAAGAATGAAAATAATAGACAAAGGCAAGAACTATCTCAGCTCCTAAAAATACCATAAAATGATGAGGAATTCCAAACTGCAGCTTAAGCCTAATTTAAAACCGAAACTAGTGAACTGAAAAATTGATTTGAAGAAATTGCTCAAAATGCAGAACTGGGAGACAAAGAGATGAAAACTATGAAAGGTTAATAAGTGTCCTGGAGACTGGGATGGGGGACTCCCCCTATATCTCACTGCAGATTATTAATAGGGAAGAGAGAATAAAGAAGGGGGAGATTTAAAGAGATAGACTTCTCAAAATTGCTGCAAGGCATTCTTCTGAACAGACACCCAAAGGCAGCTTGGTACGTGTGTCAGATCCAATGTGTTCTCCATTATGGCGAGAATGCCAAGGCACCCTAACAGCTTTTTAAAGACTGCAACCTCATGGCGTGTCGTTACCTTTGTAAAACTCAAGGTAACGTCTTTCTTCTGTGTCCCATTCTGATACAAAGCCTCATGCAGCTACTCTGGTAGAAACTCAGTTCACTTGAGTGGTGTGTGTTCATAATTTGGTCACTTTCAGGTTGAAATTTCTGTCTTGCTTTGTTCTCTAGCCCTTCTCCCTAGAAGTGTCTGTGTGTGTTGGGGCAGGGGGGAGTGTGGCTGGCATTTGGCTCTATATCAGCAAAAGCCTGGCCATTGGCATTTCCCCAAGGACCTGTCTATGCAGTAGAATCTGTCATGGTGTGTCTGGAAGCTGCCCAAGCCCAGGCTTCTCATATGTACATATATTGTTCATGTATGTATATAGGATAGATAGAGTTCAGACATCTGTTTGTTTGTTGTTGTGGCTACATAGTATGTAGTTATTCGGCATTCCAGATTCCTCTAGCTTTTACACACACCACTCAAATGAACTGACTTTAAGGGAGAAGGTCAACTGAGAATTCCATCACGACACAAGATCTCACTCTGCCCCAAGTGCTGAGAGCAGCCCTTTCACAGGGGAGTTTGCCTGGAGAAAGATGGCTGCGTGGTTCCCTGCTTGGCTTTGGAGAGAGAGAAAGCATGTCAAGAGTTTCTTTCAGCCTGACTGGGCCTAGCCAAGAGGCACATGCACAACCCTTGACCACTGTGTTCCTAAAGCAACTGCAAGTCAGGCAGTAGAACTTACAGGACAGATTTGTAATTGCTTTAAGCTGACCAGGGTCCACTTTGCAATGACGATCAATCCTTTCAGCCTCATCCTCTTACACAATGGAAAGGTGAAGTTGAGAAATTGACCCCAAACTCCCGTAGAGATTTAGATAGATCATTAATTTTAAATAAAGTAACGGTTGTCACACTTACTTGTCACTGGTGTAATGTTTTTATGTGAACAGTATCCATATCAAATATCTACATAGCCAGAAACCTCATAACCTCTCCCTCTCTCATGGCCTGAGCTAAGCCTGGGGATAGAAGTCATGGCCATAGTTTGTTACTATTGTTATTATGTCTGGGCCACAGAAACTAGGTATCACTTTGACTTTGAAAGTCAAACAACCCTTGGGAACATGCATATCAGATATTCTGCATATCAGATATTTACATTACAATTCACAACAGTAGCGAAATTCCAGATACAAACTAGCAACAAGATAATTTTATGGTTAGGGGTCACCACAACATGAGGAACTGTATTAAAGGGTTGCAGCATTAGGAAGGTCGAGGACCTCTGCTCTAGACAGTCAGTGTTGAGCAAAGAAGAGTCAGATGAGGACTCTGAAGGGCACGCTCAAGAGAAAAGCCAGGTCTTTGGAGAAAGGTATCCACACTGGCACACCCCACAGACAGAATAAAGGGAATGGATGGACAGATCTTGGTAGTCCCAGGGAGTCTGTAGCTACCATGTCCGAGACAAGAAATCCTAGACTACAAATGTGGAGTTTGGCTATCTACCTGTGAGCACACCAACCTGCCCACCCGTAAAATGCATCCCACAGAGCCCCCAAATGCACTCAAAGATACTGTCTCCTCCCTTATAGAGTGGACACAGAAAGTTGTAGGCGTATTTTTGGGGGGACTACCTTATTTGGGTTCTGATATCTACCACTCTTCTCCAACTCAACCCCTTCCAACCACCCAACACTAGGTAGATGACAAAGAAGGTCAGAGAGAAAAGGTGACATAGATCTCTTTAGACCATTTCCTGCTGGGAAGGGGCACCGGTTCCGGGGGGGAGAGGGCAAGTCCCATCTTCTTAGTCAGAATATCCAGCAATCTGGCAAACCAGCAAACCATCAACAGCAAAGGAGGCAGCAGGAACCAGTAGCAGCCAGGCAGCAGCAGGCAGAACAGCAGAAAGCCCTCCCCTTAATCACATTCTTCAATGTCTGAGAGATATTACAGGTTAATTAATGCCTATAAAGCACTTAGCTATCCATATTAACGTGCATATTCTCATTTCTCCCCACCTCATCCTGCGTGCAGTGACTATGACAGACCATTTTATACATGGAGAGAACAAGTTCTTGGACAAACCTAGTTACACAGATTTCACAAGCATGTGCTTGTATGTCACTGTGTTCTGAAGAAGATAATCAACTGTCCAGAGTTGGGACAGGGGCAGCGGTAGGTGATGGCTGAGACAGGGAAGTGTTTGCCTTGCAATTGCGAGGGCCTAAATGCAATCCCTGAAACTCACTAAAAAAAAAAAAAAAAAAAAAAAAAAAAAGTCAGTCACAGTGGTATATGCCTGTATTGCCAGCCCCAACCTACCTCAACCTCACCCCCTGGGGGAAGTAAAGGTGGGGAGGGGGACTGGCGAGAGGCAGGAAGATCCCTGGGGGCTTCTGATTCTAGTAGAATCAACAAGTTCTGGGTTCAGTGAGATACCCGGTCTCAAAATTAGAAAGGGAGGGTCACCTTGACTGAAAGTCGGCTGCTCAAAAGCACACGTAGCCCTGGGCCAGCAATATCTGTGTCACTTTGGTAGCAATATTTGTACAAGCCCTACCGGACCTAGTCAATCTGAATGTGAATTTTTGTTTGTTTGTTTTTTCATTCTGTTGATTTTTAATACAGCGTTCCACTCAGTGTCCCAGAATGCTCTGGAAGTTGCCGCGTAGCCCAGGCTGGCCTTAGAAGTTGCCACATTTCTAGCCTCCACCTTCCCGGCAGGATCTAGATGTTAACGAACTCTTGGGAGGACCTGCGGTCACACTCAGCTGTGGGAAATACTTACCAAAACATTGGTCTGTTTGGGATATGTAGAGCATCCTGCAAGGACAACGTATTGGTGACCTTGAAAATTAGGTGGGGACACGAAGTCTGGGATGTCACTACTGGAGAAGAAAGCTTCCTGTGTTAGTGTTCTCGGGGGCTCAGTGCCTCCGTTGCTGCCTAAGTTGATAAAGAGTTCCGTGGAGATGGCGCTCGCCACGCTCTTGGCGCGTGGCTGACAACCGCCCTTGCCCTGCTGGTAGAGGGCTGGCAGCCCTTCCTTTCAGGCCCTTCTTAGTCTCCATTCTTTCTCAGGCAAAGTTTTTCCTTCACTCTGGAGAAAAAACAAAAACAAAAACAAAAACAAACAAACAAAAAAACGTAAGGGTTAAACTCTGGGAAGTACCTAAAAAGATTTTAATTTTATTTATTTTTAAGAGCTAGACCCCGCTATATAGCCTATGCTGCTGGTCCCCCAACTGGGCTCAAGGAATCCTCCTACCTCAGGCTCCTGATAGTGGGTATAACACACGCGCACTGTGAGTTTTCTAAGGAGACTGTTTTCTTTCTTTCTTTCTTTTTTTTTTTTTTTTTACATTCCAGGAAGCTTATAGCATGCAAAGTAAACAGAGGAAGAATGCAAAACATGAAGATAAATCTTGGGAGAGAACTGGGTTTTAATCTCTGTTTTGTAAGGCTGGCACCATGATGGAGGGCTAGGGGGGACTCATCGAAGCCTGTGGATCAGAAGCAGAAAGGCACCGCATCTCCTCAGCTCTCTTCCATTTCAGACCAAGAATTGTCTTTCTCCCTCTTTCCTCTCTCCCCTCCCTCCCTTCCTTTTTTCTTCCCTTCTTTTTCTTCTCCCCTTCCCCTGCCTCCTCTCTTCCCTCTCTCTCACTCTCTCCAAACCATGTGACCCTGACCTGAGCAACTGATCTATTATCTTAAATACAATCCTCTTAATCTTTCTTTTGTATTTCATAGTTTTATGCTTCAGAAAATCTCTCAGAAAAGACAGATTTCTTTTTTGTGTTAAAAAAAAAAACAGTCTTCTTCCATTAAAACTCCTTCCCTTTTATTTCATTTTCACAGCATTCTTCATCCTTCTGTGCCTTGTCCTAAAATCTTATAAAACCAAGATTGGGCTCTTTTATAATTCATGGCATGTGATGCTTTGAGCCCTTCAATTTTCTTTAGAAGACGAATGGCCGCACCATTCATTTCTACGGCATGGGGCAAGGCATCTCTATTTTTCTATGAAAGCTGGGGATTTGGGCTTTTTTGATCAAGTCAGATGTCTGTGTACTGCTGTTTCAGAGCAAAGCGAAGCAGAGAAATGTAATCAAGTGTCACTTTATAAGAACTAACTGGGTGTGAGGCCAGACTAAAGCAGTGAAAAGTTTGAGTTATGGACTCCACTTCAAAGAAATCCAATTTTTACTGCTTTCAAGTATACACGAGCTCGGGATAGGCTAATCAAGTGTTGCATGATAAAGGGCCTTTGAGAGTTTTCTTTAGCAAATAGACAAAAATAATTATCCCAGTTGGCTGACTAATCAATATCAGCTGATTCCACTGATTTGTCAGCTCACCAATACCACACAATAGTGTGTGTGTTGTTGTTGTTGTTATGTATGCACATGTGTGTGCAATCATCGAGAAGCCAGAGCTACACCTCAAGTGTCTTTCTCAATTGCTCTCCAGGTTGATTAACGACACAGGCTACTTTTATTTGGATCTCAGCGATCACGTGATGCTGGCTGGTCCGCAGCCCCAGAGATCCACCTGTCTCTGCCTCCCCAGCCCTAGGATGGCATTTCCATACCAGCCAGTTTCCCCACATGCATTCTGGGAATGGAGCTTAAGTCCTCGTGCTATGTGACAAACACATTAGCATCTGGCCAGGTGTGGTGATATACATCTATATTTCCAGCACTCAGGTGGATTTCCATGAGTTCAAGGCCAGCCTGCTCCACTTAGTGAGTTCCAGGCCAGCCAGGACTGCATAGTGTGAGACCCTTTCTCAAAGTAAACAATCTGAGAGTCTTCTCTCTTGCCCTGGTTTCTTTTTATTTTACAAATGATACTCTTACAGCATCTTGCAGCAGACTTCCCAAGTTTACACCTAATTTTAAACCCACATTTGCATATGTTTTACCTTTTTCAACCTGCTTAATAAAGTTTGGTTTCAATCTTATTATCTCAGAACAGAAGTTTAGAGAAAACCCAGGACAAATGATGCCTAACAGGCTTGACAATCTTTTGCAATCAACCCTAGTTAACAGGCTTGACAATTTTTTGCAGTCAACCCTAGTTTTGTAAAGAAATAAAATTAAAAGAGGACCAAGGTCTTGGCTAAATAACTTCCATTCCATGACAGTTCATTTTTTTTATCAATTTGATTAAATTCAGAATTGACTTCCTGGGGCCTGTGAGATGGCTCAATGGACAATATCACTAGTCACCACATAGAGGAAGGAGAGAAGTGGGAAATAGTAAGATCTGGAGAGGACAGGAACCCCACAGGAGAGCAACAGAACCAGAAAATTTGAACACAGGGGTCTTCCCAGAGACTCATACTCCAACCAAGTACCATGCATGGAGATAACCTAGAACCCCTGCACAGATGTAGCCCATGGCAGTTCAGTGTCCAAGTGGCTTCCATAGTAATGGGAAGAGGGACTGCCTCTGACATAATCTGATTGGCCTGCTCTTTGATCACCTCCCCCTGAGGGGGGAGCAGCCTTACCAGGCCACAGAAGATGACAATGCAGCCACTCCTGATGTGATCTGATAGACTAAGATCAGAAGGAAGGAGAGGAGGACCTCTCCTATCAGTAGACTTGGGGAGGGGCATTCGTGAAGAAGGAGGAGGGAGGGTGGGACTGGGAGGGGAAGAAGAAGGGGCTTATGGGGGGATACAAAGTGAATAAAGTGTAATTAATAAAATTAGATAAAATTAAAAAATAAAAAAACAACAACAAAAAAGAAAACACAATCTCATAGCAAATTCCCAGATCTTCTGGCTTTTACACTCTTTCTGCCACTTTTCCATAATGAATCCTGAGCATTAGGTGAGGTAATTGTGTTGTAGATGTATCCTTTGGATTGAGCTCTAAAAATACATATTTTTATTGTTTGTGATTTTCTGTAATGATCTCCCTCTGTTTCAAAGAGAGGTTTCCTTGCTGAGGGGTGAGGACCATACTTATCTATAGGTATAAAGACAGATATTAGAATGTTTCTCCTCCGAGATCCATGACTCCACTAGTCTAGGTTAGTTGACTAGGTTTTTATTTGATTTAAGGCTTATGAGATGGAATCCATATCTGAGAGTACTAAACTGTCCAAGAACTTGAGACCAGGCATGTCGTGGGCCCAGAGGAAACACTACTGCCACTGTTCTTCTAAATCATGGTAATAAATTGGCTCATAATGCGATATTATAGTCCCATAGATGGGTGCTTTGCTCTCCCCTCATTAAAGAAGCTTCTTCTTATAGTCGACAGGAAATAACATCAAGAGCCAAAGGCTAACAATGTACAGAGAGCAAGAGACTTTGGCGAACTCATCTCTAAATAGACTTGAAGGAAGACGGTAAGACACAGAAGTGGCGGGTGACAAAGAAACAGTGTCTTCTTTCAGGCTCAGCAGAACTCATGTGCATATGAACAGAAGAGTCATGGCAGCACACATAGGACGCGCAGAAGGAGTCCCAGCACGGAGAGGAGGAAATGGACTCAAGCTCACGCTCCCACCCACACCAGGGAAGGAATTTGCACCCAGTGCCTGCTCACAAGAGGAAATCAGTTTTTCGTCTTGTTTCATTGAAAATATTTTTGTCTTGTTTTGGTTTACTTTAATTTTTATTTTTAGTATTATTGTTTGTTTGTTTGTTTAGAGAAGGGGAAAAATAAAAAGGCTGGGCATGAAGTTAGATGGGTAGGGAAGATTTGAGCCAGCTTGGGGTTGAGGAAATATAATCACAGTGTATAAAGTTTTTAATTAAAAATTTTAATTCTACTTCTAATCTAATAAAAATGGTTTTATATGTAAAAAAAAATCAAAAAACAAAAAGTTGCCCTCTGACCACCACACTTCTATGTGCATGCATGCTCACACACATCTGTAAAAAATACTTTTTAAAAAAGAAATGCATAGGGTGTGTGCCTGGGAAGCTGTTTTCAGAAAGCATGCATTGAGCTGAAAAGGCCCACGCAGAATGTGGACAGCCCCATCCTGGTGGGCTACCATTGCAGGCTAGATAAAAACAGAAAGAAGAAAAAGCCAGCGGCATGCCAGCACCTCACTTCTTCCATTTCCTGATCCTCCACCAAGTGAGCAAGCAGCTTCCTGATCCTCCTGCCTGAGGGCCACCTGCACCATGCCCTCCCCGCCAAGATGACTCTCCACTCCAGCCACGAGGCAAGACAAATCTAGTTGCTTCTTGTCAGGAATTCGGTTACAGGAATGGAAAAAAAAAAAAAGTAACTACCACACCCTCCTCTTTTCTTCAGCTTGGGGTTGGTACGTACCCAAAAAGATTGAGTTAAGACAAAACAGGTTTTTCATGGGGTGAGCTACTGGAGCTTTGTGAAGAGCAAAGCACTTGCTGATGGTGGTTGTAAATATTTCTGACTCTGGAGCAATGAGGCCTGTGTTAATGAGGTGACTTTTTTCTTTAATGTATTAAAGGAATTTGTTCAGTCAGATTTACCCTGAAAGGGATCATGCGTTGGGAATGAGGAAGGTCACAGGGTGTCTCTGGACTGCGGGTCTATTTGCAAAGTAAAATTCGAGTTAAAGAAAAATTCACCTCTGCTGAGGGATCCAAATTAAGATCCACCTCTTCCAAAAAGCCTGCTGTGGTTCATCGCAGTGGTTTCTCTGCCTTTTCTCCCTGACTAGAACCTGTCTCTGGATCCCTGAAAATGGATTCCTGGAGCCCTGAAAAATGCTCCATGGTGAAGATATACTGGGGTATGCTGAGGTGGAATGGGAGGGGACAGGAGCCAAGGTGAGGGGACCCAAGGACAAAAAGTACTTAGGAAATGCTTTTGCTAAAAATCATTACCTCCTCACTTGAGCTCTTGAGACAACCAAAAGCAGGATGGAAATTTGGTGTCTGTGAGGCTGTCTGTCTCCTTCACTTCAGCCAATGTCACAGAGGTAGGTCATCATCCTTAGCCCCTCCTCATTAGTCACCTCAGCTTGTCAAGATTCAAGAATCTAGATTCCAAAATTCTAAACTCCCTAAGAACTTGGAATATTCCACGTGGGCCATGAACTGTTCTCCTTCCCTCTGGTAATGTGGGATGCTTGGGGCATCCACAGAAAATGGAGCTGAAGCCTTTGTGCTAGTTACAGTCCCCATTGAGACCTGTGGTAGGGGTGCCTGAGTGACCACATGATGGCTCTGTATTTTCTAGTCAAGAGTGAAGGCTGCGTATTCTTGCCTTGGCTGGGCACATGAGGGCCAGTGCTTATCCTTTTTGCCACGGCTCGCCTCCATGTAGCCCAAATAACTTGGATTTTCCCCTGAACTCAAGAGCTTACCTGGGATATGGGGAGTCTCATGACATGTATCTCCTTTCCATGTTGAGTAAGCCACCCTCCCCTCATGCCTCAGGGATTCCCCTAGCCATCCAGGCTGCTGTAACAGAATATCACCAACAGGCTGACATAAGCAAGAGACATTGCTTTCCCCTCAGTTCTGAAGTCAGTAGGTAACACATAAGGTAGTCTTGCTTTCTGGCTTCTAGGTAGCCATCTCCTTTGGTATGTGCTCATAAGGCCTTCCCCAGCTGAGCCACACTCGGAAAGAAAGAAAGCATCATCTTAGCAAAACCAAGCCCTAGCATTTCTTCCTGTTCTCAGTGAAGAGCCTAACCTCATAATCTCATCTCAGCCCAACTGTCTCCCAAATGCTTCGCTTCCAAAGATCATCACATTAAAGGTTTAAGATGCAGCGTGAATGTGGAGGAAAGAGAGCTATTAGACCGTAACAGCGATATATGCAAAAAGCATGAGGTTTTGTAAGTTGGTCTTGCAACGAACAGTGAGAGGCTTGGCTCTCATGTGAAATTAGTAGAAGGAAGGACAGAAACAGAGATCAAAACTCAGGGACAATACCATCTTACAGCTTTTCTCTGAGAAATGTTACCTCTTCATGTGGGTGTTTTTCAGCCTAACTCTCTTGAAGTCTACAGGTGTGGTTTTACAGCATTTTGCCTTCTGTAAGACTTAGGCAAATTGGATGATGAGAGAAAGTTCTCAGAAATGCTTGTTGAATAACAGGAAATGACTGTTCTCCAACACCATCATATGAGGAAAGGAGTTCCATGGCTTCTTGTGAATTAAACAGTCTCAATCATTGGAGCCTCTGTGCACATGTAAATATGCACCTGCAAACATGCAAACACGTTTACATGCATTTAAATACATAAGCCTATTGGGGTCATTCTCATTGAAGCCACCATAGCACTCTTGAAGCTTTGCTTCTCTCTCTCTCTCTCTCTCTCTCTCTCTCTCTCTCTCTCTCTCTCTCTCTCTGCCTGGATTAGATAAAAGCTCTCAGATGCTGCTCTAGTGGCATGCCTCCTTGCCTGCTGCCATGCTCAGCACCATGATGATCTCGGACTCTGATCCTCAGGAACTGTGAGCCTCCATCGAATGTTTTCTCTTACGGGTTGCATTGTCCATTGTGCTTTGTCCCAGCAGTAGAAAAGTACTCAAGGCAAGCTCAATTGCCAGAATCACATGTATTCACACCGAGAGACTAGAATCCTACAGAATTATTAGTTCCCTGGGGGCTATTATAATATATGACCATAAACCTGATAGGAACAGGATTTTATCTCCTCAATTCTGAACTCCAGTGGCCCAAAATCAGTATTACTGAGTTAAATCAAGGTGCTCCTAGGGCAAAGCTCCTTCAGCTCTAGGGCAGAGACCACCCATCCTTTACTTGGCTGTAGCTCCAGCATGCCTGGACTTGAGACTTCAACACTTGAAGCGTGGGCTTGGCCAGATCCATTCTCCCTCCACTATGTCACCCTGCTTTCTTCTCCCCTCCATGTCAACTCTCTTTCTGCCTCCCTCTTTCACAGATAAGTAGTACATTCAGGGTTCGTTTGGATACTCCAAGACACTTTTGTATCTTAAGAGCCTTAACTTCACTCTCAAAGCTCCCCACCCTCACCCCCTTCACTCCCCAGGTACAGTCCTGGATTAGGGCCTGTATAAGGGCTGGTTTGGATTGTCACCTTGGAATAGTGGAAACACGCCTCTGTGCATGTCTGCAAAGGTGTTTTCAGAGAGCTTTAACTGAACTTGGACAGCATCGTCCAGTGGGTTAGGACCCTAGACTAAATTTAAAAAGAAGAGAGTTCAGCACCAGCACTCACCCCTCTCAACACGACCAGCCATTTGACATCCTGCCACCATGGCTTCCCCGCTGTGGTGATGAGTACCCTCGAGTTGAGAACCCAATCAAACCCTTCCCTCCTTGGCTTGTGTTGAGTTTTGGTCAGGTGTTTTTGTCACAGCAATGGGAGAGTGACATAGTGCAGGTATTTGGGAGGGACACTTTTCAGCCTACCACTGAGGAGTTTTAATTAATTACCCTGGACGGCCTCTGATTATGAGTGGAATGGTTGCATATAGATTATCATCGGGGCTCTGTTTTTTTTTTTTTTTGTTTTTTTTTTCTCTGCTCTGATTTTTCTCTGGCCTATTTTTGACCTCATTATCCTAGGAGTTGAGAAATGAACTCAACGAAATCAATTTAAAAATTACCGGCTACCGGCACTGGCAAAAGCTGATGAGGACTTAATTAATTGACTAAAAGGAAAATAATATTATCTGGGATTTGTTTATTCCTTGCCCAATTTAACTCAGATAAGGAAGAATCAATAATATATGGAGAGTTGAGAACCCAGAGGAAGATCAAATACATTCATTTTCTTTGGGTCTTTCTATTGCTAGTTTAACAAAATACAAATGAATGAGCCGCACAGAAGTAAATTATAAAATCTGACCTGCCAGGCAGGGGTCTCCAGTCTGATTCTCACTGTATATACTGGGTTTATTTTGCCCAGTCACTTAATTCCACTGTGGAGAGATTGAAACGTGAAGAGAATGATGACTTCATTTTATACTAGGATTCCTTAAAGATAATGTGTCCACAGAAAGCACTCTGGAAAAGGTACACTAAGGGCTTTTTTTTTTCTAATAAAAAATTTAATGCCGCAATTCTGTTTCCAAGGTCACTTGGTCCTTTATCTGTTTATTTGTCAACTATTTATTATTCACTCAGTGCCAGCCATCTGTTCAGAGCTGTCGAGGCCTCACCTGAAGGGAGAGTGTGCAGCCTGTAGTGTTCTCAAGGCCCATGGTAAACACCTCGGAATCTAATCTGTCACTGTGACTTAACTGGTCTCCTGACACCCTAAGGAGGAGGCTGTTGGAAAAATGAGGGCCAATTCTGATCTTCCCCAGCTCTTCCGAGTCCCAGACAGCCCTGGCAATGCTGTGCTGTAGATGCAAGTTCTCTTTGCAATTTCTTCCCTGCCTGTGTATCAGGGGGAAAAAAAAAGACTTTAGGTCTGCCCTTGTGGTGGTTTGAATAGGAATGGCCCCAACTCCACGCATCTGTCTGAATGCTTGGCCCCATAGGGAGTGGCACTGTTAGGAGGAAGTATGTCACTTGTTGGAGGAAGTGTGTCACTGTGGAGGTGGGCTTTGAGGTCTCCTATGCTCAGGCTACACCTAGTGTGGCAGTCTCCTTCCTGCTGCCTGCCCGTCCGGATGTAGAAATCTCAGCTCCTTCTCCAGCACCATGTCTGCCTGCATGCCGCCATGATGACAGTGGACTAAACCTGAAACTGTAAGCCAGCCCCAATCAAATGTTTTCCTTTATAAGAGTTGCTGTGGTCTTGGGGGTCTCTTCACAGCAATAAAACCCTAAGACAGCCTTATTGCCAACTAAAGCACAGACTAAAGGCGTTCCCTCCCTCTAATATGGAAATATGCATCTGCTCAATTAGCCAACTGATTGGACTGATAAAATTGTTTATAAAAAACCCCTAACCATCGGGGGAAATTCTTTTTTATTTATTATCCCTTGACACACTTCTGAAATGTATATAATGTATTGGTCATTTTTACCTGTCATTTTCTTACTCTCCACAACCCCCACTCATGTTGAACCCCTTCTTTCCAACAACCCCCTCCCATTTTCATATTTTTGTTTGTGTTTAGTTGGGGTTGCTTGCATGAGCATGGGTGAGGGATTTTTCTATTGGAGTGTGGGGTCATGGAGAAGGTGCCAAGACTTTTAGTTCCAGACAAAACAAGTGGGAGATGGTTCCACCTGTTGCTGTTACATAAACAAGTCCATAATATTTCACCCTTTGCGGCCTGCCGATTTTTCCTGTGAGAACTGCATAGGGGGTGTGGACAATACTGTGTCCCAGCACAGCTGCAGAGGGTCTGCTGGGATTACATCCTTCACACACCTCAGGCACAGCAAGTGGTAGCTTAAGTAGCATATTAGATATATTTCTCATTTCTGTGACGGAATACCTGACAGAAACAACTTAAGAGAGGAGAGCTGGGCTCCCAGTTCTCAGGAAATGCTTCATCATGGTGTGGTAAGCAGGACAATTTGGTTTATGGCACAGCATGAAGCAGTTGGTTAAATCACGGTGGCCAACCAAGAAGCAGAGAACTAGGATTAGGAAGTAGGGTTGTAACTGTTGTGCCAGGATCACGAGACCCTCAGAGATCACCAGGAGAGAACTTGATACAAGAGAGCTTTATTACGAGAGCGATTGAACTTGGGACCCAAGTTTCACTGATACAGCAGTAGAGAAGTGGGACCCCAAGCCCTGGGTAAGCAGGGTTTTTAAGGGGAAAAACTGCAAACAGGAGGTTTCCATGACAGCAAGCAGGGAGGTTCATGCCTTGATGTTACAGGATTGGGTAAAAACCATAGGGGCAAAGTGACCTTCTACATAATCACAATTGCCATTCTTCTAAACTACATCTAGAACGTTGGGGAGAATTTTCCCAACCGATTCTCATTGATTATTGCCAGGGAGATTGTCTCTATTTTCTATCAAGTATTTATTCTGTGATATTTCCTGGAGGCTGTTGCTAGGAGAGTTAACTTTGTTTTCTGCCAAGTGCACATTCTGTGATATTTCCTGGTACCTGAGTTCAGCTCCTGGTCAAGATGGCTTCTCATTTCAAAATGGAGTCATCCAGGCTAACTTAAACTCTTCATAACACTCTAGGCATCTAGTGACTTACCTTAGGCAGTGAGGTACCATGTCCCAAAGATTCTGAAGCCTCTCAAAACAGCCCCACCAGATAGGGTCCAAGGGTTCCAACACCTGAGCCTGTTGGGGACATTTTATGTTCAAACTACAATGGGTGGCATCTTCTCTGTGTCCTCTTCCTTTAGCCCCTTACAGCTTTCTGTATATGTATAAAGACTACAGGACAAAGGTGAGCCATGGATTTTATGGAAACCTTTTCTCCAGCAATCTCACCCTTCTCTGGAAACCCCATCTTCTCTAGCAGTCCCACCCCTTCCCTGGAAGCCCCACCCCTTTCCTAGTAGCCCAACCCCTTCTCTAGCTCAGTTTGGGCACTCTTTGTGCTCAGTTAGCTCACAGCAGTGAACACAGCAAGGCTCTACCTTTTTCCGTCTATCAATTCCATAAAAGCACACACTTTGCCATGCTCTTCTTTATAGCATTACTATCTTGCCTAACACCTGGCAATTTGCAGTCGTTGTATAAGAGTACATAAAAGTAAAACAAAATATATATAAAAAAAAAGATGAGATACATGCCAGACTGCTATTACTCTTTTAAATATAAATACAGTTGAAGTTACACATTCATTCATGTATCAATATTCTATTGAGAACTTCTGTGAAAGAATCCACCCCTTTTTCTTAAATTTCAAATACGTAAACACTGTCTGCTGAGGCAAAACAGAATTGAATTTTTAAGTGACCTGTCCGTGGTAATTAGGTAATTTAAATGCTTCTTGCTGCAGACCATTGCTTTCTGTCCTTGCACCATCCTGCACAGACTTGCATGTGTAATGATGTTTCAGGCAGTAAGGAAATATTTCAGTCATATACAACTGCGCTTTTAATAACTCTATCTCCCCACCCCTACGTATGTAAGTGTGCCCCAGAGTGTCCGCACGAGAACAGACTTCTCTCACTAACAGCTTGTTTCTCCGAGTGTGGCCCTCTTGTTAGGAAACATGTCACTCAGTGGGTTGTTTCCTCCTCTCTGTGCTTGGACCCTCCAGGAGAAAGCCTCCTTTGGGGAGGGGAGGGATAATACTCTCTATTACAAATGATAACTAGTACCAGCTCTAATAATAGCAAAACAATAAGATGAGCACTACTTCCACAGCACCTGCTGCGTGATAATCTTCACCCAATGAGGTAGGCGGTGACAGCCTGACTTGTAGAGGCGAAAACGGATGTTGAGCAACTAGGTGCGAGATCCACAGAGAGCATGGGGTGAGCGGCAGGGATTTGAACTCAGGCTCCAGGGCCTATCACAGCCACACTCTAGAAGCGTCCCAGCTTCAGCACCGTAGCCCAGCACGGGGAGGTAAGATGTTCAGTGAATGCCCTCAAAGTAGGAAGCATTCTTAAGCAGGAAAGGTGGATGGGGGCTCCCTTATGGGTCTAGCCAGCGCGTCCCCCTTTGATAAAGTAAGAGATTGCCTGATAATGTCAGTTTTGCTTTCTT
The DNA here is from genome assembly GCF_030254825.1 of Meriones unguiculatus. Classification (NCBI taxonomy): domain Eukaryota; kingdom Metazoa; phylum Chordata; class Mammalia; order Rodentia; family Muridae; genus Meriones; species Meriones unguiculatus. Next base: position 60,439,007 of record NC_083366.1, read on the forward strand.
TATATATTCTTCGACTCATGGGAGAGTGATATTCTCAGGGCACAAACGTTTGCTGCCCAAACCATATTACCCACGGCCTCCCCACTTACACTGGGTTATTGGAAGTCAGGTAGGCGGCTGGTCCAGTATGATGTTCGGCCACTCGCTTCCCTGGTCAACCAATGTAAGCTCAGCCAGAGTCATGCAGGAATTCTTGCTTCCCGGCTATGCCATACAGTGACTCGGTGTGGAGGTGCCAAGTCACCTCGTGACTTCACTATCTGTTACCTAAACACTTCAGCTTCGGTTCTGCCTCGCAGGCTGTTGTAAAACCAGATGAGATCATGTCTGTGCACGGCTTCCTCCCCTCGGGCAGGAAACTGCATCCTAAACGGTAGTTCTTCATACTGCACTCCATAACCTGTTGCTGATAAAGAGCTCAGAATTACCCTACATGGACTATGCTTTGCCTTTATTTTTGGAAATAGAAACGTTCTAAAATAATAAGTGGAAACTGATGGGCAAGAGTAGGCTGATAAAAATGTTTTCCTTTATTTAAAATTCTTTCCCAAACTAACTGTGTGCCCCCTGCGCTCTCTCTCTCTCTCTCTCTGTGTGTGTGTGTGTGTGTGTTACTTCTTGTAATGCAAACCCATGCCCGCTGAGCTCGGTAACTTTTCAATGACCCTATAATTAGGGAAGAAGGGCCTCCAGCTATTACATCTGCCAGGTGGCTTGTCTCGGCCACCTGTCTACATGTCTACATGTTTCAGCCCTGTACCACTGTGCTTCCAAGAACGCAACCCCTCGGGTCTCAGAGCCCTCCCAGCATAGGTAAGACCTGCGACCGTGCACAGGGATACATCCCCTCAGGTTAAGCATAGATTTTCACGAGAAACTGATGGGCAGGCCAGGTCTGAAGATAACAGACATTAAAACAATAGCACAAACATGTCCTAACTGACCAAATCGGATAGGCAGATTGGTAACTGGCAGCCGTGATTGCTGGGCCCACTGAGTCACTCATTATTACCCAAGGTTGCTCAACGCCCTAGAGACAACTTCTCGGACTCTAAATACAGTTGACATGACTGGCCAGGCAAGGAGGCCCTGGGATGCCTATCAGAGGCTGCTGAGAGGTGTGAACATAAAATAGGCGCCATCAACAGTGAGCGAAGGCTCCTGTGGATTTGGCAAACGGTCTGTGGCCATGCCGCCTGGCTGCTATGCTGACCTGTTTGTGTGTGTAGACTCCTTTATTCCTTCATTCCTTCATTCCTTACAGGTGCCACATGAGCTTTGGCTAGATACCTCAGGTAAACAAAAGCAGCCGTATAGACTTGTGTGTTAATTACTCATGTCATATAGCTAAACAAAAGCTGGGATTAAGACTTTATTCCAGAGAAATAAGTTATTATACCTGCCCTCCTGAGATCTTCTACATTGATCTCTCAATTGATTCTCTTTAAGCAGACCCAAGATTACCTCAGCTAGAAGTGAAGAGAAAGCTGATAGGATGAGAATTTACCTTACAGATCCAGCAGGCCAGTGTTGACGGCACCACAGACACAATCCTGTCTGCAGGCCAAAGGTCTAGGCTAGGCTAGGGAGTCCTGGCACTCAGCATGGGGTGGTGGAGATGGGGTGGGGGGCTGGTCAGGAGTAAGAAATTTGAGCGCAGCTTGCTTAGCAGGAAAGATCATTTTTAACCGTTCACAATTTGACTACTAGATCTAGAGGCAATTAATAGAAAAAAAATGCAAACAAAATAAAAATAATGAACACAAACTAACTAACACAGTATTGTAAATATCCTGGGTAGCCTGCCTCATGAGCCATGGTTCTTTATTCTTTAACAAATATTATGACTCTATTTCTTTTAAAATATTGTTTTTAATTTCTTTTGCTCCCTCGTTTATCACCCTTGTCTTTAAAAAGCATGATGAATATGGTTTCAAAATATGAACTGGAGTTTTCAGTGTAGGCTTCTTACTTATGAAATCGTGGATCACTTCCCTTGTGGACTGCAATCAGTTCTCGTAAAGGTGCGGGGATAGGGGTTTGCTTTGTACTCAGAATGGAACCCCTGTGAAGATGATACATTACAAATCCAAATGGAGCTGCTGCCTGGCTTTCCCTGGGATGGTAAATGTGCCTTTCACTTCTTCCTGCATGTAAAAATTTCTATAGAAAATGGGGGGAAAAAAAAACTTAAAACAACAAAACAAAAACAACCCTAACTCATTAGTAGCTTAAGTGATTTTGCAACAGGTTTTAAAATATCTACAATGTTGATTACTCTCTCCAAAAGTCCAGGGTGTGATGGTGAATAAAAGTGATGTGGAAAGCACACACTTGGAATGCTAAGATCTGGATGGCTGAGGTGGGAAGGTTGCAAGTTCAAGGCCAGCCTGGACTAAATAGGAAAACTCTGTTGTGGAAAGAAGAAAGAAGCAAGAAAGGAAGGAAGAACAAAGGAAAAGGAAAGAGAGAAGGAAAAGAAATGAAACAAAAAAAATGTGGTGGAGAGTTGTTTCTTCTACATTGACAGCCTCTACCTGTGCTGTTACATTTGCTGCCAGCTGGGAGAAAGCTGGTATCAGGATGTGGAGGTTCTAAACAGCAAGAGCGAAGACCAGGGCAAAGCCGCTAAGCTTCCCAATCACAGCCCTTGATTCCTCTTTACCTGCTCACTTACATTCATCTATTGCCTTCTGAAGACCAGACTCACAGCCATCACACAGTCATAAAGAAGATGAAGAATGATTTAAATACAGACGATGGCAAGCCAGTAATGAAGGCATGCACGAGACAAGGGTTGGGACGCAGTTCAGGGTGCAGTGCAAACCTGGCATGTGAGACCCTCGGTTTGATCCCCAGAACCACACTAAAAACGTACATAATATATAAGAAGCACAACAAGAAAGCAGTGCTTAATTCCTCTCGGGAAAAGTTAGTCAGGGGTGACTTCATGGACCTCGGCTCATTTTTTTAAAAAGGAAAACGTTCTCAGCTGAGTTTTAGAGAGAAGAAAGGACGGGATTCAAAAGTACGCAGGGGCACATGATTCAGGGATGCACACTTAAGTAATTTTACATGTCACTGAAGCAGAGTTTTCAAAGGATACCAGAAGACGAGGCTAATAGTGCATGTGTGTATGTTATACAGACATGGTCACGTGTGCACTTGCATACATACCTGTGTGCTCTCATCTATGAAGGTCAGAATTGTTCCTCTACCTTATTTTTTTTAAATAGTTTTTTTTTTCATACAAAATGTTCTGATTATGGTTTTTCCTCCTCCAACCCCTCTTAGATCCTCCCCAACTCACTACCCACCCAAATCCGTTTTCTCTCTCATTAGAATACAAACTGACATTTAAAAACAGTAAATAAGGTAAAATAAAAACAAACCACAATAGGACAAAGGACCGAAAAAAAAGCACAAAAAATACAAATAAAGATACACATTTGTGCACACAGAAAACCCATAAAAACAAAATCAAAATCAGAAACCATAATATGTAAGCAAAAGATCTTTAAGGTTTTTTTTAAAGAAAAAGACAAACAACAACAACAACAAAACAAAACTACAAAAATACCATTGAGTTCATTTTGTGTTGACCATCTGATGGGCACGGGCCCTGCCCTTAAGTATAATTTGCTTACCTAGTGAGACTCCTTCGGCAAAAACTAATTTTTTCTTAGCAAGCAGTTATCAGTTGGAAATAGCTTCTGAGTTATGGATGGGGCTTGTGTCGACTTCCCCTTTCAGCACTGGGACCCCCGTCTGGGTTAGACCTGTGCAGCCTCTGTGCTGGCTGCCACAGCCTCATACGTGTGTTAGTCCGACTGTGGTTATAGGGTCTTGTCTCCTTGGTGTCGTCCATCTGCACTGGCTCATACAATCTTCCTGCCTGTCCTTCTGCAGAGTTCTCTGAGACCCAGAGGAAGGGGTTTTATGAAGACCTCCCACTTTGATCCAAATGTTCCAAGGTCTTCTCCTCTCTGCATACTTTCTAGTTGTGGGTCTTTATTTGTTCTCCACTACTGTAGGGGGAAGTTTCTCTGATGATGGCTAAGAAAGACCCTGACCTATGAGCATAGCAGAAAGTCATTAGGAGTTATCTTATGCTGCATCGCTTTAGCATAACAGTTGTATTTGGTTTCCTCCTAGGTGCACGACCTATCTAGTCTCAGGTCTTGGCTACCCAACCAAGAGTCAGGGGGGTTCCATCTCACGGAGTGGGCCTTAAACCCGTTCAGATACTGGTTCTTACCTCCAGGGCTTTAGTGTCACTATTGCACAAGCATATCTCATAGGCAAATCGTCACTGTAGGCTTCAGGATTTGCAGCTGGCTTGCTGTTTGCTTTCCTCCTCTGCTTGTGTGCAGAGCACATTTTACTATCATGAACACTGGTCGTTCGGAGTGAAGGTTCTAGGTAGGTCCAGATCAACTTCTCTTGTGTTCTGTGAATTACATAGGTGTTGTCTTCGGTGGTAGAACATCGCCATCAGTTTAGACAACCTTTCTCACAAGACCTGGAACTCACCGTTTCAGCTAGATGCGCTCACACCCCGTGCATCTGCCTTGCCCTCCAGTGACATACAGCAGCACACCTAGTTGTTTGTATGGGTGCCAGTGACCCGACTCTTGGGTCCTCATGCTTGCTCAGGACACACTCCCCCCCCACCGACCTATCTCCCCAACTTGATTACATCTCTAGTTACCATCCCATCACACATCAAAGTTACCTAGAAGAAATGCAGCTGTGGAAAATCGTGCTCAGGTAAGGTTTCCTTCAGAGTGATCAGCTCGGTGGTAATCTGGGGGGAAAGAGGGTGGGCTGGAAGGAGAAGGTGCAGAATAATCACTAGCACACACACACACACACACACACACACACACACACACACACACACACAAAGCTGCAAGTTTTCTAACTCCCGACAGGAGAAAATACGGTTTGGAATGCTCCCCTCCCCACCCCTCGTGCAGGGCGAGTACGTGTCTTACAACCTAGACAACTCCTGAGGAGTTCATCCGGTGTTTAGATTGTTTGTTCACTGCCAGATGAGATAAGTCCACCCACATTGGTTATTCTCCGTCACATGAGATAAATCCACCCGTCACACTTAGATGTTAGCATTTAGACTTCTGTTTTGGTTACTGTTCTGCTGCTGTGAAGAGACGCCATGACCAGGGCAACTTATAAAAGAAAGCATTTAATTGTGGGCTTGATTACAGTTTCAGAGGCTTAGTTTATTTTTATCATCATGGCAGGGAATATGGTGGCAGTCAGGCAGGCAGGCAGGCATGTCACTGGGGCAGTAGCCGAGAACTTACTTTTGATCTGCATGACACACACAAACACACACTCACTACTTAAGATGTTATGTGATATATATAATATTGGAGGGATTTTGCATTTAATTATTTAATTTAGCCCTCCCCTTTTAAGAAGCCAGCCCAGCCAGACAGTCACTGATCTCCTCCTGTGAGATCAGTGACCCCCCCCCCCGCCGGCCCCCATCTGAGAGGTGCCACCCAGTAAACCCACCTTTTTGCTATACTTTCGGCTCAGTTCGATATTTTATGTCTCTGGAGAAGCCCTTCATGCACCACAAGCACTTTAACCCATAGATCCATCTTGAAGGCCCAAGGGTACAATTATGTGTACACTTGGGCCCCCTGAAGCCCACCAGCCACAGGCTGACATGCCTGCTCAGACCTCTAGCAAAAATAAATTAAATGAAGATAAACACTTTTTAGAAACTGTGGCCCAGAGCCGAGCTTTAAAGGGTACACACCTTTAATCCCAGCACTCAGGAAGGGAGAGGCCAGCCTGGTCTACAAAATGAGTCCAGGACAGCCAAGGCTACACAGAGAAACTCTGCCTCAAAAACAAACAAACAAACAAAACACCAAAAACAAAACTGATGGCCTATGTCACTTGCGTCTCCACTCCCTCCCCCAGAACTCAGTGATGGGACTGTACCAAGTCGCAGAGGAGGCTGGGAAATGTAGTCCAGCAGTGTACTGAGCATAAAGACGTGGATATGCGGGAAACATCCCACAGATTCTACCACATGACCGCTCCAGATAACACTCAGAGCAACAAGCTTCCTAATTTTGTTCAGCCTGAGACTGTGATGCAGCCGAAGACACCACTCAGGGAAGCTCAGGGTTTCGCTTAGTTCTAAATCCTAGCAAACCTCACTGCTCCATTTAGAATTAGAAATGGTTCAGACACAGCAAAAGCACGCCTATAAACTGGTGCACAGGATATTAAATGCAGGCTAATTAAATGCACTGTGCGTGTGTGTGTGTGTGTGTGGTGTGCATATGCGTGGCCACTCGCAGGCAAAGCATGACTGGCTCTCACTGCAAAGAAGGGAGGGTTTTTAAGCCCAAACCTTAGTGGCTCTGTGGTTTTGGCTTCTTGGCTTCACTTGGCAGGCAAATGCACTGGAGTTAAAAGCGCCTTTAAGGGTGGCTCGAGTTAGTTGCTCTTTTGGAATACATTAGGGGCTTGGTGAGAGTCTGAAGGCCCCCTCCAGTGCAGGCCCGATGCTCAGATATTTTGCTCAATACTTGTTTACTGCCCAGATAGCCTTCTGGCGCGTTACTTTTAAGTGTTACAGAGAAACCATTCACATCTCACAGAAAATGTATTGGGTGTGATTTAAAATGTCACCCAAAGGCATGTAAAAATGTCACCATAGCTCTCTGATTCTTTATTCCAAATCTGATTCCTAATTTCCTTCATCATTTTTCTGTTTTCTCTGAAATTCCTTTTTTTTTTTTTTAAAAAAAAAAAGTCATTCTGTGGCTTACACACACACACACACACACACACACACACACACACACACACACCACCTGAAAACAAATGATGAGAGGAGAGAGTTTGTCTGTGGAGGTACAGAACTCTACTCTCTAAGTGTTGCCTGCTGTGACTGGGGCAAGATACTGAACCCAAGCCCTAACCTAACTTTTCCATGAGATCTAGGCAACTTCACGGCCAGGCACAAACCACACGGTCAATAAATAATGTCCCAACGCCACAGGGACTTGTGATCTATGAACTGAGTTTAGTGTCTTAATTCCACTCTTTGATCTTTAAGCATCAAAGAGACTCCCCTCGTTCTCTTCCTCATGGCTGCTACAGGACAGAGTGGATTCATTGCCTGCAGCTGCCTAACAGAACAGCACAAGCTGGATAGCTTCACACACAAGAATCTTTCTCTCGGGGCTCGGGAGGACGGAAGTCCAAGCTGAAGGCCTTGTTTCTACCAGAATCTCAGAAAGGAAATCTGTCTCAGGATTGTCTCCTGGTAGCTGCTGCCAGGTGTTGGCTTCCTTTGACTGGCCACTGTTAGTTCACAAATCTTGATGCACTAGCCCACTCCCGTGATGTCATCATTGGGGCCCAGGATAAAAGGACCCCTGCCTCTGCTCTCTGTGCTCTTTCTGCTTTTGTTTCTTTGTTGGGGGGGGGTGCCCCCTTCTCTGTCCCTCTGTTTCTTCTGTCTCTGCCCTCATGGCTCACTTCTGCTTCCCTTCCCCCAAATAAATACCAGATCTGTTGTATATGAGGGGCGGGATCATTTTTATATATAAACTAACAGTCAACACATCACCTCAGTTTCTCTGTCTTCCCACGGCATTCTCCCTACTGTGTGTCTGTGTATATTCTCTCTTCCTTTAAGACACCGATTATTTGGATGAGGGCCAAGGTCACAGTCACAGGTTCTTCATAGCTTTTTTGTTTTTTCACCCTAACAGATATTGCAAAAGAGTGGCTGTGTTTTCTAACTGGTGTTTGACTTCCTCAGTGCCTGGGATTGCTTCTCCTCTTTGCCATGGCCAAGGTGTGACAGTAGCTAGAGAACATGGGGTGTGAGGCTGAGGGGGTGGCTCAGCTGTTGGAGTTATTTGCCTGGCATGCCTCACGCCCTGGGTTTAATTCCAGGCACACATAATTGAGAAAAAAACGCCTCCATAAGATTGCCTACAGGCAAGTCTGTAAGGCTCTGGTATTATTATTATCATTTTATTAACGGTTGATGCAGGAGGACCAAGTTCTGGGTATGGTAGGGGACTGCCACTCCTTGGCAGGTGGTCCTGGGTTGTATAGAAAAGCTGACTGAGCAAGCCATGTAAACAGCTCTCATCTGGTAGTCTCTGCTTCCACCAGGTTTCCACCTTAACTTCCTGCATTTAGCTTATCTTGAGGACTGCGTGTAGAGTTTATTTACACCGTGAGAGCTGAAATGAACCCTTTCCTTCTCAAGTTGCTTTTGGTGGTGGCATTTTATCACAGCAATGGAAACTCAGAGGAGCCTGGGACACAGTATTCCACGACTGTAATTCCAACATTCTAAAGGTAGGAAGAACAGTATCATGAATTCAAAGTCACCCTCAGCTACATGTTGAGCTCAAGGCCAACTCGGGCCAAGGGGAGAGGCACATCAAGAGAGCATTTCTAGACAGCCTGTGGTCACTTCACCCCTAACCCACAGGCAGAAGCACACGGGCCAGTTCCTCTTTGAACAAACAGCTGCCCCTGGCCATATCTTAGATAAGATCTTGTTCTTGTTTGCCTTGAGAAGCACTGAAGAGGAGCTGTGTTAGCAGTGGGCTGTCGCCACATCTTCTCGTCATGATCAGTCTGGACCCTATCCCAAAGGAATGTGACTAGAAAATGTAGAAAATTCTCTTCACAAAACAGCTATCTTCTTCCAAGTCTGCCCGTGGCCGCTAGGGAGGTGGTCAAGGGCTACAGTAACAGGGGTCACTGTGGAAGCTTGCTAACTTCTACTCAAGTTAGAACTTTAGGTCTGAGTGGATAAGGTTTCTTGGTTACACTTATTAACACCCCATGGTTTAAACTGGGCATTGGTTTATGCCTATAATCTCAGCCCTTGGGAGTTGAAACAGGAGGATTGACAAATTGAGTCCAGCCTGAGCTGCATAGTAAGTTCTGAGAAAGCCTAGATTATAGATGAGACCCTGTCTCAGAAAATAAAACAAAATTCCACAGTTCAGTTACATCGCCCTATCTTAGTTCTTATATTTTTCCCCCTGGTCTGTTAGACTCTTCTTTGTTTATCATGAGAAATAAACATTTGGAAGGAAAGATATACAGAGCATTAAACGATAAGGTTATTTGCATGCATGAGTTGCTTTGAGGAACGTTTTCAGTTCCAAAATTTCAAGCACATTATGAGACCCTGGAACGGGAAACAGGTGCTGGCTCCAGCTGTTACCTTCTGCCAACATCAGCTCCTGCTCAAAAGCCCAAGACCACTACCCTCCCTGCAAGTTGTCTGATAGGATAAGAAAATAAGAAAGTTCACTCCTCCAGATTCATTGTGGACAGTGTTTTCATGGGTTTTGACATGATTCCATCTTCCAGATAGCTAATGGGAAGCAGACCCTGACGTCTGCCTTCCTGGCTTCCTCACATGTATAACTTCTTGTCTCACCCTTTCTTCATAATTTTGAGGGAAGAATCTAAGGTGCAGAGCACAAGGTTTTGGGAAACAATGATGCCTGTGTGTTTCCTGTGTGCACTCTACTGGCTTATCCTAAATTGCCCGAAACTCTAAAGAGGGGCCGCACTCAACATCCAAACGTTTTAACCAAATCAAGGAGTAAGCGCTATTCTCTAATTGCTGAGCTGTCAGACAAGAATTGGATCAGCCTGCACTTGATTAGAGCCTCCAGGAGTTTAGCTTTGAGTCAATTGGTTTCCAAAGTCAGGCTGAAAGATCAACAAGTGGGCTTACTCTGACAGGTTAACGATCTTGATATATATATATATATATACACACACACACACATATATATATATATGTCAGGGGTGGGGGACAACGTATTTACATACATTGTTTATACTTCATTTATGTGTCTGTGTATATGAACACTTTCGTGTGGTGGGTGCCCGTGAAGGCCAAAAGAGATGTCGAATGCCCCGGAGCTGGCAAAGGTTCAGGCAGTTGGGAGTCACCTGATGTGGACACTGGAAAAGGAACTCAGGACCTCTGCCAAGAGCAGCAAGTATTTGTCGCTGCTTGTCATCTCTCCAGCCCCGGGAACCTTTCGTGGAAGAGTTGTCCCTGCTCAGGTTCCCCTGTCTTTGATAAATACAACAATAAAACCTACAAGTTGAGTTTCCACAAGGCCGTTGAAAGCTTTTTGGGAGAAGTCTCCTAACTCTGTTTTAACCTTGAAAGATTTTTAAAGATAATACCAAGCTGGTTTTGGTTGCCTCACACCCGTAATCCTGACACTTTGGAGGCTGAGGCAGGAAGTTCACCGTAAGTTCAAGGTTTACATGTGCTATGTACAAACTGAGTTCCAGGTCAGCCTGGGCTCCTGAGTGAGATGCTCGCTGCCTTAAAAAGAAAGATGGCAGTAATATGGGTGCTATTGTTTTTATGCTAACATGAGGTGTGGAAGGGAAGAATAGTAAATCAGGTTCTATTTGATACAGAGGAGGCTAGACTATTGTATGAGATTAAAAAAGACATAAAATAATGGTTTCCTTTAAAGGAACAAGTGCTTTTTCTTCTGGCTCATATTTCATCATCACGTGTGGGGTCGTGTGGAGTGGCCCATCATGATGGGGAAGTTGAGGCAGCATGAGCTTGAAGTAGCTGGACACTGTTATGATATATAATGATGATGCGGGGTGGGGGGGTGCACCACGGCAGGCCCAGGCCAAGGTGCACGCCCCTGAGGAATTATGCCATGCAACTGGTCTGGTTTGAGGAGGTTTACTGTGGGAAGGGAGAGGAGTGAGGGCCTGGAGAAGGGATAGAGACAGTGAGTGAGCCATGAGGGCAGAGAGAGAGAGGAGGCAGGGAGAGATAGGGGCCCTCCTAGAAAGGGCCCTCCTAGAAAGCTTACCTAGGACACAGAGAGGGAAACAATGTGGACAAAGAAAGTAGAGAGAAAATGGAACAGCAAGAGAGCGTGAGAGCACATGCAAGAGAGAGGGGAGGGAGCTGGAGGTGGCCTGGTGTCTTTATATCCCTGCACACACCTGGTGCACCTGGCAGCCAGGAGGGGATGTCATAAGCAATTGCTAGGAACCGGAAGGCAGGTCAGCTGACTTACTTGTATGCTAACAGACACATCCCATACAGTCAAGCGCAGTAAACAAGGGAATGACTCACGCACACTAGTGCAAGAGTCTGGCGACTCTCTATTTTTAACATGTTTGAGAACTTCCTACATGCGTTCTATGTGTTTTGATCATACCTACCCTCCAGTTCCCCAGTCCTTGGCTTCTCTACACATCTGTCTCCTGACTTCATGTCCTCTTTGTGTGCGAATTCTGGAATTTTGGTTTCTTTAAAAACACAGAAATATAAGAACATGTTTTCATTTTAATCCCAGGTGTGGGGATACGGGGCTGCTTTGGACTGTCCACAGCAGCTGACTACGATTTGCCTCATGCTCTAGCAGAGGCGTGCTTTTGCCAGCTGCAGATTGTGTGACATTTGGAATTCTGGGGACTTTTCAGTGTGTACATAAATGCTAGAGCCCCCTAGGTGGGGTTGGTCATTTGGGGATAGGGGGGCAGATGAAATTTGTTAGTAGTTATGCTCAAAGAAGAAACAGAAAAAAAAATAGATTCAAGGATCTCCATCTCTCTCCCCTCTATTCTTCTTTCTCTCCTATCTAGTGATAGGAGTTGAGATTGGTGGGGATAATGGTGGGAAAAAGAAGAACACACAAAGTAGCAAAGACCAGCTACAAGCAAAGAAGAAACAAGAAGAAAGAAATTAGATTCAAATACCTCTCTATCTCTCTTTTTCTGTCTGCCTGTCTCTATCCTTTTTTTCTCTCCTATCTAGAAATAGGGGGTAAAACCGGGGGGGGGGGGAATAAAGAGTAGATAAGAGAAGAACCCATAAAGTAGCTAAATACAGATACACCTCTTAAAGAAAAAAAAATCTGAGTTGAATCAAGTTTTCCTTTATATGTGCATGAATACAGGACCATCCCTGGGGCAAGATGCAACCTCCTATGTCCACACCCCCCAAAGAAAAATGATCTTTCCGCCGTAGCAGCCATCAGTTGCCAATAGCTCCTCAGTGCGGGATGAAGCCTCCTCCTGGACCCCTTCTCTATCCATGCTGCAATGTCGACTGTCTTGACCCTGTGCCAGCAGCCATAGCTGCTGTGAGTTTGCACATGTAACATTCATGCTGTTTCCAGAGGACAGCACTTCACAGCAGCAGCACCATCTCTGGCTCTTAGACTCTTTCTGCTCCTTTCTGGGTGGGAGCCTGGGTGGGTGGGGATTGCTCTAAATGTTGCAGTTAGGAATAAATCCTCACAGTTATTTATTCTTAACGTTTCAGCTAGTTCTAAGTCACTAGAACTGCCCACTGCAAAACAAAGCTTACCTGGCTAAGGATGACAAGCATCAGAAATCTATGGGTATAAATATTTAGAAAGAAATTTGACAGCACATCCATGTAGCAAAATAGCAGTAGTGAACTGTCCCCTAGGTGCTATGATCTTGCCATCCTTGGGCTTTTGACCAGGATCACAGAGTCAGACATGAATTCTTCTCTTTGGGGCAGGCCTGAAACTCAATCAGAAGGTGGTTGGTTGCCCCTGTTACAATCATGTCAATATCACACCAGTGGGTACGCCTTGCCTGGAAGGTTGCTATTGTAGCATGTGAGACTCAGCCCTGGGTAGAATCACTGATGCCTTTTCTTTCCCAGTGGTCTACATAGTGCCTTCCATCACTATAGAAAGTAGCCAGTGGGGAGGAAGTTTCCCGGTCAATTCTAGATTGACTTCTCTATGTCCCACAAGCAAAGTGTGTGATGTCTTTAGCAAAAGGGTCTTAGCATCCAGCCAGAAACCATAAGGTTTATACGAATAAGTAATGAAACATCTAAAATCATAATCACCTCTTCCCTTTAAACTTTTTTTAAATGTATTTTAAAGTAGGGCACTGCACTGTTTCCTTAAAACTGAACTGCAGGCTGGAGAGACTGTTAAAAACTAGGCTCACAACCCCAAATAAAAGTGAATTGCTTCCTTTTTCAGTCTAATGTAGCATTAGTGAAATTCAAGGTGGAACGGGCTAAGAATCAGCATGCAGAAAAAGCATGAAGAGTTTTCATGGAATGCTCATGTGCACTTGAAGCCCAGAGATGAGAATCAGATGTCTTCCTCTCTTGTGCTCTACCATATTTTTTGAGTCATAGTCTCCACTGAGTCTCAAGCTATCTATTTAGGGTAGACTAGCTGTTCCACAAGTCAAAGAGATCCATCTGTCTCTGTTTTCTTCAAGCACACATCACTGTGCTTGGGTTTTGGTTGGTTGTTGAGGATCTGAACTCAGTTGTGTTTTCACAGCAAGCGATTTGCCCAACAAGCCATCTTCCCAACCTTCCCCAGATATAAAACAAGCATTTAAAACTTACATAAAGTCTAAGCATTTTAAATATGCTTTGAAAGTTTAAGCATCAAGTTTTCCTGTGTATGTATGTTTTCTGTAACACATATACAGTGATGTACCATGTGGCAAAATCAGTCAATGAAGATGACATTGTATCTGTCTTAGCTTGTATAAACTCTTTTAATGGTGTCTTCATAATAACAAAATTGCCTGATGATGGATTTATTAAAATGTATCCCTGACACTAACCTATATGTGGTTGTCTGTCTATATAATGAAGTAAACATTCCTATCTGAGTTTTAGATACCTTTAGTTCATTACTGACTTAGTTAACTTAGTATTTTCTGGCACTATAATAGAACACCTGAGACTGAAACAATTTACAAAAAAAAAAAAAGAGGTTTATTTTGGCATATAGCTATGGGGGTTGGGATGTTCAAACTGCACCCAGCACATATCACACACTGCATTATGACATGAAAGATGTACGGATGGATGAATCATCTGTGAGGGTGGCCATAGGTATGTGAAAAAGAGCAAGAGGAGTCAAAGGAGCTGACCTACAGTATAGCAACCTGTTCCTCTGAGTATAAATTCATTCTCTGGAGACATTATCCAGGCCCCTGAGTAAACCATTCATCCTCTCTGAAGGCTCATCTCCTAACAGTGCAGTATTGGCAAACATATTTCATCACGAGTTTCAGCGAAAACAAAACCACAGCACTTATTTTATTTACCATCACAATACCTTCCGTGGCAGTGCTGGGAAGGACAGAAGAGAATCTTTCTTTATTAGTCACTGGCCACAAAATGCCAAATAGTATAGCTATCTCTGTAGAATGCTGTCTTCTGGGCACACCAGCCATTCGTCACCATGCCAGGCAGAAAAGCTCTGCCCACTAGAAACCGTAAGGTGGGATCTGTGGACCTTCCCAGAAAAGAAGAGGATGCAGGTGGTCATCAGACCCTCACCTGGGATGCCGGACACTCTTCCTGTCCCCACCCACCCAGCTACAGGCGGCCCCAGGAGCGGATGGGGTATATGGAGGGTAGAAGATTAACTGAAGGGGGCAGGACTCCATCTTTGAAGCCCAGGGAAGTCATCCTTCATGCTGGGTTTGATGTTTGGTGATTTAGCTGTTTTGAGCTTCTCCATACTCCTAAGTGACCTCAATAAATTCTTGGGTTCACTGAACTAGACTCGAATGAAATCACTGGTCTACCCTCGCTACCATAAGTGGAGTTCATGTCTTCTCAGAAAAAACAAAACTACTAATTGTAACAATTACTCACGTAACAACTACTGTCAGTCAGAACTTCTGGTACAGGTATCCAGATGCTAGAAGTGTACCTTAGCTGTTTGTTTTCTGTTGGAGGAAAGCAGCAGATCTGACATCCAGTCATCCCCTCTGACCTCTGCTCACAGGCACCTGGAACAGCGAGTGACAAGCCACGTGTTCCTCAGGAAGCATGTCATGACCTCCAGTGTTTCCCTTTGTGTTTGGCCTCAGCTCTCTGGAGCAGTGGTCAGAGTCTGAACCCACCGTGATTGGGTTTTGACTCCAGATGTCCTAAGTGTCTGTCCCACAGCAGCCTTTTGTGACTTGTCGTATCAGATGGTAAGCCTTGCAGCTCTTCTCCAATAAAAGCTTCATTTTATCGTCAGCCACTTGAAAACTGTAATGCCTGACAGGAGATTTCCCTCCTTCATTACAGCCAGTTCACTGAAGCATCTGTAGATGCTGATTTCTTTAATTAAATAAGAACCGTCTGATCTGGATGGTAACAATGATGGAATTCTGTTGAATCCTTTGAGCTCTGGTAAAGGGAATCCAGTAAGAAGCTACTCACAGTGTCCTAAAACCCGATTGGATTGAGCCACCCCCACTCAGTGAGAAGGAGCAAGACTCTCCCTGCCACGCCCAGTTGCCACAGGTTAACGAACACAGGTTAATGAAAGACTGTGAGAGGGCAATTATTTGCAGGAAGGCCCCACTTCTTTGGCCAACGATGGGAGGAGTGGGTGTGGCCTTGATTCCAACTTGAAACCTTGGCTTTGCTGATGAGCCGTTTAGACTGTGCTCACTAAAGACTAACTCTTGTCTCCAGTGGGTGGGGCTGGGAACAGGTATGCCTTCTGCTAAGCTGCTACAGTCAGACTCACACTCACAGATGAAATGAAAGCACAGGACAAGTTGACTGCCACCTCCCATTTGTGTGACTTTTACTGTGGAAACAAGAGCAGATATAAATTCACCCCAGAGAGAATTTCAAGAACAAGGCCAAAAGTTGATTTCCCCCTGGTGTAGCTCTACAAGTTTATTGAGGTTACTTACAAGAGCACGGGTTAAGTGACGAGTAGGACTGAAGGGGTGGCTCAGTGGTCAGGAGCACTGGCTGCTCTTAGGAAATGGATTCGTTTCCACATGTTGGCTCACAACCACCTGTAACTCCTCTTCCAGGGAGTCTGGTGCCCTTTTCTGACCTTTGAGGGTTCCAGGAAGGCATGTGATACACAGACATACATGGCCAGCCAAACACACATGAACATAAAACAAGCAAAACTTCTTAAAAGAGAGAACTTAAACCTCATTCTCTTACTGCTCCATTTCAGATTCCGGCAAGCCAGCCTTCCATTTGCTGGTCTTAGAACTTGAGAAATGATCTGAGCTTCAGCTCCCAGGTAATTCTATCGTGAGCAGTCTCCCTGGGTTCTCAGTATCGTGAAGATGGTGTCACACTGAAGAAGTCTGCTCTAGCCAAGTCTGCATTCATGGACATGGGGGTTCCCATCCCTTAGCCTCACACAACTCCAGGCAGCTTCTGGGTTCGGGTTGTAGGGTGACCCTCTCTTTTTATCGTAAACAAGCAAAACCGGTGATGACAAATATTTACTTTCAACCCCAACGTACCTAAATATGGTGTAGTAAAAATACTTAACCTGCTTTGTCACAGTATCTGTAATATCAGCCTTCAAGTGGTATTGAGCATCTGTCACAAGTCACGTTTGTTTCCTCATGTAAATCGGATTTACTAACACTCAAGGTGTTAACACTAACACTCTTCCGACCTCAGTCGAACCTCTCTGGAAGCACCCTCCCGGACATGCCCAGACACACGGACATAGGCCTGGTTAGCGATTCTAAACTCAAGGCAGGTTGACAGTAAAGGTTAACCATGACACTTCTGAAATGAAAATAATTTTCAACATTGGCGGTCATGTTATCTATCCACTATACAAATCTTTAGGTAGCTCCCTGTGTATTTGGAATACTCTGCTGGTCTGTGGATATTTTTAAAGAGAGGAGAGGAAGGACAGACGAAAGGAAGGGAGGACAGGGAAGAGAAGAGGAGGAGAGACTAGGAGAGGAGGGGAGGGAGGGAAGAAGAGGGGAGGAGGGGAGATGATGGTGGCACCTAAAGGCTTCCTGGAGGCTACTCTCTCTGATAGGCACTCACTCTATGAAGATATGGCTTCCACCCCATTTCCCTCAAAAGCCAATCTTAACAGGTTCGGAATCCAAGCAGCGCGTGAGGTTCTATGCAGGCCTTCTCACCAGGCTGCGCTGCCCTACGTACGTAAACGGCGTTGATGTGTATGGCTAAGATCGGAACGCAAAACTGTGATTCCAACATGTGAAAAACAAAACATTTTATTTAATCGGTCTTCCCTTGAGCTCTGAAAATGATCCATTTTTGTCAACTGGAAAGTGACAAATCCTTTTCGCACCTCTTGCGGAAGTGTCTTGACGCGGCAGGCCCGAGAGCGCTATCTTTAGACAGGCCTACTTGCCTTTGGCTCGACGCTGGGAATTTGGATATGGAGATGAGAATGGTTTCCTGTTCCTAAGCTGTTAATGCAAACAATATGGTGTCTGCCTTCCTTCCGGGGGTGGGAGGTGGAAGTTTGGTATGTGCCAGGTAGAGGTGCCTGTGTGACCAGACTTCTGTACAAACCTCCAGTCCCCCTAAGTCTTTAATGAGCTTTTCTGGTGAGCAACACTTTAAAACTGTGGCCATACTCATTGCTGGAGGACTCGAACGTATCCTGTGCATTCCAGCAGGAAAGGCTCCCTGGGAGCTGAGCGTGGTTCCTCTGCACTGGAACCCCGGTCTCTTCATCCAGTGCAGATTCTGGTGGTGCCCTCCTGCAATAGCAAAGGTCCCTGGACCTGAGGTGGTCCCGGAAGTCCCAGACACGCTCATCATGACTCAGGATCTCCCATGTAGCAAGCATTTCCCTGGGCGTTGTGCATAGGTCGGTGAGCAAAACAAAGTTCCTGACACATGGACCAGTGTTCTCTGGAAGAGAGTGAAGGAACCAGGTAATGCAAGCATGTAGATGATGCACTGTGCCTGATGGGGAGAAGGGCTTTGGAGGTAGGGACTGCTGGGTTGGGACATTTTACACAAGGGTTTCTTTTCCTGTAGCTGTAACAAAACACTCTGACTACAGCAGCCTAAGGGCCAGTGACATGGGCTAACAGGGAAAGACTCCTGCTGGCAAGTCTGACACCCCAGGTTTGATCCCCGGGCTACATATGGTGGAAGGAGAGCACAGATGCCCACGAATTGTTCTCTGACACAAGTATGCTATGGTTTGAGCAAGTGCACGCACGTGCACAGACACACAGAGAAAAAGAGAATAAATAAAATATGATTTAAAAAAAACAGAATTAAAGTCTTTAAATCACAGGTTCAGTCCGTCTTGGTGAGGGAGTCGGAAGAGCAGACGTTTGAAGCAGCTGTTACATCACGTCCACAATCAAAAAACAGAAAGATGCTGTATGTAGCCTAGCTGTCTTTCTTCATTTCCACAGACCAGGACCCCAGCTAGGAAACAATGCTGACACAGTGACATTCATTACTGCAATCAAAATCATCTGCATGCACGCCCAGAAGCCCCTCTCCCGTGTGAATTTAGATCCTGTTAAGGTCCCCATTAGCACTAACCCTCTCAATATCTTTCAGGCTTAGCCTTCATTGTCAACTTCCTGAATTAGGAATTACCTAGGAGACACATCTTTGGGTGTACCAATGAGAGTGCTTCTGGGGGTGTGTAAGGGAGAGAAGAAGCCCTGCCCCAAAGTGAGTGGTGCTAGTCCAGAGGCTGATGTCTTGGAAGGAGTAACAATGAAAAAGAGGAGAAAGAGGGCTGAATCTTCGCTTCTGCCTCTTCCTGCCTTCTCCTCCTCGTCTGTAGAGGGAAAACTGAAGAAGGAGGGAGTGTCAGAAGCTTGGTTTTAAATGCGCCGAGATGCTTAATAGTCTATTCAAACATACGGTTAATATTTCTAGCTCATAAGAAACCTGGGGCACAGAGAGGTTGCATGATACCCTTGAGGCCACGTACATGAACCTCAGACATCTTGATCCAGAAAGCGAAGAAGTATTTAGGTAAGGATGGAGACAGGTAAACAGGACACAAGGAATAGTTTGAAGAGCACCCATTGGCCAAATCTCACACAACTGAACATTTACCTAAATAATGAGCTAAACACACAGGTAATTCCAGCACTCAGGATGCTGTGACGGAAGGATCATGAGATTTGTGCTAGTCTGGTCTATAAAGTATCTCAAACAAACAAACAAACAAATAAACAAACTAGCAAACTAAAGTTCGCCGAATAAAATAAGAACTCATCTGGTGCTTTTCATCATCCTACTGCACAGACCCTTACTCACGCATGCTCATTGCAACTCCATTCCTAAGAGCTAGGAAACAGAAGCAGCCTAAATGTCCCTCAGCTGGTGAATTGGCAATGATAACGTGAAATATATACACAATGGGATTCTATGCTGCTGGGAGAAAGAGAGAGAGAGAGAGAGAGAGAGAAGAAAGAAAGAAAGAAAGAAAGAAAGAAAGAAAGAAAGAAAGAAAGAAAGAAAGAAAGAAAGAAAGAGGAGGGCTGGAGATTTAGCACAGTGGTTAAGAGCACTTGCTGCTCCTTCAGAGGACTCAGGCTTGAGTCCCAGCACCTACATGGTAGCTCATAACCCCTTACACCTTCAGTTTTAGGGGAGCTGATGCAATCTTCTGGCCTCTGTGGGCACTAGGCATGCATATGGTGCACAAGCATACCACACATGCACATAAAATAATTTGTCAAAAAAAAAAATAAAATCACAAATCCCAGGTGAATGGATGGAACTAGAAAATATCATACCCAGGGAGGTGACCCAGACCCAGAATGAGAAACACTGCTTGCTATCTCTTGTCAGTGGGCTGCAACTCCAAATCTCTAGATGTGCGTATATGATTTGAGGTAATTGCAGAAAACAGGAAAGTGAAAAGAGGCTATGGCTGAGGAAGAAGGAGCTCTGGAGAAGACAGCAAGACACAGGTGCTACAAAGGGAGAGCTGGGAAGATGGAAGGATTCACCGGGGAGGAGGGAGACAAGGTGATACAGAAGGAGAGGTCGGGGAGAAGGGTAAACAATACTAGTGATATTTGAGAAAGTATAGGGAAACATTTTATGTTTATTTAAAAATATTTAAATATAGTTTAATGAAGTAATGCCATTTGGGATATTAGTGCTTCCTAAGAGCCATGGACCATCTTAAAGAACCCAGTGTCAAGCATGGGGAACCTCCTTTTGAGTCTTTTGGCAGCCAGAAGACTCCTAAAGCAATAGACTATTACAATTGCCTCTGGTTTCCTCCAAGAACGTGAAGGTAAGACCTTATTGCTGAAGACACCACACACTTCAGATACAAGACTTGGAGGACTACAGCTGAAATTGACCTAAATGCTTCCTCTCTGAAAAGTAGCTCACAAATGTGCTGTGCGAAGGGCAAATAGGAAATCAATCAATGGTCCTACCCAGTTGAAAGCCTATGGGCCACAATAAAAACCAGTCCACCAAGATCTCTCCAGCGGTACAACAGCAATGCTTATGTCCAACCAACAGCTGTTGAATTGGACTCTTCAGGCCTGCCAGAAAGAGGGGGATTCCTGCCTGGTACTGTAAACCTAGCCAGCTATCTATGGCTGCTGAGGTCAAGGACGCTAAAGAAGAAACCACTACTTTCACTTTCCTAACCCAACTCCAATCTAAACACTGACTCTTGCGCCCTCAGAGAAGCATAACTCCCATCCGTCATCAAATAAGCTTCCCTCTGCAACAGATGCAGACCATTACAGAAACCCAAAACCAGGTCAAACTTCAGAGAACAGCTTGAGGGGTGCTCAGCCCCAGCTGATACAGCTAAAAGGCAACTCCTCCAGCTAAGGCTCTGAGGACATCTCAGAAGAGAGGATGGTTCGATTGTGAGAGCCAGAAGACCAGGATGTCTGCTGCATGATAAAGCCTTCTACACGTGACGGGAGCTTCACCCACGAAATCACGAAAGTACAGCTTGCTACACAAGACCGACACAATGACATCACCAATTTACATGCCAGCTCTGGTGGGGAAAACATCACAGGGCCCTGCCCCTAGTTAAAGAACTACAGGCAACTATTGGTTGCCGAGAGAGGAAGAATCAGTCTTCTCCAGCGAAGAACCCCCTGACAGGTTATCTGATCCCAAGTGGTCACTCCTAAAGATCTGTACATATGAGCAACAGTAAATGGGCTCAGCAGGCTGTGTGTGTGTATATGTTTATGAATATGTATATGATGTATATATACGTGTGCATGTATATGTATGTATACATATATGTGACGACAATAACTAAAGAAGAGGTCAGACCCTTGTAAGGAAGTGAGGCAGACAGTGGACTATGAAGAGGAGAGAGGGAAGAGTGGGGATGTTGAGAGGACATTATACATGTAGAAAACTACTCCCCCACACATTTTTTCATTAAATTTTTTAAAACAGAGATGAACAGGGAGGAGATGCTTTTCACTGAAGCAGAACACCAGCAGACAGGTAGAGAAGGCATGGTGGGGGTAAGAAGTCAGCGATTGACCAGTCGCACAAGCGTGACACACGTGAGCAAGAGGTAGCAAATCGATGCTGAAACTAATGGGTGTGGTCTTGTGTTTCTATACAATCTCAGAGTGTCACCCCCCCCAAAGTACTTAGTGGCGACAAGGGGTGAAAGTAGATTTACAGGGGAGAAAACAGGTAGATACTACTGCATCCAACTGACTTGAGTCACCATCACCTACCATGCTATATAAATTAGCATTCTCCCCTCTGATTCAATACACCAGACACAGTGAATACATCGTATTCCTGGCACACATGTAGGACTGGGCATCTGAGTATGAATACACATTAATCATTAATTAAGAGACATTCTATGAAATGAGTAAATCATCTATACTTGTTAAAAACATCAAGGGTGTGTGTGTCTGAGACAGTGTGTGTGTGTGTGTGTGTGTGTGTGTGTGTTCCACATTATAAGAAGCTAAAAAGATTTGGCAATATGTGATCCTGGAATGGACCTGGACCAAATTGACTTCTTCTTCTATTTATCTTATTTTTGACATAAATGGTGTTATTGAGGAAATTGGCCAAATTTGAATAAAGTCTATAGATTAGCTAATAGTATTTTGTCAGCACTCACTTTATGTTTCAGCAAATTATAATGTTGCTGTTTTAAAACACTATCTGGTTGCAGAAAATGCACCCTGAAGTATTTAGGGGTGAGGCAAATAATCTGCAGTGTAGTCCCAAGTGGTATAGAAACATGTAACTCGTGGGGGAGCATAATTGTGATAAAACGTTAACGACTGAAGCATTTGAATACAAGGCACACAGAACAACTTCCTTTTTATATTATTCTTACAGCTTGCCGCATGTCTGAATTTTTTCAAAATAAGTGTTTAACCCACAGATGCAACTGGTGTTTATTGTAGAGAACACACACACACACACACACACACACACACACAATACAAAATTCACCCTGGAAAAGATAACAGATAAAATTGAACCACATTAATTATCTTTCAGAGTAAAGCCAAGCAGTGGCAAATACAGTCACACTGTCATAAAACTATCTCCATTTTCATCTTATATAATTGACACTCTTTATTCATTAAAGGAGAACTGGTTGCCTAATCACAGCCTAGCTCCTGGCAAGAGTCTACTTCCTGTGTCTATAATTTGGATCTATTTAGAGATCTGATGGAGGTGACTCCTCATACCATGTTCCTCTTTGGGAGAGAGAGAGAGAGAGAGAGAGAGAGAGAGAGAGAGAGAGAGAGAGTGTGTGTTTATATGTTGTGTGTGAGTATAGAAGTAGCACAACTAATTGGAAGGACTTCTCCATCTCTCTCCACTCAATTTCTTAGAGTCAAGGTCTCTCTCATCAAGCCTGAAGCTTGGTTATTGTGCCATTTGAGGTAACCTGGCTGCCACTGAGCTCTCAGGATCCACCTATCACCACCCCCAATGCTGTTTCTACATACGGCATTTTATTTTTCTTGTGGCTGAAGAAGGTTTCTTCCTGTTCGGGTGCATCATGCTTTCTTTATCCTGTCATGTGTTAGTGGGTTTCTAAGTTAGTCCAACGTGTTAGCTACTGTGAAGACTGTAGCAAGAAACATGGCTGTGCATGTGTCTTTGTGGAAGGATTTAGAGTCCTGTGGGCATGTACTGGGAGCAGTCTGCTGGGTTCCATGTAGCTCAATTCTTAGTTCTGTGATGAGCCTCCTTATGGCCGGTTCATAATCTCCCCAGCAGTGAACACAGGCTCTTCTTTGCCCACATCCTCACCAGCGTGGGTTGACATTTGTTCTCTTAATAACAAGCCATCCCGACTGGAGAGAGATGGAGTCAAGTCATTTTTCATGTGCATCTTCCTGATGGCTGAGAACATTGAGCACTTATTAAAAAACATTTATTGTCTATTTGTGCTTCTTCTTTTAAGAACCATCTATTCATTTCTTTAGTCCATTTGTTGACTGGAGTTTTATGTTTTTGGTGCTTGATTTTTGCAGTTTTGATATGTTCTACATATTAACTGCATGTCTGATCTTTTTTCATCTACCCATTCTGTAGGCTGCCTCTTCACTGTGGTGTTTTGTTTTGTTTTGTTTTTTTCCTGTGCAGAAACCTTCTAGTATCATGGAATACCATTTGTCAATTCTTTGGGTTATTTCCTGTGGTATTTGAATCTTTTCCAGGAACTCCTCACCTATACCTATATCATGAAGTTTTTCCTCCTACCAATTCCAATACTTCAAGACTAGTATTAAGGCCCTTGAAATGTTTTAAATTGGTTTGTGTGCAGAATAAGAGTTATGGATCTAATTTCATTTCTGTGTGCCCAGTTTTCCCAACACAGTTTGTTGAATAGGCTGTCTTTCTTCCAATGTATGTTTTAAACAACTTTGTCAGAAATGAGGTGGCTGTAGTTATGTGAGCTTATTTCTGGGTTCTATATTCTGTTCCACTGGTGTGCGTATCTGCTTTCCTGGCAGTACCAGGCTGCCTTTGTCACTATGGTTCTGTAGTTAACTTGAGGTTACATGTGGCCTCTTCAGCAAAGCCCTTTCTGCTTTCAACTGTTTTTGTCATTTGGGTATTTTGGGTAAATTTAAGGATTTTTTTTTCCTCTCTTCTGTGAAGAGTGTCATTAGAATTAAATGGGGGATTGCATTGAATCTGTAAATTATTTTTGGTAATATAACTGTTTTCATGATACTAATTCTGCCTATCAATAAGTGTGGGAGATTTTTCCTTTTTCTAGTGTCATCTTCAGGATTGCAAACTCAAGGCCTGTCTGAGCTACAGGATAAGTATAGCACAGGGATGGTGTGTGCCTAGGTGTGGAACATTTAATTACAGATACAGACAGACAGACAGACAGGAATGCATACATACACACACACACATACAAGGGTGAAAAAATTCTTGAAAACTATGGCTGGAAGTAGAGGGAAGTAGATAATGAAGCTATAGATACAAAATAATGGTTGTTGATTGTCCCATTGAAGCCTAGAGTTCTGAAGAATAGTGATTATTATGATATTGGATTGATGACGTGTAGCAAAACAAGCTGAGGAGGGAAGGCCCTGTTATTCACTATCAGATTCTTTTCACAAAGCTGGTAGAAAGCAGGGCAGCTCGTTTAATCCTGCGTGCCCGTTGAATGATCAGAGGCTGTATATCCTCTCGTGACTTTAGATCAAATGTCAGTACGTCCTGTAGAAAGCCTGGACAAGGCACAATCAAAATCACTGTCAGGAGGGTGGAGACATAAACCTTTTCATAAGTAAAAAGATGAAATAGGAGAGGAACTTTCCAGGACTGCCATAATTTTCACTAAGTATTTAATATGAAACCACATTTCATCTTAAAATCAGTACTGTGTGCTTGAGGGATTAGTCTGGGACTGTTTGCTAATGTGGGGGAGGGGAAGCTTTTTTTTTTCCTTGTTTGTTTTTAAGATAAAAGGCTACCTAAATGTAACAGTCTGAAATAGCTAACATGACAGGTTGGTGGTGTTTTAGTACTCAGTCAATTCCAGTGCCGTTAGAAAGACCCCTCATTAGGGCTGCCGTCTGCATTGCTCGTCTCCAGGTTTCTTGCTTGCTTTCCATTCACATCAATTCACATTCTAGCTAGAGGCATGTTTTGAAGGTACAACTGGTCTCCGGCCCTCCTTCTCTCTGCCTCCTGGCTGTCATAGAGTGAACTATGGTGTTGTGCATCGGGAGTTTAATAATGCCCAATATTTGCTGTAGGCTTTCAAGGTGCCACACAGTTTCTGGGGCTTTGCGTCATTCCACCAACATCAGCCTACCAAGCAAACACTTCACAGGATCAGCAAACCAAAGCTGAGCCAGGAGAATAATTCACAGTCGTGGAACTGGTGATGGGGTCAGGACTCGGGTCCTTTCATTTTGGGAACAGGGACCATAACCAGTATTTTCTTTTTTTTACAATACTGTACATTTGACATAATTTTATTGAAAAATTGTAATTTAGGCAATATAACTGAGACAAGTGTATAATACAAAATCCTATGAGTTCAACTTTTAGTTTTCTTCAACTTGGAGTTAAAAGAGGGGTAAGGCGTGAGATGGAAAAGTGTATTTTACCAGCTAAGCATAGGAAGAGGAGATGTATCTGGAGGTTTTGGTGCTCAGAGACAGCTGTATTCTGAATCAGAAATTGATGTTATGGGATCTTCTCTGTGAATAGGCAGAATGCTGCTGTCGTGGCAGGAAGATGACAGTCCAGCCTTGGAAGAAAAAGAAATTACAGTTTATCAGGAGGAAGAGGTCGACACCAATCTCACACAAGCTTTTCCAGAAAATACCAAGAAAGAGATCACTTCTCAGCTCATCCTCAAGGCCAGTATCACCTAAACCAAACAAGAATGTCAGAAAAACCATCCACCACTTGGCTTCAGCTGTGAACATAGTTACAGGTCTTTTACACAATATTAGAAGATCAATGCAGAAATGTATATAGCTTTGAATTTTCTTTTTTAGTGTTTTCTTTTTTTTGGTGTTTCTGACACCCAGAACAGTTTTTTGTTATTTGTTATTTTTTTCCCAGTCACAGTGACACATGCCTATAATTCCAGCTGAGTCAGGAAGGAATTGCAAATTAGAAGCTACATGGAGCTACATGATCCTGTCTGGGGGGAAAAAGTCCAAGCAAACAAAAGCAGCAACAGCAATGAAATACCTTATTGATGTCCTCTGTGATGTCATCTTCTTCACCTACACTTTGTGCTAGCAGCAAGAGAGAGGCAGGCTTTTCCTGTCATGGCTTCAGTGTTTCTGTGCAGCTGAGCGGGGTTGGCAGAAAGAGCCTTCCATTCTCTATGCAACTCTTTGTAACTGTAAAAGATTTATTTTAATTTGAAGATCTAATGTAGTTTTCACATCCTAGACACTGTAACCTATATATCCATAGACTAAAGATAAGGTTTGGAAAATCAGACTTTATACTTTAAGGCCTGTCTAGTTATGATTTACCCTTTACAAATTATTCTTTCCAGTTGGGCATAGTAGCGCCTGCCTGTAACCCCAACACTAAGGAGAATATAGCTGGAGACCAACTTGGGCTACATAATTAGACCCTAACTTTAAAATAAACACACACACACACACACACAAACACACACAGAGGCATAAATATAAGACATATGCACACATACATGAATACATGCACATACACAAACACATATATACACAGACATAGACACATACACAAATGAATATATGTATTTCACCCTTGCAAGTGAAACCAGATCTTTTAAAGACATTATCACTATGGTAACAACAGAGTGAATTTAACTATTGTTTATGATATTTATAAAAACGTGAAAAATATAATCACAATAACTTACATTAACATGTCAAAGAATAATCCTCAAACTCTACTGCATATAAATATCACATAAACAAGTTTAATTACAAAAGACTTTGGCTTACCACCAAGATGTGAAAACATTCTGAGCTTAATCACCCCAGGTTCATTTGGAGAGAAAATGGCACTAAAAATACTTAATATTATCCAAAGGATAATTTCAGATATTAATCTGTGCAAAGTTAACAAAATATATGGAAACCAGATAATAGAAAAACTGACTACAGTCCCATACTGGTCTTTAAACCTGTATCCATGTTCAAAATGCACAGGACAAAAAAAATAGTACTAAAAACAGTGCCATCTTCATAGGCAGAACACAAAATAGCACTAGAGATAAGAAATTATACAACTTTGAAAAGAAATGTCCCTTGGATTTTGATGGTTTGATGACAAGTAAATTTAATAGTTATATCCTTTTCCTTCCTCTATATTATACACTTAGTCCTCTTTAATAGAAAATTATGTTCTCCATTGTGCGCTAAGTAGAATCTGTTACATATGTTAATGACAGTGTCCTGTTACCCATGTTGGTTCTGTCTTTCAAGAAACCAGCGAATACAAAAGACAGACAGTTTTTTATTTCACAAATGATAAAATAAAGTTGAGCTTGTAGTTGATACTTGTCTCTGACAACTGGCCAGGCCAGCACAGGCTTTTCCTGGTTAGTCTTTTGCTCTGTGGCTGTGCCGGAAATCAAACCCACAACTTGGTGCATGCTAGACAAGTGCTCTACCACTAAGCCACAGCCCTCAGCCATCAGAAGACCTATAAATCCATTAATGCACTTTTCTGACACTTTAAGGCTGGCAACTTACAATGATCAGATTTCCCCTGGTCTTGGATCACAGAGTGGGAACTCCTGAGGCTGTCAACAAACGACCGGCAGTTTAATTCCACTCCTAAAGTTTTAGAGAAAGCACTGCACCATTTCTCTCTTGAAACATCTCAAACATTGTCTTGTTAAAAATATGATTGATTTGCATATGTAGCAAGACACATCCTTCTGCTTAAAAAGGGGGAAAAAAGGCTTTGCATGACAGAACTTGTTCTGGTCAAATTTGTTCCTGTCTGCCCACCTGAAACTGCACACTGGCATGATGGGAAAATCTTAAGGAAAGTTTCACCTGTTTGCTTGGGGCAGTGGGATGGCATTATTCTAACTATCCCAGTTCAAAGGACTTGGGGGTAATTAGAACATACAGTGCTTGGAGAAACAAGAAACAGGCATTTAGTGACATTTAATCAACTGGAATTCTTTACTCTGCTTCCAGTGATCTGCTTGTCCAACCAAAACGACCTGTTCTGCATGAGTGAGGGAAAGCACCTGGATTGTTAATTAGTACTTTAACCTGACAGAGTGGGTAGATTAGTGTTAACACTCATCCTTTGAAGTGTAGTTAATGGAGATGCCGTCTACTCATACTGGAGTTCCATGGCAAAGTTTAATTTCGTTGGTTAGTTTAAAATATCTCACTAGTATTTCAAATAACACTCCAGAGTCGAAGCACTTGATTTTTTTTCCCCCCAGAATTCTTTTTAGGCACCAAGAGCAATGCCCATTCCTTAAAATAAACTTGTGATATTTAAAAGGCAAATGAAGTGGTTCTCCACCCCCCCCCCCCCGTCACCCCGTCTTTCAGGGAGGCAAACTACACCCTCCCAGTCCCTCCATTTTTTTTTTTAATTGCTTTTTATAGATGTCTGTGGCTCAAAACAAACTCAGCCAACCAACACTTTGGCCCATTCCCTCCAGGGCTATTCTCACCTGTAGAACTGGCGTGTGTTTTACTGTTTCTTAACAATGCTCTGGTGGCCCTTAAATTTGAATCAGAGAGCAAAAGGGAAATAAATTGCAGTTTGGCTTCCAGGGCACCTCTCTCAGCCCGCTCTGTGATTTTGGGTAAGCTTGAGACATGATCAACTCCCATTGGCTGATGCTTACCCCAGAGGTCTTTGGAGGCAAAGGCTGTGTAGTTTGCAATTAGCACCTGAGAGAGTGATTGGCTGTGATAGGACATAGTGACTGTCCTATCACTATGACGACCAAAAAGAACTTGTGGAGGAAAGAGTGTATTTCCCTCACACTTCCATGTAGCAATCTGTATCAAAGCAATGAGATTCAAGCAGGAACTCAAGCAAGGCAGGAACCTGGAGACAGGAACTGATACAGAGACAGTGGAGGGTGCTGCTTACTGGCTTGCTCCACATGGCTCGCTCAGCCTGCTTTCTAATAAAACCCAAGACCACCAGCCCAGGGACAGCACCACCCACCAGGGACTGGGCCCTCCCACACTGATCACTAGTTAAGAAAATGCCCAAAGCTGGCTCTTATGGAGGCATTCAGCTGAAGCTCCCTCCTGTCTGATGACTCTAGCTTGTGTCAAGTTGATATCAAACTAGCCAGTACACTGGGAGAAGGAGTTTGAAAGCATCTACACACAGGTCTTGTCTCCTTAATGACACGGGCTTTCCCTGCCCCTCGGTCAGAACGACACTTACTTCAATGGGACTGAAAGTGGAATACAAACAGGGATGCTGAAGAGCAGCCAAGGGTGGCATCTGCTGACCAGACGTCCATGCTAGAGAGGGCTGCAAGGCTGTCTGTTTAACCAGGACCTCTTAAGTTGTTCCCACTTATTATCCCTTTTCTGTGTGGCTGGGGGAGGGGAGGGTGTATGTGTATGTGTGTGTGTGGGGGGGTGATTTACATGCATTTGTCTGTGTGTGCACCCACACTCAGAGCAGGATGTCATATGCTGTCATCTCTCACTTTCTGTCTTGTCACCTTGAGATGCTCTCTCAATGCACCATTATGGCTGGGGTGGTTGGTTAGGGAGCTTCCGGGAGGTTCGTCTGTCTCTGCCTCCCAGTGCTGGTGTTAGAAGCACGCATGGTCACGCCTGGCCTTTTACATGGGTGTTAGGGGATCTGAACCCAGGCCCTCATGCCTGCAGAGCAACTGATCTTAGCCCCTGAGCCACCTCTCCAGCTCCCCCTTTCAGAATTTTTTTTACATTTTTTTTTTTGAGGGAGGGAAAGAAAGAGAGAAAGAGCATGTGCACACGGCATAAGTTGAGGTGTTAGCTCTCTCCTTCCACGTGTGGGCTCATCAGATTAAGCTCAGACTATCAGTTTAGAGTCACCTCAAGGTCCCTTGCTGCCCAAGAAAATTTTACATGACCTGGGTATAGTTATACAAATAAAGCGTTTACTGATAATAAATTGTAAATAAATTCTTTTTAGGATAATTCTTTGGTATACATATAATTTTACAGTTTATTTACAATGAATACAAGTCTGCATGCTAATGAGTGGTTATGCCTGTTTATTTTTAAATAAAAAACAAAATCTTGGCTGGATATTTGATACTACAAGACATAAAGCATATTCAATGCTGCAGAGTTGTTGGGTATTTGGTTTTATTATCTTCAATGCTGAGAACAGCACTTCACATAAATACATAGTACATATAAAGCCATTTCAGAATTTGCTGGAATTCTATCCTAATTCCAAACAAAAATTTGTTTAATCATTTCTTTTTTTAATGAGTCAAATCATCCACTCAAACAGAAAATTTGAAAATCAAACATCTTCACACAATTCGATCCAGAAGGATACTAATTTGATATTTACATGACAGAGAGACAATATGAAAATTATTTGCTTTCCTTAGTGAAACCACTGTGTTTCTGTAAGAGCAGAATCATTTCCAGAGGCAGTAAAAAATAATAATAATAATAATAAAAAAACAAAAACTGCAATTGATAACAAACGAGCCTGGAATCTGGGTCCAGATGTCCAGGTACACTGACATGGTGTGGTGTGTGGGCATGAGGCATGCAAATACCATGTGTTGTATGCTCGGAACCAATTGCACTGAAGTCCTGTGGGGCAACTGTTGTCTCAGGGAAGAGTGCTCCCATTTGTGGTGCTGTTTGGGGAGGCTTTGGAGGCTCTGTCACCGGGGACAGACTTTGAGAGCTGTCAAACTATCCTTGCTGTCTTGAGCTTACATTTAAAGATGGCGCTCTCGGCTTCCTGCGCCAGCCCCTGATCCCAGCCGCACCTCCCTGGCCACGAGAGACACAGCTCTCTGGAGCTCAAAGCCCAAGTAAACCCTTTCTTCCGTAAGTTGCCCTGGTCATGTTTTATCTCAACAACATAGAAGTAACTAATACAGGAACTCAGGGACACACTTCCAGAAAGCCCTTGGATTCACTGTGCACCGGAGTTTGAATTAATTTGGGGGTGTTAACGTATTCATAAATTTTCACTTCTGCCAAACATTTCTCACAACTCCTATATTTAGTTATCAGACCCTCTGTGGGGTCACAACCTATAGTTTAAGAATAAATGAATAAAAAGCTGTGACTGGAGTAGAGAAGCCGCTTAGAGGCAGTGAAGGGTTCTAGTGGATGAAGAAGGGAGTGGCAAAGAGCAGATTATGACAATTATTGAAGATTCTATAGAAAATATTTTACTTTTAGATTTATAAGCTAATATTTACTATCCTTGAAGCATTTAGGGTCAAAGGTAGCTTCATGACTAAAATTTAAACATTTCAGGAAAAAAAATCAATATGATAAAATGTTCCTGGCTGAGATCATCAATGTGAAACTACATAATTCTTTGCGCTATTATTTCCTATGTTGATTTAAAAACTGAATAGTAGAGGCTTGAAATTTAGTTCAGTGATAGAACTCTTGAAATTGTCTGATGTCCTGGGTTCAGTCCTAAGTGCCATAAAAAAAATAATAACAATAATAATAATAATTAGACTCAGTGTCCTAGAGTTTCTATTGCTGTGATGAATCACCATGGCCAAAGCAAATTGAGGAGGAAATAGCTTATTTCAGCTTGCCTTTCCACAGCACTCAATGTTCATCATTGAAGGAAGTCAGGACTGGAACTC